>NC_137469.1:183123795-184513795 GCF_964235325.1 Thermobia domestica | reverse complement strand
CGTTATTGGCAGGTCTAGGTATAGATATTAACCATGGTAAGATTCAAATGAGATCCAGTTCAATGCGTCTTATTATTAGCTACTTTTGAAATCTGTAAGTTGATGTCAGAGATCCTTATTGGATTTCCTTGTGATTTAATCTCACGTTAAGCTGACATTTCATATAGACTCTGCAGCCAAAAGATACGTTAAAATCCCAAACTACAATCAACGAATTTCACATAGTATTCTAGATTCCACGATCTGTTTCTTTCTTTCTCTCTGGTCGGTGTTCGTTCCATCTTAATTTTACATTCTTCCTCAGACTTCGTTCAGCAGAAAACCAGAAAAGAATGATGTTTGGACACTGTGTATGAAAGTTGTCAAGCGGTATTATTTGATGTTTGGAAATTCTTCCATTATATTAATGGAAGCATTGACGATGCGCTTGCTCAGTGGATCACAAACATACGCTTATTGTTGGTTATCTTATTTTATTGAAGCAATGTGAAGCACTTGTGTAGCATAACCAGTGTAAAATACTTACACTCTTAAAAATTTCCTTGCTCAGAAATGAGAAAAATGCATGTTCAAAACAAAATAAGTAATTTTTACTCATATTTGAGGAAAAATGTCTCATTATTTCCAAATGTGTTTTCATTTATGAGCTCAAGGCAAATTTTCAGGTTCCCATTTATGAGATTTTCTCACTTCTTAAAAATGAGAATGGAATAGTGCGTGATTTTCAATATCATAGATGATTTAAAAAACAACGATAACAATCTTACCGAAATAATATTACTATGTTTTACTAGGGAGTAATATTATTAGGGCTTAATTACTATTCAGGAAAGGAGATAAAGGATTTCAGCTGTAGCAGAGTGCGAATGGATATGAGTACGCAGTAGGTGATGCAGCTGAGGTGGCGTATGAATACACGTCATGTGACAGCGGCGAGGAGCAGCGTACATATCAACTTTCGAACGTAAGTTTGGGTGAATTGTAAACACTACCATACACTAAAAGTTACTGTAGTATACTGTAGTATAGTAAAAGTACTGTAGTGTAGAACGCTGACCCCCCCCTCATACAGGTTATATAGGCTATAGCAGTCAGGTTGGCTCTTTATGTATCAAAGCTCAGTACTCAATTTACATAATAACGAGTGCAGCAATAACAAGTGAAGGCGGGTTAGAGCCCCGTAGGACACGTTGTTTTCTATATTACAATAGAACGGGGAGGCATGTCAATGTTTTACACCCTTCGTCATTCGTTATAATGTGCAAAATAGCTTATGTACGGAAACAAAGAATACATAAGTCATCTGTGTAGTTAGAAACAGCGTTACAAAAGTGTGATTTATTATTATGGAATTGTAATACAAAGGTACTTTGTACTGATCACCTAGCATAGCTTGGCGCCTCCGTTCTTTCACTAAAAGTGATCGTTTTAATGACACGCGTTTGCTGGTTATTTATGACATAGTACTGTACGCATTTGCTCTTGATTTAACGTAGAGGCTGCGGTAGCTCAGTGGTAGAGCGCTAACCTCTGGTGCGATGAGGCCCTTGGTTTGATCCCAGGATTTCCAGCTTGCGGCAAGTGGGCTTGCTGGTGGATAAACACAGTATGCATAGGTTTTCTCGGGGTTCTCCCATTTCTTCCCACTTTCT
The DNA here is from genome assembly GCF_964235325.1 of Thermobia domestica. Taxonomy (NCBI): domain Eukaryota; kingdom Metazoa; phylum Arthropoda; class Insecta; order Zygentoma; family Lepismatidae; genus Thermobia; species Thermobia domestica. The sequence goes on along the minus strand of NC_137469.1, from coordinate 184,512,143 downwards.
TCATTCAACTATTTTTTTCATTCTCATCATAATCGTCTCCTTTAGCCTATCCAACACAACTGTGGGAAGTAAAACTCAAAGATTTCATTTATTTTTTTTAACCCAACGTCCCAGAATTGTGCTCCAAGGCTAAAAGAGACAGTGATAGAGATGGATAATAATGGTGTAATGAAAATGTGGACATACGTTTCTTGGCAGTTTTTGCATGGGTTTGTGACCTTGTTGCCAATCTGAATTGAATCCTAGCAGTGGAGTTTCAGCACATTTATGAGGGGCACAAACTGTCGCATTCCCCTGCAGTAATGAAGAAGGTGGAAGGTAGGGGGTGATTCCTGGAGCTCCGGACCTTCCCCGAAATCGCTACTTTTATGTAAATTTTATCTAATTTTAGGTACAATTTTACATGTTTTAATACAATTTGTCCTCGTATTGAACTTGGAGCATCTCCGAAATAAATTCCTGCGTGCGTTTCTTGTAGGAGGAAACTGAAAAATCCTGGAAAAACCCACGAACACGGTGTTTCTCATGTAGGTAACTTTTTTTTATGGTAGAGAAGTAGGCATATTGGACTGCGATAACTCAGTGGTAGAACTAAACTCCGATGCATGGGGTCCCTAGTTTGATTCCACCTCCGTCAAGTGGGCAGTGTGAGTAAACATATTATGTATGTTTGCTCGGGATTCCCTCACTTTCTTCATTACAGCATTTTCGCTCATGATCATCATAACGTCTCCCTGAGCCTCGTAGCATAAGCGTGGGACGTTACACTCCAGCAGAAATTGTTCTGTTATTCTGAAGTAGACAGATAATTCTTGAATCTGAATTATCAAGAAGTTGGTATAATGTTGGATCAAACGGGACAATCTTGAGTAAACCACGTCGATGAAAAAGAAAAGTCTTGAGAAAGTGGACAGTGATGAAAAGAAAAATTTCAACTGTCTGATGCAGTAGGAATAAGTAACGCATCTAAAATACAAGTCATCGTGGTATTCGTGGAATTTTCATGAATTGAAGTGAAGATTAAAATGTTATGTTTTAAAAAATATCTATAACTGTGGTGTTTATTTAATATAAATTCTGGGTGTACTAATAGTTTGAATTTTTTTGCAGGTTTATATTTTGTTTATATTCTTTTCCGTCTTCTCGTATTTGAGAACCCTGTTTCTGTGCACCGTTTCTCGCTTTTGAGGGAGATATTTCTCAAATCTTTTTGAGAAATGTGTTTCTCAAAATTGGGGCTATACGTCTCATTTCCTCAAATGTTACTTTCTCAATTTTAAGAAAAAATAAACTTTTTCTCAAATTTGAGAAAGCATTTGCACCCTCAGAAATGAGACATAATTCCTCGCATTTGAGTCATTATTTCTCAAAATGATTTGAGAAAATCGAAATCTCACTTTTAAGAATGTATTACTCGGTGCACAGATAAGAAACGGATGTTCTCAAATACGAGGAATATTTTCTCGAATTTAAGAAACCATTTTTAACAGTGTAGTTTCAATAATTCCAAAAAATTAATCTGTAGACCCCATGTAGCACTGTGAAAAATTTCAAGTTTTTAGTTTAAACGATTTAGCCTGGCTGTTGATCAGTCAGTCAATCATTCACTCAATTAGGACTTTTTATATACGAGGCGCATTCGGAAAGTAACGTCTGACGTGGAGTAGTGGGGGCAGCGCTACTATCTTTGCTCAGACGTGCGCGGTATATTAGTCTGCACTGCATCCAGCCGTAGTAGAGTGAAGGTTGTCTGATCACTAGTTCCAGTTTTCTAGTGTCTCAAAATGTGTGCTGCAATAGAGAACCCCGCAAATGCGAGGTGCGATTTGTTATACGTTTTCTTACGGCAAAACAATATTCGGCAGCAGCTATTCATCACGAACTGTTTGCTGTGTACGGACCAAGTGTGATGAGTGAAGGAGTTGTTCGTGAATGGGTTCGTTCATTTAAAATTAGACAAACATTCATGACGAAGAGAGGAGTCGCAAGCTATCAGTTGTTACTGATGAACCCGTTCAGAAAATTGATGGAAAAGTTGGTGAAAATCGATTATTCACAATTTCGGAGCTTTCCCATGAATTTCCACAAATTTTCAGGACTGTGTTATATGACGTAGTGACACAATGGTTAGGCTACAGGAAGTACAGGGTGTCCGGAATGCGACTGTTGGTTTTTAAAAGTGTATAGTTTTAATATCGTCAAAGATACAGAAGAAAAAAGAAACATTCATATTGAAGGAAAACTCAAAAAGTTTAGTTCAGAAAATTTTCATACTTGAACAACTCCCGGTGACGGCGCTAGTATCGCCGATAAACAGAACTGGCGTCCGCAGTCGAAAAGGCGCAATGCGTGTGGTGGTTTGCAGAGACAAAAAGTATTGTTCAAGTTCAGCGAAACTTTCGACATGTTTACCACAAGAATCCTCCATCATGCGACAGTATTCGGGCGTGGAAGGATCAATTTTTATCAACGGGGAGTGTAGTGAAACAACACAGCGGTGTGTCAAAAGAAAATATGGAAGCATTAAGAGAGTGTTTCTCACGTAGCCAGCTGCCAGAGGATGTCAATTTGCGCAGCGAGCAGGCAATTGGCAATTCCAAAGTCAACAGTGCACGATGTGGTACACAAACGATTACATTTGCGCGCATATAAGGTGCAATTGTTGCAAGAAATTAAGTTCAACGATAAGTTACAGAGAGCAGCATTTGCTACTGAATTCTGGACAGGCTTGATTATGACCATAATTTCCTATTGAACGCTGTTTTCTCTGATGAGGCAAATTTTCATTTGTTTGGCTGTGTTAACAGACACAATGTTAGGATATGGGGATCTAAGAAACCGCATGCGTACATAGAACATTCTAGAGACAGTCTCAAATTGAATGTTTGGTGTGCTTTAACACATAATGCAGTTATAGTCCCCTTCTTTTACATAGAGCAAACCATAACAGGAAATGTGTTCTTAGACATGCTTCAACACTTTGCTGTTCCCCAATTACAACATTTGCAACCTCAAGTGATATTCCAATTGGATGGTGCCCCGCCACATTGGAGCCTATAAGTGAGGGAGTAGCATGATACTGAATTTCTTGGATAGGCCGTGATGGACCAATTAGGTGGCCTCCATGCTCTCCATCAAATAGCTGTTGTTGATGTTATTCCCCTGGACTTCTTCCTGTGGGGGTATGTGAAAGACCTTGTGTATTCTGGTGAAAAGGTGCGTAACCTTGATGAACTGAAGAACCGTATTAGGAATGCGATTGCTTCAGTAACACCTCAGATGTTACAGAACACGTGGAGAGAGATCCGTTGAGTTCAGGCTAAATATTGTAAGAGTTACAAATAGAGCTCACGTGGAGTTACACTGAGTTAGAATGACTTGTAAGTAAGACCAAATAAACTTTTTGAGTTCTCCTTTAACATGCATGTTTTTTTTTTCTATATCTCTGACCATATTAAAACTATACACTTTTAAAAACCGTCAGTCCCATACCAGACACCTGTTAATGTGGCTCAAGGCACAGGAGGGAGATTTTTGTGCTGATGGAACTTCTAAGCTAGTGCAGAGATATGATAAGGCTTGAATATTTATGGAAACTATGTTGAAAAATAAAGCAAACTAGTAGTTTTCAGATGTACAATAATAAATTATTCTTATTTATTTGGGTGTTCCCTTTTTTAACCAATCCGATGTTACTTTCCGAACGGCCTTCATATAAAGATTCAAAGAAGAGTTAAAAGAAAGAAAAAAAGAGAGTTAAATAAAGTCAAGATAATATTTATATTCTTCAAGTAAATGTTTGACGATTTATTTAATTTGGTTTGCCTTCTCATTAGGGGATACATCAGTGATTACCTTACTCTATGAGATACATATCTTACAATAGAATTAGACTCTCGAATGTGTTTGATGTAGGCCTATACGACTGCATCTGCTTAATTAAGACAAGTATCAAATTATTTTAGATTCTAACAAGGTCTAAAGCTGGAATACGCAGTACTTTTAAAAATCGTATAATCTAACTACTTTATAACGTTACTGTTATTGGAAATATTAAGGCTCCAATTTTTTAGCAACTTCAAACCCAAACTGGAGTCATTCCATTTCTCGTTTACGGACTTTCTTTTGTGTGTGAACATTTTGACAACACTTTTTAAAACTGTCTTCAGAGAAAATATCATTGAATGAAGCAAAAAATAGAAGCATTTAATTAGAACACTTACCTGCGTAGTATACCTGAGTCCCATTCTCTATTAGAGGCATCAATTCGTCGTAAAACATTTCTATGTAGTTGTCCCTCACATCCAACACCCGCAGTTGTGGAAACAAAGTTGTCAGGTTCTTAATTGGTAAAGAACGGAATCGATTGTGGCGTAGAATAAGTTGAGTGAGATTAGGTGGGGGACCAAATGTTCCTTCCACAAAGTCTGTCAATTCGTTGAAAGATAAATCCAATACTTTCAGTGCTGTTAGATTACCCAGAACATCTGAAATGGAAACAACAAGTTGGATTTCAGTGCAGAAATATTGAAACAAAAGAAAGATAGAAAGATACTGTGTCCTGTTTACATCTAACACTTAATGTACACTCATGTCCAAAATCATTGTCGCATATCTATAACTATCTTCTTGTAAGAATATAATTTGATAATGATTTTGCAGGGTACTTTTAATACTGATACTATATGTATAATCGGGAAATTTATATTTGTCGTAAATTTCATAGGAAAACAATTATAAATATGAAAATTAGAGTGATTAAAAGAAAATGTTGCTAAATGTACACGAAAATTTTATCTTCGTTTTATTGTTCTTATTTAGTGCGCTCTTTTGACATGAAATTTGCCACATACATGTCTTTGCCGATTATACACATACTAACATTATAAGAAATACAGGGGGAATTCGTTATCAAATTATATTCCTACAACAACATATTTATAGACATGCGACAATAATTTTGGACATGAGTGTACCAATAGCTTGGAAAGCATGTAATTGTAGAAGCAATGCGCAAGTCTAGACATATACAAATCTATCTACACTGAGAAAAAGCCGTTATGCGGACAGCAGTATATTGTACAATTATACATAATGCTTATGTTTACTACGGAAATCTGTACGGAGCATACCTTATTCATATGCTATATACGTACTGCCTCTTTCACCTTAAATATTACATCACGCCGTTGCAGGATGTGTAACATCTAACAATGTTCTGTATGTTACATACGTCAGCTATATGCTATATACGTCCATCTGTGTGTGAGATCCTTGTCGCCTTTATATACAGTTCTTTCTTTCGTATGGAAAGTACGTTTATTTGGAACACTTATTCCATGCAGAAAGTACTATAAAACAGACGTTACATAGAATTGTATGTTAAGTCTAAAAACTACAGGAAATAAGCATGTAATCTAAGTTTTTACGTACGTCACATATTTTTTCCTCAGTGTAATGTAGACATCCATTTAGACAAAATTAAGAAGTATTTTTTCTTCTCCATAAACACATTTTTGCAGTGATTCTACAAGTCTTATCTGTGTGACACCAATATATCGTCTCACTGTTTTCATAGCCCGCCTACTCAAGGCTTTATTGTTAAGAGAATAAGATACCAAATGTGAAAATACGGTGGACTTACAAGGTATTGTACGTGAACTTAATTTTGACACCGGAAGTACCTATTATTTCCGTTGTAATACAAACAAGTGAAAGACAGGTCCTATTCATCGGATTGTGAGACTTCATATCAAACACAGCTTGTCGCTATATCTTACAACTATTAATATAGGGAACAATATTAACACTGGAAATTGCATTTACTTATTTTAGTTTCAAGAAAAGAATAGCTGACATTAAATGTATTAATGACATTCTGAATTTATACCAACGCATGTTTGTCGCTTCTTATCACAGTTTTTGCTCTATGGAAATCGATATTAGAGGTTTCAATGGAGGAATTAAGTTGCAAACAGACACACAAGCCGAGTTGCCAATGTACACACACTTTGATGCACATCATATAAAGCAACAGTTATTTACGCACATAACCTTATTAACTCAGTGAATAAACTATATATTACTATAGTACATGCATTTACTGTAATATAAACATATTAAGTAGCAGTGTTGGGCAAATTTCAATTGAATTAACAATTAACAATTAATTTGTAAATTTAATTGTTAATTGCAATTAACAATTGAAATAAGTAATGGTTAATTGTTAATTGCAGTTGGCCATTGAAAAAGGATAATCAATTGCAATTGATCAATTGATTGAAAGTAATTGCAGTGGAAAGTAATTGCAATTGAATTCTGTAATTCAATTGCAATTGAAATTGATTGGCAATTGATTCAATTGCAATTGATTTCCACAGCAATTACTTTCAATTGATTGATCAATTGCAATTGATTTTCACTGATTAATTTTCAACACTGTAGTTCAGAGAGGGCGTGGGGCAATGAAAACTTTAGCCACGCCCAATTGACTCACCACCCGTTGTGACCCACGACCCACCGTGACCCACTCTGACCCACTACACACCATAAACCACTCTTACCCACTGTGACCCAAAGACCTACCAAAACCCATTGTCATCAACTCTGACCCATGATTCACGCCCTCTTCTCTACTGACTAAAGAGTTTAAACTTGTAATAAAACAAGCCTATAAAATTATCACTCATTGGAGTTTGAATTTCTACGATCAATCGCTCAAGCACCGCACTAATACAATAACGGCGGATCTGACCTTTCTAATATAAATAAAATAGAGTTTGTTCGTGTGTCTGTCTGTCTATCTTTGTGCGGCCTGTGGACGATACGAGTGGACCGAAACTTTTCAAAGTTTGGTCACTGGTAGCTTGGTCTAGGCCCCAGACCAAGACGAAGATTTTTTTTTAATTCCTTACTAGGGCGTCTCCAGAGGACGTTTACCGGTACCGGCCTGGGGACCAGAAAAGTCGACCGAGAGTTACCAAATTTTGGTCAAAGATACCTTGGTCCAGGTCCCACACCAAGGCAAAGCGTTTTCAACAAAATTCGAACCAGGGGGTGTCAGGGGGGCGTTTACCGGAACATGTAAAAGTAGAACGATATCAGTGTCGATTTCATAGTTTTCGCGGTCGCTGAGATCCATGGTGAAACTCCGATCGCATTAACTTCCAAATTCACCGTATTCGGCTGCGGGCCGTGGATCAACGGTGGGGGAGGGGGAATACCGAAACGTAAAAGTAATCCAAAATGGCCGATATTAGTGTCAAATCCATAGTTTTCGCGGTTGCTGATATCAATGGCGACACTACCATTAGCGATGACTTTCAAATTCATCCACCGTTGTATGCGGGCCTTGAGTCACCAGAGGGGGGAATTCCGAGACATGTAAAAATAATCGAAAATGACCGATATTAGTGTCAAATCCATAGTTTTCGGGATAGCTGAGCTCAATGGTGAAACTCAAGACGCGTTTACTTTCATATTTAGCCCCCATCAGCTAAGAAAGGGGGGCATTATAAAGGGGATCACGAGACATGTAAAAATAATCCACAATGACCGATGTCAAATCCGTAGTTTTCGCGGTGGCTGAGATCAATGGTGATACTTTCATTAGCAATGATTTTCAAATTTAGCCACCATTGTATTGGGGCCGGGAGTCACCGGGGGTGGGGAATTGCGAGACATGTAAAAATAATGGAAAGTGACAGTAGTAATGGCCTTACTTTGCCTCACTTTTTGGCCCCTGGGTCCCTGCCTCAGGACCCATGGTCCCTGGCCGGGGTCAATGACCTAGGGGTACATAGGACCACCCCCTCTAAATTTTGGCAGGGGTACCTTGGCCCACCCCCTAAATTTTGGCAGGGGTACATAGGACCACCCTCTTAAATTTCGGAAATTGCCAAATCTAAAAATTTGGTATGGTAGCCTAGGACCATAGTATGTACCTCTATCCGTATTGGGTGTCTATGTCGTTCTCTTTCATGGGTAAAAAATTGCCAAAAATTCAAATTTCGGGGGGTTTTGACCTAATTTATCCCCTTTGATGAGGTGTTATTACCCTATATGGTTATATGGGCGTATACAGGGGTCCATTCCCTTTCATAAGACATGGGTATATTAATGCACCCCTTTAAATTTTTGGGAGGGGTACCTTGGCCCACCCCTTCAATTTTGGAAATTGACCAATATCAACATTGGGTATTATAGTATAGGACCCTAATATGTATCGTGATAAATTTGGGCGGTCCACCTCATTCCCTTCTAGGGGTACAAAATTGCCAAAATATAAACGTAAGCAATACGTTATACCACGTGTTTGGTTTTTGGTCGATTTTATCCCCTTTGATGAGGTGTTATTATCCTATATAGTTATATGGTCATGTATAGGGGTCCATTACCTTTCATAAGATATGGGTATATTTGTGCACTCCTTTAAAAATTTGGGAGGGGTACTTTGGCCCACCCCTTAAATTTTGGAAATTGACCAATTTAAACATTGGGTATTATAGCACAGGACCCTAATATGTATCTTGATAAATTTGGGTGGTCCACCTCGTTCCCTTCTAGGGGTACAAAATTGCCAAAATATAAACGTAAGCAATACGTTATACCACGTGTTTGGTTTTTGGTCGATTTTATTCCCTTTGATGAGGTGTTATTATCCTATATAGTTATATGGTCATGTATAGGGGTCCATTACCTTTCATAAGATATGGGTATATTTGTGCACTCCTTTAAAAATTTGGGAGGGGTACTTTGGCCCACCCCTTAAATTTTGGAAATTGCCCAATTTAAACATTTGGTATTATAGTACCGGATCCTAACATGTATTATGATAAATTTGGATGGTCCACCTCGTTTCCTTCTAGGGGTACAAAATTGTCAAAATATAAACGTAAGCAATACGTTGTACCACGTGTTTGGTCTTTTGGCCCAATTTATCCTCTTGGATGAGGTTCTATTACCTTATATGGTTATATGGTTATGTATAGGGGTCTATTCCCTATCATAAGACATAGGTACATTTGTGCACTCCTTTAAAAATTTGGGAGGGGTACTTTGGCCCACCCCTTAAATTTTAGAAATTGCCCCTTTTTACATGTTTGGTATTATAGTATAGAACCCTAATATATATTACTATAAATTTGGGTGGTTCACCACGTTTCCTTTGATGGGTACGAAATTGCCAAATTTTAGTACAACCACGTGTTTGGTTTTGGCTCAATTTATCCCCTTGGATGAGGTCCTATTACCTTATATGGTTATATGATCATGTATAGGGGTCCATTCCATATCCCCTTAAATTTTGGAAATTTTCCAATTTAAGCATTCGGTATCATAGTACATGACCTCAATATGTATCATGATAAATTTGGGTGGTCCATCTTGTTCCCTTTCATGGGTAAAAATTACTAAAATATAAACATAAGCAATATGTTGTACCATGCGTTTGGTTTTTGGCCCAATTTCTTCCCTTTGATGGGGTTCTATTACCTTATATGGTTATATGGTCATGTATATGGGTTCATTTCCTATCATAAGACATGGGTACATTGACGCACCCCTTGAAAAATTTGGGAGGGGTATCTTGGCTCATCCACTCGGTTTTAGAAATTGTTTTAATATAAGCATTTGGTATCATAGTACAGGACTTCAATATGTACCACTATAAATTTGGATGGTCCACATCGTTCCCTTTCATGGGTAAAGAACTACCAAAACTCGAATTTCGGAGGTTATTGACACCTATTTAGCACGTTATATGGTTTATTACCTTTATATGTTTATGTTCCCTTTTAAATTTGGGAATTATCAAATAACAAAATTCGGTAAACGTTTTCTAGGACCCATTGGTGTTCCTCTTATGGCCAAATATTCAAAATTTAAATGTTATTGACCGGCTTTATTATTGAATAAGTACAGGATTTATTACTTTTTTCATAAGACACAGGTGTATTTGTGTACCAATCTTAAATTTTGGGAGGGGGTACATTTCTTATTGTCATATCAATAATTGGTAATTGTTCTTTGGGTAAATCATTGTGATCACGTGATCAGTTATTGACCTATGATGGGATTAGGAGTCCAGGACATTGGTACATTGAAACTTTGTAGGATAATTTGAGAATGCGTCATTGGTATTGATTATTACAGCCAAATATAAACGTAAGCAAGACGTTGTACCACGTGATTGACCTTGATGAGGTAGTGTACAGGGATACATAGCTAACCTTATTGAAACTTATGACTCATAGTCTTAAGGGAATACATGCTACAACACTGGCAAAGTTATTGTTGATGCAATTTGATTGGCTGATCACTATCTTTCCTGCAATCTGATTGGCTGATCACTATCTTTCGTGCAATCTGATTGGTTCAAATCTTTGCTGAATTCAGTTTTGTTTTAACATTTAAAAAGTTTTTGAATTTTTTGTTTGAAACTTTGGTTTGACATTTTTTCGTGTGATATTTTTAGTTTAAAAATTTTTGTTTCGAAAGTTTTGTTTAAAAATTTTGTTTCAAAATTTTGTTTGAAACTTTTGGTTTGAAATTTTTGTTTGAAAAATATTTTGTTTGAAATTTTTGTTTCAAAATTTTGTTTGTTTAAAATTTTTTGTAAATTTTTTGTTTCAATTTTTTTTGTTTAAAATTTTTCGTTTGAAATTTTTTTCGTTTGAAAATTTTGTTTCCAAATTTTTTCGTTTCAAAAATTTTGTTTGAAAGTTTGGTTTGACATTTTTTTTTAAAGATTGTGCACTCATTAGTAAAGAACCGGAACTGTTTAGAACAAAAACCTTTGTCAATATTTTTTTTTCATGATGCAATAGTACACGTCAGAACATGGGGTTGTACTTGAAATGAAAAAAAACACAATTCATTGAAATGGATCATTTTATTACACTCCACATACATCCATACCAGATAGTGGTTCTGGATATTGTCGATACAATGTATTTTGAACTTCTTGCACTAGTTTGTCTTTAGCGTATAATTTTAATTCCAGTTGAAGTCTTTTAAGGTCTATTGCGATATCAATTGGTGGAAACTCAATGTTCATTTGATCACAAATAAACTGTTTATCAATACAGGTATGCACCCACGAACGATGTTGACAACCATCACAATATCTAGATACATGTTGTACAATAAGCATGACACATTTTTCAAAATAGTACTTTTTCAGGAATATACTTGTTTTGTTGCACACTTCCACTGCATGTTTCACACACTGAAATACGCTGATGAATTTGTTCCATTCTGTTTGTGTTAGATACACCATGTTGCGAGGGACATGAAATGTACTCTTTTTACGTAACAGCACCATCTTCTCTTCGAGGACTGTACGCATCACCACTTCATGATTTGAGCCTAATGATTTGACTATGGTCACATTTAGCTCATCATGAAAATAATCGTTCATTTGGTCGATTCGTGAACATAATATTTGCCATTCTTCACAGGTCAGTTGTACACCAAATTGTTCTGCTTTGCCCAATCGAATCACTGGTTCAAATGTTCTAGCACTGATACCAATCATCACATGTTTTGTTTGAAATATATTTATTGGATAATAGCTTGCGAAGATGAATTCTTTATCGTTAGAAGTACACATCTTTCCTCCTGAAAAGTACTTGCTCAAATGATTTCACGGTATTGGTTGATTTATAGAACTACGGCTGACGTCATTGGAAAGGAATGTGCTGACGTTTGAATTCATGGTTTCATCACAGTTCCTGACGTCATGCTGACCAACCACATTCATACAACTACGTCTGATGTGCTGACGTTTGAATTCATGATTTCATCACAATTGCTGACGAATCCGGCTGTGTACTAAATTCAAACTGATGACTTCGACCCAAGAGTCTTTTATAGCATAAAGATACAGATCCAGTATTTAAGAAACGCAGCAGTTCTTCTTGTTTTGATGCTTCCATGGGTAAATATCTTGCTGGTAAAATTATATTCTTATCATTTTCAAGCTTCACTACGATTCTTAATCCAAACTCTGTAGGGATCATTTGGCTAGCTAAGATTCTATAAGGTACATTCTGTTGTAAATCAGTAATCTTGGTAAATGATTTCATCACATCACGTGTGTTTAGAAACTGCAGACAAGTAGCCATGATGATGTTATCATGAATACTAACGCGAACGATACTTATATATGATGCAAAACTGATGACGTTTCATTATCATGTTCTGACGTGTACTATTGCACCATGTTCTGACGTGTACTATTGCACCACAATGTTGCCAGAGGTTTTAGTTCTAAACAGTTCCGGTTCTTTACTAATGAGTGCACAAACTTTAAAAATGTCAAACCAAACTTTGAAACAAAAAATTTCAAACAAAAATCTTTGAAACAAAATTTTGAAACGAAAAACATTCAAACAAAAAAATTTCAAACGAAAGAAATTCAAACAAAATTTTGAAACAAAAAAAAATTTCAAACAAAAATTTTTTCAAACAAAAAATTTGGAAACGAAAAATTTCAAACAAAAATTTTAAACAAAAATTTTAAACGAAAAAAATTTCAAACAAAAAAATTTTAAACAAAAAATTTTGAAACAAAAGTTGTCAAAAAAATTTTCAAACAAAATTCTGAAACAAAAAATTCAAACAAAAAATTTGAAAGCAAGAATTTTCAAACAAAATGTTTCAAGCAAAAAAAAATTCAAACTAAAAAATTTTTACGTTTCACGGTTAACCGTCAAACTTTATCCGGTTTTTAACTATTCGATTAACAAATAAACGGTTTTGATCATATTTATCATTGAGTGCAAAATGTTGAACGAAAACAAGATTTTTAAATGTAAAACAAAACTTAAAAACTGAATACAGCAAAGATTTAAAACTCATCAACCAAACAGATTGCACGAAAGATAGTGATCAACCAATCAGATTGCAGGAAAGATAGTGATCAGCCAATCAAATTGCATCAACAATAACTTTGCCAGTGTTGTAGCATGTATTCCCTTAAGACTATGAGTCATAAGATTCAATAAGGTTAGCTATCAGATTTCTAAAACTCAAGGTCAATCACGTGGTACAACGTCTTGCTTACGTTTATATTTCGCTGTAATAATCAATACCAATGACGCATTCTCAAATTATCCTACAAAGTTTCAATGTACCAATGTCCTGGACTCCTAATCCCATCATAGGTCAATAACTGATCACGTGATCACAATGATTTACCCAAAGAACAATTACCAATTATTGATATGACAATAAGAAATGTACCCCCTCCCAAAATTTAAGATTGGTACACAAATACACCTGTGTCTTATGAAAAAAGTAATAAATCCTGTACTTATTCAATAATAAAGCCGGTCAATAACATTTAAATTTTGAATATTTGGCCATAAGAGGAACACCAATGGGTCCTAGAAAACGTTTACCGAATTTTGTTATTTGATAATTCCCAAATTTAAAAGGGAACATAAACATATAAAGGTAATAAACCATATAACGTGCTAAATAGGTGTCAATAACCTCCGAAATTCGAGTTTTGGTAGTTCTTTACCCATGAAAGGGAACGATGTGGACCATCCAAATTTATAGTGGTACATATTGAAGTCCTGTACTATGATACCAAATGCTTATATTAAAACAATTTCTAAAACCGAGTGGATGAGCCAAGATACCCCTCCCAAATTTTTCAAGGGGTGCGTCAATGTACCCATGTCTTATGATAGGAAATGAACCCATATACATGACCATATAACCATATAAGGTAATAGAACCCCATCAAAGGGAAGAAATTGGGCCAAAAACCAAACGCATGGTACAACATATTGCTTATGTTTATATTTTAGTAATTTTTACCCATGAAAGGGAACAAGATGGACCACCCAAATTTATCATGATACATATTGAGGTCATGTACTATGATACCGAATGCTTAAATTGGAAAATTTCCAAAATTTAAGGGGATATGGAATGGACCCCTATACATGATCATATAACCATATAAGGTAATAGGACCTCATCCAAGGGGATAAATTGAGCCAAAACCAAACACGTGGTTGTACTAAAATTTGGCAATTTCGTACCCATCAAAGGAAACGTGGTGAACCACCCAAATTTATAGTAATATATATTAGGGTTCTATACTATAATACCAAACATGTAAAAAGGGGCAATTTCCAAAATTAAAGGGGTGGGCCAAAGTACCCCTCCCAAATTTTTAAAGGAGTGCACAAATGTACCTATGTCTTATGATAGGGAATAGACCCCTATACATAACCATATAACCATATAAGGTAATAGAACCTCATCCAAGGGGATAACTTAGGCCAAACCAAACACGTGGTACAACGTATTGCTTACGTTTATATTTTGGCAATTTGTACCCCTAAAAGGGAACGAGGTGGACCACCCAAATTTATCATAATACATGTTAGGGTCCAGTACTATAATACCAAATATATAAAATGAGCAATTTCTAAAATTTAAGGGGTGGGCCAAAGTACCCCTCCCAAATTTTTAAAGGAGTGCACAAATGTACCTATGTCTTATGATAGGGAATAGACCCCTATACATAACCATATAACCATATAAGGTAATAGAACCTCATCCAAGAGGATAAATTGGGCCAAAAGACCAAACACGTGGTACAACGTATTGCTTACGTTTATATTTTGACAATTTTGTACCCCTAGAAGGAAACGAGGTGGACCATCCAAATTTATCATAATACATGTTAGGATCCGGTACTATAATACCAAATGTTTAAATTGGGCAATTTCCAAAATTTAAGGGGTGGGCCAAAGTACCCCTCCCAAATTTTTAAAGGAGTGCACAAATATACCCATATCTTATGAAAGGTAATGGACCCCTATACATGACCATATAACTATATAGGATAATAACACCTCATCAAAGGGAATAAAATCGACCAAAAACCAAACACGTGGTATAACGTATTGCTTACGTTTATATTTTGGCAATTTTGTACCCCTAGAAGGGAATGAGGTGGACCGCCCAAATTTATCACGATACATATTAGGGTCCTATACTATAATACCCAATGTTGATATTGGTCAATTTCCAAAATTGAAGGGGTGGGCCAAAGTACCCCTCCCAAAAATTTAAAGGGGTGCATTAATATACCCATGTCTTATGAAAGGGAATGGACCCCTGTATACGCCCATATAACCATATAGGGTAATAACACCTCATCAAAGGGGATAAATTAGGTCAAAAACCCCCGAAATTTGAATTTTTGGCAATTTTTTACCCATGAAAGGGAACGACATAGACACCCAATACGGATAGAGGTACATACTATGGTCCTAGGCTACCATACCAAATTTTTAGATTTGGCAATTTCCGAAATTTAAGGGGGTGGTCCTATGTACCCCTGCCAAAATTTAGGGGGTGGGCCAAGGTACCCCTGCCAAAATTTAGAGGGGGTGGTCCTATGTACCCCTAGGTCATTGACCCCGGCCAGGGACCATGGGTCCTGAGGCAGGGACCCAGGGGCCAAAAAGTGAGGCAAAGTAAGGCCATTACTACTGTGACCGATATTAGTGTCAACTCCATAGTTTTCGCTGTCGCTGAGATGAATGGGGATACTTCCACAGGCGTTGATGTCCAAATACAGCCCCCATCGGCTGTGGGCCAGAGGCATTGTTTTTTTTTTTCGAAATTGGAACCAGAGGATTATAGGGACTTTTACCGGGATATGTAAAAAGTAGTAGAAAACGGCAGATGTTAGTGTCACATTCATAGTTTTCGCGGTATTGGTTGGGGGTTGGTGGGGGCCAGAGGAGATTTTTCACAATACGAACCAAGGGGGTCTGAGGGGTGGTTCACTGGGACATGTATAAGTAGTAGAATTTGTGTCGAATCCATATTTATTGGGGTTGCTCAGACGTATAGTGACACCCCCGATAGTGTATACCGGTACGTTCAAATTCAGCCCCCATCGGCCTTCCCAATGAAAACACATGTGCGTTGTTGGATATATATTCACACAAAATATATCCAATTTTAGAAATGTTTCTTAATTGTTCTTCCGTTGTTCAGTTCGTTTACATTGATATTTTATCTGATCCATGCGAAGAACGGGCATAACAGCTAGTACGAATTGGTAAAGTGTTTGTTATGGAATAAATTACAATGAATTCAATTATATAGATAATAGTTATAATTAATAATTATTTCCTTGTTGAATTATAGATACTTTTCAGTGGAAAACTGAATAAAATTTAAAAGTCCCAAATCAACGTAAGTAGACCAACGTAAAGGAAAAATGTATAAAATTTTCCATATAATTAAGCTTACAAACTTAAGTGGAAATTTAGCTTAATTACATGGAAATTTTTGTGTCGTTTTGTACGCCTATTTCCTCGTTTTCTGCGTCACCGGAAATGGGTCAATGTTATCCTACAAATATGGCGGAACAAGTTAATGCTGTTCCGTCAGGAACGATTTCGAGGTCGTTTCCTTCACATCATCTTGTGCGTGTTTTCTACCGTTTTGTAACCCTATTTCCACGTTTTGTGAATCAATGGTAGTGGGTCAAAATGGGCATTCAATGTGGGAAGAAAAATGATCCACTCTCCCACCGGTATCGAATTTCAAGGTCGCTTTTTCGCATTGTTTAGTGCATGTTTTTACCGTTTCTGCGCATATTTTCACGTTTTGTAGGCCAACGAAAGTGGGTCAAAGACGACCTACAAATATGGCAGAAAAAGACATATCCAGTCCACTTTCAAGGTCCATTTTGACCCTCTCCCACTGATGCACAAAGCGACACAAATCATGCATAAAAAATGTGAAGAAAACGACCTCGACATTCGATGGTGACGGAACAGCATTAAGTTATTCCGCTATACTTGTAGGCCATTTTGACCCATTTTCGTTGTCGCACTAAAGTGGAAATAGGAGCACAAAACAGTACAAAGCAGGCACTATACGATGCGAAAGAAACGACCCCCAAATTCGATAGTGGCGGAACAATGGCTCTATTTCCTCATACATTGATGGACCATTTTGACGCATTTCTGGTGATGCTCAAAACGTGGAAGTAGGCGAACAGAACGGCACAAAATACTCACTAAACAATGCGAAAGAACCAACCCCGAAATTCGATAGTGGCGGAACAGTGAGCCATTTAACTCCCACTTTAAAGCCCTGTTTAACTCACCTAGGGTGATGCACAATACGAGAAATAGGCGCAGAAAACTTAAAAAAAAAGGCACTAAACGATGCGAAAGTAACGATCTAGAAATTCGATAATGTCGGAACAGTGGGTCATTTTCGTCACACCTTGGAGGCTCATCTTGACACACTTCTGGTGACGAACAAAACGTGGAAATAGGGGCACAAAACTTAACAAAACAGGCACTAGTCAATGCGAAAGGAAGGACCTCGAAATTCGGTAGTGGCGGAGGAGTGAGTCATTTTCGTCACACTTTGGAGGCCCATTTGGCACACTTCTGGTGACGCGGAAAACGTGGAAATAAGGGCACGAAACGGCACGAAACATTCACTAGTCGATGCGAAAGGAAGGACCACGAAATTCGGTAGTGACGGAGAAGTGGGTCATTTTCGTCACACTTTGGAAGCCCATTTTGACACACTTCTGGTGATGCGCAAAACGTACAAAACAGGCACTAAACGATGCGAAAGAACCGACCCCGAAATTCGATAGTGGTGGAACAGTGAGCCATTTAACTCCCACTTTAAAGGCCTGTTTAACTCACTTCCGGTGACGCACAATACGAGGAAGTAGGTACAGAAAACTTTTTTAAAAAATAGGCACTAAACGATGCGAAAGAAACGACCTAGAAATTCGATAGTGTCGGAAAAATGGGTCATTTTGGTCACACTTTGGAGGCCCATTTTGACACATTTCTGGTGACGCGCAAAAAGTGGAAATAAGGGCACGAAACGGCATGAAACATTCACTAGTTGATGCGAAAGGAAGGACCACGAAATTTGGTAGTGGCGGAACAATGGGTCATTTTCGTCCCACCTTCGAGGCCTATTTTGACCGTCTTCCAGTGACGCACAAAACGTCGAAATAGGCGCACAAAAGGGTACGCGGTGTGAAATTAACGACCTCGAAATTCGATAGTAGCGGAACTCTTGGTCATTTTCGTCCCACCTTTGAGGCCCATTTTGACCGTCTGCCAGTGACGCACAAAACGTCGAAATAGACGCACAAAAGGGTACGCGATATGAAATTAATGACCTCGAGATTTAATAGTGGCGGAACTCTTGGTCATTTTCGTCCCACCTTGGGGACCCATTTTAACCCACTTCCCATGACGCACAAAACGGAAGTAGACGCACAAAACGGCACAAAACGATGTGAAGGAAACGATCTCGAAATTCATTGGTGGCGGAAGAGCAATAATTTGTTTCGCCATATTTGTAGACCCATTTTGACCCACTTCCGGTGATGCACAAAATGTGGGAATAGGCGCACAAAGCGACACAAAACACGCACAAAAGATGCAAAACAAAGTACCTCGAAATTCGTTGGTGGTGGAACAAGTTAATGACGCCGTGAGCACCAATATAAGTATATACTGTAGCTCTTACCAGGGGGCGCGGTGGGTCAGTGGTAGAGCGTTCACCTCCGGTGCTTGAGGTCTCTGGTTCGATCCCAGCTCGCGCAGTTTGGACTTTGTGGTGGACAAACACCGTGCTCGTGGATTTTCTCGGGGTTCTCTCGTTTCCTCCCACTTTCTTCATTTCATTCATTTCCCATCATCACCGTCTCCTTTAGCCTAACCGGCATAAGCATGGGACGTAAAACTAGATTTCATATCATTTTTGTAGTTCTTACCATCAAGGCTGAGAACTGCACGGTCCAATTTCTTAGCCAAAGTAGAAGCCCAACCGGAATAATGATGTCAACCGGCCCGGCTCGGTTCAAGTGAGCGTACAGCTTGAGCTGGCTTGGTTGGGATTACCCATCGACTGGGCTCAATTGAGCCAATAGCTTGAACCGGCTCGGTAAAGACGAGTTATCGACTCGGCTCGATTGGAGCCAATGGCTCGAACCAGCTCCGTTGAAACGAGTCCATAGGCTGGGTTCGAGTTAGCTTAAATGAGCCAATGGCTCGAACCGGCTCGGTTGGGGTAAGCAATCAGCTCGGTTCGGTTCGGCCCGAGCTGGCTCGGTTGGATGAGCTGTTGGCTCGGCTCACTTCTCGATAAGTGAATGAGCTGTGAGCGAGCCGCTTGAGTCGTTGACAACCCTAAACCGGGTCGAGCAGTTTTAAACATGTTTGGCTGGAGTCCCATAACTTCTAACAATTTTTGGCTCGAGCCCGAATACTTGCTCCTCCTGAACTCAAACCAAGAACCTCGTGACCGATGTCCTTGCCTCCTGAAGATTTCTTGACTACCGAGATCGACAGTTAACTAATTTTTAGTATTCCGATACAAACCGTCTATACTCCATGTTTATACAGGTACACGGTGTTATAATAATAATTAGTTATAGTAGTAGTAGTAGTATCATTGATAATTATATTGTCTATGTAGGATACTTGAAGATAGTAGTGCTTGGAACTACACAAAGGATTTAGCTCGAATTGGCTCGACTCGTCTGGAAACTCGATCCGAATTCGAGTCGAGTTGGGGGAAATTTTTCGAGCCGAGATCTCGAGTCGAACTCAAAGATGTCTGCTTCGAGTCGAGTTTTAAAGAAAACTCGCTCGAACTCGCTCGTGCTCATTCCTATTGTATGCATGACGGGCATATAGAGTTCTTTCGAAGGGGATAGAACCATAAACATAATATATTTAAAAAAAAATACTTAGTTTCATGGCTTTCTTCCCAGGGGGGGAAAGGGATGTTAGGTATCCAGCATTTCTTATAAGTACCTTATTTGAAATATGTAAAACAGTAACAAGTGGACAATACAATATACACGCATCTTCTTATCTTCAGTTTTAATTGCTGATTTCAATTGCAATTAACAATTACAATTAACAATTACAAGTTTCAATTGTCAATTGCAATTAACAATTGAATGTTTCAATTGCACCCTTTGCAATTGACAATTAACAATTAAAAGTTTAAATTGCCTAGTGACCAATTAACAATTAACAATTGACGAAAATTTAATTGCAAATTTTATGATTGAATTCAATTGCAATTGAAATTAATTGTCAATTACAAATTGAAATCAATTGCAATTGAAATCAATTGCAATTGATTTTCAGAGCAATTACTTTCAATTGATTGATCAATTGCAATTGATTTCAATTGAATTTGCCCAACACTGTTAAGTAGTGTAGTACGTGTGTCTTCGCACTGAGAACTTAACACCCTTCTAAAATACAGGAGAACAATTGCACCTCTCTCCCTTCCGGGCGGCTAGAGATGTAAGTTATTCTTTCGCGCTAAATCCATATAAAAAGGCCATTTGTTGTTACCTCTGACCGTTTCAACTCTAAGGAGATCAATACTGATATTGGAAGTACTATTAAAATTCAACCACTTCCGGTTTTAGTAGAGAGAAATGAGTGAATCGATTGTAGAAAACCAATTGTCGTTGTCGATTGTTTTTGTTCCATAGCTGTATAAGCTGAAACCGGAAATACTTATTTCGAACAACTTCCGGTTTGTAAAAATCAAATCAAATCTTTGACTTTTACTTCCCACAGTTATGTCATATGGGCTAAAGGAGACGGTAATAATGAGAAATGAATGTAATGGTGGAATAAAACCTCGAGAAAACCCACGCAGACAGTGTTTGTCCACCACAAAGCCCACATGCTGCGAGCTGGAATCGAACCAAGGACCTCATATACCAGAAATGAACGCTCTACCACTGAGCTATCGCGGTTCCTAACTTCCGGTCTCAATAGAAGGTTAACGAAAGGGATGGAACGACGCTGAATCGATCTCTCTTCCCTTTCTTGCTCTCCTATGTGTTGAGAGATTCATCGGTGCCGACTTTCCAAAATTTATATGTGGGTGCATATCAATGGCGGGACGTATTAGCCTATATTTTTTCAGGTAAGTCTCGATGTTTGATTGATTTATTTTTAGTTGTAATCTTTTATGAACACTATCATAAAGGGCTGTTGTGAGGTGCAGGTAGCCAGAGCCGAAACAACTGTTACCTAAGAACACCAACACAAATAAAATAAAATAATTTAAGTGGAGTGACTGGGAATATTCAAATTAGCTGCAATATTTGCATAGAATGCAAATTACAAACTACGTGAACATGATTTCTTTCCTCTTGGAGATAAGGTACTCTCCGGTAAGGGGCCGTCACTCCCTTATAAAGTCGGTAGAGCAATATTATTTAGTTTCGTGGAACAGCAGATTTCAGGGTCATCTGCATAACAGCCATGCTCAAAGATGCTACAATAGTGAGTCAGTTTTAAATTTCAAATAAGGTTAAAAGAGAAAGAAAAAAAAACAATCTGACATTAAAATTTACAGGTAGCAGCCTGTATTTGAGCTCACTATCTCATGGCTGTTATATGGTTCCTTGGGCAGAATACTCTCTCTTTGGCCCCATATAGAGAGGTGGTCAAACATACACAAACAAGGGAAAATGCCTCCTTGAATCACACTCCTGAAAACAAACATGTCATTAGCACAGGTACTCACCCTACAGCAAATTGAGTAGACATTTGTTCTGGTAAAAGATGGTAGTTTTATTTCCCACATAGGAACCAGGAACATAAATATGGTAGATGTGATGATATCCACACTTTGATACACTAATATTTTATCAACTTTACGTAGTGCACTACCACACACACACTTTAATATATATTGATACACTTGAGATATTTATCACTCTTTCATTTTTTTATAAAATAAATAACAGGAGAGGGTAGGATGAAACCTGAAGTTACAAAGGTCTGTTTGACCTTTAATAAGATAAAAAAAAATATATAGATATATATATATACAACTTTCTTTTTATCTCCTCATATTGTGAGTTTCTGGTCTCTAAACAGTTTAGAGAGGAGAGACATATTTCACACTGAAAACATATTTCACTATCTGTGTACATAAACAACACAGATGGAAGATAAAAATAAAACAAAATTAATATGCTGATTCACTGTTCAGATGTTCACTAGATGTTCACAAGTTCTAAGTTGAATGTCACAGTGTCCTTCTAGATTCTCATTCCACTGCAAAGTAAAATGTTCTGTATGAGATATGGTGCACTGGATACTGAGGTTCTATGAGGGGACTTTTAGTATCTCCTCTAAACAAGCAAAATAATTGCTTGACGCCTTGTTCTAAAATGTCCAAGGACAGGCACGGCTTAAAAGCGTTACCGGCCAATGTCTTATATCTCTTCTTGAGATAATTTAAGTTATGTATTTCTTCCATACAGGAAGAGACAGGTTTTCCCATATAAATGGGGGAAGTTCGACGAGGTTCAAAACTACGTAGTCCCTATTTAGTGTTTGTAGCACTCAGAGAATGAGTGAAGATTAATTGAATTATAAAAGTTAACTTTCCATTATCACTCTATGTACTAATACCACTGATATGTATTAACTACAGATATGTGTATGTCTTACACCTTCTGTGACTGGACTATAACTTCACATAGAAAAACTGAGTTCTACACACTCGCGTATACTGTTGTTCACAGGACCATCCAGGGGAACCGAGCAAATTGTTCACACCTTGTCCCGGGTATCAAACTCTCTGTAAGAGAAGTCAGGTGACTTCCTTATAACCGAAAACTATATCTTGTCACCGCTCGATTCTAACTTGAACTACCACGTTCTCTCATGAAAACGAGTATATGTCTTTACCAAAACCAAGGAAACGAAGAAACTCGCTTCCTCAAGCAACCTTTGACAAAAGGTTCTCTGCCTTGAGGCGATATTGCGGGTGGTCCAAACTGCCAATGCACTTGTTCAGCTACCTTCCGTAGCCAAATTCACCCTTTCCTTGCTGACACGTGCTGCCCCTACTCCAAGGACGGCCAACACTGAAGCTTTTGCTCCTAGCAGAAACTATGAGAGTTTTTAACACATTTTTGTTTTTCTTCACTTGTTACCCATGAATTAATACAAGAAACATAGGTTAATATACATAAAATTAAAGGAAAATATACACAGAATACATATTTATACAATTTATGAACTGTCATCTCTCTCAGAAGCAGCATTACACCCAATTCCTGTGGCTGTCTTTCAAAAACTGTCTGCTACTAATGCCGCCATGTTTGCTTGGAGAGAGATAGAGGAAACATCTTTGTAAATTATTTACTTTGCACAAATACAAGATCCAAGTGTCTTGTTCGATAAGGGATACACGATGATAAAATAAATCAGAATTTTATGCGGTATTTCCAAGAACGTGTTTAGCTTAGTACGTAAATATTAATATTAAACATAGAAAATAAGTCAAATCAGAGTATACATTTTCAAATTGGTGTTGCATTTCGGGAATAAGCTAAAGGCTCGCTAGCCAGGTTTACTGGTCTTTGGTGAGGAAGGGGGAGGAAGTGACGCTAGAGCTCGCTGCATTGGAAATCACACCTATACAAAACTAAAATCTCGCATGTAGAAGCGAAAAAGTTTATGGCTTTTGAAACAATACAAACGATGTGTTTCAACACACTGTATCAACTTCAGTGTAGTTCCACCAAGGAAGTCCGTAGGCTACTTCCTGTGTATAAAGATTCTTATTTAGTTCCCATTCTGGTTATTTCTTTCCATGGTGAGTTGTGAAGGACCTCACATCTTGTAGTCTAGGCGACAACAAGTCGGGAAAGAAAAAAAAACTTCTCTCAGCGCTAGCTCTTCCAGCGTTCAGAAATCCATGTATGATTCCTATAGAATCTGCTCATTTCCTATTTAATTAATACTTCATATATGCTTTTAATATCATATCTTCCATCATCCCCTGTAAACTATACATTTATGCAACGACGCAGTAATTAGATGCAACCCATTAATATGCTATATAATGCCTATAAATGAAATAAACACAAATGAAATAAATACAATATAATACAATATTGTATTAATATTTACGTACTATGCTCGGTGTTTCACAATTCATTACTAATAATATCAAATAAATATGCACTGAATATGCTAATGTTAAGCAATTAATTATACCACAAAATCTTTATATTTACATATCAATATGCAAATGTGCCCCTCATCTGCATTTCGATATGCAGATGATGGAGAAGGACATCGGCCTTCTACAGTAATTTCCCCCCTATGATTCTAGGTGCTGTACTTTCTAGTACAGGACATAGATCATACGGAGGGCACATTTTCGTTCCTGAAAATATAGCTACATAAGACATCCAAGGTTAAAAAAAAACAAAGTTAAACAACACAATAAACATAATAAATGAAATATCAATACACAAAAGCTAAATATTGAGAATTCAGTGTTCCCTAAGTTGACTTAAACATAAATGACATAGGTTCCCATACATACACTAATACACTAGTTCACTGAAATATACACTAACACTAACACTATTTATACATGTTGTCAAATCCGGTTATGTAATGCTTAGATGTGTGATCTGTTTCATCTCTATTGACCAGTACCACTGTGATCCTTCTCTTCTCTAGAAACGTATGGTTTCAATAGAAAAGCATTTCTTGTCATCTTGACTTCTTTAGTCGCTGGATCCCCTAGTGTGTACATATTACGACCAGTGGCGGCGACAATCTGCCATGGCCCAGAGTACAAGAGTAAGAGCTTCTTCGACACACCTGCTAGAGCATCCGACTTCGGAAAAACTCTAGTTAGAACAAGGTCACCCACTTTGTACTCTACAGTACGGTGTGACTTGTCGAAGTTACGTTTTCGTGCAGCAGCATTCCTTTTGTGGTTATTTCTTGCAATTTCTATATAGTACTGCACGTCATGGCGCTGATCCACTTCTGGGATTTCAAACAGCCTGGCTATGTCTCTAGACATAGACTGCCCAAAGTGACACTCAAAGGCTGACACGCCAGTGGTCAGGTGTTTGGCCGAATTTAAGCACTTCTCAATTTTTTCCAAGTATTTGGGCCACAATCTCTGGTTATCATGGCACAATTTACGTAGTAAACGTACTGTTGCCTTGACGGCGACCTCTGCCATTTCACCCTGAGGATAATATGGCGTCGAAGTGATGTGCCTGATACCAAGATCTGCTAACTCTGTTTTCCAGCGGTTAGACTGGAAAGGTGACCCTCTGTCTGTCAAGACTAGTTCCACACTAGGGTTAACTTTCAGGTATTCCTTCAGTTTCCTTATTGCAGTGGTAGTGTTTGCCTTTCTACATGCGTACAAGCCAATTAGCTTGGAAAATGCATCATAAAATACTAATATGAAATGGACTCCCCCAATTCCCTTGGTTAGAGGCCCTAACCAGTCAGCGCAGGCCAAGTAGCCTGGCTTCTCAACTACGACGGGATTCAAAGGTCCTGGACGGTAACATTGGGGAGGGTTGCTCTTTTGGCATAATTCGCAGGAAGCACAAAAACGCCTCACACTTGCCCTCATCTTCGGCCATACGAAGAATTCTGATAGAAGCGGAAGTAGTTTGCTAGCCGACATGTGCCCTCGATCTGAATGGTAATAATCGAGCAGTGGAACTACTAACACTTCTGGGATGCATATTCGGACTCCTTCCCGGTCACACTTGCATAAGCGCCCGTTCAATACTTCAAACCGGTGACAAGCACCCTTCACCTTTGGTGAGTCCGTCTTCTCTTCGACATCTTTCTTGATCTTGCCGTAGACAGGATCGGAAGACTGCATCTCCGGTAGTATGGCTATCATCTTCCTCAACTCACATGGGATTTCCGTCAGGATGGACATCAGCGACTCCTGGAGGATAGGCTTCCGTGCAACACTGAGGTCTTCTTCTGTGTGAGGAGGGTACCTAGAGTGATAATCACTCAGATTCTCATTGGACTTGACAAACTGAAATTCGAAATTGAAATTTGAGAGCAACATCGCCCACCGGGTGATGCGCTGGTTTGTAAGTCTACAATAGAGAATAAACTTAAGTGCAAGGTGGTCACTGCGTACTATGAATTTAGTACCAACTAAGTACTGTTTAAATTTCACAACCCCATCTATTAGTCCATAAAATTCTTTCTCAGTTATAGAATAATTTCGTTGCGCTGCATTGAACACACGTGATGTAAAAGCAATGACACGAATGTCATCATTGTCATCACGGTGGTAGAACAGAGAAGAACACGCAATATCACACGCATCACACTCAAGAATCAATTGCTTGTCAGGCAGGACGGTTTTCAGTACTACTTCCTCCTGGAAGATCTGCTTGATCTTGTCCATCGCTGCCTGATGTACTGGTTCCCACTTGAACCTAACATTCTTCTTTAGAAGTTGGAACAACGGATGGAGAACTTCTGAGTACTTCCTACTAAAACAACGATAGTACTGGCAGTAGCCAATGAAGGAACGCAGTTCCTTTACGTTCCGTGGTGTCCTAAAATCTAACACCGCCTTCACTTTCGCCGGATCTTTGCCGATACCGGATTGCGAAAGATGGAAACCAAGTATGTTCAATGATTTTCTGGCGAAATTGCACTTTTCAGCCTGAGAGTTAGGCCGCCCGCAGTGAGTAAACCCAACACTCTGTCGAGGTGTACTAAGTGATCATTGAAGCTCCTGTCGGCTAAAATTAAATCATCAACATAAGCGCCGCAGTACTCTCTAGCTTCAGATCCAATCAGCATATCTAATGCTCTAACGCAAGAAGCAAGGCTCTGTTTTGTTCCAAACGGAAGTTTTTGAAAAACATATGAAATGCCTTCATGCAGGAACCCTAGATATTTCTGGTCACTTTCTTTCACTTTAATCTGCAAAAACATCTCGGTTGCATCGACGCAACTGAACCAAGAGTTGTCGCAAATGTCTTGGAGAACAGATAGGGGTGGCATAGGTCTGTCGGAGAGATCCCCTGAAATTTTGGCCAGAGCTCTTCCATCAATACAAACTCGAATGCGTCCGTCACTCTTCGGCGTCACTACCAGAGGGTTTATATATGCTGTAGGCATCTTTTTGATCACACCCCAGGCCTCCCAACGCGAAATTTCATTCGATACTAAATTCCTGAATTTCTTTGGGTAAGGATACAATTTTGTTTTGATGGGACGTTCGTCCGTTACTCCAATCTCATGCTCGTAGTTAGCTATGCAACCTGGCTTGACATCAAAAAGCGCCTGGTGCTTTAAAAGAACAGCTTTCAAACTATCTCTTTGTGAGGCTGAGAGATCTGAGTAGTTCGATACAAACTCCTCTATATCTGAATGGGAGGCACGTGTGTTCACTTTCATCCACTCTTCTGGTGGGAATACATGAACTGCCATTTCTTGGGCACTTGGGAATCTACCATCATCCAAGTTCGGGGCACGAGCGGCCTTTTCTCTGCAGGTCTTATGCTCATTCTGTGCGCTAACCCGTATGGCCTTCCGTCTTTCGTCTGACGGGGAAAAATTACACTCAACAGTATCTACTTCCTCTAGAAAACTATAAGGTTTCTCGCACTCACCATTCAATTCTAAACAACGAACTACTAGATCCTCAGTCTCGCAATCTACTGATCTAAACTTCACTTCTACATCATGAGGATGTTTGAGATGTAGAAGGCCGGTGTCATAGTCTAACACGGCACGAGATTCTGTGAAGAAGTTGGAACCTAAAATCAAAGATCTGTTCAGACCTGATATAATAATGCCTAGCGTATGAAATTCCTTCCCATGTATCTGAATGACTAACAGCGTTTGGCCTATGATTGTCGCTGATTTACTTCCGAAAGCAGACGTAACCCGTATATTCTTAGCACTCAAAAATGCGGGTGTGGGGTGGCTATTTGAGACGGAGTCCCAAATTTCTTTTGAAATGGCGGAGCAAGTAGCCCCTGTATCTAATAAAGAATTAACTTCCTTTCCAAACAAAAGTACATTAATCTCTGGCAGTGAGATGACGTTATTACTAGGTAGTTCCTCATTACTTGAATCAAATAAATTCTTAAAAATGCCATTGGCCTCTTCAAATATTGCCCTATCTAAATCGATGTGTTCTCCAGTCCTACTTAATAAAGTTAACTTATTTTCCAACATGCCTTCGCTGAAATGCTTCTTTGCCTTAATTTCTAAACAAATTTTACAATTTTCTTCTTCTTTTTCTTCTACATTTTGAAAAATCTCTTTAACTGCGATTTCACATGAATTTTCATATAAATGTATATTTTCTACTTTCTCTTCTAAATTTCGCACATACTCGGAATTTAAATTTGTCAACTCAGATGTACTCGTTTTCTCCATTTCCATCTTACCGTTGTCCCAAGCACATGCGGACAATCCTCATTCTCTGGGAGCAGAAGAAGAGGATTGGTTACTCCTGGTATTGTTTTGGTTTTGGCTGGTAGAAGGAGGCGCACGGTCATAACGTTCCAACAACTGGATTTCCTCGTCCTCGTGACGGAAGGAATTTCCTTGTGGTCTATCCGTGTTGCGCATTCCTCCCCTCCTACCGCGGGCTCCACGAACGTTGTTGTTATTGTGGGTGGAGTGGGAGTTCCCCCCACGTGACCAGCCAGACGACCCACTTCCGCTGCTTTGGTTGCGAGGCGGGGAGCGCTGGTGGTTGTTTTGATTCGTGTTGGAATGTCTCTGTCTCTGGTAAGGACGCTGGTTTTCTCTCGCTCTATTTTTCTTACGAGCAGCGTGCTTACCACTATGGCCAGAGGGGTTATTGTCCTCATTTTCCACGCTCACTTGGAGCATGTTGACCCCTTTCCTCTGGTTGCTTTGGTAAAACTGGTCGCGATTCGTCATCGACGACTGCAGTTCCTGTACCAAATTCAATAGTTCTGCTATTGTCTTAGGACGAGACGAGACTATCGCCCTAAATAGCCAGTTCGGGAAATGCCGCGGAAGTACCTTAAGTAATGTTGCATCAGACATTCGTGGCTCCAAAATACTATTCTTGTGTAACAAATCCAGCAGATATTCTGCGGGGGATTTGTGTACACGATTGTCAAAGTGGGAGGTGAGAATAGTCGCCCTTAGGTTAGCCAGCCGCTCTTCGCTAAGGTAACACTGCTTAAAATTTTGTACAAAATCATCGTAGGTGTGGATTTTGTTACGATTTACTTGAAACCACTGATAACAAGTGTTACGAATCGCTCGAGGTATGAAGCTGAGCCTCATTGCGTCCGGTACTCCAGTGACCTCAAAGTACCGGTCGAGATCTTGTAAGAAATTATAGGTTTCGGTTTCTGATTCAGTTCCAGCATACACAGGTAAGGTGACGTCCCTGTGTATGAGACCAAATGCTGTTGCGAGATGCTGTCTCGTCTCATGATTACATGAGCGAGACGTCGACGGAACAGATTCTGTCTCGCGGGAAGTAGCGAGGTTCCCAGGTTGAGAACCAGGCAGATCGCGACTCGAGGTGTCGTTTGGTGACTTAGGGCGTTCTTGTGCACTGGAGACCGAGATGCTTGCGAGTCTCCCCTCAATCACCTCGCTCGTCTCCTTTTGTATGGAGTTCTTCCACTCCTCCATTTTCTTCTCAAGTTGTGCACACACGCCTTGAACGGTATCTTGCATCTGTTGGATGCTACCGTTACATTCAGACCTGATCTCATCGAGTGGCGTTTCCTGCTCTAGTTCCCCCCGGATCCTGGCTAGTTGGGAAGCGAAACTCACTTCCACTCGCCTGACCTGATTATTCAGTTGGAGTGTGGTCTGTTCGACACGAGACGAGACCTGTTTTACACTTTCAGAAAGCTCTGAGTAATTTTCCTCTAACTGTCTGGCTATGCTAGCAGCATTCTCCTGTACTTCGTCTAACCTACTAGAAGTTTCAGTTACACGAGTAGACAGTTCTTCTCTGGTATGGTGTATTTCCCCCCTAAGCTCTGCAGTCGTGAGCTCCAGACGCTCTGTCAGCTGACGCTCACTTTGCTCCAGTCTTGAACTCACGGACTCCATCTGGAGTTCAAGACGAGCATTGCTAGACTCAATCGCCTGTTCTAGTCTAAGATAACTTGTTTCTAACGTGCTATTACTTTCCTCTATTTTCCTTTCTAACTTTTCCAATCCCTTTGAGCTTTCTCCTAGCTTCCTATTGCTTTCTTCCAGTTTCGAGTTCAAATCTTCCTTTAAACTTCTATTATTTTCTTCTAGTTCTAACTATAATTCCTCCTTTAGTTTCTTTTGTCCTTGCAAGATCTCGCTTAAAATGGCCTCAATATTTAAATAACTTCTCTGTTCCACTACGCTACCCTCATTGACTGCGGTGCTAACACTATGTTCCGGCATTCTCGTAGTTTCCGTGGTTACCTCCCTTTCCTCCCGCAATGGTACTTCCGTTTCCCTACCAGGGACTGGCGGAACCGTATCCACCGCATCAGCGTCTCCCACAACGCTGACCGGGCGCTCGCTAGCGCTCTGCGCGTCAACAACACTATTCTCCTCTGTGAGCTCCCCTGCTCTCTGAGCGAACTCTTCAAATACAAACTCCGTGTCCATTTTTCCTAATCTTCGAGCCTGTGCTCGCGTTACGACCATTTACAAAAACAAGACGGAATTACAAAGTTTCTGCCCCCCAAAGTTTTTAAAAAAAACTGAATTCTCTAAAACACAGTAATGGTAATCAATAATATTCAAACACAAATAAATTTCAAAACACAAGACACCTTCGTTCTTGGAAATTTTTCGGGAAGAGAAACAAACATATACCGAAAATTTTAATACAAACTGTATGTTGACCAGTGAGTATATAAAGTATACTCCATGCCCTTTACGCTGATGGCGCCAAGTTATTGTGAGGTGCAGGTAGCCAGAGCCGAAACAACTGTTACCTAAGAACACCAACACAAATAAAATAAAATAATTTAAGTGGAGTGACTGGGAATATTCAAATTAGCTGCAATATTTGCATAGAATGCAAATTACAAACTACGTGAACATGATTTCTTCCCTCTTGGAGATAAGGTACTCTCCGGTAAGGGGCCGTCACTCCCTTATAAAGTCGGTAGAGCAATATTATTTAGTTTCGTGGAACAGCAGATTTCAGGGTCATCTGCATAACAGCCATGCTCAAAGATGCTACAATAGTGAGTCAGTTTTAAATTTCAAATAAGGTTAAAAGAGAAAGAAAAAAAAACAATCTGACATTAAAATTTACAGGTAGCAGCCTGTATTTGAGCTCACTATCTCATGGCTGTTATATGGTTCCTTGGGCAGAATACTCTCTCTGTGGCCCCATATAGAGAGGTGGTCAAACATACACAAACAAGAGAAAAATGCCTCCTTGAATCACACTCCTGAAAACAAACATGTCATTAGCACAGGTACTCACCCTACAGCAAATTGAGTAGACATTTGTTCTGGTAAAAGATGGTAGTTTTATTTCCCACATAGGAACCAGGAACATAAATATGGTAGATGTGATGATATCCACACTTTGATACACTAATATTTTATTAACTTTACGTAGTGCACTACCACACACACACTTTAATATATATTGATACACTTGAGATATTTATCACTCTTTCATTTTTTTATAAAATAAATAACAGGAGAGGGTAGGATGAAACCTGAAGTTACAAAGGTCTGTTTGACCTTTAATAACATAAAAAAAATATATATATAGATATATATATATACAACTTTCTTTTTATCTCCTCATATTGTGAGTTTCTGGTCTCTAAACAGTTTAGAGAGGAGAGACATATTTCACACTGAAAACATATTTCACTATCTGTGTACATAAACAACACAGATGGAAGATAAAAATAAAACAAAATTAATATGCTGATTCACTGTTCAGATGTTCACTAGATGTTCACAAGTTCTAAGTTGAATGTCACAGTGTCCTTCTAGATTCTCATTCCACTGCAAAGTAAAATGTTCTGTATGAGATATGGTGCACTGGATACTGAGGTTCTATGAGGGGACTTTTAGTATCTGCTCTAAACAAGCAAAATAATTGCTTGACGCCTTGTTCTAAAATGTCCAAGGACAGGCACGGCTTAAAAGCGTTACCGGCCAATGTCTTATATCTCTACTTGAGATAATTTAAGTTATGTATTTCTTCCATACAGGAAGAGACAGGTTTTCCCATATAAATGGGGGAAGTTCGACGAGGTTCAAAACTACGTAGTCCCTATTTAGTGTTTGTAGCACTCAGAGAATGAGTGAAGATTAATTGAATTATAAAAGTTAACTTTCCATTATCACTCTATGTACTAATACCACTGATATGTATTAACTACAGATATGTGTATGTCTTACACCTTCTGTGACTGGACTATAACTTCACATAGAAAAACTGAGTTCTACACACTCGCGTATACTGTTGTTCACAGGACCATCCAGGGGAACCGAGCAAATTGTTCACACCTTGTCCCGGGTATCAAACTCTCTGTAAGAGAAGTCAGGTGACTTCCTTATAACCGAAAACTATATCTTGTCACCGCTCGATTCTAACTTGAACTACCACGTTCTCTCATGAAAACGAGTATATGTCTTTACCAAAACCAAGGAAACGAAGAAACTCGCTTCCTCAAGCAACCTTTGACAAAAGGTTCTCTGCCTTGAGGCGATATTGCGGGTGGTCCAAACTGCCAATGCACTTGTTCAGCTACCTTCCGTAGCCAAATTCACCCTTTCCTTGCTGACACG
Organism: Thermobia domestica; assembly: GCF_964235325.1. Classification (NCBI taxonomy): domain Eukaryota; kingdom Metazoa; phylum Arthropoda; class Insecta; order Zygentoma; family Lepismatidae; genus Thermobia; species Thermobia domestica. The sequence continues at coordinate 184,479,483 of NC_137469.1, read as the reverse complement.
TGCTGCCCCTACTCCAAGGACGGCCAACACTGAAGCTTTTGCTCCTAGCAGAAACTATGAGAGTTTTTAACACATTTTTGTTTTTCTTCACTTGTTACCCATGAATTAATACAAGAAACATAGGTTAATATACATAAAATTAAAGGAAAATATACACAGAATACATATTTATACAATTTATGAACTGTCATCTCTCTCAGAAGCAGCATTACACCCAATTCCTGTGGCTGTCTTTCAAAAACTGTCTGCTACTAATGCCGCCATGTTTGCTTGGAGAGAGATAGAGGAAACATCTTTGTAAATTATTTACTTTGCACAAATACAAGATCCAAGTGTCTTGTTCGATAAGGGATACACGATGATAAAATAAATCAGAATTTTATGCGGTATTTCCAAGAACGTGTTTAGCTTAGTACGTAAATATTAATATTAAACATAGAAAATAAGTCAAATCAGAGTATACATTTTCAAATTGGTGTTGCATTTCGGGAATAAGCTAAAGGCTCGCTAGCCAGGTTTACTGGTCTTTGGTGAGGAAGGGGGAGGAAGTGACGCTAGAGCTCGCTGCATTGGAAATCACACCTATACAAAACTAAAATCTCGCATGTAGAAGCGAAAAAGTTTATGGCTTTTGAAACAATACAGACGATGTGTTTCAACACACTGTATCAACTTCAGTGTAGTTCCACCAAGGAAGTCCGTAGGCTACTTCCTGTGTATAAAGATTCTTATTTAGTTCCCATTCTGGTTATTTCTTTCCATGGTGAGTTGTGAAGGACCTCACATCTTGTAGTCTAGGCGACAACAAGTCGGGAAAGAAAGAAAAAAAAACTTCTCTCAGCGCTAGCTCTTCCAGCGTTCCGAAATCCATGTATGATTCCTATAGAATCTGCTCATTTCCTATTTAATTAATACTTCATATATGCTTTTAATATCATATCTTCCATCATCCCCTGTAAACTATACATTTATGCAACGACGCAGTAATTAGATGCAACCCATTAATATGCTATATAATGCCTATAAATGAAATAAACACAAATGAAATAAATACAATATAATACAATATTGTATTAATATTTACGTACTATGCTCGGTGTTTCACAATTCATTACTAATAATATCAAATAAATATGCACTGAATATGCTAATGTTAAGCAATTAATTATACCACAAAATCTTTATATTTACATATCAATATGCAAATGTGCCCCTCATCTGCATTTCGATATGCAGATGATGGAGAAGGACATCGGCCTTCTACACTGTGCTTTGATAAAGTAAAATATACCGGTACGATAAGAATAAGTTGGGGATGCCCTTTCTCAGTCAGTAAAACGACTGACTTAAACGCAAGAGAAACGACTTCAAGCCCGGGTCCAAACTAAAAATCTCGTGGGTGCGGCGCACCCATAAGATTATTTCTGTGGGTGCCGGAGCCCCGGAGCACCCACGTAGTTCGCGCACATGGACAGATGGACATAATAATTCCATAAGATTCCCAATACTTATGACAAGCACTGTTCAGAAAGATAAAAAAAGATGATCTCCGTTCGCGAATGTACACGAGTTACGTAATTTCTCTGATTATAAAGTACTTTGAAATATTATCTTTTTTTTTTTTTCAGTTTTACGTCAACATTTATGTCCTGTGAGGTAAAGGAAAAACTGAAATCTTTGAGTTTAACGTGCCACTATTATGCCCGTTAGGCTAAGGGTGGACGATGATTAAAGAAAGTGATTGATGATGGAACAATTGGTGGAATAAGAAAGTGGGAGGAAACGGGAGAAACCCGAGAAAACCCTTGTCCACCACAAACTTACTTAGGCGGGGATCGAACCAGGTGTAAGATAAAAGAGGCAGATGATTAATGGAAATGAATGGTTGTGGAACAATGAGTAGAAAAAAACGTACCACGAAGCGGAAGAACCACATACACGATGTCTAAAGTACTCTAATTTCTTTAATTATAAATCATATAAGATGTAAAATAAACTTTTAAGAAGCTTTCAGTAATGTGTAATGATAGCATAAAATAAACAAACTCTTCTGTTCGAGAGAACTACAACATTTGTTACAGCTAACTCTCCATCCTTAATTTTCACGTTATTTTAGTACGCAATCGCTTAGAAAAAGAAGCAATAAATGCATCAAATGTGGGAGATGAAATTTTGCATATACCTGGATTTGTTTAAGTATTTCTTTCTACTGTGTTTGTCTCTAGCTTCAATTCACAAGCCTTTATAATTAGATGCCCAACATATTTGGCAATCACGCAGAAAACAACACCGAAGATTCTACACTTGTGTTAATCTAACACACAGACTGTGTGTCATTCCAACTACCGGCATTTGACACACAACTCCAAATGGAGAGTGAGTTGTTCTAACCATTTGTTTGTGTTATATTTTAACACAATCGTGTTAACACATAGGCATGTCGTTGAAATAACACAACGATTTTTCACAGTGTATAATCTCACTTTTGATTTGATATGCAGGACAATTTCAGACGGAATTTTATTAACACGTATATGTAGTGCACTCTTTGAACGAAAGGAGGGCGGGGAAGAACATTTTTTTAAATTTTGTCTTGGTTCTTCTGATTTTCATAAGTTGGTTTTTACGACAATGATTTCTTCAAGATTTGAAAGGAAAATACAAAGTTGTCTTAAGAAATGTTTGAAAATTTTAGAGCATAGTTCAATAATCCTTTCATTAACACGTATTTAGCACTTAACGCGCAGACGCCTTTCCACCATGTTCAAATGAATCATATTCCAGGAAAAGAACTGATCTCGAATCAAAATAGCTTTCAACAGTGATCTAGTGGCTAACGCGAGTATCTTTGGTACTTTCACGAATTCGCAGGTTCGATTCCCGGAAGGGATGCATTAAAATTTCAATGCAACTTGCAACGATACTCGAGATTCCTTCTTATAAAGTAGATTCACATCTCACATAGCCTCGCTGCTGTACAGAGATGGTAAATTTCAACCAACAAACAAATCGAATCAACGGTAACCAAATCCACAGTGCGAAATCGTATCACTGTAAGTACTTGAGAAGGGGAAGGCACGAACGAATAATAATAATAAAACCTAAACCTTCTTTGCACTGGAATGTTTGAACTTAGAAACTTCCCATATTTGAACGTCCATAACAATCTATATCATAAAACTCAAACTGACTATACCTCCGGTGCTTGGGGTCCCTGGTTCGATCCCAGCTCGCGCCGTGTGGACTTTGTGGTGGACAAACACCGTGCTCGTGGGTTTTCTCGGGGTTCTCCCGTTTCCTCCCACTTTCTTCATTCCACCATTTCACTCATCTCTCATCATCACAGTCTCCTTTAGCCTAACCGGTATAACCGTGGGACGTAAAACTTACAGATTTCATTTCATTTTTCAAACTGACTATGTTCGTCACTCTTAATCTCTTGAACCACCCGACCTATCCCGATCAAACTTTCAACGTAGATAAGGTTCCGGCCTGGAATATTTTTGTTATTTCACTTTCACGGTGCAAGATAGGGGAGGGAAAGGGGGAGAAATATATAAAAAATGAAAATGAAGGTGATTGTCTTTTTGACTTCATCACTTCTAAACCACCCGACCGATCTCGATCAAATTTTCAACATAGATGAGGTTCGGACCTGGCATGGTTTCTATTATATCAATTTAAAGGTGGAACTTAGGGCAGGGGGAGAAGGGAGATAATTAAAAATGATCCAAAATTACCGATATTAGTGTCGAATCTATAGCTTTCGGGGCCGTTAAGAAGAACAGGGACCCTGTCGATCCCGTTTAAATACAAATTAAGCCCCGAGCTCCTTCGTGGCTAAGCGGTTAGCGTACGCGCCTATGGCGTAGGAGATTCGGGTTCGATTCCCGGCGGGAGCTCATGTGGTTCGAATTCCACGTTAATCAGTAGGTCCATGTCTCATATAGCCTTGCTGCTAAACAGGACGTTAAACTCAAAATCAACTCAACTCAACAAATTCAGCCCTGCAACTTGGGCTAGGGAGAAACACATGAAAATGATTGAAAATGACCAATATTAGTGTCAAATCCTTTGTTTTCGGGATCGCAGAAGGGGGCGCGGTGGCTCAGTAATAGACCGTTCACCTCCGGTGCTTTTAGTCCCTGGTTCGATCCCAGCTCGCGCCGTGTGGTCTTTGTGGTGGACAAACACCGTGATCGTGGGTTTTCTCGGAGTTCTCCCGTTTCCTTCCACTTTCTTCATTCCACCATTTCACTCATTTCTCATAATCACCGTCTTCTTTTGCCTAACCGGCATAATCGTGGGACGTAAAACTCAAAGATTTCATTTCATTCATTTCATTCGGGTTCGCTGATATGAACATTGGAACTTCCGATCCCGTTTACATCCAAATTTAGCCGCGCAACTTGGGGAAAGGGTAGGGGGAAATTGATAAAAATAATTGAAAATAACCAATATTAGTGTCGAGTCTATGGTTTTCGGGGTCGTTGAGAAGAATATTAACACTTAGGATCCCGTTTAAATACAAGTTCAGCCCCACAACTTGGGGGAGAAGGAGAAACAGATATAAAAATGATTGAAAATGGCCAATTTTAGTGTTGAATCCACAGTTTTCGGGGTCGCTGAAACGAACAGTATCACTTCCGATGCCCTTTAGATCCAAATTTATGTCCAAGATGAAAAGTATTCTCCCTGTGCAAAGAACAAACTAGAACACATATATATTTGCTAGAACACTAAGCACGCATTGCCTCTTGAAATTATTTGTTCTATTTGATATACCTGATTAAGATATGTCTTTACTTCAGAACAGAAAAGTTGTGCAGTTATTTTTCAATAAGAAGCAATAACAATTACAAACGGGTTTTTAAAAACTATTCCTAGTGTGCAATAGTAATCTTAATAAACTCCACAACAGTGGAAACCATGTTTGTGTTATGTTCTCCTGATCCCTGACAGGACATACGTTTAATGTTACTGTTTGGTGGGTTATTGACGAAATCGGATGCGCGAGTGTTGACATAGAGAAAGATAAACAACTGTGTACATCCTTACCTCTGCCCAGCGCATGTTCCCTGAATAGTTGTTGTTTGTTATTTGGCGCTGAAGCTGCATCTTCTACGTAATTCTTTTGTTTAGACTTTGTTGATTGGTCGTTCCAGTTCACGTGGGATGCATGTCGCACAACAAACGCCAGTGGCTCTATCTAACGGCTTTTGTGCCGAAGTCGCGGATCCCATCGTTCAAATCACCGAAATAAACGTATCGTCTTTTCTACTAGGACACACGCAAGATACAAATGACATTTTTTTGGGTAAAGATGGAAAGTTCTTGTCTCACAATGTTCTCTGTTCAATCAGGAGAATACTTTGTGATCGAGACAAAATCAAGTGAAATTAAAGTGAAATACATCAAAGTAAACGCTGAGAGGTTTTGGCAGTGGTGCTATACATCTGGATCTTCAAAAATTTGGAGGAATTTTCTCCCCCTCCCCTAACATGCTTGGATAAAATATTGACTTAATATTAATGTATAGAATAAGCTTCTGTCGATTAACTTGCTCAATTACCCAAAATACACACAAACAATGACGTAATTTGATACTTGTGAACTAGAGTCGACGTGAGGTTAATCATGTTTTACGTGGATCATTTCGATGGATATACGCACACGTTCTGTTTTCACGTCCATTAAACTGTGACTGGAGTCGATAATCTATTGTACAGAATATTCATAATTTTCCATTATTTTTAAAATAATAATAAAAAAATGTTGCGAAAATTAGTTTTATGGATTTTTCTTAATTGAAACAGTGCGTTAAGGTGTAATGAATATTCTGTTTTCGTTTCTGATGTAACAAGCAAACGAAGGGTAACTTTTTCTTTGCTTTCGTAGAGGATATGAAATATACTTTTTTTTTTTAATACGTTGACAACCAATCAATGAAGTCTATTTTCCATTATTTTGATTAATTGTTGAAAGAATGACGCACAGTCCGCAGCAGAGAACCATTTCTTCTATTATAAGGTAGTCCTGTCCCATTCATTGACGCCTATATTTTCAATATATTAATCTAGTAATCTTGGTATTAATATAATAGAATAGTAGTCAGTTATTAACAATAGACTCTTAATTTCCGCGGGAATCGATCTCATATAATGCTCATGTAGCTCTAAGTGGACTGTAAATCTCTCTACTTAATGTCTTTTTCGCTGTGACTGGCAATTGTTCAAATATCTTTGTTGTTCACGAGAGATTATGGTGTATAACTTAGTGTCCCTGAGAAATCTTGGAAGTAGTAGGCTTTATAGGCATGAATTGAAAGATCGAAACATATAATTTTATTTTATTTGTTTAATTGATTTTGTTAGAATTTCTTTCCCGAATTAATGCTTTATGGTAGGACGAATAAAATCAGAATATCTAAGACAACAATCGACATTTAGATATTGAAAAGTCTGTATCAGAGTCACATTGGCAATTTTCTTAATGCGAAATTTCTTCCTTGTTTGGCAGATCAGTGATAATCATATGAACGCAGCGTCCAGCCAGCCACTTACGAAAAAGATGCAGTACAGAAAGGGATAAAGTTTGTGATTTACTCAAAGGATTGCTGACATGGACACAAATGGAGTCTTATATCAATCAGCCTGCTTTATGATTTGAGAAATAATCTGGTAATATTAAGAAAATTCCTCCCACACGAAAGATAACATTTTGTTTCGACATTTGGGGAAAACTTGTCCCACTATTCGTTTTCATTGTTTTTGTTTAATGATCTAAACGTAAAAAACACAAGCTGAATTGGAAAACTAATTTTCATACACATAAAATAATAAATCAATCGATATGAATTGAGTGTAAATGTTTTCACGACATATTGTCACTAGTATAATTTGCATGTTGTTGAAATCCTAAAGCAAGCACGCTGTTTCTTAACAGCTGAAGTTAAGATTTCGTGATACATAACCTGAAACAGATTGTCTGCAAGATAACGTGAATGTTTTTCAGTAAAAAGACAAGTAAAGAGTAATGGTGCTTTACTCGCTAAATGATCCCAGTGCCTATTCTTGCTGCAATTTGTTACAATATAAATATTATTAAAAATAAATTAGAAAAGTAAACAAACAGCTGGTGGCTGGATGCACTGTGAGGTCGAGAACACTGCGTGTTGGGGTTTGTTGCCCCGGGCGGTGATGACTCCGTCGCGTCCTGTATCAGGAGAACATGGCACACGAAGAGAAAACTCAAAACAACTTATTGATCGTATAAACACAACACATCCCTCCCACTACCAACCCCTCACGCAACTACCCTCTTTCGCTGAGATTTACAACACGCGTTTGCGCTTTTCGCGTAGCACGGAAGCTTCGTTGGTATTGGAGGAAAACAAGAGTGATAGATCCTCCCCTCCATTTCCCTACTGCCGAAAGCTACCAGTATTCATTCACATGCGATGTCAAAATGTACAGAAAAAATATATATTCACAAAATATTCCTTCTTCTTTTAACACAAATGTAATTTTGTCTTCCTGCAAATAAAACAATTTCATTTAGTAAAAGAAAACACGATAAAATAAATAAAATTAAACAACAAAATCTATAGATAGATGTTACCATTTTCGAAATTTTTATATATAAGAAAAAAATCTAATAGGCCTATTTAAAATAACTGGTCTTCCGAACTGATGATAATTGAATACTAGGACCAAAAGTCTTCTTTTCGAGTATTTGGACAGTTAACAGTCACGAAACCAGTATTTTCCATGATGATCACTAACGAATTGTGTTACAATTTTATAACTATGCGTTATTTTACTTTGAAATACAGTAGACTCCCTAGTATCCGGCCAAATGTGGCGGAAGGGCAGGCCGGATAACAAAAAAGTCGGATAAGCCGGAGTTCTATGAACTCATTTCTTCCCCCACCAATACAAGACGACAAAGTTTTTATGCCAAAACTCAGTGATATAATAATATTTTCTCACTTCTTATTTGGCTCTGTGCTGGTAGTTTATAAATGTTTATGTACTGCACTGCACGTTTCAAGAATTTATTAGAGGAAAAGTACGTTAAAGAATGAATACAGTATATGTAAACTGTTCACATTTTAGCATAAATTCTGTAATGCCTAACTTAAGTGCAGGAAACACAAACAAAACATTAACGTAAACCAGGCCGGATAGTCGCGAGCCGGATACTCGGGAGTCTAGTGTATTTTTAATCAACAATATTTTCCATCCGTCGAGACAGCGGCGTTTTATTTGCATGTTTTTAGAGAGTAAGAATTCAAGGTTATCACCTTGCAAATATGATTATATAGACTATAGGTCTCTATATCAGGGACGCACCCACGACGGAGTCCAGACCCCTCGAAACCTTCCTAACTCAATATACATATGTACATTTTCTCCATAAAACTATATTTAAGTGGAAAACGATCAATGTAACATGAAAATTTGATATCAAACTTCATCTATACTCTTTCTCTTATAAATGCAATCTAGTTCTATTTTTTCCGAAAATAAAATGGAATTATTTTACAATTACTTATCGTCTTTTCGGATACAGAATAATACCCTTCAATACTACATAGAAGTAGTGGGTTGCAGTATTAGACGTCACAAAGCTTCAAGCCCTTCAACAAAAATATCTGTGTGCGCACATATTAATAATAAGAATTGCAGAATAAGCACACAGATTATTAGCATTTTCGTGTGGTGTTGTGCTATATGGGGTGGAAACATGGACATTACGCAAAAGTGATGAAAAACAACTGGAAGCTTCCGAAATGTGGGTGTGGAGAAAAATGGAGCGACTTAACTGGGTCGAGCGCAAAAAGAATGAGAGGATATCAGAAATGGTGGCGGAGAAAAGAACACTTTTATTTATTATTAAGAAGAGGAAGAGAAATTGCTTGGGGCATTGCCTAAGAAGAAATTGTATCATGAGGGACATGCTGAAGGGTATGATGGCAGGAAAGAGAGGGAGAGGGCGAAGAAGATCACAGTTAATGGACGATAGAAAAGCAGAAAGATCATACGTGACGACAAAGAGGTTAGCGGAGGACCGTGGAGCATGGAAGTTTCTCAGCTGCTGCAAGTGACCTGCCAATAAGGGCAGAATACCTATTATTATTATTATTATTATTATTATTATTATTATTATTATTATTATTATTAACACTTTTCGAGTAATTGAACGAAGTTTTCCCTTGATCAGTTCATTATTCAAACAATTTGTATAAATAATTAGGATTATTTGAGTAATTATTTCTACAATTAATCATTATCCAAATAAATACTTTGTTCAAATATTCGAATACAAGATTATGTAAAATTCAACCACATTATAATGAGACATTCTTATCCTAATAGAACAACATCTACTTACTTGCACGAAGTTCATTCAAAATGTTATGGCTAACGTTGAGAACTTCCACTTTCTTGGTGCCGTAGGTGAGGTCATAAGTGAGAACAGGTATCTGGTTGTAGCTTAAGTCAATCTCCCGGAGCTTGTATGGGATGTAAGGACTACTGGGAAACGTCTTCCGAGTCACAAACGATATTTTGTTGAAGCTCAAATTTACCTTTAAAATGCAGAGAGAAAGTCAATGCTACTTATTTTCCAACACAGGTAGCAATGTATATCTTATTTACTGTTAATAGGGGACACAAAATGAATGATATATATCTACGTTACAAACATGCATCTGATTGTAAATAGAACAGAATCCATTGTTAATGTCTTAAAGCAGAACTAGATGTGCTACAAATGTTAATCCGCACTAAAAACGGTTTTGACTGAAGGGGGGGGGGGGAACAACTGCATTGAGTTACATGTACAGATATGTTTAGATGTAATATTTATGAGCTGTAATGAAATCACGAACTATGAATGAAAAAATCATCATTAATTTTATTTATAAAAATCATAATTCTGTGTGTGAAACTGAGCAAAGATTTTTGTAATATATTAAATTTTGTATACGTGCATAATATTGTTTCTAAAAATCACAAAGACAGGATTTGTAATCTTTCTTAAATCGTTGGAAGCAGAAGTAATGCGTTTGCAATATTCAGGAATCACTTGTGGTAAAATAGCATGTAGTGTTTTCAGTAATAATTAACATTTGAGATAAAATCATGAATAAAATGAAGACAAACCTTAGGGTAAATTAGACTTCTAAATACTTCTTATTTTTCCATCATTACATAACAATATTTTGTCGTTAGAACTTTCCTAAGATTTTGTAAACTTTCAAATACAACACAGTATAATATATTTTCTTTTTATTGTATTATTTAGAAAACAATAATGAAAGAATGATCTTTAGAAAAATTAGAAAGGAAAATTAGTTTAAACAAACAAAAGCAATAATTCATATAAAATAACCAGGTTTTCAACCAAAAAATCATCTTGCATCCTGCATCAAATCTTCAAGGCGCAATAGAGTCTCCAAGAAGCTACCACAAACACAGCAATTTCAAATACAGAAAGAAAGACCACTAGCTGGTGAAAGCTAAAGTTGACCTGCAATAGGTAAAGTACGATAATAGAACATTTAAACTGTCTATTTGCATGTAACATGATTTTGGGAGGTATCTACAAGTGACAGGAAAATTTGAATACTTAAATATTCACCTTCTTAATAGGGGTCGCGGTGGCTCAGTGGTAGAGCGTTAACCTCTGGTGCATGGGGTCCCGGGTTCAAACCCTGCTCCCGCCAAGTGAACTTTGTGGTGGACAAACACCGTGTGCGTGGGTTTTCTCGGGGTTCTCCCGTTTCCTCCCACTTTCTTCATTCCACCATTTCATTCATTTCTCATAATCACCGTCTCCTTTAGCCTAACCGGCATAACCGTGGGACGTAAAACTCAAAGATTTCATTTCATTTCACCTTGTTACTGATACAATTGGCCAAGTACTAGAGTGAGTTTATAAATTATCCGTTAAATATTTAAGCTTACATAATGTGTCAGATGTTGGACTCTATACTACTTATTAAATGTTTACAGTTGAATAAGAGATTGTAACCACTAGTTTTTTTTTTTTTTTTTTTTTTTTTTTAATTTGATTGAAGAATTTCACTGTTTCCTTTTACATATTGATATGACTAAATTTGATCTTTATTTCTTTAATATATATGTATAGTTCTTCCGTTACTGAACTAGTGTCAGTGGATACTTGACTAAATGTTTTCAAGATATATTCATTTAAGTAAGGCTAACTTAGATGGTTCGCATTGTAAATCTGAATTTACATCACACATTAGTGCTTGGCCTGACATACATTCCCAACGATTAGATATTTTTTTCATCCCAACACTCATCTCTGAACAACTTAAAAATATGCACTAAAAATGCACCCTCATGAAATTGAAATATTTTGATGTGTACTCGTAACAGTTGAAATTGCGCTAATTGATGCATTTCTTAGTAATTTTTATTTGAATGTAAACCACCTCACACGTTTTATATTATCTCAGGTGCATTACTGCGTATCATTCAATAGCTGTAACGTTTCTGTTTTGTTCTTTAACCTACGGTCGGTCGCATGTGTATCAATCTGATAAAGCCATTTCTTATTTGCCGCCGTTTCTTGAATTTTAATTGGTTTTGACTATTTGCCTTAACAATATCTCCTTGTGTTGCACTTTGAAAGACAAAGTGCTGCTCAAGTTGTTTTATTGTTAGATCGTGTAGAGTAGAAACATGTTTGTATCTGACTGGTACATTGTGACCGACCGTGTAACCGTGGAAACAAAGTCTTTTTTTTTTTTTTTTTGGTCCATCACCATGGCAGAGAATTGGATATATATGGTTCTCAACCTAATTCCTATAACGACCCCCATTTTAACACATCCTCTTGCCAGCGACCCTCATAATTTCTCTTTCGTAATACGCTTGTGTGAGATTTTTAATATACCTATTGCGGGAGATCTCACGATATCCATCTATTTCTATAACAGTACAATCCATTTCCATCCATTTCTTACAATCCATACAGAACCCTAAAAGATTAAAACTAGGGTGTCCAGACGTCCTCTTTTATCCGGACATGTCCCCTTTTTCAGACTCTTAAGAAGGTGTTCAGGGGGATGTCCTCTTTTTTCGGGTTCCTTTATGAACCATGGCATCCATACAAATTAGCATGTGAAAGAACTATATTTTTATCTGATTTTTGACAATAATAACAAAATTCCAATCTTTTCTTATTAAAATAAGTGTCTTTTTCTGAAGATAATACAAATACAAACTTCGGAGCAATTGGTAGAAAAGGAGGAAATAACATATTTAGCTGTTTGAAAAGGGAACTAAATCCCAAATTTGTGAGAGTAGGATATCCTGCTCACGTGTTATAACAGTGTCCAGCATGGTATTTATTGACACTGGTTTTAGTGTTGATGTGGAATCCATAGTTTTGAAAATATTTAATTATTTTTCCATATATTGTGTTCGTACAGAGAATTTGAAAGAATTTTGTGATTTTGTAGATATTCAGTACAGGAATCTGTTACGTCACTCAAAAAGTACGTGGTTATCCTTATTTCCATGCATAACTAGATTAATTGAAATGTTCCCAACTTTGAAGGCTTATTTCCTTTTTCAAGGTAGCGTCCCCAACTTAATACGATCTTCTTCTTCTTCTTCTTTTTTCAAAACAAACTTAGTGAGGCAATTCACTTACTTATGTCAGTTTTCCACCCTAACATTTTTGCTATGGAAAGGGAAGAGAATTCAGTATCTGAAGTCATGACTATTTTACAGAATGGGTAATAGTATACATGAGAACCCCCTGTCTTCCGTGCGCGAGGATACTTCATATTATATATTTATACGTTACCAAATTAAATCACTGCGTTGTCTTCATTATATGTGCTTAATATTCTATTTTTACTTTCTAGAATAAATTTTGTTGATTTCGATTCGAAATATGTTAAATATTTTTAAATTTATATCATGATGCAGACCAAAATCCTTGTTGCATATAATGAATGCGCTATAGCATATAAAGTACAAGGGCAAATAGGTACGTTCTTTTTTATTTTCGTATCAGTGGATAAGTAAATGAAAGTGGATTTGTTACCCCCTTTCTAAGTTCGTAGATACTCAATGAATAATCCCTAAAAGTATGAGCGTCCAGCTTCTTCTGGAACTCAGACGGTCTTACGTATACTATATCCACAGAATGTTTTACAGGTAATACAGAAGAGAAAATGCATAATTTCATATCTCTAAAAATTTCGAGAAAAAATAAAAGAAAAACGAGATGAAGGGTATGACGTGGAATGTAAGAAATTGGAGGATGAAATACCTCGTGTTTATATGTCATTTGTGGAATATCTTCAGAAGTGGATACATCAGTATGAAGAATTCTCTATTTTTAAATGGATGGATCAGTGCCAAGTTCGAAATATGTGAAAAGAAAACGATCGTTTATATAAATGATAAACTAAACAGTGTTGGTGTGAAAGTTGACGATGTAAAACCCTTTGATCAATTTTGTAACTTTCAGAGATTCTTCAATACCGGTACCGGTGATTTAGCAGATGGTGAACAGAAATCTAGCAATATTTGGGTTAAGTATTTTTCTGAATCAAGAAATGAAGAATGTTTATCAGAGTTACTGAAACTTGCTGATTTTTTTTTTCTCATTGGTTAGACATAATGCTAGAGATTGTCCTTTGAAAGAGATTCCTGTTATTAATAACAGTGGATTAAGGAAAGGAGTATATTATCCATACAAACAAGTAAAACTATTGCATGTGTGCAATTATAATTTTCAGAAATATTCAGGTTGTGATTTTTATGATTTGCTTTTGAATAAATACACAAATATTAGTGGAGATAGGAGCACCAAAGAAATATGTTACAGCTGAAAATGAAAGCATATCCAATTAAATACGAGTTATTTGTATGAGAAAATACATCATTGATGAATCAGTGTGGCTTTTTAAGTTTATTACAGTAATATACAGTAGTAGAGCCATATTTCTACTTAAATAAAGTTTTGTACTCCTCTCACCGTTCAAACAATGATTTTTTTTTCATAATGCCATGTTTAAGTAAGAAGTGTAAAATTTACAAATATTTGTTAAAGCTCTCAGAATGTCTGTCTACGTTATATATAAATTCTTAACCCTTTCATGGTATGACAGTATGATATTGCTTATTAGTCTTACAACCATCTCATCAACTTGAAACGATCATAGTCGACGCCTTAAGTCCACAATAAAGCTACTTTCAGTATACGGTAATTATTATAGGTATTAATAATTATAACGGTCTACGTTATTTTAGACAAACGTCTTTTTTCAAGTCAGTAATCTGGTCACCCTAATTAAAACCAAATTTGATCAGTTCATTCATATTACAAATATCGAAAATGAAATGAAATTTTTGAGTTTTACATCCCACGGTTATGCCGGTTAGGCTAAAGGAGACGGTGATGATGAGAAATGAATGAAATGGTGGAATGAAGAAAGTGGAAGGAAACGGGAGAACCCCGAGAGAAAACCCACGCACACCGTTCACTTGGCGGGAGCAGGGTTTGAACCCAGGACCCCAAGCACCAGAGGTGAGCGCTCTAGCACTGATCTACCGCGGCCCCCTACAAATATCGAATCCGATCCATCATACTGTTTCAAAATGAAGGCCTTTGAAAAATTTAGAACTTCGTAACTCCTTTAATTTTGGGTCATATGATAAAAAAAATAAAGTGATTACTAATTTTGGTTAAAAAAGATATTGTTAAGAAAGTTATGAGTATTTTAATTTTTGAGAGGCCGCCACTTTGAGTTACCTCATATTGTTGTGAATTTGATACATTGTTGTGTATGTGTTCAGTATCACCAAAAACTGTTAAAAGCAACTTGTTTATATTTAAAATTTAGGAAACAAATATTACCCCACACCAAAAAATCTACCTTCATTGTGGCCAGCTTCCTGAGAAAAAGACCATTTGCTCACACACATACATGTACAATTCTGCAAAGAACAACAAAGGACCCTAAACAAAATATTAGATTCTAGATCCGCTATTAGATTCTAATTATATTTCTCTCTTCCATTTATCTTCGCGACCCCCATGAGACCCTCTCGCGACATACTTATGAGTAGTGGGTCCCAGGTTGAGAAACCCTGATTTACAGAATCCAATCGATTTAGGAGAAGCTTTGAGATCAGTGATTGATATTTAAGAAGACAATTGACCTTGAAGATTCTCACGACGATGCGGACAGGGGCTCAAGAAGAACAGAGGGAAAGTAATTCCGAATCAGAGATGGAGTGGGTCAGTGGGTCATGGGTCAATAGGACGTGACTCAGTGCATTGTACACCCAGCCGCAAAAGTATCTTCCCCCTAAGCGCTCTAATTCCATTGCTTGGGGTCCAGGTAATTTGCAGTTGTGAGAATGTCTAGACAGATGCAACCCAATTTACACGTAACTTTTCGCGGCACTGGCAGCAGTTGGTAGACCTGATCCAGGTGTTTATTCAGGTAAAATTGTAAAGTAGGTGACTAACGAAACAGTTCTCCATTCTAAGATGGATCTCTATGGTTCGAATCGTGTTTTCCAAAGAACACCATATATTAATCTCAATATTGCTGTGTATATAATGTATTATTTCTTTATATACTGTATGTTTACCATGCATTTATCAGGAAATGCTTGAAAGTAGCTGAAAATATAAAATCTAGAACAACTGCTGCAAATAAGTTAGTAAATGATTGCCCCCAGTAAATGATTGAAAGACCGTCTCCAATTCTCCTCATTTCAACATCATTTTCTTTCTGGAGAAGAGATCTTTCTTGTCACACTGAGTATGTATTGAAATTGAAACATTTGAAAAAGTTTCAACCTGGCCGAGATTTGAACCCGGGCCCACCGAACAGAAGTTCAATACACTAACCACTTACTACCGCGTCACTTAACCTTTTATCTAAACTTTTAGCTAGTTAAAATCGTTGCATGTAAGACTATACAAACTACTAATGCTCGTATGAGAAGACGTTCCTTATGAGTGTCACAATGACTTACTCGAGATCTCCTTCTTTAACTCAAAAGCAAGTTATATAGACCTTCGTCAATGAGGAAAATATCACAAAACGTTCTTCAAGTTGAGGCTACCTCATCGTTTTCAAATGCTCCCGATTTACATTACTACTATTCTTCCTCACCGTAACTTCTAATTTCCAAAGAGGAAAAATCGGTAGCATTTACGCCGATCCCAAGAGTTTCAGTATTCGCGCGATATTTGTAATTGTAATACTAGCAATTGGATTTGGCTTTCGAAATACAGTCGAATTTTACATTTTTTCCTTTATATTGGTCTACTTTACGTTGCTTTGAGACTTTCAAATTTCATTCTATTTTCCACTGAAAAATATCTGTAGTTCAATAAGGAAATTATTATATATGATAATTAAATTGAAATTCATCGTAATAGGCCCATGACAAACACTTCACCATTTATATCGTAAAGGTCAGGTCCCCAGGTATTGTAACAGAGCGGTGTTCGAGCGATTGACCGTAGAAATTCAAACTCCGATTAGCGACAATTTCACAGTCTTATAATTTCAAGTGTAAACACTTTGTTCAGTTGAGAGGAGTTGACCAGTGCATCATGGGTCAGAGTTCATGACGATGAGTTTTGGTGGATGGTGAGACGGAGTGTGTCACGGTGGGTCATGGTAGGTGGTAGGTCACGGTGGGTCGTGGATCCAGTGGGTCGAAGGTCACGGTGGGTGGTGGGTCAAGTTTTCATTGACCCACACTATCTCTGTTCTGAATCTGAAGAGAGTGGAACTAAGGTTGAATCTAATTCAAATTGTAAAATATATTATCTTGGAAACGACAAGACTTCAAGATGGTTGAAGGTACCATGTAAGAAGAACCGACGTGCTTAGACACAGAACATTGTAATACCCTTCCGAGCGTTATTACTCAAGTACGACGAGCTAAATCAGAACTGAGTATCGGGGTAATATTTTTACCAATGAAATGCTACAAAAGTAGCTGAGTATACAAACCAGTATATTTGCCTCGAAGGTCGAGAAAAGTTCGAACGAGAACGTGACGCAAGTTTTACAGTTGATAGAAATTCAATCTTTCGTGGGACTAATTTATAGAACAGGTGCCTTACATACAAACAGAATGCCTTTGGAAGATCCATGAGGTACTGACGGCCATGGAGTGGAAATATTGTGATTGGTAATGAGTTTCAGACGGTTCAAGTTTCTTCTAAAGTATCTCTGTTTTGATGAGCGCACGGATAAATCAGAAAGGAAAGCTCTTAATAATCTTGCACAAATTAGTGAACTTTTAGAAGACTTCGTTGAGAATTGTTAAAAGAGTTACTCCCTTGGGAATAATGTCACTATCGCTGAAAACCATGAAAGTTTCCGAGGAAGTTGCCGCTTCAAGTAGTACATTCCTTCTAAATCCGCGAAATACAGTGTGAAAATTCATGCAATGTGTGACTCAGCTGCTTTTTATACTCAAAACTTAGAGATAGTCTATATGCCGCAAGCAGCTTCAAGGATCTTATCAGAAAATAGCAAACCCGTTAATGTCGTTGAAAGATTAGTAAAACCTATTTTTTTGCACGAGAAGGAACATAATGGCTGGTAACGGCTCTTCGATGTGAAATTAGCTTCTAAAAAAAATCATTCGTGGAAACCTTGAAGAAAAACGAAAAAGAGCTTCTACCAAAGTTCCTGAATGTGAAGGATCGTCCAGTTAACTTAAGCATGTTTAGCTTTGGTGAGACTGTGCAATTGTGTCGTACGCACTGAAAAGAAATCGGAATGTTTTTGTCATATCGACCCAGCATTTTGATAATGCGATATACGAAGGAACTAGAGAAGCTGCCAAACTGAAGATGGTGGCGTATCACAACAGAATCCAGTCAGGAGTTGAAGTTGTTGACAAACTATGTGCGACTTACAATGTTGCTAGAAACACGGTATTACCAATGGTGGTATTTTCTCCTATGATGAATATAAATAGGATTAATGATCAACTCATTTAGGTCGGAAATGGACAAGACAATATTAGACGTCGTCTTTTACTTCAGAAGCTTGGTCATGAATTAGTCCTTCCACAGCTAGGAAGAAGTGTTCATACTTAGAGAATGTCAGTATCTCTTAAGTGAATCGCTAAAACGGTTTCGATCTTCTGTTGAGCTTAATAAGGAAGTTGGACAAAGATCGTGAAAAGAACATTCAGATCATCCAACTGAACGTCGTCGCTGTGCCCTATTTATACATACCAAAAGACAAGGCTCACCAAGACAACTTCCAAGAAATGTGGTCGATATATCTACTGGAAACATAAATAGCGGTCTGTACCTAGTGCTATCCCCGGATTCAATAAAGGTAGTTGGTGAGTACTTCAAATTATAGGTCCGTAGCCAAACTCCCTCTATAAAAATTGTTTCGGAAGTACCACAGGATTCTGAAACATGGATATTCGAATAGGGCACATAGGCGTATTAGTTTGTAAGTGAAGTCTTGACTCGACTACGGTACGTCTCATAGTTTTGAAGCTATGGACCTTTAAAGTTCACTTTTTTTCATGTTTTTGGCATCCTATAACTCCGAAAGGAAGCATCTGCGCACCCAGGTTGGTCGATACTTTTTGCCTTATCTTGGTGTCAGGAATCACCTCCCAAACGTTATCCATGTTGTTTTGAAATACTCTGTATATGATGTTAGAATATTATTACGTCTCCAACTTTATTTCTGGATCTACGAACAATAATATTGTTATGCATGAATAATAATATTGCAGAATTTAAAAAAAGTAGTAATTATGAAGAATAAAAGAAAAACAGACTGAGATTATCGCATATCATTTGGTTAACACAATTCATATTGAGCCATGTATCATTCTAATACATTGAGACCAATGCAGTTATTCTACATTAGTCGAATTACTACCATATTTGTTATGTTCACGACTAATTTTTAAATTACCAAATTATTAAAGTGTAAATTGGAAAAAATAGTTCTTAACACTTCAAAGAGCAATGAACAAAGTATAATGATAATAATTCATAATAAAAAAATAACTTTGATAAAGGAAAGATAAAAATGAAGTGAAATCTTTCAGTTTTACGTCCCACTAAAGGAGACAGTGATGAGAAGTGAATGTAACAGTGGAATGAATAAAGTGGGAGAACTCAGAGAAAACCCACACACACGGTGTTTGTCTATCACAAAATCCACTTGGCACGAGCCGGGATCAAAGCAGGGACCCCATACACCAGAAATGAACGCTCTACCACTGAGCCACCGTGCCCCGGGGAAATATATTACCAGTAAAATCGAAATGTATTATTTTAATACATTGCGATTGAACCATAGTAATTTAATGGTGCGACGGACCGAAGATTAATACGTAGTACAGCTATGTTGGAGTCCATATAGTGTGGTGAGGAACGACTTCCATAATGGTCTATGGTCGTGGATCGGAGTTGACGCTAATAGTACGTCCCATCCTCCAGAACCCCGATGTTGCTTAAGGACACATAATACAAGAAACCAGACTCAAACACATTACGCTAGCTTCCGGTCATTTGCTGTAGTAAAAGAATACAATCTGTCATAGGCCTCCAAACGCGATATTAAACATACTAATTTTATCATATTGCTGTCGACTGAAGGTATCAAGAAATGATGAGAGGGTCGATTATTATTACTATTTACTGCAGACAGAAATATATGAAAATAAACCTTCAATAGAAGTTTTTAAACTACCAAAGTAGGCTGTGCATAATTGTCGCAAGTCTTAAAGAATGGCGTTGTCCGTCGCCGTCCCTCTGTCGATAGATAATAGAGAAAAAGCAATAGGAGATATCGAGATGCAGGTTCTTGAGATCGATTCAGTGTCCCAAAGATAGGCTCCTTCTCCTGCTATAACTCTCTATTCAAACCGGAAGTTTCAGTTTCAACGATAATCGCTATAAAACGAAAACGATAACAGACAGCGTGATCATCATCATCATAGGTATTCTGCCTTTATTGGCAGGTCACTTGCCGCAGCTGAGAAGCTTCCATGCTCCACGGTCCTCCGCTAGCCTTTTCGTCTTCGCGTATGATCTTTCTGTTTTAATATCATCCATTAATTGTAGTCTCCTTCGTCCCCTCCCTCTCTTTCCCGCCACCATACCCTCTAGAACGTCCCTCATGATGCAATCTCTTCTTAGGCAATGTCCCAACCAGTTTCTCTTCCTCTTCCTAATAATATCTAAAAGTGTTCTTTTCTCACCCACCATTTCTAACACTCTCTCATTCGTTTTCAGCTCTACCCAACTAATTCTTTCCATTCTTCTTCACACCCACATTTCGAAGGCGTCCAGTCGATTTTCGTCACCTTTACGTAATGTTCACGTTTCCGCCCCATACAGTACAACACTCCACACGAAGCATTTTATGAGTCTTTTTCTCAACTCTTTGTTCAAGGTCACAAAACAGACTTTTCTTCCTCCTAAAGGCTTCTTTCGCCATTCCTATCCTTGCTTTTATTTCACGTTCGCACTTCATGTCATTACTAAGAATACTACCCAGGTATCGAAAACTATTCACTTGTTCTATTTTCTCCCCTCCTACTTCTATATCTGACACAGACAGCGTGAAATTATTATTGTTTTTTTTCAAACGATTCAAGAACGTCTCACGGCAATGTACTATGACTACTCTGAGCACTCTACAGAAAAATCAGAAATTGTTCAAATCTAGATAATTGTCCTTTCTACCTAGATAATTGCTTCTTTTGTTCTATTTCTATCCCAAGCAGTAGGCAGAAAACAATTATTGGGTACACATTTTAAGACAACAATTCTTATTAGTGAAACTTACGCGTAAAAATGGCTTATTTTCATAGTAAGCTTGATCGGGAGAGGAGAAATGCATCTTTTTAGGTAATATGACCTTGAATTACCCATATCAAACACGTCTCGACGAAGCAAGTCAAATATTATTGAAGGTTCAATCCTGAAGACATTCTATGACATAAAATGAAATTTTAAAGAAGTATACAAATCATATATCTACCTATTAAAATGCTACAATAGCAATTAAAAGCGCCTGAGCTCCAACCTATAACTTTAGCTTTCAAATCTTTCATTTACGGTTATGTGTGATTTCACGTTTAACACAGACAAACATTTTAAGTTTGTGTACTTTAAATAAATAAGTTAACTATATCTTTTCCATAAAGTTTATGATATAAAATTATTGACCAAAACCTTTGTATTTAATAAGTCTTCTCTAAAATAAATGCACGTGAATTGTGCTTCCACCTTCCGAGTTCTTTTAAACTATATGTTGTGGACGTTTATATGTTTGTGGTCAATATTTTCGGCAATGAGATCTCGGAAACTACAGGCTCTAGAAAGATGACGTTTTCACTGACCGATTAGAAATTTTGCGTAGATTGTCCAGTTCTAATTGAATATTTAAAAAACATGGCCATTATTTCTTTATTACATTTTTAGGATACACTGGAAACGTTGAAATTAAAAAAAAAAAACCTAAAGCATCATATCCTATGCTTTATACATTCCAACACCACAAAGTTGTATATATGGGTTGCATATGTCTCAGGAGTTTGTTTTATGTCCAAATAATAATGAAAAAGGAACGATAACCATTTCTCCAGTCTAACCAGTAAGATGAATCTTTATTTTTGGAGTGCTTTGCCCAATGAACACCATATATAACTGCCATTATAACTAATTGTGTATGTAATATATTTGCTTATTACATACCGTATGCAAGAAGAAAGAAAACACTGGTCATGCATGAATTAAAAGCTCCAACCAGAAGTAGGCTCAAATTTTGCAAACGGTGTGAGATATTGAGAAAAAAAAATCTCCCCTTTGTGATATGCCGATTTTTTTCAAGACTTCTTTCACATATGTCTGTAAAGGGACATGTACAGATGTTGTGAAAAATGGGAAGGATATTATGCGAATGATGCGCTGTGTAGAGAGCACAGGTTCAGCTAATATATGTATATATAGTTAGAAACAATAAACACAGCAATATGTCATTTACTTGGAAAGACGACAGGAAAAGAAAGCATGTTACGTATACTTCTCGCTCTGAATAAGTTGTAATCGCTCTACAAAGTTATCTAATATCACATCACTTGTCATTTTGATACTCTACCTCTCTGTCACGCACCGTTGTGCTTAAAAAGGATTTTGTTACGACCACTTTGTATAAATAGGAAAGATGGAATCATAAATAGAGTAATGAATCATCTTTTCGTAGGTGGAATGGAAAAGGCAAATCTTCAGAGTAGGATGAATAATGTGGGCAAAAGGAAACACTCTCCCATCCTACTTCATTTCAACAAATAACAACCTCTTGACTCTAGTAAACATCCTGAATTGTTAAAGGAAATTCAGCTACGCCTTCACATAATGGATGACTTCACACTTATACCTAGCAACAGTAAATTTTAGTGTTTTTAACCCTGTAATTGTAAGGATTTTTAAACATATCATCTCTCAGAACAAAGTATAAGCGTTTATTTCTTAATTTCAAATGCTCAGATATCAAAACTGAGAACTGGGGTTATATGAGTGAAGTAGTGACTGTTATTAATATTTGAAACACATACATAACATTACCAACAATTGTCAATCCATTGCTGGATGAAGGTCTTTTCAATTTTACAATACTTCTTGACAACCATCTATCTTGAACAATTCATTAACAAGATAATTGCAGTGGTACATAATTTCGTCACACCACCTTGTATTAGGATGCTGTGAAGGTCGCTATTTGCCATTTGTGGTATCCTTTTAAAGAATTTGTTTTGTTTTTGTTTTTGTATGGTTTGTTTGCTAAAAGTTATCCATCTGTTCTCTCTCTCTCTCTCTCTCTCTCTCTATATATATATATATATATATATATATATATATATATATATATAAACTGACATTATATACTTATGATATAAATACATTTAGTTATTAACTTGAAAACGGGGGGGAACTACAAATCGAGCATTAAATGTATTCCCGAAAATTGGCTTCAAGTTCACGTACAAAAGCTACAAAAACATAATATCTAACTTAGTATTATTTATTTATTTATTTCAGTTTAGCATCCCTTTCAGCAGCGAGGTTGTATGAGACGTGGATCTACAGTTTAAGATTAAATTCGAACCACATCAGCACCAACCGGGAAGATATTTAATTTTGCTATCTAAACTATCCAGTGCAGAAAACACATTTATAGAAACCATTTCCTAATGACAAACGAATAAAAATATTTTCTGGGATTTTCTTATAGCCATCACCATTAGCTGTTGTGACTCCATTGCTCGATGAACATTCCTTTAAGTTTTCTCCACAATCATCATTTTTTGGTAAATTCTTTTCCTCGTCGAACCTTATCTCACGAGATCATGTTGTGTGTATAAGGACGCTTCCTAAGTCTTATCTTGTATCTTGGTATTCAACAAAGAAAAAATTCTATTGAACCATCATTTCTTCTTAGAATATGTCCAGTCTACTATCATTGAAGTGAGTATATTTCATAGTTTCTCCTGTCATCTTGTTGATACAATTATTTCATTTCCCTACCTTTGTAGTCGATTGAAGATGAATACTTCTTGACCTCGAACATTCATTTGTTTATTCTGGGCTTGACATTTCTTATTCAAGACACCACGAGATTCATTTCAAAAGTTTATTCGTCTTCCTATCGGTGATGTTTGGACATACCTCATACTAGAACAATCAACAAACTACTGTCTCAGCTCATCGATATTTTTCATATCCTAAACGTCGAGTTTTGAAGGTTGATTACACTTTTATGATCCCTCATAAGAGGAACGTGTAGCTTATATTTTCTATGATTCTGACGCGTTTGAGCTTCGATAAACATTGTAGTTATATTTCAGTACAATGCTTGATACATACAGACGCAATTAATAAGCGAGAAAAAAAAATATGCCCTAAAAAGGCAATGAAAGAGGAGAGAATCATGTTTGTTAAAATCGCACTAACGAAGAACCTTCGCAAAGTGTTGCACTTCGATTTTCATGAAATTTTGTAGGTAGAAAGTAGACCTACACTGAGTACGGGTTTTTTTTCTGTGGAAAAACGGTTTAAAGAGGCAAAAACCTCCTCTGAAATTATTTCTAATAAGTGTTCTAATCCATAGAAAAACATGAACAATTGAAATTATACTTCATACACAAATAGTAGACATAAAATAAATGAATGCGTAAGTTTTATTTTCTACGGAGAAACTGTTTAAGGGCTAAAGTCTCCTGGCGAGACATTTTGTAATCATCTCAGAAATCAACAAATCATGATCATTTCAAGTATATCTATACTAATGGTTATTTTCTTTTGCCACACGATCTCGAAATATCGAAGTATGTCACATTGATTCACAATTAGTGAAATTAAAGACGAGAACACCATTAATACAAATACATTATTTCTGTTAAAAGGCTTTTCTTTAATTTACGCTTCCTGATCATATATTATTAAGTAACAAATTGCTTTTTGCTGATGACCTCAAAATATACGGTAGGACAAAGACCATCCATGACTGTCTCGATTTACAACGTGACATGGAAAATATTGATAATTGGTGCTCTCTTAACAAACTTAATGTAAACATAAACAAATGTAACATTTTATCGTTTACCAGAAACAAAAGTCAAATAGAGTTTGATTACTCAATGAATCAGATCTTACTAAATATACTAAATTCAGTCAAAGATCTTGGAGTTATATTTGATACGAAATTGACATTTAATAACCATGTAGAGAACATAGTTAACGAATCTCTCAAGATGTTAGGGTTCATAATTAGAATTGGAAAGGAATTTAACAATAGTACTACATTAACAAAAATGTATTATGCCTATGTGCGATCAAAACTGGAGTATGCTGCTGTGATTGGGAACCCATAACAACAGCAATACGGACACCAACTGGAAAAGGTCCAATCTAAATTTATCAAATACTTGACGTACAAGACAACTGGAATCTATCCATATTATGAAAATTATCTAACATTAATAGGCAACTTCTGTATCCCTACACTTGAACAAAGGGAAAATGTGGCAGATATGATTTTTCTCCATAAAATAGTACAAAACGAATTTAATTGTACGGATCTCATATCAACATTAAATTTTCATGTCCCGACACTTAAAACTCGTGCTGACAGCTCTGGCCTGTTCTATTTGCAAAAAGCAAGGAAAACGTATTATTGAAATCACCAATTTGGAGAATGTGTTCTACTTATAACAAAATATGTATCAAACAAAGAAATTGACATCTCCAATATGAACTCTATGTTTAAGAAAACTATTGTAAATGTATTATGTAATGCACCAACACTATAACTGGGCTTATGCCTGTTGTGTTGATGGCAAATAAATAAATAAATAAATAAATAATCATCAAAGAAGTGTTTAACGCAGTGATTTTTTTGAGCGATGCATAACGAATTATTGTTACCTGTCCACAAATGTCACATGTCGGATTTACATTTGTGTCAGAGCAATACTCTACAAGCATCTAAAATCGTTCCTCTATTTTTGTTGTGAACCCAATGTGTTACCACGGGTACTTGAAGACGTTTCTAAACCTTGGAGATGAGAAGTAATTGTGAATCAGTGATTGTAATTTTATGCAAATTAATTAGATTAAATGCAAATTAATATCGTGCAGATGTAAGATAACTGTCTCCGAAAAACGTCGAACAAAATTCTTCCACAAACGAAGAAATAAACATCTAACGGTTGTAGTTTCCATGCTAATCCTTCCAGTATTGGTAATCACATCTTCGTTTTGTAAGTTGAACTGTGCGTATAGCATTTTCACAATGTCCACTCCAGGAATTCTAATAGCAGCACTGTGTTACTCTATGTTGCAGGGAAATAAACGTTCTCTAACCAAGCACGAAAATGTTCCTTTGTAAGTTTTCCTGACTTTAGGGCGGAGGAAAACAATTTCGTGCACTCTGGAACTGAACTTGCTTTTTGGTTTCTTTAAAATTATCAATAATGGTGACAACAATACTATATGCTGATAGGGTTGGTTGAATAGCATTACTATGGGTTGTAGCATTCACTGATTGGACAACTGTCTTGACTCCTTTTACAGCCAACGTACGGTTATCATGCATTTGAAGCTGAAATCCACTTTCAGTGGAATTGTCCCAAATGGAGAATATGTTGTTTTCCTTCGTTAACAAAGGCATTTACGGTTCTCTTGTTGTCGTCCACAACTCATTCCACATACGTAGTAGAAACAAATTTGGTCACTTTTCGAGACGCAACGTTATGTGCACTTTTAAATTTCCACAACCATGTTTACCAAGTTTATGATGCCTTAAAGAATGTCATGTGACGGTTGTTACTAGCCTGTAGTCTATGTTCGCAGATCAACATCACGCACTGGAAAATGTACTTGCATAGCTTCTTGGGACATCTCTAGTACATACGGTGAAACTTGCGACAATTTATCTTACCGAGTTACTCCAGCTACCATCTGTTTCTCCCACCGCTCTAGTTGTTGAAGTGAGTGACTTTCCTATGCTTGGATTGAACAAGTTGTAGGAATAGCAGCCTCTTCTCACCACTTTCTCAATATATGATTACTCTCTCTTTGTAGTCAAAATTGACGGTCCATCATTTCCACTCGAATCGATTTCAGCACAATACTTAAGTCGTTATCTTTTACTGCGAGAGATTCTACCCTTCCGTCTTTTTCAGTAACAGCTAAATGTTTCTTCTACAATATCAAAAGAAGTAGTATCTTCCATGCACTCTTCAATTAAATTCTTAAGAATAGTTGCAGCATGTCTTTCCTGGGGAGTAATTCCGGAAGCCGCATTATTTGCAGCGTTACGAACAGCAGGTTTACAATATTTGCCAGATTAAGAACCATATCAACGTTTTTCTGCTCTACTACAGATATCAGAAAATACTTTGATCTATGTCTTTTATACGCTCTTCACGTTATATTCAAGATTAATATCAACTACATACGTTATGCAATTAAAACGTGAGACCTCCTTTAGTTAAGTGTTTTATTCAATAGGCCAACAGGACATACACACGTGCCTACTTACAATTCTTTGCAAATAAATGACTTTGGACATCATCTTATGTGTTATCTCCATAAAGTTATCTTGATAAGATATCTAGGACAATATTTCAACAAATAAATGAGCAAACGGTTTTTTTACCAAGCGTGAAATATACTTGGAAACTTATCA
Organism: Thermobia domestica; assembly: GCF_964235325.1. Classification (NCBI taxonomy): domain Eukaryota; kingdom Metazoa; phylum Arthropoda; class Insecta; order Zygentoma; family Lepismatidae; genus Thermobia; species Thermobia domestica. Next base: position 184,452,209 of record NC_137469.1, on the reverse strand, counting down.
TTGCTGTTACTATTACAAAGGAATCAGTTATTGTTTCAAAGGAGTGATCTGAAAACAAGGAAATATGATGTACAAGTTTGCAATTTGTAACAATAATGTAATAACATGTTGTTCAACGATTAAATAGCTTGACTGCCTACAAAGAACACTGTTTAAGAGGTACACAAAATCTGTCAGTATTCCAGATCCACAGACTGGACGATCCTACAGAACGTTCTGTGATGTACACTGCATAACAACAGATGCGTGTGAGTGAAATATTGTTCGAATTGTCTGTTTTGTAACTTTCAGGGTCAGCTAGAAACAAATTGCGGAAGGGCTTTTGTCCTTTCCTCTGTTTTCCACAGACAAGTAACAAATACACTTTATTCTTATTTTATATCCACTAGTTGTGTATGAATTTTCATTTAAATTGATCGTGTCTTTCTGTGGATTTTAGCGCCGGCTTGAACAAATTTCAAAGGAGGCTTTTGTTCCCTTAAACCGTTTTTCCGAAAAAAAAAAAAAAGACCCGTATTTGGTCATTGCAATACAAAATTTCATGAAAATCGGAGTGCAAAACTTTGCCAAGGTTCCTTATACATACTCTCCATCTATGCGAGGACGTTTCGCCTCCGGATCCTACCAGGCCATGTATCTGTCCGGGTCAGGCCGGGCCATGGGTTTATCTGGGTCACTCCGGGTCATAGGTCTGCCCGCGTCAGACTTCGTCCTTTTGGATCACTCTGAGTTGAGCTGAGCTGATTTTGAGTTTAACGTTCCTTTCCGCAGCGAGGCTATATGCAACAGGACCTACTGATTAACGTGGAATCTGAACCACCTAGCTCCCGCCGGGAATTGGACCCGGGTCTTCCACGTGAAAGGTGCGTACGCTAACCGCTTAGCCACGGAGGAGCTCTCGGGTCACTCTGAGTAATTAGTGCGTCCGCGCCACTGGGTTTGACTACTTCTGCATCTTCCGGTCATGGCTCAAGAAGTTCGTGACCCATTCCATCACCGAGAAGTCCATATTGGTCTTACAATGAGGTTAACGTCTGTACCACTTGTACGGAACTCTATTACACTAATATTAGTGTGGGGTAAACTTGTTGTTCTGTGTATTGCAAAATGAACTGAGCTTACTGTTAGAAAATGGAGGTAGCCCTTGGTGAGAGACGGCGGTCTTCTAGGGAGATATAATACAAAGCTAAAATGGAATGATTTAAAAATAAGACAAAATCAAACATTACTTACCGATTCTAGCGATAAACAATCTTCCAGCAAACCATTAGTTTTGTTATCCAATCTCTCCAAGAAATTATGGGATAAATCCAAAGTTCGAAGAGACACGAGTCCTGAAATACAATAGTTATTTTTTTTTTAATATTTTAGCATACAAATATTTTTTCAAATAATTGCTACATTGTCTTTATTCAATGAAATCATTTAAGACTTTATTTTTTGAGTAGTGCACAGTTAAAGTCTAAACCTAATATTAGAATTTCTTTCTTTCGATGGAAACTAAAGTTTCCGATAACAATAACATGCTTCCTGAAATGATAGTGAAATTAAATATGTAGACAACTCTACAGGTTTTTACTGTATATTTCACTTTTCATATACAACAATCCATCTCATTCAGCCCCTCTTAATTTGAAGATGTTTTCATGATATAATTTCTTGTTGAAACTCTTACAGTAACACACAGAAGAAGAAAGAATATAGGTTATATAACAAAGGAATGTTCCCTACATGGAAGATTGTCCGTTCAGGCTGGTTAAAATTTCCAGTACTTTTGCTTTCACAGATTTAAAAAAAAAAAAAGTATTTTAACATAATATTTATACTCACAATAATCTTTGCATGGGGTCATTGGTTCGATCTAGCTCGCACCAAGTGAACTTTGTGGTGGACAAACATCGTATATGTGGGGTTTCTCGGAGTTCTCCCGTTTTCTCCCACTTTCTTCATTCCACCGTTTCATCCATTTCTCATCATCATCGTCTCCTTTAGCCTAACCGGCATATAATAATGGTGGGACGTAAAACTTAAAGATTTCATTTCACTTTCACAATAATCTTTATCTTCAAATTTTATATTTACATTGGCTATTTATTATTGGTGATACGTTTTATACGTTATGTAACAACGATCAATACATTTGGGTATTTAATAAATAATTTACTTTTGTATTATACGTGATTAGAACTTAGGTGATGGAATTATTTCCGTATTGATGGTATTTTCGAACAATTTCCATTAAGGACTTGAGAAATAACTTAATATGATATTACCTTTGAAAGTATCTCTTTATCGTGATCTATAGATAAATACATAGGATTTTTTAAAATAAAAGTAATGAAAATTCTGGGATTGTACAGCGATTACGATGCTAGATACGCACAAAATACTGTATATTTTGGTTGTACCCCGTTCGTCATAATTCATTAAACATGTGTAAGCAGATACGTAGTAGAGAAATATCACAATAAGTTAAAAGAGTAATTCTGAAGCAGAATGTAGATGTGTTCGTCTCTTAAAAAGACGTTTTTATACCTTTTCTTTCTCTGTCTTTTTTTGGATCAAAAGATCCAACATATTTCAATCAAAAATTTTCTTGTAGGTCTTATATCAGGAGAGCTGCATATACGGTAGCCAAACACAAACTATCATTCAACTCACTATGATGTGCTTATTCCGTAGAATATACGAAAACTCGATTTAGGGGCCGTTCAAAAATTTTGTGGACCCTGATCTAAAAACTAATTAGACGTCTATTGGTCAAGATCGCAATATTTTGATCCATTTTTTGACCATTCCTAAAAAGAAAAAAAAATGTTCATAAGCTGGATTATCAATAGTTTTCTAGGCATAATTATCCCGTATAACGTGCTATATTCTTTTCTTTCAACAAGTGGATTCTCGTACACATAGATCATAATAGAATATTGCGAAGTTGTTTTCGTTTCGAAAGTCATTCTTACACTCAGAGTGTCAGAAAATGTTTCCCTCCATTTCTACCTTTTCAAATTTAAGATAGGGTGTGGTGAGGGACAGGGGTGATCTGATTTTCCGAACAAATAGAACTTACTGATATCAATTTTTGTAAACAATGAAAAACAGAAATGTGAATGTATTATCGTATATTCTTACCAATGTATACAGAGTATTACAGGTAGCACATTTTCTGCTAGCAAGAGAAAAAAATTACCCCGAATTCTTGCGCGACGTGACGTCACGTAGAAGAGAGCGCGAAACAAATACATTGTAGAATATATAGTGTGCGGTATTGGTGCATAAAATTTATGAAGAATAGATAGTTATTGAGACAAAAATGAATAAAAATAACAATAACTATGCTGTTGTTCAAAGTCCAAACTGAGAAAACAAGACTCTTTATAATACATGTATATCACTTCTTACCAAAACAGTTTACAACGGCAGTGGGCTTCTTGGTGTAAACGCGTAGACAGAATAAATGTAAATAATCCTTGTATTCATTTCTTACCTAAAAATTATGAAACACTTATAATATCTACTTCTTACCCTACATGTAACACAAAAAGCTCCGCCCTCATGCAATCCCTTCTTCGCATATATCGAATTGGTATGGAGATAAATATTGTTAAGAACGAAGAAAAATAAGCGGGTAAGACAAAATAATTTATTTTTCAAACATACGAAGTTGAAAAGCTTGAAAGAAATTTAAATAAACTCGAGCCATGAATGCCGATCCTGGGGAAAGAGCAAGATATAGAGGATTTGCCCATAGCTCTATACAGTGGACTCTTTTTAATTCGAAGTCCAAGGGGACACGAAAAAACTTCGAATTATCCAACAACATTCATTTTCATATATATAACAACAAACAAACCAAAGTACTGTGCATCAAAAACATATTCATATGGTGTAGACCACCTTTAAAGCAGCCCATTATTTGCGTGATCGAATACCGCAAACTAACAAACGACGAGTACAATGGAAGATATATTTACGTACAACACTACAACATACATTGAATAGCCCAAACAATTAAACACCAGTAACAATTTGAATATTCTGTTCTTACTTTTAAGAAGTCGTAAACCTCATTTGCTTAAATTTGTTTTTGTACGGTCAATAAATCTTGAATTTCATGTAGGCTATTGCGTGGAATACGATATTAATAACATTTAGTTGACTTTATCAATAATTCGTCTTAAATTTTGAACCAATTCTGAAACAAGATGAGATTGGCACACGTTCTCTATCTTTACTTCTTCCAGAACTCACCTTCATCTTTATCATTACATAGATTTTCTATTCATCCTTTGTATTACTCTTCCCCATGGCTGCATCTGGATAACTGAAAACACGTTAAAACTGGATTTCTCTGTTTACATCTGTCCAACATTAAAATTTTTCAACTGTATATATTTACTTTGAATTATCCAAAACATAGGTTCAAAAGTTCGATTTATCCACGATTCTTTCCTATTGTTTTCAATACAGTTTTCAAGTGGAATGGACTTCTGTTAGAATTATCCAATATTTCAAATTATCCAAGTTCGAATTAACGAGACTCCACTGTATTTGTCCATGTAACTCGGTGAAGATGGAAAACAACCGAGACAAACTTGATTCCGCTCTCTTTTGCGCAAGTTATGTTTGCTCAAATTCGTATGTGAACATATAGAGTTATGCAGATTCTTTTGATGTACGATTAGCGTCATACTTAAGGCCTACGTACTGCAGAAAACAAATGTTAGTCGAACTCTTTAGTGTGGCACTAATCACGCGTCAGAATGACTCTGCATAAAGCCCATAGTGTTCATTGCGTTTATTCTTATTTAAATATTCACTTTAACGTTCACAATTTTTCCATATGCAGCTTACGGGTTTGTGTTCATTACTTTCAATGGGGTTCGGGGGGGGGGGGGAATCACGTCCTCCAATGAGGATCTCACTCACTAGCCCGCTGGGGGCTCTCGCTCACTAATTTCGTTGCAGTACACGTTTATTGGGCTCAGGCTCACTACACTCACTGAGGCTCGAGCTCACTAATCTGAACTGGAATTGGAGTCACTACTATCAATGGGCTCTTGCTCAATGACGTCAGTGGGGCTTACATTGATTTATTCATTACCTTCAGTGGGGCAAGCGCTCACTATTTTCGTTAAGGCTCGCTCTTAGTCAAGCTCGGGCTCACTCTCACTAGGCTCATTGGAGATCGCGCAATCTAATCTCTTTCAAGCACGCGATTACTTAGGCTCGGGGTTACTTATTTTAATTAGACTCGTGCTTACTCGCGCGTGCTCTCTTCCATCAACTGGACTCGAGCTCACTGATACCAGTATGCATTAATGTGGTCTCGGGTTCATTACTTTCAGCGGGGTTCGCGCTATTTATTCTCGTTTGATCTCAGACTCACGTTCTTTAATGAGGTTCGAACTCACTAGGATCCTTGGAGCTCGCGCTCTCAAATCTGCGGGCACGCGTTTGCTAGAGTTCGAGCTTTCTAATCTGAATTGGACTCGTGCTCACTCGGACTGGCTTACTTTCGTCAACTGGGCTCGATTTCGCTACTATCAAAAGGGCTCGAGCTCACTGACACCAGTGCGGTTTTCACTAATGAGGGCTCCGGTTCATTATCTTTAGTGGGTTCTCGATCATTACACACAGAGCCCAAAATATGTTGATATGGCATAAAAATATATGTCAAGCCTGTCCGTAATAGGGCACACACACATGTCGTAATGATACTAAACACACTGCCAACAACGTGAATAATACTGTCACTAAACACAGTGAAAGAAGACGCTAGAAATATTAATTTTAGTGGAAATAATGATAGTTTAGTCACTAGACATTTGAAAGGTGCTAATTTTCTATTCTAACAATGATAAATAAAAAAAATGTTTTTGATAAAAATATCCTTAAAAACTTCTAGATCAAGCGACAGTGTTACATTGGTAACACTGAAAACAGAGACAAACGACAACCGCCTCACGTTTCCGCGCATATGTATAAATTTTTGACGTACAAGTATACCATCTCAAACATTGCCCCAATGATCAAAACATAACATTATATATACATATATAACATACTAATCATACTTATAACATACTAATCCGTCAAAACTAATGAAAACAAGACAGTAGAGCATTTTGACATACTATAGTTGCTCACATTTTTTAATGTTCATGGCGGACATATCCGTAATGTCAAAAAAATCGACATATTTCCTTATGTCCACCATTGGAAGGCAATTCATTTGTACACATTAAAGTGTGTCCAAATTTGGAGACATGCATTTTTTTTTTTTTTTTTTTTTTTTTGAGTCGTTTCGGGCTCTGTGTGTACTCTCGTTGAAACTCATGCTTATTTGGCCTCGGGCTCATATCCTTCAATAAGGCTCGCGATTACTCGGTCTCAGTCTCACATTCTTCAATGAGCCTCGCACTAAGTTCCTTGTAGCTCGCGCTCTCTAATCTCTTTCAGGCACGAGCTTATTTCGGTTCAGAACGAATTGCTGCTCCTTCAATGTTCCTTTGCTAGAACAAGACTAGGAAGAAACCTTTTTAAATTTTATTACAAGTAAACTAGGTATTGATTTGTGAACGACGCTTCATCTGTACAAGTGCAGGAGGATGTAGAAGTCAAATTGTTAAATGAGGAATACTGCACAGCTTACATTAACAACAATGAGGAACTCCATCAGATGCTGTGAAATACTTGGTTGGGTATATTGCTATTAAGTGTCGTGGCATTGGCAATTCGTTGGATACGCCACAAGAAATGTCAATAAACAAATACGGAGATGGGATAACCATTATCTCCTGGAAAGAACTTACAGTTTCATCAACGAGGTGACAGTGGCATATCTAGAAGCTAAAAACTGGGGGGGGGGGGGGCAGACAGAGCCCAGATTATGATAGGTACACTGAGAAAAATCCGTTCTCCAAACAGCGGTATATTGTACAAATATGCGGAATCTTCTTGCTTAGTACAGAAATCAGTACGAAGCATACGTTATCCATACGCTACATAGGCACTGCCCTTATAGGTGTTACATCATGCCATTGCAGGATGTCTGATATCTAACAGTCTTCCTTATATTACATACATATATGTGTTACCTTCGTAAGCTATATGTTATATACGTCCATTTGTATTTGAGATCCTGACCGTCTACATTGTTTCATACGGAAAGTACGTACACATAGAACACTTATACAGAAAGTATTATAAAACATGCGTTTTGAGTTGAACGTTTGGTATACGTTAAGTCCAAAAACTACAGGATTTACACGATTTTACTTACGTCACACATACTTTTTTTCTCAGTGTACACCATGAGTTTACTATAAACTTTCAAAAATATATAAATATCGTATTTACTCGCGTAATTTTCGCACTTTTTTAGACGAAAAAAGTTGGTTTGAAACAAGGGTGAGTAAATTAATGCACATCAGTGAACATCACCTAATTTTTTTCCTCAGTCAAAATAACACGAAAATACCGGTACACATTTTCTTTGTAGCAAGAATTGACAACAAACAACTAATTTTAAATTTGTAGAAAAATAACATTAAAAAATTGATTAAGAAGTCGTGTGGCTTTTTACCTTACAACAATGGCTTTGCTGCGTTGCCAATTGTTCATTAGCTACCTTAATTGATTCCTGGAAAAATGCTGTTTCACAAAAAGTTTCCGCGTGCGCAAATTACGCGAGGAAAATAAAATATACAGAAAATGCCCTTCAAAATTGGGATGCGAAAATTATGCGAGGGCGAAAATTACGCGCGTATTTACGGTAATAGTTCAAATTATTATTGTCACTTAAAAAACTGGAAGGGCTAGATCCGCCACTGCGAAGTGGCTTCAAAGTATCTTGGATTTTGAGATATTTGCTACTATTCTCCTCTCTAGAATTTCGATGTGCAAAAGTATTATAGAATCTTTATGTGCAGAAATAAGTTCAAAATATCCCGAACTAAACCCAAAATATAGTAGAAACATATGTGAAAACAAGGACATTTATTTGTGTGAACCATCTCAATCTAAAACATAAATTACAAACAGTAAAGAATAACAATGCGAAGAAAAACAAACTATCCTTTCCGGGTTCTGAGACTTCTTCTGAGGGCTGCAGTTACAACTCCCACAAACGTTTCTTACCAATATAATAAATAAATAAATAAATAAATAAAAAGTAAAGATGAGTGGATTATGACATTAATATATATTTATTATAATATAGCCGTGTAACGTGGGTTCCTGTCACCACAACATGGCGCGTCCTCAGGTTGCGGATCAAGAAGACCTCTAGATATAGAGGTTAGCTGCGAATATACTGAATAAGCAGTCGCGGACGGACGACTAGGAGTGGTCCTCCAGCTTGGGGGGTTTGGGTAAGGTTAACAACCTCATCCTGTAAAAGAAGCACTTGTTCAGAAACATTCACAGAAGCCTTGGACAAGGACTCATAACTTGACACAACCTCAGCAAAAGAAAATGGACATGAGATTTGGAACATGGAATATTAGAAGGCTTTATAGGACACGCGCGTTAACATCCGTAACGAGTGAGTTAGAGAAATACAGGATGGACCTAGTAGGAGTTCAGGAAGTTAGGTGGGAAGGAAATGGATCTGTTAATTCCGGAAATTTTACGTTCTTTTACGGGGAAGGAAATAAAAACCATCAATTGGGAAAAGGATTTTTCGTTTACAAACGAATATTACCAGCAATTAAACGGGTTGAATTTGTAACTGACAGACTTTCTTTTATTACTCTTAAGGGACGGTAGGGTGATATTATTGTTTTAAATGTACATGCCCCAACAGAAGATAAGGATGACGATATAAAAGACAGTTTTTACGAAGAAGTGGAACGGATATTTGACCAACTCCCACGACACCATATGAAAATTCTATGAGGGGATTTCAATGCGAAGGTAGGACGAGAGGATATTTTCAAACCGATTATAGGGAACGAAAGCCTGCATAAGGAAAGTAATGACAACGGTGTTAGACTCGAACTTTGCAACATCCAAAAATCTAATCGTGAAGAGTACAAAATTCCCACATCGCGACGTTCATAAATATACTTGGACCTCACCAGACGGAAAAACACAATCAAATTGATCACGTTTTAGTAGATAGAAGAAGGCAATCTAGCATAATTGATGTCCGGTAGTTTAGTAGAGCTGACTGTGACACTGATCACTACCTGGTAGCAGCGATAATACGAGAGAGATTATCGTTGAATAAAGGAAATATTCAATGTCCGAAAACGGAGAGATTTAATTTACAGAAATTAGATGAGAGCCAGGTAAGAGAGAAATACCAGATTGAAGTTTCGAATAGATTCTCGGCTTTAGAAGATTCGGAGTGCACTAGTGTTGAGGATAGTTGGATTAAAATTAGAGATAGCATTAAAATTTCAGCAAAAGAAAAATTGGGACAGGCGGAAATACGTAGGAACAAACCATGGTTCGACCAGGAATGCATTAAACTAGCAGAGAAGAGAAAACAGGCAAAACTACGTTGGCTACAAAATCCGAATGAAATAACTACACAAAATTTCGTAGACATCAGGCGGGAAAATTCCAAAACTTATAGAACAAAGAAACGCGATTTTTTGAAAGCTAAAATTAACAAACTTGAAGATAATAGTAAAAATAAAAACATTCGGGATATGTATAAGGGGATCAACGAATTTAAGAAAGGTTATCAACCTCGTGCTTATATATTAAAGAAAGCTGACGGAACAGTTCTCACTGATACGGATAGCATCTTAAATGGATGGAAAGATTTCTTTGACGATTTGCTGAACATGAAAAAAAGGGGGGGCCGTTGCCAGAGAAACCACCGTTTCCATAACAACGAATCCTGTCACCGCTCGTCAATCTAAAACTGATAAGGGGCATGAAAGAAGAAAAGAAAGAAATCTCTGTAACAAATGCGATGCATGGAATAAGTCGTGAGTGGGAACCCTTCACCCCTGGTGGGGATATTCATGAAGCTATCAGCTTATGTCTAATTATATTGGAATATAATATCCATTTCTTAATTTCGAACATACTAGGTTCGATCGAAACGAGAAAACTTTTTATCGGACTTCTAAAGAAAATAAAATAAAATAAATAAATACATGACCGTGTTTATTACATATAGAATTCCCAGTCACGACCCCCTTTTCAGTTTTATTTAAAAAATAGAAGATGATGAAGAAAGGAAAAGGAAGATAGAAGAGGAAAGAGGTAAAGTAAGAAGGTGATAAAGAGGAAACCGTTACTGGATATTTCGAGAAATATGGTAAAGGAAAGTGAATAATTATCGAATTGGGATCATTTCCAATAGCTATTGGGTGAATATTTGGTATTAAGGTAATCAAAGGTAGACACATGTTAACCCATACATCCCCGACCTAGATCCATTTAACCCCAACTACCGAATTATCCCAATCTAGCTCTGAGATATATGAGAAAGTTCAATTTTACCGTTTATTCAACATTTCCAGAAGTTCTAGACTAATATCCAATATTTGAAAAATGAACGACGAAGTTGATGGCATGTTAGAAACGACCACAGAGGGAAAGAAAAAAAAATCAGAGTATCACATATTTGTCGAAGATTTTGACTTTCACAGTTCTCCCATGATGATCATTTGTTCAGGCTACTTCGGTCCTTTTTACTTCCTTCATAGAGCCAACTTAAATTAAGTTAGTATTGACATTCAATGACTTTAATTGCCAACTACCATTAATTATAATAAGTCACACATATATGTCAAAATAATTGGTGCACTTAATACTAAACCTACATTTCACTCACACACACATTCATACAGGACAATGTATACTTCGGGTTGTATTTAGTTGAATTAAACTAACCTAACTACATTTCTATAGACATTTATTACATTTCAATAAAAGAAAACTTAGTTTGACATAACAGGAAAAAATTTAATACATGAAAAGAATGTTTCATAAGCATGCACAGAAATCCGCTACTTTCAACAAAATCAAATAACACATTTCTCTTTCTAGATATATTAAAGTTGGATTACATAAAAAAAAATTCGACAAAAAACGAAAGACAGAAAATAAAGGAAAAAAAAATTCAAAGGTCAATATATTTAAGATTCAGTGCAATGAATACATATCATTGCGGAAAAAGAAAGAAAAAAAATATAATTGGTTAATCATTCTTTAAAAAAAAACACTTTAGTAGCATTTTATTGAGTCTCTGTCCCAAGAGGAGACATTTCGACAATTTTATGAGTCTTTGTTCTCACGTCGATAGTAACTCCTTTTTTAACTCTCTTTACGCACTGTGATTTGTGTCCATGAGAGTATTTAATCGTTTTTTGTTTTAACTATAGACAAATAGTTGCTTCATATCACATATATATTTATATTTCTCATTTCGTCACTTGACGCACTTGATATAAAATTTCAAAGTTTATCGAGATTTAAAATATCGAGTCCAGTCCCAAACATTGGGAACATATTTCCATATTCCTGTATTCACATTACTAAATTATTAACCTAATTTCAGTTCGTTGAATTTAAGATCACTATTTTTTTTTCTAGTATAGATCGTGTAGTCAAAAGATTCTAGTCACTGAATAGTTAGGTTTCCGATCGTAGGGGAAGGATTTGTTTCATAGTTTACTGATAGAAGAATTCGTTGGAGGGGCACACTGTTTCGTAGCTTACTGATTTCACTACGATCTCGCAAATCAAATTTGGATAAGGATTAGGGTTATTTTTACTTTTCTTACGACCTGCTACTTGTTTTATTTACATGCAGTATTTAACATGATATTTAACTTTAATAGTCACAAACATCAATAACAACTCAACAAAATGTCATTTATTACAATTTACGCGGTAATACTGTATATCACAAATAGTTAGTTAATATCGGGTGTCAAAAATCTATGGCAACCTAAAACAACCAGGGTAAATACCGAGCCCTCTACATACATACTCACATATATATATATATTCATATAACTCAATATAATAAATTTCATTTTAATATCCATCTTAATATTTCGTCGACATTTAATATCTACATAACCTTTTTATATTCGATAAGTATTCATATTTTATTGGCTCAAAAACAAAACAAAAACCCTGACTATCAAAATTCACTTTTTTCCATCATAAGGTTGCAACATTGTACTTTATATATATAAACCCGATAATCAATAATCATTCTCAATTTACTAAAGATCCGCGTATAAAAAAAAATAGTTGGTGTTATTTAGTAAGTTGACATAAGAGGTGGAAATACAACGAATAAAGCAGGCACGTAACTTTTAAAACTATGTAAGCACATATATAGATGTATATACAGAAAAAAAATCAATGTTATTCGAAACTAGTGGGCCCAAACTACTAATACATACACACTATATGACCAATCAATAGAAATAAAACCAGAAATCAGTCGTCAATGGGTATAATTTGTACGATCAATGAATAACAAATGTTTCTAGGAATCTGAAAGCATAGTGTACCTTCTCGTCAGTTTCTCTCGTGGTGGATTAAATATCGCGAAAATGGTCCTGAGATGTGCTGCAATACCTCCACGAATTGCATCCCTCGATGTCTCAGTTAGTACATACGATCGAAATAAGTGATATGAATATTGTACGTTTTCATGAGTTTCAGAAACCGGGGGGGGGGAGGTTGAAAAATTTGAAAAAAAAAATCTCGAAGTAATGAAGACAGAGAGAGAGATAGAGAAGAAGGAAGACGAAGAATAGGGGCGCCAAAGACTTAAGTGGGAAATAACTAACGCTACAAAGATAAAAGTCAAATTTCGCTCTCAACAAAATCCATAGCCAAAATATTCTTAACATGCCAAAAGGGTGGTCTACTCAAATACGTAGACTCAAGGAGCGCCCTGCTGCCAAGGATGCAAGTTCTGTGTCCATCAGATCCCAATCCCACAAGAATTTGCTTGTAAGATTGAAATCCGATCCCCGTATCCGGCCCAAACCAGCAGGGTCCCGAAAATCCTCCGGAAGGTTAGAGACGGCGTTAATTTAGAATTTCAAAAGAGAAAAAAAAATCATCCGACCTCTTGGAAACTAGAAGATTCCAGAATAGTAATGAAATTAGAGTAATAGCTAAGATATCCCTAATTAGAGTTTGCCAAAATAAAAAAAAATTTACATAAACTAAATTTTGGATCGGTGATTTCAATAACCCAAACATCACCGATGGCTACCCCGCGCAGACATGCCACAGTCTGGGACGTCGTTAATTTCCCTCATCTAATTAAACTAAGAAAAGACATGAAAATACTTAAGGGGACTAGGGGTCGACGTCCGGGTACGCTAATGACATGAATATTAATTTAGTAGCAGTTGATTTAATCGGATAGTCCGAACTGAGTTATATGAACACTGCACAATAAATAAATAAGGTAAGCAACGGAAAAAAAATCTCGGAGAGGCTATGAATGTTAAAGGTACAAATGACCGAAACCTGTACTTTTCAATGATCACAGGAAATAGCAGTTATCTTTTCTTAGTTATCATTTTTGTCAGCCTTTAGAAGTAATTCCCACATGATGCTACCCTATCTATTGAAAGGCTTAAGATCCGGGGCTGTTACTATGAGGTACTTAAATACGAAGTAACACACAATTCCCAACTACAATTTACTATCCAAGTAGCAAACTCGGTTGGATGAATGTACTGGTGTAGAAGTCAAAACGCGAGAGATTTTTTTTTTCGTAAACGTATTCATATTTTCACTATATAACATACACTAGGCCTATCCATTTAAATGTAGGTGTCATACTCTCATTCATATTTTATATCATATTATTAATATATCATTACATTCATTCATTATCTACTAATTTTCGCGCGAAGTAATATTTTATAGACACCCTATTTCATACATTTTACACGCAGGCCATACACATATTTACATTACACAGTAATAAATATATATAATTATCACAATCTATCACGCTCAAACTACTACACAATAACATTCATCGAACCACGTACTCCTTGTTTCGAAGCACCCAAATTGTATTTACTTCGCAGTTTTTAAAAAAAAAAATCATACGTGTATTCACTGAAAGTTAAATTGTCAACGATTAATCTATTTCCAATTTGCTGATAAAACTAAAGCAACAATGGAATTTTCTACAGCCACGGGAAAAGAGAATTTAATACTACATTTTGAAACAAACAGTAACAGCATATGGGCTTTACTTCTATTAAGAAAATAGGCATTCTTTATTTTAATGGATATTTCGGGTTCTAAACGACATAGCAAGCTGTAATTTTCCAAATAGTAAGATCTCATGCTATCTTATATGAATGTATACTCATCTGAACCGAAAACCATGTCCACGGGATGTAATTTGAGAATAAATGTCCAAAATCAAACAATCTAGATCACTAAGTCATGCGATGTCGTAATGTCAACAAACAATTGACTACCGAAAACAGACACTATGGCGCTGTGGTGGAGGCATAATTTACCGTGTACTGAAATATATACTTGTACTCATTAATCAGAAATTTAATATTTACTCTGGTTTAGTATACTTCGAGTTAGACAAATGGTACTAAATTAACGCATATTTATACACTGTCCTAACCGAAAATTCACACACTCACACAAAACTACTAACTACATACACCACTGTTAGTACTATACATAAAGACAACTAACTAAACCAAACATGCACCATTTAATTACATGCATGTTGAGGAAAAATACTCCCTTGTTGGTATATACAGTTGGCTCTATTTAACTTAAAGGGGGGGCAAAATGAGAAAAGGTAACCCTAGGTCCAATTGACCTGACCAATTGTTTACATAATTATTGCCAAAGATTGATGCCCTGGGGGCACCTTAACGAGGTTTATGGAGGGACCCTTCCCCTGAGAGGGGAAAAGGCCCTAAAACAAACAATAACTAACCCATTCCCCCGCTAGAACTGGTTCAATTTGGAAAAGGGGATAGGAGCCCTTTTAAGCTAACTTAAGCTGCCATTATGATTATTTACATTACAACTATCAAACCTACTACGTACATGCACTTACTGTAAAATAAAAAAAAATCACATCTACCTAATACACGAACAACATGCACTAAACAGGTCGTAATTTCCCTAATCCCTAACTGAATCTATGGTTTGAAAGAAGAGGAGGGTAGAATCACACTTCCACTATATTTGTTCTAAAATGATGATATCATGGCGTCATGTAAACACCATTCCTTATTTCACTGAATTGCAGCTTCTTTACCAAAATTTGTGGATTTTCCGGGCTCCTATTCCGTTGTAAATCTTTAACTATTGAATTACATTATATGTTACCTTAGTTGTCCTTGGAAATTCGAATCCTTCCCGAAAAATATTTGGCAAGAAAATCACAAGCTGCTCCTGCTAGTGTGTCTTCGATTATTCTGATCACATTGCGCCGAAAACGCCAGAGGTAGGAGAATTCCTCCAATCAGAACGAAAACTTTAGCCGCGGAAATTACAAAGCAAATAGAAATTTGGCAAATCCAGATATAACCGGATCTGAAAGTGACTATGGACTAGTGAGAGGGGGTGAGGGAAAGATTAGGTACCTGACTAAATTCTACATTGGTCTGAAATTAAGAAAATTTATATCCAATGACGGAACTATGTTTCGGTATGACGTCAGAATGGTAAACCTTGTAACTTTTCAACTTGTATATCCGAAAATGGGATTTACACTTAATCAAAATATAAATAAAATATATTATTCAGTGGGAATATGGTTACTAATGAAACCTTTGGATTCATTATATTTAATTCGAAGTAAAGAGAGTAAATAAATTGTGTAACTAAACCGAAATTGAAAAAAAAATTACTAGGTACAGGGTGCGTAAAAAAAATTGCCATTACTTTCAACTGTAATGGTACATTACAGTTTTCCCCGGCCCATTAACAAAATTTTGTTAGAATAACAAAATTTTGCTAATTGGGAATACTAACTACTGATGCTTGTTAAATTAACACACTCATTCATCCCATTCAAACGTTACCAGTCTCACTAGGACAGTATATTATATCTACTTGGGGTATTGCGCGAGTAATTCACTACGTTTATCTTCTGTACAATTGAAAATCTTTAAATTTCGAAAATTGTGAGTTCCGATACTTTTTTTTTTCAGTAGTGTTCATATAGCAATAGAACGGACAGAAGTTACAACTGAGAAATCGACAGATACAACTCGTAAGGCTTCACTCGCCGACTAGCATATCAGATGACATTAGGATCTAGTTTCTCGACTATCACTTCCATTTAATATTGTTCTAGGCTCACCGTTACCACGCACTTGCGAAGGGACCGAATTCTGGGGTCGATTTACATTATTGTTACTATTATTGTTATTATTATTGCCCTGACTATTACCGTTCTCCCTTCTTCCGTACGTCCTGTTAAAATTCCTCCTGGTGTTATCGCCCCTGTCCGGGTTCGATGCCATGTTGGTACGGTCATAGGGACGATAACTCCGGCGATTGTTGAACATGGGCCGATTCCTAAATAGTCGCCGGCCATTATTGTTGTTTTCTGAGCCGTACCCACTAGGATAACGAGATCCAGCTTGGGTATAACTCAGGAAATCTGTCTGGCAACTTGCCGTTACCTTCGTCTTCGTCGGTTTTAGAATCTTTGCCTGTCGGGCGAAGTATCGTTTTGGTGGACCACCAACTTCCTTGCCGCACAAGGCAGCTAAACGTGAGGTGACTTCTCGCACCGTTTGGCACAAGTGGGACGCTATGGCCCGGGACTCATCGGGTGGAAGAGCGTTAACTATAATATCTACCAGTTCGGCCTGAGAGGGATGTTCAGCTATCTGATAATATAGTTCGATGATTTTCCAAGCATAGTCCAAGAGGGACCCATACTTGGAGCGATCATACCGGAGTGATTGTAAGTTTCTCTTTTGGAGCCGCTCGATGTGCTCATTACAATACTCTTCTTTGAAAAGAATCAAAAAATCACTGAACGTCCGGATTTGGTATTTAACCGAGGCAAACCATGCGCCCGAAGCGGCGATCAAACATTTTTCGACTATTTGTAGGCGTTCCCCATCAGTAAGTTTGTACATATCTAGATATTGCTGCAATCTTCGCAGGAAAACTCGAGGTAACCCGTTAGCAATGTTCCCATCGAAAGTGGGAAAACGTTCAATATCCCGGAGGGAAACTTTAGAGCTCATACTATACGGGGCAGGAAAAGAATCTAGTGGAATCAACGCGTTATCCTGAGCGGTTGGGGTTGTCACCGGATTTGCCACCGACGGAGTGGTCACCGAACTGAACGCTCCCATATGACCAAGAGAGGTTTTATAATTAGTATTGACCATGTGAGGTTCGAACTTAGGACCCACCACGGCAGTAACCGACGGTCCGGCACATCTCCTTTCCCCTCCTGGCAGCACGCTGTAAGATTGTACCATTCCAAAGGTAGAGTGAGCATTTACGCTAGTGACTGTTGTAGTCACAACACTCGACTGCATCGGTACATCGAAATTACTCAACCATGATTTCGAAGTTGGCTGATGCGGGGGACAATACATTGCTGTGTCCCGTGCATCAGGCAACACTTGACTCTTTCCCGGGAGGACGTTACTTGTTTCTGGGAAAATTTTCCCTGGAGAATCGCCATCAGGAAAAGGATAGGAGATATCAGACTTGACGAATTCCAATTTAGTAATATTCCTCTTAAGACTGTCTACTTCGGTTTGAATTTGACTAATTCTTTGATCAACCGACTCTAGTTTGGTTTCTATTGATAGGTTAGATATTACAACATTTAATTTACTTATTTCAGCCTGCTGCTGTTCAACCTTTTGTTCGATGTCACCAAATCTTTTGTTTGTACTCTCAAACCTTACATCTATTTCATTTAATTTTTTATTTGTTTCGTCTCTGAGCTGCTCGGTAGACTGTTGGGCCTGGTATCTAACCTGCTCTAGTTCAGTAAACGATTGCTCTTTCAATTTGCTAATCGAAGAAGCAAAGTCTAAACAGATCTGGTCAAATTTATTGTTTAGTACCTCGAATCGAGCATCGGTCTCTCGTTTCGAGGTATCAAACTTTTCATTTATTTCACGTCTCATTTCTGCATTCTCACGCCTCAGATCTGCACTATTCTGATCTAACTTCTGATTTATCTCACGCCTCAGATCTGCACTATTCTGATCTATTTTCTGATTTATCTCACGCCTCAGATCTGCACTATTCTGATCTATTTTAACTTCCATGTTAGTGAATTTTTCGTTCATATTAGAAAATTTTTCATGCATCATTTCCATCATCTGGCGAATTAATGCAGACGTGTCAGACCCTCCAGATGACATTCCTTCCTTCGGGTTTGCCGTCTGATCCCGAGAATCACTGTGATTTCCATTCTTTTCCTCATCGTCGAGGTCAGATATCTCCGCTGGAGATATTTGGCCTCGGTCCTTTTCACAATCCTCACAGTATTTTATTATTTCGCCGGTTTGAACCTTTTCTGCATTTTCAGCAGTATCATCCAAATTGGAGCAAGCAAAATGGATCCATTTTAGTCCACAACCGGTGCATCTTATTAATCTCCGCGGGGCGCGAGATCTTTTCTCTTTTTCATCTAATGTGCATTGAGTGCACGTGACTTCACATTCGCCCTGTGACACAACAACCTTTTTTGTTGCCATAGCTTTGAGACACTTTACACTTTACAAAAGACAAGATATATATCAAAAATACACATATACTATAAAATACTTATTCGCTATCCAGACAAGTATTATTCATAAATTAAAGGACTCCCATTCTCTTTCCTTCCTTGAAACCCTTCTAGCGTTTAGTTCTAATTTAGAAAAAATTTTGACACTCCTTCTCTTTTTCCCCCTTAGAAAAGGAAACAAAAATGACAAAGTAGCCAACGACTCTACTTGTTTCACTTGACTATAAAATTTCTCTTATTAATTTCAATGTTGTAATCAATTAAACATGCCTTCAACCTCACTCTTTGACATTCTTAAAAAAATTTCAGATCTATCGGTCGCCATTTAAACTGAGATCCGTTGCCATGGAAACAAACGTTGCCATGACAACCATTCTTGTCGCGGTTCACCAATTCAAACTGATTGGCATGATAACTGGTATTATTCAATAAGCATTTTCAGATCCGTTACCACAGCAAACATGCGTTACCATGGCAACAGTCCTGTCACGGTCGCCACTCTAAAACTGAAAAAAGGGGGGGGCCGTTGCCATAGAAACCACCGTTTCCATAACAACGAATCCTGTCACCGCTCGTCAATCTAAAACTGATAAGGGGCATGAAAGAAGAAAAGAAAGAAATCTCTGTAACAAATGCGATGCATGGAATAAGTCGTGAGTGGGAACCCTTCACCCCTGGTGGGGATATTCATGAAGCTATCAGCTTATGTCTAATTATATTGGAATATAATATCCATTTCTTAATTTCGAACATACTAGGTTCGATCGAAACGAGAAAACTTTTTATCGGACTTCTAAAGAAAATAAAATAAAATAAATAAATACATGACCGTGTTTATTACATATAGAATTCCCAGTCACGACCCCCTTTTCAGTTTTATTTAAAAAATAGAAGAAGACGATGAAGAAAGGAAAAGGAAGATAGAAGAGGAAAGAGGTAAAGTAAGAAGGTGATAAAGAGGAAACCGTTACTGGATATTTCGAGAAATATGGTAAAGGAAAGTGAATAATTATCGAATTGGGATCATTTCCAATAGCTATTGGGTGAATATTTGGTATTAAGGTAATCAAAGGTAGACACATGTTAACCCATACATCCCCGACCTAGATCCATTTAACCCCAACTACCGAATTATCCCAATCTAGCTCTGAGATATATGAGAAAGTTCAATTTTATCGTTTATTCAACATTTCCAGAAGTTCTAGACTAATATCCAATATTTGAAAAATGAACGACGAAGTTGATGGCATGTTAGAAACGACCACAGAGGGAAAGAAAAAAAAATCAGAGTATCACATATTTGTCGAAGATTTTGACTTTCACAGTTCTCCCATGATGATCATTTGTTCAGGCTACTTCGGTCCTTTTTACTTCCTTCATAGAGCCAACTTAAATTAAGTTAGTATTGACATTCAATGACTTTAATTGCCAACTACCATTAATTATAATAAGTCACACATATATGTCAAAATAATTGGTGCACTTAATACTAAACCTACATTTCACTCACACACACATTCATACAGGACAATGTATACTTCGGGTTGTATTTAGTTGAATTAAACTAACCTAACTACATTTCTATAGACATTTATTACATTTCAATAAAAGAAAACTTAGTTTGACATAACAGGAAAAAATTTAATACATGAAAAGAATGTTTCATAAGCATGCACAGAAATCCGCTACTTTCAACAAAATCAAATAACACATTTCTCTTTCTAGATATATTAAAGTTGGATTACATAAAAAAAAATTCGACAAAAAACGAAAGACAGAAAATAAAGGAAAAAAAAATTCAAAGGTCAATATATTTAAGATTCAGTGCAATGAATACATATCATTGCGGAAAAAGAAAGAAAAAAAATATAATTGGTTAATCATTCTTTAAAAAAAAACACTTTAGTAGCATTTTATTGAGTCTCTGTCCCAAGAGGAGACATTTCGACAATTTTATGAGTCTTTGTTCTCACGTCGATAGTAACTCCTTTTTTAACTCTCTTTACGCACTGTGATTTGTGTCCATGAGAGTATTTAATCGTTTTTTGTTTTAACTATAGACAAATAGTTGCTTCATATCACATATATATTTATATTTCTCATTTCGTCACTTGACGCACTTGATATAAAATTTCAAAGTTTATCGAGATTTAAAATATCGAGTCCAGTCCCAAACATTGGGAACATATTTCCATATTCCTGTATTCACATTACTAAATTATTAACCTAATTTCAGTTCGTTGAATTTAAGATCACTATTTTTTTTTCTAGTATAGATCGTGTAGTCAAAAGATTCTAGTCACTGAATAGTTAGGTTTCCGATCGTAGGGGAAGGATTTGTTTCATAGTTTACTGATAGAAGAATTCGTTGGAGGGGCACACTGTTTCGTAGCTTACTGATTTCACTACGATCTCGCAAATCAAATTTGGATAAGGATTAGGGTTATTTTTACTTTTCTTACGACCTGCTACTTGTTTTATTTACATGCAGTATTTAACATGATATTTAACTTTAATAGTCACAAACATCAATAACAACTCAACAAAATGTCATTTATTACAATTTACGCGGTAATACTGTATATCACAAATAGTTAGTTAATATCGGGTGTCAAAAATCTATGGCAACCTAAAACAACCAGGGTAAATACCGAGCCCTCTACATACATACTCACATATATATATATATATTCATATAACTCAATATAATAAATTTCATTTTAATATCCATCTTAATATTTCGTCGACATTTAATATCTACATAACCTTTTTATATTCGATAAGTATTCATATTTTATTGGCTCAAAAACAAAACAAAAACCCTGACTATCAAAATTCACTTTTTTCCATCATAAGGTTGCAACATTGTACTTTATATATATAAACCCGATAATCAATAATCATTCTCAATTTACTAAAGATCCGCGTATAAAAAAAATAGTTGGTGTTATTTAGTAAGTTGACATAAGAGGTGGAAATACAACGAATAAAGCAGGCACGTAACTTTTAAAACTATGTAAGCACATATATAGATGTATATACAGAAAAAAAATCAATGTTATTCGAAACTAGTGGGCCCAAACTACTAATACATACACACTATATGACCAATCAATAGAAATAAAACCAGAAATCAGTCGTCAATGGGTATAATTTGTACGATCAATGAATAACAAATGTTTCTAGGAATCTGAAAGCATAGTGTACCTTCTCGTCAGTTTCTCTCGTGGTGGATTAAATATCGCGAAAATGGTCCTGAGATGTGCTGCAATACCTCCACGAATTGCATCCCTCGATGTCTTAGTTAGTACATACGATCGAAATAAGTGATATGAATATTGTACGTTTTCATGAGTTTCAGAAACCGGGGGGGGAGGTTGAAAAATTTGAAAAAAAAAATCTCGAAGTAATGAAGACAGAGAGAGAGATAGAGAAGAAGGAAGACGAAGAATAGGGGCGCCAAAGACTTAAGTGGGAAATAACTAACGCTACAAAGATAAAAGTCGAATTTCGCTCTCAACAAAATCCATAGCCAAAATATTCTTAACATGCCAAAAGGGTGGTCTACTCAAATACGTAGACTCAAGGAGCGCCCTGCTGCCAAGGATGCAAGTTCTGTGTCCATCAGATCCCAATCCCACAAGAATTTGCTTGTAAGATTGAAATCCGATCCCCGTATCCGGCCCAAACCAGCAGGGTCCCGAAAATCCTCCGGAAGGTTAGAGACGGCGTTAATTTAGAATTTCAAAAGAGAAAAAAAATCATCCGACCTCTTGGAAACTAGAAGATTCCAGAATAGTAATGAAATTAGAGTAATAGCTAAGATATCCCTAATTAGAGTTTGCCAAAATAAAAAAAAATTTACATAAACTAAATTTTGGATCGGTGATTTCAATAACCCAAACATCACCGATGGCTACCCCGCGCAGACATGCCACAGTCTGGGACGTCGTTAATTTCCCTCATCTAATTAAACTAAGAAAAGACATGAAAATACTTAAGGGGACTAGGGGTCGACGTCCGGGTACGCTAATGACATGAATATTAATTTAGTAGCAGTTGATTTAATCGGATAGTCCGAACTGAGTTATATGAACACTGCACAATAAATAAATAAGGTAAGCAACGGAAAAAAAAATCTCGGAGAGGCTATGAATGTTAAAGGTACAAATGACCGAAACCTGTACTTTTCAATGATCACAGGAAATAGCAGTTATCTTTTCTTAGTTATCATTTTTGTCAGCCTTTAGAAGTAATTCCCACATGATGCTACCCTATCTATTGAAAGGCTTAAGATCCGGGGCTGTTACTATGAGGTACTTAAATACGAAGTAACACACAATTCCCAACTACAATTTACTATCCAAGTAGCAAACTCGGTTGGATGAATGTACTGGTGTAGAAGTCAAAACGCGAGAGATTTTTTTTTCGTAAACGTATTCATATTTTCACTATATAACATACACTAGGCCTATCCATTTAAATGTAGGTGTCATACTCTCATTCATATTTTATATCATATTATTAATATATCATTACATTCATTCATTATCTACTAATTTTCGCGCGAAGTAATATTTTATAGACACCCTATTTCATACATTTTACACGCAGGCCATACACATATTTACATTACACAGTAATAAATATATATAATTATCACAATCTATCACGCTCAAACTACTACACAATAACATTCATCGAACCACGTACTCCTTGTTTCGAAGCACCCAAATTGTATTTACTTCGCAGTTTTTAAAAAAAAAATCATACGTGTATTCACTGAAAGTTAAATTGTCAACGATTAATCTATTTCCAATTTGCTGATAAAACTAAAGCAACAATGGAATTTTCTACAGCCACGGGAAAAGAGAATTTAATACTACATTTTGAAACAAACAGTAACAGCATATGGGCTTTACTTCTATTAAGAAAATAGGCATTCTTTATTTTAATGGATATTTCGGGTTCTAAACGACATAGCAAGCTGTAATTTTCCAAATAGTAAGATCTCATGCTATCTTATATGAATGTATACTCATCTGAACCGAAAACCATGTCCACGGGATGTAATTTGAGAATAAATGTCCAAAATCAAACAATCTAGATCACTAAGTCATGCGATGTCGTAATGTCAACAAACAATTGACTACCGAAAACAGACACTATGGCGCTGTGGTGGAGGCATAATTTACCGTGTACTGAAATATATACTTGTACTCATTAATCAGAAATTTAATATTTACTCTGGTTTAGTATACTTCGAGTTAGACAAATGGTACTAAATTAACGCATATTTATACACTGTCCTAACCGAAAATTCACACACTCACACAAAACTACTAACTACATACACCACTGTTAGTACTATACATAAAGACAACTAACTAAACCAAACATGCACCATTTAATTACATGCATGTTGAGGAAAAATACTCCCTTGTTGGTATATACAGTTGGCTCTATTTAACTTAAAGGGGGGGCAAAATGAGAAAAGGTAACCCTAGGTCCAATTGACCTGACCAATTGTTTACATAATTATTGCCAAAGATTGATGCCCTGGGGGCACCTTAACGAGGTTTATGGAGGGACCCTTCCCCTGAGAGGGGAAAAGGCCCTAAAACAAACAATAACTAACCCATTCCCCCGCTAGAACTGGTTCAATTTGGAAAAGGGGATAGGAGCCCTTTTAAGCTAACTTAAGCTGCCATTATGATTATTTACATTACAACTATCAAACCTACTACGTACATGCACTTACTGTAAAATAAAAAAAATCACATCTACCTAATACACGAACAACATGCACTAAACAGGTCGTAATTTCCCTAATCCCTAACTGAATCTATGGTTTGAAAGAAGAGGAGGGTAGAATCACACTTCCACTATATTTGTTCTAAAATGATGACATCATGGCGTCATGTAAACACCATTCCTTATTTCACTGAATTGCAGCTTCTTTACCAAAATTTGTGGATTTTCCGGGCTCCTATTCCGTTGTAAATCTTTAACTATTGAATTACATTATATGTTACCTTAGTTGTCCTTGGAAATTCGAATCCTTCCCGAAAAATATTTGGCAAGAAAATCACAAGCTGCTCCTGCTAGTGTGTCTTCGATTATTCTGATCACATTGCGCCGAAAACGCCAGAGGTAGGAGAATTCCTCCAATCAGAACGAAAACTTTAGCCGCGGAAATTACAAAGCAAATAGAAATTTGGCAAATCCAGATATAACCGGATCTGAAAGTGACTATGGACTAGTGAGAGGGGGTGAGGGAAAGATTAGGTACCTGACTAAATTCTACATTGGTCTGAAATTAAGAAAATTTATATCCAATGACGGAACTATGTTTCGGTATGACGTCAGAATGGTAAACCTTGTAACTTTTCAACTTGTATATCCGAAAATGGGATTTACACTTAATCAAAATATAAATAAAATATATTATTCAGTGGGAATATGGTTACTAATGAAACCTTTGGATTCATTATATTTAATTCGAAGTAAAGAGAGTAAATAAATTGTGTAACTAAACCGAAATTGAAAAAAAAAATTACTAGGTACAGGGTGCGTAAAAAAAATTGCCATTACTTTCAACTGTAATGGTACATTACAAACATTCAGCCAAAAACTAATGTGCGTGGAGAAGAGGAGATACACGAACTCCGCAGAACCGTATATTCCACAACCCAACCAAATAGAAGTAAAAATCGCTATAGAGAAATTGAAGAAACACAAATCTCCGGGTGTAGACGAAATTCCGGATAAGTTGATTTTAGTTGGAGGCAAAAAATTGTGGAACAAGATACACAAACTCATTCTCCTTATCTGGAACAAGGAAGAATGGCCACAAGAGTGGAAAGAATCAATCATTGTTCCAATTCACAAGGAAGGCGACAAAACTGGCTGTAATAATTATCGAGGCATTTCCCTTCTGTCGACATTTTATAAAATCCTTTCAAATATTCTATTAGCAAGATTGACCCCATACGCAGATGTAATTATTGGAGATTATCAGTGCGGATTTAGACGAAATCGATCAACTATCGACCAAATATTTACCATTCAACAAATACTCGAAAAAACTGGGAATACAATACCCCGAGGAGAGAAACATTATACAACGTTCTTACAGAACTTGGAATACCGAAAAAGCTAATTAGATTAATTAAGATATGTTTAATTGAATCCCAAAGTAAAGTTCGGGTAGGAAAATTTTTGTCCACGAGCTTTCACGTCGAAAATGGCCTGAAACAAGGAGATGCGTTGTCGCAATTATTATTCAACTTCGTTCTGGAATACGCTATAAGGAAAATCAAAAATAGCCACCAGGACCTAAAGTTAAATGGTATTCACCAGGTTATGGCATATGCTGATGATGTAAATTTAATAGGGGATGATAGGAGAACAGTAGAAATAAATGCAGAGATCTTATTAAATGCTTGCAGGGACAAGGGTTTAGAAGTAAATGCAGAGAAAACTAAATACATGGAAGTGCGTCGGGACCGTAATACGGCAAATCATGGATGCGTTAAAATAGTAAATAATACTTTTGATAAAGTGAACACTTTCAAATATCTAGGGCCAATATATACAGACGAAAATCATATTCACGAAGAAATAAAATGTCGAGTAAAAGCAGGGAATTCGTGTCAGCGTTGCCAGACTCACAGCTCAGAATTATTCCAAACCCTGGTCGAA
The DNA here is from genome assembly GCF_964235325.1 of Thermobia domestica. Taxonomy (NCBI): domain Eukaryota; kingdom Metazoa; phylum Arthropoda; class Insecta; order Zygentoma; family Lepismatidae; genus Thermobia; species Thermobia domestica. The sequence goes on along the minus strand of NC_137469.1, from coordinate 184,425,784 downwards.
ATTATGCTAGATTCGGTCAAATTATGCTAGATCCTCATAATTACTAATTCAGGAGTTTTAAAAGAAAAAACAACGAAGCTGAGATACGATAACGTAACTTAAAATACGCAGAGCGAAAGAATGAATGGAAATAACTCAATACTTCACGTACCAAAACTTTAACTCAACTAAACTAGTGCAGTCGTTGCCAGACTCAATGACATATATATCGCATAGTAAATGAATGCAAAGTGTTTGTTTACATATTTTGAAAGAAAATTACCTCGCAGCATAAGCGGAGTTGGGAATTGTCTGCTGGGGGCAAATTTTTGGTCAGTCTCGGACCTTTCATTTCAGGAATAAAGATGGTCATGAAGTAAGAAATAAAGATAGTGAAGCTGTCAAAAAGTTGGGGTGAATAGCCCCCATAGCTCCGCCCATGCCTCGCAGTTAGAGGATTAGAAAACCCTGGGTGGAGCCACAAAAAAAAAAAAAAGAAGAAGAAGAAGCCCAAAGCCATTTCTAACCTACTTCGGAAAATAAGACTGCCTGTATGGTTCACCGACTGTATGAATCAATGGGAGAGGATACATTTCTGCCGTTCTTTTTCTTCCCATGACCAACTTCTTTCTTATCTCCAGGTTTTACGGCTTTTTGATAAACTTGCTGAAATTATTAATCCAATGTTCTCGGGATTGCTCCCAGAGTGAGTGTTGCTGTGCTGAGGTTTCTTTACCATACAGCGGCAACATCTTCAGAGCTATGTGAAGATAGCTCTGAAGATGTTGCCACTGTATGGTAACGAAAGCTCAGTACAGCAACACTCACTCTGGCAGCAATCCCGAGAACATTGGATTAATAGTAGACGCCAGCAAAGCTTCAAGATCATATTGCTGAAATTATGCTAGATTTGGGCAGGATGCTAAAAGCAAGATGCTAGATGCTAAAGACATGCAAATTATGCTAGATCTAGTATCATTATGCTAGATCTGGCAACGCTGATTCGTGTTACCATTCAGTTCAAAATCTCTTGTCGTCGCGAATTCTGCCGAGGAATTTGAAATTTAAAATATATAGAACAATAATCATGCCTGTTGTTCTGTATGGTTGCGAAACATGGTCGCTTACTCTGAGAGAAGAACATAGACTGAAAGTATTTGAGAACAAGATCCTGAGACGAATATTCGGACCCAAAAGGGACGGGAATGGGGAATGGCGGAAACTTCATAACGAGGAACTACATAATTTATACGGTTTACCTAACATTGTTAGGGTCATCAAGTCTAGGATGCTTAGGTGGGCGGGTCATGTAGCTAGGATGGAAGAAAGTAAAAACGCTTTTAAAAGTCTTGACTGGAATACCTATCGGAAAACGACCATTAGGAAGACCTAGGCGCAGATGGGAGAACAATATTAAGATGGATTTCGCAGAAATAGGAATACAAAGTAGAAACTGGATGCAGTTAGCTAAGGATAGGAGTCAGTGAAGAGCTTTTGTGAACGCGGCATTGAACCTCCGGGTTCCATAGGCCATAGAGTTAGTTAGTTAGTTAGTTATAATATAGCAATTTACCCTGCGTATTTGTAGTGATAGAATTATTAATATTTTCCTCTCTATGTAGTTTAAAAGATCAAATGAAATTAGAACATGCTCGGAGAATACAAAAATGTATATGCTAAAAGTAGAAGATGCGATTTTCTCTCTTCTACATGACATCACACTTCCAGCTACCAATCGTCACACTTTCAGCCAGTTTAAATCGCATATTTGGTGATCCCTGTATTCTCAGAATTCCGCATTAACAATATATTCCTACCACCCTTCTCTTATAAAAGTTTCCTATGAAATCCATTTCTAAAAGGAATTCATGCAAACTATAAGATTTAACATTTATTTGATGGAATATATACATTTGCTAGTTGAAAACAGAAAAAGTGCATTACTATATTTCTGTATCATTCACCATTGACAGTAGTCTGATGGCATGTTTATTTCCAAAAGCCCTGTTCTCTCGAATTTCTTAACGAGACATAAATCGAGTTGAGTTAACATACCATTCAGCAGCAAGGCTATACTGATTAACGTGGAATCCGAACCACATGAGCTCCCGCCGAGAATCGAACCCGGGTCTCCCACGTTAAAGCCGCGTACGCTACCTGCTTGTCGAACGCCTTGTCGGTCGATTGTGTTCACCACACGAAACATTTGTCGCACTGAATATATATTCTGATGGTAAATTCAAACAATTTCTATGCGCTGTTGAATTGTTTATCTCTGCATGCTAATTTTTCACAGACTACGCACATGGCTGTTATAATTTAATTTGACAATTCAGTCAGTGTTGTCAGAGCCGGATTTTAAGTTTTGACATTCTTATTGATAAATTTTACATTAACACATCGTATATTAAATCAAAGAACATTATTCTTATTATAATAATAATAAAAGAAAAATATATAATGATGATCACGAACAGGTAAGTACTGCCCCTAGAAAACTCTCCTTTGAATTCGTCTCTAAGAAGAGTGGTACTCACACACATGTTTGTTTTCCAGCAGAACAGGTTCAAATGAAGGTGGATACGTTGCGTGTCTATTTAAAATAATATACTATTAAGCTATTTATATTTACATTTTTGTCGGATAATTTGTCACTGTTCTGAATCTTGAACCTAACATATTTTTACACTGTGTTACTTTACTACTTACGTTGGACTGTTTTGCTTTTCCTCCCCAAATCTCATATTCAACATAAAGGTGTAAACAGATAGCATAAATCTACAATAATAGAATTAATTTTATTGAAAGCTGCCTACTTACCCTGGAAAGCACCATTGGGAATATGGCTCAAGTTGTTATAACTGAGGTTCAGATTCAGCAATTGAAGAAGACCCTCAAAAGCTCTTGCACTGATGTTGTTGATCTTGTTGTGGCTCAGATGTAGTTCAAACACAACAGGTAAACGACCAAAAGCATTCTTCGTGAGGTTGGTCAACTGATTCTCTTCCATGTGAATATACTGAAGTGCCGTTAGGTCCCCAAGTGCCTGCCATGGAATTGTACTGATATTATTTCCTCGTAGGTTCAATTTCTGTAATGTGAGAAGGTTGGCAAATGCCCCACCTTCTAAAGAATCTCCCAAACGATTGTAGCTCAAGTCTAAACTCAACAGGGAGTTCATCGTAGGCCACGATCTACCTGGGACAATATTCTCCAAAGAGTTGTAGCTCAAATCTAACTCGGTCAGTGAGATAGGGATTTGGAAAATATGAGAAATTTTGTTGTTATTAATCTTCATTGATCTTAGCGAGGCTAAGCGAACCATTGAACCTCGACTAATTCTTGTTAAATTATTGTAGCTTAGATCAAGCGACAGGAGTGTTGGTAAAGTACCAAACATTGAACTTCCGATTTCAGTCATGTTGTTATGACTCATATCCAGGAACCTAAGACTAAACAATGTTTGGAATACAGCATTAGCAACTTCTTGTAAGTTGTTGTGACTTATGTCTATGGTATGAAGCTCATATAACTTCGGAAATGTATTTCTAGGAATTCTCTCAATTTGATTATGGCTAACATTAAGTATTTTAAGGCCCGTCATATTTTGCAGTGGTATGGATGCCATATCTGTTAACTTATTAAACATCAATCTAAAATCTGTCACATAGCTAACTTGATCAAAAGCTTGCTTTGGTATTGCTGACAATTCGTTGTAAGATAAATCTAAAACAGTTATATTGGCACAATTTTCAAATGCTTCGGCTTCTATTTTCTTGATAGCATTGTGACTCATATTGATATTCACAAGATATAAATCTTTGAAGGCAAGTTTTTGAATTTCTGTTATCTGGTTTTCAGCAAAATTTATAATTTCCACATATTGTAGCTGATTAAACATTTGGTAATCTACTTTACGAATTTTGTTCCGCGCAAAATCTAGTGTTCCTACACGACTAATTGATCCGAATGTTCCTCTTCCAATGTCAGTTATTTCGTTGTCGCTGAAATACAAGCGACGAATAAACCGCATCCCTCTGAAGGAGTTGGAGTCAAGACGTTTGAGCTTATTGTGACTCATATTAAGCACTCGAAGGACAGTATTTCGGGCGAAAGTTCCTCGTGTGAAGTCAGCAATTTGATTATGAGACATGTTACACCACGTCATCTTGTTTAAGTCTGCAAAATAAACAGGACTCAGCTTAGTAAAATTATTGTAGGACAAATCCAGAACTTCTGTATCCCGAAGTCCTCTAAAAAGACCTTTTTTGATGTCATTTAACTTATTGCCATGCAAATCGAGTGTTTTCAATTTCTTTAGCGGTGACATGACGTCCAGAGCGATGTCATGAATATTGCCATTGGATATTCTAAGTCTTTCAAGACGCCCCAGTGAAACAAAGGCCCCGCTTGGAATTTCTTGTATGTCATGGTGATCAAGAGTTAAAACTGATAAATTAGTTAGAACTTGAAAAGCGTCTACAGGTAGCACTTGAAGACGGGAGTTTAAAATATGAAGTTCTTGTAATGTTCTGTTTATCCCGAGGAACGTATGCGGTTCTATTATCTTAATTGGTGTATCTTCTATCCTCAGTATTCGTACTTTTAAGGGATAGAATATATTTCCAAAAAGACGACCTATGTGGCATTTGGATAGAGTGAGCTCATCGATGGGTTTTCGAATGTTGCTAAGACCTACAGCGATAGATGCCAAATTAGAGTTAACGCATCGGATGTTGATTCCTGTATCACTTTCCTTGGTACACTCGCATGGATAGATAAGAGAAGGCTTCTCGGGGCATGTGTATTTGGGACCTGGTGGGATGTATTTGGCTTCTGAAGAGCGAATAAGGAACGTTGAAGTGCAAATGAGAATAGAAAGGTAGTAGAACAAGCTCGCCAAGACACCCATTATGTTCCTGCAAAGAAAAAGAACGCTGTATTATTATATGTGGGAACATAATTAAATGTTATATAAATTTTCGTTCAGATTTAAAAATACTCAAAATCAACATATAAACATGTAAACCAATTAAAATGAAGCTTCCTTGCAGTTGAACGTAATTAATATTTAAATAAGAATGATAAAAGCAAAAAATGAGGTTGAAACAGCACAGAATGACTACCAGTTTAGCGTGTTAGTTGTCGCCTTCCGAGCATATCAGAAATAACTCGGTATTCGCTGTTCTTTTTGTTTGGTATAAGCAAAGATTTACGCACTATATTTGACATTTATACCAAACAACGAATAAAGTTCTATTTTTCTGTAATCGGTCACAATAATAGTTTTGTAAACTTGTGAATTGTCTGACAACAGTTACATGAGTGACAGTTCTGCCATCTTCTGTTCTTACGTGCTAAGACATAAGAATAACAGATAAGGAAAACAGATGGCAGCACGGCTATTCGTGTAACTGTTGTCAGACAATTCAAAAGTTTACAAGACTACTATAATGACTGATTTCAGAAAATGTAGAATGCTATTCGTTACTTGGTGAAAGTGTCAAATATATTGCGTAAAGCTATGCTCATAACAAACTATAAAAATCAATGCAAATACTCACAGCCAATAATGAGGTATTTCTGATATACTCGGAAGGTGATGTTGATGTTGAATTAACACACAAATAACACGTTAAACTAGTTTTCATTTTGTATTGTTTCAACACCTCATTTTTTGCTGTATATGCATTTAGAGCTGATGGTTTTAGAGATTTAAAGAAGTCAGGTGTCTACCGAACTGACAAAGAATAATGCTTGTGAAACAATTGGAAAATTTATGGATTAAATAGCGTAATCTGGAGGTTAAAGCCACATAAAAAATAATTAATTACCTCATTATTAATTTTCAGTCTGCAAGATGAGTTTGGGGACATGGTAACCAGGAATTTCATTTCCGTTTTAAATATTGACGAATAACGATCCAAAAGGTAGAGTAAACTTGAAATCCCCCCCCTTAAATTTACTACTGGCTACTGATCAGTCAGTTTTCATATAGGAGACAGAAGTTCAGCGCTTATACATCAGCTGTTTTTTTAAAATATTATTTTATTAAGATTTCATTTCCTGCACAGCAATTTGCAATACTAATTTAAATTTATAATTTTGGAGTACATTTTTGGCAGCAATGGGAAAGATCATTATATACTTTTTTTTGCATGAACATGAAATAATGAAACAATTTTTGTATACTAACATAGCGAACGCAAGGAAAAATAAAGGAAAGATAATATTTTTTAAAAGTACTACCTCTGTCATTCCACAGGTTATCTAAACCAGTAACTAGTTTTGAATGTACGTCCACATGGATCTCTTTTATTAATCGACCCAAGGAAAAAAAAGAGTTCTCAACTCTACCCGAATAAAGATAATTTCAGTATTTTTTTTTCAATGTTCGTAACGAGACCAAAACTCCAAGACTAGGCTTAGTTTCACGTCAGTATTGCCTCGAATTTCAAGAGTCTGTCTCGTCTTGGCATGTTGAATTTCGATCTCGTCTCAGTTTATATAAATCCTTCTCGAACTCTGTCCCGTCTCCAAATTTCATCTTGGTATTATTCCTGAATCGGTTCCAAGAAAAGACTTCCCTCTATCTCCGACCGTATCTGATACTTGTTGGTAGGAAACGGACATGGCCGTTCTATAAGAGTTATGAGAATAAGCACGCATTGGATAGTTGGGAAGGTTTTATTGGTGAATAGTATGCGAGCAACAGAATTATAACTGGACAGATAGGTAGATAAATGAAATGTAACGAAAATGACGGTTCCTTCAAAAATAACGAAGACTAAAATTTTATAAACGGACTTAGGCGATCAAAGGTAAAATCAATAGCTTTATAAAATTTATTTATTTATAATAAATGAAATGAAAATAAATCTTTTAGTTTAACGTCCGATATACGTAATGAATATAACTATGATTTATGTGACATAGTTAACAAACCCACAAATGAAATGTGACATAACCTACCACACTGAATTCCTTTCTGAATAAAGCACGCATATGCGGCTTTCACAATCACGCAACGAGAATTCTTATACTGAATTACTTATTCACACACCTTCGCTACAATTATTATAACCACGAAAGACCATTTGTCGCATTTAAAATATTCAAGAGATCACATTTGTCCTACATTTAAGATATAATTCCACAATCAATTGTCCTACTCTTCCAGTGACTATTTCAGAGGATACGAAATTTCCCCCGGGTTATTTCACCGATCGGACTGAACCTGGGTAGTCTCCCGTGGGAAATTTTCTGAAACTTTCGCTGCTACTCTTGTGCTTGTACTGTCTTCGTAGACTTTAGAATAATGATTCTACAATGTACGAAGTTCATATATTTTTTTTCTGTGAACGGTAACTTCGAATTCGACCTCAGTAGACCAGTTTATACCACAGTTTGTATTCCCAATTTTTTTTTTCTACTGGTAAACACTGTATAAGGTCAATAACTTGTTAAAACTTTATCGTTGAGTTATCAGCATTCTCTTTCCATTGTTTTCGTTGACAAGAGAAAACATTTCTTGTGACACTAAAAGAGGAATGTTGTTGACCTTGAAGTACATGTGCTGTAGATCAAAGTCAACATCAGTATGCGAATCCTATATCCTACGCATGTTTTTAAAGTGGGGCGTTGCCAATCAATGGCTGCAATGTGAGTAATCTGCAATACTATAATTCGCTTCACGTTTCCGCTACTTTCTACGTTTTCTGCTGCGTATCCCTCTCTGCGATAGAGCAGGATTCTCCCTGATTTTATATTAATTTCTTTGATGAAGTTGGACGATTGTGAGAAGGTGTCTGTAGATATACAGCTATCTGGCAATTCAAAATATCAGAAAAAAAAGACAATATTGAATTTAGTGTTCCGTAGGTTTAGTACTTTGAATCACGTATGAAATAAAGAGGTCACTGCTCTTTAGACGTTGCAGATTCTATGTAAGTTATATCAATAATGAGTGATACACCGGCGATTTCGGGAGTATTTAGCAATTCTTTCAGACATCATTGATAATCGTTTCTTTCGGCGTACTTCATTGGACATTTCATTCTCGATTAAAGAATGGGTTGGGATGCTCCATCTCGTTCCCTTCTATGGGTAAAAAATGGCTGAAAATTCACATTTGCATTTTTATCCTCTTTGATGAAGCTTTATTATTTTGGGGCTATATGGTTATATGGATGAGTCAATTCTCTTTCATAAGACATGGATACATTGATTCTCTCTTTCAAGCTATGGGAAGGGTACATTGGCCCATCCCTTACATTTGAAAATTCTCAAAAAGTAAATATTGGTAAATATTCTCCGGAACTCGAGTGTTTACTTCTCTAATTGTGAATGGTCTTGTTTATCCCCTTCTGTGGGTAAACATATTGTCAAAATACAATTAAGCAATAAGTTTTTTTTCTCGTACTCTGTTTCTATTACATCATATTACCATATGAATAACAAACACAATAAAACGTAATATGAAGTTTTATCATAGCATATGATTAATATGGATAGGTACAGAGATCCATTCTGTTTCATAAGACAGTGCCATCCTTGATACACCTTTTAAATTTGGCAGGTGGAATACAGTGGCTCATTTCTTTAATAATACAATGGTTCCTTCGTGTATTCATCTTAAACTTTTGGCGGGGTACATTCTAAATTTGAGAATCATCAAATAAAGATTAGCAATTGTTTTCAAGGATTCAGCTATTAAATTTTGATTTTTCAACCTGTCTCCCTGCATGATAAAGAAATGGTCAAAATTTAAGTTTAGAGAATTTTGACCTAATTTATCACCTTTGAACCTTAGGAACAACTCATCGTTTAAGATCATCGGTTGATCCCTGCCTTTGATTACAATAACATACTTCGAACCTTAGGGATTGTGGTCTAAGGTCGTTGAAAGGAAGTTATATTTGCTGTTGATTGATCACTGCCTCTGGTTAACTCCGAAATTTGACTTCAAATCGAAATTCAATACATAAAATTAGGCCTAATTAAAACCGACTGATATAGAACATTTTCACAGGGCTTCAAGCCATGTTTCTTATACAGGGTGATCCAAAAGTAGATATACACCCTTGCATTGATCAAGTATAACATTCTATCTTATAGGTTTATTTGCTTTGTTTGTTCCGAATTTAAGATATAAGTAAAAAGACACTGAGAACAAATACTAAAGAAACTAAGTATACCTGTTGGATAACAATAAGAATGATATAAAAAGCAATGAGTTGATCAGTACGGGACTGTATACCTACTTTTGGGCCATCCTGTATAGTCTAAGATCATTAGTGCAGACTTATCTTCGTTGAAATCTAATTGGTTCATCTCTACATCCGATTAACTTCAAATTTTGCGCTTAAAATCTGATATGTAATTATTGAAACCTATTGATACATTTAAAATTTCACTTTAAACCCTAGCGTTTTAGTTACGACTCATAGTTTGTCACTGGTGGTAAAAATTAGGAGTTGAGATATGTTAGGTAATTATTTAAATCGATTGATATGCAACAATTTCACACTTTCAACTTTAGTCGCAACTCATAGTTAGTCATTGTTGAAAAGTTAGCAATGGTGCAATGTGGTTGACTGCTCAGTTTCCATTTTCATTTCTTTCATTTTGAGAATTTTTGTTGCTTAACATTTTTAGTTTGAAAATTTTTCCGTTTCAAAAAATGTTATAAAATTTTGTTAGAAATTTTTTGTCAAAATTTTTTCACTTACTGAAATATCTTCGCAGATCAAATACAAAATGGTTTCAGTTTAGGTCCCGTTTCAAAATCCATGTACCAAATTTGGTAAATATGAAATTGGCAAATACTTAATTGATTGAAATCGTCTTAGAAGTTATTACTACTTTGAAACATCTTAGCACACGTTTCATATCGTCAAAAGTAAAGCATAAAATTTAGGACTTGAAACCTGTTATGTACTTACTAAAATCGAACGGCAAGAAGAATTTCAAGAATGATCAAAGAAAATGCACCAAAAGATTGCGATCTTGGCCATGAATGAGGGGCCATAAAATTGTTGAACTGCCCCTAAATCGATTTTTTTAACGGAATAAGCACATCATACTGAGTGAAGTGATGGTTTGGGTTTGCTAAACTATATGTAGTCCTCCAGATACAGAGTATAAAGCCTACAAGAAAATTTTTGATTGAAATATATTGGATCTTTTGATCCGACAGTTTTACACTTCGAACCTTAGAGGCAACTCACAGTCTAGGTCACTGGTGGAAAGTTACTTTTGGAATATTTCAAACTAAAAATTTGAGAAGAAAAAAAATTACGCAAACAAAAATTTACCACTTGCTGTTATAGACATTATAAAATTCTATAATTTTTCCTAATTGCTTTTGCTATCTACAATATGACACCGCTGTTGCTACAATAAGTTAAATCATATCGCTTATTAGAAAGACAAGGGCTCGGAAAACAGTTTTTCCTCGATTTTTTTGCCTGAAAATTTTGGAGTTTTAAAAGTATTTTAATTTTAGTGGAGAGATAACGGTACGTTCAACCCTCGTTCTCTTTTTATATCACGAAAAAAATTTGTTACTGCATTCTGAAGAGAAAATCCTGAAAAGATTTCAGTATCCAAGAAAAATTGATCATTGCATAGGATAGAAAAATGCAAATCGGTGGACGCAGTGGGTTTTTCAGTCCCATAATGAACTGTTTATAGAACCATTAAATTAACATTCAACGAGAAGAATGCTTCGTAAAGTGTTTAATAGTGTTGGCAGTAACTATCTTAAAGTGAAGTAGATTTCATGGAAAAATTATCATTTAAATTTTATGAATAACTAAAACTTCATGATAATTATATGTAACATTCATTGAGGATGCTAAAATGCGAGAACGTTTAAGACTGTTCATAAGTTTCTTATTTCAAAACTTTTAATACAAGCAGTAAAGAAAGAAGAAACTATGTGAATAATGATGTTCAAATAACATCATACTCAAAAGAGCCATTTATGGCTCTAATTTTGTAAATTGAACTGTCTGAAGTTCAGGATAAAATGTCTCCCGAACGGAGAACTACATCTAAGCAAGGATTTACACTAAAACAAACATGGTTATGTATCTGTTTCTTGTTTATAGTACTTCTTCTTGCCTGCTAGATTGAATTTAGGCAACTGGTAAACCACATATATATCTAGATATATCACTTTCAGGAATAATATAGTTAGGCAACCAAAACAACACCAGAGATGTGGTGGTTAAATAACTTACACTTGATGGCAATGACTGCAATGATAGTTTGAAAACCAATCAAGGCAGCCAGACCCGGACTGAGCACAAGTTCACGACTATTGGATGTTGTAACCGCACTTTCTTAATTGTAGAATCTACTACAGAAAAATGTAAGTCGTACTTGAACAAGAAAGTCATAAGCTTAAAGAAGCGAAAATATCCGCCCCCCAAAAAAGCTTGCTTTTATATTTAAAAAAAAAACTGAATTCCAAGAAAGTCGACTTCCTTGCATTCCTATCGCTGATGTGAAATATTAAGAACAATCCTAATAAAACTATGACTATCAGAATAATCTATATAAATAAAAGTGAAAGTGACTACGTATGTGACTTAATAACTCTTGAACCACCCAACCGATCTCGATCAAATTTTCAAAATAGAGATGTTCGGGCCTGGGGTAGTTTTTATCATTTCACTTTAACGGTACACCTCAGGGGAGGGGGAGAGCGGAGAGAGATATATAAATGATCGAAAATAACAGATATCAGAGAGCACTTCATTAATAGTAAACAGTGAATGACTAACGGAACATATTTTTTTCTTATTTTAATCCAACAAAGCAGGTAATTGACGCTAGTAATAATAATAATAATAATAATAATAATAATAATAATAATAATAATAATAATAATAATAATAATAATAATAATAATAAAGACCGAAGTCAAATATCATAAAATTAGTAAGTTGTATTTTTTGTATGGAAAGAATTACAGAATTGTTTGTTGTAGAATTTGCACTAACTAAAGAAAAATAAATGAAAATGAGAAACCGATAAAAACGAAATGAAAACAGTGTTAATGACTTACAGGTTAAAAGATACAGGTGATTAATCAAAGTGAATACGTATCAAAGAATTGGTAAAATCAGCATGCGGGAGAAAATGGAGAAGACTGAAAGAAACCACAGACAGGATATTATCCACAAACTTCCATGTTCTGAGATCAAATCCGATATCTCTTGCAATATATGTGTGCATTCAACTAGTGTCCCTTAATTAGCACCAGGTTATATAAGTTTAGGTATGAAACATTGCTTGAAGGTCATGGAAGTAGGGTATGCGAATTCTGTCCCTGTACTTAAAATCATATAAATCATACGCATTGAGAGAGGACAGAAAGAAAACTCATATTTCCTGGGTTTTGATGTTCGTCGAGATTTCTGACCAGGACCTCAATAAGTACAACATATATTAAATACCTCTGAATACGTCTTAAAACTGTTTTGGATAAGAATAGATTTATTGTGAAGGGGGGGGGGTAAAAAGTAAAATTAATAAAACAACTGGAAAAGAGATGAAATGTGGAACATCTAAGACTGGGTGAGGCAGTACGAAGATTAAAGGGAAAATCAGTAAAATAATTACATTTTAACAGATGTATGAAATTGTTAATGGGTTCAGCTATATTCGTATATACTGTATTTCTTTTCACTTCAACTTCGAATCATCTCAGTTTTAATTAAACCTTCATCATCATCATTGGTATTCTGCTATTATTGGCAAGACATTTGCTGCAGCTGAGAAACTTTCATGCTCCACTGTCTTCCGCTAACCTCTTCGACCTGTCCTCCGCTAACCTGCTTTGATATTGTCCATTAATTGTAGTCTCTCCTTCCCCCCTCCCTCTCCTTCCTGCCACCATACGCACTTGCACGTTTCTCATGATACAATTCCTTCTTAGCCAATGTCCCAACCAGTTTCTCGTTCTCTTCTTAATAGCATATAAAATTGTTCTTTTCTTCACCACCATTTCTAACAGTCCTCATTCGTTTTCCGCTCGACTCAGCTAATTCGCTCCATTCTTCTCCACATCCACATTTCGAAAGCTTCCAGTCGCTTCTCATCGTCTTTGGTAATGTCCATGTTTCTGACCCATACAGCATAATATTCCACACGAGTCTTTTTCTCAGCGCTTTATTCAAGGTTCACAAAATAATATTTTCTTCCTTCAAAATTCTTCTTTTGCCATTCCTATCCTTGCTTTTATTTGACGTTCACATTTCATATCATTACTAATAACAGTACTTTAATTACAAAGAAAGATAGTTCCATTGAAAGGTTTTCAGTTGGGAAAGATATTCGTGATTTGAAGTCATTTGACTCGAACAAAGCCTTGACCAGCAAGACGATATCTTCTGCTGATCTAAATTTCAGTGGCCTTTAAAATCATGTTGCTCCAGCAATCAGGATGTTGAATTGTTGTTTCTTTTTCGTGTGAAAAATGGTTGTAAATTTTGTTTTCGTCAGTTCTTCTCAAACAAAATCAATGAAAATTATGAGAACTTTGGTTTTCATCTTTCATTCTCATCACGAAATCACGCTAACTAGGTTTTAGATGTAGGGCGTATAGAATCATGCTCTTTCGTATTTCTGTATGATAATAAACAATATATTTGCAACGTGTGATTTATTGATTTTTCTTAGTTCAAGCTTTCAGATGGGAAACAGCGTCTTTCCCGATGTTTCTTTGCATTTGCACAAGAATGAAATGAAAAGAAAAAGAAAAAAGAAATTCTATGCAAAATATGAGACATACACAATTCACAAGAAAGACAAAACATGGAATTATAATACATATATACAGTGTAAGGTGTTAAAATACTGTTGATTACTTAGAGAACTGGAGAGTTAAATGTAATGTTCAATTGACGATTACGAGCCTGTCACAGTCTTAACTATTTGTTCACAAACTCACACAATTTATAATTTGTTTGTGCTAGGTATGTATCTTAATAATTCTTTCTCTGCAACCATAGGTGCCTACTTGGGGGGGAGGACACTTTTTCCCCCCAATATTTAAAGGTGGGGTCCTCACCCCCCTAATATAATCCAGCCAAGGAAGAATTAACAAAGAGAAGCAATATAATTTCTGTCGTAAACTTCGTCGTGCCTTTGTTTCAATATTAGGAACAGCTCTCTTATTCGATAGAAAATGCCGTTTTCAAAATGGTGTTTTTAATAGAGCACTGAAGCTTCAACAAACACTCTGGGAGCACTGATATGAAAAGTAAAGATCAATTGGTGCGCAAAGTTGCAGTGAAGTTCTCAAATTTTGAACTTGAATTAGTTTTAATGCCTTTAAGCGAATTTGAGTTAGGTCGTGAATTTCGCAGCGAAGCGGATGCAATGGAGCAGTGGACTTAGATATGGGGGTGGGAAGGGGGCCTTCATTAAGCAGTTGATAGAAAACAGTTGAATATGATGATATATGTATTCATTGTTTACCGCCCCCCTCCCCCATCCAATAGTTCCTTCAAGTCGGCGCCTATGTCTGCAAGCTTTTAGCTAGGATCGTCATTAGTCCGAAATTTCAATTTCTGCAATACTTTCTGACCATAAGTATATACTAATTTTGTTTAACTACATTCTGCACTCCAAGATGATGGCGTGAGTCAATGAAAACTTGACCCATTACCCATCAATCCTCCACCCACTCTGATCCATGACCCACTACGCACCACAACTCACTGTGCCCCACCAAAACCCATTGTCATCAACTCTGACCCATGATCACGCCCTCCTCTCGAGACTAAAGAGTTTACCTTGTAATAAAACAATGCTGTGAAATTATCACTAATCGGAGTTTGAATTTCTACGGTCAGTCGCTCAAGCATCGCTCTGTTACAATACCGGTGGATCTGACCTTTACGATATATAAATGGCAAAGTGTTTGTTATGGGCCCTATTATGGTGAATTTCAATTTAACTACCATTATAATTATTTCCTTGTAGAATTACAGATACTTTTCAGTGGAAAATAGGATGAAATTTAAAAGTCGCAAATCAAAGTAAAGTAGGCCAACGTAAAGAAAGAAAGAATAAAAAACAGTGTAAAATTTAACTGTTCTCCAAAGGCAAGTAGTAAATCCTATTGCGATTATTACAATTACAAATATCAAAAACCAAAAGAGCCTGAAGTTCCTTTTTCACTTAGATATACTCATCACTGGGAGGTAAATAGGAACAAATGAAAAAGGTGGAAATATGGAAGCCTTACAAGTAAAACATAGACAAATTCACCAATGTTTAGAAGATACTGTCTACGGTGTACTAAGTAGTGGTGGGCACAAAAACCGGTTTTTCGGTTTTCGGTTTTTAGAAAACCGGTTTTGGTTTTCTCCAAAACCGGTTTGGTTTTCTTCAAAACCGGTTCGGTTTTCTCCGAAACCGGTTATCGGTTTTCTCCGAAACCGGTTATCGGTTTTCTCCAAAACCGGTTCGGTTTTTCACCAGATCCGGTTTCGATTTTCTTCAAAACCGATTCCGTTTTTTTTTTTCAAAATTTGTTCTATTTCTGACCAGAATGGTGTTTCGTTGTTCTCCGGAAACCGAATCCATTTCCACAGAAATAGTCTTATGTGTTTTCGAAAAGTTTGCACCGAAACCAGTTTCGGTGAAAACCGAACCGGTTTTGGAGAAAACCGAACCGGCTTTGAAGAAAACCGAAACCGGTTTTGGAGAAAACCGAAATGTCGGTTTTTCGGATTTCGGTTTTTATAGAAACCGGTTTTGTCCATCCCTAGTACTAAGCACAGTAGGTCAGAGTGGGTGATGGTAAGTTGGTGAGTGAGAGTGGGTCACGGTGGGTGATGGGTTGCAGTGAATCAGTTCTGTTGACCCACTCACAAATTTTGACCCACGACCCACTCCATCTCTGCCCCCAAGAGGACTTATAACTTAAGTTTCTATAACTTAAGGTTACTGTGCCCACCCCCTTGTCCGAGCACTTCGCCTTTTCGCCACCAGATGCTCACTTTTTCATTTAGCAATCACTGCTGGCACCTCTACTGGGAAGAGCTGAAAGATCGTACCGCTCAGTTTAAATGTGTCCAGGATATCCACAATTGAAGTGGGCGGGGAGAGGAATCCAACAGTTTTTTTTTTCTTCGTGCACCTGCAGTCAGTCAGAGTCTATTTTTACAAGCCGTGTTGTTCAGCCGCAGGGCAAAATCTCAACCATTGACGGGTAACAGGAATCTTTTCTTTTTGCAGGTAGGAATAGAGTTTTTGTACGAAAAACCTGAATTAGGTTGCAGAGAACGTCATTCGCATCGCGTTGACAAATTTTCTTTCGTCCGTTTATCACCTGAAGCTCTTTTTTTTTTCGATTATTACCAGAATATGAGATAAAAAAAAAACCTAAATGGTTCTTTGTATACAGAAAACAAACAAACAATACCAATATTTTCTTACATATCAGTATTATGATTTTTTTTCCTGAAGTGTATGATGCTTGAAAAATGGACAGAATGAATTTTGACTTTTCTATTTGTCCCTATCCTTCTGAGTAGAGAGAATGCTGCGGCGCAACATTGAGAGGCCCAGAACAGAAAGAGGCCCATTTCAGTTTCGAAGTTAAACTTTATAATATTAGAATGTTAAAAATTATGTGATGTTCCAACTATATCTCATTTTTACCTGTGAAGACGGTAACACCTGAGCGATTATTTAGTAAATGCCAACAAAACTTATGCTGACCAGCGAAAACATTATGACCACTCGCTACTTTTTGAACGAAATCATTGTGCAGAGATAAGAGCTACAAGGCATAACACAACCGCGCGCCAAACGTGACAAGAATCTCACTCAATTAGTCAGTGTGGTGCTTGTGCCTTGAATGGAGAAGGACGACGATATATCAGGGTGAGTAAATGGCTAGGAGCTTCATTTCGGAAACAGCGCGACTTGTCGAGTTTTCGCGATCTGCCGTGCTTATGTATTTCAAAGGTGGGAAAAGGACAGTGAAACCAGCATCGAACCAAACAACAAAAAGTGGGGCGACTACACCTCATTAAAAATGTCGGATGTCGTAGACTCTCGAAGTTGGTACAGCAGAATAGACGAAAACTATAGCACAATATAGTAGTAATAATAATAATAATAATAATAATAATAATAATAATAATAATAATAATAATAATGATAATGATAATATAATAATAATAATAATAATATGCATTTTTTTTGCATATGAGCAAGTTGCGACTCACTAGATAGAACATAGGAAGTCAAAACTGTTCTCTGCAAATTTTACGTGACTCATGGATGTGGATAGAGGGGGTCCGTTTAACATTTTTGCGGGGAGGCCCATTCGTCCTTACGCTACTGAGAGGTAAGGTAAAATAATAACACCAATATATATATATATAAAGTCCTGGCGCAACAGTCCCTTGTGATCTGAGTCTGCAGCGGGCTTATGTTAGTGGTCAGCACAACTACACCCAACGTAACCGGCTGTCTAGATTGAAGTCCGCTATCTTTTAGTTTCCCAACTTTTTTCTCGATGTTTGGTCAACACAGCAATGTTTGAGTGCCACACCGGGAATTAAACCCTGGACGACGCACGCCGTATCACTTTCGCTACTCTTTTGGTAAAATTCAGGTTAGGGTGGTACTGAATTATTTTTGGAATATGCCATTTCTCATAAGGTAAAGTTCAAAAGTATTGTGACATAATTAAAAAGCTCATTATCAACCACGTATTCTTGCCTCTAATATCACTAAAAGTTTTCGAGATATGTGTCAAAAATGGTTGAAACACTTGAAGTTAGTTTAGTAACTTGAAGAAGATAGTGGCCTTATACATACATAATTGCTCCAATTTTTATTTTTATTCTTCTTTCTCGTAAAGAAATACAAAATCATAATTTCAACCATGTTTGTACAATTTTCATAATTTGAAGGGCGAACAGCCGGTTTCTTTCCTTACGTTTTGAACTTGGGATTTATATTCTTCGTCACTTATCGTGAAAGTCATATAATGGCATGGGTCCCAAAGCTAGAATAACAGATGTAATGACAATTTCATCTCTCAAGATCTATTAAATTTGACATTTATTGAACGATAGCGGTTTTATAATAGGAATAAATTTTTCGCAATAAGGTGCATATAGTGGTCGTAAGAAATGACAAAAGCTACCATTGACCTTTATAGTTTGACTGATGCTTTTTCGATCATGGTCTTCCCCTTAAATTTTGTAAAGGACAGTATCATTTTAATTATCTTGGCCTAATTTCCTAAAGCCTCTCATTCGTACGCTGAAAGAAAGATTTCTATTTTTTATGTATAAGAATTCAGGGAATGCAAATTTATTCAAAATTCGTTTACAATTAAAGTCGGCTAAACAGATATTCCTTCGAGATTTCTGTATTTTGAAAACAAATTCACGATTTCAGTTTTTTGTCTTTACTTGTTTCCATGTTTTTTTTTTTATATCAATATTGTATGATCAATTCCAAGGATTATTTTAGTTCCCCGGTAAATCCATTTATAACAAGCTCCAAATACTGCTATAATTTTAATGTGGTTTCAGGAGAATCTGCATATCTCATCCTTTTGTTACTCTCTATATATTCATCTACTATGTAAACAAACATCACTGAAAGAAAGAGGCTGAGATCTAACACGTGAAGAACGTTGTCATTCCATTTACTGATATATCTAGAGAGTCTAGTGTTGCCACTAGACAAGACGAAACTTCTGGCTGTGTCGTCTCGTCTAGAAAAGATGTGCCCGTCTCGTCTCGTATCGAATGGTTCTGTCTCGTCTCGTGGCAACACCAGAAAGGCTGAGGCCCACAAAAAGAGCTGTTATACCAAGTGGTTAAAATTACAACTTTTAACCAAGTTTTGTTTGGTAGCACAACACACAACACGACTGCAATCTTCCAGCAACGACTGCTTAGATTCGACTGAACCAGTAATTACTTCGATAGGAACATTTATCAATACCGTCAGTACAGTCGAAAGGCAAGATTTCCCCATTTATTCTGATATCCTTTTTTCAGAACCCCTGGCGCCACTTCAACAAATAAGGAGGCCTATGTAACTTTCCCATTTAAAAAATGGTTTAGCTTCGAATAACATCATAAAACAATAAAAAAGATAAATTTTGTTGTCAAATCAGCATCTTTTCAAAACTCAGTATCGAGAAAGGCTGACACGTTTCTGTCTTGGTTTGGAACGAGAAAGACCATGAAACAATAGTTAGTTACTGATAAAATTGCCACTTCTACTTGTACTTCTAAAACAGGATTTTTATACGTAGATATCTCCACCAGCCCCCGGAATAAAATCTTCTGAAACACTGATCTCAATGAACGCTTTACATTTGTATTTGAATCTGGAGCACTACCACAAAATAATTAAACTTGAATCAATTGAAAAATGGAAGTGAAAGCTGTTTGTAAGAATCATTTTTAAAAAATGCTTTAGGTATTCCCTGTTCTTTGTAGGATTTGAAACATTGAATCATTTCGATCATTTGAAATAATAAAAGATGGTATACATTTCGAAGGCAAATAATTTATTCCGAGTTAATAAATTTTTAAGCAAATTCAGAAACTGTGTTTGTATTTTTCGAGGCACGAGACGAGACATTTCACAAAACGTTTCGTATTGTATCGTGTCTCGCTTCAAAGAGTCCTGTCTCGTCTCGTTGGAACACTAAGAGAGTCTTACGCATTCTCTTTCCAAGAAAGTGAAACTTGAAAAACACATTCAGTCAATTGTTATCATAGAATATACTATGGGCATAGCCACTGATGTGTAGAAGGTGACACAGGCGGAATTTGTTCTTATGGAGCCCTTGGCGAGTTGGAGCCCTGGGTCTCTATTATTTGGATTGGAAACATTGGTTCAAAAATATTTTACATTTAGCATACACATACACACACACACACACACACATACATATATATATATATATATATATATATATATATATATATATATATATATATATATATATATATATATATATATATATATATATACGTACATGTGTGTTACATATACTTTAATTAATGTGTGGACCTGCGGATAATGTATAGTTCGCCCGCCCAAAAAACCGTCTCTGGGGGGTGGGTTCGAAGCGCACTCCTGAAACATAGAATTATGCTAATCGTAATCTTCTGAGGAATAAGTAAATAAATAAATAAATAAAAATAGTTTCGTAATGTTTATCTTCCGTATACGAGTAATTGAAAAATTTTAGTGTCTCAACAATGAGAGCTGTATACAGGTGATCCTGCGTTCCTGGCGGAACTTCCCTAGTTCCGGCCCAAAATTTCACACTATACCCTCTTTCGGCTCTCTCCCCCACGGTAGTTTTAAGAATTTTTATCTATTATCTACTCCCTTGGAGTAACAGTTACTCTGTATTTTCACGGGCTTGCAACAGTCAGAATGAATATCCTGGCTGCTTTCCCAGCTACCTATTCAGCATGCAATAGATACATGCAATAACAATCAAATCCCACACAAACTACTCTACCCATCAAATATTTTAGCATGGAAAGTTCTTTTACGCAACGTATTTGGTTTGTTTAAAATGGAATAGACCTAAATACAACTTTTTTTTAAATGTTCTTCTGGAAATTCGATATCGACATCGCTCACATCAAAAAATGAGAGAATTAGTGCTCTGACAATCTGGTAGAAATACAACATGCCATATATACACATTACTGTGATTACATTGCTATTTATTCAATGATTATTTTGCTTAGAGCTTTCTTATTCTCCAGGGAATTCTTCAAGGGTATATAATTACTCTTCACTTATGTCGCGAAAAAATATTCAGCTTGCAAATTTATTTCGAGAACTTCTCATTCCCTAATACATGTTTATTCTCTGAATTTGTACGTACAGCCGACAAACTTACATAGAATCTCAACAGAGTTCAAATGTGAGGTGTCTGCTGGAAAGCACAGGTCAGTTGTATGGGAGGGGCTTTTAGAGTGAAATTCTAGGAACACTGTGGGCTTTTAGAGTGTAATTCTAGGAACGCTGTAGGGGGCCATCCCGCTCCACCTGAGACAAAAAAAAAAAAAAAATCTGGAGGCACACAACTAGTTCACACTGGTTATAAAACAGGCGCAACAAAGTTCTGAATGAAATGTGTTTATTTTTTTTTTTCACTATTCCATTTTCCGAACAATAACATTTACCGATGACCTGTTAGCCCCTCCACCACAGCCACCATGAAAACAAATTCAATCGGAATTTGTCCAGCTCGTTTGATCACGAATAATTATCGTTTGATCCCAACGCATACTGATGTATTACACACAATTTGGCTAGGGCTTGTTAGCCCTTGATAATCGACATGTATCATTCCACAGATATTTCAATCGTAAATAGGTAAGCAAAGTTTGCTTAGTTTCTGGTAGCAAGTATGGAAAATAGTTTACTGTTTATTTAAAAATAGAGGCCTCCAACAATGAAACTAACAACAATATGAGAAATCGACATGTACCATTCTCTAGATATCTGAATCGTAAATATGTCAAGTTTGGTCAGCTTCTGGTAAAAAGTATGGAAAATAAAGTGAATCGTTTATTTAATAATGGTAGTCTCCAACAACGTAACTAAAACAATATGTGAAATCGACATGAACCATAGGATAGATATTTCAATCTTACATAGGTACGCAAAGTTTGGTCAGTTTCTGGTAGAAAGTATGACAGATAAAGTTTATTGTTTATTTAACAATGGTGGCCTCTAACAATGAAACTAACAACAACAAGTGAAATCGACAGGTACCATTTCATAGATATCTAAATCGTAAAGGAGTGTGCCAAGTTTGGTTAATCTGTGGTAAAAAGTATGGCAGATAAAGTTGATTGTTTATTTAACAATGGAGAAATCCAACAATTATTTATTGAACAATGGTGGCCTTAAACGATAAAACTAACAATAATATGTGAAATCGACAAGTACCATTCCTTAGATATCTCAGTGGTAATCCGATGGTTGTGCCAAGTTTGGTCAGTTTCTGGTACAAAATATAGCAAATAAACTTGATTCTTTATTTAACAATGGTGGCCTCCAACAATGAAACTAAGAACAACATGTGACATCAACACGTACTATTTCCTACATATTTCAATCTTATATGGGTTTGCAAAGTTTGGTTAGTCTGTGGTAGAAAGTATGGCAGATAAAGTTGATCGTTTATTTCACAATGTAGAAATTCAAGGATTATGTATTTAACAATGGTGGTCTTCAACAATGAAACTAACAATACGAGAAATCGACACATATCTTTCCCTGGATATTTCAGTCTTAAATGAGTGTGTAAGGTTTGGTCAGTTTCTGCTAGAAAGTATGGCAGATAAAGTTGATTCTTTATTTAATAATGGTGGCCTCTAACAATGAAATTAACAACAATAAGTGAAATTGACACGTACCGTTCCATAGATGTCTCAATTGTAAATGAGTGCGCCAAATTTGGTTAGTAGTGGTAGAAAGAGTGTAAGATAAAGTTGATTGTTTAGGTAACAATTTAGAAATTCAACGATTGTTTATTTAACAATGGTGGCCTTCAACAATGAAAGAACAACAATATGTGAAATCGACACATACCATTCCATAGATATCTCAATCGTTGATGAGTGTGCAAAGTTTGCTTAGTTTGTGGTAGAAAGTATGGCAGATAAAGTTGATCGTTTATTTAACAATGGAGAAATCCAACGAATGTTTATTTAACAATGGTGATCTTTACAATGAAACTAACAACAATATGAGAAATCGACACATATCTTTCCCTAGATATTTCAATATTAAATTGTGTGCAAGGTTTGGCCAATTTCTGGTAGAAAGTATGGCACATATAGTTGATTGTTCATTTAACAATGCTGACCTCTAACAATGAAAGTAACAACAATAAGTGAAATCGACACGTACCATTCCATAGATATCTCAATCGTAAATGAGTGTGCCAAGTTTGGTTAGTTTGTGGTTGAAAGTATGGCAGATCAAGTTTATTGTTTATTTAACCATGGAGAAATCCAACGATTGTTTATTTAACAATGGTGGCCATTAATAATGAAACTAACAACAACAACGTGAAATCGACTAGTACCATTAAGTAGATATCTCTATGCAAATCCGATGGGTGTGCCAAATTTTGTCGGTTTGTTTTAGAAAGTATGGCAGATAAAGTTGATTGTTTATTTAAGAATAGTGGCCTTCAACAATGAAACTAACAACAATATGTGGAATCCACACGTACCATTCCCTAGATACTGCAATCTTAAATGGGTGTGCAAAGTTTCTTTATTTTCTCGTAGAAAGTACAAAAGATAAACTTGATTGTTTATTTAACAACAGTGGCCTCTAACAATGAAACTAACAACAATATGTAAAATCGGCACGAACCATTCCATTGATATCTCAATCGTAAATGAGTGTGCCACGTTTGGTTAGTTTGTGGTAGAAAATATGCCAGACAAAAGTTGACTGTATACTTAACACTGGAGAAATCCAACGATTCTGTATTTAATAATGGTGACCATTAATAATGAAACTAACAACGGCATGTGAAATCGACACATAGCATTCCGTAGATATTTCAACTTTCAAGGGGTATGCAATATTTGGTCAGTTTCTGGTAGAAAGTATGGCAGATATAGTTGATTGTTTATTTAAAAATGGTGGTCTCTAACAATAAATCTAATAACAATAAATGAAATCGACACGTACCATTCCATAGATATCTCAATCGTAAATAAGTATGCCACGTTTGGTTAGTTTGTAGTATAAAGTATGCCAGATAAAGTTGATTGTTTATTTAATAATGGAGAAATCCAACGATTGTTTTAAAATGGTGGTCTCGAACAGTGAAACTAACACCATGTGAAATCGATTGGTACCATTCAGTAGATATCTCTGTGGTAATCCGATGGGTGTGCCAAGTTTGATAAGTTTGTGTTAGAAAGTGTGTTAGATAAAGTTGATTCTTTACTTAAAATGGTGTCCTCTAACAATGAAACTAACAACAATATGTGAAATCGGCATGTACCATTCCATAGATATCTCAATCGTAAATTATTGTGCAAGTTTGGTCAGTTTGTGGTAGAAAGTGTGGCAGACAAAGTTGATTGTTTTTTTAACAATGGTGGCCTCTAAGAATGAAAGTTACAACAATAAGTGAAATCGGCACGTACCATTCCATCGACATCTCAATCGTAAATGATTGTGCAAGTTTGGTCAGTTTGTGGTAGAAAATATGGCAGATAAAGTTGATTGTTGTTTAATAATGAAGAAATCCAACGATTATGTACTTAACAATGGTGTCTTACAATAATGAAACTAACAACAATATGTGAAATCGACACATAGCATTCCGTAGATATTTCAACTTTAAATGGGTGTGCAAAGTTTGGTCAGTTTCTGGTAAAACGTATGGCCATTAATGTTGATTGTTTAACAATGGTGGCCTCTAACAATGATACTAACAACAATATGTGAAATCAACACATACCATTCCATAGATATCTTAATCTTAAATGATTCTGCAAATTTTGGTCAGTTTGTGGTAGAAAAACTTGATTGTTTATTTAACAATGGTGGCATCTAACAATGAAAGAACAACAATATGTGAAATCGACACAAACCATTCCCTAGATATTTCAATCTTAAATGCGTGTGCAAAGTTTGGTCAGTTTCTGGTAGAAAGTGTGGCAGATAAAGTTGATTGTTTTTTTTAACAATGGTGGCCTCTAAGAATGAAACTAACAACAATAAGTGAAATCTGCACGTACCGTTCCATCGACATCTCAATCGTAAATGATTGTGCAAGTTTGGTCAGTTTGTGGTAGAAAGTATGGCAGATGAAGATGATCGTTTATTTAACAATGTAGAAATCCAACGCTTGTGTATTTAACAATGATGGTCTTGAACAATGAAACTAACAACAATATGAGAAATCGACACATATCTTTCCCTAGATATTTCAATCTTAAATGAGTGTGCAAGGTTTTGTCAGTTTCTGGTAGAAAGTATGGCAGATAAAGTTGATTCTTTATTTAACAATGAAGTCCCCTAACAATGAAACTAACAACAATAAGTGAAATCGACACGTACGGTTCCATAGATGTCTCAATTGTAAATGAGTATGCCAAGTTTGGTTAGTTTGTAGTATAAATTATGGCAGATAAAGTTAATTGTTTATTTATCAATGGAAAAATCCAGCAATTGTTTGTTTAACAATGGTTTCCTCGAACAATGAAACTAACTACAATATGTGAAATTGACAGGTACCATTCGCTAGATGTCTCTGTGCTAATCGGATGGGTGTGCCAAGTTTGGTCAGTTTGTTTTAGAAAGTGTGGCACATAAAGTTGATTGTTTATTTAACAATGGTGGTCTTCAACAATGAAACTAACAACAATATGTGAAATCGACACGTACCATTCCCTAGATATTTCAATCTTAAATGGGTGTGTAAAGTTTGGTCAGTTTCTGGTAGAAAGTACGGCAGATAAAGTTGATTGTTTACTTAACAATGGTGGCCTCTAACAATGAAACTAATAACAATAAGTGAAATCGACACGTACCATTCCCTAGATTTTGTAACGTCCATTAACCAGATTATATCCGTTTTTGATTAATTTTTGAATTGTTCATTTTATTTTTGATTGTTTAATTTTATTAGTTGTATATGTTAACATTGGTGACGGTGGCGCCATCTACCGTTTTAGACACAAACTATTTGGACGTAATGAATAACCTTAAGCTGGAATCAAATCCTGGACCACACTGACTGTTTCATTTTGCAGTTTAGCTATCCTTTTCAGAATAAATGTATGTAAATAAATGTGGTACATTATATTAGACGTGAATGTACAGCTCACTCAACATATTTGAACCCCATGAACTCGCACTGGGAATTGAACCTGAATTTCTCGCACAAAAAGCAGCACAGCTAAAATTACTGAAACACGAAAAATCCTGTGCCACATTCATTGATAAGCACATTTTGAAAGCTATTGTTTGTTCCACGAGGCAGTCTCCACAACTTCAACTCACTGTCAGCAGATTCAGCAAGTTTTGTATGAAAACTACCTTACGAGATATGGAAAGAAATACGAAATACATTCACATTTTAGATTCTCTGTATTAGATGGAATACATTTTTCATTTTATATTTGTGTTTTAACAACTCTGGAATGAATGAAACTACTACCAAGTTTCAACGAAACAATCGATGTATAACTGTATCGATTGCTAGGCTGTCGAAGCAGCGTCAGCATCGTTGAAGGCATCTGCGCACACGCAGGCGCCTTCTCCTCCCCAGAGCTACTTTAATATTTAGAAAATATGAACAGGAACATATCTCCTCCTCTATTTTCCTATTTATTGGTTTGATTTTACATTCTTTATTATTACTGTAACATTGAGTTAGTATTTACTTTGAAACAATAAACAATTACTTTTCAAAGTTAGTTTAAAGATATTTCTACATAGTTCTTATCAAACACTAGTTTCATAAAATATGCAGCGTGTTGCAGTGCGATGTCTCGTTTTTTACAACTTTGCATCATAGTTGTCATGCAAAATCCTCTATTTGTGTAGCAATCAAAATAGAGTAACCCAACAACACTAATTTGTTGTTAACAACAAGAGTGGCTCAGGAGAGAATAGCGTTAAGCGTCACTTCCGGCGAAACTACGTAATTAGGTGGAATGGGCAGTGTTCGTAGGTTTCTTTAAAAAAATCCCCCAACTGACACGAAATTTTCCCTTTTGTTATCAAATTTTCTTTAGTTTGTTTAGTGTCTAATACTAACAATAGTTATTTGTTAAGATTAATTTAGCGATATTAAAGGAATTGCCAATGAATTTGTTTTATTCATTCGCTTTTTGCTTCTATTTCTTTTTTGACTTCCTCGTCACTTTTTTAAAACAAAAAAATTCACACAAATATACCCCAGCCTACAATGGGTGGAAATTATGTTACTTTGAACACAACACACACAGACACAAACTATTGCTCTTTTATTGGTTCATTTTTGAAGAACAAAGCAAAATTTAAGCTTTTATATTGATCAATAAGTCAGCGCGAGAATTTCCCGGGATTTTTACGTTTTATCGAAAAAATCCCTTTTTGCTAAATTTACCTATGAACTTTCCCTGGATTAGGGAAATTTCCCTCAAACTAGAACACTGGGAATTGGCTGTGACCGAATCACACAACAGTATGCAAGTAGTTTAATTTCGGAAATATATCTACAGATTGCAAGGAAAGCTTATTTGATATGTGAGAGGAGTGAGGGACTCTAGCGGGCGGTGGGTATGTGTCATTGTGTTCAATTGCATGGGTATGGTGATCCTTCTTTTCCAGCTTAGTCGAACGTTCGAAAATATGACACCATTATGTTTACGGAAAAGCTCAATTACTGACTTACCAGTAACTTCAGAGAGAAAGTTTACCAACGTAAGTATGATGTTCGTGGTAGTCCTGATCGAAAAACAATTCTAATATTAGTCGATGAGAAACGATTGAGGATTTAAAGATTGTAACTTTCCAGGTCACCAAATTTGGCTCAATGCATTGTTTACTGGCGATTACCTCAAACAAAAGCTCTACATAATCTACAGAAACAAGCCACGTACCATCCAGGATCTCCGGACAAACATCACAGCCGAAATATATTGATGTAGACATGTTAATGCATATATTTAACAATTTGGTAAACGGGCAGTCTCTGCAGGAAAAGGTGGAGACTTTCAACACATCTTATAACTATCAGAATCCTCAGTACGGTTGCGGAAGAAACATGTGTGTGTGTTTGCGTACTGGCGCGGTGTCTTCGTTGGCTGAATGGATGAAAAGGAAAGTTATTGGGAGTGCATATGTTTATTGACCCAGGCTCAATTACAAAGAATATCCTCTTGCCACGTTAGAAGAACTTATAGCTTGTAAGGAAATCTTGAAACCCTACCATATTTCACCTTGTACACATAGTCTTGAAAGGGTAATAAAACATTTTTTTTTTTTTTTCATCTTGCAAGCAGTTGAACAGTGTGCAACATTCTGGGACGTCTTGCTTGCTACCTGCTATCGCCCTCCCGCTGACATAAAGGAAAAACCAGTTTCGCCGCTTCCGAAACAGCGGATTATTTTGGACAGGGAGGGGAAGTGCGCCAAAATCACGTTTTTAATTAGGAGGTTCACTGTTTGTCCACTAGAGTGCAGTGCTGCGCTCCACAGGTATGCGGTGAAAGCGTGTATTGGTATAAAAGCTTTTTCGTCATATCTATCCCGTCTATCAATATAAAACTTGGTACAGTCATTTCCTTTTCCCTATAGTATTTTTCGAAGTACATTTGGATTGAGTGCTTTCACCCGGGGTCACTCCAGAGGGGTCCAAAGTTGATGGGAGGGATTTCTGGAGGGAATTTTCCCCACATTGTCCCAATTTTCTCTGTTCAAGTACATTATAGACCCCAATACATAGCACCTCTGGAAAGCTTGTTTCATGCTGAAGAGAATGCATTATAAACCATGACTTTCTAATGAACAGTGTTGACGCAATAGCTATTTCACTACGAGTCTACGATTTTCTTCATACTAACAGGGTTAATGGGACCCAGAAACTTACTCTGTTATCCATGGTACCTAATTTTTTGTGTATGAACATATTTTTATTATGTTTATCGAATGGACTGGGTTTGAGTCCGGATGACAGGTTCATGTACCTTCCTTGTGAGAACATGATAGTTAACGTTTACGAATAATGTACTTTCGCTCAGAATTGCACGAGTAAAACAGTAATAGAAAATTAAGTTTTCATAATTAGAGTAGACTTTAGGTAGTTATTTAGTAGCAACTGAATATAGGAAATATACAATTTTAAGCAAATTTATGATGTAATATATTTTCACTGAACTGTTACATGACAGTCTCGTGTTAGGAGAACTAAATAACTTGAAGAGCTTATAATGAGTGCGGGGAAAGGGGGGACTCAGAATTTTATATATATATATATATATATATATATATATATATATATATATATATATATATATATATATATATATATATGTATGTATGTATGTATAAAAGCACTATAACAAGATCTTCTAAAAGATTCTTCCAATTTTCAGAACTAAGGGGCCATGCCCCCCTAGGAAAATATCCTAATTATGCCAATGATAATTAGTGGCATTGCTACGGTTTATATATATACAGATAATCTTCCAATATTGGCGTAGTCAATCTAATATTGGCACTGATCAAATGAATATTTATAAATGTACTATTAGAACTCGATTCCTCACTTTTGACTGAAATTGATGGTAAGCCATGAAGTATTCCCAGAGATTTTGTGGCTCCCGAACGGATAAACAGAGTCAATATATAAAAGAGCTTTCGAAACGGAATTCTTTAAAAACAGACTCTAAACAACACTCCCCTCTGCCCTCGTGAAAATAATTCAGGCTGTACTGTGCACTACTACCACGGTCATTTCTTGTTTCATATGCTTATTTCCATTTTATCAACTATTCATTCTACTCTTTCCCCCCACTCCTCCGTCACTTGTGATAACAACTGAGTTTCGCTTGAGAGTGTGATACTACGGTAGACTTCTAAACTTGAACTAACTTGAATAGAGAAATATGATCAACACTCACATCCAGGTAATCTCTTTGCACATTTACAGTAATTTCCTTTGTTTCTCAGCGGTACAAATTATTTTCAAGAAAACATTAATATGATATTACAATTCAAATTACTAAATATTTTTCCCACCAAAACGCCCCCCTTTGAAAGAATTATTTCTCAGGAAAATGCCCCCGTTTAGAATTGCAGAAATTTGGTTACCCTACACAACACAAAGAGCACATTAATATTTAAACACTGACCCGGATGTTATAGGCCTTATGCAGAGTCGTTCGGAAGCGTGATTAGTGCCATACTAAAGAGGTAGGCTAACATATGTTTCCTGCAGTAGTAATGGCTTTAGTATGACGCTAATCATATGTGAAAACGACTCTGCATAAGACGGTATATGTTTATTATTTGTCATTTTTGCTTTATGCGCTGATGCTAAGTCTGAGGTTGAGAAGAAAAGAGTATTTACTATTAAAATGTGGACTGATTCTCTAATCAATCCTTCTGCGGAGGTGATTCTGGCAACACAAAAGGTAAAACTATTACTAACCAAACTATGAGTTACGAATGTGAATTCTATGTATCGTCACAAACATTGTGTCTATGTTAGCTTGAAAGTTATAGTTAAAACTTTGTTTCATGCATTTTCCATCCTTTTTACAATAGTCAATATTCACTGCGGAAAACATACCTGCTTCACCACTGGCGCAAATCCCGGGGCGGATGAGGGGGACATGTCCCCTCCAATCTTGGAACTGAAGAGGACAGTCACCCCCAATAATCCGATTTGAAATGTGCTTTTGGGGAGAAATGTGATTATTTGTGTCCGATACCGATTGCCACAAAGGAAAGTGAGATAAAACATGTCTCCCAGAATAAGCCTGAAATCTGCCCACCTAACAATGCTGAAGACATTACTCCCCTGATCCTACACAGCATTGTTTTTCAATTTCATAAATATTTTGAACATCGCTTTTTTATTTTTAAAAAAAGTGGAAACGCCCCCCCCCCCCAATGTTGAAGACAGATTTGCACCTCTGTGCCTCATTAATGTTAAATCAGGCAGGGATTTACACACACACACACACATACACAAAACTATATTGAAATTAAAATCGGCTCTGCAGATCACTAGAGGTAAAGAAAACGATCTTCCGGTGTTTTAAAGTATTTATCAGAAACTTTATAAATGCTCCAGAAATGTTTCCGATCGTACAACAATGAATTTGTATTTTATGATTAGAAATGACAGAGTTTGCAAAAGGAACGGAAAGTCATGCCTTTAAGCCTAGGCGTGGTGCAAGTGTTGCTTTGACTTCCTTGCTTGGAGGAAGGACATCACACAACCTTGGCCAACAAGTTGTGGTTGGATCCTCACATTTTTATCCTTCTTGGCTGCTGTCACTCGTATTCTGTTGCATAGGATTTGATCTGTTGTTTTACGATTAAGGAAATAAGAATTCCACACGGGAGGTCGTGAATTGATGATTCGCGAGTATGAATCAACGGTATAAGCAATGATGATATTGTTTATATATATATATACACCCTCCATTCCAAAAGAAACCGAACGTTTAAAAAAAACAAAAAAGCAATGTACATTTTGGAACGAATCATTTTTATTAATCAATGTATTCCCCTTCTGCATCGATACACATATTTGCATGCTCCAACAAGTTGTCAAACGACTTCTCCATGTCCTTTATTGGAATGGTCTTTAGGACGGCGGTCGTCGCCTTCTCAATGGCATCAATCGATGCGTGCCACTTTCCTTTCATCGCCAAATGCAGTTTCGGGAACAGATAGAAATCGCACGGAGCGAGATCTGGTGAATAGGGCGGATGATGCAACCGAATAATGTGATTTTTGACCAAAAATTCAGTTACAAGTCGCGAACGATGTGATGGTGCATTATCGTCCAATAGAGTCCAATTGCCGATTTCGCGATATTCGGGCCGAATACGACGAATTCTTGCCAGCAAACGCTTCATGACGCCCAAGTAAAACTCTCCGGTGACTGTCTGGCCGGGCTGAACAAATTCTTTGTGGATAATTCCTTTTGAATCGTAAAAACAAATCAGCATCACCTTAACTTTTGACTTCACCAAGCGACTTTTTTTGGGTGTTCCTTTATCCGGCGCTCTCCATTCAGCACTTTGCCGCTTTGTTTCGGACTCATATTCAAAACACCACGTCTCGTCACCAGTTACAATCGATTTCAAGAAGTTTCGATCCTGCCGAGCACTTTTAACGATGTCTTTGCAATGCGCAATTCGATCAACTTTTTGGTCTTCGGTGAGTTTGAGTGGTACAAACCGCGAATTAACCTTCTTAAGGCCCAAAACTTCGGTCAAAATGCGGTATGCGGTTGTTTGAGGAATGCCTAATTCCATTTCAATAACTTTCACCGACGATTTTTTGTTATGTTTGATGAATTCACGCACTTTTTCGATGTTTTCTTCCGATAATCCGGTTCTGGGACGGCCTGATCTTTCGTCATCATCCAGCATCTCTCTACCCGATTTGAATCGCCTGAACCACTCGTAAACTTGCGTACGGGATAGACACTCATCACCATATGCATTTTGTAGCATTTGTTGCGTTTCACTAAAAGTTTTACCCAGTTTAACACAAAACTCAATTGCAGCTCGTTGTTTGAAACTCATTTTCCGACCGATGTACACAACACACTGACAGTTGAAACGCAATAACTTTGTTGCCGTGCATCCAAATGTCATGACATTTATACCAGTTGTCAATGAGGGACTACGCCATCTACTGGTAAAATATTACAACAGATGGCACTAGTGGTACTATTTGTTTTCAAAAGTTCGGTTTCTTTTGGAATGGAGGGTGTATATATATATATATATATATATTTTTTTTAAAAAAAGCTTCTCAATTCCATCAAAATAGGTTATTCCGAAGGTTAATGAAAAGAAATTCCAGTATCAATAATACAGCTTCCTCAAGTAGTAAGAAGATAGAAGTTCTTTGTGTCTTAGGAATATAGCCATACCAATTGACATAACCAAGTGAATAGTAATGTAAGGAAGTCATTATAATTCAGTTCTTGGACGTGTTGTATGCATAACCCTTTCTTCCTACAACAATCCATATTCTCCAGTTTTCTCGTGTGTCCTGGAGAGAAATTCTTATCCAAAAATCTTATGGGTCTCTGAATTCCTCCCTCATGATTTCCAAACGATTTACAACCTAGGATCTTACCCAATTATATTAGTGTAAGTTGACTAGAACCTGTCTTTGAGCAGAGCACTGAGAGAAGACAATGGACACGATTGCAAAGGAAACGCTAATTCTCGCCCTTAAGGACAAAAGTAACCGAAGTAGTTTTTTCTTCTTTTCTGGATCAAAAGATCCGATATATTTCATTCAAAAATTTTCTTGTAGGCCTTGTATCAGGAGAACTACATATAGTGTAGCCAAACACAAACTATCGCTTAACTCAGTATGATGTATTTGGTCTAGGAATTAATTCGTGCGGTTTTTAATAAAAATTGAAGCTTTATTTCAAAAACAAAGTAAATGAATACGTTAACAAAAATATTGTCCATCGCTAGCCACTACTTTCTCCCATCTTTCAGGCAATTTACGGATTCCGTGTCGAAAGAATTCCTCATCTTTTGACGCAATCTAATCAAAGATCCATTTTTCGATATTTTCTGAAGAAGTAAACCGCTGTCCAATCAAATCGTTATTCATGCAATCGATCAAGTAGTAGTCAGACGGAGCAGTGTCTGGTGAATATCGCGGGTGGAGTAACACTTTCCATCCGACATTTTCCAAATAGGTTTTGACCGGTTTTGCGACATGTGGTCGAGCGTTATCATCTTGATAAATAAGTTTATTATGCCTGTTATTCCATTCTGGTCGTTTTCAGGCCAGAGCTTGCTTCAAACGCATTAATTGTTGTCGATAGCGGTGTCCATTAATAGTTTCACCAAGTTTCAGAAGTTCATAATACACCACTTGTTTCAAATCCCACCATATATACAGCATAACCTTTGCACAATGAATATCTCGTTTCGGTTGTGAAGGACCTGGTTCACCTTGCTTCACCCAGGCCTTTTTTCGTTTAGGATTCTCGTAATGAATCCACTTCTCATCACCAGTTACAATTCGATGCAAAAATCCCTTCCTTTTCTGTCTTTGAAGCAGCAATTCGCAAACGGTTTTTCTTCTTTCAACGTCTTTCTTTTCAATTCATGTGAAACCCAATAAGACATCTTTTGAATCATTCCTATGGCTTTGAGACGTTTGGAAACTGTTGTTTGCTTAACTCCAAATGCTTCTGCAAGTTCGTCCTGCGTTTGACACGAATCCTGATCAAGCAATGCTCTCAATTCTTCATCTTCAAATTCTTTTGGCTGTCCAAATTGCTTTTGGTCTTCCAAGCTGAAATCACCACCTTTAAACCGTGCAAACCACTTCTGACACGTTCGCTCAGCTAGAGCATTATCACCAAACACTTCCACTAAAATATGATGACTTGCGGTAGCACTTTTCTTCACGTTAAAGCAATGAAGAATAACTCCCCGCAAAAACACTTTATCAGGCACAAAATGCGCCATTTTCAGTTGAAGAAAAAATGTTGTATTTTCCGCTTCAAGCAACTGACATATACTAAACAAGATGCTCAATGACAGTAGTTTTCAACGCATGTTTGGATCAACGAAACTATGGGACAATAAGCTAGTTACGCCATCTTTTGTAAAACCGCACGAATTAATTCCTAGACCAAATACTTATTCCGTAGAAAATACGAAAAATCTATTTAGGAGCCGTTCAAAAATTTTGTGGCTCCTGACCCAAAAACTAATAATTGGCCAAGATCGCAATCTTTTGATGCATTTTTTTTTTGGATCACCCCTAAAATTCTTGTTTCTTTTCTTTACTTAAATTATGAACCTGAGTCAGAGATGTACTCAAAGGTGGGTTGTAGGGGATACGGACCTTCTCGAAATTCCGATTTTCTGTAAATTCAGTCTAATTTTTGGTGATATTTTACGAGTT
Organism: Thermobia domestica; assembly: GCF_964235325.1. NCBI lineage: Eukaryota > Metazoa > Arthropoda > Insecta > Zygentoma > Lepismatidae > Thermobia > Thermobia domestica. The sequence continues at coordinate 184,391,101 of NC_137469.1, read as the reverse complement.
TATACTAATATTGAATTTGGACTCTCCCGAAATAAATTCCTGTGTGTGCGAGTGACCTGTGTGCAGCAGAGATATAACCAGCATCCACGTTTTCAAGCCCATATACGTAAATTAATAACAAATTGCCAATAAATAAATAAATAAATAAATAAATAAATAAATAAATAAATAAATAAATAAATAAATAAATAAATAAATAAATCTCAAATTCTAGTACAAAACCTACAGTGCAGCATACAAGACGAGAGTTTAGTTGTACTACCAGCCAAATACAAGCTCTGTAAAATAATTTTCAGAAGAGAATGGAAACTTTACGCCAATGCTTCTGATTTTTTTAAAAAAATCATTACCACTACCGGTATTATACCCAGTCTATACTTATTAAGGTACGAATACATTTCTTGTAAAGATTATTTTATACTAAATTTCAAACTTCTTCAGTATTTTAAATAACTTGAAATTTTTGGCTATGTGAAGTTCCCCCTCTTTCAGTCAAAATTTAAAGAGTAGATACTTATTAGCTACAATTTGTTCCGATTTCTTCACTAAGTGTGAACATATTATAGGACATGGTGAACAAATTGGAACAAATTATGACCTAATTATCGATGTTAATTTTTAAATTTTGACTGTGGGGAGATAAAGTTCGCATAGCCGAAATTCTTAAGCTTCTGAAAATAAGGATCATTTTGAACTACAGTTACTACATCGGAAGCATCGGGACACATCTCTCTGAGAAAGTTATCACAAATTTTGTGAAGCCTAAATTTATACAGACTTACAATGTCAGTATGGGTGAGCATATGCCTGACATTGTGTTTGATACATAAATAGGAAATGTTACAGATTGCATATACATAACATAATCCATTTTGATGAAACTTTGACTATTGTATTTTTATCTTCAAATTCGGTGTTCTTCATGGAACACCCTATATTTAACATCGTTTTACAGATTTTCAAATCATTTTATCATAACAATTCGTATTCCATCCTTCTACTATCTGATGTCAGCCTGTAGTCATAAGCAGGCCCGAAACCAACTTCAGAGGTTTGGATGTTAGGATGAAATACGAATTGCTGTGATAAAATGATTTGAAAATCTGTGAAACGGTAATAGGAGGCCAAGTTATTAAAATTTCTCTTACAAATATATATATTTTTGGGGGGATTAATAATAGCATTTTGTATTGAGGTCTGGAGGAGCCAAGAAAAGTTTTGGGGCCAAGCCCCCTAGTCCCCCCTGGTTACGGGCCTGATCATAGGCCTACCAATTATATAAAACTAAGATGACTTGAGTTTAACTTGCGTGTAGGTATTTTGGAATACAAATATATTGGAATTATAGCGTTGTTTTACTTGCGGGAGAACGTGTTAAATAAGTACACTATGTGTGAAGGTTCAGATAACAAAGCAAAGTGCAAATAGAAGTTGAGAAACGCCCATTCCGTGACAATTGTGTGACTTCTTGTTCACTGAACGTACAGCTCTTGTTGCTGATTTAAGTCCATGCGAAACAATGACTGCATACTTTTTGTCTTTTCACAATTACGGTAATATGTTGCAGTTAAGTGATGCAGTATAAGTATATAACGGGCGAAAGTTCGCGATCACACAATCATATGTGATGTAATATATGTAAGAAAAAGAATTAAATGTCATAAAACTAAACATTTATGATGTGACTTCGACGGGAACTTGTCCCTGAATAATAAGCTTAGCATGTAATTGTTGTGTCGTGTCGTTCATGTGATTTCATCTTCCCTTGCATCCGCCATGCCCTATCCTGTTGTCTATCATCTTGCTTTTGTCAAGGGAATCTCACTTGATTTGTTAGTTTTACTGTTATGCAAGTATTTCGAACTCCCAAGAATAAGATCTACTTATTTTCAACTAGGGTGTAGATAAAAATGTTTCAATGTTTGGCAGCTGTTAACTTTCAACGGATCCTGCTTTCGACGAAACTTTACTAGAAATGTGTTCTTTCATTTGATGGAGGTGGCTCAGTGGTAGACCGTTCACCTGTGGTGCATGGGGTCGCTGGTTCGATCCCAGTTCGTGCCAAGTGGATTTTGGTGGAATCGCGGATTTTCTCGGAGTTTTCCCGTTTCCTCCCACTTTATTCATTCCACCATTGCATCCATTTCTCATCATCACCATCTACTTCAGCCTAGTCGGCATAGCCGTGGAACGTAAAACTGAGAAGTTTGTTTTCTTTCGTTTAATAATAATAATAAAAAAAGTTCCAAGTTCACTGGTATTATTTTCACGCAGCCTGTATCATGACATTTTGTTTCCAATGGGCGATGTATTTGATTTTAATATTTTATTTCGTTTCCTTAAGCACAAACATTTAAATAAAAAAAAAAATGGAAGTGCAATCAATGGAGTTGGGAAACTCTCTAAAAGAATAAAATGTAAAACAAAGATTAACTTCGTAACTATTTCTGTACAGTATTACTATTCAACTTACGAACGAGGCAAAATATAAATGCAAAGGTGTTATAAATTACGTAATGTTACACGCGAAGTTTAGAATATCCAGGGGACATGTAAAGGTAAAACCATCACAAAATGAATTATTCGGATAAGAATACAATTTAAGTATTTGTAGTTGTATAATTGCTGTCAGGCTTACATATTTGTATCTAGAATTAATTTATTGTAATATACGTCATCCTTTCTCTTTCTAAATCGCACTTCAAAAGAAGTTGAAATGACAGGGATACGTGCTGGTATTCTACTCTATCTTTTAGCGCTGCGACAGGCTATCTTCCAGAAAATTTTCTCCAGGAAGGGAGGATCAAAATGTAAGGGTCTGCTCTGAGATACTATGTTGGTATATGGTCTATTGGCAATATCTTTTATACTATACTCTCTGAACCTGCGCTCTCTACACAGCGCATCATTCACATATAAGCACGAATCTGCTTGTCATTCCTCACATCTGTACATGTTCCTTTACAGACACAAGTGAAAGACGTCTTGATAAACATCGGCATCATAAAGGGGAGATTTGAGTCTACTTCCGGTTGGAGTTTCTAATTCATGTATGATCAGCGATTTTTTTTTTATCTTCTTGCATGCAGCATGTAATAAGCAAGTACATTACACGCACAATTAATGATGTCAGTGATATATGGTGTTCATTGGGCAAAACACTCCAAGCAATAAAAAGATTCATGTTACACTGGAGAAATGGTTATCCTTCGTTCTTCATTATCATTTGGGTATCAAACTAACGCCTCAGAGACATACTACTCCAGTGTACAATTATGTGGTGTTGGAATGTATAACTCGTAGGATATGTTTTTTTTTTTTAAATTTCAAGTCTTCTAGTATACTCCTAAAAAATGTAATAAAGAAATAACGGCCATGTTTCTTAAATATTAATTAGAACTGGACAATCTACCAAAATTTCGAATCGAGATCTCATTGTCGAAAGGATTGGAAACAAAAATATAAATCTAGCATTTTAATTATAGTAAATTAGGCCTATGTATGTATATTATTCCGGGGAGGCATTTGGCCAATTCTGTGAGAGCGAATCCTCCTCCCTCAAAATATGCCTGGAAGAAACATTATATGAAAGAAATTAAAAGTAGCACCTGCATAAAAGCATAATTTCCTTGTTGTTTGGTATTCGCTAGCTTGCTGCAAGGTTCACGAACTGAGAGTTTTGAAAAAGAAAAAATCTCGAGGAAAATATATTCAACGAATAAATGGAACAATGGAAGAAGTCACAAAACCCCAAACTTCAGATTATTTTCTCCTCATCAAACGCACTGCGAATAAAGTTAGTAATAAGCGTTAGTGCCTCGCAATAGAAAGGTCTGAAATTCATATTGTTATCATTTTTATAAATTTTATTATTTAATGTCTCTTTATGATAAAAAAAATGCAAGGTTTAATCATTTGGATTTTATTTGCAATATTGGAGAATCTAAGGTGCTATATATATTTAGTAACTCTTCCCTTAAAAAAAAAAAAAAAAAAAAAAAAAAAAAAAAAAAGCACCCAGAAGAAATGGAGGGAATATAATAAAACTTCACGCGTTGCGAGGCCATACAACTTTATTTTAACGATTACAATATTAGGTCAATCCGACAATCAACTGGTTTGGTTGAACTAGTACATACCAGTAAGTTGTAGCATCTCCTCGGGCATGGATATATGCGTCGATGTAACTTCGAAGTGAGTCGTAGAGTCGTTGTATCATTGTCTGAGGCAAATCAATCCATAGCTACTGTTAGCCGTGCTATACATTACGAGATCAATCCTAGGAAATATCTTAGGATTTATCTTCGGAAAAATGTTATGACATATCTTGTAGGAAATCCTACCCTTTTTGTGCCATACACGTGAAGAGTTTTCCTGTCTGACCGAATGACGTTTATCAACATTGTGAAATAGTTCTATTTAATAAAAGTACAAGGCTGAAGAATTACTATGTTAACCATACTGCACATCCCACTGATATTAATAACAGGTGCTATATTGTTAAATTGGATATCTCTAATAATAATAATAATAATAATAATAATAATAATAATAATAATAATAATAATAATAATAATAATAATAATAATAATAATAATAATAATAATAATAATAAAGAAAAAAAACAAGTCAGCAGGGTGCTGATATACTTTTTGCGCATCACATTTTAGAAGGTTTACAAATAAAATTTAAAACTTTGCAAGAAAAGACATATTTACAAGGATCAAATTTCTGCAAACAACAGAATTAAATATAAAGTAATGTAGTTTATCAATGTACACTTAATGTAGTATAAAGAAAATGTAGTTTATCAACAATTGCTTTTGATGGTCTCCTTGAGGAATTTTATCTATGCTATGTGAGATATTTTCATGTCGATCAACGCAAATCATTTAGGAAACAGTGACAAATTACATTTTGTCAACAATTTTATCGAGTGGTACACCTAAAGTAAACCTGCACGATCAGAAGATACCTCATCAGTTGTGTTTTCACTTGTTTTGTTTTCACTTTCTCTCAGCTGATGTCACTTAAATCGAAATCTTACGAATTTTCTTTCCAAAATAAGCTGCTCTAAACAAGAGAAATCTCATAGGATCGTTCAGAACACAGGAAATGACATGCGATCTGATGCCATACACGTTGAGATTTTGACTCTAGGACAAATCATAAGAGATTTCCTAGGATCTATCTTATAGTGTATAGCTGGCCTAACTGTACTTTGAGACCTTGCAGATCGGCAGTGGCGCGGAGTGTGTGCCATATGTGGCCGAGCGTGGTCTTGTTCAGATTGTACCAGTGTCCTCTTGTAGGAGGGTTAGCACACGTAGACGCAGTATCTCAGCCACGTATTTCTGCGCACTCACGAATTACTACGAGAGATGACCAAAAGTCATACGCGATGGATCCCAATATCATGGTGCTAGTAGTAACGCCCATGTGCCGTTCCACAATATTGATTGGATGTGACCTCTCCCCTCGGCGCCGCCAGACACGCGTGATTGTCATTTATCGTAATGTAGAAGAGGAAACTTATCACTTGACACGATCCGATGCCATTCGTGAGCGATTCTATACTGCCCGTCTACGATACCACTCTAAAAGCTTACATTTATGTACTGGTATTAATGGCAACCTACGGCGACCCATTTAACGGCGCATCCACAATCCAACTTATAACAGTTGTCGAAATACAGAGGGGTTGTAGAGAGTCTAGTAGTTTTATCCAGATGTTCCCTTAGGAGACATCACAAGGTTCCGTAATGCTTCGTCGTAATAATCCAACTATCCTCGCGTGTTGGGGTCTATCATGGTCGACTGAAACCTTTATCGTCGTATGTTGTTACCTTCACGTATCCACCACCGGCTCCAGTATCGGGTCAGAGTGATATCAGAATCGCCTACATGTCTAACAATCGCACGAAACCCAGTCGGCTTGGGGAAACCACACGATGTTGCACTTTTTGAACGTCGTGTAATGCTGGTAATGCTGTATAATCTAGCGACAAGACATTGACATTTTTACACTGTGCCGACTCTCTCTCGCTTCACAGCTGACTGAAGCGACCAGAGCTTAATTCCTTATTGCTGACAATAGCGCCGACTTTTCAAAATTTATGTGGGTGCATATCAATAGCGGGACGTGTTAGCCTATATGTTTTCAGGGAGGCCCAATGTTTGATTTATTTTTAGTTGAAATATTGTATGAACACAGTCATAAAGGGCTGTGCTGTGATCAAGTAAAATATACCGGTACTATAAGGATAAGTTGGGACTGCCCTAGCTCAGTCGGTAACACGGCTGACATAAACGCAAGAGAAACAGGTTCAAACCCGGGTCCAAACTGAAAATCTTGTGGATGCGCGGCACCCACAAAATTATTTCGAGCCCCGGAGCACCCACGTAGTCGGCGAGCATGATTGCTGACATTACTCCCCTCTGGTGACCATTTCCGATGTTCTTGATTTTTGAAACTCGAATCGTTTACACACCCTCCATAGCGCTATACATCTACCTAGTTGCAGTTGAATTAGACTATTCCTTCTTGATATTCCAGTTGTTTGTCAGTGTTTAATCTTGGGATTTTGTTACAAGAATCAGAACAATTTTAGCATTTATAACGTTTACTTTTAAGTAGCCCAGTTCCAATAACCGTTGAAAAAAATTATTTCAAATTTTGTACAACTACCCTCAAATTTGTATTCTTACCCCTTCCTAATGCGGAAGAAATAGCTATATCATCACTCAAGGTTAAAACCTATAACTGTATATTTTGTTTCGATTTTCTTAATTCAGTCGTGGAGTAGCTAGTGATGGGTAAATTCCCAGGAAGATATTTTTCGGGAATATTCACTGGGAAAATTCCCGGGAAGATTCCTAGAAATGGAAATATTTCGGGAATTTATGTACAAACACAAAGAAAATTGAATTCTATTACTATATTATGATTTCAAAGGTAAATTAGTTTCTTATTATTGCTGTTATGTCCAGAGGATTCTTCAAAATGTATATTCTGAACGACATTATGTTATTTTATTAATATTTTATTATATTTAGAGAATACGCATAAATTTATATTTACTTACAATATGCCCTATGCAAGTAAATATGTGGAAAAATGGTATAGGAAGTCCACATACTTTTACACCGCTAAACACATACTTAAATTACATACTTAAATTTGTATGTAAGTGGATTTTCTAAACTTGACTCTACTATTGATATTATAAACATATTAAATTTTTAAATGTTATAAACAAATTAAGTTGGGTAACTGTTAGAAGACATTTGTCTCACCATGTCTCAGAAAACACATTTGCGCATACATATTTATGTTCACAATATTTACAAGATACTGACCTAGTTTTATAATTTACCACTTAACATTGCCACGCACGACCTTTGTTTCTACCTGCTTCTCGAAATTTCATGCGTTAATTCACATGTAAGAGAAGTCTGAGCACCTTTTCAGAAATTTGAATCAGAGCCAGGAGACAGACCGACGTCTATCACTAACGGTGGTTTGGGGTGTATTGATAGTACTTTATCTCTATTTCTACATAATTTCTACATTGCTTTACAAACTGGTTCCTTTTCATCATTTTTAAATTAGTACTATGCTACTTTTTAGTGCAAATGGACATGGAACTTTAAATATCATATTATTAGTTATTTAAAGGACTGTCCAAGAATTTTATTTTTTTAAATCTCCAAATTATTTAAAACCTAGAAGTAAATAATAATAAATGAAAATAAAGTAATTAGTCACATGGTTCTTATAATTTGGAAGATAAAGTAAAGAAATGGAAATAAATTCCTTCCCTGGAATTTATATGCTAGGGAAAAAACCCGAGAATATTCCCATTTTTTATTTTCCTTCCCACCGGGAATATTCCCACTGCCCATCACTAGGAGTAGCTACACATTCACTGGAGCATTTGATTAGGCGTCTCCAAGAATCTGAAACTGAACTTTTTTTTTTCCTTTTAGTTATGCGAACATTCGTTCTCACTGTTTTCCCCGTTGTTGATTTCTAATGTAAACCCACGGACACGATGTTGTCCACCACAATCTCTCGTGGTCAGATAGGACTATCTTTTGCACGGAGGTGGGCGCTATATCACTGATCTATCATGGCCCCTGTCTAAGGGCGCCGATCCTGGGGGCCGAGAGGGCCCGGGACCCCCGATTGTATTTATGAGTGTACAATATTTGGCATAATTTGAGTGCAATTTGTCTTAAAATCTTCATATATATACCTTCTGCATCTGAATGGGCCCCCCAAATTTACAGAGAAATCGGCGCCCTTGACCCTGTCAACTGATTTTGTAAAAAGCATTCGGTTACAAACCCATTAACATATATACTTAAGAGTATAGATTTTTGCTGAATTATTTTTCTTTGTATTAATTGGGAAGACACGTGACTTTGTGACTACAGTATAGAGCCGCCCCTGGACTTAGAAATCCTATCAATGACCAAAACCGAGGTCACAGGCAGAGAAAGTATTGGCGTTAATCACGTGGCCACAAAGAAGGACACGGGGTTCATACACTGATAGTTGGAAATCAAGAAGGCATTTCAATAGTTTGAAAACAAAAATAGGAAAATAGGAAGAATGTAAAGAAGTCTCTAGTCCTGACTGACTTCATTGGCAGAGACAATGATCTACGTCTGTGCTTTAATTAAATAACATTTTTTAATAAACATATTTCATTTGTTTCCTTTTCGGAATACCCTGTGGAATGCATCTGTAGTTGTAAACGTTGAATATCTGGTAAAACATCCCGTAAAGTGAAGTTTTGATTGATTGTTTAACGTGCTGAAACAGAGAGAGAAATTTTTCTCTCACTCAATATATCACAGCTGTCTTTGCTTTGAGCAGCGTGTGGGAATATCGCGAAGCACTTTCACACTATTGAAAGTATTTTAGCAGCTTATTGCGAGATATCCCTTCTGTTTGGGGTAATCATTCTTCAATTATAATTGGGATCAAAACTAACAGAGTATTTCTCAACCTCTCTGTGTCCCAATGATCTGACAAAATGTAATCAAACGACAAGAAACAGGTCAATGAACACTGAACACATTTAATTACCCATATGCGACGTCTTTTCTCTTCAAAATTAATTTATAATTATCTCTAGATCGACCCTCCACTAGCTTTAATGACAGGGGCCACGGTGACTCAGTGGTAAAGACCTTACCTCCGGAGTGTGGGGTCACTGGTTTTATTCCCGGCCAAGTAGGTTTGTGGTGGACAAACTCATATCCGTGGGTTTTCTCGGGGTACTCCCGTTTCCTCCCACTTTCTCATTCCATCAATTCTTACATAATCATTCACTTGCCTTAATCATCGTCTCCCTTAGTCTAAACGGGCATAAACGTGGGATGTTAAACTGAAATAGCTTTAATGTCCTTGGTAAAACTGTCTCTCACTGAAAATGGGATGGAACTAATCGTTTCAGTGCGTAAAGCGTGGAACAAAGGGTTTGCGCAAATAGGGTCAAGCAAAAACGCGTAAAAAGAGATTGTTCACAACGTGGGAAACCTAATTACCTTGCTGAAATTAAAGCATTTACATATATCATAGAGTACAAATCACAAACTTAGATATTTAATAAATGTAATGTTTCTATATTGAAAAAATAATTTTTACTATGTGTTCTCTGGTTGATTGATTCGGAGCTACAAAACTACACAAGTTCTAACCGGAAATCGAACCCGAATCTCTACGTCGAACTTGCATAAGTTAACCTAATAACCACAAAGGAACCTGATAAGATACAAAATGATACGTAGTTAATAAATAGTTATTCCATTATAACTTGGTATGTTATGATCTATATAGGCAGAATAAAAACTAGTGGCAACACTGTTCTCACGTCACAGGGTTCTGTATCAGCAGTACAAGAGTTTCGTAGTGAATAAGAGGATGTGAGCCGATGAAGTGTGTTCTCTTCAGACAAGAGTAGCAGTGTCGTGAATCAGAAAAGGAGTGTGGAAGCCTCATAACAATATGTTTTCAAAAGACAAACAACGTGCGTGGATCGAGATTGAGGTGGTACCTGGGTACAGTCAGGGGTGTAGCCAGGGGGCCCATAGGGCCCAGGCCCCCCAAATGATTCCCTGCTCCCCTAAATGACCAGCTTTTAAAACATCAAAGATTTACCTCGTTTCAGTCATTTAAAAATAACAAAGTTTACATATAATTAATAATTTACGGTAAAGCAGTATGGAAAAATACTATTTTACCATACCGATCGAAAAATAGTACGGTATCTCTTCCTTATACCGATCAGAAAATAGTATGGTATGCTTTTCAGTGACAACAGATAACACAATTTACTGCGATATATATCTGACAGTTTGAAGACAAACGTTTTACAAGATACTATAAATATAAAGGTAACCAAGAAAGTTCTGTCGCTTTTTCACCCACCACATTCGAACATCAATATGTAACCTGGGGCTAAGAGGCACCAGGAAGATCAAAAATAGTCCCCATCAGGATCGACGATCTTCTGCCAACGTTCTGGAAGGCCATGGATTAGGTGCCCTGAAGCGAACAAGGTATCAAGTGCATTTTGCACCTCTACTAGGGATTTTAACTGGCGTCCTCTAGGGTGATTGTCAAAAGAATGGAACAGGTGATAATCGGACGGTGCAATGTTCGTGAAGTATGGTGGATGAAATACTGTTCCTAACCAAGGCGTACAATGGTGTTCCGGGTCATCCTAGCCACGTGGGGCTTAGCGTTGTCCTGCAACAGGAGGACCCCTTTGCGATTCAGAAGTGCTGGCTTGAGCGTTTTGAGTTCTAGAACACGGCTCAACTGCTAATAGTACACAGTCGCATCGATGCTCTGACCGGTTCATTGGATGCTAACCAATGATGACGGGGTCGTGAAGCTTCGTACAGGACCCACTTCTCATAACATTCAACACCCTGTTCAGAAATGGCTCCTTCCTCAGACGAAACAGCAAAGAAACACAAGCGTCTGCTCGTGTTGTCTTCTGGCCCGGAGTAAAATCATTTGGGACCCTCGACCCAAATTGTAGTGCTCTCCAAGTTGATGGAGGTGCTTCCGAATGGTTTCTCCACTCATGCTGAATTGTAGTCCCAGTTCTGCACATGTCCGGCCACTTTTCGCCTCAATTGCTGCATGAAGATCATTTTGTACATGTGTTGGTCCTCGGCACGTGGTGCGTCTTCGAGTGTTTCGTAATCGTCCTTAAACTTGTTAAACCACCGCTGCACTGTCCGCGTAGCCACGACACCCTTACCTAAGGCCTAGCATATCTTCCGCCCCGTTGCAGCGGCGTTTGACCTCAGTTTGAACTCATGCAGCATAAACGCCCTTATGACACTCTTTGGAGGTCCAATGTTCACTCTGTCCTTACGCAAGTTCACGGTGTAACTGAACTGCCACAACCAGGTAGTATGTTGGATATACCCACACCAACAACTGGCCTTAGCCTTACTTTCATTCGCAATCAACTCACGGTGTGAGGGCCAATGGTACACATACCTCCACAAAAAGCGACAGAACTTTCTTGATTACCTTTATACTACAATAAAACAATGGTACCTAACTAATTAACAAGTACATTATATTTTTATATGCTGTAACTAATGCTTTTAAAAACATTTTTTTTATCAAATGGAAAATTTGGTGAAAAACAATGTTTTTGTTCAGTTTTCAATTGGGATTTCGTTCGCTCTTTTTTAATGGTACTTCGTGTAAAACAGGAAGTGAGATACACCTGTTAATAAAATTTTTATGTTTTTAGTTATAAAAAATAGATAAATATTTTTTCAGGAAATCTTAAAGAAATTAAAGACAATTTCAAGAAAATCAGTTTTATGTATAAACGTGACCAAGAAAGTTCTGTCGTTTTTTGTGGAGGTCTGTGTTCAAGTGACCCTCACATTGTGAGTTGAATGAGAATGGAGATAAGGCGAAGGTCAGTTGTTGGTGTGGGTATATCCAACATTCTACCTGGTTCTGGCAGTTCAGTTACAATGTGAACTTGTGTAAGGACAGAGTGAATATGGCACCTCAACAGAGCGTCATAAGGGCGTGTATGCTGTACGAGTTCAAACTTGGGTCAAACGCCATTGCAGCGGGGCGGAAGATACGCCAGACCTTTCGTGAGGGTATCGTGATCACGCAGACAGTGCAAGTGTGGTTTAGCAAGTTTAAGGACGATTACGAAACACTCACGAAAGACGCACCACGTGCCGGAAGACCAACACATGTACAAAATGAGGATGTTCAAACAGCAATTGAGGTGAACAGTTTCCAGACATGTGAGGAACTGGGACTACAATTCAATATGAGCGGAAACCATTCGGCAGCACCTCCATCAACTGGAGAACACTACAAGTTGGGTCGAGGGTCCCAAATGATTTGACTCCGGGCCAGAAGACAACGCGAGCAGACAACTGTGTTTCTTTGATTACTAGTTTGAAGTAGGGATGGCCAGACGGATCCGGATCTCGGATATCCGGATCCTATAAGATCCGGATCCCGGATCCAAAATTTCGGATCTTGGATCCGGATCCGGATCCGAAGTTTCGAAGTTCAGATTCGGACTCCTGTTTTGAATATTTTAGGCCTTAGATTGAGACCCAGAACTAAAATATCCATATGTATAAAATTTACTAGGTGAATTTTATCTAACTCAGTGGGTAGACAGTTCAATTTAAATGACAAAAGATTACATCAAAATGTCATTTTCACATTTTTCGGGGTTAGACCAATGTTGCGCACACCCCATCATTTAGTCTTTAGTATATCTTTAAACGTACTACAAGTATGCCACTTTCATCTCAAGTCAGTAGTTGTATAGATCTGCCTTTTGTTATATATTAATCGAGTTAGGATTAAAATTCGATTGTTTGTGAGACCTATGATAATATTTTCAGAATGAGTTATAACGTTGAAAAACTGCATAGTAATGCTGCATATTTTCTTTGTGCCACATTGGAATTTAATGTAGTCTATCTTATACAGTCGGCTCTTATGATTAATTCAATGATCTGAACTCCTGCAGCATTACGCTAAAATCATGGATGTCTTTGAATTTTCGTCATCATTTCTATTTTTTTTATTACGAGCAAAATAAATATCATAAGCGGTATTTTACATAATACATATAGACGCAGATCAGTCAGTTGATTGCTTAGAGTTTATAGCAAAGCTATTACATTTCTAAGACACTGGCGGCCTTAGGAGAAAATCCATGGCTTTCCCATAAAATCTTAAATCTCTCTATATAAAAAGGGCAAAGTCCTGAGTGACTGAGTGAGTGAGTGACAGATCGCCGTACAGGCCAAATCGCTTAAGCTACAAACTTGAAATTTGGACAGTTTATAGGCTTTGTGACGTAGGATACCAGTAAGGAAGGACTTTGGGAAATTCGACGAGGAAGGGGGAAATGGGGTGGAAAATATTAATGATTCTTGACGTTAGATACTTCAAATTTGATATTTGGGTTTCTCATTGAAAATAATTTGATACTTGTTTAAGTGCTTTAGATATAGGAAGTAAAAGAGCGGGTGGTAATTGCAATTATTGCAATTAGTATAATAATATGCCTATATCTCGGAAACTTAAAGGGTTAGAAGCATGGAATTTGGTATTTGGACTTCTCACTTAAAATGATTAGATACGTATTTCAACGTTTTATATATATATATATATATATATATATATATATATATATGTGTGTGTGTGTGTGTGTGTGTGTGTGTGTGGCCCAGAAGGGAAGAAAAAGGGCGAGAAGAAAATTAAGTGGGGATTACAATTATTGTATTAATATGTTCATTCCTTTAAGGTTAGACACTTGAAATTTGGTATTTGCATTTCTCATTGAAAATAATTTGACATGTGTTTCAGTGTTTTTTGACGTTTTAGTAAAAAGGAAAAGAAAAGAGATGGAAAGGAAAGAGGGTGGGGATTGTAATTATTATAATAACATGTCGATTTCTGGGAACCTCTGAAGGTTAGGAGCATAGAATTTGGTATTTGGACTTTACATTTGAAATAATTAGGTATGTACTTAAGCGTTTTTTGATGTTTGTCTTAGAGGAGAAGAAAAGGGGCGGGGAAAAAGACTTTTATATCTCGGAATCCTGAATTGTTAGAGAAATGAAACTTGTTATTTGAACAAAAATTCGTTATGAAATGAAATCCTTGAGTTTTACGTCCCACGTTTATGCCGGTTAGGCTAAATGAGACGGTGATTATGAGAAATAAATGAAATGAAGAAAGTGGGAGGAAACGGGAAAGCTCCGAGAAAACCCACGAGCACGGTGTTTGTGCACCACAAAGTCCACACTGCGCGATCTGGGATCGAACCAGGGACCCCAAGCACCGGAGGTGAACGCTCTACCACTGAGCCACCGCGGCCCCTTAAAAATTCGTTATGTTTGCAGGCGTATGATGTACGAGGTCGTAGACCGAGCAAATGTGTGGGCTGGGGGGAAAGCCCCCATGTACTCGCACTGAAATTCGGTATGTCTCGGGATACCGGAATGTTATTACATACAATTTGATATTTGAACTGAGATTCGGTATGGTTGTAGGTTTACGAGGTACGAGGTCATAGGCCGATCAAATGAGATATCAGAGGGTCTAAGGGCAAATCCCCAGACATTTCTTTTTAAATTGATTATGATTAGAGGCTTTTGTGGTGCGAGGCCCTAGTAACGGGGGTCTAGTGGGGAAGCCTCCAACTAGCCGAGGTCTATTAAGTATATAAATGTATTTGCGTAATGACTGGAAATTGCATGTATGGCGTGGACAAGTAGCCACGAGAAATGACAATCCTTTAAGATAAAAATTTTTAAAAGCTACCAAAATGTACTCTTGAATGAGTTGTATATTATGTTTGTGCAGGGGCGAATCCAGAACGGACTCCTGGAGGGGGCGGATGGATTCTTAGGGGGCGGTTGGGGATGCTAGCAGTGAAAAATTACTTAGATGATCTGAAATTGCCACAAATTACTACTAAAGTACACTGTTAATGGTGGTGCTGGGTAGGGGCGAACGACTTTTCGCCCTCCCCCTGCATCCGCCTATGTGTTTACATGAATGATATAGCTCCTTATACAACCTATGCAGAGTTAAAGTAGTGGATTACTAATTACAAAGATACGTGTTACTGCTCGTGGCTCCATATGGTATTTTGTATACACATACAGTACATTAATACATTGATTTTGATACATTAATTGCTATTTAGAACTTCACTTCTACTACAATTCTTAATTCTAACTGGAGTGGTACGGTCACAGAGGAACGTATTTTTAAAGAAAGAAAAAAAGCTCATCAAGAGCAAGAAAAGGAAGTTGCTCCTTAATTTGATTTGATCTATATTTTATGGGCTGTTCCATTAGCAATGGCCTAGCCCATCACGACTAGGAAATGGCCTCATTCAGTGACCACAATAACTCAGAAAGAATTAGAAAAGTAAGCAGCCTGAGTCTAATGAAGAAGCTTGAGACTAAGGTTTCATCCCAGCATTTGACTAGTGTTACAGAAAACAAAGGACAAATTTCCATCAGGACGACCGCTTTAAAAAAGATTTACTACCTTTTCGGTCAAGTATTTCCACTAGAATTGAATCTGACAATGAGATTGCTTTCACCTAAGTCGGCAGTTTTACTCAATCAAATTTGGAGTAATTGTGACATATTAAGGCACGAAAACCAAATATCAACAGAATGAAGAGAATGCAAGGCTGTCACACGATCAGATACCAAAAGTGTCTTAAAATCTTATTTTAAGCATTGGAATGAAAATCACTTTGTCAATAATTTCGAAAATTTTGCTGATTCGGAACACCCGAATTTTCTGACACGGAGTTTCGAATCCGAAATTTCGGATCCGGATTTTGGGATCCGGATCCAAGATACGTTTTCTCGAATCCGGATCCAAGATCCGAAATTTCGGATCCAAATCCAAGATCCGTTTTTTTTCGGATCCGGATCCAAAAATATCCGGATCTGGCCATCCCTAGTTTGAAGAAGGAGCCATTTCTGGACAGGGTGTTGACATGTGATAAGAAATGGGTCCTGTACGAAGCTCCACGGCCCCATCATCATTTTTTAGGATCCCATGAACCGGTTCCAAAACAGCCGAAACCAATATTGCACCAGAAGAAGGTCCTCTTGTGTTTTGGTGGACTGCTCGCGGCATCGTGCATCGAGAACTGCTACCAGCTGGTAAGAGCATCAATACAACTGTGCACTGTCAGCAATTGAGCCGATTTCAAGAAAAACTCAAAACTCTGGTGCCAGTACTCCTCTTACAGGACAACGCTACGCCCAACAACTAGGATGACCCGGGACACCATTCTACGCCTTGGATGGGAAACACTATTGCACCACCATACTTCCCGGACATTGCACCGTCCGATTATCACCTGTTCCACTCTTTGGACAATCACCCTAGAGGACGCCAGTTGAAATCACTAGTAGAGGTGGAAAATGCACTAGCTACCTTCTTTCCTTCACGGTACCTAATCCATGGCCTCCCAGAACGTTGCAGATGTTCGTCGATGGCGATGGGGACTATTTTTGATCTTTTAGGTACGTCTTAGCCCCAGATGACATATCGATGTCTGAAGGTGTTGGGTGAGAAAGCGACATAACTTCCTTGTTTACCTTTATAGATAGGTTCTGTGTACAAAGGCTTAAATTGAAATAGTTATGCACAAATGTATAATGTTTGGTCCGGAGAAGTAGTTCTTCGTTAAACATTATAAAAACTACCTGGAATATAATTTATGGAGAAAAATAAAAAAGTAAATAAATAAATAAAAAAATTAAAATAATAATAATAAGCTAAAAACAACGTTTTTTGTATTCCGGAACTAAATCAAAATTTTCCGGTTTTTTTGAGGCCTCAGAAACACTAACTGCAGCACTTTTGTATCTGGCCCCTCTTCAAAAACGACGGGCCCTTCCTACATAAAGCTGGTGGCTACACCTCTGGATACAGTGTACAACAATGTTTTCACCTACGACACAAGAAAAGCTGTAGGATCCGTGTAATATGACGATCAATGTGGGCAGTGGCGATTTCTCTATGTTACTGCGTTTACCACTGATAAACATACAGTATAATCAAAGCATAATGTATCATGGAAATTCCTTAAAATACAACTTTAAAATATTCCTTTTTCTTTCACGATGCTCTCTATGCTTCAATCCTAAACAAACAGCATCAGTACCGTCTAGCGCGGGGAAAAAAATTAAGTATATCGCTAAAGCTCGGCGAGGAACCATCCTATCCGTATCAACACACGACTGACACGACTCGCAGAAGAGCGTTAAGGAAACGTAACACATCCTAAATAACAGGAAAATTAACCGCTAAGAGGCTGCGACAACCTGCAAGCTTTCTGCTCAATCGTACAGAGTAGTTGTTTTTGTGATCGCCTGTAAAACTTTTGGAGTGCCATTATGTAACGGTTTGCGTCAACGCAACGGAAAATCTTCTCTTTGGTTTGCAATAATAGGTACAGTAGTTATAATTGTTTTGTGTATGTTATGTGTTGCGTTGCGCTCTGCAATGTTTGCGAAGGTTGGTTTCAAGGACCTAATAACGTCCTTGAAACTATAAGCAGACTACGTAAAATTTATTACTTTCCTTAACACAAAATTAAGGTATTTAGTATATTTTATCATATTCAGGAATTAAATTTCTTTACTACGTGTTTCCAAATATGTAAAGGAAAGAATATAATACTTAAATTGAGAAATTTTACATTTACCATATGTTTTGATACTATTTTGAATACTTTTCGAACATTATCCCCTAAAATAGAACAGATGAGTTACACGAGGGCGAAATGCAACAATGACAGATTTGTTGCAACAAAAAAAAAAAAAAAAAAAAGTAGAATTTGTGACTGTAAGCTTGTTTTATTATACATTGTAATAGTACAGTTCCTTTTATTAGTATGTTTAAATTTCAATAACGAATTAAACCGTTTCCATGTCAGTGTGTCTCTTCAAAATGTAACGTTATTCAGAAGATAGGAGAAAAAAAGAATTTAGGTTATTTAAGGCCTATCTACGTAGGAACGGTGTTGTGAGAGGAACTCTGGGAAAAACTTATCAAATTTACACTGTACAAAACTGTATCCTAAATCAATTCCAACTTTTTTCTTCATTTTTTTAAAATACAGAAGATTCATCCTTTTACAATTTATTTTCTGATTTCGACCTTGATAATTTACTTTATTTCGCACATTTTCTAAAATCTTTAAGATTTACATCCCATGGTCATCTCGGGAAGCCTAAAGGAGACGGTGATAATAAGAAATGAATGAAATGCTGGAATGAATAAAGTGGGAGAATCTCGAAGAAACCCACGCACACGGTGTTTGTCCACCACAAAGTTCACTTGGCGCGAGCTGGGATCGAACCAAGGACCCCATGCACTAGAGGTGAACGCTTTACCATTGAGCCACCGCGGCCTCCTTTCTAGAATTAAAACACACAAGTCCTCACATAGACGAAATGATGTAAACCACGATATACTATGTTTCATTAGCAGTACTATTATTTTGATGAAAGCAAAAGAAGAAAAAAAGTGGTTAATTTCCTGTCATCTACTTATGGTCATTGGCGAAAGGTCCATGACACCAGAATGAGCGATTACCGAGGCCTACGTAATTACAGACTACACAACAGACGGAGGATAGAGTGTTGGTGGTATTAGGTCAAGCCAAGTCTCCCACGCTATTGCTTGGGTCACCCAAACCAGGAACTCAGGATTCCTAAAATGGAATCGATCAGTAACGGTAATACAGTTACCTAATACAAAACAAAACGAAAGCTTTAAATAAAAGTCTCTGAACAACAGTTTAGAATCACTGTTGTAAACAAAGATGTTGCCTTATGTAGGAAATAAGTCAAAGTCCTGTACGAGAAATGCTTTGCAAATCTGTCGAAATGAAATCTTTCAGTTTTACGTCCCATTGTTATGCCGGTTACGCTAAAGGAGAAGGTGATGACGAGAAACGAAGGAAATGGTGGAATGAAGAAAGTAGGAGGAAACGGGAGAACCCACGCACACGGTGTTTGTCCACCACAGAGTTCACTTGGCGCGAGCTGGGATCGAACCAAGAACCCCATGCACTAAAGGTAGACGTTCTACCACTGAAGCACTGCGGCCCCTCTGCAAATCTCTGAAAGCTAATAATAAATTGAAACATTACGATGTTCATTATTACGTATATCAGTATGTTTCTTCTTCAATCCCGATTATAACATGTTTCTAAGAAAATTACCTATAAAACAAGAGAAAAGGAGGATAAACGTAGTCTTATGTAGTATTAAAAATACTTTAATTCCATCATTAAAGATAAAATAAGGAAAATTGCAAAATGACTTCCCTTTTCCGACAATTACTCCTACTTGGAAGATAAAAGTTAAGAAAAATTTGCGTATTTCCTATAGTACTTAATACTTCAATTTTTTCTTCTGAAACATAAAAACATACATGAACACCATCATGATATTTTTTTCAGGGAGAATATCAAAGGGTTATAAGCATGATATGAACACTTACATATATTTTTACGAGTGCAAAGTTTGAGGTATGAGCAAAACACTACAATGCTACTCAATTTATTCTTCTTCTTTGGGTCGTGGTAGCTCAGTGGTAAAGCGTTCATCTCTGGTACGTAGGGTCTCTGGTTCGATTCCAGCTCTAACCAAGTGAACTTCGTGGTGTACGAACACCGCGTGTGTGGGTTTTCTTGGGGTTCTCCCGTTTCCTCCCACTTTATTAATTGCACTATTTTACTCATTTCTCATCATCATCATCATCTTTAGCTTACCCAGCATAATCGTGGGACGTAAAACTGAAAGATTTCATTTCATTTCATATTCTTCTTCTTTGTCTCCACCTTTTCCAATTTTCATATGGGGCCAACGTTCCTGTCTTTAATCATTTTGCTGTACTCTCTCCTATCCTGGGCATTCTCTATTCCTTATCTCTCAAATCTTCTCACATCTTCCTTCCATCTTATTTTAGGTTTTTCTCTTCCTTTTACCTGTTACTTCTAGCTGTTCAATGTCTTTTGCAACATAATCGTAGTTTCTTCTTTCTACGTGTACAAGCCACCTCAACCTTCATTCTTGAAACTTTTGACTCAAAGGTCACACTTCAACAGTGCCTCTTATATAATCGTTCCTTAATCTATTCTTCCTAGTCACACCACACATCTATCTTAACACTCTCATCTCCGCCACTTGTTTTTTCTTTCTCTGGGATCTTGTGATTGCAAAGGTTTCACCGCTGTGCATGATCACCGGTCCTATTAGTGTTTCATATAGCCTATACGACTTTTTAAACTGCAACGTACTTTATTGTCATGCAGCATTCCGCTGATCCTTCTCTAATTCAACCAACTAGACTGTATTCTGTGTAGGGGTTCTGTATGTAATGCTCCATCCTGGTCAAGGTACGATACAAGACACTGAAATTTCGAGGTACGTAGTAATCTCCCTTCTTGTAGCCGCAAGGAGCTTCCGATCTTCTTTGTGGAGTGTCATATATTCTGTCTTCGTTCTACTTATCCTCATGCCTCTCTTCCAACACTCCTCTCCACTTACTTCTTTGCCTTATTTTGGATGTTTCGCGTATAATAATATTACTCTATGTTCTCTACCTCTCTCGCTAACATATCCATTACCAAATTGAATACAGAATTGGTTCAGAGCTGATCCCTGATGCAGACCAACTTCCACAGGGAAACCTGTCATATCCACAACACTCACCACTTGGATTTCTGCTACCTCTTTACATGCCATTCACCACCTGTATATATTCTTCAGAGACCTCCTTCTCTCTCATGTATCGCTATAGTATTTGTTTGGGCACTCTGTCATATGCCCTTTCCAAATCTATGAAAACGAATTGCAACTCTGCTTATACTTCATAGTATAAGGCATTAATTCCCACATTCTTCTATTCCACATTACCCCAACTTATTCTCACAGTCTTGTACATCATTTAGTAAAAAACCTACTTAACATCAAAAACAAAATCAAACAAAAAAGAGTAAAGAATCTAAAGTGTATATATATGAAATTGGTCATATGAAATTACTAAAATGAACTTTCCTTTTATCAGTGTATAAGTTCAAGGGAGCCGATTTCTCTGTAAATTGGGGGGGGGGGGGCATTCAGATGCAGAAGGTATATATATATGAGGATATTAAGACAAATTGCATTCAAATTATACTAAATATAATAGTGGAGCCCACATGAGCTTTGGGAGGGGCCGGAACCCCCAGCATCGGCGCCCTTGTATAAGTTGTCTTATGTTTGCTTTGATTGTCTCTATAAAATAAATAGGAATATTCTAAAGTCCAAATTTAACATATCTCTAAAATATTTGGATATTCGGCATCACTTGTTCGAGATAAATCAATCACTAATCCTAAATATCTAAATATTTCATTCTAAATCAAAGTGGAATTCGTCTGCGAGCTCGAGTTCGTACTAACTTGTGTTTATCAGTGCTATCAGTACAAATGGCGTTCATGGATTATCAAAAAATGAAATATTATAAATTTGTGGAGTCAACATTATAAACGAAGACCGTAATTGGTCGTAGACAAATTGATCACTTCCAAAAAACAATGAAATTTAGCTCATCTTTTTTTCGCTGTGAAACCGCATTTAAGAACAATTGAATTCTGTAATAAACTTACGCTGTTCATTGCATACCTTCGTTTGTATGATACGTGTGATTGGCGAGAAATTGATTATTCTGTGGGTTAGTTTTTCTTTGTCAGCAAATGGAGTCAATCAACTAGAAGCTATGCTGATACACAAATTTATAAGCTAATAAATCCAGCACATACTGAAATTATAATTTATGCTTGATTCAAATTCATATATTCAAAGTCCTTTATTCAAAAAATCCAGGGCAATTGTCTTCCTCATGGGCACCATCAAAAGATTAATGCAACACCTAGGTTACAAAGGACAGGGCCTAGTATTAACGACCGGTGCTTTCGGAGGGTGCACAAATAGTACTGGAAGACTATAGATCGTTCCCTACCACAAATGGGAGGCAGCCCAAACCATTTAGACCCAAGGGAATTCAGTCCAACTGTCAAAGCTTCAGAAAATTAGTCATAAAGTTTATGCGGAACGCTTAGGGGATCTGGCGTAAAACACGGTAACCCACTGACCGACTGAAATTGAGATCTGAACTGTAATCATCTTGTCTTGGGTGGGGCGCGTAAGTTGGTCATTTTAAGTGGTTGAAAATTTCGTCGATTGATGGTGTAGATGACTACATAATGCATGGGAAACCACAACATATTTGAAGTAAAACATGGTAAGCCACAATCGAGATGTAGGGAATAGTAGACAACGTGCGCACATCCACAAGCAATTTATCGAATACGAAAGTAGATTCGACGATGTTTACTGTTGTTGATGATAGCAATGAATATCCTATACTCCCGAAAATATTACAAGTTGTAACAAACAGAACATGGAATATGATCATAAGGTATGAAAACGCTACTCTATGTGCAAGCAATTACACATTGATGGATTACAAGCGGCTAAAATCATCACAAACAATTGATGCTTGTAACATTGATGCCTCGGAGTGATTTTGTACCTTAACAGACTTCGTCAACTGTAAGTATTAATAGATCTATTATTTAAACAGTATGCCAATGTGCTACACTTTTGTTCATTTGTGTAAAACATGGTAAGCCACACTTTACACTCAAGTTAAATGAAAGAGACGGTTTAAAGTTGTGTTCATTGCAAATAATAGTAAATTTAAATGTAATAACTTGAAAGAAGAAATACCAAATATTATTTCATGTTTGTATTGACTTATTTTATATGTATGCTTACTTGTTTACTTTTCAATTCAGAATTTCACAAAAATAAAAATTCCATTTTCTAGAAATCTCACTTTTGTGAGTTATCCAGTTTTACACCCGAACCCCATACCGTTTACTTTGCTTTTTACTTATAAGAATTATTAAAAAAAAAATCTGGCCATGAATCTCTTAAGCTATGAATGGAGTTCCAGATAGAGGTCTTACAAATGGCCAAAAAGTGGACTTGTTTCCTTTGTGCACTGAATGCTCCAATTATTAAATTATCGATATATGACAAAGTGGAGGTTTTCAATACTTCTTTATTCTTAAAAAAAAAAAAAAGTTAATGAAACGATCTTTTATCAGTTAAGGTTTTCTTATTTTCAAACAGAATTCAGTTAATGTTTGGGGATTTTAGAGAAAGAAGTTTGAAAAGTCTCTATGTTGTCAATACATTTTTAATTTGCTTCGAGCCGAAAGTCATGGAAGAAAACTGCTATGACTCTTCGACCTATTTTACGTGTTGCTTTAGTGAAGGAACGTTAAATGCTTTGTATTCACAAATTTCCCTTTTATTCTTTTTATTCTCAGTAAATGTGTGTATTTTAAAGATAGTACTAATACATATTTCATAAAATATTAACATTAAAATAAAAGAAACTATTAAACATTAGTTAATGTACGGAAAAAGAAATACCAGATAAGCTAATAAGATGCAGACCCAGTTGTAAGTACATTCCACTTTCAGGCTCTACACAAGGTCGTGTAGTGGAACAGTAACGGCTGTGACTTTGCAGCTCAAACAGAAACACCAAAACACTGTTTTAAGTAGTGCAACTGATACACGTTCCTTTAATGTGCGCTTAATTATTCATGATTCTGGAAAGAATTATTTTACGTTTATCTTTAATGGCTCACAACAAGTGTCAATGTCTGGCTTGTTGTTGAAAGCAGAAGTGAAGATTCTTTACGTGGAAGGAATCCCCTTTACAGATATACAGGGCTAGCATAAATGATTCATTCGTTTTCAAAAGGCTATATTTTGAAAAGGTAAACATATGAAAGATATATGAAAAGAACCAAGTTTATACACCCTCTACAAATGTTCAATATGTGCCCCTTTCGTGACACGACACACGTCCAGACGATACTCGAGCTCATTTCATACATTTTGTAGCATAGTCCTGTCAATTGTCTGCACTGCATTCTTTGAGCTTAACTAAGGATTACGGTAGTGGTGGCACGTAAACAAGGTCCCTAAACTACCCTCAGGAAGAAGTCGCAGGGCGTTAAATCAGGAGATCTGGAGTGCCAGGGGAACAAAGCTAGGTCATTCTCACCAATACGCTCAATCCAGCAATATGGGATGTGCCAATAAGGGGCTACCTCGTCTTGTGCCCCCCTTCCTCGTGCTCTTACCTGGAAAATACGCAACACAAACTTGGTGAGTTTGTGTTCTTTTCAGATATTTTTCATGTGTGTACGTGTAATATAGCCTTTTCAAAACGAATGATTCATTTATTCCTATGCTAACCCTGTATTCTCAAGTCAGTAAATATTCTGCTTATGAAAGGATAATTAAGTGCGTAAGTAAATATCTGTATAACGAAGCCATATCTAGTTCTGTATTCCAGGTATTCTTAAACATATTCTCATCTATGTCTTCGATCCGGTCCGTGTGAACATGGGCAAAAAAAAAAAAAAAAAAAAAAAAAAACTGCTTACCCTACACATGGTCTACCAACTTAGCGGCCCCACAATAATCAGTTAGAAACTATCTCCGGCTAGGAGCATCGGGCAAGATATTTTGCGACATTCACATTGGTAATTCAATGTTTTACATAGTCACAAAAGTAAACAACCATCCACTGAAAGCAAATCAGGTTTTAAGGTTGCATTTGCTCTTAATTCTACTCATAATAACTCTTTTCTAGAAATTTAAATCGACTTAGTTTGTTTTAAATGGTTTACTAAGTTAATCACGTCATTACTACTACTAATAATAATAATACTAATAACAATAAAGCTATAGCGCAGAAAGTCATGAAGAGCTTAATCTCGAGACTCACAATCAACTGGGTGGTGTGTGGTTAGTACAGTCTATAATTCAACGTATCCTTACTTCTCACTTCTTGTCCTACAGTCCACTTCCTTACCCACCCTCGAGATACATGGTCAACGTTGAAGACTAATGATTCTCACGGAAATGTTGTCTTCTTTTTCCTCTTTTTGAAGTAAAATTGGATGCAAGTGCTCTTGGTTAGTAGCATTGAGATTCCTCTTATGTTTGGAAAAATTATTTTCCTCACTTTATTATTATTATTATTATTATTATTATTATTATTATTATTATTATTATTATTATTATTATTATTATTATTATTATTATTTCAGAATAATTAACATCAGAGAAGTATTCTCGATTCGATTTAACAGCGCTTGGGTTCATCGCTTATTTCTTATTTCGCTTTCTGTTTTGTCCTCTCTTTTCCTTTTCTTCCTCCATTGTTTCGTGTGAGATGCAAACTAATATAGACAGTGGACCCACGGGTTATGAGATTAATTCATTCCGTAATACTATTCGTAAACCCACATTATTTTTCCCGTTGCAAGTATGTAAATACAATTTATCTTCTAGCAAGACAAACATAATACTGTATGTTTTTTTTTTGTTTTTTTTTTTTACATTTTTAAATGTTTTTCTGTGATGAAGAATATAGAACGAAAATAACATTATAACATTAAAAGACAAATACAAGAAAGAGTAAATTAAACAAAACAGTATAATGTCCGAAAAAAAAAACAAAAAAAGTGAATAAAAAGTGGGCTTTCAACACAACATTCTGACAGAAAAATGTTTAAGGCAATGCGCAGAAGTATTACTGGTAAAATAAAATTGTCAGCACAGACGTGTGTGTTTTCGTATTCTCAAATATGTAAACAGCAAGAAAAAATATTCACAAAAGTTCTTTGTAATCAAGGGAGTTCGTAAAGCGAGAGTTCACTATATATTAGCCGAATCATCGTTTTGTTTGCGTAAAGTACGAAAAGGTTCTTTATTTGTTTTAGTACTTTTGATGAGAGAAGAAAACTCTTTTTCTTTTAATCATTTCTTATTAAGCGTTGAATGACAGTCTCTGCTCACGACAGATCTCTTGTTCAGAATGCTAGCTCAATTAAATTTCTGTATTTGTACCAAAATGATATTTAAGTTGTAATGCAAAAAATGTCATGGTGTCCTTAACTATTCCTATGAAGTGCTTCCGTATTTTGTAGTTGCTGCTTAACCAAGTGCTTGGAACAAAATTCTATGGTCTCAACTGAATACACAACCAACCAAGTGGCTCCATGAAACCTGTTTGTGCATATAAGCTGTGTGTAGTTATTATTCTGATCGTTGTTTTATATAGAAATCTGAAGTCCTACACATTACAAAATGTGGGATTCTGTTCCCATATCTCCTCTCCACAGGAAGAGGAGAAATCCAAAGCTAAATAACAGAGAGAAGGAGTAAGACAAGCAATTATGGAAAGGGAAAACTTCGGTTGACTGCTGATTTCTTTGTCTCTCATCTTGAACAACTAGAGCGAATCAACCAGCGAGAATGTTCCACTCGACTACATCTTCTGGTACAGACAATATCCTATTTATGTCAATCCTATTTCTCTTCATTGGACACACACACACACACACCTTTTAGACCAGTCTTATTTAGAAAAGCACTTTGCCCTTAAACTTAAGACTATTATTATTAGACTTCCAAACTATCCTATGTGTAAGTGTTGGAAGTCTAACATCCATCCATCCGTCCGTCCGTCCGTCCGTCCGTCGACAAATATCGGGGCAAAAACGGTAAGATATATGCGTCTTTTGCAATCGATTTATATCCCAAGAATAGATTTTATCTCCTCCGTTAACTTTATATTCAAACCGGAAGTGGTTCACATTAGTCATTTCCAGTTTCAACGTTTATGGCCATAGAACAAAAAAGGAATATACATATATCAAGAAGCGATTTTTTGCAAACGATTCGGCGTTTCAAGATATATCCTGACTATCCACAAGACTTTACCAAAACCGGAATTTACTATTACTTCCGGTCTCAATACTAATTTCCGTAGAGCAAAATCAGTTTAGTTTATCAGGATGCGTGTTTTGAGCAATCGATTCTATCTCCTCCGTTAACAGTCTATTCAAACAACAAGTAGTTAAAATTAGACACTTTTGGTTTCAACGTTTATCGCCATAAAACTAAAACTAACAGATAGCAAGAAGTTTTTTTTTCCAAATGATTAAGCGTCTCAAGGCAACACATCAAAACTATCCATGCCACTCTACCGAAACCGGAAGTAGTTCAATTTTATTAATCTGGTTTCAATACCGGTTTCAACGTTATCTCCATAGAACAAAAATGGTAACAGTTGTCGAGTTTTCTTTTCTTTTCTTTTTTTTTAACAATTCAGTGTTTGAGGGCAACATAACATAACTAACCATAACTCTATTTAAATCGGAAGAGGCTCAAATTTATTATTACTTCCAGTTTTAATACTGATTTCCGTAGAGTAAAAATAGTAAATGCTATTAACATGCGGTTTTTGCAATCGATTAAGCGTTCAAAAATAGGTACCATCTTCTTTACTAACCCTCTGTTGTTCCTTGAGGTGAACATGTTGACATGTGTCCTTTCTCTGCATACCGTCTCGTTCGATCCCTGGCGTAGATATTTGCCTCAAACAAAAATCAAAGTAGTCGTTTGGATCCCACTTTAAGGAGTATGCCCGCCTTATTAAACGCAGGGGTGTAGAAGTCCAATTAATCAATTTATAGAAAAGGTTTATAGCTTTTACAAACTAATAATAATATCAATGTTATTTTGGTTGTGATGGTTTCTCTAATTAGTTTATTTCAAACCAACAATTGACCAAATACTGTCCCCATCAGTTTTCTTGATTGATCAAAACTTCACTATTTTTTTGAAAGAAAAATGTTAACCAAAAGAATTAGATTTTGAAATAAAAGAAACAGTATTTTGTGTTTCAGATTTCTGTATTTCAGACTTTTTTTTTTCATGTATGATCCAATCTCGTTCAGGATATGTAAATTCTGTCAAGAGCATCACGGCTATGTAAGAATACCTTCAATTAAGTACAAGATCATGTCCTTCCTCAATCTTTATCTTAAGGATATAGTTAGAACAAAAAACCTTGAGAAGCCTTGCACATAAAAGATTTCCTCAGAAGCGTGTGATGCTATTATACTGAACTGAAGATACTGGCGCCAGCGTGCATGTCAAATGAGACTACCGATCACTAGGCTGTCAATTGCTGTTTCGAGTTTTGCCTGCAGTAAAGATCATTGGAATAATACAGAAAATGACTACAGAAAACGAGCATCGAGATAAACAAGGAAATATCATCATCATCATCATAAGTATTGTCTATCATCGACAGTGAGCAGCTTTTATGTACTGCAATCTTCAGCTAACCTTTTCGCCTTATTGTAGGAGTTACACGTTTTAATATACCCTTTCAATTGTAATTTTCTTCTCCCTCTTTTTCCTTTCACCATACTTTCCACCAATTTCCTTGGGGCTCAATTTCTTCTCAAATAATGTATTAATTACTTTATTTCTCGTTTTAATTATATGCAAAATCACTCTAGAAAGAAGGATGTTACCAACTGCGAACGAAGCTGTGTTTGTGAGCAGTCCTCTCATTCAGGAGTAACTTCGGAGAGAATAAACCATTGTTAGACCAGTTTACTTTGCATAGGGAAGAAATAGTTACTGAAACTCAGAAAATGGTCATTTTATATGCAATGTATAAAACATTTACAAAAATCTGTTCTAAAAGAGTGAGGTTCTTTAAAACATCACATAAAGCACTGATTTTTCCTTCACTACAGTTAAAATGTTGTATTTATTGATCTAGAAAAGGCTTTTAACCACGTGAATTGGGAATTGTTGTTGGGAGTTCTAAAGAAAGTTCGGTTGGAATGGAAAGATCGAAGACTCATAAACTTAAATATGAACAAGAAGTAAGTGTTAGAATAAGGGAGGAGATGACAAAGGAGAGTGCAGGTGGAACAGGAATTCAATAGGGATGTTATCTCTCGCCAACATTTGATGTATATCAGAAAACATAGTGAAACTACAGAATCATGACGGCATTTCGGTAGGAGGTAGAATGATTAGATATATACAGTCTACAGATGATATGGCGCTTGTTGCAGAATCTCAAAGATAGATAAGCAAAAGCCATGGTGATTAGAACAAAGCGGTCGGTGTCAAATATAGAAATAGGAGGGAGGAAATACAGTAGGTGACTAGTTTTCGATTCCTGGGTAATATTATTAGTAATGGCATGAAGTGCGAACGTGAAATAAAACCAAGGATAGGAATGGTAAAAGAAGCCTTTGGGAGGAAGAAAATGCTGTTTTGTGGGACCTTGAGTAAAGAATTGACAAAAAAGACTCATAAAATGCTTCGTGTGGAGTATTGTAATGCACGGGGCAGGAACATGTACATTACGGAGAAGTGATGAAAAACGACTGTAAGCTTACGAAATGTGGGTGTGGAGAAGAATGGAAAGAATTCGTTGAGTCCAGCTGAAAATGAATGAGAGAGTGTTAGAGATGATGGCGGAGAAAAGGATAGCTATAGATATTAAGAAGAGGAAGAGAAACTGGTTGAGACATTGACTAAGAAGAAACTGATGGTAGGAAAGACAGGGAGGGGGCGAAGAAGACTACACTTAATGGACCATATCAAAATAGAAAAATGGCACACACGTGACGACGAAAGGTTAGCGGAAGACAGTGAGTATGGAAGCTTCTAAGTTGCCATTAATGGCATGATACCCATGAAGATGATGAGCAGTTAAAAGGCAAAGACGTGCTCTAACTGTACTGTACTTAAGTAACGGAAACATTTCTGATAGAAGGCAAATTTTATGGGTAACAAGAACTTAGTTGGGATTATTCTCAATACATAATCAAACATGTTATACAACAGACAGCACACAGGTCACAACTTTAAAATGCATATGTAAAAGATAGTTCTAAAGAGTATTTGGCGTGAAGGAATACATTAAAAATTAGAGCTAGGAGTACTACGTGTGGGTCAGCCTATATATTCCTCCGATATACATTTGAACTTCCCATAGCGTCAAGTCGTCAGGTCATTGCCTGAAGTTATATTACAAGAAAATACTTCAAAACGAAGTGAGCTCGAGGATCAAGATTACCTTTCCCACCTGCTACATTTTCTCAAATTCCTTAAGCATATAATGCAACAGTCATTTTCATCCAAGTTCATTTAATTCATTAACCACGAACAATACAACTATTGATACGTAATTTCAATAACAAATTTGGATTGGTTGATTGATTTTAGTTTCACGTACCTTTCAGCATGGGACGGAACGTCGGGACCTATTGCTGGATGTGGTATCCGACCGAACCCCTACTCGGGATTCCAAGCCGGTACGACGTCCACAGAAAGTACGTTAGCAAATCTTATCTTCTGAAAATTCCAATGAACCATATATTTGTTGGACAATCATAGCGAGGGTCGGACTTTCAGTGCTTCAGCAAATCGTAGGACGGTGGAAAATTAGTGAGATAATATTTTCCAGTTAGTATATGACTTTTGGGGTTCTAAAGTTGAAATTTATGTCATCAAATTCCAGTAAAAAAGATCCCTCTCCATCCACCTAATCAAGAAGTTCCTACCAAAAATACCAAATTTTTAAGTTTTCATTCGTTATCCGTCTCACTTCTCTCTCTTCTCTTCCAGAATCAACGTTGATTTATTGCACTCTCACATTACATACAACACTGCACGTAATTTTGTTTAAAATATGTCACAACACAGAAAAATATCCAAATATAAGCTGAGCTCGGGACCGTAATACACCAAATTATGGATACATTAAAATATTAAATAATACTTTTGATAAAGTGGATACTTTCAAATATCTAGGATCAGTATTAACAGACGAAAATCATATTCACGAAGAAATTAAATGTCGACTAAAAGCAGGGAATTCGTGTTACTATTCGGTTCAGAATCTCTTGTCGTCGCGAATTCTATCGAGGAATTTGAAGGTTAAAATATATAAAACGATTATCATGTCTGTTCTGTATGGTTGCGAAACATGGCCGCTTACTCTGAGGGAAGAACATACACTGAAAGTATTTGATAACAAGATCCTGAGACAAATATTCGGACCCAAGAGGAACGGGAATGGAGAATGGCGGAAACTTCATAAGGAGGAACTACATAATTTATACGGTTTACCCAACATTGTTAGGGTTGTCAAGTCTAGGAGGCTTAGGTAGGCAGGTCATGTAGCTAGAATGGAAGAAAGTAGAAATGCTTTCAAAGTCTTGATTGGAATACCAATGGGAAAACGACCATTAGGAAGACCTAGGTGCAGATGGGAGGACAATATTAAGATGGATCTCGCAGAGATAGGAACACAAAGTAGAAACTGGATCCAATTGGCTGAGGATAGAAGTCAGTGGAGAGCTTTTGTGAACGCGGCGTTGAACCTCCGGGTCCCATAGACCACAGAGTTAGTTAATTTTAGTTTTATAAGCTGAGGAAGGTATAAGGTAGAAAAGTGAGAAAGTTTACCGGCCTCGTTTAGATTGCAGAGAATGTAAATACTAATAAGGTAATATAAAAATTATTTGCTGAAACTATAAAATTTTGCTAATCCCGACTAAAGTGAGTATAAGAACAAATTATCTTTGGTAAAGTAAAAGAGCTTGAATTACTATCAAATTCTCGTTCACTGAAAATGTAGCGAAGGGAAGCTCAGTACTTTATAGCGCAGAAATGATGTTCGAAACTATCAAGTCAAATTTTATTTAGAATATTTTCTTACCTGTAAGTTATCCACATACACTCTTTAATATCCCTTACATTCTCCATTACGTTTCTAGGTTCAGTATAAAATGTACTCACATAAAAAACGATATGTTCCCTTAGTGCGTGTAGACGTTGAAATGTAATGAAATCTTTGAATTTAATGTCCCATGATTATGCCCGTAAGGCTAAGGGAGACGATGATTAAAGCAAGTGAATGATAATGGAAGAATTGGTGGAATAAAAAGTGGGAGGAAACAGAAGAACCCCGAAACACTCAGACACAATGTCCACCACAAACTTACATGGCCATGGATCGAACCAAGGACCGCACGAACAACAAGTAAGCTCTCTAGCAGTGTGTCTCCGTGCCCTCTCTGTAGACGTTGAATCTCCCTTCTCGTAGTATGAAGTACTTGCTGACTAACTGATTTTTTTTTTTTTTTAACTTTTTCAACATTTAGACCTAGAAAATGAATGTTGTCAAACACATTTCAATTCTATTTCACTCTTTGACGTCTTGAAATGTCAACAAATCAAAGGTCAAATTGTATTAGGCAGAAACTTAGATTTTTCAATTTCCAGTTAGGCATGGTTTTCAAGTGACCAAATACTCGAATATTTGGAATTTGGCACCAAAATATTCAAATTGTGTTTCCGATGTAATATAATTATCGATTAAGATACTTTTTATTCTTCCAAATTTCCACCGAAAATGGTGTTTTTTGTTTCACCCACCAATTGTCGTACTTAAAAAAAAAATCCCAGCTCTAATCATAACGTTCGTTTCAATTAATAAAATATGAATTGAGTTGTATTTCAGTTTAGCGTCCCTTTCAGCAGCGAGGCTATGTGAGACGTGGACCTACTGATTAACGTGGAATCCGAACCACATGAGCTCCCTCCGGGAATCGAACCCGGGTCTCTCGCGTCAAGGGCGCATACGCTAACCGCTTAGCCACGGAGGAGCTCTAATAAAATATGAGATAGTTCTATGTATTTCCTGGCAATCACATGTTTACCGCCAAGAGAAGAGGAAGACTAAGTTCTGTGGCCTCACCAATTGCCAATGATACAGATCAGAAAAGAAGATGACATTGTCTTCTTTAGCAAACGTTTCCAAGTCAA
This sequence comes from Thermobia domestica, assembly GCF_964235325.1. NCBI lineage: Eukaryota > Metazoa > Arthropoda > Insecta > Zygentoma > Lepismatidae > Thermobia > Thermobia domestica. The sequence goes on along the minus strand of NC_137469.1, from coordinate 184,358,218 downwards.
TGAAATAATATGGAAGTTACACAGAACGTAAACACACAAAACAAATTAAATTCGGAAGTTTACTTTTCTTTTTCCCGTCTATAAAAGGGTAAAATTGGACCGCGATGGCTCAGTGGTAAAGCGTTCACCTCTGGTGCATTGAGTCCTTAGTTCGATCCTACCTCGCGCCAAGTGAGCTTTGTGGTGAACAAACACCGTGTGCGTGAGTTTTCTCGGGGTTCTCCCGTTTCCTCCCACTTTCTTCATTCCACCATTTCATTCATGTCTCGTCATCACCGTCTCCTTTTAGCCTAGAAGGCATATACTTAAAGAGATCGTTTCATTTCATTCTCAAAAGGGTTAAAACTGTGCTTTCCTTGTTCTGAAAGACACAAATATTTCCCCAAATCATCAACTGATTAAAACATGGAGATGATATTTGTCTTAGTTTACTTCTCTGAAGATTTGTTATGGAATATCCAAAGCAATCATGAAAGGCAAAAAGTTTCATTTCTGAGAGTGTTAAAAAAAAAAAAAAAAGATCGTTTCGTCTTTTTATTTAGATATATCCATCAAGATTCGTGGTAGCCGTTTTCTAGTAAGCGGCACCACGTACGTATAAGTCCAGCTACATTATTATCTATAATAGAATGCGACAAACATGAAACCTACGGCAACAGATACTGATTAATGATTCATACAGTTCCCTCCTCCATCATGTCTTTGCCTCTCTGTGAATGCATTTTAAATAAAGTAGATGGCCTTCGATTTCAAATGCAATCAACAGAAGCAGTAAAAGTTGCCAATAGCAGTTATAGAAAGCTTAATCAATATGGTTCTAATTCACTTATCCCGTGTATAACCTGATTCAAAAATGATGTTGCTTAGAACAGGGTTTCTCAACCTGTGGTACGCGTACCACGAGTAGTACGTGAGCCTCTTTTGGTGATACATACACCTTATAATGATATCAATAACTAATATGTTTTGCTGATACGCCTGTGCAAAAGGTTAAGAGCCCCTGGCTCAGACGATTCAATGATGTTGGAATATGAAAATGTTACGGGGTGCTTGCGAATGTGTCACTGACTGTTGCTAAGGAGGATGGAGGTTGGAATGCAGACAACACAGCTTGAAGATAAATTGATTTTGTGTTTCAAGATTACGTGGAAGATTATAAACGGTAAGAAATACGATTAAGATTGGAAGATAGAGAGTTTATGACTGATATAGAGTTAAGAGATTCAGAAGATAGTCACGGCACAGATTAAGAATAAAGGATATTAAAAACTTTTAGTTTTGTGTATTTGTGTGTTTGGTAGCCTATTCCTTCAGATATTCCTGTGATATTCTCTAACAACAACATTAAAAAAAAAGTCCCATTACATGACGGTTTTCGCAAAATTTGTGGATCGCAACCAATGCAAAAAATGCAATAAGCAATTAAAACTGCAAAGCCGATTATTGCAAACTAAAGCGCAAATTGTGCGTTGTGATGACGCATGCAGCTTCGTAAAGGGGACCTAGGTCTGCAAGTAGCAGGGAAAGAAAACAATAGGAAATTTTAGAGATGACAACGTTCTTTTGGGTGACGGCCATTCATTTGGAAAGAGATTACCTAGGGAAAACATCCTTCCTGCAAGTCTGGTTACGCCCATATTCAATTACTGGAGTGGTAAATAGGAGAAAATGTAAAATAAGCGAAAATAATATTCAAGTAACTGCAAGAACAAATATCGGTACTTGACTTATCCCCATTCACGGATAAACATAATAATATAACAACAATATTTATGGTGTAACTGTCCTACTGTGTGACGACAGAATATTGTCTACGTGAAGAGAATGAAAACGTGCCTGGAAAAAGAAGTAGAAGTGCGAGGGTCAAACTTCGTAGTATTTTATGATTAGAATAAGTCAGTAGTCTGATATTTGCATGATATAAAGGAAGGAAACTATAGGAAAGTAGTCCTATGTCTATCTGACAATAACTCAATCCCGTTCATCCTACTTTTTCCAAGCTTAAGAACAATGATGGTAATGACTTGAACCCAATTTGTAATTCTGTTGGAAAATTTTCTCTAGGTTTTAATTGTGCAGGCTCTAAATGGGTATTCAAAAGGAGTTCAAAACCTTTTGTTACACAAAATACAAGAGCAGGAGGCTTTCATAGATGAACACGGCTTAAATATGAGAAAATCTTTGAGTTTAACATTCCACGTTCATGACCGTTAGGCTAAGGGAGACGATGAATAAATAATAATGGAAGTGAATAATAATGGAAGAATTGGTGCTTTGAGAAAGTGGGAGGAAACGTGAGTATCCCGAGGAAACGGACGATGTTGTCCACCACACGCCACAAACTTGCTTTGCAGGGGATCGAACCACGGACTCCACACCAGAGGTAAGCACTCTACTACTGAGCCAGCGTGCACTCCCAAACACGGCTTAAGAAGCCTGAAGGTTTAACACCGCAGAAACATAAGTAGAATTACGTTCAATCCGATGGCAATTAAATTCAATCAGGAATTTACCTAGGTATATTACGTTCATATTATATTATATATTATTATACATAATACAATTTCGGTTATTTTCTTCATGTGCCCAAGATCTCTTTCCCGACTAAAATCCTATGTATCCTACACAAAGATTGGATAACACACTAGTATGGTTCCACCATCTTTACATTTTCATTTCCAGGTAATTATTGCAATGCTTCACATTTAATTTAATTATTTCCTGTTTGTCTTTTCCTGTCCCTTTAGAGAAAGATAATGATGATTTTTTTTTTTTTTTTTGAGGATTTACTTCAGGATTGTACATCACTGGATCAATAAATCAAACAGCTTTTGACAGTAGATCGCTGAAAGACAGAAATCCTCTGACTGAAGCGGAAAGAAAGTGTTCCAGTAAGTTACTTTTACGCGATAGCATAACGTAAGGGGATACTTCTCTTCGATTCTTCACGCTAATTCTCGTTCAATTTCTATGAAGGAACACCAGTAGAGGCTACGGAAAAGCATCGTTTATTGTGATCCCAAAAAGACCTTCCGTAATACTATTTTGATAAGCAAGAATGAGTACAGAATGAATGCTCAGATATCAAGAATGAGAACTGGGATCACATGAGTGTACTGGTGAGAGTTATTTATATTTGAAACGCATACATATCATTGTGAACAATTGTCGATCCATTGCTGGATTAAGGTCTTTCCAATACTTTTTGACACTATTTTTCTTGGATAATTCGTTTCCAAGATATTAACAGTGCTATCTAATGTCGTCACACCACCTTGTGTTAGGATGCTGCAGGTCCCCACTTGTCACTTGTGGTAGCCAGTAAAAATTTTGGTTACGTCTACCTTGTATGGTTTGTTTCCTAAAATAGTTATATTTATCCATCTCTCTCTCTCTCTCTCTCTCTCCAGCGAAAAGAGATTATCTAATATATAGGAGTTACTTTTCAGATCAAGTACATTTTCAGATTATTTTCAAGATTTCGTAAAAATTTACACTATTTTGCTTTCAGGAAACCACGACAAATCTAGCTCCAAAATCAATTAGATATAAGGGCTCAGGGAATGAAGAGAAACCCACGCTGGACGGTTGGTTAATTAAAAAAAAAAATGAATAATTATAAAATATGTCTGGAGAAATTTTCACAGTAGCTATCACCAAAATTCAAAGCAATAAGCGTTCGAAATAATTCTCTTACTTTACCGTTCTACTGCGAAAGGATTTTCATTCCTACATACGTAACCAATGATAGAAGTACTGCTTTGTCTTTGCATACAGACGCGCTCTATTACAGTAACTCAAAACCATCTGCGGTTACCACTGAAGTATCAGAATGCTTATCATCAGTGGCGTATTTGCGATTTTGTTTCGGGGAGGGCTTTGCTAACTTTCGGGGGGGGGCTTTGCCTGAAAATGTGAAAATTCTGCAAGATATTTCATATACTTTACTATAGTAAGTAACATTTCGGTGGGGGCTTAAGCCCGGAAGCCCCCTAAATACCCCACTGCTTATCATCATCATAGCCACTGGTAGACCACTTGCCTTGTGTAACCCCCTCGTTTCAACAATTCATCAATTACAATATTCTTCTTCCTCCGTAATTTTCCTTCCATTATGCAGCACATTCCTAAGAAGACAATTTCTTCTTAGGCACTTCCCTATCCAATTTAGACTACTTTTAACCACGAGTAGGTTCCGAGAGGCTTGATCAATAATATAAAAGGTCGACCAAGGTGTTGCATAGGAAATTGCACAGTAAGCAACTATTTCCTTTATATTTATTTTAATAACTAGTTTCCATTAATTGGGGGTAAATCTATAATTTTGAAAGCCAGAGAGCGATTTAAAAAGAAACAAATTAGGGGCAACTTAGAGCGGCGATCAAAGGACAGTTCCAAGAACTAAGCGAATTTGAATTCGCATTAACAACTTTTCGGCTTTCCAAGAGTTATTCGTTGCTTTAAGCTTTCATGACGAGAGTTCAACATTGCTCTCTTTGGTCTTCACGTGATAAACGTCGTGTATTTTAGGTATTTAACCAACGATACTGACCCTCAAGAGGCTGGCGATATGACCAGCGAAACGATCGTCGGATAAATCCCTAAAATAAATTACGTTTATCACCTGAACACTAGATTGATTGATTGAGTTTAACGTCCCGTTCAGCAGCGAGGCTTATGAGATGTGGACCTACTGTTTAACGTGGAATCCGAACCACGTGAGCTCCCGCCGGGAATCAAACCCGGGACTCCAACGCCAAAGGCGCGTACGCTAACCACTTAGCCACGAAGGAGCTCACCTGAACACTAGAGAGCAATGAATAGCTATATTTGTTATCAAATCAATGTTAAAGCAATATCGATTATATTACCTTGATCATGGGGAAATTACTTCTTGTGTTGTTAATCTCACGTCCTTCCGGCTTCGATTCTCTGTGCCGATATATTCGTAGCTGATGTCGTGAGATTAATGGGGAGATACTTGAATTACGAATAGTAAACTGAAGTTTAAAAAGCCAACAAAACATAAATGGGACAAGGTGTGTTGGCTGCACATCATCCCACTATAAGACATCTGATGGCCATAGCCCGTTCAACGTGCAAGTGGAAGATGAAATTGAACATCCGCCATTGATAAGCAGATTGAAGAAAACCAACAAATCTATTAAAACTCCTCTGTTGTGTTCTACACGATTAGGGATGGGCACGAGTCCAGCTGAAACTTGACTTGACTCGATACTAGATTCGAATTCGAGTCGAGTTTCGAGTCTATTCAAAGGTAATTTCCTCGAGTCCAGTTCCAAGCCGAGTCACTGTTTTTGAGGCCGACTTTCGAGTCGAGTCGAGTTTGATAAGTGGCTCGCTCGTTTAGCTCGTTTTGAAATCAGGACCTGATTAGACTGGAAAGCGAAAGCCATGAGAAATATAAGCAGTAATGTGGAATACTTTGTGTTGCTCATGAGAGAGGACACTGCTTGCATCTCGTCTTGTCTCAATAATGAAACGACACATTTTTATAACGACACAGCCTCAAATGTCGTGAGCAGCAATATAAATATATACTGAATTTCTTACTATTAAGGCTGAGACCTACACGATCGAATTTTTGAGCCCAGGCAGAAGACCAACCCGGCTAGTGATGTCAACCGGCTTGGATCGGCTCGAGTGAGCGGACAACTCGAGCCGACTCGGTTCAGATGAGCCATCAACTTGGTTCACTTGAGCCAATGGCTCAAACTCGCTCAGTTAGGATGAGCCAGAGACTTGGCTGAACTTGGCTTGGCTCAGGTGAGTCATCGGCACGAACCGGCTCAGTTCGACTCGGCTCAATTGAGCCAATGGCTCGAGCTTGCTCGGTTGGTGAACCATCAGCTTGGTTCGGTTCGGCTCAGATGAGCCATTGGTTTGAGCAGGCTCCCTTGGGTGAGATGTTCGCTCGGATCACTTCTCGGTTTGGCTCGATAGTGAATGAAATGTGAGCCAAGCCGTTCGAGACGTTGACAACCCTAAACCCCAGGCCGAGCAGTTTTGAACATGTTTGGCCAGCATTCTATAACTTTTAACGATTTTACTCGAGCCCAAATACTTGCTCCTCCAGAATTCAAACTCAGAACCTCATGAACGATGTCTTTGTTTAGTATTCAAATGCAAACAAATCTTTCGTCGTTAAACACGGTGTTGTTATAATAATAATAAAAATAATAAACTGTAGTAGTAGTAGTATCATCATTGATAATTATATTGTCTATGTAGGATACTTGAAGAAAATAATTGAAACTACACACAGGATTTAGCTCGATTTAGCTCGTTTTGGCTCTACTCGACCCGAATTCGAATCGAGTTGGAGGAAATTTTTCGAGTCGAGCTCAAAGATGTGTGTTTCGAGTCCAGTCAAGTTTCAAAGAGAACTCGCTCGGCCCATCCCTATACACGATGCAGAAGGACTTCACTTGTATTGTTTCTATTGTAGTTTATATTCTAAATATTTCTCAAACATTTGAAGTCTATACGAACAGTGTAATACGATATGAACTGTGGAGCTCGCTCATTGCTTAGCGGTCAGAGCCCGAAGCGCCTTTGGCGTGAGAGACCCGGATTCGATTCCCAACAGGAGCTGATGTGGTTCGAATTCCACGTTAAGCTGTAGGTCTCATATAGCCTCGATCTGAAAGGGACACTAAACTGAATTCAACTCAACAATGACATGAAGTAATTGAATCATATTGTTAAATGTATAAAAAAAAATATTTATTTTATGCAGAATTATGGATCTCTAGAGTGGTCAGAAATTTAGCTTTGGGAAATTTTCATTTCTAGGTTGTCATCTTCGATTTTTACATGTATTTAACAATAACAATAATACATTTTTAAAAATAATCATTCAAAAATCTTTCAGTTTTACGTCCCACAGTTATGGGAGAGGATGAAGATGAGGAATGAATGAAAATGCGTGAATGTAACAAGTGGGAGGAAACAGGAGAACCTCAAGAAAACCACACACAGAACGAAATAAAAACTGAAGAAGATACCACGTATTATAATATAGACACTAAACCTTATCTTAATGAAATCTTGAAATTTGGATTTCCAACAAGGCAAACAAAGGACGCTGATTAGTACCGTAAATCTAAGGTCGCAGAAGAAAAAGATCAACGTTTACAACAATTGTAAACTGTGCGGGAGACACAGCATAAGTCAGAAATTGGTCAAAATGAATTGGAGATCTATGTGTGCATGCTCCACCTCCAGTTAACTTGGTATAAATCAATTCTAAACGTGAGTTGAATGATCGCGTTTTTGGCACTGTTAATAGAAGTGATTCATACTTACGTTTGGTAAAATAAAAAATCACTTCTTGAAAACCTGTTTCTCCCGCGCAGTCTAGATTTTTTTTTTTTTTAAAGTTTCGTATAGAATTTATTTTGTAACTAATTAATAATAAAATATCCAGGGAATTGCACTGAACTGTCTCTCTCCGATTTATTTAACAGTGTGATGCAGTTATTATTGAAATATTTGTCTGTGAAACAGGAACAAAATCATAAGTAAAGCTTTTTGGGAAAATTTCATCCGAAAAAAAACTTACTCCCTTGAAATAAACCACCCCTTCTGGATATTTTCATAAGAAGTGATATATGGAATATGATAGGGCCATTAATGAAATAGTCATTTATGAAATTTGAAGAAAATCGCCATGTTCGTTTTCTAGACATCGTCCGAAAACAAACTTTCCTCCAGTAGCGTCATTTCAGATTTGGTTTGGGGGGGGGGGCAAAACCCCTTGATATAAGTAAAATTTTGCGTTTTTCACTGACATACTATTATTCTATTGATAAAACCTATATAAATCTCAAACTGAGGGGGAAGAAATGCCCCTCCCTGCCCCCCTAAATGACGCCCCTGCTTTCCCCAGGGTAAAATATCCTTTTTGAATATTGTCATGAGAAGTTATTTACGCAACATGGTAAGAGTTATTACTGAAATATTGATTTATATATATATATATATATATATATATATATATATATATATATATATATATATATATATTAATTGTTAGAAAAGCAACTCATACTCGAGAGCAAAATACCACTTATTAATTCTTTTTTTTTTTCACAGGAAATGATTTATCTTGTATTGCAGTATTCTCAATGAAACATTTATAAATGGAGAAAATTGCCTGGAATGTACTCACCCGATGACTAAACTATCCCTTGTGGATTTTTTCACGACAAATGAATTATTAATGAAATATTTACAAATGGCCTGAGTTGTTTTTGGATGAAAAGATCCAATAGATTTCAATCAAAAATCTTCTTGTCGCCTTATATCTGGAGAACATGTGGGGTAGCCAAACCCAAACTATTACTTAACTCAATATGATGTCCTTATTTCGTAGAAAATACGAAAACTCGATTTAGGGGCCGTTCAAAAATTTTGTGGCACCTGATCCAAAAACTAATTATTGGCCAAAATCGCAATCTTTTGGTGCATTCCTAAAATTCTTGTTCCAGAAAATTGTCTCAAAAAGACACCGCGAAGGGTAAGCTTTATATATTGTTGTATATTTTTTTTGCAGGACGAATAAGTTATATCATATTGTCATCTTATTAGTGAAATATTTATTTATAAAATATAACGAAACTCACCTGAGATGTATTTAAAAAAAAGTCATCTCAATAAAATTCAATCCCAAGAATCAACAACCCCATCTGGATCTTTCCGAAAAAAAAAAATAAATAAACCTTTATCACATTACAGAGTTCTTAATGAAACAAAGATGACCAAAAATATAAACAAAATTGTTAAGTCACTTTCGAGAAAATAGTATTTTTTAAAATTTTCACCCCTATGTAAACTACCCTTATTTTTGGAGGTAGGAAGAAAATACTAGAAAAATCTGAAGTTTAAAATTTTGGTCTTGATACGTTGAACGGTATAATGGTCTGCAGGTGAGACAACATATTTACATCGGGACGTTCAGGCGAACAGACAACCAAAAATCCGTTGAAACCTGAATTCGATTTTTTTCATGATCACCATACTTTCTTGTATCCTATCGTCGCTCGAAAGTTTTAAAAAATGGAGTTAATGAACTATGTAAACCAGTGGTTCTCTCAACCTGGAAGGCGTAAAGAACGAGCAACGGGCATGCTAACTACTGACAAATAAAATGAAATTGAAATTATTGGAGTAAAGCTCCTCTTTACTCGACTCACGTAGGGATGCGCATGAGACGAGTCGATACAGGATTTTCCTGACAAAATTCGAGTCGAGACACGGCTCTTCCAATAGAAAAATATACATTTTTTGAGTCGAGACATCACTTTTACGGCACGTTTTCGAGTCGAGACAGCCACAATCTTGTCTCATGCGCATCCCTAGACTTAGGCGTTCGTTTGTCCGGAAACTCAGGAAAGGACATCTGGCGTTTAGGACTTCTGCCTTTTAGAACTTGTGCCGTTTAGGACTTCTGCCTTTTAGAACTTGTGCCGTTTAGGACTTCTGCCGCGTCCCCGTAGCCATTCGAGAGAGCGCGCGCTGAGTGTCGTAAGGGGTCGCATGGCCCAATCGGTCATACTATTGAGAAATAATCACCGAAAACCAGATGCCTACAGACTTAACCTTGAAAAAGCATTTAAGGCGCGAATCCTCATTGTCAGCAATGGAACATAGAATTTTCGGGTTAAGTTTAGAGTTACCCCTCCGCTTTTTATAAAAATCATGAAAATTTAGAGGAGGAATGAGGTAAGAAATGATAATTTGAAGTTTTTATTCGATGTTTAGGAATGTAAGTTCGGCAGGAGAGTTATGTTTAATACGAGAAAAGATATGTGGAAGTTAGTACTATTTGCCGGATGCTGAAGCATTGCGGAAGGTTTCAGCAGCATGGTAGTTGTAAAATATGGCGAACAGGTGCAACGGATGCGCAAAAATAATGAAGAATTTAAATTTTTGTGAAGCACACGAGGTATTGAAGTTAAGTGAAATGTAACAATTTTTAATACTTTAAGCACTGTTTTTTGTATGTTGCAAAGTCCAAGGGCACCTTCAGACTGGAGGGGCAACTCTAAACTTAAGCTGAATTTTCAGTAATAAAAATAGGGTGAAGCCCTTTTCATTTTGTTCTGCGAACAATTTTTCAAAGACATTATGCTTTCCGCTGATTGCCAAATTTAAATATTTGCGTATGGTGTTAGTTGACGAAAACAATTTTATGCACTAAAAGAATTCTATGAATAATCAATAAACGTCGATCGCTTCGCTTTAAATTTGCAATTATTCCATACCCAGGTAATATTATGAATGTTGTACAACGGAGTCCTTGAATTATACATCGTATAAGCACAAAATAACTATTTAATAAGCACTACGGTTTCATAAAAAAAATGGTAAAAAAAAAATAAATAATAATAATAATACTGTACTATGTTCGTATGCAGAAATCTTAACGAAAATAAATATAAATTAGGAAGATTATTATTATTATTTATAAACTGAAATACGAGTATTATTATTACTGAAATTTGAGAATTTTGCATCTGAAATCGCAAGTCACAGAAAAAGCAAGTATGACCAACGAGAGGTAACGAAAGAGCAAGGTATGAAATATATAGAATTTAGGAGGGGGCGAAGTACCCACAATTATGAAGGGGCGCCAAGTGAACAAGGTTGGAATCCACTGATCTAAACCCACAAAAAATATTTCTATATACTAAAAAGTAAAAGTACTGTATAACAGTCTGTGGCTAAAGCAAAACTGTCAAAGATACACTGGTATGATTTCATTAGAGGACAGCTTATCATGGGGTTGGTATAGTAAGGGGTGAGGGGTCTAAGGTCATACGTTGCTTAGGGCTCAAGATGCCTAAATCCACCACTTGCTACAAAAACTACAAATTGACATTACGACTCTCAAATCGTTACGCATATCACAATGAACATTCCAGCCAAACTACCACTAGAAAATCTTGTTGGCTAGAGTCTAACGCATGTGCTTTTAGTGCACGTAGTTGCGGGTTCGATTTCCGGTGTGAGAACAAACAATTAACTTCGCTATCATTCACTTTCATTCATTATCCATATCCTTTAGCCTCAAATACATAATCGTGGAACGTTAACTAAAAACATCCATTTTCATTTTATTACTATTAAAATTAATTTCCATTCTGTATGCAAAGAAACCATATTTCTTTATTCGGTAAATATTTCTTTTGTAACTATTAGTACTATAGCATGATTAGTGAGAAATTTCGAATATGTCTGCAAAACTAAAGCCCTCTTTGAGAATGACTGGTTACACCTCTGCTACAGATATTTGATTTCCTAAATATAGTTTATATTACGCCATCACTTCAATTCTAGAATGGCAATTTAAAACAAAAACTCGAAGGATAGTCCATTGTCATACATATGGTATGTGTGTGTCTTTTGAAAACTTTACCAAAGAACCAATAGTTATTATTTACTGGCGATTGGCTTAACGGGAGATTCCCAGTAAAGCTTGTTTTTCGAAGATATAAACTGGGAAAATAACACGTTTTGGTAAATCAGAAAACCAGAAAATCTGCACCAGAGTGAAAAAATATTTTACATACCTTTCTCTCCTGCTTTGAAGTCACCACTGGAAGACTGGATTATCTTGAGACGAAACACGATACGTCAACATGATCTGATGAAATGACATGAGCTCTTTTGCCAAAACAACAAGATATGTCTGGTTGTTTTTCTCACGTCTGCATGTCTTGTTCAGATTCACTACCTGCAGTTTACACGTTCCAATTGTTTCTTCTTCTCTTCCTTCGCCTCAACAGACAACCATTGCCATGTCTCATGGCAGCAACTTACAAGAAACAGCTATTTCTGTTAGTTTGCAGACGGCCTACATTTCCTACTTGCGATACAACAACAATTTCCATTGGCTGTTACTTCAAGTAAAAGTTTACTGCTGGAGAGGCTTTCATACGCTGTTACTCGGATCTGGTTTCCTTTTCCCCTCCATACTGCGTTATTATCATTTGTATGTTTGTTTCTTCTCTACATGTTTCCGCCGCAAACTTCTGAAGACCAGAAGCTTGACATGGGTGGGATACCCTTAGAATTACAGCAATGACTATTCCTAAAATTTCATTGAAGAAAGAAGTATTTTAACGCTGCTTTTTCAAAAAGTTACCTTGACCCAATTAGCACGCAGAACAGGTAGGAGAATAAGAATTAGGACATTTCAGTATCGGGTATCGTCATTGAAATATTTCTTTACCACTATTAAAGGAAAGTTCATTGTCGGAGAAACAGAAACCACTAGCAGACCTCTTTTCTCAACCAGTGTGCAAAATGACTGTGCGTAAGGAATTACTCCATGACACACACACACACACACACACAAAAAAAAAAAAACTGGAGAAGAAAATATTCATCCGTAGCAGGGATAACTACCCCTTCTAGAATATTTTCGAATGGTCGTGAAGCAAAGACAGGAACAACTGTCCTGTGTAGACACACTAGAAAGCACTTTTATTTGAGTTAAAACATTTTATGAAACATCTTACTTCTCAATCGTGTTTGGAGAGCTCCTCCGTGGCTAAGCGGTTAGCGTACGCGGCTTTGGCGTGGAATATCCGGGTTCGATTCCCGGCGGGAGCTCATGTGGTTCGGATTGCAATTTAATCAGTAGGTCCCGTTTCATATAGCCTTGCTGCTGAAAGGGACGTTAAGCTCAAAATCAACTCAACTCAATCTTATTTGTAGTCGTTAGAATCACAAACGTATATTTCTTGAAATATTTACCTATTCATGCTGAAAAGACTTCTTTGTCAGGGGAAAGCTAAAGAGGTTCGAAGGGATGGAAAGTCTCAAAAAGATCCTTTTATGCCTTGTCAGTGTCACAATGTTCACTCAAAGTAGTAATGATTCTGTTTGATATAGAAACATATATTACAAAGAAAATAATAATAACACATATGGCAAAATAAAGTTTAGAAGCAAGCAAGGATTTCTCGTATTCCAGAGCACTTTTGATTTTAGGAAATAGCCGGGGAGAATTTTCCCCGAACCTACGAATTCCACTCTCGAGGGCAAATATCTGATCATGTTCAATAAGGATTGCCAATATTTTCGCGGTACTACTTCAATACCCTGCGTATTGGGATTCCCCCGGGAGAAATCATCACTTCATCATTGTTCTACAGAACTATATATATTGGAAGTTTCTAGAATATACGGATAAACTTCGCATATACGGATAAACTACGGATAAACTTACCCTACGCATCTTGATCATAGGAGGGTTACCTTAAATTGGCACCATCTCCATAATTAGGAGCTTCCGACCAAAGTCCCAGAACGATTTTTGTCTTGTATTGAGGTCGTGAACGCGAGTGCAGAATTTTACGATATATATATATATATATATATATATATATATATATATATATATATATATATATATATATATATATATATATATTTCATTTCTAAATATGACGTGCTGAGCACCACGAGACATTCATAGAACTCACTGGCCGGCATTTTCTTAACATTAAATGAACTATTAAAATTCAAGGAGCGACCCTTAGTTCAAGATATACTAACAGCTTATAGCTATATTCCCAAAATAAATATAGCTTCCTTCAAAACAACGAAAACAGGTTACAGGTTTAGTTTCTGATACCTGAGTAGTATTATTAGTGATGATATGAAGTGTGAACGTAAAATAAAAGCAAGGATAGGAATGGCGAAAGAAGCCTTTAGAAGGAAGAAAATACTATTTTGTGGGATCTTGAGTAAAGAGTTGAGAAAAAAATAATAAAATGTTTCGTGTGGAGTATTGTTCTGTACGAGTCAGAAATTTGAACATTACGTGAAAGAGATTAAAAGTGACGGAAGCTTTCGAAATGTGGGTATGGAGAAGAATGGAGAGAATTAGCTGGCTCAAGCAGAAAACAAATGAGAGGGTGTTAGAAATGGTAAGAGAGAAAATAACAACTTTAAACATTATTAAGAAGATTAAGAAAAACTGGTTGGGCATTGGATAAGAAAGAACTATATCGTGAGGGACGTGGTAGAGGGTATAGTGGCAGGAAAGACAGAGAGGGGTCGAAGGATACTACAACTACGTGAAAACGAAGAAGTTAGCGGAAGACCATGGAACATAGAAACACCTCAGTTGCGACAAGTGACCTGCTAATACTGGCAAAAGCTTTCCTACTTCACCCATATCTAAACAAGCCCTTCTCATTAAAACCATGTATTACAAACAGTGGTTTGTTGATTGTTCTGCTTCCCTAATCTTTTGAGAAGTGTTAGAAAACAGTGGTTCATCATTCAGGAAAAGAGTGTCTGTGATTCAAAATATTGTGAATAAAGGATGAAATATTAAAATATTGCAAATAAGTTAACTCAGGACATTTTAAAAAAAGGTCTCTGCATATGCATTTCTCGATTTTCTAGGCGTCTTCGCAACTGAAAACGATAGCTCTTTGAAAAACAGAACTGTACTGCGAAAATCAGTACGTCTGGACACCCTACGATAGAGAGAGAGAGAGAGAAAGAGAGACAGAGAGAGAAAGTGATGGCTGGGTGTGTATGTGGATGAAATTCACCCCAACTTGAGAAATATATTCACAGATGAACTCAATATACAGTGTCAAGTATATCAAGAGTCCAGGATCATAGGCTAAGTCTGTTATGAATAAAGCTACGAGAGAATGGAAATAGAACAAAGTTGTTGCAAATAGGATTTCAATTTAAAATGGAATTTTCCAATAGCACCAACCATTGAAGTTCCACACAGGTAACGTGCCCTGTGTTAAATAAATACATATTATAAATGGTTTGCAGCGTTTCCACATCAGCAGGCTGTTCGAAGGGAACGTAAGGGTACACGAAAATGACACGATGTAGTTGCACATTGTTGTGTGAGGGAACTGTATTGTTGGCATAATGAGCAGTGCCGCATTTCCCATTAGGCCGACTAGGCCCATGCCTAGAGCGCAAAATTTTTGGAGGGAGCTAAATTTAAAAATTAAATATTTTTTCATATGGAAAAGTTAAAAAATCAAGAGCAAATAGAGGATTTTTACATTTGATAGAAACGTCGTGCAGTCGAATCTATACCAAAACAAGAAACTCTCATCTACATTAACATAGAAATGCTTCGAATCTACCACTAATGATTAGATACAGGATTTTTATGCACTTAAAATTCATGAAATATACGCATACAACTATGCTGTTAAATGTGTCAAAATATGCACTAACAATACAATAAAAAAGAACATTTTCAAACATGCAGCAAAGTTGTGACGAAGTTTTGTAGGTGAAATATAACGAAGTATAATGTATATTGAAAGTGTATTTTACCTTTCAGCAGTGTCGGACTGGTAAAGTTAAGAGCCCTTGGCGCGGGTCCATAAAGGCCCTCCTCATATACATATATAAAATATACATAAAATATAAGTTAGTCACTTATCATGTTTTGCAACTAACGTGTTAAATATATATATATATATATATATATATATATATATATATATATATATATATATATATATATATATCGCCCGCAGAAAGCAGAAAGGTGCTAAGCGCCAAAATGCAAATTTCTCAGGAGATGAATAAAAACAAATGAAACACTGATTAATTTCGATTCTTTGTTTCTTCCAGAATTTAGTTTCCACTGCAGACCTTTGATATTGTCTCCTGACACTTTTCTTCTTTCCTCACAACATTAAACATGAAGTACTGTAGGTATTCAGGATATGCACTTAGTTCGAAATCAAGAAAAAAAATATGGCACTTAGTACCTTCTGCTTTCTGGGGGTTATATATATATATATATATATATATATATATATATATATATATATATATATATATATATATATATATATATATATAACACGTTAATTGCAAAACATGATAGGTGACAAACGTATATTTTATGTATTGAATAAATATGTAGCAGAAGATAGATCACAAAAAAAAAAAAAGAGACAATAATGCTGATCAAATGTAATCGTCAAGTTACTTCAGTTACTTAGACCACTTTTTACACAGTTTTTCACTTGATGAGGCAATCAAATCAATTACTTATCTATATTCTCTAACAGCACAATTACATATCTGGCATATGCCTATCATGTTCCCTCAGGTACATGGGAATGTGTCCAGTATGTGCCTTATGTACTTCTGAGAAAGAAATCACATTGTTATCAAGTGATAGTCACAATCTATGTCCGCACCTAGACACATGCCTGACATGTACCTGGGGATCGTGTTAGTATGTTCTAGGTATGTTCCCCATGCCGAAAGCGTCAATGAACCACAAAATTACTCCTCCAAAATATGTTAAATCGCCTATATGCGTAATGTGTTTACATTAAGGTGAGTCTATACACTACTTTAAACAAGAAAAAATGTAGGGCTAGCCTAGGGGGGACGCGAACTACCAACCTTTGAGTATTAGCCGCGTGTTCTATCGACTTGGCCACAGAAGCGATAGAGAGAATGTCACTTGTAGAGGGATAAATTATTGAGGTCTTCTGTATTCGGCTAATCAGAGTGCTCCCGTAACCGTATATATTCTACAATAACCGTTTGGGATCAGATAAAATATGCTCGCCATGTAATTTTATAACAAATTGACGAGTATCTATTTACTTTATTTCATGATTCTTCCATATTCACTTTCAAATGATCGGCGACAGTTGCCATCTAATAAAGTTGATGCGTTTATTGCTTCTAGTACACAATTGCTTAGAAAAAGAAGCAACAAATGCATCAGATGTGGGAGATGAATTTAGTACACCTAAATGGCGAATGCCTAGCACATCTTGTGCTGTTAGGGTATCTGAAACAATATGTAGCTAAAGGACGTACCTAGAACATGACAGATATTTTATGTTCCAAATGACGACATAAAAACAAATGACTGTTAGAGTGCGAAACTGAGCCAAGTATATAAATTCTATATTTGTAGTACATAGTTGCAAATATCAATTAGATGTTACAAGTGCCTAAAACTGTAGGTAGCTGAAGTACATACTTAGCACGTGAATATCATATGTGCCAAGTGTCGGGCACCTAAAAAGTAGCTGGGACACCTAAATGGCACATACCTAGCACACATTGTGCTGTTAGGGTTATAAAATAAATCTTTTTTCTGGAAACACAAAAAGCTAATGAGACAAATGATTTTGGCTTAACGTAGATCTTAGTCTTATTTTAACAATTTTCATTTTAGAAAATACCCTTTCACATGGGACTTGAGTACATGTGAGGTTAAGAACAAATTTGAAAGCAGTGTACAATTACTAAACAAATCATTCTGTTGCGCATGAGACAACAGGTGAAGACACAGGAGGCAATAGAGTCCATTAGGGAATAGAGAACTAGGATTTGGCAACTACGAAATTTTATTGGTTCACGAGGCCGTACTAATATGAGCAAGGTGGGGGGACGAGATTTCTTTCGGAAAGACGAAGTTAGGCTTCTCCACCCCTTTTGGTAGAAGACTCAAGAAAGCATTTGTGATCGAGATCTTGCGCCTAGTGATCCCTGCGGCCCTTGGCGATCGCCTAGTAGCCAAAGTGGCCAGTCCAGTACTGCCTTTCAGGGACTTCTCTTTAGAATTTATTTTTGTGACAGTTACAGTATATATAGTCCTAATTTTTTAAAACAACACAAAATTATGAGATTAATATAAACACCGTGATATGAGAACATTATTTCTAGTTTTTCTTTACGTTTGCCTCATTTTTCTACGTTTACGTTTTGCAGTGTACAAAAAAAAAAAAAAAAAAAAAAGTTTTCCCTTTAAGGATTTACTTCTTCTCTTAATTAGCTCTACAATAGTGTATCACAAGATGCTTCTCTTTAGGGTTTGGTATCAGTTTGTGACAGCGAAGGCAGAAAATAACCTGTTAACATCAGTAGATGTTACTGGACAATATTTATAGAGAGGAGCAAGTTTAGTATCTATGTTTTCTGGCAAGTTGAAATTTAACTTTTGAAGGTATTTTCCCATGGCTTCAGTTGTTTTGTAGTCGGAGTTTTTGGCAATAACATCTATCAACTTCCTTTCCACAGAGCGTCTGAATTTACTAGGAGTAGATTGGAACTTGTGTCGAATTTCATCAACCAGAGTTCAGCATTCACTGAGCAGCATTCCTCGCGTCTGTTGTTTCTGAATTGATGTCGACACGATCTTAAAATGGGTCTTTATCATTATCAGAGTTCTCTTAACGTCTTGGCAATTTATAAGCGTCTTTACTCCACTGATCGGTTGTTAACATTATCAGTCCTCTATAAACTAGATATTCTTCCATTCCTCCATGAAAAAATCCGTTCTTTTGTATAGACACGTAAATGCATTGAACTAAAACTGGATTTTTTCATGCTATAACCATTCTGAAATAAAAGCTTATAGAATATGCTGAGTATGATCCAACCTTTGAAATATGTATTTACATGTGCTATAAAACTTCAAATTCGATCTGTATTATTGTTCTTAGAAACCCCTACCAAGTTTAAGAGATATGCATATAAGCAAACAAAATATGCATTTGCATAAAAATCGGATGTCTAGTAATGATATAGCATGTTTATTTTCCCCTGCCAGCATGGTCTCCTTGACCCTTCAATATACCGATATGGACCCGCAGACGAAATTCCATTAGAGGTTAAATGCCCTGGGTATTCTGGCCTGATATCTACATTCAACTTTCAAGCAATATTAAATTAATTTTCTGAAACCAATCAATGTCGTAAAATGTAAACTACCTGAAAGTGAAAACGAAGATAAGTACTTGTGTGATGAATGCACATTATTTATATTATCTCATGAACAATCCTCTTTTACTGTTCTAATATGTTTAAAGATAGCGTGAGAAATCTAAAAATAATTCAAAACATATTTCCCATTTTTTGTTACGTAGTTGTAATATAGCATCTACTGAGTGACATTTAACTGTAATAAATAGTTAATTCACTAATTAAACATACTTTAGTTAATTTTTTTTATTTTTACGTTAGGGATAAAGGAATGGAGAAATATATAAATATTAGGAGCATCGACAGGAAAAGTGCCTAGGGGCACTGAGCTCCTAAATGCAGCACTGATAATGAGGGTCCTAGGGAACATGGCCCCGGACTTTTAGGAGGTGATCCGGTTTAGTCACAATGATTACCACCAACCAATGTATCTCTGATATTATAGCTTAAAGATGGATCTGCTGCATTATTCTTAGGCAGCCCCAATATACGTCTACCAATGCTTCTATGCATCCGAGTGCACTTTCTATACAGAGAAATTAAATGATGGATCAATGTCTTGAGGCAGTCATCGTCACTGATTCCTTCTATAAGCCGGTATATTTCACTCCCTAATTCACATTGTATAGCTTATTTCTAAAGCAGTATCTTCAGAATCATGAGTGACATCGTCTCTATTACCCTCTAATGCCTCGTCTTGACTACAACCATCAATTGCGTCTTGTACGATATTTGTACGTTGGTAACTGGACATAGATCGGTGTTTGTTCAATGGCTCGGATATTAAACCTTTCAATAATATACTTAAAACAACATTTTTTCTCAGTTTGCGTGTAAATAATTCTCCTGGCATTAGCCAGAAGTGGATCCAGGCGGTAAAAACTCAGGGGGGGGGGAGTCAGAACCCAGACTGTGATATGTATATCATGTTTACTAAAAACTTTCAAAAATATCTAAATATTAGCTTAAATCAATTCTGTCACTCAAAAACTGGGGGGCCTAGGCCCCCGGCCCCAACCTAGATACGCCACTGGCATTAACTTTTCTTTCAGTAAACCTGACTTCTCGAAGGCAGGCTCTTCAAGATGTTGGGAACACTAGTGATTTTATTTGGTACATTTTTTCCCATTGATTTTCTTGAGCCATAATTTATAGCGATCTGGTGATTTCTCACGACTTAGAAACGTAAGAAAAGATACTTTACGTCCTCAGCTTCAATTGCACAAGAATTACAACCGAAAACACAGCAGGTGTTAGGCATTTCTGCTTCACTTCACAGACACAGCACGCGCTGTACTAACACGTGTTTTCTACTTCACACTAGTGTTTCTTTCAGGAAAAAATCCGTGGGGGAGACACTTAGTATTCGGAGAGGCACATTATTTTTACACAGCACTATTATATTTATTACATTATAGACGTATTATTTTGGTCTCCTCCGGGGGAATCTCTCAGAGCTCCGGGAGACAGTGCCACCCTAAAAACATGTCTCGCAGAAACACTGTTTTGCACAACAAACGTAATTACTACTCTCTCTCTACTCTTTTTTTAATACTAATGCTATAGGAAAAACAACTAACAAAAACTTCCCTCAAGAATTCAACACAGAGCAAGACTGCTAAAAAATCCAAAACTCAGTCTATTAAATGCAATGCACTATTAAAAGTTTATCAGCTGCGTACAAGGGAGTGGTTGCTGACTCACATTGAGTTTCTCGCGTATCCCACTCATGACGTCACACTTACGATTTATCAAAAACAAATGCCTGTAGAAGCTGAACGAGACGGCCTATCAAGATATAAAAAAATACGGGTCTCTTATTTTTTTGTTTCTCTTTCTTTTGCACCAAACTTGTTTTTAACTCGAACTGCTCCTTTAAGCTTCGAGCTCGTCTGCAGAAATTTTCAGAGTGACCGACACACAAGCGTAGTTGCCAATTCACTCACACCTTGATGCACATGTCCTCATAACACTTCAGGTAAAACAATTGTTTTCACAGATTGCGTTAGAGCTCCCTCGTGGCTACATGGTTGGCGCACTCTCCTTTGGCACAGAGACCCGGGTTCATTTGGAGATTATTTAGTTCGGATCCGACGTTAAACTATAGGTTCAAGTCTCATGTAGACTCAGTGCTGAAACAGACGCTAAACTTTAATCTAAGCAATCAATAGTACATTAATGTAGTGTGCAATTAAATCTAATATGTTTTGACATGCACTTGGAAGAATTCCATGCAATCCCATGGAAATCCATGGGAGCAACTGCCTTCCCTTCTCTCATCCTAAGGGCTGCCATGCTTCTACATATTTCTATGGAAACTGCTTTAATGCATCCGTTTCTACTTGGATGCTATGTAACATCGCCATGCTGAGTGAACAAAAAAAGCTGGCCAAGTAAAGAAGTGAACTTAATACGACACTCGTGCTTCATGGTTACTCGTACACTGCCAACACTGCTCAACATTTGACGACCGTCCTCGTCTTGCCAGCACCGTTCTTGAGTCTTACCACTTCTCAGTCTAATCTTCAAGTCGTGTTAGGGTAACGCATTAAAATGTTCTTGAAACATATATTGATAAATTATGCCAAATAATGACTCACAAGGCAAAGATAGACCGTATGTTGACCAAATGATAGGGCAGCCGAGCCGAAGTTCGGTCCAGTAAGCAATGCAACAAAGCACTCTTACACTCTTGCATATTCACTTTAACATGTGCTAGCAGAGCCGGATTTTTAGATTGATGAGGCCCTAAAAGATTGAAGGTAATGAGGCCCTTTATATATCTAGTGCGGAAGCAGTCTATACAGAACATAAGGATTCTATATACAGAAATCAGCAAACAAGTGATATTTTTTACTTACATCATAACAAGACCAAGAATACAAATTACTGTTGCTATATGTACAGTAGGTTCTTTTTATCTTACAGTATATTTTGGAATTGTACCCAGTTCTTTAATTTTTTAAGGGTTCCGAAGAGAATAGGGCTGTAAGCTATAGTTTGTTTAGCGTATATGTAAATCCCCCACTGCGTGCTAGACAAGGTCTCTCCAGTGTTGTGATTTGAGAGACCCAGTCAATGCATTCAAGTCTCTGCTGCCTCCCTCTGTCTCGGTTTGCCTGGCCTTCTCCTGGTCAGTGGGTGACCGACCTTACTTTGTCCTCCCTGACGTTTTTCGCTCCAGGTTAACTGCTTGAGCCATCGGCGCAAATCTGTCTTCAACATAAGGGGGGGGGGGACGGGTAAGACGTCCCCATATATATATATATATATATATATATATATATATATATATATATATATATATAAGCGATGTTCAAAATATTTATGAAGTTAAAAAACAATGCTGTGAAGGATCAGGGAGCAGAATTCTCTTCAGTGGCGTATTTAGGGGGCTATCGGGCTCAAGCCATCTCCGAAATAAATTTCTTAGGTTTTCGCATTCCACATACAACAATAATCCTTCTTACCATTTCTAAGAATGTCATTGACTTTCCATTTTCTTATGCTCTTTGTTCAGAAATAATACTGTATTTGTCAAATTTCATTCCATGTAAGAACTGCGTCCTTAATTGTTCTTTCTTTCACCCTTTCTATTTTTCTGTTTCTTTTTCTTGACGTTACTACTTTCATTTCGCCTATCATACTTTATCGACCGTTGTCAGTTGTGACTCAAGTTGGCCATCATCAGTAACACCAAAACTAAGAGGAATTGATAAGCGAAACTGGTGTTCCACGATAACTTGCGCGGATATCACATGACAGGACTTTAGTTGTTATAACAAAGGAAAAATTATATCGTTTAGTCATTTTTAAAAGAATGAAATGTTTGAATTAAAGAAAATCAAAACGGGGGAATAATTAGCCCGGGAAATTAGGAAGGCCAAGAGGATGCTTCCTTTTTCTTATATGAATAGAATAAAGGGTTAGATTCACTCCTTAATTTTTCTATCATATCATATAGGATTTATCGGTCTGTAATTCTTGCTATTATATCTGCAATTTATGCATAACTTAAAATATATTTAATTCGCGAACTCAGGTGGGGAATTGCCCACTTCCTTCCTTGTGTTGGGCATAGCCCCTCGAAACAAAATCCTAAATACGCCATTGGTTGTCTTCAACATTGGGAGGTGGGCACATTTGAGGCTTATTCTAGAGAAGAAAGATGAAACTCATATTACGGTAGATGAATCTGATCAACTGTTGTAGAGTATATTATATATTACGCGATGTAGATTAAGTAGTAGTACATATCAGTATTACAAATCACTGCCGTGAACACATTCTGAAATCTGAATACATGCATATTTATAATTGGTATGTTTATAATTAGGCATCTACAAAGATCCACTCTAAAATTATTTTATAATTATATAATAATATAATAATATAAATAATGACTTCCCCAAAACTATGAAGAAAGAATATCAATTATGTATGACGTAACAATACTCTTTGAGCAACATTACAGGAATCGGTGAGAAATCTGACACATGTCATACTCTTCACTTAACAGATGTAACCTTAAGATTATGGAGGAAAATATTCCAGCAATTGAATTCTTTTCTTTGCTTACGAAACATCCTCTCTCAAAAGAAAAATTGGGACACGCGGAAATACGTAGGAACAAATCATGGTTCGAACTAGCAGAGAAGAGAAAACAGGCAAAATTACGTTGGCTACAAAATCCGAATGAAATAACTACACAAAATTTCTAGACGTCAGACGGGAAACTTCCAAAATTCTTAGAACAAAGAAACGCGATATTTTGAACTAAAATTTAGGAACTTGAGGATAATAGTAAAAATAAAAACATTCGGGACATTTATAAAGGGATCAACGAATTTAAGAAAGGCTATCAACCTCGTGCTTATATTAAAGAAAGCTGATGGAACAGTTCTCACTTATACAGATAGCATTTTAAATAGATGGAAAGATTTCTTTGACGATTTGCTTAACACGCAGCCAGAAACTAATGTGCGTGGAGAAAGGGAGATACACACCGCAGAACTGTATATTCCAGAATCCAACCAAATAGAAGTAGAAATCGCTATAAAGAAATTAAAGAAACACAAATCTCCGGGTGTAAACGAAATTCCGGTTGAGTTAATTTTAGCTGGAGGCGAAAAATTGTGGAACAAGATACACAAACTCATCCTCCTTATCTACAACAAGGAAGAATTGCCACAAGAGTGGAAAGTATCAATCATTGTTCCAATCCACAAGAAAGGCAACACAACTGACTGTAATAATTATGGAGGCATCTCTCTTCTGCCAACATTCTATAGAATAATTTCAAACATTCTATTAGCAAGATTGACCCCATACGCAGATGAAATTATTGGAGATCATCAGTGTGGATTTAGACGAAATCGATCAACTATCGACCAAATATTTACCATTCGCCAAATACTCGAAAAGAAGTGGAATACAGTAGCCCGGTACATCAACTATTTATTGATTTTAGAAAGGCTTACAACTCGGTTAGGGAAGAAACATTATACAACATTCTTACAGAATTTGGAATACCGAAAAAGCTCATTAGATTGATTAAGGAATATTTAAATGAATCCCAAAGTAAAGCCCGGGTAGGAGAATTTTTGTCCATTAGCTTTCACGTCAAGAATGGCCTGAAACAAGGAGATGCGTTGTCGCCATTATTATTCAACTTTGCCCTGGAATACGCTATAAGGAAAATCAAAGATAGCAACCAGGGCCCAGAACTGAACGGTGTTCACCAGGTTATGCGTACGCTGATGATGTCAATTTAATAGGGGTTGATAGGAGAAAAATAGAAAGAAATGCAGAAGTCTTATTAAACGCTTGCATGGACATGGGTTTGGAAGTAAATGTAGAGAAAACTAAATACATGGAAGTGCGTCGGGACAGTAATACATTAAATTATGGATGCGTTAAAATATTAAATAATACTTTTGATAAAATGGAAACTTTCAAATATCCAGGATCAATATTAACAGACGAAAATCATATTCACGAAGAAATAAAATGTCGACTAAAAACAGGGAATTCGTGTTATTATTTAGTTCAAAATCTCTTGTTGTCGCGAATTCTGTCGAGGAATTTGAAACCTAAAATATATAAGATGATAATCATGCCTGTTGTTCTTTATGGTTTCGAAACATGGTCGCTTACTGAGTGAAGAACATAGACTGAAAGTATTTGAGAACAAGATACTGAGACGGAAGATTCGGACCCAAGAGGAACGGGAATGGGGAATTGCGGAAACTTCATAACGAGGAGCTACGTAAATTATACGACTTACCAAACATTGTTAGGATAATTAAGTCTAGGACGCTTAGGTGGGCAGGATATGTAGCGAGGATGGAAGACAGTAGGAACGCTTTCAAAGTGTTAGCGATAAGATCAATCGGAAAACGACCATTAGGAAGAGCTAGGCGCAGATGGAAAGACAATATTAAGATGGATCTCGCAGAGATAGGAATACAAAGTAGAAACTGGATCCACTTGGATAAGTATAGAAGTCAGTGGAGAGCTTTTGTGAACGCGGCATTGAACCTGCGGGTTCCATAGGCTATAGAGTTAGTTAGCTCACGATGCATGAGTAGATGCCTAGGCTGATACTACAAATAGATTAAATGCGCATTTACTGAAAAGATGAGTTCTACTGACATTGGATAGTTTATATACTCTTCGTGTGCTAGGGCCTAGGGGAGAGGATGAGATAAGATTTTATATCAGATTACGTCACGCACAGGCGCACGCCTTTATTTTCATTAAAAATGGAAAAGCCAAGAGAAACAAATTTCATCTCACTTTCCTTTGTGGCAGTCGGACACAAATCATCACATTTATCTGCAAAAAGCACTTTTCAAATCGGATTATTGGGAGAGCCTCCAGTTCCAATGTTGCGGGGGGAGGACATGTCCCATTTCTCTCCATTTCCCTGGAATCTGTGCCCGTACCTACAGCTGAGGCAACTTTCCAGTATGAGGAGAGGGCCATATCCTCCTCTGGCATTTATTGCAATTTGTGCTCAAGTTGCGGAGGTGGAATTAACACATACTGATGAGACTACTAAACGCACTACAGCACGAAGTTCAGTTTGAAATACTACAGAATACAATTCCTTTTTTTTTAAAAAAAAAAATGGAAAAGCCAAGAGAAATCAATTTCATCTTACATTCCTTTGTGGCAGTCGGACACAAATCATCACACTTATCCCAAAAAGCACATTTTAAGTCAAATTATTGGGGGGGAACAGTCCCCCCAGGTCAAACATTGGAGGGGACATGTCCCCCTCGTCCCCCCGGGATTTGCGCCAGTGCACTGAGCTACAAGTAACTGGGGCCAAAGTGAGTACAGTACGTGTGTTACAGCAGTCATTTCTAATAATTTATGTGTGACGTCGTAACACGACTTGAAAATTAGCCTGAGAAGTGGTAAGACTCAAGAACGGTGCTGGCAAGACAAGGACGGTCGTCAAATATTGAGCAGTGTTGGCAGTGTACGAGTAACCATGAAGCACAAGAGGCGTAACAAGTTCACTGCTTCGCTTGACCTGCTTCTTTTGTTTACTTAACATGGGGACGTCACAGAGCATCCAAGTAGAAACAGAGGCAAGCAATGTCCAAAGAAATATGTAGAAGTATGGCAGCTCTTAGGATGGGGGAAGGAGAGGTAATTGCTTTCATGGATTTCCATGGGGTTCCATGAAATGCTTCGAAATAGATGTCGAAACATATTAGATTTGATTACACACTACATTTTTACTGTATCTGATATTTTGTATTACTTGTAATTATATTATTATTATTATATTATAGGTATAGTGACTGTTGTGTGCTGTTTTTATAGTCTGAAAGTTGGTGGTGGTGGGGGGGAACGAGTATTTTGCTCCCAATAAAATTTTCAGGGTGGGCAGCTTCTGCCCTTTTGCCACCCCGGTTGGAGCAAATCAAATGATCGGTTTGATGCCTGATCGGAAATTCACCTCAGCAATACAACGTATGGAGAGACTGATCTCATACGTATAACATTACCACAAACTCTGTACACATCGAGTAAACTGGCTAGAGTATACATACAGTCAACGGTAGGGTCGTATGAAAGTGAACTATTGAGAACACACAATTGCAAGTGACTTTTTAAAAAAACGAATTTAAACTGGGACAGTCTGCATAGCAAGCCGAAAAAATGCATTCGGGCCAGAAGGCGAATGAATGCAAGAAAGCGAAAGTATTTTCTTCATTCTTCTCGGAACGCATGTAGTAGGGAGCTGTTGCCAATGAAATGGATAAAAAGAATAACTACATCGTATCAAAATTCACATATTTAGTATATAGAATTTACATGCAAGTCATTGACTCTAAGTAGAAATTAGTTTGCAAAGTGTATATATAATTTTATTGTAGGCTTTAACAACTTCCTGCGATAATACTTCTCGCCATCATTGGAAGAAACACTGTACATACACAGGTGCACTATTGGAAAGACTTTTCAAAAGAAAGAGGAATGACCTTAACAAAACCGTGGATGGGGATAAGAGATAACGCTGTAAACACTAAGTACAGTATTAGGGAGCTTTGCTTTCAGTTTTTATTCAATTTTTACTATTTACATTTCAATATCTTTGACAATTTTAATATTTGTTACAATTTTAATATACTGTTATTCAATTTCAATATGTTCATGCGCCGCTTATCCTTCCTTATTACATTAACAGTGTGAAAAACACAATTAAAACAGGCTAATTTGGCCATTTTGGCACGAGCTTTCTTAATGGATAGTCTTATTTCAAACAATTTTCATTTAAAACAACATTAGTGAAACAGTCTACAGGGCTCTGAGGCCTGGACTTCCTTTATATAAATTTTCCGTACGGGAGGTAACTGGAACTGGAACTGGAAACCGTGGATCTGGGGGAAATCTTGGTGCAGACATCTATGAAGATCACTTTGATTTGGCAATATTGTTCAATGAAGATGGTGGTGACCTTTGTACAACTGGCTTGAAGTATATTTACAGGTAAAATAATTATAAAGTAATATTAACAGTAAGTTAAAGCTACTTTCTTTTTTGATCAATTATACTGCAATTAAGTTTAGAGACCTCCCGTTATATATATAAGAATGGATACTAATAATCATTTCATAATGAGCGGCATGTCCTGTATTATTGAGTGAATGTGATACAGGTAGTTATGTTGAAACAAGAGTTACTCCCTTATTCGCGCTGCTCAATATGTCAAAGCAGATTTGTCTTTCTTGGATATTTAAATAGATTACAGTTCTTAACTAATATACAATATTTCTATGTACAAACAATCTGTTAATTGAAAAAGTATTTTTTGTTCATGTATAGATACAATTAGCTGTAACTTTGAATCCAATTCTTGTTAATACAAGATAATACAATAGTCCGGTTACAGAGGGCATAGTTGCAGGAAATGGTGCTAGTTAAGTTTAGGCACACCAAATTTTGCAGATAAAATTTAACACTCTGCATGGAAAGATATACTTATAAGAAACTCAGATTTCTGGAGCAGGCATAATTAAATAGTAAGTAATACAGCTGTATTTTATGTTTACAAATGCAGGATTACTTGCGTAAAATCATTACAACTGCGTTATGACAATAAAAAGAGGAAAATGCATATAAAATATACTATTAGGTACTACTTTCCATTGGTGAGTTCCTGCACAATGCTCGAAAGAGCTGTATTTAGTGGATACTGGTCCAAGTTAAATCACACCACATTTTGTAAAAATTACAGGTATAACTCAATACCCTACATGGAAAGACATGTCTGTGAGGAAACGACGGCATTACTACTATATGCCGGACCACACAAAATAATAATAATAATAATAATAATAATAATAAAATATTTAGTTTTTTCCTCAAAATACTAGGTTGTGACCCTAGCTCACTCGATAGTGATTATTGTTCGAAATACAGTGTGGCATAAAAATTACTGCATAAAACACGAACCAACTTGTGGGTTATATTTAGCAAAAGGGGTCCAGAAGCACGTAAAAAATACAAAATTTACAGGAGAAATGGATGATACAAGTACTTGAACCTAACATAACGTAACCAAATCTAAGCTAAAATAACCTAACCTAATATTAGTAGAAATAAGCGAAGTTCTATCAATTTTTTTTTTTTTTTTTTTTTTTTTTTTTTTGGAAAATTATGCTAGACCCCTGCACTAACTTAATCTAACGTAAACTAACTGAACCTAATCTGACCAGTAATTACCGAAGCTGTAACGTTTTTTAGAAAAAAAAAGTGCTGGAACCTTTCTCCTAAACATAGGCCCAACTTGTACTAGATGACCACTAAAAAGCACGAATGCTATCTAACCGAGTAGGGCAGGAACACTGCAGGGGGAGTCAGAGTGGTAGCGAGGGGATGCGTCTGTAGGGAGGAGGCGTCAGCGGCGGTGGGTTTACGCATAAACGAGGATAGTGTGAAAACACTTTATATGTCATAAAATGCATGGCTTATGTGTTGCACAGCTTTAGAGGAAATACTGAATGCCATCCAAAAAGTACCAAAAATGTACTAAATTCGGTTAGATTCATTAGGTTTGGGTAGATGTTTCTCATTTCTGTAGTTTCATTTCGTTCCTACACTTACGACAAACTGTTCACCTGTTTAGTATACCATGCTTTTCACACAGTTTCAACAACTGACATTCCTTATTTTTGTACAACTCGATAAAACTCAACGATATGTGATAATCTTATTTACGCACCATTTCTACACTGTCTTTCCCATAAATCATAACAAATGTACCTGTACCTCTCCGCCAAATAGTCTCTTCCGTCTCCACATATAGTGCCGCTTACAAGGGCGGATCTAAGAGGGGGGCTACGGAGCTATAGCCCCCCCCTTGACGCTCAGATTTACACTGGATAAAATGGGCTTCAATTTAGCTTTACACTGGATAAAACGACAAATTATGGTTTAGCCCCTCCCTTGATCATATCCTGGATCCGCCACTGTATATATATATATATATATATATATATATATATATATATATATATATATATATAGGGTTATATATAAAAACTAACGACAAGTATTGTCTTAAATTCAACTATTCCCCTCAACTTACACTTCCTCACGAATCAAAATAAACTCTCCAATTCATCTAGTAAATTTCCTAAAATTCCGACGATACTGCAGTTAACCCAAACAGGCTTCTGCAGGTGACAGAATTAAATAGTAATTAACACAGCTTTATTTTATGTTTACAATGTAGGGCTACTAGTATAAATCATTATAAGTGCTTGGCGACGGTTAAAATAAGTGAATGCGCATGAAAGATATCTATATTAAATACTATTTTCCGCCGGCGGAGTATTTCTGCACACTACGTAAGTTGTATTTTATGTTTACAAATGTACCATTACTAGTGTGAAAGCATTAAAGAATACTATAAGAGCCCAGTTGTTTTCACTACGTGTGCATACAAGCATATCCACTCTTGTTCAGGCACCACGAAGGACCACCAGTTTCAGGCCACTCTTACTCGGTTAGGTAGCATTCGTACTTTTTAGTGGGCAACTAGCATAGATTTTTTTCACTGTGTTTCAGGGTGGATTGATTTAAATCAGTCTGATTTAAATCACGATTTTAATCAAGATTTAAATCACTTGATTTTTTCAATAAAAATCGTTGATTTAAATCAAATTCCAAAATGAATTAATTTAAAGTAAAAGTAAGTAAAATCCCGTTTCTGTTCTGTTATTTCGATTATGGAAGATAATAATCATAATACAATGAGACTCAAATGTATGTAAGCACAGTATGAAAACGAGTATCAAATAGAGAACGATCAGGGAAAATCCCGTTTGAACGGGTAACGGGTGAACCCTGCTTTCTTCTTCTTCTTCTTCTTTTTTTTTTTTTTTTTTTACACAGGGTTTTAAAATTTCTATTCCAACGGGGAAATCACCATGGATATTTAAGATGAAAACTCTTTTGTGTCCACGTCTATTTGTTTGTTTCCAGATAATAGGGGCATATTTAGAGGGGTCCAATCCCCTCTCCGAAACAAAAAATAATAAATTTTAAAATTTTGGGTTTAATTTATGTACTAAATACTAGAAGTTACTTGGGATCGTAACACGACAAATTTTGGATGCGTTAAAATATCGAATAATACTTTTCATAAAGTGAATACTTGACCCCATTGCAGAACATGCCGCAATCTGCGATGTGATCGCAGAAAATTTGCCGTGCCCGTGCAGGACAAATTGTCAGAGGAAATAAAATAGCCAACAGAAAAGTATAAAAACGTGCCTGCTATGTATAGATGTCTTAAATGCACGGACAACTCGCATTTGAACTGTTTTTCACGTCACATAAAGAATATTTTTAACAATCACAAGTGTTTCTTCTTCTGGAACTGATCATCTTGATTTTTTTTATTTTGGAATTCCTGCAGAAAATTTTTCACTTACAAAAACTCATCGCATAAAGACAAAGAAAGTTCTGTCATCGGCTAATATATAGGATCAGAAAACGATATTCACAAAGAAATTAAATATCGTCTAAAAGCAGGGAATTCGTGTTATTATTCAGTTCAAAATCTCTTATCGTCGCGAATTCTGTCGAGGAATTTCAAGCTTTAAAATATATAAAACGATAATTATGCCTTTTATTCTGTATGGTTTTGAAACATGGTCGCTTACGCTGAGGGAAGAACGCAGACTGAAAGTATTTGAGAATAAAATCCTGAAACGAATATTCGGAACCAAAAGGAACGGTAATGAGGAATGGCGAAAACTTCATGATGAGGAACTGCATAATTTATACCGTTCACCAAAACATTGTTAGGGTCATCAAATCTTGGAGGCTCAGGTGGGCAGGGCATGTAGCGAGAATGGAAGAAAGTAGGACCGCTTTCAGTTTTAACTGGAAGACCAATCGGAAAACGACTATTAGGAAGACCTAGGTGCAAATGGGAGGACAATATTAAGATGGATCTCGCAGAAATAAGAATACAAAATAGAAACTGGATTCAGTTGACTAAGGATAAAAGTCAGGAGAGCTTTTGTTAACATGGCATTGAACCTCCCATAGGTCATAGAGTGAGTTAATTAATTTTAGGCGAAATTTATATACTTTACATGTATTTCGTGCCGCTAGCTAGTTCCAATTGTTTAAAAATATGCCCTGCCAAATATCAGTAACTTTCGTGAAAAGAAAAGTGTCATTTGATATACATTGCTGTACTTTTTCCTTAATGCTTAAGAAACATTGTTTGGGATTGAAATAGGTTAACGATTGGGAATTAATTCAAAATTAAAATCCAATACTTTCACTTAAATGGCATAATTAACATTTAATACTAATTCCTAATGTTTTTTCTTCAGTTCACGACTTGTATTATACGAAGAAAAAGGTTTGATTTAAATAAAAAAAATCGATTTAAATCAAAAAAATCAACAAAAACGATTAAAAAAAAAAATCATGATTTTTTCCACCCTGCTGTGTTTATTATGGCGTATGTGGAAACACTTTATTTGTAAGCAAATCGTGAAAGAAATTTAATTTTTCAACAATTAGACCCACTTCTGTAGGCCCCGTTGAACTTCATCGATGATAAGTGTGGTATTTTCATGTTGCCCAGCGTAAATTCTTTTGGATTGCAATAAGACAGAAATAGTCAAGACATACTTTTTCGACAGTTATTTCCAGTGGTATGCCTAAACTTGACCTGAACAATTTTATGTTTACAGGTGTATCGTTACTTTTGTAAAACCATTACAAGTGCTATAGAAACTCGTATCACTGCGAAGACTCACTACCTTTGCTTATGCGCATACACACATTCCATGATGCCCCTGCCTCCTTCGAATGCGCAATCCGCCAGTGTCCCTCTGCTCTGACTTAGATAGGATTCGTTGTTTTTAGTGACGAGCTAGCACAGGTTCATTTGTACTTTTAGAAAATTCTATATTTATACACAAATGGTAAAAGAATTGTAACTTTTCAACATTTGAACTTCATCTATGCTATTCTCATGTCGTCCAGCGCGAAAGTTTTGAAGAACAATAAAAAGGAAATTAGTGAAGGGAATTATAATTTTGAAACAGTTATTTCTATTGATGTGCCTAAACTTGACCTGCACGCAGAGAAGCATTAATTACAAAATTTGGAATACCGAAAAAGCTAGTTAGATTAATTAAAATGTGTTTAAATTAATCCCAGAGTAAAGTCCGAGTAGAAATATTCTTGTCCACGAGCTTCCACGTCGAGAATGGCCTGAAATAAGGGAAAGGCGGAAATTTTGACACCAGTAGTTTTGACACGGTAATTTTGGCACCAAGAAACGAAGCAAACGGAAATTTTGGCACCATTTATAATAGAAGTACAGACAATGTGAGAAAATACTCTGAATATAATAGATATTTAAATTTACATGTTATTAACTGGAACATTCTCCAGAGCGACGAATGTAACCAGTGTCGAATGTACAGTTAGCGACAAAATTTCTTTCTCTTCTGTAAAATTTATTTTGCTTATAACTTTGGAATTGATGGACTGATTTGAGTAGTTTTCTGAAATTTACCGAAAACTATATCTGCTTTAAGTTGCTGAATATTGCACTAAAATCTGTCCGTCCATTCGAGAGATATTCGCGGAAGAAATTTTAACATAGGAAAAGAACTTTTGTTACTGACAGTAAAGACACCGGTAAAGATACTATTGGCAGTTTCATTATATATTCAAAGCAAGTTAAAATTCCCCTCTAATGGGTTTGTATTTTACTTTCAAGTGCAAACAGTAAAAGCTAATTGGAACCATGGAAGTTAAAGTACAGAGAAAGAAAATTAGAAAATACTCTGGATATAATAGATGTTAATGTACCAATTTATTTTGCAGAGGAGATTACACCGAGATTCTTTCCATCGAAACTTCCGGCTCCCTTCTCACGCATATCCCAAAGCCTCATTAAAAGTTTAAGATTGAAATTGACATAAATCCCTGAACGTGATTGGCTTGTCACACAGGCCTTTTTTGGCTTTCTGACAAATTTGCTCTTTTTTTTCTCTCTGTACTTCAATTTCCATGGTTCGAATCAGCTGTTAGTGTTTGCACTTGAAGTAAAATACAAACCTATTAAGGAATAATTTTGACTTGCTTTGAATATCTAATGAAGGTGCCAATATTATCTTTTACTGGTGTTTGTACATTCGTCTCTGGTTTCATTATTCGTGCTGATACAGTTCTAGTCATTAACATGTGAACGTAAATATCTATTATATCCAGAGTATTTTCTATTTTTTTCTTTGTACTTCAATTTCCATGGTTCGAATTAGCTGTTACTGTTTGCACTTGAAAGTAAAATACAAACCCAGTGGAGTGAACATAGTGCAGTCTTCAGCAACTCAAAGAAGATACAGTTTTCCATAAATTACAGAAAACTTCTCAAATCAGTCCATCAATTCCAAAGTTATAGGCAAATAAATTTTACAGAAGAGAAAGAAATTTTGTCGCTGACTGTACAGTCGTCACTGGTTTGATTCGTCGCGCTGGAAGAGTCCTAGTTAATAACATGTGATTTTAAATATCTATTACATTCAGAGTATTTTCTCCCATTTTCTGTACTTCAATTATAAATGGTGCCAAAATTTCCGTTTGCTTCGTTTCTTGGTGCCAAAATTACTGCGCCCCGAAATAAGGAGATGCGTTATCCTCATTATTATTCACCTTTGTTCCGGTGTATGCTATAAGGAAAATCAAAGATAGCAACCAGGGCCTAGAGCTGAATGGTATTCACCAGGTTATGCCATGTGATGATGATATAAATCTGATAAGAGAACAATCGAAAGAAATGCAGAGGCCTTATTAAACGCTTGCAGCGACATTGATTTAGAAGTAAATGCAGAGAAAACTAAATATATGGAAGTTCACTGGGATCGTAATACGGCAAAGTATGGTTGTGTCAAAATATCAAATAATACTTCCGACAAAGTGGATACTTTCAAATATGTAGGTTCAGTATTACCATACCAAAATCATACCTACGAAGAAATTAATTGTCGACTAAAATAAGGAAATTCGTGTTATTATTCAGTTCAAAATACTTTGTCGTCCCGAATTCTTTCGAGAAATTTAAAGCTTAAAACATAAAACGATAATCGTACCTGTTGTTCTGTATTGTTGCGAAACATAGCCGCTTACGCTGAGGGAAGAACACAGACTGAAAGTATTTGAGAATAAAATTCTGAGACTAATATTTGGACCGAAGAGGAACGGGAATGGGGAATGGTGGAAACTTTATAACGAAGAAGTAAGTAATTTATATGGCTTACCAAACATCGTTAGGGTCAACAAGTGTAGGAGGCTCAGTTGGGCAAGTCATGTAGCCAGAATGGAAGACAGTAGGAACGCTTTCAAAGTTTTAACTGGAAATCCTATCGAAAAACGTCCATTAATAAGACCCAGGTGCAAATGGGAGGACAATATTAAGATGAATCTCGCAGAAATAGGAATACAGAGTAGAAATTCGGTTGAAATGGGTAAGGACAGAAGTCAATGGAGAGCTTTTGTGAACGCGGCAAATCTTCGGATTCCATAGGCCGTAGAGAGATAATACATTTAATTAAGCATAACTGTGCAGCAAACATGATTCAGTGGTTAGCTTTTACGCTTCTATCAGGAAGTCCGGGATACAACCCCGCATCCGACCATTTTGACAGAAGTTTATCTTAATTCCATCTGTGAATGTAGAGATAGTGCATATACTGTGAGTCCTGGCCGACTTCGTTTCTTACCGTTTTTAAATCGTTCTTATTACTAATTACCAGCAGTGTCGGATTTGCGAAGGGGGTTAAGGTGGATATGTCTTTCGGATTGAAGCCTGTACCCCGAAATTACGGAATTTCTAAAACAAATAAAATATTAGTTATACCTTTGCTCATAAACTTCAAGCTCCCCTCAAATAAAAATTAGGAAATTTTAGAAAAAAAAAAAAAAAAAAAAACTAAACAATAAGAAAAATACCCTCCCAAAATACTTTTCTAAATCCGCCACTAAAAATGGTCTTCAGGGTTGTATCCGAAAGATTATTGCTGAATATACAAACGAAACGAAATATTAGTTATGCCTGTACTCATAAACTTCAAACTCCTCCCAAATAAAAATTAGAGAGTTTTAGAAAAAAAAAGACATTAATCAGAGAACCCCCCCCCCCCCAAAATACTTTCCTAAATCTGCTACTGATTATTTCTATAAAATGGTATTCAAGGTTGTATTCGGAAGATTATTGCTAAATCATTGCACAACTACAGTATAACAGAAATGTGGGAGTACACTCTGACGGATATATTGACAAACGTTCGCTCTAATGGATATATTGAAAAACATAAGCTTAATTATGTGCTAGAAGAGTACTCTGCTCTAAGAAATGAAACACGGATGACTAGAGATGAAATGATCTAGAGAAGAAAAAAATGTCGAAAACTCAGAAGTTTAAATAAAGTTAAATAGCCTCTAAAGTTGCCCTCAAATACTACGTACTTTATGTTTAATTCATAAAACATGTGCTCCATCCATCATGATAGTGAATTCCAGAGCGAAATATGGCATTTAGGTCATGATATCTTATTTAACTATACTGTAAGTATACTGTATACTGTAAGAAAGCTATTTAGATAGAAAAATCGTGAAAATGAAAAAAGCCAAAATTTCCAAAATTACCGTTTTTTCCCCAAAAAAGCCGGCTTTTTATGTGCAAGAAACCATTGATTCAAAAAAGCCGGCGTTTTTGCATCTCTATCGAGAGGACAACAATACGATGTTGTAACATGGAAGAATGTAATGAAAACATGATTGATTTTTGGTACTAAGGAATAAATGTATGATGCAGTTTATTACAGTATTAGCTGAAATACTCGTCCTATCCATGGGGATATAAGTTTTATCCAATATATAATATATGAAGGTAAAGAAATGAGTTAAATACCGAACAGCAATGCCTGTCAGTTGTCGGACAAGTTGCCATGTTCCTTCTGGGCTCAAATGTCATCTCTGGACTGTCATCAGTCAGCTTAGCGATCCCGAAAACTATGGATTCGACACTAATATACGGCGTCCTGGGCATAATCTCCTTTTATGCATACATTTTGACCTCTCGTAATCCCTCCCCCGCCCGCGAGCTGAAATTCGAGAAAAGGGCTTCCTAGGGGATAAGATCTGGTGAAAATATGTATACAAAATGTCGTGGCTCTACGTGAAAAACTGATGATGGACAGACACACTTACACATCATTTTATTATTATTAAGTTTATAGTTTATCTATTGGGCAACTAAATTTTTCTCCAGCGACATTTAGCCACGATTTAGCGCCATTTTTAGGTCCCGTGAAAGTTTCTATACTATTATTTTTGGAACCCCTGCTCAGCGACAGTAACTCAGCTAGAGCATTGGCTTCAAATTCGAATGGGTATGGATTTGAATTCGTCGGCAGGACTTTCTAACATTTTTTTCAGTTTTCTTTTTCTTGGTTCCACCGGCTAAGTACCCGAAATCTAGGATAATACTTTCACATGAGTTCATGCCAGACTTGTTTGTGCACTCCTGATACCCTTCTATTTTTGACGTGAACGAAATAAATACCGATTGATAAAAATCAGACAAGGATAATAACGTAAACTCAATCTAAATTTGGAAGTTTACGCATTACAGGTCATTCTCTTAAATTCTACTTCCGTGTTATATTTTTATCAGTTTACGATTCGTATTATAAAAAAAATACGACTGATTTAAGTAAAAAAAAAAAATAAATAAATAAATTAAAATAAAATAAAAAAGAATTTACAAAAGATAATTTTTTTCCAACTTCACGAAATACCAACTGAGTTAATTTTAGCTGGAGGCGAAAAATTGAGGAACAAGATATACCATATCATTCTCCTTATCTGGAACAAGAAAGAATTTCCACAAGAGTGGAAAGAATCAATAATTGTTACATTTTACAAGAAAGGCGACAAAACTAACTATAATAATATCGAGGTATTTCTCTTCCGTGAACATTCTATAAAATCTTTTCAAACATTCTCTTAGCAAGATTTGACCTCATACGCAGATGAAATTATTGGAGATTATCAGTGCGGATTTAGACGAAATCGATCAACTATCGACCAAATATTTACCGTTCGACAATTACTCGAAAAAAAAGTGAGAATACAATACCTCGGTACATCAACTATTTATTGATTTTAAAAAGGCTCACAATTCGGTTAGAAGAGAAACATTGTACAATATTCTTAAAGGACTTGAAATACTGAAAAAAGTAGTTAGATTAATTAGCGTATGTTTGAATGAATCCCAAAATAAGGTCCGGGTAGGAAAATTTTTGTCCAGGAGCTTCCACGAGGAATGGAATTTTTGTCGAGAATGGTCTGAAACAAGGAGATGCGTTGTCGC
The DNA here is from genome assembly GCF_964235325.1 of Thermobia domestica. Taxonomy (NCBI): domain Eukaryota; kingdom Metazoa; phylum Arthropoda; class Insecta; order Zygentoma; family Lepismatidae; genus Thermobia; species Thermobia domestica. The sequence goes on along the minus strand of NC_137469.1, from coordinate 184,320,009 downwards.
CATTATTATTCAACTTTGTCCTGGAGTACGCTATAAGGAAAATAAAAGATAACCAGGGTCTAGAGCTGAATGTTTTTTACCAGGTATGGCGATGCTGATGATGTGAATTTAATAGACGATGATAGGAGAACAATAGAAAGAAATGCAGAGGTTTTATTAAACGCTTGCAGGGACATAGGTGTAGAACTAAATGCAGAGAAAACTAAATATATGGAAGTTCGTCGTTATCGTAGTACGTCAAATTATGGATGCGTTAAAATATCAAATAATATTTTTGATAAAGTAGATACTTTCAAATATATAGGATCAATACTAACAGACAAAAACCATATTCACGAAGAAATTAAATGTCGACTAAAAGCAAGAATTCGTGTTATTCAGTTCAAAATCTCTTGTTGTCGCGAATTCTGTCAAGAAATTTTTGAAGCTTAAAATATATAAAACTATAATCATGCCTGTTGTTCTGTATGGTTGCGAAACATGGTCGCTTACTATGAGGAAAGAATGTAGACTGAAAGTGTTTGAGAACAAGATCCTGAGACGAATATTTGGACCCAAGAGGAATGATAATGGGGAATGGCGGAAACTCAAAACGAGGAACTACTTAATTTATATCGTTTACCAAACATTGTTAGGGTCATCAAGTCTAGGAGGCTCAGGTGGGCAGGTCATGTAGCCGAATGGAAGAAAGTAGGTAATGCTTTCAATGTCTTAACTGGAAGACCAATCGGGAAACGACCATTAGAAAGACCTATGCGCAGATGGGAGGACAATATTAAGATGGATCTCGCAGAAATAGGAACACAAGGTAGAAACTGGATCCAGTTGGCTAAGGATAGAAGTCAGTGGAGAGCTTTTGTGAGTGCGGCATTGAACCTCCGGGTTCCATAGGTCATAGAATTAGTTTAGTTAGTTAGTTAGACATAGTGTAATAAATGGAAATCATTATAAACCCCCTTCCCACACTCACACTACACTTATCCATGTTTCCTAGAATCAAAAAGTACTATTAACAATAAATTACGGATAACCTATTTTGTATCTTTTTTTTTTTTTGTAGCCTGATTAAAAATACTAAATCTAATGTATTATACATATTAATCATATAGCAAAAGCCACTGACTATTTGGAATGCATGAGTGAATTATTATTATTATTATTAGTATTGTACACTTTTTGCATTACAGTCTTTTTGTTTTAACGTTTTTTTTTTTTTTTTTTTTTAATGTTACATGAATTTCCCTAAGTTTATTGAAAATTTACGTTGCACAATTGTCGCATACTTGAATTCTTCAAACCAAAACACACAGGTAGCACGCTCGAGATCAGTAAAGGCGGTCGTCTTTGCTGCAACTGCCGCTAGCTTGTTTGTAAACTAGTGAACTACGTGAGTCAAAACTTGATGTACTTTGCTACAAAATGACACCAAAACCATGTCTGTAAGATAAATGAATAAATCAGTATGAGCTTTCAAAATATTGTAAAGTCTTTTTTGATACACCCTGTATAACCAACACTAGGATTTTTTCTGAATATACGTGGATACTTTCTGATTTTTCTTTCCATATGATGTTTACTGATAAAAATTTTCACCGAGATTGATTGCTGAATAAGGAAGATGCAATTTATTTTCTATAAAAGAAAGAAAAACAAATTGCGTTTCCTTCGCCTGACCAACAAGAACTTCGAAATTCCAAAAATTTTAACAGATTGTAAAATATAAACTGCTTGAGGAAGAGCATACAAAATTATATGCTTATTTGAAAATTTATATGCATGAAAGGAACAAACATACTAAGTTTAATCAGAATCTCAGATCATGGGTGTCATAGTATGGTGAATTGACGTGAAATGACCCTATAATGTGGCCAGGTTCCATGTTACGCATGCTGACTTACTGAAAATCGTTCCAATTTTTTATTAATTGGTACGAGGACTTGAGTCTTCCTGTGTCCGGCGCAATCTGATTATCCACGCTACTTTTAAAATCATAAGGCGTAAAGTACCACCATAGTAGTAAAAACCAAGGGTCGTCATCTCAAAAGCCACCTTGAAATCCGGAGTCCACATCTTATAGTTTCCGTACTGAAAAGAGATTCTAAAATAGGAAACAACACACGGTGAACATAGTTTTACGTTACACAAGAAATAAAAATTGAAATGTATAATATTTGAAGAAAGAAGAAGAAAAAAAGTTAATTAACCATTGTTGACAAACAATGTTTACATTATTTTGTCCAATATTTGTATACTATTTTGTCATTTAAATATATAATACTATACACGTAACCAATGAAAGTTCTATAACTATTTGTGGAGGTCTGTGTTCAAGTGGACCTCACACGTGAGTTGAATGCCAGTGGAGATAAGGCGAAGGTCAGTTGTTGGTGTTCGTATATCCAATATACTACCTGGTTGTGGTAGTTCAGTTACACCGTGAAATTGAGTAAGGACAGAGTGAACATGCAATCTCCACAGAGTGTCATAAGGGCGTGTATGCTGTAGGAGTTCCAACTGGAGTCAAACGCCGCTGCAGCGGGGCGGAAGGCCTTTGGTAAGGGTATCGTGACTACGCGGACAGTGCAGCTATGGTTTAACAAGTTTAAATACGGTGACGAAGCATTCGAAGACGTAACTTGTGCGGGAAGACCAACACATGCACAAAATTAAGATCTTCAGGCAGCAATTCAGGCGAACAGTGGCTAGACATGTGAGGGACTAGGACTACAATTCAGTATGAGTGGACAAACCATTCGGCAGCACCTCCATCAATTGTGGAAACATTAAAAGTTTGGTCGACGGTTCCCACATGATTTGACTCCAGGCCAGAAGACAACGCAAGCAGACACCTGTGATTCTTTACTTGAGTTGATTTTAGTTTAGCGTCCCGTTCAGCAGCGAGGCTATATGAGACGTGGACCTACTGATTAACGTGGAATCCGAACCACATGAGCTCCCGCCGGGAATCGAACCCGGGTCTCCCACGCCAAAGGCGCGTACGCTAACCGCTTAGCCACAGAGGAGCTCTGTGATTCTTTACTGTCTCGTCAGAAGAAGGAGGCATTTCTGGACAGGATGTTGACATGTGATGAGAAGTGAGTCCTGTACGAAGCTCCACAGCGCTATCATCATCGATTAGCATCCCATGAACCGGTTCCAAAACAGCCGAAACCAGCACTGCGCCAGAAGAAGGTCCTCCTGAGTGTTTGGTGAACTGCCCGCGGCATCATGTATCGGGAACTGCTACCAGCTGGTCAAAGCATCAATGTAACTGTGTACTGTCAGCAGTTGAACCGTGTTCAAGAAAAACTCAAAACTCTGGAGCCATCACTTCTGAATCACAAAAGGGTCCTCCTATTATAGGACAACGCTAAACTTCACGTGGCTAAGATGACCCGGGACGCCATTCTACGCTTTGGATGGGAAACACAAAATGTTATTGCATCCGCCATAATCCCCGCACATTGCACTGTCCGAATATTACCTGTTCCATTCCTTGGACAATCACCTAAGAGGACGCCAGTTCAGATTCCTAGTATAAGTGCAAAATGCACTTGATGATACCTTCTTCGCTTCACGGCCCACCAAGTTCTACCATGATGCAATCCGTGGCCTTCCAAAACGTTGGCAGAAGGTCGTCGATATTGATGGGGATTATTTTTGATCTTCCAAGTACGTCTTAGGTGACATATCAATGTTCGAAGGTGGTGGGTGAAAAAGCGACAGAACTTTGTTGGTTACCTTTTAGCAAATATAGCCCATTCTTCTTTCGGGGAGAATACATTTTATTTTGTACATAAAGTACTAATAGGGGCTGAGTTTGGATTTAAAGGGCATCGGAAATGTCACTGATCGTCTCATTGACCCCATAAACTATATAATCGACACTAATATCGGTAGTTTTCGATCAATTTTATATATCTCACCCCTACTCCAAGTTGTGGGGCTGAATTTGGGTTTGAACGGCATCGGAAGTATTACTATTCATCTCAGCGAATCCGAAAACTGTGGATTCGGCACAAATATCAGTCATTTTCGATCCTTTTTATACATATCTCCCCCTCCCGAAGTTGCGGGGCTGAATATGGATTTACATAGCATCGGAAGTGTCACTGTTCATCTTAGCGACCCTAAAAACTATTGATTTGATACTAATATCGGTAATTTTCGATCGTTTTTAAATATCTCCCCTTTCCCTGTCTCAACGAAACGATAGAAACCATCACAGACCCGAACTTAATCTATGTTGAAAATTTGATCGAGATCGGTCGGGTGATTCAAGAGTTAAAAGGTTACAACCATAGTCACTTTCAGTTTATATATTTGATAAAGTTTTATTTTATTTGTTTTCTGTTACTAGTACGCTATTACGTTTGCTTACATTAAGTAAGATGTAAAGTAACGTTAATTGTCATGTTCTTTTATGTATTAAGAACTTAACGTTTGCTACTTCTATTCTAACAAATTTGTATTTTTTGTAAAGCACAAATCGAAGAAATAAAATGGCCAAAAGGAAGAGAAATAAAGAGGAGAACAGAACCAGTGAACCAGGGAGACAGACGAAGAAGCGGAGGACGCTGATCTCAAGCAGTTCTAATGATAAACAGGAAAAAGCTTCGTCTTCTATGCAAGACGATGTGTTACAGGTAGCTAAGAAACGTATAAATGTAATATTTATAGTTCTCATAGGAATACAATGGTTTAATAAGCGAATAATGTAATAAATTCAATGGAATTTTATAGAGATGTTCTCGGAATATCAGCCAGGTGAAATCCGGCGATAGAGCCGACGTTTCAAGAATTGACATCGTTCTCGTCTTCAGGCCGATCATACTGAGACCAGTTCGTGTGTACTATATATAGGAGAGATAAGGGGATGGGGGGTTAAGAATCGGTCTCTCTGATTGGATGGTCTATAGCTTGACGCTGATTGGTCGTATTCATATATGCTTTCTTTATGACTGGTGTCCATGTCTGGCTGAGTTGAAATCCTGTATACCTGTTGATATTGTTGGGTTCTTGTCGTATGGCATGAGATTCTTTAATTATCCTATCCCAGTCGTTTGAGCTCTTTAAAATAATTGTAGTGTCTGAAAATAAAATTCTATGTCCTTCCATTATACTGTGTTCCGCCAGGGCGGATTTCTCCGGATAAAACAGCTTGATGTATCTCTCGCGCTCCTTTCATCGATGTTCTATTGTTCGTCCTGTTTGTCCTATGTAAGTTTTTCCGTATTCGCAGGGAATGCAGTATACTCCTGGTATTTTAAAACCCAAATCGTCTTTAACTGGACGGAATAGGTTAGGTTAGACGATCTGTGTATGATTTAGATGATGTGTCTCTTCATGATTCTTGCAATTTTTCCAGATAGTTTCCCAGTGTAGGGCGGGACTGCATTGTTGACTGGATCTTCAGATTCTGTGGGGCGGGGGGGGCAAAAAGTGGACAAATATATATTTTCACTATAAGGCATGGAAAGGAGTTTTAGCAAACTAAAGACCATTAAAAAAATACCTTAGAAACTTTACAGGACAACAATGACCCACCAATCTTAGGATCACATCCATAGAGCATAAGTTAGCTTCAAAGCTATCTTTTGAGGACATTGAAGAAAACCTTTGCAGCCAAAAAAGGTCACAAAGTTTAATTTTAGTTCCAGCTTTTTGTGTTTTCATTTAACTTACATCGATTTAAGAGATTTGCAAAATGTCCGAGTATAATACTCGAGACAACAGCTTGACTGTTTGTCATAATTAAATATTCTATTCTAAAGCAACACATCTTTGATTCATTCTACACATATACATAGGCCTACACATCCCGATATAATTCAAAAAATCTGCACTTATTTTGATAAGATTGTACGAATAGGTCAAACATGCTACTCTCAGATTATTTGGCAATCAAATACTAATTAGTTTGGTGTTTTATCTTGTACAAAAAATTAAATTATGTACTGTACTTTTTAAATCAAGCTTCACCACTTGAAGAAAAAATGGAATAGGAGAATTACTGTGTGATGCCAATATCAAGTGTAGTTGGGGAGCGTTTTGGTTTGGTTGGTCAAGGAGGGGGGCGCTAAGGCTAAGGCCCCAGGCGACAACTAGCCTCATTGTGTCGCTGGGTGCAATGCGAAGTAAATATCGTGGATGTTATAAGACTTCAAGTTAGCAGAGACACGAGCTTTTTATGTTGAAACACAATGTCCTTCCTCTTTGTCCTACTGCAGTTTTTCTGCTAACCAGTAAGAATTCGAATTGTTCGTTTGATAGTATAGGGATAGCTCATACGTAGGAATGACTGAAATCTGTTCACATTAAAGTTTGGTTTCACTGTTTTAAGTGGTTTGGGAGCCTAGCCCAATTTTAAAAAACTTACAACGATAATATGCATATGTTACTATGGACAATGGTCCGTAACGTATGACATCACTTTCTTTTATGGCCAGATCTGTATATTTATATTATTTAGTTTGGGCCAGACATAAATATCTGTGCTTTATACAGTCGTTTAAAAAGAATATATTTTGTAAAAATTAAGAAGGTAAGTGATATAAAGTACGCATGTAATTTTGTACAGTTAACTAGTGAATTACATTAAAGTGATTCTTTAGTACATCAAAAACGAACTTAGGGTATATATATAATGAAGTGTGAATGGAAGTGAAAGTTATATCCTCAGTCAAAATTTATTTTCTTTTTGGCGCGTTTCAGTAGCATACTGCAGGCGAATTTTATCCGTGCAATTCTTCGTCAGTTTGTTTTCCTAAGAACATTTATTTATGTTATGATTTACGCTAAACATCAGTTAATATTCGGTAATAGGGAACTTTGAAAAACTTCGAAGTTTCTGATAGATAAGCAACTGGTATTAACTGCATATTCGCTCTTGTTCGTACAATAATGTCAAGTCAGAAGGAAAAAAGTGTAATACAATAAGATTTCAGGAGGAAAAGAATGGAGATTCAGAGATATCTTCTACATTTGTTTCATATATCTGCTTTTCCGTTAAGAACTTGAGTCTACAAGCGTCTGTAGAGTTCACAGTAATCACCATCTTGACTCCAAATGGCGAAATGGGGTCAACAGTGGTGAATCAGTTCTTGCCAAGTGTACCGATTGTTCAATTTATTTTTTATCCTTTCATTCTGTTTTATAGAATTCTCTTTCAAATTTCATATGTGACTTGTAACGGTCAGTGTCTCATCTATTATATGTTGTTCCTTCAGATGGTATAAGTTTTCTTACTTCCTTATATAAGATTCACAGTCAGAACAGGTGATCTTCTAAGTTATGAAACATTCAAGTATTGTAGAAAACTTTTCTAACCACTTAAATAATTCTTTGCAGAGTATTTCAAAACAGCACTGACAACGTTTGGGAGGTGATTCCTGAGACCAAAATAAGACAAAAAAGTATAGACCAACCTGGGTGCACAAATACTTCCTTTTGGAGTTATAGGCTGCCGGAAACGTGAAAAAATGAACTTTAAAGGTTCATAGCTTCGAAACTATGGGACCTACCGTAGTCCAGTCAAGACTTCACGTAGGAACTAATATGTGCGCTATCCAAAAGTACGTTTCAAGATTCTTAGGTACTCACGCAACAATGTTTATAGAGGAAGTTTGCTTAAAGTAATCTCCAACCACCTCTATAAAAAGTGTTGCGGAAGTACCACAGGATTCTGAAACTTGTATTTTTGGATAGCGCACATATTAGTTACTACCGTCAAATGGGGTGAATAGAAACACATTTTTGGCTATATGAGAATATAAGTCTGGTAATGTTAAAGATTTCGCGTATCAGATTATTCCAAAACAAAGGTCTTAATATGCTAATGAATTTCAGTAAACGTCATATTAATTTATCAACTCCACTTTTCTTCACCTTGATTTTTCTTAATGTTTCTATTCACCCCTACCCATGGGGTGAATAGAAACAATTACTTTATTTTCATTGTTGTTTCTTTTATACTATTGGAAAGGTAAAAAAGAAACAGCGTATTTGTTGAAACGAACTATTTATTTGATACCTGCAAGATATTAGTTCAATAGGACCAGTATTACATAAGTTACAAACTTATAAAACAATACAATGCACAATATAGGTATAAACGACCATATAGTTTTGATGATATTTGAATAAGATTTAAACCACTCAAATCATCAGGGAAACTTATCATGAGTTGAGTTGATTTTGAGGTTTACGTCCCGTTCAGCAGCGAGGCCATATGAGACGTGGACCTACTGATTAACGTAGAATCAGAACTATATGAGCTCCCGCCGGGAATCGAACCCGGGTCTCCCACGCCAAAGGCGCGTACGCTAACCGCTTAGCCACGAAGGGGCCCGAAAGTTATCATATACATAAAGCGTGCTGACGAACTCCTAATAAAATCCAACAGTTTCGTTCTGAAAATTTCATTGTTTATGTGCTCTCTTATAAAACACTCCCACATATGCATCATGTTCCCATTTTCGCACTTGGGTGCTGAAGTCTCATCGAGTTTTAGCTTCTCATTTTACCACAGCAAAATCACCAGCTTTAGAAAACCATCATCTAGTTCGTGATTCGTCTGGAATGTTGTCTTCTGGAGTGTTGTCTTTCTCCTCTTCCGACAATACAAATGTAGGTTGAGTTTCGTTGTGATTTGATGAAAATGTATCATTTTCAGAAAACAAACCAAAACTCTTACCAGAAACATCTATTCGTACTCTCTTCTTCCCTTATTTAATTTTTTCATCTTCTCTCATGCTCCTGAGAAGATCCATAAGGGAACGGTTTACAGTCTGAGATGACTTTTGCTATTCTGTTTCTTCTCGTTCATTGTCTTTTTTTGGCAACATCCTCAGTATTTGGTCTCGACAAAGGGGAAAAATTCGACACTTTTCAAATCCAGCCCTGATATTTTCCTCCTTCAGTTTCACACTTTTTTTTCAGAAGACTTGGAAATTTGTTCTTATAGATGGTTGATACATTCCTATCAGGTCCTTTTTTCTGCTCCTCAAGAATTTTCCACTCCTTGAGGAATTTCAAGAATTTCCCAAGAAGTGTTTCTATTCACCCCACTAATTAAAAATCATAACAATAACCCAGTAAAGTTAAATTTTGATTAAAAATAATTTACAAAAGGAAAACTTTTACTATGAACGTCAGTAAATGAAACAACAAACTACAAAATAGGCATATGTTCAAATGCAACAAATATGAAAATGTCATACTTACCAAGAAAGTTTAAGGAGCGCTAAAATACCGTGTAAGATTTCAGTAACACATTAATGCTACTGCCGTCTACCTCAGTGTTCCCAACTCAGTAAAACATTTTGTCTCTACTCTGGACACTTTAGCCGTATAAGACTATGTTAAGATATTTCAGTTTTCTTGATTAATTTATCGTCCAGATAAATCCAAAACTAATCTGGGAGTTTTGTTTCTATTCACCCCCATGTTTCTATTCACCCCATTTGACGGTAAGTGAAGTCTTGACCCAACTACGGTAGGTCCCATAGTTTAGGAGCTGTGGACCTTTAAATTTCATGTTTTAGGCAGCCTATAACTCCGAAAGGAAGCATTTGTGCACCCAGGTTGGTTTATGCTTTTTGTCTTATTTTGGTCTCAGGAACCACCTCCTAAACGTTGTCAGTGTTGTTTTGAAACACCCTGCTTGTTTTCTGTAGATAGATAACAAACGGTTGGTTTAAGCATCTGCAGTAGCTTGTTGGTAATTGGAACGGTGATAGGCTTGCCGATCCATTTGCCTTCTTTGTTTTTTTCTGAAAATTATATTATTATTAATGAAGAAGTGATCTGATGTGGTCAGTTCTTGTAACCTGTATCCGTTCATTTTACCTATGGATAATAAAATGCTATTTCTTATTCCTATTTCTTGTTGTTGTACTCTACGAAAGAAATTCCTCCAAGTTAGGGCGGCCTCAATAATCCTTCTGGCGCTCCCCAGTGCGTCGTGGGGTCACTAAGGAAAAGGTGGGGCAGGTCTGTTATGGAAACTTTTTGTTCCAGTGCTTTCTACTGTGTATACTAGCAATGAATAACTAACACGTCATGAACCTAAGATCAGACTGCCCTCTACAGACGCATATTCTATGGTGCGAGTTTCATTCGACTGATATTATCTGTTCTTAAATGCGTTTTTATCAATGGATTAAACTTTGTCATTTGTGTACAGCCTTTCTCCTGTTAAGCAAAAATAACCATTTAACTAACTAAACTAACTAACTCTATGGCCTATGGAACCCGGAGTTTCAATGCCGCGTTCACAAAAGCCCTCCACTGACTTCTATCCTTAGCTAACTGCATCCAGTTTCTACTTTGTATTCCAATCTCTGCGAGATCCATCTTAATATTGTCCTCCCATCTGCGCCTAGGTCTTCCTAATGGTCGTTTTCCGATTGGTCTTCCAGTCAAGACTTTGAAAGCGTTTCTACTTTCTTCCATTCTAGCTACATCACCCGCCCACCTAAGCCTCCTAGACTTGACGACCCTAACAATGTTGGGTAAACCATATAAATTATTTAGTTCCTCGTTATGGAAGTTTCCGCCATTCCCCATTCCCGTTCCTCTTGGGTCCGAATATTCTTCTCAGGATGTTGTTCTCAAATACTTTCAGTCTATGTTCTTCTCTCAGAGTAAGTGACCATGTTTCGCAGCCATACAGAACAACAGGCATGATTATCGTTTTGTATATTTTAAGCTTCAAATTCCTCGACAGAATTCGCGACGACAAGAGATTTTGAAAAATAACCATCACATGCTATAAATGCTAATTCTGATTATTCATATTGAATACTTTATAAGAAAATCTATCTTTTGAACTCATTCACACTTTTCTTAAGAGATGTTAATTGAATGCCATATTTAAAGGGATGTCAGGTCATGTCTTGAAGCACAACACCGTAGAACTATTGTAAAGTCTCAACTTAAAGAACAACAGAATAACTTAGAATAAACAGATTGTTCAATGAAAATCAATGCAATTGATGTACTCTCCCAAAATCATCATAATTTTTTCTAGTCGCAAAATTAAGTCTTACTTTAGACAGAAAACTTTTCCATAAGAAGAAAAGAGATGGTCAACGGTGTGTTTTAGTCTTCTTTTTTATTTCTAACAATTGGACAAACACTTAAAAGAATTATAATTTTGTTATTCCATGTAGCAACTAAAATTATTTTAGTTGTCAAGTTAGGTATTAAAAGATGTAGGTCTACGTTTGTAAATTATTGTCAATTTCTCCGTAAATGATCTTACACTGAATGAGTGAGTATCTTAATAAATTGTTAATAATGTTATTATCATGGGCGGCGATTAGGGGGGGCAAAGGGGGGCAGTTGCCCCCCCCACTTTTTTAAGTAACCCATCAATGTATATAGTTTCACTTAGAAATGTAAATTTTTTGTACGTTTACTGGTTCATAGAAAAAATGGGGCCATATATTTGCCGTTCCGTCAGTAGGTATTGATTGTCTTCCCGTGGAGTAAAGAAAACTACAGGAATTGCGTTTTAATTGCCACAGAAAATAACCCCAAAATTAACCTATTGGAGCACAACAATTTCAGCATACTTTCACTTCTTACAAGGGCTCAATATATTAGTCATCCGCTTTGAAACGAATTCAGAGAGCATTTCGCAAAAGAAAAAAGTCTTTCACAAGTTATTTTTTAATTGCACAAAAATTGACAGCTCCTAAAATGTCTTTTCTTTCTAAAGTAAGGGGGAAAAAGCGTAATAGGAAACAACTACTACCTTTTCCATTGTTTTGTAGTGTAATGTATGAATGAAGTGGTGTGTTAGAGGTGTAAGAGTGTATATACAATAAAATTTAGTAAATTCAACATAATTCTAGGTTTTAGTGTTATTTTGTATAACTGGAGTATGGAGTGATTCTGAGTATTGTGTTTTGATGTGCTCCAAGAAAGTTAAAACTGCACCCAATGGCGAAGAACATGTTTCGGGAAGTTCCAAAAGCAAATATTTCTTTAAATGTCGTAGCATATACTTGTAGTATTTACTGTCTTTCATTTTCTAAGAGTAATAGCATATGTGGAATTAAAAATTAAGTTGTACATTAATCCCTGTTTCAATATTACTTTTGCAAAACAAACATCATTATTAGAGGCACGAGTTGTTCGCATTGCGCGACAAAATGAAATGCGTCAGAATTAAGTAATTTTCAGTTGCTTGGCGTTTTGTGATACGCTATGTGTATTTTCATTGTTTTCTGTTGCGCGATAAAACGCGAAATTTCTAACAATTCGCGATATAATGCGAAATTTTAAACATACGTTTTCATTAATTTGGAAACGCCACTTTTCCGCTGTCGGAACGATAGAACGTGGCATGAACGGTGCATTTTGGGTAATTCGGATAGAGAACATGTTGCAGGGCCTCTTTGGTGGAAAAACTAAAGCACACTTACGTTTGTTACGAAGTGAAAAGGGGCTAGTGTTGTATGTGACTTTTAAAAAATGTGCATAAAGATCATCCTTGAAGCTTTCTTCGCAAAGAGAAGACTCCCAAACTACAGAAATATTTGATGCTTTGGGAAAGCTATTTGATCCTTCTGTAATTGCATGTGGTAGTGAACCAAACGTTGTTGCGTTAAGGAAGTTTTTTTAAAGCTTGGCCTTCATTTAAAAAAAATGAAAGCATCTGTTTATGAAGTATTGAAGTTTTCCATTTGGAGTTTTACAAAGTACCCTATGAACTCTTGACAAGTGATTCGTCTGAAAAGTACAGTGTAATGAATATTTTGCATGGACGAAAGTTCCGAAGTGATGATTGAAGTTTGTTGTAAACGCACTTACATATGTACGTGTGGCTTCCAACAGGCAATGTCAATTGTGAGAGTTTTCTTTCCCCAAGTATGGACTGGTGATAAGTGGCAAACGTACAACAATGAAGGAAAATGTGGAAATGTGTAACATGCTTATGTTTAATGCTTAAATGTAATTTGTCCTTATGTGTTTCATAAAACAGCAAAACTTTCCTACTCATAGTAAGTTTAGTTACTTATTTCCTTTCATTTGATTTTAAAAAAATATAATTTTCTATAAGTGAAATTTACAATGTCAAGTGCAATATTCAGTGTATTTTGTTTTTAGGTTATTAATGGTTTATTTCTGTAGTAATCTATGAATAGAAGGAACAATTATAAAAATGTCGGGGAATATCTTTTTCACAAGAGCTAAAAAATGCAGAAGTTATTTGGAAAATGCGACAAAACGCGAAATATGAAAAACGAAACGCGAAATTTTCAAATTCTTAGTGCGAAAAACTAGTACCCCTAATCATTATTTATTACTATGATTAATATTATCCTTTCCATTTATTTGTTTTGCAAATTTGTTATTCAATAATCTGATCACACAATTTTCCAGACAGAATTTTAAGATGTTCATGAGCAAGGAATCAAATCTCTTCTTACACTTTCGTTGTTTAAGAGTACAAAAAGATACTACCTACTGGCGTTGCTCTTGTCAATTTACTTAATAAAATATGAAATATTATATACGGTATTTTAACTGAAAAAGATAGTATCCTATTAGTTATACAACCTTTCGTCAAACAAAATATTAGAAACAAGCAGGAAAACTAACATTTATATGCAAATATTCAGATCATGTCTTGCCCCCCCACTTTTAACGTCCAACCGCCGCCACTGGTTATTATACTCATCACTCGAGGCTTCAACAATCGAAGTAGTAGCCGCAAATATCGTGAAACACACAAACAAAGAAAATACGCATCTCGCACATAACAAAGGCATCAACAGAAATGACATGTTCAGGAAGGCACTTGACCCAAATGTTTACATGATTGTCTTTCGCATCGTGACTGCCTATCCTGCGGGTGGTCAGTGTGTATACCAGTTCTCCAAGTGACACAAGCTTGCAGTGGTGTATTAGCTAATGGGACTTGGAAGCCAACACGCGGATAATTGATTGTATCAAAAAACAAGTGCTTCGGATTGTACACTCCTCTTGGCGGAGGGGCCGCGGTGGCTCACTGGTAGAGCGTTCACCTCTGGTGCATGGGGTTCCGGGTTCGATCCCAGCCCCCGCCAAGTGAATTTTGTGGTGGACAAATACCGTGTGCGTGGGTTTCCTCGGGGTTCTCCCATTTCCTCCCACTTTCTTCATTCCACCATTTCATTCATCTCATTATCACCGTCTCCTTTAGCCTAGCCGGCATAACCGTGGGGCGTAAAACTCAATAATTTCATTTCATTTTTCCTTTTGGCGGAGAGAGGGGAAGGTCTGCTACACCCAAGACTAAGAAGAGAAACAAGAATCAGTTTACACTTTAGTTCAAAAGATTTCAAAATTTTGCAAAAAGAAGATTATTGTTTCCATAATTTTAAATTGTAAGGACTGCTTACAGAGCTTATATGAACGCCTCGCCTCTGGTAAGACCTTAGTTTATGGTGACGGCTCGTTTCAAATCATTGGAATTGATACACAGTTGATATTATACTTTTCTGGCCAGAGTGTATACTTATTTATTAAAATTAATATTTTAAATATACTCTGGTAAGAAAAATATGAATTATTTATGTACTAGCTCCAGAGTTGAGATCGATAAAGATAAGATGAAATTGTAGTTCAGTTATATTGCTTTGTTATTTTCATTACTTTCTCACCATGTTTGTGTGGGATGTTGTAACGAATTTGATCATAAAATACCGTACACTGTTAATGATAGAAGGTTATCGCAATATCAGTAGCCGTTGCTTAATCAATGTGCTTATGATTTTCACAGGTGGCAAGCTCTATATTTGGAACGTCCTCAAACAAAACTGAGCTACGACTCCCGAAAACTCTGAGAAACGATATTGACCAAGAGATTTGGACATGGTATTGTGCATGCAAGAAACAAGGAAGAAAAATATCGAAAAACTTGATTCAAGCAAGAGCAAAGTGGATGTTTCAGAAAGCAGGAATTAAGGATTTTAAGGTATCTGTGTGTTCATTAGTATAGCGTTTGTTTTTCTTCACTCTTTTCAGTGTAGGATAAACATATATTCTCTCAAATTTGACCATATCAGCTGAAGAAGACCTTATATACTGTCACGTACGTTATATTATTAAGATGAATGTTACGTTGTGTCTTTCAATACATGTGTAGGTGTCGTATGAGAAATAGTAATAATAACAATAACGCAATAAGCGATAGTATTTGCTAAGGAAATCTAAAATACCCAATTTTCTTTGGAATTAGTCGTGAAAGAATATTTCAAACTCTTGCTTTCCAAAAGATGTACATGTACGCAAGGAATTGTTAGGAATTACCCAAATATGTACTCCTAATTATTTGTTTTCGGAACTTATATTACTATCATTTAATCATAATGTTTAGTGTTAATGTTTTTAGAAAATGAAATAATAATAATAATAAAAAAATGATATTTCTTTATTATAAGCGAACAACGCAAATTATATCAAGAATACTGATTATTGAGTGACAAGTGGAACGTAGTCGTCAAAAATCCATAAAATTTCTTAAAAATTATAGTTAGTAGTTAGCGAAATATCACATAATTTGTAACCAATCCATGGTTTCATGCCTTTTTTAGAGTGTATAATGCATTTTAACCAGCATTTATTTCCTTCGCATCATTTCTCATTTTCTATGAGAAACGCAAAAGCTAATATATATATATTTCTTTTTGGTAACGAACAATGTACTTTCTTATTGAAGAGACCAGCCATATGCTTTTCCAAACTATTCATCGCCAAACACCTTTTGACAAAAGCGCGTGAGAACAAGACTGTTGTGTGGATCTCAAAGCGTAACTGAGCAGAAAGCCAAACAAACGATAACATTTACAATTTCTAATTTATTTTCTGTATATCGTTAACTTAAAACATTTATCAGCTTCTTTCAATTTCCATTGAAGTTAGCTGGAAATATTTATAGGAGACTATGAAGCGTGACAAATCCTTGTTGATTTTTTTTTTTTTCAAGGAGGTAAAGTCGCTTAGTGATGTTCAGTGTTACTCGAATTGAGCACATCAGCCTAAGAGCAACGATTATACTTCGTATATGGATTTACATACGTCAGCTAGTAACATCATAAGAGCCTACCTTACTAAAGTAATACAAAATTTACGATTTTTCATTTGGTTGTTTTTCATAAGTGAAAGGAGACAATGAAATGCTACTTACCACAGTCATAGATAATGTTATTCCATATAGAAAATATGAACCTAAAGAATTTTCAGTGTTGCCATCAATAGAAATTACAGTGTTGCCAGAATAACAACTTCCCAAAATCTAAGTTAAGGCAGCAACTAGAGGAACGAACTCAACTGCATTTGGTTAAGTATCATATTTTTTTGGTATCCTGTGAACTTCTTTTTAAATAACATTATCTATGATTGTGGTAAGTTGTATTTCATTACCTCCTTTCACTTATGAATAAACAAGCAAAAGAAAAATAGTAAATGTTGTATTATTTTTAGTAAGGCAGGCCCTTAAGGAGGCTACTACCAACACCGGGATTCTCCAATTTTACTGATAATGCCCAAATCCAATACTGAGAAATTTTGTATTTCTCAGGAACAGTGCATCAGTGCACTTATAATAGTTTTTGTAGTGGCAAGAGAAATTATCGCGATAAGTAATCCCGAGGATCGAACCTGGTATCCACTCAACACCCATGAACAGACAGCTCCGCCAAAATTCAACCTTATAACAAGCAAGAACTATCCATACATAAATGTTGTTTCCCTGCGAGTTACGATGTTATTGAAACAAAACGAAGTTTTGTTCCAATCACACCGAAACAACTACAACAACTACTATATCAAAGATTATATTAAGATGGACATTGATGAAACTGACTGACGAACTACGCACAAATTATGAAATTTAAGGATACGTATGAAGAAAATGCACACTGATCCGATTTTCTGTATTTCCTCTTAAATGTTGTCTTTTTCTTACAATTTCATACTTACGATCAATTAGGTACAAATTAGGATAAAAATTACAGTAACAACTTATAATTGTTCAATTTTGTTTCACCGCAATACAAGTACAGTTAATGAGCAGGCCATTGCTAGCACAATGAATGTCAGTTCTCCCGCTCTTACTGCTCACATCACTCAGCTCCGCCCATAGATTTCGTACGCAAGCAAAAGTTCGTCTGCTATAGCACGTCTCATTGGCTGTGACGTTCTCATGACGTAGCAGCAGTTTAGATGAGAACGTGTTACAAAGGTGGTTCTCACGGTAAAGCTTGAGAAAGAACAATGAGTCATTGTAACAGAAAAGGAAGATAAATGAAAATTGATAACTAAAATGCACTTATAAGCTTCACTGCTATAACAGAGCTGCAGAAAATAAAAATGAATGCTTCCAGATTTTGTTGGAAATAAAAATCATTATAAATGGCTCCCAACAGGTTGAATGACAAAGTTCAGTCTTGATTCGTTTTCATTCAGAACCCTGGATCACTAAAATGCATGAAAAAAAAAAAAAAAAAAAAAACTATACACTATAAACACACCATTAAAATTTCACTCAATCACCTTGAACATTCGAGGGTTAACAGAATAGTCACTGCTAAAGATTAACTGAAATATTAATACACACGCATCAACAACACACACATATATATATGGTTATAGTCTATATGTATATAAAAATATCACTATATATATATTCAAAATTTGTAAAACTTTCGTAATAAATGTTTACTCAGTCATAACACTGTTCGTTCAATCCTGCATCACTTCCGAAGTCGAGTCACTAATGTTCCAAATAATGAGTCCTCGAACTTCATCCATCCGTAAGTTTCAGTATCTTCTGCTCCCATTCTCTTCCCATACGAATGGAGCTAGGATTCCCTCGGTGGATGGTCGGTTTTGCCCTCTTCCCTTACTGACAAAACGCTTCCAACGGTGGATGTTCTTGATGTTCTCGGTGAAGTATAAGTAACAAATGGAGGCAAAATGACTTATCTCCATTTCCTTATATTCTGGATATGTGGCTTCCAGAATAGGATAGTTTAACAAAAATATGCGTGGCCTGCTTCATACGTATAGTAGTGATAACTTAATATTGAATTGTTAGTTTCAAAGATATACATAATAATATTGTCCTTGTGGAAATTCTTCTGCATAATAAGTATAATTATATGCGAAATTATACAACGATGAGGAAAATTAAAGTTCTTTCTTATAGAAACAAATAAAATGTTCTTCTATAACTTTCTTTGAGTTCTTCGTTTAAAAATAGATATATAGATGTATATGTGATTATAGGGTAAAATAACTCGAGGATTTGTATGAAAGGATAAGCTTAAGGATGGTTAACAAAGCATGAAATTGTTTTACATCTTACACAAATACAAGAAATCAGACCAATGTAACATCATCATCAACAAACTCCCTTTTCATGGTAACAAATATGCGTAGTTCTGAATGAAAATATATGAAGAATATTGGAATATATAAGATATTAGATTGCTGATTTTAAGCATATTACGAAGACATGAGTATACATAATAACAATATAACGATGGTTTGCAAATAAAGGATATACACTATGAATAAAATTGACAGAAGAATGGGAAAGTATCGATATGAAACCGAATGATGGGATGACATATCGAAGCGTCCAAATATCCTACGGTCCGCCAAGCCGTATCCACATAGAAGTGTGGTTTGGAAGATAAACTAACCTCCCCATATATATATATATATATATATATCAACTTGAAAAACCTCCCTGAAGAAATCAACGACCACGTAAGACACATTAGTTGTGAAGAAAGAAAACAAAATAATGAATACGAAATCCCCTCAGACGATGTAGTATCGAAGACAAAAAAAACAAATGCACACAGTATACCGTGGCAGGAAGACGTGGTCGGAACAAGTATATAATGCTCTAATGGTTCCTTTTTTTTCAAGGAAAGAATACCTTAAATAATTATGGTTTTGGAAATGACTAGCAGTCAGCAGTCCTACACATACCAACTCCAACAAGGACTACCTCTTTCACTCGCTGGACCAAAAGCCAGCCCCTTTCCTTCCTTCCTCCAAAAACCATACATTTTAATAGTAAAATTTCTCTAAAAGTGTAAACAACTTCTCTTCACTAATATATCCATTACGCAAATACCATATTATGCTATCATCTACAAAACTAGAGTTAACCTTCACTTCACTATAGTCAGCGTCACAAAGCTGATTTTCTGCTTCTTCTTCTTCCATGGCTTCAGAGCTACCCTTAGCCTCCCTTTCAGCTCGTTCGATAATGTCACTGAAACGTTGTTCATCAACATACTTTTTTAGCAATTCTAGCCACTTCTTGCGAGTTGCTGGGGTAGGTCTCCAGAGTTTCATTCGTGATACATTTTGGAATCCAAGGTATTTCCCATTCGATGGATCAATTACTTCGAAAACATTATCACTTATCTTTCTCCAGCAAACATAAGGCCCACGAAATACATTACACAACTTCGCTATTCGTTTATCCAACAGACTACTTAAATTGTATTGGCGAAGAAAAATAAGATCACCTTCAACTAACACTCTTCTTGTACCTTGATTTGCATTTAATTTAGCATTATGCTTTTCAATGATCTTCTTTCGTCTTAAATTGGACATAATCAGTTTACCATTCCAATCGATACCTTCTTGTTCGTCTACTTCTTCGTTCTTCGGCGTAATACCAAAATGAGATAACGTAAATTCTTCGGGTTTAACATTCAAATGTAATTCTGCTGGAGCAACTCCTAAACTAGCACTAATGGTGTAGTTTAATAACAAACAAGCTTGAACTACATACTCTGGCCACAATGAATGAGATTCACGACACAACACGCGTAAGATACGTTCTAGATCTCTATGGAAACGTTCAATAACATTGCTGGAAGCATGGTAAGGTGTAGTGTAATGGATTTTAACATTATATGATTCCATTGCTTGCACAAACTGTTTTCCAACAAACTGTGGTCCATTATCAACTAGGATATTTAAACATAATCCCATATGCATAAAGTATAACTCAGTAATGCATCGAGCCACTGTAGCACTAGTTGCTTTCCGTAAAGGATAAGCCACTAAGTATCGAGAATACACATCGCATACCGTAAGAAGATACGTTTCGCCATGTTTACCACGAGGTAATGGTCCTATGAGATCCACTGAAATCAGATATCTCACGTTCTTAGCTGGTACACTTTGCATTAAACACTGCACAGGTTGGTTGTTTGCTTTTGTACGCATACACACTTCACAGTCGTTAATGTACGATTTGATATCACTTCTCATGTTCTTCCAATAAAACATTCTAGATATGATGTTAAACACCTTTAGAAATCCGAAATGGCCATAATGATCATGAAAACCAATTAAAATGTGGTTTACCAAACTCGGTGGAACACATAACTTTAGTTTGTCCGGAAAATGAAAATCTCGAACCATCAACAGTCCATTCTCTAACGTATAGTTATTCTTCCAATTTCTTGAACTACTTCGAACTGACAAATTTTCCACATCACTTTCACCACGTAAATGTTTAATTATGGGTCGATAAACATCACACTCCCATTGTAATTTTGCGACAACAGCGGGATCTAAATCATACACTTCAGACTGTATTGCTTGTATAGGGTTAGCGTTCACTATAACTTCCTCTTCTGTTGGAAACATTCGTGATAAACAATCACTCAATACATTAGATTTTCCACTGATATATATTACTTCATAGTCATATTGTTGTAATTCTAGGGCCCAACGCATTAAACGTGCATTCCAATTACGCATACGTTTCAAATGCGTCAAACCTTTGTGATCACTATGAATGTAAACTTTCGCTCCTTTGAACCAAACGTGAAACTTCCGCATACCCCATACTAAACATAAACACTCAAGTTCTACTGTAGCATAATTCTTCTCACACTTGGTTAAGGTTCGGCTAGCATATTCTAAAACGCACTTTTCACCGTTCATATACTGATAAACTATAAAAGCAAGCCCACGGGCTGAAGCATCGCATTCTACGTAAAATGGTTGATCAAATTGAGGATGGTGTAACATTACTTCCTTCATAATTTCCTGTTTTAACAATTCAAATGCACTCTGATGGATTTGTTCCCATTTCCACCTTTTTTCTTTCTTTAAAAGTTCGTAAAGAGGCTGAGCAATTATTGCGTGGTTTTTAATAGTGCGAGAATGCCACTGTACCGCACCTAAAAATGAACGAAGCATTTTTAAATTCCTTGGCACTGGTAGGTTAGCAATAGCCTCTACGGATTTTGGATCTCGCCGAATACCCTTGGATGACACATAATAACCTAAGTAATTAATTTCATTAACGCCAAAAATACACTTAGTCAGATTAAGCGTCATATTCGCATCATTTAACAATGCTAACACTCGATCGAGTATAGGCAAAAATTCAGGAACTGTTTCTGCACCAATTGCCACATCATCCACATATCGAATTAAACGTTCCTGCAAGTCGAACGGAAACACCTTATTTAGACATAATTGTAGAACGGATGATCCATTTTTCACCCCGAAAACCATTCTTGTATACTCATACAAGGTTCCCTCGAATAAAAACGCTAGATATTGCATTGAATTTTCTGTGATTCCACACTGGTTATACGATGAGGTAAAATCGAGAGTTCCTAGCACTGTTTTACTGTTAAATTTAGCGAACAAATCAGGCAACTTCTCTGAACGCAACGCTGGATTTTTCACATGAACATTTAAAGCACGACAGTCGACCACAATTCGCAACTGTCCAGATTTCTTCAGAACTACATGAATAGGTAGCAGATGACATGACGAACTGGGCCTAATGATACCCCACTTTAGTAATTTGCGTATTTCTTGCCGCACACCTTCCTTGTATTTTTGAGGTATATCATATGGTTTAGCAATGATTGGTTCACTGGTATCAACTTCCAAATGATACTGAAAATAACGACACTTTCCTGGAAAATGCGCAAATACTTTACGATGTTTCATTAATAACTCGTACAATTGAGCTTTTTCACTATCGTTGAACAACGTAGCACGAGCGACAGCATCTTTGATTTCTTCTTCTGTAAAATACAAATCTGAAGGGAATTCTTCACAATTCACCGTTAACTCATCACCTTCATAATTGCGTGAGTCACAACTACTTCTGAAAACCTTTACTGTTTTCTCATAAAATTCACTAAGATCCTTTATATCGGACATAATAGGCACGAAGTTACATTTTACTTCCTGTGCGTTCACAGTAACATCACTTTCACTATTTCGTTGTATAAAAGGGACCACACTATATGCACCGTCATATTCAACTCGTAGTTTATTATTGCGAAAATCTATAATACTATTCAACCTTTCTAGAAGATTAGCACCTAAAATAACATCTTCATGAAGCTCATTCAAAACCAGAAATTCTACCAACACTTCTACATTGTTAATCTGTACCGGTAATATTGCCTTCCCTTTAACAGCACGTTTTCGTTTTCCTAAAAAGTCGCACAACACAATGTTTTCACCCTTTTGCAGCCGTACATTAGAAATACACTGGGTAACATCTCGAAAAACATCATTACGAACTAAGCATAAATCACATCCCGTATCTACTAAACAAATTTTCGGCTTTTCATTCAACAAAATTTTAACACGCATAGTGTTTTGACCTAATTCACACGTAATGATTTCTTCATTGTCTTCTAATATCATTATGTCATCTTCACTTTTAATGTTTTCACTATTACACAAATCCGGGAAAACAACACGGTTCGAAAAACAAATAACTTCCTCTCCCCTTGACGTAAAGAGAGAGGGCCCTTCTAGTTTAAAGGCACAGTTCGTTGTTGTGAGGGACCTCGTTGTACAAACGATTGTTGCATATTCGAAAACACTGGTCGGCTATTCATATCAATAGTTGAGACGTTATTTACACTCTGTCCACGCTTGGCATTGGCATTCGGAAAATTACTCTCACCATTCTGATTAACCGGTTGTCCACTATTGAAATTTTCAGATCTATCTGTATTACTATGGTCACTATTATCTTGATCTTGGTATTGACGCTGATTATTATTATTTGGGCCTTGGTTGAAATTTCGATTACCGTTATTATACCTGCGTAAATTTCCACTACGTTTCCTTTTGTAAAATCGTTTCCCATTATTATTATTATTGTTCCAAAACTGAGCTTCCACCGGTTTATTTTCCCAATTGCCGTCATTTGCGCCTTGCACTACCTTCGTATGATTCACATTTACGTTGGCACCACTAATTTGCCTTGGTTTACGAGAGTTATCGTAAATTCCTGTTAAGTTTGATAATCCCTCGATCGATTGAACACTGGCGATAAATTGATGGATATTATTGGGAATACCTCCCATCATGGCAAGTTGGTATCTTTTAGGCAACAAACTAACAATATGTGATAATGTTATGGTTGGATCCTCGAACTCTTCCAACGATTGTATTTGATGGTAACGTTCATTTACAAACTCAACAACACTAGAATATTTCTTGGGATCAAACGGAATAGATCTTAAATTACGTAAGCGCGTTGCTTTAATGATAGGAGATTCAAATGCTTGGCAAAATGCTATTACGAACTGCTGAAATGACGTAAACCCCTTTCCATTTAATGCAAACCACTTTTTCGCACTTCCCTTTAATATCATTGGTAATACCTTTAAATAATCACTCTGGGGAATATCCGCGAATTCCATTTGCTTATTAAAATCTTCAAGAAACTGGCTTGCACTTTCAGTCATTAAATTACCGGAAAAGGTAGTGAGTTGATTTATATCTGATAGCTTCAATTTCCCCTTATAACTACGTTCATCACTGTAACTGTTAACTCTGGGACGCTTATGCGGAGTACTTACCCTTGTATTATCCTTGCACCCTGAATTAATTTCATCACTGTCGGACGCACTACTGCAAAATTCGTCACTAGATATCTTTTCCCTTTTTACGTTAACTAGAACATCGTTATTACCGTTTCTATTGTAATTACCACTCACCGCCATGTCACTGAAATGCGTTTGCCTTTCTTCCCTTTTAAGCGATTGAACTTCCCTTGCTAAACTATCATAACGCTCACTATTTTGCGCACACAATTTTAAACACTGTTGCGTACGTTCACTTTGTAAACAATCATTTCTTTGCAACTCCTGCAACGTACTATCGTAGGTGTTCACAACTTGCACTAACTTATTCTCATTTGCACTCGACACTTCCCTTATTTGTTCCACTTCACGTCTTACATTATTAATCATGCGTTCGGCACAGGTAGCTGATAACCTTGTACTTTGGAAACTTTCAGTTAATTTATCAATGTTTTGCTGTATATCACTATTCATACGCATGCACCTTAAATCGCTTGCATTGGTTTTCTCAATCAATTCCGCGCGCACTGTTATAATAGAACTATCCAAGAGTGAAACTTCACTTTCTAATTTCGTTGTAACTTCATCGCGCACCTTATTAATTTCTGCTTTTACACTAGCTATTTCTCGCGTCACCAATTCCTTACAATCCATTATATTGTTACGACATTCATTCTTTTGTGCTTGAACTTCACTGCGCAAATCACTTAAATCGTTGCAAATGGCATCTACTCTTGAACTAAATTGACTCAGCTGTTCATTCACTTTTGCTGATTCATTTTTAACATCTGCACGCACCTCGTTCACCTTTTCACTCAAAGTATTCTCCACTATGGCAACACTATTCTTCACTTCTGCCAATGACTGCACTAATTCATTCGAAAATGACTGCTTCATTTCGGATAATTCCTTTCTTGTGTTTTCATTAGATTGCACTATTTCTTGTTTCAACTCGCGTTGTATTGATAATAGTAATGTTCTAATATCTCCGTCATCACTAGCCATGTTTCACAGATATGAAAACACACACACGTATACAACTCTATATCACCTTCACAGAGGAAAAAAAAAATCACAAGGCTCTAAACAAAAAAAAATGCACAAAAAAAAATATTTCATAAAATGAAAGAATCAGTACGTCAAGGCATATATATAAGAAAAATTCAATAACTACGAAACATGCTCTAATTGAGATGGGCCTAAGTATTTTATAGGTACATAGGAAAACTTGGACACCACAAAGTATACTTGTGCCTGTACAATATATAGAAATTCAAAAGATTTGAAGAAGTTGAAATTCTCGAAATAAAGGTCTTGGTTCTATCTCACTCATCCCGCACCATTTTATAATAGTTTTTGTAGTGGCAAGAGAAATTATCGCGATAAGTAATCCCGAGGATCGAACCTGGTATCCACTCAACACCCATGAACAGACAGCTCCGCCAAAATTCAACCTTATAACAAGCAAGAACTATCCATACATAAATGTTGTTTCCCTGCGAGTTACGATGTTATTGAAACAAAACGAAGTTTTGTTCCAATCACACCGAAACAACTACAACAACTACTATATCAAAGATTATATTAAGATGGACATTGATGAAACTGACTGACGAACTACGCACAAATTATGAAATTTAAGGATACGTATGAAGAAAATGCACACTGATCCGATTTTCTGTATTTCCTCTTAAATGTTGTCTTTTTCTTACAATTTCATACTTACGATCAATTAGGTACAAATTAGGATAAAAATTACAGTAACAACTTATAATTGTTCAATTTTGTTTCACCGCAATACAAGTACAGTTAATGAGCAGGCCATTGCTAGCACAATGAATGTCAGTTCTCCCGCTCTTACTGCTCACATCACTCAGCTCCGCCCATAGATTTCGTACGCAAGCAAAAGTTCGTCTGCTATAGCACGTCTCATTGGCTGTGACGTTCTCATGACGTAGCAGCAGTTTAGATGAGAACGTGTTACAAAGGTGGTTCTCACGGTAAAGCTTGAGAAAGAACAATGAGTCATTGTAACAGAAAAGGAAGATAAATGAAAATTGATAACTAAAATGCACTTATAAGCTTCACTGCTATAACAGAGCTGCAGAAAATAAAAATGAATGCTTCCAGATTTTGTTGGAAATAAAAATCATTATACACTCCAGTATATGAGCCTTGCTGGGACGCTCTTCAGATATTGAATATAACACAGTGGTCCTCGACGTTTTATAGTTCAAACAGATAATAGAGTGAAAACGTACTAAAACGGGAGTTAATGGTTTTCCATTATGGAAGGAAGTTGAATGGTTTCCTGCGTTGTTCGCCGGCTGAGACATTGCTGTCGAGCTGTTAAGACAATTGTGGCAGTCCAGCAACTTGTAGGTTAGTATAATCATCATGGCAAGGGGTTGAATTCCTCGCAGTTTTTGATAATCACCAATTCTCTCTACGCCAGTAACCCCCTAAGTTATGCTACTTTCCACTTGTGAAGAAGTGTTGCGATCGTTCATAATATCGCACGTAATGCGTGCAAGTATTCATGTGTTATATTTTCATATATCGTTTTCTGGAAATATATAATACATATTCAGTATTTAGGGCTGCGGTGGCTCAATGGTAGATCGTTCCCCTCTGGTGCATGGGGTCCTTGATTCGATCCCAGCTCGCGCCAAGTGAGCTTCGTGGTGGGAAAACACAGTGAGCGTAGGTTTTCTCGAGGTTCTTTCGTTTCCTCCCACTTTCTTTATTCCACCATTTCATTCACTTCTCATCATCACCGCCTCCTTTAGCCTAGCCGACATAACCATAGGACGTAAAACTTAAAGATTTCATTTTAACATTATTTCAGTAAAATCTTCTTTGGTATGTAAGTTATAACATCGTCAACAGTTTAGACCCGAAGCTCGTAAAAGAACAACTATCCATTTTTCTAATTTCTTTTTATTTTTTATGTGTGCACTACTTTGACGAAAGTCGTATAAATGAGGGAAAGAAGAATTAAAATCCAGTTTTACTTAAACGACATTTTAAGTTTAACGTATTTATTGACTTTTTTATTTTTTAAATTTGTTTTATTTTAGTAAATATTTTTAACTTACTGAAGTTTGAAATACAAATTTGAATCAGCAATGATTTCAGTCGCTCTATGATTACTTTAGTCACATTCCTGAACCGTGAACAATCTTCTTCACACAACTCTAGAAACTGTCCTTTATATATATATATATATATATATATATATATATATATATATATATATATATATATATATACTATAATTACTTTCTGATCTCATTATATACCTATTCTCTTTCGATGTGGTCATACAATGTCTTTGTTAAAAGTAGATAGCAAATTGTAAACAACCCTATGGACATGATTTTCCTTTTACGAAAATGAAACCTGGCCATCCAAGTAGAGAAATCCTGTATTCTGATTCATAAATGAAGTTAAATCAAACGAAGTCTTATTCAGCTAATTTAAATCTTTCTTCAAACCAAGCATCATAATTTCCTACGAATATGATATCTAAAAGAAAAGTGTGTGCTTTGGGTTTTTTTTTATTAATAAGAAGTTTGTACATAATGATAGGATTAGTTTAGAAGTGAAATAAATGGAGGATTTCAATTTCCTTCAGATATTGTATTCGTATAATTAAAAGGAGCCGCAGTGGCTCAGTGGTAGAGCGTTCACCTCTGGTGCATGGGGTCCTTGGTTCGATCCCAGCTCGCGCCAAGTGAACTTTATGGTGCACAAACACCATACGCGTTGGTTATCTCCGGATTCTCTCGTTTCCTCCCACTTTATTCATTCCACCATTTCATTCACTTCTCATCATCACCGTCTCCTTTAGCCTAGCCAGCATAATCGTGGGACGTAAAACTCACGCAATTAACGTTTTTATTGGCTCACTACTGACGTACGTAATTATGAACTGAATAATTTTATGAATGAATACGTTAGGTATAGTTAAATACATTGGTAAATTCGTCTAAACTCAGGAATACGTCTAAATATTTAATAATGCCAAAATTTGCAATGGAAACTCATATATTCGTTAGCGACATATTGATTTACATAATCCCACACTGCTGAATCAGTTTCCATTATGTAATGAATTTTAGGTACAATAAAGCTTACCTCGGACATTTTGAAAACAAAATACATAGACCATACTGTGGTGAATAGTTAGTAACAAACAAAAATCTTGAAATACTAATGTTTATGTTACACATACTATTAGTTCGAAATAACAGGCGTGACTTACTTCAGATTTTTCTATCTAGAAGATCACTTGACCATTTGTCCTCTTGAAACTAATAATCCATTATATATGTTGAATTTGCTTGGATCGTTTTTGTTTATATGTCTGTTTGAGTTTAACATTCCACAGTCATGCTCTAAGGCTAAGGGAGACCGTGATGATAATGGTGGAATGAGGAAAATGGGAGGAAATGGGACCGAGAAAACCCACTCAAACGGTGTTTGTCCACTACAAAACTCACTTGGCACGGACTGGGATCAAATCAGGGACCCTACGCACCAGAGGTGAATATTCTACCAGTGAGATAGTCCTTTTTTTAATCCATTTAAATATGTAAGCAAACTGCTTTCTCTTTAATGGAACTGTAAGAAACAACCCGAGCTTCGTAGAACCCTTTAAATATTCCTCTGTTTGTGTTGATACTAATATGCTACTTAAGAAACCAGTGCCTTTTTATAACCTTTTTCGTTAATATTGTTTTCCAAGTGGTTGTTACTAATGGTGTCTCATCTTTTGTCCAAATTTTCTTTGTCTAGATTTAAATATTTTTTTAAATCCTTATGAAATACAATTAATATACATTTCTTTCGATATAAAATTTAGTTTGGTAAAGTGATTGGGTTCCTTAATTAGATATTTTGAAGCATTAAAATGTTTTGACCATTTTTATGTAGTTTGGTGTTTTTCCTTAACTTCCCTTGAGTGTTCTTTGACTCTACAAATTCCAAAAAATCTGCTTTGAATGTCTTTGTCGAATCAAGAAGATCGAAAAAAATGTTATAAGGTTGCAAGAATTATTTCTTACGTCGACTAATACTATCAGCTGTTTATCAAGTTGATTGTAGTTCTAGTCAATCTTACATTGATATGACCAAAATGAACGTAGTTATTAGAATAAAAGAACGTCCAAGAGAAATTACGGAAGACGACCCAACCACATCAAGGCTATTAGGGTCAGTCTTAATGCTTCAAAACAATAATTGAGGAAATCAAAGTATTTCACCAAACAAAGTCTTATATCGAAAGAAGTGTATTTGAATCGTATTTCGTGAAGGTAAAAAATCCAATTTTAAATCTAGACAAAGGGATAGGATATTTGAGCAGGAGATACTATTGTTGATAGCCACCTGAAAGAATAAAATAGAGTCAACAGAATTAACAAAAAAGATTACCTAAATTCTGATTTCTTAATTAGCGCATTGGTATCAATAAGAGCAGATGAATTCTTAATGATTTCTATGAAGTTTGGTCTTGTTTCTTACAGCTTTATTAACCCTTTCGAGACCTAATGGCCGAAGTGATACGTGCGGGGTTGTCACTTACTTAATCCTCCACTGTGTGAACGCTAATTAAGATATCGGAATGTTTTTCTCTATCGGAGTGTTTCCAGACATAGAAAATTTTAATTCCCTATTTTAGAGGGAAAATTCGTAAAATATCCCATTTTTCCTTCTTGGCTACATTGGAACAAACGTACCAGTATCTGAAAGCTTCTTCTTTGCCCTACACAACGCACCGTAGAAAGGTTCTCTTTGATAAATTAGGGGAAGTACAATTGAGGTTTACAGTAGACCTTGTTCTCTAAGTGGAAAGATATTTTTTTTAGGTAGAGTGAGATATTTTTTTTTAATTACATGCTTAGTTTATTATATATGGTCATGATACTTATACGATATATTAGTGGGGCTCCAAAGTTTATTTTAAGATAATTTACATCTGTCTGGTAACAGAGTTTCCAGCCACGGAAAATTTTAATTCCCGATTTTAGGTGAAAAATTCGGTAAATTTCATACTTTTCCCTCTATAATTTCCCTCTTGTTGGCTACATTAGAACAAACGTAGCAGTATCTGAAAGCCTCATCTTTGGCTTACATAATGCTTCATAGAAAATTCCAATAGAGTAATTAGGGAAGCTGCAGCACTTTGCATAATAGTTGATTTTTTGCTTCTGAAGCGGAAAAAATGTCAAAATTTTGTGTGTACGATGAGAGAATTTTGTCCTCTCTTTATATAGCAGCTAACGACTTCACATTTTCACTGTAAGTTCTCGACAAAATCAAAGAATTTTTTGAGGTGGCTTGGATCCATGTGGCGACAGTGGTGACAGCTCCAGCGATCTTAAAATTCGGTTAGGAATTTTTTGGTGAATTTTCACCCCTATGTTTCCTCCATAATTTCCGTCCCGTTGGCAACACTGCAATCAAACTTACCCCATAAAATTGCCACATCCTGCTTCTAAAAAAGAAAGTCATAACCATATCAATCAGGTAATTAGTCTCTGAGTTATAATTCATTAACTGAAAATCGACGAAAACGCCAAAAATGACTAGGTCCCGAAGAGGTTAAGGTGAATGCAGTGCCTGCTAAATTTAAATGGATAAAACTGACTTGCAACATATGCAATGAATCATCGCTCTAACACTGCAAATGGCTCAAGTGATCTTCGGTGATATAAATATTTAAAATAAGACATACATGTTATTTGGAACTATCAGTAAAAGTGGTACATTAGTTGTGTAACAGAAAAATTATTGCAGCTGAAGTTATTTTGTTTAACAACTATTAATCATAGCATGATCTATTTTTTTTTGGTGTGTGTGTTCAGAATGTTAGAGATAAGTTTGGTCATACCTAGAATGATTTTTTTTCATTATATAATTGAAACCATGAGTCATAATTCAATAAGCAGTTTATGTAAATAAATAAGCCATTGACGAAGAGCGGAGTTCCCATCGAAAATTTGGCATTACTAGATACTAGCAGAATACCCGCTCTTCGCACAGGGAGAATATGTTTCATTTTGGACATAAAGGGTTCAATTTGGATTTAAACGGAATCGGCAGTGTCACTGTTCATCTCAGTGACTCCGAAAATTTTGGATTCGATCTAATGTCGGTCATTTTCGATCATTTTTAAGTATCTCCTTAAGTTGCATCATCAAAGTGAAATGATAAAAACCATTCCAGGCCCGAACCTTATTTTATGTTGAAAATTTAATCGGGATGAGTCGGGTGATTCAAGAAAGTCCAAAACATAGTGACTTTCATTTTTATGTATATAAATTAGACGCAATTCTGAGTTTAATTTATCAGTTGTTATCGTGCGGCAGTTTAGTTCCTTCTGATGTTAGATATATTACTTTTTTTTTCGCTTATTTTCCAGAGATATTTGGGAACAGTAATTATTTTTCAAGGTAAAGTTGGTTCAGAAGTGAGGAGTCGAATCAGTTTTCAACTTGGTAATTGTCTTTATTAGTGTTTTTAAATACATCGTAGTTGATTGTAAATATATGAGTAATTGCCAGATCATTATGATATATAGCAGCATATTTCGTTGTAGTCATTGAAAATGCTAGTTGCTTTTGAGTATTCTCAGCTTACTGCATATATAATGGATATGTTAATGTGCTGTATTTTGCTTGGAGAATATTCTGGGTTATTCCGTTTTTTCATATATGTGTAGCTATATATAATAGAAATTACAGTGAATAGTTATGACGTTTGTAAAATAAATTTTCGTTTGGAGATGTCTTTGTTTATTTGTTTTGTTTTAATAACGCTGAACGAGACTGTAGTCATTATGGAGACAATTAGCAGTGAGAAAGATATCTTGAATATGAGATGGCATATTTTACATTATAATTTAATAGTAACTTCGAAACATCAGCTCCACAGTAAAGAAAGGGCAATGTCCTAGTGATGTCATTTGTAATTCTTTCTTCTACATTGTGCCAACACCGAAAAATCATATCACTGGACGGATAGGATCTATACTTCGATCATTTACTGGTCGGGCGATTTGTCTCCTATAGTTGCCACTAAATAGATAGTAGGGGCTTGTTAATATAGATATCAAAGACACAGGAAACTAGATGTGTTACTGGTAATTCAATTGATAGACCATTAACTTAGAAAGCGGAAGATGGGATTCGAGTCTCCGGTATTCCAGCGTTTTTTTTTTTTTTTTTTTTTTTTTGAGATATCCGAGTATACTTGTATGTCTAATGGCAGTAGCGTATTTAGGATTTGTTTCGGGGAGGATATGAACAACACGGGGAGGCAGGGGGAGAGGAGAACAATTGGCCACCTGAGTTTGAGAGTTAAATATATATTTTAATTTATGCATAAATTGAAGTTTTAATGTCAAGAATTGCAGACTGGTGAATCTTATGTGATATGATACACACAAAAATTTAGCAGTGAATATAATCTTTTATTCTATTCATAGAAGAAAAAGGAAACATCATCTTGGCCTAGCTAGTTTCTCGAGCTACTGCCCCCCTCTCTTCTTGATTTTCTTTAATTCAACCTTTCTTTATAACTAAACGATGTGAATATTCTTTTGCTATAATAACTGAAGTCCCGTTATGTTGATATCTTGCAAGTTGGTGTGGAACACCAGTTTTGCTTATCAGCTCCTCTTAGTTTTGGTGTTACTGACGACAACCGACTAATCACAATTAACAACGGTGGAAAGTATGATAGGAGAAACGAGAGAAAGTAATAACTAAAAAAAAGAAACAAGAGAATGGACGAAAGAAAAAAGAACGCAGTTTTTACATGGAATTTAACAAAGAGCATAAGAAAACGAAAAGTCAATGAAATTCTTAGAAATGGTAAGAAAGATTATTATTGTACGCGGAATGACAAAAACTAACACATTTATTTCGGGGGGTTGAGGGGTTGAGCCTGATACCCCCTAAATACGCCACTGTCTAATGGTATAAAACTTATGTAGCTTATTATGTATCCAATTTATGTGTAAAGCAGAGAGAATAGAAACCATGATACATGATTCTTCACAAGAAAATACTAAACACGCTATATAAAAAAAAAAATAAGTACCTTTTTCTGTTGTCCTAATTGTAATCAGGGGGCCGCGGTGGCTCAGTGGTAGAGCGTTCACCTCTGGTGCTTGGGGTCCCGGGTTCGATCCCAGCTCCCGCCAAGTGAACTTTGTGGTGGACAAACCGTGTGCGTGGGTTTTCTCGGGGTTCTCCCGTTTCCTCCCACTTTCTTCATTCCGCCATTTTTCATTCATTACTCATAATCACCGCCTCCTTTAGCCTAACCGGAATAACCGTGGGACGTAAAACTCAAAGATTTCATTTCATTTCTAATTGTAATCAGACTAAAAGCTTTTCAAGGCAAGATTTATGTTCCACCTAATACGACTTACTTTCTCTGGGAAATAAATTAACATGTGCCAAAATTGTTACTGAAACAGTACCTAATATATAAAGGTCTTTCTAACGGAAAACTAGTTCCCGCCCAACAATACTGTAATTGGATGGAACATTCCATTGTTTCTGACCAATTTTTACCTTTGAGTTCCGAAACCTGATACCCATTATAAGAGTATTTCCTTATTTGACCAAGCTTTCGAACACAACATTGTTAAATTTTTTCATGCTGCTCCCGAATAATTATTTCTTTATCCTTTGTGAACGTGAAATAAACGCAAGGATAGGAATGGCGAAAGAAGTCTTCTGAAGGAAGAAAATACTGTTTTGTGGGACCTTGGATAAAGAGTTGAGAAAATGACTCATAAAGTGCTTCGTGTGGAGTATTGTGCTGTATGGGTCAGAAACATGGACATTACGCAAAAAATGATGAGAAACGACTGGAAGCCTTCGAAATGTGGATGTGGAGAAGAATGGAGAGAATTGGTTGGGTCGAGAGGAAGACGAATGACAGGGTGTTAGAAATGATGGGGGAGAAAAGAACACTTTTAGATATTGTTAAAAAGAGGAAGATAAACTGAGTGGGACATTGGGTAAGGAGAAACTGTATCATGAGGGACGTGCTAGAGGGGTATAGTGGCAGGAAAAAGAGTGAGGGGCGAAGGAGAGTACTATTAATGGACGATATAAAATCAGAAAGATCATACGTAAAGACGAAGAGGTTGGTGGAAGACCGAGGAACATGAAAGCTTCTCAGTCGCGGGAAAAGACCAGCCAATAATGGCAGAATACTTATGATGATGATATATTTTGTGAGTTCCCTCATTTCTAAGTTAGCATACGGGCCTTTGGTATGGGAGACTCGGCTTCGTTTCCCGGCGGGAACTCATGTGGTTCGGATTCCATATTACGTTGTAGGTTCACGTCTCATGTAGCCTTGCTGCTGAAATGGACGTTAAACTCAAAATCAAATCAACCGTGCTCGTGGGTTTTCTCGGGGTTCTCCCGTTTCCTCCCACTTTCTTCATTTTACCATTTCACTCATTTCTCATTATCACCGTCTCCTTTAGCCTAACCGGCATAACCATGGGACGTTAAACTTAAAGATTTCATTTTCAAAATCAAATCAAATCAATCTTTATCATTTGATATGCAGTTGGGAAACAGTGATAGAAGCCATCATTGTCAAAACGATTTCTTTTACTAAAGAGAAATCAAAGGAGGACAGGAATCTTCAGAAATCAATGTTCAAAGGAGAGAGAAGGAAACTTCCTTAATTGAAACATTAGGAAGCCCCGAAATCCAAATACTGATTCAAAATTTTGTTTTCGAAAGCATTTGAAAACATAGATCTGGCAAATAAATATATTTTTCAAGGTTGTTAAAGTTTTTCGTTGTAGGAACTGCGAAACTAAATTATTAAATAACCTAATTGTTGATACTGTATTATTATTATTATTATTATTATTATTATTATTATTATTATTATTATTATTATTATTATTATTATTATTATTATTATTATTATTATTATTAATAATAATAATAATAATAATAAACATAGGCCAAGTGGAATGAATACTTCAGGGTAGTAATTGTTACAGAAGTTAAGTATCTTGAATGCTGCTGCATTTTTCTTTTTATTTGTTCATCATTCGTGTATTTAATTTTATCTTAAGCGTTTCTCATTTAAGTCTGTTATGAAAGTTAGTAGCTCTTTTGTTTTTAATGTACAATTGAAGAAACCTCTCTTGCCCTTATCTATGTGTGGAACACGGTCCCAATTTATCTTTCTGCTTCAGGTGTTTCGGGTATCTTTCTTACATTCCTTGCATCTGGTTTGATTTATACGTCTTCTTTCCTTGAACGTTTCCAAGTGTATACAGCTTTTTTCATCTCTTTTTTCGAATATATTAAATGATTACGTGTTTGTTTTCTTGATTTCAATCAGTGGCGTAGCAGCTGCCCCCGCAACCCCCGCAGTGCGGGGGGCCCCGAGGGACAGGGGCCCCCCGGAGTCTTGCGATGAATAAAGATTTAAAGAAGTAGAACTTCAACCTTACTTCTGTCGGCTTTACAACTAGGGCTCCTTCTCTATACTTTGCGGGGGGCCCCGCAAAAGTGTGCTACGCCACTGATTTCAATAATTGGGAATACTTTCATCTGGGCTCCAACACGAGGAATATGGTTAATTTATAGTGCAAGTGAAAGTCTGTAACTGTTTAGTTGTGCTTCTTTCCTGAAAAGGAGGCCGCGATGGCATAGTGGTAGAGCGTTCATCTCTGGTGCATGAGGTCCTTCGTTCGATCCCAGTTCGCACCAAGTGAGCTTTGTGGTGGACAAACACCGTGTGCATGGGTTTTCTTCGGGTTCTCCCGTTTCCTCCCATTTTCTTCATTCCACCATTTCATTAATTTCTCATCATCACCATATCCTTTAGCCTAACCGGCATAACCGTGGGACGTAAAACTTAAAGATTTCAAGATTTCTTTAAATGCTGCGGTTGGTTGGTTGCGTCTGTTTCAGCACCGAGGCTATATGAAGTATGGAATCCAAACCACCCAAAATGCGTTCAAATTTCGAGACTTTCTACCGGAAGTTGAACCCGGGTCCGTGTGCACCAAAGGCGCACAGGGTAGCTGTACACCAGAGAGAAGACCTTAGAAGTTGCGAGATGAACTGATTAAGTAGAGTTTTCTTTAGCAGAAAAAGAACATTGTCTTTAGTTTAGAGAAATCTATACTCAAATAGTTATATTCCTTTCAAAGTTGCCAATATCTTAATACCGTGATATATTATCAAGTTTATGTCTTGTCATAATTCGTAGTTGCCCATTTTAACTTGTCCTATCTCTCCCGAGTCTACACATCAAACAAATATACGTAAAAATGATTATCTGTATATTAAAATGTTATGTTTAATAAAAGTTTATATGTTTGTGGCCAATCCTTTCGACAGTAAATTCTCGGGAACCAGAGGCTCTAGAAAGATGCAGTTTTCACTGATCGATTGCAAATTTTGTGTAGATTGTTCAGTTCTAATTGAATATTTTTTTTTAAAAAAACGTGGCTGTTATTTCTTTATTTCATTTTTTAGGAGTACACTGGAAGTATTGAAATTTTAAAAAAAGTAAAGCATCATATCCTATGAGCTGTACATTCTAACACAACTTTGTTGTGTACAGGGTTGTATATATCTGAGGCGTTTGTTTCATGGGTAAATGATAATGAAAAACGAAGGATAACCATTTCTACAGTCTAAAATGAATCTTTATTGTCTGGAGTGTTTTGCCCAATGAACATCATATATAACTGAATTATAATTAGTTGTGTGTGTAATGTATTTGAGTAGTACATATTGCATGCTAGAAGAAAGAAAATACTAAGCATGCATGAAATGGAAATTTCAACCTGAAGTAGTCTCAAATCTTGCAAACGGTACGAGATATTGAAGAAATAATCGAAAATCTCCCCTTTATAGTACCCCTTGCCGATTTTTATCGAGACGTCTTTCACTTGTGTCTCTAAAGGGACCAGGAGCGTCATTTCAGATTTTGCTTGGGGAGGGGGCGGCAAAATTCCTCGATATAAGTAAAATTTCGCGTTTTTTCACTCATTTACTACTACTCTATTGATAACATCTATATAAATCTCAAACTCAGGGGGGGGCAAATGCCCCTCCCTGCCTCCCCTAAATGACGCCGCTGAAAGGGACATGTACAAATGTTGTGAAGAATGACAAGGAGATTCATGCTGATATTGAATGATGCGCTGTGTAGAGAGCGCAGGTTCAGCTAGTTATTATTTCTTGCTGGGTAATAGGACGCTTTATCTTCGTCTAGCTGTTTTAAACTCCTCGTTGTGATGTACTTTTGCAGTATGTGACGTGAGTACTTTAGGATTCTGAAACAGGTATTTTTGGATAGCACATATTAGTTCGTGAGTGAAGTCTTGACCCGACTACGGTAGATTCAATAGTTTTGGAGCTATAGACCTTTAAAGTTCATTGTTTCATGTTTTCGGTAGGCTATAACTCCTTTGTGCACCCAGGTTGGTCTATACTTTTTGTCTTATCTTGGTGTCAGGAATCACCTCCCAAACGTTATCGGTGTTGTTTTGAAACACCCTGTATATAAAAAAAAAAAAACATACTATGGAGATATAAGTTTTAGAATAAGTTTTCATTCGACGGAAATAGAAGAATTTATTGTGTGACATATTTTCTGTAATTATTTATTTATGTAATAAATTGTATATCTTGTAGGCTAGTCATGGATGGTACAGAAGATGGATAAGTAGGTGGAGGAAGTTCGGTCCAGCAGTGGGTATAATGGAAACGGGTCCACTAACTAAACGGGAAGTTACAATATTAAACCAGAAACTGGAAATTCAAAGCGAGGTAAGAAGTTTCTCAGTAAATTAGTTTTCCATGAAATTGGTATTCAATATTTAAACTGGAAAAAGTAATGAGTCTGGCGAATGATGTGCCGTTTGTGTCCCAAATCTCACAAGTAAACGTTACGTTTGGGTGAATTGAGTTGCTGCCCGAGACACATGTGTTAGAATAGTGCAAAATACGCTCAATATGTCAGGAAAGTTTTAGGTGCACAAGCTCAAAGGTTTTAGGAGATACAGCCACTAGAAGGTGTGACGACATCAAATGTTTCTATTCGGACATCATGTGGAAAAGCATTCCAAGTTATAGGAAGAGTCCTCCTGTTACTTGATTCGTGGTCTGCAAACAAAGACGACAGTCTTTCGTCAGTGTGTGTGGCAGATGGCTTTGAATTGATCAAACGTCTCATACCTGGTGGAGGTACTGGCATAATTCAGCCTCTGGATGTTCATTGTTCCGTCCATACAAAGCCTGTGTTCGTTTCATCACTGATGCAGCAATAACAGGGAGTGACGTGAATATTTGGCATCGTGACAGGTTCATACAACTTCAGTCGTTCTCAATTCACTAGTTCAGTGCTCCTCGTTCTTCTAACATTATTCGATTCGCTTTCCGATTCGCTTAATACTTGAATGAGGAGCCTGGAAGTTGGCTCGCTCCTTACGATTAGTGCTTTGACAGAATTGTGAACTACATATGTTTGAAGTGCGATTCGATTGCGTTTGTCTGGTGTGCTCACTGTGAGCAGAGTATTTGTGCGAGGCATGCACTCTTTTCTGAACTGCATATTGATTGTACTAATTGGCAACTTATGTGTGCAATAACAAAATCACTTCGGATTTCTAAAACAAACAACTTTCTCTTGCTGGAAACACGAACATAATCTAATTTAAAGAAAATAATAGGTATAAAACTTCTGTCTTATGTATTGAAGTACGTATTACAACTAAAGCATATACCTCGATGCGATCTTCTAGTGGCTGTATCTCCTAAACGCTTTGAGCTTTGCACCTAAAATTTCCCTGACATATTGAGACATTTAGTATTACTCTGTCACATGTGTCTCGGGCAGCAGCTCGATTCACCCAAACGTAACATTTACTCGTCACGGTGTGTAAGTCGCAGTGTGTCAGATCGAGCGTCATTTAACAGCTGACAGTTGAAGCTAATAGATGAGCGAAAAGTGTTGGAATTCTTAGAATCAGATATAAGGTGTTGCGTCGTGAAAATGAGTGAACTTTCCGCATAACTGTGCTACATTTTACAATTTCATTTCGATACAGACACAAATACTGCGGAGGCCCGTCAAGAAAGTTATGCTGTATGCAGACAAGATATATTATTAAAAACAACAGCCAAAATTGGTTAAGTCGCAATCATTGTGGAAATTTCGATACTCAAGACGCTCCTCTCAGTGGGCAACCAACCACAGCAAAAGTGGATGAGATTCTGGTACAAAGTCGAGGAAGACCAGGATGTAAGCAGTTATTATATCCGCAAACAAACACCAACCAGTGTTTGACTATTTGGGGAAGGCTGGATACAAAAGGAAGCTCGATATTTGGTTACCACATGATTTGACTCAGACACTTAGTCGATCGAATTTTCAGGGTCGCGGTGGCTGAGTGGTAGAGCGTTCATCTCTGGTGCATGGGGTCCCTGGGTCGATCCCAGCTCGCGCCAAATGAACTTTGTGGTGCACAAACACCGTGTGCGTAGGTTTTCTCGGGGTTCTCGCGATTCCTCTCACTTTCTTCATTTCACTCATTTCTCATCATCACCGTCTCATTTAGCCTAGCCGGCTTAAACGTGGAACGTAAAACTGAAAAATTTCATTTCATTTCATTTTTTCGATCGAATTGTCTATCTGTGAATGTCTACTGGAACGTGACAAACTGGAGCCAGTTCTGAAGCAGTTGATCACGAATGCTAAAAAGTGGGTAAACTACGACAACAATGTGTGAAAGAGATCGTGGTCAAGCAAGGAGAAATTTTACAATCTGTGTCAAAGCCCACATTGACATGCAGGAAGGCTATGTTGTGAGTTTGGTGGGGTTGGAAGTGCATCGTACATCATGTGCTGCCCTTTGGTAGAGTGATAGCCCCCTACCTGTACTGTGGACAATTGTGCACCTACGTCCATAACTGGTCAACGGAAAAAGAATGTTGTATATAATGCTGACAACGCCACGCCGCATACGTCTCTAACAACCCCTCAGAAATTAAGAAAACTTGGCTGGGAGGCTTTAATGCATCCACAATGAAATGCGGACCTGTCATCATCAGATTATCATTTGTTTCGGCTTCTGTGCAACTTTCGGAATGGTGTTAAGTTAGTTTCAAAAGAGGTCTGTGAAAACCACTTGTTACAAGTTTTTGACCTGAAACACAAGTTCTCACCTCTGGTGCGTGGGGTCCCTGGATCGATCCCAGCTCGCGCAAAGTGGTAGACAAACACCGTGTTCATGAGTTTTCTCGGAGTTCTCCCGTTTCCTCCTACTTTATTCATTCCACCACTGCATTCCTTTCCCATCATCGCCGTCTCCTTTAGCCTAACCGGCATAATCGTGGGATGTAAAACGGAGATTTTTAGCACAGAAGTTGTAACGATGGGATTACGGTGTTGTCGGAAAAATAGCAGAAGGTTATCGAACAAAATGGTGTAGATGTGGTTCCATAATATCTTTTTTAAGTAACAATAAATGTATTCTAAGTTTTGATCTGCAAAGATTCAGTACTAGATCTAAGACAACCTAAAGTTACTAATTGGTGTAGATACGTGATCAGTATACATTATAGGTGTCCAACAATGTATTGAACTGTTAACATAATAATTTAATGTGGAGTAGATAAAGTCATTTACATATGCAACATCGATATACTAAAATGTCGTCACCATCTTTTCGAATATAGTATGAATGTAGCCATATCACGATTCTACAGGATTTTCTCGCAATTTTGGTTTTTACTAAAAACTTTTTTCTTTCTTTCTTTTATATTCGGTACAAAAATAAATCATTGTTTCTGGGTTGAAATTATTTATTATAAAATTTCATTGCTTCTCTAAATTGAATTTATCTAATTTAATAAAAAATTGGCTGCTTACCAATGAATCCTCTCTTGCGAAGCCTAATGTCCTCTTTACGTTTCGGAACGACAAGCTATTTCCGTCTTTGAGTGGCAAGGTAACAATGATAAAAAGGGATAGGAGATAAAAGATGTAAAACAAGGGATACATACCATTATATAAATGTAACGTAAAGAATGGATCCTGAAATGTCACGAGCAGAGCAAAGCGCAAAAAGAGTGAACTGAATTGAAGAAAGCGCGGTATCTATGTTACGTCACTATTGCCAGATTCAAAAATATACATCAAACGTAGGTAAGCAGTTTCTATCAATGTTGCCAATATCCAGATTTAAAGCTAGTTTATATTTATGAGCAAAGAATAGTCCCAAGAAAAGGGCACGTCGGGATTGTTGCTTCATTCAAAACAACATACACATAATATAAAACAAGTCAATGCAATAGGTTCAGCAACAAGAAAGAAACAACGGGAGATTAAAGAATTATTCTTTATTCATAAATACAAATACACATACATACATTTATTTTGTGTAGGGTAACCTGTTTTGAGTTTTATAACTGCTAGGGCGTATTTTTTAGGGTAGGACTTATTATTGGATTAAGACTTATATTACGAGCACTCTGAAAAAGTATATTACGAGGTCTTATATCCTGGTTAGCATTCTTGCAAATGCGAAAACAACAAAACAATCTTATTTCATCAAATAATTTATATATGTAGTCTTACAGTTCAATTTTAAAGTGTTTATTGACCGAGGATTTTCAGTCGAAATGTCGAACAAATTACATTTACTTATATATTTTTTTTCTTTCATTCTTTTAGCTTAGGACGGAGTCTGCAGCAGAGAATGAACCTATACAAGAATCAGTGGATTTGAATAAAGAAAACCCAAGGAACGTTTCAGATATAGAAAGTAATGTTAAGCCTAATTGCGAGAGAAGCGAAAAAAATATAGAATCAAGTGCATTAGATAAGTTACAGATCTTGCATGACGTGGCAGCTAAGCATTTGGGAACAGAAATCCCTGAGCAACCGAAAGAACAGGAAAAAATGAAATCTCTGATTGATTCTGTGATGAGTGAACCCAGTGAGAATTCCTCACAATCAAGCGACTGTGATAGACAACAAGTGAAAAGTGATAGTGACGTAGTGGATAGTGATCGTGTTTTGTCGGCGAATGATGAAGACTTGACCAATAATTCGACTTCTGCTACTGCAGTACCTGAAAGTTTAACTGAAAAAGAAACGTCTGTTGATGAAGTTCAACACGTGCTAATTACAAATACATATTACCCTTCATTACTTATTGAAGACCCACCATCTCCTTCTAATATTCCTTTAGAACAAACAGACGTAATTTTACAACCCATTCATTTGAATGATTCTACACAAATAATGGAAACGGATAAACTTATACTGGGAATGGACCCTTTGCCAGACGAAACAAAAGACTCGGAGCTACTGCCTTCAAGTCAATACGTAAATTCTGTGTTGCAAGACTTAAATTTAGGAATTGGAAGGGATACTACTTTAGCCGTGACTCTCCCCACTCAGGATAATTTTGAAAAGGAAGACTGTGTTAGTGGCAAAGTAGTGGTACCAATTAATAAGGTGATAGAATCGATTGTATTTCTGGAGCACCCAAATAATTTGCTTGAATCAACTGCAGTGTCCGATGAAACATCACAAAATGGTGCTAACACTAGCGAGAGTTTTCAGTTAACTTCTCAACTGAATACGTTATCACCTGAATATGTACAGATCTTTCAGACGATAACAAGTTTGAACAAAACCAATGAAAATACAGAGGTAAGTTCATTCTGTATCTTTCTCATTTCCCCCTCTCCCTCTGTTAGTAGTCACAGCTTAAGACAGGTAATAGGTGCCGAGTGCAGCTGACTGATATATTCCCAACTTAGTATTGTACAGATCTCGTTGTCTTATTTATCGATTTCTGTCACTGTATTTCATACTTTCTGGTACTATGCCATTCTTCTCAATAAGAAAGGAATCAAAATTAAAGTCTGTCATGAGAACTCTGGACAAAAGTTGAAATAACATGTTTGACATCTTCACCTTCGTCACCAACCATCAAAAAGGTTCACTAGAACTGTTGGTAAACACAGTTTAAGTTTTAAGTTAATACGTTACAAAAAATAGAGCTTACTTGCATATTAATTTCCACTTATCCTATTCCAACTAAATTCCTCCCCCCCCCCCTTTTTTTTTTTTTAAATTGTATCTTAACCAGTGAAACGAACAAAAATTCCATGATTCATTATGGTTCCATACATGTGTAATAACTAGGAAGAATGTTTTAAAATTTATTTAAGGTAGGCGTAATTTATACTAAGGAGAATTGGGTTTCAAGTTTAGAGTTGTCGAGAAATCTGGAGACTTATAAGAAATCCAGGGAAAAAAAAGATAAAGGAGGCAGAGAAATTGATCACAAGTAAGGACTAATGATGGGAAATTTTGAAGGAAGGGTATTCATTCACTCAGACCACATGGTTTGTATCACAACTCCCATTGTGCTTCGACAATCCAGTGTCCATATTCACAACACTTCTGACTGTTGTAGTATATATTATATTGATAACTGGGGGAAACAACCGAATTTTAACACACCAGTCCTTCCATAGGCGCGCGAATTCAATGCACAACGAGTGAAAAAAAAAAAAAATTACGTGTTTTACTGTTTATTACTAAGACAGGTTCGGTTTTAATCCAACGCTCAGTAGTAGAGGGCACTTACTATCTCTGGTTCGATCTCCGGCGAAGTATGTATGTGGTGGACAACATCGTGTCCGTGGGTTTTCTCGGTATACTTCCGTTTCCTCCCACTTTATCATTCCACCAATTATTCCATAATCACTCATTTGCTTCAATCATTGTCTCCCTTACTCTACAGGGCACAATCGTGGGACGTTAAACTGAAAGGTTTCATTTTTTCATTTCATTTCGATTTTAACCTATAGTGTACAGCGGAAGCAGTAATTAGTGTTTAAAATTGAAGAATGAGAACGTTACAGATAAATCCCCAAATTACAGGACAATTCTGCATCCGGAAGAATATTGTAGGTCGCTGAGACACACGGTCAGATAATTAAGGACAATGCCGAATAATATCGACGTACAGTATATGAACCCTATCTTAAGTACACTAATTCGAATGTTCCGAGTTCAGCAGTGGATGCGATCTTGCAGTTTAGGAATTTATGTCGGTTTTCCTTATTTTCTGTTTTGACATGGGCCTTGTTATGGCGAAGGATTATCACTTGAAATTACAGTAGCCCTGCGTAGCTAACGCTCTCGTCTTTGGTGTGAGCGGTCCCGCGTTCGATTCCCGGTGGGGGTACTTGGTTGAAAAAGTGTAAAAAGTTTGTTCAGGTCAGCCGTCCTGAATGAGGTTTTCCTCATTCACACCAGGCAGGTGCAAGGCTAACTTATAGGTCCCAATCCGCTTCTTTCCTTTCCGTGGATAGTGTGCTCGGCGAAGGTCGTCCCTTATACGTGACGAGCTAAATGACCATAGATGCCGAAAGCCCAGAAATCTAAATCCTAAATCTCGCGTGAAATTAGCAAGTCTAATGTTCCTTAGGTAACTTCTTATGTTAATTAGCACTTTTAGTTTGCCTTGTATTATTAAGATACGATTAAAATATATCTTTATTAGAAAAAATTCCTTATGTATAACCAAGGAATATTTTTGTGGGACTACGGAGCTCCGTAAAAATCAAAGCATAAAATCATGAGGAGAAAAGCATT
This sequence comes from Thermobia domestica, assembly GCF_964235325.1. Taxonomy (NCBI): domain Eukaryota; kingdom Metazoa; phylum Arthropoda; class Insecta; order Zygentoma; family Lepismatidae; genus Thermobia; species Thermobia domestica. Next base: position 184,275,421 of record NC_137469.1, on the reverse strand, counting down.
GTAATGTGTATTATGTATAAAATTCTTAACTTTAGTAAATAAAGGGTAACGTAAGTCTGGAGAAAGAGAGCTTAGTTTACGTCTGAGGTACAGTATTCAGATTTCACGTACACCGTGTGCGTGGGTTTTCTCGGGGTTCTCCCGTTTCCTCCCACTTTCTTCATTCCACCATTTCATTCATTACTCATCATCACCGTCTCCTTTAGCCTACCCGGCATAACCGTGGGACGTAAAACTGAAAGATTTCATTTTCAGATTTCACGTAAAGTCATTTTAGGCTTATATGAAACAATCAAGCTATGCATAGTGATTAAAAGTTCAGTTTTATATATATCTATCTCAAAGAGCCGAATCGATAAAATGTTCGTCTAAATAGTATTTTTAAAATCTCCCATCCTTACAGTAATGCTCGATCTTATTTTTCTAGAAACTACAGCCGACTGTGCATCGTACAGAGAACGCTGGTGTTTGTGGTGAGTCTTTATCTAAAAAGAAGCAGAAGCAATCGTTTTCTAGCTCTAGTGCTCTACATAGGCGGAAAGGAGAGCGATATTTACCGCAATTCAAAGAGAAGGTGATCTCGTATGCAGCTAGTCACACGTTTAAGGAAACGTCTAAAAAATTCAGCGTTCATCACGCGACAGTTTCAGAATGGATACGAGAGAAAGAGAGGCAAGACATAGCAGAACAAGTGGAGACTGGTCGTCAAATGGAAAGTAAGTTTCCAGAGATGGCTGATCAAACTTTTCTGTTGTGGGTTCAGAAGTGCCGATTGAGTGGCCAAACTCTGACTTCAAATAATGTGAGGGACAAAGCAACTGAAATAATCACCAAGTTTGGAAAAGACAACGTCGAGAAGAGTAGTAAATGGTTTCTCGCTTGGTGGCAAAGGTATGGAATTTTGGGTTCTCTCTCTCTCTCTCTCTCTGTGTGTGTGTGTGTGTGTGTGTTTTCTTTTGAAATATACAGGGTGTCTCAAAAGTCCCCTAACAGGGTAACTCTTTTACTATCAGAGTTACAACAAAATGTAAGAGGGGAAACATTTATGATATTCTCCAAATATGATGTTTTTATTCTAAAGTGATTTTTTACGAGCCGTTTGAGCTGTACACTCCCTATGCGCCCAATGTTAAATGAAAATGCAACGTTGCCATTTACCTGGACCCACAACGTAAGTGAATGAAGTTATTGTCTTTTACACTAACATGTCGATTGCCAACCCCATTTGAAGCAGTAACTTCATTCTCTTACGTTTCATTCATTTATGTTTTGGGTCCAGGTAAATGGCAACGTTGCATTTTCATTTAACATTGGGTACATAAAGAGTGTACAGCCCAAACCGCTCGTCCGATTTAAAAAATTCCTTTACTTTAGATTGAAGACATCATATTTGGAAACGGTTTTCTTCTTGCATTTTGTTGTAACTCTGATAGTAACAGAGTTACCCTATGTCAGGGTACTTTTGAGACACTCTGTATATATATATATATATATATATATATATATATATATATATATATACAGGGTGGTAGGTAAGTCCACCGAAAAACTTTCGGACGTGATTCCTTATTTAAAAAAAGTTCTAATAAACAGGAGTCGAGAAACGTCTCCTTTCAGAGTTATGAACCGCCGAAAATTCGAAAAATGACATTTCGAAACGCTCTGCTTTAGAAACTATAGGACCTATTCCAAGCGGTTTAACACTTTCACTGCGTTACGAGTCACCGGTGGCTCGTGCGATACTTCTGTGAATTTGAAATAGCATGTCGTCATATGTGGAGAGTAGCTCAAAGTAAGATCTGTGCACGAGTCACTGCTGACTCGTGACGTACCGACGGACAAACTTTCAACGAGATACACGGTGACTCGTATAGCACTGAGATAAAAAAAAAAAAAAAGAGTTTTATACTGCCGCAGTGAACGTGTTAAGAAATTACACAGGAACTAGTATGCGCTCTATTTAAATATCCATGTTTTACCATGCTCCGTTATCGGCGAAACGAACTGTAAAAAGGAAGTTGAGGTATGAGGATAGGGTTCATAACTCTGAAAGGAGACGTTTCTCGACCCAAGTTTATTGGAACTTTCTCTTTTATTTCATACTACCTAAATATACCCATTCTTCGCATGCGGTCTGTATTTGGAAGTCAACACCTATGGGAGTTTCACCATTAATTTCAGGGACCGCGAAAACTGTGGATTTGACACTAATATTGGTCATATTGGGCTATTTTTACATGTATCGGTATCCCCCCCCTCCCCGCTGACCCCCGGTTCGCATACAATGGTAGCTGAATTTACAAGTCATCGCTAATGGAAGTGTCACCATTGATCTCAGCGACCGCGAAAACTATGAATTTGACACTAATATCGGTCATTTTGGATTACTTTTACATCTCGGTATTCTATCTATCTCTCTCTCCTCCTCCCCTCCCCCCGGTGACTCCGGTCTGCAGCCGAATAGGATGAATTTGGAAGTTAATGCGATCGGAGTTTCACCATTGATCTTAGCGACCGCGAAAACTATGAATTCGACATTAATATCGGCCATTTTCTACTACTTTTACATGTCCCGGTAAACGCCCACCTGAGACCCCCTTGTTCGAATTTTGAAGAAAACGCTTCACCTTGGTCTGGGGCCTGGACCAAGGTATCCGTGACCAAAATTTGGTAACTCTCGATCAATTTGTCTGGTCCCCAGGCCGGTCCCGGTAAACGCCCTCCTGAGACCCCGCTGGTTCGAAATTTTAAAAAATCGCTTCGTCTTGATCTGGGGCCTGGACCAAGATACTCGTGATCAAGTTTTGGTAACTCTCGGTCCACTCATCTGGTCCCCAGGCTGCACAGAGACAAATAGACAAACACACAAACAAACTCTTTATTTTATTTATATTAGGTAGGTAAGGAATCACCTCCCAAAGTTTTTCGTTGGAGTCACCTTCCATCTTGTATATATAATTCCACATCATATCCATTAAAATTTTTGATTTACTACTAAGGTTAGTTAATAAAGAATGAGAATGAATATATTATTCACCAAAGACTTCAGCTAGATTAGATTAGATTTTAAGTTTAGCGTCCCTTTCAGCAGCGAAGCTATATGAGATGCGAACCTACAGCTTAACCTTTGATCCGATTCACATGAGTTTCCACCGAGAATCGAACCCGCGCTTCCCACGTCAAAGGTGCGTGCACTAGCCGTTTAGCCACGAAAAAGTTCTTCCAAAGACTTTAGTCATAACCTAAGTTGATATGGATCCTTTTGAAGTAATATTTACCGAATTAAGTGTACTGAGATAAGATTAATTTACTCTTAATATTTTTTCTCAACCGGACGTACTATTTAAAGTGAGATCCAAGGCAAGTATCTCCATCAGATGTTTTCTTTGCATATTTGTTGACGTTTAGCGTCCTTTTTCAGTGGCGAGACTAGATGAGGCGTGAATCTACAGTTTAAGGTGGAATCCGAATCACCGTAATGCGTTCAAAATTTAGTGGTCTTTCAGCATAAATCGACTCGGGACCATGTGCTCCAGAAGTTCATGAGGTAGCCAATACACCAGCAGGGAAGGCGTGTCCTTGCCTGAAATCGAATCCGGAACCACAGGCACAGATAGCTTGTGCGTTAGCCACTCAGGCGAGTAAGAGATGGAGACACGAACGAAATCATTCCCAAGTCCCGTTGTTTTCGACAGATACGATGAGCTAGGCTTTCTAATACTGTTAGTAATTATTACCGCTGTACTTACTGCTTGTAGACTAGCCTATCGTCAAACAATGAAATAGGTTTCCTTTGTCGAAATAACATTTCTGACTTCGTAGGGAAACGGTACTGGCCTCTTTGCCTTCTGGATCGTCCTTTATTGATTGGAGTCTAACATCTCATTTTATCACCGATACTACAGTATATGAAATTATAAAATCTCGCAAATAAAACTCAGAGTTAAATGGTGGTCATTTCGTAAACAGCGCCCCACATGAAAAGAAAAAGAAAAAATCACAAAAGTTGTTTTCTTCTTTATTCTTTCAATGATGTATCAAATTACGTACCTTACTATTTAAAAATCTTCGGGTGGCCTCTGGCCTTATAATAGAAGGTTCTCTGGGGCAGGAAGAGCGATTCTTCTGAGATTTACCTATGTTATTCTTCTTCGTTTCATCCTTTTATCTTCAGCTACTAGTAATTTATAAATATTGGACGCTTTATATGACTTTGAGAAGTTACAATTGAAAGCAGCCATCGCCAAGAACGGTATCATTCTTCACGAGCACTTGAACATGGGATCTCTCTGTGACTAAGCGGGATCCGAAATACTAATCGGATGTGCATTCGAGGCTTATTACCTCCACTGCCAATGGAAGACAAAACCACGTGCGTTAGCCACTTACCCACGAATGAGCACAGCAGGTGGTAATGCTGCAGCCAACTTGCATGATTAGTATGAGGTGTACTGTGTCACCATATTCCAAACTTTTTCCACACACGTCCACTTGCGCTTAGTCACAGAGAGATCCCATATTCAAGTGCTCGTGAAGAATGATGAAGACTTTGGAATAGAAGATGTGTAATATGTCTTTAAGGTAGTCAATAGAAACTCGTCGATCTTTACAGATAATGGTGACGGCTGTGTTCATCCCTATCGCGTTCACAACTTCAGTTGCAGCGCTCGGTCCGCTAATATTGATAGTCCATATAGTGCTTCCTTAAATTCGTTGAACCAGTGAAATGCTTTTAGTTGTGGTGGAATATCGACTTCATAAGTGTGCTGCAACAACTTTTATTTTTGAGGGGGATTTTTCTAAAGGAACATAAACTTTTAGTGCATTGATATCTTTGTGTTTAGAAGCACCGCGACTTAGGAATGATACTAGATGAATTGTCTACTTTTGCTAGGAGCTTCCGCTAAGTGTTAGGCTGATTTATATTCAGATCTATCGTAAATCAGATCCTTTTCTTAAATAATAATGATTAAACCATAACAAGTAATAAATTCATTGTTATTCTTTGTTGATTACTAGTAATATATTACCAGAACAAATCCTCAGCCCACTAAAATTCCGAAGCATTTCAAGCAAGTTTTTGGCAACTTATTAAGTCCCCATATCTCATGATCTGTTAAGAGTTCCGCCGGCAATAGTTTCACCACATGGAGGAGCTATATAAACTTGTAGGAAGTTACGGCCGAGAGGTTTGGAAATTGTCCAAAAGTGACTGAAAAGTCGTTCCGTTCCCAATCTTTCAGTGACTACTCAACCGGAATCTTACGTGAGCTTCTGTAAGTAACCTGAAAAATAAATACATCTGATTATTTTTAGTAAGTACCACGCAGACATACAATTGTTGTGCTGTTACATACAATCAAATTAAGACTGTAGAAGTCTAGTGGGAAAATATTGTAGGATCATATATTGGACTTTTTTGTTTTTTATTCTACGATACTTTTAATTTTTGTAGGGGTCGCGGTGGTTCAATGGTAGAGCATTCACCTTTGGTGGTTGGGGTCCCGGGTTCGATCCCAGCCCCCGCCAAGTGAACTTTGTGGTGGACAAACACCGTGTGCGTGGTTTTCTCGGGGTTCTCCCGTTTCCTCCTACTTTCTTCATTCCACCATTTCATTCATTCTCATCATCACCGTCTCCTTTAGCCTAACTGGCATAACCGTGGGACGTAAAACTCAAAGATTTCATTTCATTTCATTTTAATTTTTGTATTCATTAACCATTTTTTTCTTGTGCGAAAATTACATAGATTATATACCGATTGTTTCAGATAAAACATCTAGTGTTTATAAATTACAAATTGTTGGATATAATAGAATGAAACAAAAGTGAGACTAAAATGTCAGAGGGTTCATCACATAAAGCACTTTGTTTGCCCCCATAGAACCCCCTGTCGGGACGCTGGGATGTTATCCTAAAATTTTGAATACATAGTGTAAAAGGAAACAACTTTTGTAGGAAAAAGTTTTTAATTTGGACACCGTTCTTGACGATGGCTGCTTTCAGTTGTAACTTCTCAAAGTCATATGAAGCGTCCAATATTTATAAATTACTAGTAGCTGAAGATAAAAGGATGAAACGAAGAAGAATAACATAGGTAAATCTCAGAAGAATCGCTCTTCCTGCCCCAGAGAACCTTCTATTATAAGGCCGGAGGCCACCCGAAGATTTTTAAATAGTAAGGTACGTAATTTGATACATCACTGAAAGAATAAAGAAGAAAACAACTTTTGTGATTTTTTTCTTTTTCTTTCCGTGTGGGGCGCTGTTTACGAAATGACCACCATTTAACTCTGAGTTTTATTTGCGAGATTTCACAATGGAATTGTGGCATTTTGTGCTCTACAAGAAAAAAAAATCCTAAAAAAGTTTATTGCTTTTTAATGAATCTTTTCAACAATAAAAAAATACATACCTTCAGTGGCGTATTTTAGGAGGGTTATCGGGCTGAAGCTCCCCCGAAATCAATTTGTTATTTGCACAACTTTATTAAAATTTGTCGACACACAAAAGGAAAAATGTAACTGCTTATTCGCTTGTTGTGCATACCTCCACTCCCCGAAACAAAATCCTAAATACGGCTTCATAACTTAGGCCTACTAATTGAATTTTCAGATGACCGCCAGGGTACCATGATAACGGGCCCTATGGAATACCGAGCACTTCATTTGATGCGTCCTTCTACATTGTCTTATTTCATTTTTGTTTAATCCCTTTTTATCCAACTGTTTGTGATAGGCAGTGATCGTTTTATCTGAAACACCCGGTAGAAAGACAGAGAGGAACATCCGATAGCAGAGTAAGTGTTTTGTATACTAACTAACTCTATAGCCTATGGAACCTGGAAATTCAATGTCGCGTTCACAAAAGCTCTCCATTGACTTCTATCCTTAGCCAACTGCATCCAGTTTCTACTTTGTATTCCTATTTCTACATATATAGATATAACCCTATATATAAACTAACTAACTCTATAGCCTATGGAACCTGGAAGTTCAATGTCGCATTCACAAAAGCTCTCCATTGACTTCTATCCTTAGCCAACTAGATTCAGTTTCTACTTTGTATTCCTATTTCTATTTCTATATATATAGATATAACCCTATATATAAACTAACTAACTCAATGGCCTATGGAACCTGGAAGTTCAATGTCGCATTCACAAAAGCTCTCCATTGACTTCTATCCTTAGCCAACTGGATCTAGTTTCTACTTTGTATTCCTATTTCTACATATATAGATATAACCCTATATATAAACTAACTAACTCTATAGCCTATGGAACCTGGAAGTTCAATGTCGCATTCACAAAAGCTCTCCATTGACTTCTATCCTTAGCCAACTGGATCTAGTTTCTACTTTGTATTCCTATTTCTACATATATAGATATAGCCCTATATATAAACTAACTAACTCTATAGCCTATGGAACCTGGAAGTTCAATGTCGCATTCACAAAAGCTCTCCATTGACTTCTATCCTTAGCCAACTGGATCTAGTTTCTACTTTGTATTCCTATTTCTACATATATAGATATAACCCTATATATAAACTAACTAACTCTATAGCCTATGGAACCTGGAAGTTCAATGTCGCATTCACAAAAGCTCTCCATTGACTTCTATCCTTACCCAACTGGGTCCAGTTTCTACTTTGTATTCCTATTTCTACATATATAGATATAGCCCTATATATAAACTAACTAACTCTATAGCCTATGGAACCTGGAAGTTCAATGTCGCATTCACAAAAGCTCTCCATTGACTTCTATCCTTAGCCAACTGGATCTAGTTTCTACTTTGTATTCCTATTTCTACATATATAGATATAGCCCTATATATAAACTAACTAACTCTATAGCCTATGGAACCTGGAAGTTCAATGTCGCATTCACAAAAGCTCTCCATTGACTTCTATCCTTAGCCAACTGGATCTAGTTTCTACTTTGTATTCCTATTTCTACATATATAGATATAGCCCTATATATAAACTAACTAACTCTATAGCCTATGGAACCTGGAAGTTCAATGTCGCATTCACAAAAGCTCTCCATTGACTTCTATCCTTAGCCAACTGGATCTAGTTTCTACTTTGTATTCCTATTTCTACATATATAGATATAGCCCTATATATAAACTAACTAACTCTATAGCCTATGGAACCTGGAAGTTCAATGTCGCATTCACAAAAGCTCTCCATTGACTTCTATCCTTACCCAACTGGATCTAGTTTCTACTTTGTATTCCTATTTCTACATATATAGATATAGCCCTATATATAAACTAACTAACTCTATAGCCTATGGAACCTGGAAGTTCAATGTCGCATTCACAAAAGCTCTCCATTGACTTCTATCCTTACCCAACTGGATCCAGTTTCTACTTTGTATTCCTATCTCTGCGAGATCCATCTTAATATTGTCCTCCCATCTGCGCCTAGGTCTTCCTAATGGCCGTTTTCCGAATGGATTTCCAGTTAAAACTTTGAAAGGGTTTCTATTTTCTTCCATTCTGGCTACATAACCTGCTCAGCTGAATCTCCTAGATTTGATGACCCTAACAAAGTTAGATAAACGGTATAAATTATGTAGTTCCTCGTTATGAAGTCTCCGCCATTCCCCATTCCCGTTTCTCTTGGGTCCGAATATTCGTCTCAGGATCTTGTCCTCAAATACTTTCAATCTACGTTCTTCCCTCAGAGTAGTCGCATGTTTCGCAACCGTGGGGGCGCGGTGGCTCAGTGGTAGATCGTTCACCTCCGGTGCTTGGGATCCCTGGTTCGATTCCAGCTTGCGCCGTGTGGACTTTGTGGTGGACAAACATCCTTCCTCCCACTTTCTTCATTCCACCATTTCATTCATTTCTTATAATCACAGTCTCCTTTAGCCTAACCGGCATAACCGTGGGACGTAAAACCTAAAGATTTCATTTTTTTTTTTTCATGTTTCGCAACTATACAGAACAACAGGTATAATTATCGTTTTATATATTAAGCTTCAAATTTCGATAGGATTCGCGACGATAAAAGATTTTGAACTGAATAATAACACGAATTCCCTGCTTTTAGTCGACATTTAATTTCTTCGTGAATATGGTTTTGGTCTGTTAATATTGATCCTAGATATTTGAAAGTGTCCACTTTATCGAGAGTATTATTTGACATTTTAACGCATCCATAAATGTTTTGTATAAGGCTGAAAAATTAAATATTTTCATTATTTTTAATTTTTGAAGTAGATTCCATTATTCCGTAGCATGTTCTGAACATCAAATGAAACACATTAATTCCCCCCCGTATTTGATTTTAATAAATGCACATTTGGTTTCTCAATTAGACTGAAGTTCACGCTTTTTATATACGCTTAATTTTGAAAAAGAGATGATACAACTTCAAGAAAAGAAACTTCTGAATGCTAAACTGCTATGTAGCACTCTATTTACTTTCGTTTTTATCTTTGTAGATTTGAAGAGAAGGTGTATGTAGAGGGAATGGAAGACCGAGACAATCCAAAAGAACTTCATATCCATTATCCTCCAGCGTTCAAGTTAGAAGTGGTGGAGTTTGCCCAGCTCTATAGTCAAAATGCTGCCTCTCGTCTATTTAATGTATCCAGGAAACGTATTTTCGAGTGGTTAAAAATCAGAGATAAAATAAAGGAACAGGTAATGAAAGGAAGCACTAAATTAAAAAGCGCTGGTCGCAGTGTGACTAATGTGGACGTAGACAACATGATATTTGAGTGGTATAGTGATCTAAAGAGGAAAGGTCGGAAGCCGAAAGGGGAAGAAGTCAGGTTGAAAGGATTGGAATTATATAAAGCTCATGGACATGACAGCATTAAGTGTTCGTATGGTTGGTTTAAACGGTGGTGTCAACGCTTTGGTATTCAGTTAAGATATGAAAAAGACGACGAAATAATTGAGTGGGTTCTAACTCAGTTTGACCACAATAGGACTGTCACTCATCATGAGCTTCAAATGCATGGCCTTAGTGTAATCACACAGGAGGACCCAGATTTTAAAGCTTCTCCTGGTTGGGGGATACGGTTCTGTAAACGATACCCGAAACTTTTGCAGCACCCTGTACCTCTTGATGTAAAGTTACCTGAAACTCTAGTGCAACAAGTCAGCAAGTTTCGGACTCTAGTTCAAGAATTAATTAAAGAAAAAGGTTTTGACTTAGGCTCAGTGGGAAATATGGATGAATTGCCTTTGAATTTTTCTGCACAGATAGCAGGTAATATCAGTTAAGAATTATTCCACAAACTATTTACTTATTTTGTTTTCAAAAGAGCAAACAAAACCAAAAACAAAATTGTTATACAGATCTTAACGTTCTCTTCTTGAGAAAGGTAATTTTATTATTTCTTTATTGTTTGTCAGATATGTAAATAACTAATTGATGATATTTAGAACATTTTCAGCTAGAAGCATGACAAAATACCCTACCATCCTGATTCATAACCTCACATTCTTAGATGTTACATTCTTGAAATCTGAATTTTATTTTGCAGTTACTTTTATTTATTTATTTATTTTTTTAATGAAGAAGTCAACTGTCATTTCTGCGTCTGTCTGTCTTTCTACTATAACTCGTAAAATTTATCCGATTTTAATGGATTTCTCTTGTGTCATCCTTCAACATTAGGAAATAAGTATATTTTGGGTTGAAATTCATGAAGAACAGGAGGATAAAATCAATCCCATGTTTCAACTTTGAACGTATATGTAATGCAATAACAAAACAATTTTCCCGTATAACTTAAGTGAAAGTGGTCCCGCGTAGCGTAGTCGCTAACGCTTTCGTCTTCAGTGCGAGCGGTCCCGGATTTGATTCCTGATGGGGGTACGCGGTCGAAAAGATGTAATATACTTTTACAGGCCAGCTGTCGCGAATGAGGTTTTCCTGGTCAAATGCCGAAGTGGTGCCAAAATATACGTCCCAGGCCGCTTCCTTCCTTCCCTTTTCCCAGAGAGACTTCATCCTTGATATGACCATAGATGCCGAAAGCCCAGAACTCTAAATCCTAAACTTCAGTGAAAGTTTTTCGTTTTGACGCAATATAATGCATATTTTCTTCAGTGCCTGCCAATCATTCCCACTGTTTTGGATTGAAATCAACCAAGGATAAGCGGGAAATCCGGTTCCTGTTGTAAAAATATCATCCATGCTAACTTTCGTTTTAAATACAGTCAAGTCTCGTTCCCTGCACTTTAAGAATAATATGTTCTTCCATAAAATTCATAAAGAAATTTTCGATTTTTATGGACATAGTTGTTTTGTTTGAGATTAGAGATTACTGCTACTGCATGTCGGAGAAAAGAGGATGAATGTATTGTTATGTTATGAATAACAACTAAAATCTACCGAATCTTCTTAACGACGACGACATCATCATCATCATCATCATCAATAATAATAATAATAATAATAATAATAATAATAATAATAATAATAATAATAATAATAATAATAATAATAATAATAATAATAATAATAAGTATTATTATTATTATTATTATTATTATTATTATTATTATTATTATTATTATTATTATTATTATTATTATTATTACTACCACAACTCTTTTTCTTCTTCTTCCTACTCGCGTGACTGTGCACGATGCCTAAATTAATTTATTAGCTCTTGTTTTCGAGATACTGGCAATATGGAGCTAAGTCCAGTAAGCCCTCTTGTCCGACAGTGTTGAGTTCTTTCACCACAGCTCTTGGGATGTTCGAAATTGAGTCAAAATGTTTGCCTTTCAACGTGGAAGGGTGATTTATCACCAGTTATGATTTTCTTAAACTATTCTGGATCATTATTGGCCACATGGACCCACTTCTAACACGGCGATACTCGATCTTATTTTTGCTCTGCTGTCAGACTGTGGGGTAGAAATCTAGAACAAATCTTCCTCTTCAGTAGATCTTGTTGCGCGATCTTCCGAACAGTATTCTTGCCAATGTGCAAGTCCTCCGCAATCATCCCGAGGGACTGACAACAATTTTGAGCCAGCTTTTCCAGCACTTTTTCAACATTTTTGTTAGTTTGAACGGCTACCTGACGGCCAGGTCTAAGATCGTCCGTGATCACGTACCGGCCCTCACGAAAATGACGATGCCAGACAAAAATGTTCGCTCGAGAAAGAGCATATTGTTGTAAGCTGTTTGAATCATGTCCACGGTCTCCGTGGCTGTTTTACCAAGTGTTACACAAAACTTGATAGCTACTCTTTGCTCCACTTTACTATCCATGACGAACAAAGAAAACACAGTTCACTGCAATCACTGTTACCCACAAAATTTGGAACATAAATTCGTGAATTCTTCACAGAATGCACAACACACTTGGTACTAAAAACTACATATAATAACCGTTTGGTGGCTTATTTAATGATCGATCCAGTATTACTTTGTTGTTGACAAATTTCCTCCGCTGCAACTTTTTCAGTTAGTCCTTTTTTCCGTAAAAGTCGTAGCACAGCTCGAATTGTAATTTGCTCCTCGCTCATGTTGCCCCTTTTGACTTTACGGAACACTTGCTACACACGCAGTTCTTGCCTTCACTTGATCCCACGAACCTGTCCTCTGTGCCTGATAACAGTTTGCCTTGGTGGCGCCACCAATCCCCCCAAAGTTTTACCTCATGTAGGTCAGTGTGCTGATGGTGCAGGACTTCTGGGACAATTTACTTCCTTGGAAATTGTATTGAAGACAAAATCATTTTCTTCTTTCAATCCGACCCAAGAGAATAGTTACAATCTAAGGTGGGTCTGTTTGTTAGTCTGATTTTACGAGCTGGGTCCACAGTGGTTCAGTGAAGGAGAGTTTATTACTTGTGCGTGGAGTCTCTGGTTCGATCCCAGACTAGGCGAGTTTATGGTGGAAATTGTGTTTATATGTTTTTTGTTTTCACCATTCTTATTAATATTAATTAACTTTCATTAATTATTATCCACCTCCTTCAGCACGAATTGCCATAATCGTAGAATGATATACTGTAGATATTAACATATTGAGTATAAACATTTCATTTTCTTTACTACCTTCGTGTAGGTTAATATAAATATTTTGTCGACAATGAAATTCATGTTTGAAAGCTCCGAATAAAACATAATTCAAATCATTTTGAAAATACCGGAGATCTTATGAACCAGGGTTGGCTGGTTTAAACCAGCTGGTTAAAAAAAAAATAAATAAAAATAATAAAAAAACTGGTTTAAACCAAAAAAAAGAACAAAAAATGCTTTAAACCGTATGAACTTCATGGTGACGTCTCTACATGTCAGACATCAGCATTATGTTTATCTACTTTTCACCTTTTAATCAAGGGGTCCCGTATTCAATTCTCGGTCGAACCACAACCCATCTTTCAAATGTAAACCAAGTAACGATTCGAGGTGTCCCTCTAAGCGAAAGTCTTCTCCGTGATAACCTTGGTATTTCATAAGGATGTTAAGCCTAAACATACGAAACGAAACCAAATTATATATTTCTACTTGCCTGAATGCCTGTTGTTTTATAAAGAAGCCAAGGTTGCTTAAATATATTGATAGAAATTGACAAGATTTATCAACTGCCTACGTAGCTTCTAACATCAGCTTGGATTCGACTTTGTTTTAAAATTATTAAATGATATCTACATACCAAATTTGTAATTTAATACCTCAGTTTTAGCGTAATGATGATACGTTGACCTTAAAATTTTACATACAAATACATTTAAAGTAATAACAGGATTTTCCCAATGGCTAAGGCGGGAGTTTCCCGATTTATATGTAATTCTATATAATGTTTTTACTTGTGTAACTGTTTATCTTTTTGTCCTTCTGAAATGACTCTTGACAATTATATGGAGCCGCGGTGGCTCAGGGGTAGAGCGTTCACCTCTGGTGCTTGGGGTCCCGGGTTCGATCCTAGCCCCCGCCAAGTGAACTTTGTGGTGGACAAACATCGTGTACGTGGGTTTCCTCGGGGTTCTCCCGTTTCCTCCCACTTTCTTCATTCCACCATTTCATTCATTATTCATAATCACCGTCTCCTTTATCCTAACCGGCATAATCGTGGGACGCAAAACTTAAAGATATTTTTTGACAATTATATTAACAACTAGGCCTATGTAAAAATCAGTACAACGTATTTTTATCAGGAGTCCTTCGTTGAGTGAGTTGGCAATCGCATTTGTGACCAATTGTCGAAATGGCCGGTTTCATGTCGAAATGGACAATTTCTCTTGGATGTAAGCCGAGAAGCGGTTTGGATTCCGCTTTAAGCTTGTGTGACCCTTTCCAGCATAACCTTGTTGTTGCATAATAACACCAAGGTGAAACAAACTAATTTCTGTCCATATCTAATATAAATACACAGAGTAAACTATTTAAACAAAAAAACCTGGTTTTTTGGTTTTTTCAATAAAAACCATGGTTTTGCCAACCCTGTTATGAACTTAATTTCGGTAAATTCTCATATGACCGAAGTGCCACGAAATAAACAGCATATTAGATACAACTTATACGTGCATGTTTCCAGTGTACTAAGTCTAACGAAATGGCATATGATCAGATGGCATTTTGGCTTACTTCTCATATTCATATTCCTCATGAAACTATAATTAATTACGAAAATATGTGACAATGCTGTTAAACATTTCCTTTAATGTTTAAGTAAATGACTTGTACAGGGTGGCCACAAAGTCCCGTTACCTCTAAAAATAAGTAACATAAACTACTAAACGTACGTAAATAACTACACGGAAAGAACTGAATGACATGAACAATAACGCTTTTGAGAAGTTCTATTGAGATAGAAAACATTAAGTATCCAAAGGATTAGTCTGTCGACCGTCATTCTCATAACAAAGGATAATACGCCACCAGGTTCTATGCGATATTTTGCGGGGCATTGAAGGTGTAACTCGAGTGAAAGCTTCTTTCCCAGCTTCTGTCAGTTCGTCATTTGTATTGTAACAGTTTTATGCTACGAAGCCCTTTATGAACCCCCATAGCGCATTATCACAGGTGGTGAGATCTGGGCTTCGTGGTGGCCAGGCACGTGGTGCGAGCAGATCCGAACTATCACGACCAATCCAATGCCCAGGAAAGCCTTCGGTAAGATATTCGCGTAGGCGAGGACGTAATGGGCAGGTGCCCTATTATTCTGAAATCATGTCTCTCTGATTTCGTGCTCCTTCAAGAGAGGAACAAGCCAGTTCTGCAACATGTCCAGATATCGTTGGTGATTCACAACACCATCGAAAAAGAACGGCCCAAACACGCGTCTGGTGCCCATGCTTGCCCATATCATCACATGCGGGGGATTCAGTTCCAACTCTTCATAAAAGTGTGGACTGTCCATAGACCAAAAGACCACATTGCGTGCGTACAGAAATGTGCATTCTCCTGTAAATTGCACACTCATCCATAGAGATCACTTTGCCGCATTTTGGTATTGTGTAGAACGTCTGAAAAAGTGCTGCGATAATACGTTCTTTAATACTGTAATTGGAACAATGGAAAACTTTACATTAGCAGTTATAAAGGGGTAACGGTAAATCTTACATTAGCATTTATCAAGGAGTAATGGGACTTTGTGGCCACCTTGTATCTGACAACCATCATATTTGTATGTTCGTGAGAGTGTGTGTTTATAGAAAAGTTATTTGTACCGAAAGCGTTATTAACACTTTAAGACGATGTAACAAATTGTAATAAACGTTTCTATTAATTATGTTTAATGTTAGCCCACTTTTCTTATGCTATCACTTTCATTAATAATAATAAAATCTTGGTCTCCTGAGTCTATAGTAAGTGTGAAAGCTGATGTCTTTGCAATGTTTATTTCGCATCGCTAGTTGTTTAACTTCTTGGTATGTATATCTTCCTTTAGTGATATTCACAAATGTTTCACTCCTTGGTAACTGAATTGTTATTATTTTGTATTTTCTTAGCAGTTATACTTATTTGTAGGTTCAAATTCCGACTCGAAACGTCATCTGCTGCTTCGAAGATCAGGAATGGAGAACTGCCATGCCACTATCGTTCTGGCTTGTTTAGCGAATGGAGGACTTTTACCACCTGTAATCATCTTCAAGGTAATTTTCTCTAATGCTACAGTATGTAATTTTGTTTTGAGAACTGCCATGCCACTATCGTTCTGGCTTGTTTAGCGAATGGAGGACTGTTGCCACCTGTAATCATCTTCAAGGTAATTTTCTCTAATGCTACAGTATGTAATTTTGTTTTGAGAACTGCCATGCCACTATCGTTCTGGCTTGTTTAGCGAATGGAGGACTGTTGCCACCTGTAATCATCTTCAAGGTAATTTTCTCTAATGCTACAGTATGTAATTTTGTTTTGAGAACTGTCATGCCACTATCGTTCTGGCTTGTTTAGCGAATGGAGGACTGTTGCCACCTGTAATCATCTTCAAGGTAATTTTCTCTAATGCTACAGTATGTAATTTTGTTTTGAGAACTGCCATGCCACTATCGTTCTGGCTTGTTTAGCGAATGGAGGACTGTTGCCACCTGTAATCATCTTCAAGGTAATTTTCTCTAATGCTACAGTATGTAATTTTGTTTTGAGAACTGTCATGCCACTATCGTTCTGGCTTGTTTAGCGAATGGAGGACTGTTGCCACCTGTAATCATCTTCAAGGTAATTTTCTCTAATGCTACAGTATGTAATTTTGTTTTGAGAACTGCCATGCCACTATCGTTCTGGCTTGTTTAGCGAATGGAGGACTGTTGCCACCTGTAATCATCTTCAAGGTAATTTTCTCTAATGCTACAGTATGTAATTTTGTTTTGAGAACTGTCATGCCACTATCGTTCTGGCTTGTTTAGCGAATGGAGGACTGTTGCCACCTGTAATCATCTTCAAGGTAATTTTCTCTAATGCTACAGTATGTAATTTTGTTTTGAGAACTGTCATGCCACTATCGTTCTGGCTTGTTTAGCGAATGGAGGACTGTTGCCACCTGTAATCATCTTCAAGGTAATTTTCTCTAATGCTACAGTATGTAATTTTGTTTTGAGAACTGTCATGCCACTATCGTTCTGGCTTGTTTAGCGAATGGAGGACTGTTGCCACCTGTAATCATCTTCAAGGTAATTTTCTCTAATGCTACAGTATGTAATTTTGTTTTGAGAACTGTCATGCCACTATCGTTCTGGCTTGTTTAGCGAATGGAGGACTGTTGCCACCTGTAATCATCTTCAAGGTAATTTTCTCTAATGCTACAGTATGTAATTTTGTTTTGAGAACTGTCATGCCACTATCGTTCTGGCTTGTTTAGCGAATGGAGGACTGTTGCCACCTGTAATCATCTTCAAGGTAATTTTCTCTAATGCTACAGTATGTAATTTTGTTTTGAGAACTGTCATGCCACTATCGTTCTGGCTTGTTTAGCGAATGGAGGACTGTTGCCACCTGTAATCATCTTCAAGGTAATTTTCTCTAATGCTACAGTATGTAATTTTGTTTTGAGA
This sequence comes from Thermobia domestica, assembly GCF_964235325.1. NCBI lineage: Eukaryota > Metazoa > Arthropoda > Insecta > Zygentoma > Lepismatidae > Thermobia > Thermobia domestica. The sequence goes on along the minus strand of NC_137469.1, from coordinate 184,257,931 downwards.
ACTGTCATGCCACTATCGTTCTGGCTTGTTTAGCGAATGGAGGACTGTTGCCACCTGTAATCATCTTCAAGGTAATTTTCTCTAATGCTACAGTATGTAATTTTGTTTTGAGAACTGTCATGCCACTATCGTTCTGGCTTGTTTAGCGAATGGAGGACTGTTGCCACCTGTAATCATCTTCAAGGTAATTTTCTCTAATGCTACAGTATGTAATTTTGTTTTGAGAACTGTCATGCCACTATCGTTCTGGCTTGTTTAGCGAATGGAGGACTGTTGCCACCTGTAATCATCTTCAAGGTAATTTTCTCTAATGCTACAGTATGTAATTTTGTTTTGAGAACTGTCATGCCACTATCGTTCTGGCTTGTTTAGCGAATGGAGGACTGTTGCCACCTGTAATCATCTTCAAGGTAATTTTCTCTAATGCTACAGTATGTAATTTTGTTTTGAGAACTGTCATGCCACTATCGTTCTGGCTTGTTTAGCGAATGGAGGACTGTTGCCACCTGTAATCATCTTCAAGGTAATTTTCTCTAATGCTACAGTATGTAATTTTGTTTTGAGAACTGTCATGCCACTATCGTTCTGGCTTGTTTAGCGAATGGAGGACTGTTGCCACCTGTAATCATCTTCAAGGTAATTTTCTCTAATGCTACAGTATGTAATTTTGTTTTGAGAACTGTCATGCCACTATCGTTCTGGCTTGTTTAGCGAATGGAGGACTGTTGCCACCTGTAATCATCTTCAAGGTAATTTTCTCTAATGCTACAGTATGTAATTTTGTTTTGAGAACTGTCATGCCACTATCGTTCTGGCTTGTTTAGCGAATGGAGGACTGTTGCCACCTGTAATCATCTTCAAGGTAATTTTCTCTAATGCTACAGTATGTAATTTTGTTTTGAGAACTGTCATGCCACTATCGTTCTGGCTTGTTTAGCGAATGGAGGACTGTTGCCACCTGTAATCATCTTCAAGGTAATTTTCTCTAATGCTACAGTATGTAATTTTGTTTTGAGAACTGTCATGCCACTATCGTTCTGGCTTGTTTAGCGAATGGAGGACTGTTGCCACCTGTAATCATCTTCAAGGTAATTTTCTCTAATGCTACAGTATGTAATTTTGTTTTGAGAACTGTCATGCCACTATCGTTCTGGCTTGTTTAGCGAATGGAGGACTGTTGCCACCTGTAATCATCTTCAAGGTAATTTTCTCTAATGCTACAGTATGTAATTTTGTTTTGAGAACTGCCATGCCACTATCGTTCTGGCTTGTTTAGCGAATGGAGGACTGTTGCCACCTGTAATCATCTTCAAGGTAATTTTCTCTAATGCTACAGTATGTAATTTTGTTTTGAGAACTGTCATGCCACTATCGTTCTGGCTTGTTTAGCGAATGGAGGACTGTTGCCACCTGTAATCATCTTCAAGGTAATTTTCTCTAATGCTACAGTATGTAATTTTGTTTTGAGAACTGTCATGCCACTATCGTTCTGGCTTGTTTAGCGAATGGAGGACTGTTGCCACCTGTAATCATCTTCAAGGTAATTTTCTCTAATGCTACAGTATGTAATTTTGTTTTGAGAACTGTCATGCCACTATCGTTCTGGCTTGTTTAGCGAATGGAGGACTGTTGCCACCTGTAATCATCTTCAAGGTAATTTTCTCTAATGCTACAGTATGTAATTTTGTTTTGAGAACTGTCATGCCACTATCGTTCTGGCTTGTTTAGCGAATGGAGGACTGTTGCCACCTGTAATCATCTTCAAGGTAATTTTCTCTAATGCTACAGTATGTAATTTTGTTTTGAGAACTGTCATGCCACTATCGTTCTGGCTTGTTTAGCGAATGGAGGACTGTTGCCACCTGTAATCATCTTCAAGGTAATTTTCTCTAATGCTACAGTATGTAATTTTGTTTTGAGAACTGCCATGCCACTATCGTTCTGGCTTGTTTAGCGAATGGAGGACTGTTGCCACCTGTAATCATCTTCAAGGTAATTTTCTCTAATGCTACAGTATGTAATTTTGTTTTGAGAACTGTCATGCCACTATCGTTCTGGCTTGTTTAGCGAATGGAGGACTGTTGCCACCTGTAATCATCTTCAAGGTAATTTTCTCTAATGCTACAGTAATTTCGTTTTACGAATTCAGGATCAGGTGTGTTTTAAACTTTGATATAATAATAATAATAATAATAATAATAATAATAATAATAATAATAATTTTATTGCATAATTGGAAATTACAGACTAATAGTCCATTTACAATTCCAAATAAAGTACATAAACAAAAAAGCAATCATACATACAACAATATTAAATGAAAAAATAAAGATTACATATAATAGCAGCAGACAAACATATCACATAAAACACATCTAAAAATTACAATAAATAATTATAATAAAAAAACAAAGCTAAAGCATGCACAGACAGTGATAAAATTGTCATTATGATAAGTGATAAGTCGTAAACTTTCTTTGGGTAGAAGGAAAATCAGGTATAAAAAATCAATGACATGCAAATAGTTGTTTGCATTTAACAGACATTTATATATAGCCGCATCACTAAACTTCGGATTATACTTGAAAATTTTAAAGTTTCTTCTAGCCATGTTAGGAACACCAAGGCTAACGGCCTCAATCAGTGGTAACTTACCAAATAAAATATTATGAAGCAGTTTAATGTCAAATAAAGTTCTTCTTTGAGGTAATTTTAATAGGCCAAGATGATACCTAATTTCATCATGAGTTTTTCCTGATAGAAATTTAAATTTCCATTTTAGCCATGAAAGAAACAAGTCTTGTACTACTTCTATATCCCTTTGAAAATACTGGGTTCCTTTGTTCCAAATACTGGTGCAGTATTCAAGTTGACTTCTAACATTTGCATAATAAAATTAAACAAGTTTTTAAAGAGGAGAAGTCTCTAGAGATCCATTTTGTGATTCCCAGATTCCTTCTTGCTCTGGAAACTATATTTTCCAAATGTTTATTGAATAACAATTTGGTATCAAGTGTAATACCTAGATCTTCTATAGAAACAAGCTTTTTAACCAAGACATTTTCGAGCACATAGTTATAATAAACAGGATTTGTTTTTTAGGTAAAAGATACCAAGCATGTTTTGTTGAAATTCAAAAGTAAAGCGTTAGTCTTTGACTAATTAATAATGATATTAATATTGCCAACCTGGGTTGCTCTTGATAAAAATTTAGTAAAACTTGAATATGTAGAGCACTCTTAGCTCCCCAGATTGATCTAATTTGCATGAAGCAATTCTATATTTACTTGCATTTATATGAGAGGTAATTTTGGGGATACTCCACCACTGGTTGCATTGATTGAGGGCCAACCAGAGCCCTATTAAAATGATAACAACAATGTCTACTTAAACATGTGTATTTTAACAGAACTAGTAATCATTTATGTGTGAAGTGTTGTTTGTGTAATGAAGACTTAAGAAAGTGTAGCTTAATGTGTGAACCATGTATAACGAATTGGATTAGCACAGAATTTGGTTGTGACACATACCTGTTGTTGATGATTAGTCGAACCAAGCACTGAATGATCGTATACCAGTAACAGCAGTCGGTTGTATTTCAACGTTGAACTTCTTAGACTGTTCTCTTAGTATTTAAAGTTAATAATGTTTTAACTTTGACGAATTGTAGAACTTTAAATGCTACTTCTCTAATATTGATCCTCTGACAGTGATCCTCTGATAATGATACCATTGAATAAAATAACAAGGTTTTTATACAACTCAAACTGCTGACGATCCAGTAATACGGTTTCAGCACTCGGGCCGATTTTCATTCACGTGCGTCCCAGATCTAAAAAGATCTTATTCAACCAAATTCTCATAACCTCAATTCAATCATGATGACACGAAACAATGTCACTTTCTTGATGTCCTCATTGTCCGAAGAAAAGTGTGGATGTTAACAAATTTATTACATAACATTACAAGCTCTTGTTGATAGACTAGAATTCATACAATTTGAAGTATACACATACTGTATTCTTTGCACATATCTCTTTAGAGATAAACAAGAGTAAATCAGGTCTCCTGAAACTCAAGACCATACTACAATTAAACTAAACAAATTAAACCAATAATTAATAATTATCTACGGTCTTGACAATATTATCTTGTAATTTAGTACAATCACTAGCATCATTTATAGCACTAGCATAAATCTTCAAGTGCTATAAATTTTCAAGGGCATACATGAGAAATTGACAATTGATATTTTCTTTAAGGTCATTGACAAACAAAAGAAACAAAAGTGGACCTAAATTAGATTCCTACGGAACACCAGAAAAAAATGTGTATATCAGAAATATGGCCTTTATATTTTACAACAAATCTTATATAAGTTAAGTACGAGATAAATCATCTAATAAAGATTGATGATAGGTCATATGAATTAAGTTTCTTGATTAATATATCATGAGGAAGTTTGTCGAAGACCTTAGAAAAATCAAAATATATTACATCTACTTGTCCTTGAGTTTTTACAGGAGGAATACTATCATACATAAAGTATGTTAGATTGGACAAAGTAGATCTATTTTTCATAAAGCTATGCTGTTGATGCATAATTTCTGAGAAACATGATTATAGAGATAATTGTACACAAGCTTATCAAAAAATTTAGGTAATATTCCCATAATAGAAATTGGTCTATAATCCGTATAATCTTTCCCAATAACCTTAGGGATAGGAGAAACAAGAACAATTTTCCAGCTCTCAGGATAAGTAGAGGTTTGTATACTCCAATTAAATAATGGCGCAAGAATAGGGGCTATAATATACACAATTCCTTTAATTATAAAAGTTGGTATACATCAATTCCACAAGAGGATTTGACTTTCAGTCCTTTAATAACATTAATAACCTGATCAACTGTAAAACTAGGAAAAAATTTACTATTTCCAGAATTACATAATAATTCAGTTTCATCATAAGACGAACGTCTTTGATATATAGATTCAAATAGTTTAGCCCATGCATTGACAAGTTTATTAGAGTCATCTACATATTTATTATCAATCATAATACCTGAGGAAAAGTTAGAGCGATTATCATACTTACTCACAAAACCCCAGAATTTTTGAAGGTTTTTCGTTAAAGAATATTCAATGTCCGAAATATACATGTTCCTATCCATACGAAGTTTGAATTTAACTTGCCTTCTATAATTTGCAAAAATAATATAATCATCATCAGATTTATTTTTTTTAATATTTTTTGTACGCTTTTTGTTTCGCCTTAATTAAAAAAGATAAGATCTTTAGAATACCATAAAGGAAAACTCCTACTTTTGGGTAGTATAAACTTAGGAATATTATTATTCATACTGGTTTTAATTACATTCTCCACAGCATCAACAGCAAGGTTAATATTCTCAGCTAACAAGATATTAGTACAGTCTGCCTCCGCTAATTCCTGGTATAAGGCTAAATAATCACCTTTATGAAAAGAATATCTTGGCGAATAACTAATATCCAAACAACATATCTTATTACATATAGTAACCTGGATAGGATAATGATATGAATCAGGAATAACAATAGGCAGAACATCTTTAGTTGCAACAACATTAAAATTTGATTCATTAGAGGCAACATTTAAATTATAATCATCCAGGAATGAAAATAATATTCTGGCCTTGCATTTGGCATAATAGTGTATGCCAGGAAGGAAATCCCTATTAGCCCAGTCAAGCTTTGGGATATTATAATCACCAATTATGAGAATATCATAATTCAGTGGATTAATCTTAATCAAAATGTTATTAAACAAATTCTCATAAAGAGTAGGAGACAAATTGGGATGAAAATAAACACATAGTAATAATAAGTTCTTGCCAGTTCTATTAACAATTTCAAGTAAAATATATTCTTCAATGATCTCAAACTCAGTTCTTCGAATAACTTTGATATTTCTATTAACAGCACATAACACTTCTCCTCCTCTTTCACAGACATTAGGTTCATATATTATGTCGGCTCTAAAATAATTATAAACATCCGGAAAATAATCCTCATTGTTATATAAATCACTTAACCACGTCTCAGTAATAACAATTATATCATAAGTACAATCTGCTACAGAAAAAAAAAAAATATATTCATGTCTGGTCCTAAGACCACGTACATTCTGGTACCTAAGTTTATATTTATTCTTGGATTGTTTCTCCATTTGAACCAGAAGTGTTTTGACCATTACAATCGTTAAATACGTTTAATTTACCGTAAAAGGGGCCAATAAGGTTACCTCTAGGCCAAATTTCTGGAACATTAATATTATAATCACAACTGTTGACTTCTATATGAAAACATGCATACGAATCATATTTAGTAGACTTAAAGTTATTCAAATGTTCTTCTACTATGTCTTCAACATCAGCAACGGAGGCAGTTGGACTAAATCTAGAGACAAATAGAGCTTTTTTCTTCATACTAGACACCAAGTCAGTTTTATTGTTGTTACACCCAATATTCAATTTACGCACAATCTTTTTTACATCTCTTCCCAAATTTTGATTGACAACTATAGTTTTTTTATCATTAAATTTTATTTTTATTACTTGATACAACTTCTGTCCATAATCCCTCACTTACTTCTTCAATATCTTTATTATTATCTAAATCTAGTTCATGTGAACCATTATCAACCTTTGACTGAGATACATGATTAATCTTATCATAAGACACATTTAAATCTTTCTCTAATACCAATCCTGAATTCTTTACATCAGCTATGTTAAACTGCTTGTCACTAAAGAGAGCTCTAAGTTCCTTATTCTCTTCTCTTAGACTGGCTATTTCAGATTTCAAGGCTTTGATTTCATTAAGGAAAATATGCTTCATATTAACAAAGGACAATTCAATTTGTTTTTGAATAGCTACCAAGGATATCGTTTCATCTTTTTGAGGTTTATTTTGGTTATCAAGTTGAGGTACCACTGAATTTTGGCTATCAATAGTCTGAGTACTATTGTCTTGATTATTGAGACTATATCTATTTAAGTTCAAAGTTTCCTGATTTTCATATTTTTTACATTTAAAATTCATATATAGTTTTTCTTCGCCTAAATTCTGCAAACATTCCAAATGAGATTTGCCAGAACAAACATTGCATTTAACAGCTCTTTGCCTTCCATAAATTGGGGCATTATAAATAGGACAATTACCTGATGCCGGCATGCTTTAATAAAACCAAAGTAATTAAAATACAAGCAACAAACTAAGGGAAAGAAAACACAAAAACACTTCCTTTCCACATCCTCTCCACTCTAGTTCAAGTAGAGAAGGAAAAACAACAAAAATAAAAAGAAAAAGGAATCGCTGCTCGACACTGCCAGAGGATCATTACAATAATGAAGTCCACACGACCCTTCCTAAACCACCAGAGCCTGGACAAGATGGAAAGTGTCCTTGATTAGCCACCACGAACCCTTCAGCTCAGCAACACACAATCACTGTTATAATAACAGCAACCGGTTGACTAACGCTCGCAGTGTTACTAGCCCCACCATCTAAGAGGAAGGGAAAGCTGCTCACAGATGTAAGGAGCCAGATAGAAATATTGAAAAAATTCAAAGATAGTGTGAGCTGCCCGGGGCCAAAGGCCGAGAAGCGATAAGATTATATAATAATAATAATAATAAAGAAGCAAAAACACAGTCAGTGAACCAAACTTAGAAGCTTCCGACTTTCAAATTTGGTTCCTGATCTTTTAGTGATCTCTATTCCTTGGAGAATGGGCTACTTGTCCACCAAGTTTCGTTCAGATCCAGCCAGTAATTATTGAGAAATAAAGTACTATATGCACTGAGACACACACATACATGGACAGGTTGTGTAAAATGTATTGACCCCCGTCTCCGTTAGCCTTACTGGCAAAACCGTGGGACGTAAAACTCAAAGATTTCATTTCATTTCATGTATTGACCCTTTGCAGATCAAAAATGACAATACATTTATTGTGATTTCAAACTAAGATTATAAAACCACTATGCATCATTCTGCTCGAAGCCCTGCTATTTTTCCAGCAAATTCCATAATCTGTTTGCCATAGAATTTCCGTTGTTTCTGGTCAAAAATCTTTGATATGGTTCTTACAGCTTCCTTTTGAAACTAACTTAACACCATCCGAAGACTTTTGCAGAGACCGAAAGAAATGATAGTTGAACGGTGCCAGTTCTAGGCTATGCCGTGGATGCATTAATATCTCTCAGTCAAGTTCTCACAATTTTTGACGGGTCGTTAAAGCTGTTCGCGGACTGAAGTTATCATCGTGGTATACGACATCCATCCTGTTGATCAGTTCCGGCTGTTTCTTTTGAATTGCTAGATGCACTTGCGCTACTTGTCAAAAGTACAGATCTGAGTCTATTGTTCTACCCTGCGGCAGCAGCTCGTATGCACAATGTCCTTCCAATCCTATGTTCCTAGACGCCAATGTAAGCTTTCCCGCAATTTGGAGCTTCTCCTAGCTTCGACCACGAGGTTATCTACTTTTCATTACTCGTGCTCAAACACTTCAAAAATGGTTCGAGTTCGTTATGTTTCAGTAGAGATTCACAGATAGAAATACAATCAAATAAGTGTTTTCGAGTTAGATTATGACTGCTGCTTTTTTTCCCAAATGATTTAACGTCGTTTGGTGGTGGATGTTGAGATCATTGGCAGTGTTATAACTGCTTACGTGCTGGTCTTGCCCGATTTTTGGCAGGATCTTATCCACGTTTTCTGTGATTGGTCAGATACTCCGAGGAGCATTTTTGACATCGAAATTTCTAAAATGAAAGTGACTGAACCATCTTTTCACTGTTGCCTTTTGATAACATATCTTGTCCATGAAGAGCACAAAGTTGTTTATGGGTCTCAGCATTTGTGCCTTTATAGAAATAAAATTTTAAAGTGTAGCGCAGTTTTGCGGATAGTTCACTCATTTTCTTTTGCGGATAGCTCACTCTTTTTTGTGGATAGTTCACTCGTCTTCGTTTGCGGATAGTTCATTCATCTTTTGCGGATGATTCACTCATCATCTTTTGCGGATAGTGCACTCGTCTTCATTTGCGGATAGTTTACTGATCTTCTTTTGCGGATGATTCACTCATCTTCTTTTGCTGATAATTCATTCATCTTCACGGCGCAATACCTTACTTCTGAGTATACGAATTCCACCATTCTTTGCAAATCTAAAGGTCAGGGAAACTCAGGAGTAAAGACTAGAAATCGGAAATTTTATAAAATATATTTTTTTGACTGATTGTAACATTTAACATTAATACCAAATTCAGCTTAGCCAACCATTAATGATCACAGTATAAGTGGAATGTACGTAGGAGCAATTGAGTATTATTTGTCTCTATAGAATAAAAGTTCTCTCATATAAATATTCACCTTTATTTATTCGTTATTTATATATCAATGTCATCCGACACCTGTCGTGAAATTCAAGGAATTTCCTGTGAAAGGTCAGGGAAAGTCAGGAAAATAGATTTCTCCAGATGAGTAGGAACCCTGTATTAGTTTCAATTGTCAGCTGTCAAGTGACGTTAGGCCTGACCCGCTGAAACCTGAGCAACATTTTTTCTTTTTTTAAATCGATTCATCGTCTTAAGAAAACGTACTATACCAACCCGTAACACACCGTTTAAAGTTTCTAGAACTTTCGGGATCAACTTACAACGGAAACGGTAATATACAGCGAAAAACAGCTTTTTGAAATCGATTCAGCGTGTCAAGGAAATATACCATTGCCACCCGTATTACTCTGCTAAAATTAGAAGTGACAGAAATGTACAAGTACCTCCGCTTTCAACGTTGATCGCTATAAAACAATAAAGGTAACAGATAGCGGCAACATGCTTTTTGGAAACTATTCAGCATCTCAAGAAAATATACCATTTCTACCCGTAACAGTCTTCTAAAGCCATAAATGATTGAAATTTATTAGTACTTCCGGTTTCAATATTGTATTACAAAGAGGAAATACAGTAAGAGATGTCGAGAATCGTTTGTTTGGAATCGATTCAGCGTTCCTAAGTTCCATCTTTTGTGTTAATCCTTGAATCAAACTGGCAATAGTAGAAATTATCCGTTTCCAGTTTCAAGTTTAATAACCATTGAACGAAAACTATAGTAACAGAAAATCAGTTTTCTTGAATCGATTCAATGTCTCAGAAGAGGATAGTTATTCTACTAATATCGAGAAAGTAAAATTTACTTGTATTTCCGATCTCAATGTTGACGCCTTAGAGAAAAAAAAAAAAAAAGTAATAGATAACGACAACTTTTTTTTTCTTTTTTTTAATTGATCCAGCCTGTTAAGAAATGATACCATCTCCAGCTTAACATTCTATTAAAATTGGAAGTGGTAGAAACGTACTAGTACTTTCAATTTCAATATTGATCTTCATGGAAGAAAATGATAGCTGATATTGAGAAGCGGTTTTGGAATCGATTGAGCGTTCTACGAAAAGATATTATTTCCACCTGTATTACTGTAGTAAACCCGGAAGTGGTAAAAATTTACTAGTACTTCCGGTTTCAACATTGATGGCCATACAGCAAAGCGGGTAATAGTGACAAAAGGTTTCTTGGAATCGATCCAGTGTCTCAAGAAAGATCCCATCTCTACACATAACATTTTACTAAAGCCGTAAGTGATAGAAATTGTACTGGTAGCTACGGGTCATGGGTTCGATTTCCAATGCTAGATAATTTAATATGTTACGGTGGTTCGGATTGTACCATGTTTCATATAGCGACAATGCTGGAATAGGACGCGTAACCTCAACAAATAAACGATAATTTCTCACGGTGCAAAGTCTTTCTGCATTAGCTGAAATCGTCCCAGATTAGTTTGAACAGAAACAAATGGAAAAGTCTTATAATCTGCTAATGCTGTGTTATGAAAGATTGACTACCATTTCTTCTAAACATGATACATCATAACCATTTCGCTTCGAAACTCCTACACCACGACCACTGTTACCATTCATAGTTTGATCATTCTACCTCAAGCAGTTGTAGAAGGCGGCTTAGGAAGTAGTGCAAAGACATGTAAAAGCCTTGTTACGTTCAGTTCAACAATTGTTACAAGATAAAGAGAGGTAAATATTTTCTTTGCGCTGCGTATTGTGTTTGTAATATTTTCGTCTTACTATTCCTGTTAATTGTTTAATTTACTGCTTTGATTCTGTTTCCGTGTCCGATGCTCTCCCTAATAAAGGTGCTAAAATCACCAAAGAATTTCTTCATTAAACGGAATTGTAGATTCTTCATTTTACATTGAATATGTTTTCTGGTCACATTCTTAGATATTTTGTTCCATTTAACTGCACACTTGACGTCTTTAAACTTTCTTTTCAATAAATTTTTGTTTCAGGGTCATGAAAAGGATCAAGTTCTATACGTACCAAAATCCAACTGCATGGTACTGTACCAGGAGGAGGCAAGAATGGATGTTTCATGTATGCGTAAATGGCTAGAACTTATTTGGTTCAAGTAAGTTTTCGTAACTTTTAATTGTCTATGCTTGTATTACCATTTATCGTATGTTTTATAATGATTTTGAATATTTCGTTGCGGATGAAGAAAAAAATAATTCCAAGAGAATACTTCCTTACCGGTAACAGCAAAATTTCTGATGTTATTTTTATGAATATAATGAAGGAAAATGAAATGAAATATTTTAAGTGTAATGTCCCACGATTATGCCCGTTAGGCCAAGGGAGACTATGATTAAACCAAGTGAATGATAACGGAAGAAGTAATGGAATGAGGAAATGGAAGAAAACGAGCCTACCCTGAGAAAATCGATGAGCACGATGTCCACCACGAGCGTACTTGGCTGAGGAATCGAACCAGGGACCCGACGCATCAGAGGTAAGCGCTATATCACTGACCCACCGTGCCACCGAATATAATGAGGGGTATGAAGACCAATAGTGTAATGTTTTAAAATAACAGAATATTTGGCGTGGTAGAAGGGATACAATAACTAAACATTATCATACACTAATTGAAGAACTTGACGTCGGAGACTCAGGTTCAATTCCCGGCGAAAGCTCTTATGCTTCGAATCCCACGTTAAACTTTAGGTCCACCTCTCATATAGTTTCGCTGCTGAACGGGACGTGAAACTCGGCAAATCAAATCTAATCAACTATTTTGAATTTGTTTTTGCTGGAACATGTTTTGTTTATTGCATTTAACTCAATGCGTGTTAGAAAATAAAGAATTGCCCGATATAATTGCAGGTATAAGATCTAGGATGTATCTTTCTGGACCACGAACTCCGCTCCTTTTAATATTCAACTTACATTATATTTCAATCATCTATGTGAGTACAATGGCACGTACATAGAATGCGATGTGAGTAGAAGCTACCATTTTAATTTCATTGAAAAACTATATTCCTTGTCCTTAAAAAAAATCTTGTCAGTTAATTCAGCACTTGAAATTAAATCCAATCACTTTCTTAAACTAAATTCCTTTCCATATGTTGCCCGAAATAATATTTCAATATCACTTATCCTACAAATCCACTTTAAACAAACTAATTAGTTTTTATGTTAGTTATTTCTTTGTGTGTTATAAGTCTTGTACGAATCTATATAACATTCAACTCTTACATCCACTCTACTTTATGACCTGTTCCTTGTAAATACCTCGGGATTTCATCACTTCTTGCATTTCATATATGTTCTCCACATACATATAAATTTTTCACGCGCTACCCTAACCAACTGTTTCTACGTTGGTCACAAGGAAGCGAGTGAGGTTAGATTTACATCGAAGTTATATCACCCGAGCGTGACGTAATGTCACGTGGTATTATCATGGGGGAAATGGTGAAATAAAACGAGCCCTGCAGGGCTTCTAACCCCCTTCGCTCGCTGACGCTTGCTCAGCTATGTTTCGTAACGTAAGTAAATCACTTTTTCTATCAATAAAAAGTTGTGTGCCCCCCTCTGTAACTCCCCACAAACACCAAGAACCCCTCACTTCGCGAGGGCCTTACTTCTTATTATCTTGTTGGTTTATAACGTTATTGTTTATAAGGGCTATCAGAAATCTCTTGGTAGATGGTGGAAAAAGCACAATTTATGCATTATATATTACGTGCAAGGGCAAATAAGTATTATTTTCATCTTATTTAAATAATAAAAGTGTTAGAAAAATTTTAAAAAAATTAAGAAAACGCAACGCCGGTGTGCACAGACTTTTTCAAATCCTTAGTTGAGAAGACGTGTTCTGAAATGATTAGTAAAAGCTTAATATATAAGTGATTTAAAAAAAAAAAATGTTTTTGAAGTGAATGATGCTATATTGATAATATTTAACGATTTTTAAACATTGGTTCGTTTGTAGAGTTGAATGTGCAGAAGTGTATAGATTCGTAGAAAAGTTGTGACACGGGGCGGGAACTCATGTAGTTCGGATTCCACGTTAATCATTAGGTCCCATCTCATATAGTCTCGCTGCTGAAAGGGATGTTAAACTCAAAATCAACCTAAGTTGTAACACGCAAAGAAATAACCGTTATAAAAACTACGTAGTTTGGTTAAAATGGATTTGTAGGGTAAGTGATATTGAAATAATCTTTCGACAGCATCTCACGGAAAGGAGTTTAGTTCAAGAAAGAAATTGGCTTGAGTTCAAAGTTGAGTTAATTGACAAGAATGTTTCTGTACGTAGATTTTTTTTTTTTTCGTAACACAAAACTACAATTAGATAAATTCGGTTTCAGTGTATCTATCGAAAGTTATGAAAAAGTCACGAAATTTAGCTTTTGGTCACGATTTTTATCCGTATAAATATAAGGAGAGACTGGAAAATTTTGTTCTATAAAACGTCAGAATTCACCGCCAAAAGTGTCTATGGTCGGATTTACACGCTACCAAATCGCAAGCAAAACACGCTTCTATCGCAAACATGAAAAATTCAATGAGGAACAAGAAAGACAAAACAAAATCAAAGTGGTAGCAAAATACCTTAAAGAGTTGAAGAAGAAGAAAAGGAGATTGTTATTACAACAGACCGAAGAGGAAGTTGAAGCACTTCAGAAGATCGAAAAAGTTCAAAAAGGATAAAACAATATTAGCAACTTAAAAGAGAGATAGAATCCATCAGCACAACTGCTTACAATCAGTGTGACATTTTTAAAGGATTGCTAAGGATTTATTAATATATGTACATGTTGCGTATTTTTAGATATATAATTTTAAGATTATTGTATTTGTGAGTGTGGCCCCGCGTAGCGTAGTCGCGAACGCTTTCGCCTTCGGTACAAGCGGTCCCGGGTTCGTTTCCCGGTGGGTCACTCGGTCGAAAAAGTGTGATAATAAGTCAGGCCAGCCATTTCGAACGAGGTTTTCCTGGCTTTTCCTCATTCACACCAAGCAAATGCTGGGGTGTTATCTAACTTATAGGTCCCAGGCTGCTTCCTTCCTTCTCGCAGAGGGATGTCATCCGTCGTAATGGCCACGGGCGTAATGGCCATGGATGCCGGAGGCCCATAAATCTAAATACTAAATCCTATTGGATTTGTGAGTGTTTTCTGCTGGTTAGTTACCGAACAAAAAAGACTATGTAAAGTGAATATACTGAAAGTGATGTGAGAAGACACCAAGTTTTTATCTCTCCAGGAAACAGCCTTTGGAAGTAGAGACAAAATAAAGATAAGCGCTAAAAAATATAGGTACTGTTATTAGTTTTTGAATGTTACGAAATGTTATGGTTTGGTAACGAGAAGGTTACGAAAGTCACGAAATTTCATTTTGGAATTTTAGTAGACACCCTTGGTTTGCTCGAACAGAATTGAAGAGTATTATTTATGTTTAAATGCATTTACATTATCTGAAACGTACACCAAAATCGCACTCCCCACTGGCTTAGTGACTAGCCCACGCGGCTTTGATGTACGCGGTCATGCATTCGATTCATGGGGGCGATAATGTACTGAAGGAAGAAAAAGAAACTTGCCCCTTCGTATCTTGTTTCGTTCTTTCTATTATTCATTCTGAATATAAGTAATAACCAATAGTACAAGCATGTTCCAAGCCGTAATAATCGGAGGCACCAGTGGAGCCCCGAGAGAAGGGGTCTAGGCCTGTTTGTGGCTCATATTACATATTACTTAAAACTAGAAATCAAATCACTGAACATATTGACTTCATCAAACAATGTGAAAACAAGAGGAAGTTCCATCTAAATATAACAGGATCCCAGAAACTGGTTCTGAACGCTGATTGGCTGGTCAGAACAGACTCAACCAATCATAACAAAAGTTCACAAAAATGGAACTAAACACCATAATTCCCTTTCCCTTCTCTGGTCCTGTAGAAACTAAGCTACAAATTAAACCTTTCCAATAATTTGCCTCATTGTTCGTCAATTTTAAGTCTTGCATTCCAATTCATAACAGAGCTCTGCTCTCTTCCAATAAATCTGGCCTTCTTCCACTTTCTTATCAATGTCTTTTGTTTCCGTCCTAACGCTTCAATCTAGCACCAATTAATATCATGCCCCGTGTCCCTCACATGCTTAAAAATGGCTTTTCTTTCTCTTTCTAATCCTTCTTGTATTGTTTAAACAGTTCTTTTAGTTTTTTTCCTGTTTCACCAATAAAACAACTGTTACATTCACCATATCTTATCTTGTAAACCTCTCCTTTTCCCATCAGCTCCTCTCGTCTTTCCTCCTTTTCTTCTTCCTTATGCGTAACACATCCAATAGTCTCTTACTCCATTTCCTGTATACTGAAAGGCTATTTTCTTTAGTACTTTTTTAGTACTTC
Source organism: Thermobia domestica (assembly GCF_964235325.1). Taxonomy (NCBI): domain Eukaryota; kingdom Metazoa; phylum Arthropoda; class Insecta; order Zygentoma; family Lepismatidae; genus Thermobia; species Thermobia domestica. The sequence goes on along the minus strand of NC_137469.1, from coordinate 184,242,106 downwards.
CATGTTTTCCCCTTTACTTTAAATTCCCCAGCATAGCTTGTTTTCTTCCGCTCCATCTTCTTTCCTATCTTCCTTTTTTTTCGTACTGTTCTGGTCCTTCAAGCTCCTTCGTGGCTAAGCGGTTAGCGTACGCGCCTTTGGCGTGGGAGACCCGGGTTCGATTCCCGGCGGGAGCTTTAGTGGTTCGTATTCCACGTTAATCAGTAGGCTCCGTCTCATATAGCCTCGCTGCTGAAAGGAACACTAAACTCTAAATCAATTCAACTTCTTCTTAGTGTTCTGGTTGTTTCTTCTTAGATGGATACAGGCAGACAGAACAATATGGACACACTGCAGATATGCCATGCAACTATTGAAGACTTCACATAAAAAATGGTTTATTTATTTATTTATTAATAAATGTTTCAGGTACAGATCTAACAAGGAGAAAGCAGACTTTGGTAAATGAACTTCGGGGCCATTTTTTGCAAGGTAATAGTGCACATTTAAAGTGTTCATATTACAAACTGGAAGAGCGCAATGGCCTAATATAGCAGAGAAAAAGCGTCTTAAAGTTTTCGAATCGCCGCATATGTCGTAAGTTACGCTAATTTATCAAGTGACGGCGTGGCAGAATCAGTAACATCCGTGATTCACGAGCCAAGGGTCACGGATTCGATTCCCGTTGGAGTCTTTTTTTTTTTTTTTTGCTTCAACCAATAAAGTTGCCACTTGTAGCTACAAGTAAAATGTTAATTCACCATATGTTTATAATGAATTAAAACAATAGAAATATCCAAATCAGTTGTAAAATCTTTCAATGTTCCGTGTTAACTAGAAACGAAATGTAATCTATTTCGTAAATATATTAATATCACGAGTTGTATTATGGTTACCACAGTCGTTGTGTAAAAAATGTTCTTGACGCTTGAACGTACCCCCCCCCCTCTCTCTCTCTCTCTCTCTCTCTCTCTCTCTCTCTCTATATATATATATATATATATATATATATATATATATATATATATATATATATATGTATCAGGCCGGTAGCCAGCCCAAAAATGTAGGGGGACCCGATCCAACCATAGTATAGATCATCACCATATTATAGTTAATTTGCAAACCTACCGTGAAAATTTTAGGGGCCAGTAAAAATTTAGCCCCCCCCCCCCCCTAGATACGGCCCTGGTCTGTATCTCAGAGATATAGTAGACGGATAGGTAAATAGATACTTATAATTCTCTTGTGACATGTAGCGACCTACACAGCATACAAATGGTGTGACGAAATTATGTTGCACTTCGAATATCTTGGAAACGAATTATCCAAGATAGGTGGTTGTCAAAAGGTATTTCAAAGACCTTTATCCAGCAATGGATCGACAATTGTTAATAATGGTTGCCAGGTTTAAACACATACTTTGTTTGGCTTCTTTCTTGGTGATGTGAGTGTGTGTGTGTGTGTAGGTTATCTCGGTATGCCAAACGGTTCTGGGAACTCGAAATATTTTATCAACCGGTTCGCTCGAACTGGTGCGAACCGACTGAATAGCACCACTGCTTTTCTCCACTGTAGTGGTGTCCAATGTACATATTTCTTTGCGAAAGCAAGACGTTGTTTCTTCATGCGGTCGGTGAGAAGAGGCTTCTTAGCAGCAGTACTACACGGCAAATCCAGGTCTTTTTTGCAAACGGTGCTGAATTGTGCGAACACTAACGTTTTCTAATAGACTCGGGTGCATTTCTTTAAGTTCTGCCGCTGTCAGTCAAGGATTCTTCTATATTTCTCTCATTAGGAGAGTGTCTGTAGATTTCGCTCTTTTTCTTGGCCTCCCACTACCGAATTTGTTCTTTGGAATCAGAGTCAGAGCCATTCTTTTGGTGGTTGCCAGAACCTTCATTATGGTTGATTTTGCACGACCTGTACGTTTGCATATCGTCTTTATGGGGACGTTTTTCACTTCGCAATGCAATGATACTGGCTTTTTCCGCACTGCTAGAGTACTTTCCTGGCATATCACAAATGCCCAACACAAATACAGTACTGAATTATCAAACACAAAGTGTTCCACACGAAAACAAATCAATTTATAACACACACTATAGCAAAAGGTCACCCCTTCATGTGTCAACCGACAATACACAATGAAATGAACTCGCTTATAAGCAGTAATACACTATTGCGAAATACATTCATACAGATGTAATCTGTGTTCGAAACAAAACGTACTAAATATAAGATTACAAAGTTGTAGATCTCTTACTACGGCAGTTTTCGTATGAAGTTTTTTTGGTATATATGTAAAGGCCACATTTACAGAGACTTTAGTTTGTTTCTAAAATGATTTTCCAAGTCAAAAATATCAATATCTGAAGATAGTTTATTATACAATGATGCCAGTCTTAAGTATAAAGAACGTTGTATAATTGATAGTCTGGGTGTTACACATGTTAGTAACATATGATTGCGAGTAAGGCAAGCAGGTACACGAAAATAATTCAGAACAGAAACCAATAATTGGGAGTCAACTTTTCCATTGATAATTTTATGGAGAAGCAGCAAATTTGCCACCATGCGTCGAGTATGTGGAGTCTGTATATTAAGTTTGTTTAAAAGCTGCGTTTTATTAAGACTACGCACTGAAGGAACTCTTTGTTTGACAATGACAAGGAAAAAGTTAAGAACAGAATGAAAAAAAGGATAAGTTTGACAAATTGCCTGTTATAAAAATTGCCAGTTTAACAAGCTATCACTTTGTGTCAAAACGCCAAAGTTTATACCTTAAACAGCTTAGACAATCTTGCTGATAATGAAGTGATCACATTGATGGATTTTGTTGAGAACTACTCATTTGTTGTGCAAGATGCTGTCCAAGGATTCCATTAGAACAATAGTCATGCCACACTTCATCCCTGTCATCTATGTTGGTAGAAACGAACTTCAGAATTCACTCATATGTGATCAGTGACTGCCTCTCTCATCATACCACCACTGTTCGTGCTTTTCTAATGCAATTCATTGAAAATCTGAATAGAAATATAGGAACAATCAAGCATTTGTTACTTTAGTAATGGATCGGCTGGTCAGTATAAGAATTTCATGTTGAAGAGGAATATGGCATCACAGCTGAATGGAATTTCTTCGGAACAAGCCACGGAAAATCTCCTTGTCATGGCACTGGAGGAACAGCATAAAAGCTAACAGCTCGTGCTAGTTTAAGAGAGGTCGTTAGATCACCAAATATTGATTCCACATGATTTTTTTTCAAATTTTGCTATAATGTTCCAAGCACATTTTTTTTTTTTTCATTGCAGATTCAAGGTGATCAAGAAAAGAGATTTGCCAGTAGGCACACTGCTGGAAGAAGAGAAAATACCTAATTTAGGCACATTAGTTTCAATACAATCAGAGTAACCAGAGTATCCAATCATTGTGCAGCATTCATAATTAATACCCTTAAAGCAAATAACGAAATTCCTACCTTTCAATTGCAAGTTTGCAACCTGGGCAGTATGTTGCATATATCGCCCCCAGAAAGCAGAAAGGTGCTAAGCGCTACTTTCCTTGATTTCCAACTAAGTGCATATCCTGAATACCCATTTTATGCTTAATGTTGTGCTTAATGTTGTGCAGAAGACAGGTGGCAGGAGACAATATGAAAGGTCGGCAGTGAAAACTGAATTCTAGAAGAAAGGAAGAATCGGAATTAATTACTGTTTCATTCGTTTTTATTCGCGCTCCTGAGAAATTTGCATTTTTGGCACTTAGCACCTTTCTGCTTTCTGGGGGTGATATAAGAGGGGACATGTGTTTGAATTTTCAGGTGAACAAGATTCCTTTATCAACCTCATACACAACCATGTTTCTGCTAGTTCATGTGATGATGTTTACAAACAGGAGCATATGACAATGTTTGTACACAGAAGCTCGTGGTACATTACAATATATTTAGCCTTCAAAACATAAATTCGAATAGTATTTATAAATTGATTGGTAATTATTTGCATATATGGCTCGTTCAAAGTATAATATATGCATGGTTTAATATATGCATATGTATAGCGAGAGAGAATTTTGACGTGGGTACAATCGTTGTATTCTTCGGGTTTGCTATGACTTCTCTCTGCTTGTGAGAGTCATTTGTTGAAAATATCTAATATGTGATCCAAGTAAAATAATAATTTCGTGTAAGATTAATTTCTGGGAGAGAAATAATCTTTAAGTGTTTTCTGTTCTTCACTTTCTATAAAGCAGGATCTTTTCGTACTTCGAATAAGTTCCGTTCGCATTTTTATTTAATCAACTCAGTTATTGTGATATTAATAATTCAATTATCTAATTAAATTTATTATGTTTGTCTTCCAATATTTATTATTTCGAAATTATGGTTCAACATATATATGTGTATGCTGCAAGTGAATCGTTCAACCATATTTGAAATAATCAGGCTGCAGAATAGCCGGCCATCACAAGAAGATCATGATAAAGGAGATCTTTATTGTTATGTTTACAGGCATGTTCCGTCTCCAAGCCTTCTTATCATGGACTGTTTCGAACCTCACACGTCAGAGGAGGTGCTTAAGGATTTCAGTGACAAAGGAAGCTACGCTGCAATAATACCTGGTGGGTGCACAGCCAAACTTCAACCGTTGGAAATGAATATCAAGCGAGTTTTCCAGGTGAGACATCTTAATGTCATTCCTTTTTCAGTTTTAGAACTTGTTGGATGAAGTTTCTTAGTGTACATGAGCATCTTGCTTTCGCATGCAGTTTTACTGCTGGAAACAAATTGATGCTCATTCTCTGCCGTGCAAATTTTCTAAACCAGGCTTACGAATTCTTACTCAATATGGCGTCGTAGAGTGGAGTAAAGAGGGTGCTTTATGTATGTGTAGTCTCGGGTTCGATTCTGGATCAGCCTTCGATGCGAGCGGTCCCGGGTTCGATTCCCGGTGGGGGCACTCGGTCGAAAAAGTTTAAAGAGCTTTTTCAGGCCAGCCATCCTGAATGGGGTTTTCCAGGGTTTTCCTCATTCACACCAGGCAAACCGGGGTGGTACCTAACTTATAGGTCTCAGGCCGCTTTCTTCCTTCCCTTTCCCTTAATAGGTGCTCGCCGAGGGACATCATACTTCAAACATAACGGGCTAAATGGCCTTAGATGCTGAAATCTAAAATCGTAATCCAAAATCCTGATCGATTCTGGATACAAACACGATTAGTGGTTAAGATTTCACTGTAAACACTTGGTCCCGACTCATAGTCTCAGTGCTGGAAAAGGAACGTTCCAGGATAAAAAGATGATAACAACGTTTAAAGGTTCAAATTTTGGTTTCTTCTTGAACTTTTACCTATCTGGCCCTTGCTTAAGAAAGAAAAAAAAATCCTCTTAGGGAGAAAAGGTAAAAAATGGCAGTTATAAAACACTATTGAGTCCGATTATTCTTCAGATATTTATTACCTGTGGCGTAAATTCCCGAAATAAATGTGTTGGTTTTTCGCATTCCATGTACAACAATAATCCTTCTTACCATCTGTAAGAATTTCATTGACCTTCCATTTTCATATGCTCTTTGTTCAGATATAATACTGTATTTGTTACATTTCATTCCATGTAATAACTGCGTCCATTCTACTGTTTCGTTTTCTTAGTTGTTATTTCTTTCGTTTGGCGTTGTCAGTAACAATTAAACTAAGAGGAGCTGATAAGCGAAACTGGTGTTCCACACCAACTTGCACGGATATCAACATAACGGGACTTTAGTTATCAGGGCCGGCCTTAGGTGGTGCGGGGCCCGATTGGGAACATTTTGCGGGGCCCTAGGTTTACAACTAACTTGCAGCAAGATGTGTAGAACCAATATATATATATATATATATATATATATATATAGCGCTCTCCCTGCTGGTCTAGTGGTTATACCCATTCCATTTGCAAAATGTTCTGGTGAAAATGCTCACTCTGTTCATTGCTTATAGCGGGTTATATATATATATATATATATATATATATATATATATATATATATATATAGAGAGAGAGAGAGAGAGAGAGAGAGAGAGAGAGAGAGAGAGAGAAATAACTCAAATGGAAACACAGACACTGAATGAATTTTAAAATACATAAATTTCACTCTTGTTCCTGGCAATTTTTCAAGAAGGTTCTGTGCCAATATTTCGTATTTTTCTTTTCTTATAAGTAAACCTATCGATGTTGAAATCTAGTTTCTTGACCAATCTTGGCAGAGAAGTGTGGAATATCAAGAAACGAGCAACATTTAAAGTGCTTCCGTCCATAAAGACGGCCGCAGTGGCCAAAAATCTGATTGATCGGAATAAGCCCTCACGAAAGGCCTGAGATATCTTCAAGTTTGTTTCAAGTTTGAAAATTTCATTTTATTTGTAAAATGGGTAAAAGGGATGAAAAACAAAAACACATTAACCGGCACCGGGATGAACTAGACATCTATTTGAGGCCGCCATCTTGAAGTCGGTCATCTTGTATTTCGCTCGATTTTTTTAAATAGGAAGGGGCATGGACGCGCGAAGAAAATTGTCTAGGGGGGTTCATCCAGTGGCGGATCCAGGGGGCGATCGATCCCCCCAGAAGAGGAAACTTTCTTATTTTATATATATAAATAAAAGCCAATAAGAACCAATATAATAATATATAAATAAAGGTATAATCAGCTTGAAATCGTTATCGACTGCAGACCAAACGAAATAATGATGAGACTATAACAACCTTAAGGAATTAATGGAAGATAGATGACATATTTTCCATTTGATTATTTGGGTTAGAAGACAAACCTTCAAAAGCAGCCACCTATTCAGTACACACTAGTATACATTCCGTTTTCCTAACTTGATATATATATATATATATATATATATATATATATATATATATATATATATATATTTTTTTTTTTTTCAAAAAAGAACAAAAATATCCACGGTATTTTTTCGCAGGAGAGGGCAAAGTTCGTCCTCTGGTTTTGTATTTTTAATATAGCTATAATAAGAGAAAGGATACACTGAGAAAAATCTGTTATCCGGACAGCGGTATATTGTACAAATATACAGAATTCTCTTGCTTACTACCGAAATCAGTACCGAGCATACGTTATCCGTATGCTACATAGGCACTGCCCTTATATGTTACATCATGCCGTTGCAGGTTGTCGGACATCTAATAGTTTTCCGTATACCACATGCATATACTTATGTTCCATCCCTCAGCTATGTGTTATATACGTCCATTTGTATGTGAGATCCCGACCGCCTATATTGTTTCATACGGAAAGTACGTAATGATGGAACACTTATACGGAAAGTATTATAAAACACGCGTTTTCAGTTATACGTCTGTTGTACGTTAAGTCCAAAAACTACAGGAATTACGCATGAAACCTACCTTTTTAAGTACGCCACCTACATTTTTTTCTCAGTGTATGCAAAGAAGTTGCACTGAGGCTGATTTATTTGATACCACTTCAGTATTCACGGTAGTATCACATGACATACAGGGTTTGTCCGGAAAGTAATAGGACTGAGTCGATTTAAAAAAAAAAATATTGAGCCAATCGTTACAATTCTTAAAAAACTTTCAAAATAGGATCCTTCTGCGTCGATGCAGCGGTGCCAGCGCGATTTCCAAGCATTGAAGGCGTCACGGAAGTCATTTTCCGGAATAGCCTTGAGAGCCGCGGTGCAAGCTGTTTGGAGCCCCTCTGTCGTCTCAAAATGCTTGCCTTTCATCGGGCGTTTCAGACGAGGAAACAAAAAGATGTCCGGGGGGGGGCACATCTGGGCTGTAGGGCGGCTGTGGAAGCGTTGGGATGCCGGCCTTGGTCAGGTAGCTGTTCACAAGAAAGGCGGTGTGAGCCGGGGCGTTGTCGTGGTGCACCTTCCAGTCGGCTCCGATGTCTGGTCGGACCCGATTGACCCTTCGTTCGAGTCTCTTGAGCACTTCCACGTAAAACTTGGCGTTGGCGGTTTGTCCAGGAGGAACAAATTCATGGTGGACGATGCCTTTGATGTCAAAAAAGACAATGAGCATCGTTTTCACTTTGGATTTGCTCATTCTTCCCTTTTTTGGGCGAGGAGACGCCGGCGTGTGCCACTCGGAAGATTGCCTCTTTGTCTCGGGATCATACTCAAAGATCCATGATTCGTCACCTGTGATTACGTTATTCAAAAATTGGGGGTCATTTTCACACATGTTCAAATTTTCTTGGCACAATTCCACTCGCCGCAATTTCTGGTCGTCAGTGAGCACTTTTGGGACAATCTTCGCGCACACCTTGCGCATGTTCAAATGCTCCGTCACAATTTCATGAACCACAGTTTTTGGTAAATTTAACATCTGGGCAATTAAACGAATATTTAGTCGACGATCTGAGGTCAAAACTTCGCGCACACGAGTCACATTGTCGGTGTTTGTCAAAGTCGAAGGTCTTCCAGCACGGTCTTCATCGGCGACCTCTTCCCGGCCCTCCGAAAAGGCCTTGTGCCACCGAAACACACCACTTCTTGCTAAAGCATCATCTGGGTAAGCCTGGTTGTTCATATCAAACGTCTCTGTCGCAGATTTACCGAGTTTAACACAGAATTTAATCGCGTACCTCTGCTCTAACGAACGCTGCATTTTCGGCTTGCACCACGCACAGAAACACGTCGCGCGAAAAAGCCTGTCCTGACTCTCCGTGTGCTCGGAGACAACTGACCAGCCGCTCATTCGTTAACTAGGAACGCCCTCTACCGGATCCAGTCGGTGCGCGCACGCTCCGAAGTACAGTCATGACGGAATAAAATCAGTCCTATTACTTCCCGGACAAACCCTGTAATCAATAAGAACCTGTACTTGAACTTGTACTTAGTAGGATGTTCAAAATAAAACAGGGTATGCACCCAGAATAATGATATACATTTTCACACAAAGCCAAAGAAAATAATATTTTTACGCACAGGGGTATGTGTAAGGAAATTTGGAGAAGTGTTAGGGGTGTGCAGAATACTCCGTGGACATAATAACTATTTTTACAATGGAAGTTGTAAACGTAAAAAAATAAAGAAACTACTGCAGCATTAAATTCAGAAAATATCTACTTCTGCCCAGAAACTTAACACAAACTTTTCATTTACTTGTTAGGGAGAGGCAATACCCTCCCTTGTGGAGTCCATGGATGTACCTCTATTGCAATATGTTGTTGTGCCTACTTGACAATCGAGAGTACCAGAGCCATCTTAACGGTCCCATAACCATTTGGTTAGGGCCCCACAATGCATTAGGAGCAAAATTTAGTCGTAGGGACCACAACACACTTGTTTGCTCTGGGGCCTAATATGCAGTTAAAACGGCACTCAAGTGTAGATTAGACTGGAGACTGGACAGTAGAGTAGACGGTACTAGCGCGGGGCTCGATTAGGAATAGTCGGTCCAATCGGCTTAAGGCCGGCCCTGTTAGTTATTATAGCAAAGGAATATTAAATCATTTAGTTACAAAGAAAGGTAAATGTTTGAATTAAAGGAAATCAAGAAGGAGAAATAAGTAGCCCGGGAAATTAGGTGGGCCAAGAGAATGCTTTTTTTTTTTTTTTTTTTTTTTTTGAATAGAATAAAAGATTAGATTCACTACTAAATTTTTGTATCATATCGCATAAGATTCAAGAGTCGGGAATTCTTGCCATTAAAACTGCAATCATTATATTTCAGCTTCAACTTGTCTTAACATTTTCTTTCAGGTAAAAGCGTACACAGTTAGAACTGAATATTTCCTTTTTTTCTGAAATGAAATCATTCAAGTTGAAGTAAGGTTACAAATATTCAACCTGTGTTTGCAAGAGCGTCATTTCAGAGGGAGGGGGGATGCAAGATTCTCCAGGAACATACGAATTTTACGTTTTTTCCTAGTATTAGTAGACAATCGATTAAAATACATTTAATTCTCAAACTCAAGTGGGCAATTGCCCTCCTTGCTTCCCCGTGTTGTGCATAGCATCCCCCGAAACAAAATCCTAAATACGTCACTGGATATCACTATGTTTAAATTCACGAGGGTACGGTATATGTTCAAACATAATAGTAACTTTTTTTTTTAAGCTTAATCAATGCAATGAAAGGAAAATGTCTCAGAATCTAGTTTAAAACGTAATATCTAATTATGGATTAATTATTCTGCACAGTTTCAATTAACCGTGAAAGTAACTGTATTATATCTATTGTTCTCATTTTTGTGCCAATTCGAGGGAAATTGTATCACTTACATATCTATTTTGTGCAATAATGTTTACTTATTTATTCGTTTGTTTAGCTATATAAAATGAATAATGAACTTGAATTGTGATTTCAACAAATAAGTGAAGTATTCGACTGTTGAAAACAAATTTACCTTCATCGGGTTCATGCTATAGATAGACAGCTACTAAAAATTTCCCGTCACCCTCCGAGCAACCTGGAGTTTAAAGATTAGGATGGAAACTAACTTCGAGCTGAAGAGGGGGCCATTGTAGTTAAGTGACCCAATTCTGAATACTAAGAAATATAGTAATTTCTCTAACGTTAGATATTCCTCTCTACTAAGCAAATGGGAATAGGTGAAACAGATTTCGCTCCATGTTCTCTATGTATTATATACCTCTGTTTGGATATTCATTTCTGACATGTTTTTCTCAATAATGAGAAGCTTTTCTCTTCATATACCTGAGGAAAACTCCTTGGTGTATATTTGTTTGGATATGAACCTTTAGTATGGAGTTGATTTCTGTAAAAATGCCATTCACATTATTCCAAATTCTACATGATACTTGACGTGTTGCGGAGAGAGAAAAGGACGGTGGAGACTATATTCTTTCTTGTCTCTCATACGACCTGGAGTGCAAGAACAAGAGATAGCTCGGAGTTGATGACTGAGGGTGAATTTGGAGTTGGAGGGTCAGATTGCAACTGGAGGTTGCGAGTAAGGTAGGTCAAAGCAAAACACTCACCCGGCAAAACCTAACCGTTGAAGTAACAAAAATGGAAATCTTGTTTCCCACTTGCCGATCAGATGCTTTCTACAGAGCCATCAGCCACGTTGAAGCTTTCATCGGTATGATTTTGAAGCACAATCATTTTCTATACGTCAGTTCGCAGAACAAGTAACATGTGCATACAGAGTATCCATCCGTGGCAGTGACAATGATTGTATCAGTGTATTCCTAAAATTAAGCAAGCGTTTGAAGAATTTTAAAAAAAAATGTTCATTGTTTCTTTTGGAGACATAAAAACTTCTACCCTTCTCCTCTTTGTTCGTTTTTTTTTTTTTTTCATTATTCTCTACAAAGGAATTTTCTTATCCCTCAGCTGCTCAGTAACTGTCCAATGTATGTAATAAGGGATAGTTACTTACTTTCAACGAAAGTCATTATCGTAAGATTTTTATGAGTGGATTTGGATATGCCTTGAATAAAAATTCCCAGTTTTCGATATAAAAAATATTTGATTTATAAAATATGGAGAGAGATTATGTTTTCTGCAGAAATCATTAGCGTAAAATTTGTACGAATGAACATTTGAATGGAAAGCCGTTAGTTTTGAGATATGCAAATGAAGGGAAATCTGGAGCAAGTAGCATACATGGAGTAAAATTTTAACTCTTCAATGTTTGACATATGTACCTGAACGTTTGACATAATGTAAGTATTAGTAGTGACTCTTAAACAGTGGTTTTATTCTAATTTTTTAACAACCGGTTATATATATATATATGTAGATATAGATATAGATATAGATATAAAGAGAGAGAGCAAACAAACCATACAAGATAGACAAAAGCAATTTTTTTACTGAATACTACAAGGCATAGATAGAGACCTACACAACATCCTAATATAAGGTAATGTGACAAAATTAGGTAGCACTGCGAATATCTTGAAAACGAATTATCCAAGATAGATGGTTGTCAAAAAGTATTGAAAAGACCTTAATTATTGATAATGGTATTTATGAGTTTCAAATGCAAATAACTCCCACCACTACACTCATGTGATCCCAGTTCTTATTCTTAATCTCTGAGCATTTAAGAAATAGACGCTTGTGCTGTTTCGTAACTTTAAAATAGAGAGATTTGTTGCTAATTGAATCAATGATTATAGGATATTTCTTATTGTTTATTTTTGGTAGAAAGAAAATACTACTTCAAATGCATCTTGATTATTATTGAACAAGTTGCATAGAGAAGGTTACAAAATAATAAATATAGAAATTATAAATTTTAACAATTTACGCCTCCATGCACGAACTTCTTATGTATTGCTTCTTAGCAATTAATGAAGTACTTACACGAAAGTTTGATGGTATAGGCTGAGGTCCATTACTGACAAGGATCCAAGCTGAAGATCGACTCATGACACCCGTTCTGACTGATCAAATAACTCTCCCCTTGTTTACCATCTCTTTAGTTTATATATCCTGTTTTTGGCTTTTCACCTGTATCAGTTCCTTATTTTTTGTTTTTGTATTTTGACATTTTCACTTTCAGTTTTAAATTTCACTTCCTGGAAAGTGCGTTTACGGAACCTCAGCCTGTTTGTTTCTTTTATTTTTAATTTTTAAAAGTTTTAAATATACATTGATGAGTTGAGTTGAATTTACATTACAATACTTACAATACCTTGTTCTGACAGACCCTGTGTTAACCCTGTAGGTGTAACAATTTCTAAAAACAAAGTTAAACTAAAGTTTACTGCTCCTGGGTAAAATGTATTATTATATTTGGATATAACAAACTGTTCTGCGAACTTGAAATATTTTAACAACGGTTCTAGCGAACCGGCTGAATAGCACCACTGCTCTTGAGTATCTAATTTTAAATTTAAAAAATTAAAAACACATGCTTGTAGCATATTGAGCAGGACAATATTATATCTGGTACTGGCAACCCATCTATGCCATATGATGTGCATCAACCCAAGCCTAATTTCTGTAATCTTGGAAAGCAACTTTCGTATATCTCATATCTCGCAAAATGCAAAATAATATTATATTGGTATATAAAAGTGAAATATTTCTCGATTTAAAAGTTCTTGTAATCCGCTTAAGTGACTATTAAGAGGAATGTATATATTAGTTGAGTTTATATATTAATATATTAGTTGATCAGTGTAACTGGAAATATGTTTTGAATTCTTTCCTACTTCTTGATCCAGAATATATATCATTTTTTGTAGTTTTGAGTTTATTTTTGTTTTCTGAACTAGGATAATTATACGTGATTCTTTTTTCTTTATTTTAGAACACAGTAGAAGAACAGTGGGCCAAATATAACGCATCCCCGTTGTGGAGAGCTTTGGTAAATTTTGGTCATACGAAATTTTATAATCCTACGTTGGAAGATATACTTCATTGGGTTATGGAAGCTCATAATAAAGTACTCAAGAGAAAGGTAATTTTCTGAGAAAGGTCTTTTTACTGAAAATGTGTCATTACTAATATGGTAATTTTAGTGCCCCGGGTAAGATTAGTTATGATACGGGTAATCAATAAATGCAGTAGTTGGAAAGGTTAAGTTTACAAAGGAACGGATTAAAGTTAAGTGAAGGTAAAGAAAACAAACTGGTTACAGTTTGAAATTGTTGGAAGATCTTCTTCTTCTTCTTCTTCTTCTTCTTCTTCTACTACTACTACTACTACTACTACTACTACTATTATTATTATTATTATTATTATTATTATTATTATTATTATTATTATTATTATTATTATTATTATTATTATTATTATTATTAATAATAATAATAATAATAATAATAATAATAATAATAATAAATCAATATGGAATATGACCAACAGTATGAATAAAAAGCGTACTAATTTAGATGTTGGGGTTACTGTGGCTCTTAGAATGCCCACATATCTCCCACTATAGTCAACATCTTTAAATCCAGTTCAATCGGAGGTATCCTAATCTCCCAGATCTTCACAGCAGCTGCATCACATTTCTGAATTTCCCTTATGACAAAGTTCGTGGATAGGGAATAGGTTGTCATGGTTCTTTTCGTCAGGCTACTGTCTGCCAATTGAATGTGTCATCCAATCAATGGCGCTTTCGATTTCAGTCATTATATCCACTGTAGAGATTTCATTCTACACTGCTACGAGTACAGTTACCTTAATCTCCAAATCCTGATATATATATATATATATATATATATATATACTTTTAATTTTGTTCAGCAGGGAGGCTATATAGGACGTGAACCTACAGCTTAACGTGTGATCTGAGCCACATGAGCTTCCACCGGGAATCGAATTCCGGTCTCCTACGCCAGCATACTGTTAATAATACGACACATTTTTTTTTTTCTATTTTGATTCTGTGTTAAGGCTGTGCAGAATGCTTGTACTCTACAATCACGACACAAAATAACTTTTAGTGCTTTGACTGTAGTAGCTGTTTCGCTTAAGAAAAATCGCCTTAAGGGAACTTTTGAATTTTTTTTTTCTCGGGATAAGCACTGTGAGAAAAGTTTTGAGGGGATTCAGAAATGAAGCATTGTTCGTGTATACAGTAGACTTCCGAGTTTTGGCCTAATGTGGCGGAAGGGAAGGCCGGATATGGCGGAGTTCTATGAACTCATTTCTTTGCTCCATCGATACCAGAAGACAAAGTTTTCATATCAAAACTCACAGTTATAATACAGTACGTATTTTCTCACTTCTTATTTGGCTCTGTGCTGGTAGTTTATGAATGTTTATGTACTGCACTGCACGTTTCAAGAATTTATTAGAGAAAAAGTAAGTTAAATAATACATACAGTATATGTAAACTGTTCACATTTTAGCATAAATTCTGTAATGCCTAACTTAAATGCAGGAAACATAAGCATAAATCGTAGGCATAATTCTTAAGAAAATTGACTCAAACTGATTTTACAGTACACAGATATGAAAAGGTAGCCCTAAGATAAGAGTCAAAACTTACAGTTTTTAGTTTTTGAAAAAGTCCTTAATAGATGACTGCTTCTGCAATTTAGCTCTCTTCCGCGACGCAATGTCCCTCCACTTACGCAAAGAGATGATATCAGCTGGCGTCGCTTCCTCCTCCTGATTGATATACTGCAACGGTGCCTCAATCAACAAGGAGCAGAACGCTGCTCTTTTCCTTTCACAACTTGCATTTTGTACACGTAGGAAGATCGTTGCAGACATTTGCTTGCAATGCTTTGACAATGTTGCCAATGCAACGCCTTGTATTCCTAATTAAATCACGATAAAAGAAAAGTAGGCCGGATACTCGGGAGTCTACTGTATTTCAAAAACAGAAAACAAAAAGTGCTGTCAAATGGTCATCTTCAATGTACGGAAACATGAAAAAGGCAACAGTGTATCCTGTCCAATCTAGCAATATTTTGATATTAATAGTACCACTTTAAAATGTATTGATTACTATATATTGTATTTTCTAGGAAATAATTCGCTGGAGTTTTTTAGTAACAGGGTTGACAGTTGCCGAAGACCACAGTGAAGATAACTTAATCGAAGACATATCGTTTATGCCGCAAGTTGACGATGATACTACCTTCGAGAGAACTACGAATGAAAAGTCAGCACACGCTGAAACCGACAGTGAAACAGCTGTCAACGGAGCTATTTCGTTACAACCAACCACAAGTGAGGCAACTAAGAAATTTGTATACATTATAAGTTAATAAACTGCAGTGTACATTTCACTTTTTTTTATTTCTGTTGTCCCCTTTTCCTACTCCGAGGAACAATGGGGTAGTGGTAGAACACTTACCTGCGATGCGAAGGGTGTCTAGTTCGATCCCAGGCGCTGTAAATTTGTGGAGGAGAACTCGTGTTCGAGGGTTTTCCTCCTCGTTTTACAAGCTCTTTCATAATCAGCCATTTTGATTTCAGCCTAGACGGCATAACTGTGTATCATTTAAGTTCTCATTTTCCTAATTTTAAAACCAGCAAAGAGAGCTTCCCACTTCTGATGAAACGTAGCGACGTGAAGTAATAAAAATATGAAACCAATCACACTAAAGAAGGTAAACGATAGACGTTTCATAAGATAGAAGGGAGGAGGAGGAGGAAGAAAAGAAAGATCAGAAAAGTAGCTGTGAAGCATCCAGTTGGTTGTTATTTTAGGATGCAGAATTAATGAGACAATGGCACAATCAAGATTTTATTTCGGGAGAGGCCAACACTACCTAGTACAATACTGCATCATTTGATATGGACAAAATTTAAAGTTTGAATTCTCCCCGCTACAAAAAAATTAGTTACCCCCCTTATTAACATACTAAAAGACCTTAAAATAAAAATTCAAATTCATAAATTCCCTATTATTAACGGTTACAGTTTTTAAAACTTGTACTCTAATTATTATATTGTACATCTTTATTTTTGTATTGTACATCTTTATTACGCGCTCTTTATTAACATTTATTACTGTAAGAAATTATTTAGGGTTTTTACTAGGTTTTTCCTTTTATACACATTGATCTATTTTAGGTTTAGCAATGCATTACAAATTTTGCAATACTACTGAATAATATGTAAAAAAAAAAAAAAAAAAAAAAAAAAAACTACAATTTATAACGACAGATTTTGGGAACTTCTGCTCGCAAACGAATAACTTGTAATACAGCATTAAAATTTTCACAGTCTTATAACGATACCAATAAGACAAAGTGGGTACAACCAGTGACAAAAGTTCTTTCCGTTTCATGAGATCAGTTTCGTACATGACTTCAGAATGGAAAGACAATTTGAGTACAGTTTTCAGTAAATTAAAAAGAATAGAATTTTCTATACGTTCCAGCTATACCACCATCGTTCCCGAAGTAATTTTACCAAACAGAAAGAACTTTTGTCGCTGACTGCTTACCGCTTGCGGAGGCATGGATTATAGCACAAAACAAGTAGCAACTCAGAAAAATATTCAAAAAGTGTGAAGCATCTAAACATTGCCTTCATTTTCCCGTCATTTTACCAAAAAAGAAAAAAAAAAAAAAAACATGACGACCGCTCACTACACGTCTTCACTCGTTGGCCGACTCCCAGCGACTGACACTTTGTACGGGCGGGAAAAAATTACTACTACGCATGAACGTCCTCTCTACATTTACATCGACGAAAGTCTCCCGCGCTTCATTGGTTTACGCGGGAAAAAATAAGGTTCGATGCTTTTTGAAGACACCTCGTATACTTCTATAAATTTAATTAGTCCTGCTTGACTCCTTTTATGGGTAAATACATTGTCAAAAACAACACTTTATATTTGACAGGAATTTTGAATATGGTGGGAATTTTATATGTTGTGCTCAATGTCCACTAAGATGATGCTTTATTACAACATATGCCTATATGCATGAATACAGGGTCCCATTTCCTTTAATTGGACGTGAGTACCTTGAGACACTCTTTTTAAATGTTAGGATGGGTACTTTGGCCTACTCTTCAATTTTGGAATTTTCCAAATTTAAAAAAATGGTAATTGTTCTCTTGGATTCTGGTGTATATACTTTTAGTAAATTTGAATGATTTAACTTGTACCTCTTAATGGAATAAATTTTCTGTTATATGATGAGCATATACTCAAAGTTTTATCTTGATTGATTCAATAACAAAGGAATAAGAAAATACCAGGGGAAGTAAAAAATAAAGGGACTTTTGCAATTTCTCGCAATAAGGTTTAGTAACACTGCTAGTATTCAGCGCTGAATTAGTGTCGCCTACAACGCTTCTATACAGCGTGTTACTCTTATTCCCGCGTTGGTCATCGTTAAATATGGCAGCTCCATTGTCGATTTACGCCAAGGAGGAAACTATTCGTTGAATGCAAGCGCAGTATGGTGACAGCTGTTTATCGCGAAGCAAGATCTACGAAGGAGTAGAGCGTTTCAAACAGGGAAGAACTTTATGTGACGAGGATAGATAGGGCAGGCCATTGACGTCAACGACTGAGGACGATTTGAAAGCCGTTGAGGGTATGGTGATGGTAAAGAGACGAAATCGCTAATACTTTACATATCATTCATGGTTCAGTGTATTCCATCTTACACGACAGGTTAAATTTTCGGAAAGTGTGTGCAAGCAGGTCCCAAAAGAATTGCCAGCACAGCATAAGGCACAAAGGTTGGACATCTCTCGTAAACATTTAGTCCGTTATCGTCGCGAGGGAGATGGATTTTTACAGCAAATCGTTATTGTAGATGAAACTTGGATACATCATCACGAATCGGAAAGTAAGTGGTGCAAAATTGGTTACAGGTGCAACCGAAAAACCTTTTATCCGACGGACGAGAGTATACGGCGTATACCCACCTAAAATCTTTACAGTCCAGCGTATACTCACCTTAAATTTACGAAAGAATGAGTGTATATTGGGGTGCGTATACGCCAAGTAGTCTTGCGTATACCCACCAAAAATTCTAGCATTACAACACTGGATCCGGGTTCGATTACCAGTGGGAGCTCATGTGGTTTGGATCTCACGTTAAGCTGTAGGTTCACGTCTCATATAGTTTCGCTGCTGAGTGGAATTCTAAACTCAAAACCAAACCAAAGTGCGTGGTCTGTTACAAAAGTATCCGACCTCAATTTTTTTTTCGAAAACCTAATGGAGTTGAAGCAAGCACACTTGCGTGAGCCGACTTTCAATTTTCGTGCGCATGCATGAATTTTTTCCCGCCTGTCGATAGCGTTAGTTGCTGGCAAGCAGCATTTCAGTGAGTTAGTGTGTAGTGCTCTCGTCGCATTTTCAGGCGAAACAACTGGAGCAGCGCTACTGTATCAAATTTTGCCAAAAGCTGGGCGACAGCCAAGTGGAAACCATACGAAATATTCAGACGGCTTATAGGGACGATGCTATGGACGTCACACACATCAAGGAGTGGTACAACCGGTTTAAAGACGCCTGAGCATCGGTGGAGAGCGAGTCACGCTCCGGTCGCCCATCAACATGCTGAAATGACTAGGTCGTTGCCAAGATGAACGATATGGCGATGCGGGATCGTCGTGTGTATATCCGAGAAATAGTGAAAGAAATGGGCATAAGCACTTTTTCGGCACATTCCATTTTGAACCAAGATTTGGTAATGAAGAGAGTGGCGGCGAAATTCTTGCCGAAGCTGCTAACGGTGGAGCAAAAGCAACTTCGTGTTGAGGTCGCACAGGTCATGCTGGACTCCGCAACACCATCATTACTGGTGACGAGTCCTTTGTGTACGGGTACGACCAGGAAACAAAATCCCAGTCGTCACAGTGGAAGGATTACTCATCACCAAGAACAAAGAAGGCCCGCCAAGTATGCAGCAATGTCAAAGGGATGCTGACTGTTTTCTTTGACATCTGCGGTGTGGTACAACGCGAGTACGCACCACAGGGTCAAACAGTCACCATAGAGCACTACAGGGATGTCCTCAATTGTCTACGTGACATTACAACGCAAGAGACCAGACTTCTGGTCAACAGGTGTTTGGCGCCTCCATCACGACAATGCTCCAACATATTCCTCGCACTTCATCCAGACTTTTTTTTTTTTTGGCGAAACCAGATTCTTGTGCTTCGATATGCTCCTTACTCTCCTGATATGGCCCCCTACGACTTCTGACTGTTTCCCAAACTCAAGAGGCCATAGAAAAAAAGGAGATTTCAGACCAGACATGATATTATGGCAGCAACGACAGCCGAGCTCAACTCCATTCCGATAGAAGGCTTTTCCGCATGCTTCCAACAATGGCCGCACCACTGGGAGAAATGTGTGGAATCCCAAGGGACCTACTTTGAGAGTGAGTAGGTGTCCAACGCTCCAGGTAAGCCCTTTTTTCCGGCCAAAGTTCGGATACTTTTCTAACAGACCACGTACATAGTGTAGAGGCTAAGAGAATGATGTTTGAAATTTCACATCTAACACTAGACCAGCAATTACAGTGTGAGATAAACTAAAGTGAAAAAATTCTATACATTAGGTCTAAATTGTATGATTCTTAGCGTAGTAAAAATCACCGAGTACAAAATGCCCACACCATTATTATCAGTAGATTATATGTTCAAGATGCTATGGGACAATTATGTGATTGTTATATTTTCTTCTTCATATGAAAAATAAAATGCCGAAAGATTATTTTAGCAGATGTTTCAAATTTTCCCTTTCTTTCCCTCCCGTAGGTACTATTGACAAGCTTGTTACATCGCCTAAAAGCTTATGTAACTGCAAGTCAAACGAGATATTATTTGTATCTTTGCAACAGTTACAGCATGAGCTGGACCGGTTTTTTGTGTGACAAAAATATTTCCTTAAAATCCAAAGATTGCTAGCGCGATTAAAATCATAAAGTGCAAAATACGAGAAGAAGTGAAAAAGTAAAGGAACTTTTGAGAAAAGGTACATTTATTCTAATGAGAGAAAACTGAAACACACTGTTTTTCTACATAATTTCGCTGCAGAAGAATCTTTTACTTTCCAAGCAAAAATATTAACTTTTGCATATTCTGACAGATGCAAGAAGAGACAAATTCAGAAAGTCTCAAATATTCTGTGATTACTGCAGGCTTAAAATTTTCTGTTTGTTCTGCGTAATCATTCTCTGAT
Organism: Thermobia domestica; assembly: GCF_964235325.1. Taxonomy (NCBI): domain Eukaryota; kingdom Metazoa; phylum Arthropoda; class Insecta; order Zygentoma; family Lepismatidae; genus Thermobia; species Thermobia domestica. The sequence goes on along the minus strand of NC_137469.1, from coordinate 184,221,537 downwards.
GGGTTCAGTGGCTGTTTTCTGTCCAGCACAGTTATCTATATGTAAGACAGGCCTACCTACCTGAACACTTTCTAAAAGCTTTACCGAAATCGGCGTCGATAAAAGCGCCCCACCTCATTCACTTCTGTTCTAGGGTAAGCACGGCAATCAACAACATTGCGACTAACATTAATCCCAGTGAATTCACATCAGCTGTCACAAACCTGGGTTTAAACAACCATTTAAGACATTAGGACGAACTTATATATATAAACATCATAAAGTAGCCTATAACCTTGATAGCTAGGTTTCGACTCTGTAGTTTAAAATAAGAATGGGAAGCAGTGAGGTGGTGACAGGAAGCATATGGAAGAAAATATATTTTGGGGAACGATTTATTTGAACTCTGCCCGGCTAAACAGTGTTCCTTGCCGTTGTTGGCTGTAATACCGCAGAGCAGCGAACATAAATATAAAAGATAAAACAAAGGGAGTCTTGTGATATCCATAATGACAGAACGAGAAAAAGTGATATAAAATAAAAAGAAAAAGGTAAATTTAAAAAATAAAATAAAAATTTAATATTAAAGTGGATTTTGCAGCGTGGTGTATTGCCTAGCGCAGGCTAGTACCACGGTTGGCCGCTAGGGCAACTTCGATGCTAATTGTACTTTACTTCCTGCCACGTGTCGGTATCTGCCCACGCGCTCCTTGAAAGGTGCTAGATTGACCTTGTCTATCTGCCCATGCGCTCCTTCAAGGTGAGATAGAGGTCGTAAAGACAGTAGAAAGAAGCTAGATTGATCTTAACTGTCTGCCCACGTGTGGTGAAATATGATGATATAGAAGTTGTCGCGCGAGTATAAAAGAGGTGAGTCTGACCTTGCCTACATCCTGTCTCCAGTCGAAGGTCGTCGATCATCGGTTGAGGTACCGGTAGCAGCTTCTTGGGTAGAGCAGCCGTGCTACTACTTAAGACCTAGGTATCAGGGTGTCTATCGGTCACGAAAATCATGAAAAAGTCACGAAATCAGAAAACGGTCATGAAAGTCAAGAAAAAGTCACGAAATTTAGCTTTTGGGTCACGACTTTTTTTTTATCTGTACAAATATAAGTACAGATTGGAAAATTTTGTACTATAAAACGTCAAAATTCAACACCAAAAATGTCTATGATCGGCTTTAGACGCTACCAAATCGCAAGAAAAGCATGCTTCTATCGCATGCATGGAAACTTGACCTAATTCGCACCCAAATTTGCACTTGAAAATGTTACGAAATTTTATGGTTTGGTAAAGAAAAAGTCGCGAAATTTCATTTCGAAATTTTAGTAGACACTCTGGGTACGTTGATGGACTTAGAAAATATTTCTGAGTTCGTCGCCAACATGTTTTAACTTAAAGTATTTCAGAGAGCGATAACATGCCTAGCACGCTAAGAGTTGAGCAAGCATTAAGACCTCACTTGCTGGTCGAGTCTAAGTACTTCTTGAATTTTCCCTTCTTCACTTTTCTTTTAAAAACATTTTTACACAGTAGAGGAATTTTGCTAGTAACTTCGCTAACCTAGGAGCAGTCTATAGGCTAGAAACATATAACGTAAGATGACGCAGTCTCACTCGAACATTGAGCAATATTCTGACTAACCTAGTTACGTTTTATGTAGGTCTATTGCATTTCCTTTTTAATTCTTTTTTATAGTAAATTTCTTTTTATGGAATTATGTATTTATTGGACTCACCTAATAAAATAGATACAAGCTAAAATCTTTATATTTGTACTGGGCGATCCTGGTAATAATCATAAAACCAAGCCTCTGATTCGACTTCTATGGTTCTTCTCTTCCAGTAAGGTACCAGGTACTTTGATTTCAAACTAGCAGCCGAACAGAGCGCTCAGCTCGAGGTTAATCGCGGATTAGTATATAATCCGTCGGCTAGGAGGAAGAATACAAGGGAGAGAGAAGTTGTAATATAAATCACTCATATAAGTGAGAGTTCTTTGAAATCTTTCTTAAAATCAGAAAGTATAGGTTCTTTGTCCCATGCGTACATTGCGTAGGTGGTGAAGCCCCCAAACTATACTTTCACACCAACAACACTCAACCTCAACTACAAAATCGTAACAGTTTTTGGTGGAGACGCCGTGGGTACAATATTTTTGGTTTGTAGACCCTCATATTTACCTTGGCTTGTTTGGTTGTTACCGCACGAACATGTAGTTTATTTTCGTTTAAGTTAGTGCTAAAATTATAAGTTGTGAGTGGCAATCGATAGAAATAGATGGTGTTTTTTGCGCTTGTTTTTGTATAAAAAATAACGAAAGAAGTTTTCTTGCTAACAGTAAACGTACATAGCAGTATGTAATTCCGTGCTTAGTGGGGTACGTTCCGTGACAGTGTTCAGCCTACTAGCCTACTAGTGAGTTGATGTCTGAGTAAATTGAGATATTTTTGAGAAATATAAACTTCTATTCAGTTTTATGAATTAAATAAATCAAATATAATTGAATCCTTTCTTGCCTGTGTGAATCATGATATATGCTTGCTACCATTTATTGAATTATCAGCTACCATTAGCTACTGCTGTTTTCATTCGCTCATGTTCTTTACTTCCTCACCTTGTACCTTTCCTTGGGCGATGACCTATCCCAGTCCTGGACAGCAGGGCACTAGCCCGATGGCTGACCGCCGATAAAGGGGATTCGCTCTGGTTCATGGTATTATTTCAAGCTTAAAAAAAAAGTTTTCTTTTTTATTCCTGCAACACCTAAGGACATGAACGAATGATTACTCAAGCAGACAGCTACATTTTTGTTTCAATACGAAAATTAATGTGTTACATTAACACAAAGAAATGAATGGTATAGCATATTCATGAACACTTATGTACCTGTTCGAGATGTAACAAAAGTAAGAAAGAAAAGGATAAAAATAAAATAAAATAAAATAAAACAGAGAATTGAATTAAAAAGAACAGGAATATTAATATAATACGTAAATCCTACATTCCGTTTTTAGGAAATAAAAATATAAAGGAAGCAGGAAGTATGTCTATACTGCTAAACTAAATCTAGAATTAAATTCTTTAGTCCTTTATGATCAAAGGAAGTAACGCAAAGACCCACAACATTTTTTGTCTTCTTCCTTTCATTGCTAATATACAGATGGTGATCAGAAAAATGGAAACAACTGAACGAAATTGCAACATACCAGATTAATATGGTGTCTGGCTACCTTTCGCCTTCAGAACAGCCTTGATGCGACGTGGGATGGAGGCATAGAGGTCGTGAATGGTAGCAAGTGGAATTTTACACCATTCCTCGTGCAGGGCATCGGCCAGTTCTGTGAGAGAGGATGCAGGTGGAAATCGTCGCCGGAGTCATGTTTCCAAGACGAACCACAGATGTTCAATTATGTTGAGATCTGGGGTTGGGCTTGCCAAGGGAGGTGTTGAACTTCATCCCTATGTTCCTCAAACCACGCTGCAACAACGCCAGCTGTGTGAATGGGTGCGTTATCATCCTGGAAGATGGCGTCATTGTCCGGGAACAACATCCGGACCATACAATGCAAGTGATCTCCAAAAATTGCGACATAATCGTTGTCAGTGATTCGTCCGCTAAGTGTGACCACAGGACCCAATGAAAACCATGATCTGGCGGCCCACAGCATCATCAAGCCGCCGCCATGTTTCACAGTTGAGCGGAGACACTGCTGATCATAAGCTTCTTTGGGCGTTCTCCACACATAAACACGGCCCGTGGATGGGAATAGGGTGAAAGATGACTCATCCGACCATATCACACGTTTCCAGTCCTCAACGGCCCAAGTTGCATGGTCGCGGCACCATTTGCGGTTTGCGAAAGCGTTATGGTCCCTGATGAGCGGTTTGGCCCGTGCAACAGGACCCCTAAGTTCATGTCATGTAATTCGCGGCGGACTGTGATTGTCGAAACAGGGTGGGGGAGATGCTGATTGAGTTCCTCTGTCACTTGCTCCGCAGTGGCACGACGGTTCTGCGTGACAATGCGCTTTAATACCCGACGTGACCTGTCACTCATGATTTTCTTCCGCCAACTGTTCCGCTTCCCCCATGTGGTTTTCCCGTGTGTTGTGTAGGCCGTCATCACCTTTGACACTGTCCCACGCGACACACCTAACACAGTAGCCACTGCCGTCACACTCACTCCACATAACCGCGCACCAACAATTTGCCCTCTTTGAAAATCTTAGAGGTCTGCAATTTTACGCTACCTCCATCTGCTGCAGCCACTGGACACTGCTGTTCCACTGCGCCTGACGTAGTATGGAGACCAACCTAATACACCATCACCAGCGGTCCGGCGCTGCGGGCGCCACGACACCACTGCCAACCCATACATCTGACGTGTTGCCAACTACAGGTGTTTCCATTTTTCTGATCACCACCTGTAAGAAGTTGGTTAACAAGGGCATTGTCACGGACGAGTGCTCGCTGAACTTAACATTGTAAACAGCCATGAGTTTTTCACAGAAAAAAAAAAATGGCTGGACATAAGCAAACCACATTGTCCTAATTGACCAGCTCATGATGGAAGCATAATTGTATTATTGATAAATGGTTAAATGTCTTTTGCACAGGTTGCCACAAAATGAAATCGCCAGTATATAGTCCTTCTCAATATCCTCTCGATTTAATCCGGGGAACTAAATACTTCAGGGGATCTGAATGTTAGTGCAGATGAAACGATATACCTTGACTCTCCTAGTATTAAGATAGAGGAACCGCCAGCTTGTGGCTGCGTAATGATGCCATTGGCAACATGCAATCCGGCAGTGACTGAACTAATCACTGCGGCAGCGAACGCAGGAACATGTGAAAAACCGCAACCTTATCCTAGAACTTCATTTACTGAGATAAATGAATGAGAGACCACCGGGAGTTGATCCGAAGACTAGCGAACGAATTAAATTTAGCAGAAGAGTTAAAAAGAGCAGAATTAATTGTTGCAGGTCAAGTAGACCCTCGCGGAACTATTGAATTAGGATCTACTCTAAATGTCATTCGCAATACAGGATCGAACCTAGTTCCGAGGAGTGAAACAAATAGAATTTTTAGAAAATAAGTCAAACGAAACAGTCGAGTACTAATACTATAAAAGAATAAATTTCTTCACACGAATCTGAAGGCATAGAAGCAATTTTCCAATTAAATATGAACCATCCGAGATTCCTGACCAGTCTCTTCCTGGACAGTCTGGACTGGAACCCGTTTATGCTAATATTAGTAGTGCACCTGTAGACGCTAATATGAACGAAGAACCTATTTATGCGCATATTGACGTTGAAAATCAAAACGAGAGTAAAGTGAATGATTTGCTTTCCTTGAGTCAGAGTAGAGATGATGAAAGTGTAGACCAAATTAAAAAGTCGTTAGAGACAGGATTTTCACCATTGGTAGGGACCTTAATTCGACCTTAGGTTAAGCAAATGAGAAATAAGAAAATGCAAGTTATAGTATTGCGTCGTCCAGACGTGGGTGACGAGACAATAAGTCTTGTTTTTCAAAGCGATCCTTCAACTGTTATAGAGGGCCTGCGCCCTACAAAATTGGTGCTAGGAAAATTTGATGTAGACATACAAACGGAAGCCTTGACAAAAAGAGATGTTAGTGTGCAGACAGACTATAGGTTTCCTAAAATGATACGCATCGAAACGAACCCAGACCTTAAGGTCCTACGTTCCGCTGCTTCCCTATTATGTTTGACAAGAACATCCCGTTGGAACAAAAATTAAAGCATCTAGGGGAAATTGATAATTTACTTAGCTCCGTTAAGAGCGTAAGATGGTCAAATAGCGACATTAGTAATGAAGATTCAGACGATGACCAGTCTTTTCAAGACGAGTGGTTGGGCTACGAATTACAGCAATTAGAAAGAGAAAACTCTCTTTCCGAAGAGGAAACGGAAAATCTACCTTCAAGTATCTAATCTTGGCACAGATATTACCTCACAACGATGAGAAACCATTCTCTTTAGGGAGCCCTGACGGAGATATCTCCTATCATCATTGGGATCCAGCGATCGCCTCAACACCTCAACGAACGATGCAGTACCTTTTACCTAACGACAAGAAAGATATCGATGGCTTTTCCACTTCTGCGAAGAGCATTCCTTCCCAAGAGATTAGAGAAGATAGTACTGTAACACTACCCCTACTCACCCTGGTAGTAGTAGTAGTCAGATGGGCAGCGTAAATGAAGAAAAAGAAGAAAATAGTGATTCGTGGTCCGAAAGCCGATTGTTTGACAACGTACAAAGAATATTCGATTATGTCAAGTATGGTGAGTCGGTCGTTTGTTTAGGAGAAAATGAGGAAGAAAAATCTTCCGGACTCCCCCTCATCGCCAGAGTATAGCTAATAATAGAAGATCATAATACTACAGGTAGAAATTTAGCCTCTTTAGGGAATAATTTATCATCTACAAGTAATACTAGTTCTAAACGTAATGATAAGGAATCTCCAGCAACTAAATAAATAAAAAAAAAAAAAAAATAACGAGACAGAGGGACAGATTCCTTTCCAAATAGTGTTCATTTCTCCAGTTAGTAGAGTCGGCCGTCTCACTGAAATTGAAACTAATAAGGTTCAAAACTTTGCATCTAGTTCACACTACGGTACAGATTTATAAGTTAAACACTTAAGTGGTTTAGAAACTTCTTTAAGTTCAGATTACGTCGAGCCTTGGTCTTCTCTAAAACACCCCGTAGAAATGAAAAATGAAATCCCCTCACATACAGATAAAAGTTACAGTGATCAGAAATTGGTCATACCTTCTCCAGAAGTTAGTTCTAAAGAGAAGAATAATTTTAGTGTAAAATCCGAGAAAGAATTTAAAACTAGCCCAGCCAGGAGGCCGCCCTGTCCACCAAGCTTAGAAAAACCTGTTTCAAATTTACTGTTGTCAGGTCACATTCGTTCTCCACATGAGGGCGATGATAAAACTCTTAGTACCACGAAACATAATAAAAGAGAATTTCTTATCTATTCAAATGTTAAGATACCGCGTCTTTTAGCCGGTAGATATGTGTCCGTAGAAATTTTCTTACAATTCTACGAAAGGGTAGCTAACATATACAATTGGACTAACACACAAATGAAAAATTACCTGTCTGACTGCCTTACAGGCAGTAGCGTCTCCTGGCGTGGATGTTAGGGTGTTGGCAAGAAAAGAAAAATATATTAACCCTCACAACCATAGGCGATACTAGTGGGGGAACACCCCTCTTCCCAGGAGCAAAGATGGGCCCACCCACATTTTTTTACTGATCAAAAATATTGTGATAAAGTTATCTCAATTTACGCATAACTATTTTAGTGGCATTCGCATTCAGCATACGAGTATTTAATAGTGACTATACTTTGCCCACCCATCGATTTCCTGAATATAGTCTGTACCTGGAAGTTATCGCAATTTTCGAAAGTAAGAAACCATGATCGTCACTGCATAATGTCCTATTTACGTCAACCTATAAATAACAATTTAATCGTAACAATTTAGTCTGGAAATTATAAAAAGCAATCAAGGAGGATGTTATTACGTAAGGAATATATTTAATTATAATAATTATATTATAAGTAAATATGCCCTCAAAATATGAAACTGAAAATCAAAAAACAAGCAATTATTTACTTACAATTACGTGAATTTCAGCTCAAGTCGTCTTTCTTTGCGTAGAAACCTCTGGATTACTACTTTAGAAACAGTAATAGGGGCCCGAAACCGTAAGTCTTGAAGATGACTCACTAACGACAAAGTAAATGAAAATTAGGGAAATAAAAAGGCCGAATGGAAAACCGTTCTGTAGCTTAACGTCCAGACTTTTTTTTTTTTTTGCATTAACTGACACTTCCAACACAACTTGGATCGAGAAAAAAAATTATGTTTCTTTTTACCGTACTCGTTACACGTATTTTAGGAGTCGATTGCACCATTAACTTTTGAATTGAATGATATGTTTAGCAATAAAAAAGTGGATAGATCATACCCCCTCTCACCCCAAAAAATGTCCGTATTGCTATAAAATATCTGTACATCCACAAATAAATCTACAGACTTGGCAATGCCTGAGAAACAGACTCAAGACGTTGATTTCCTGCCCAACGCCTTGGATCACACAAGCACGAGGTGAGGAACATGAAGCGCATGCACAATAGGAGTCTTCTAAAGCAGTGAAAATTTAGCCAAAGCGTTCCCAACGACTTACTCGCAGTTGTCTCCTCAAAACATTACGGAAACCGCACAGCACTTCTCTGTTCTTTTGCACTTCAACAGTTGATTCTGTTTCGTTGAAAATAAAAAAATCCACTTCTGACGATCCGTTTAATTAAATTAAAATACTCTTTTCTTCGTTTTTCGTTGGGCGTTAACACACGACTTTCACACTCAGAGAAGACGTTACTGCTTACAGGTAATGCGTACGAGTGGACCCTAGTGGAGAAAAGATCTGAACCTGAAATGAGTTACCTTGTAATGAAGGATAAGCTAAAATCTCCTTCCCCGGATATTGCATATCGCGCTAACTTAGAATATAGTATAGCAAGTAGACAACAGAAACCAGGATAAAATAGTGTAGCATTCTTGTACACGTTAATGAAGGACCTTAGGCAGTACGTACGTGGACATCTAGATCGATTGGAATTGTTGAACAAACTCTGGGCGTCTGTTACCAGATGTACTAAATGTCGAGGATTGCTTACGAAAATACGAATCAGCCAAAAGATACGTAGTGGTGAAGATGTGCTATGGCCATTGGGTTTGGCAGTAATGTAAGGAAAATATGCGGCCCGATCGTGCTCTAATTTGTTCTTATTCTTTAGACTACATTTTCACAAAAAAGGACAGGAAATGCTATCAGAATACCCAAGAACACCCATGTTAATGACTACGGAATAGAGATGGGTCATGATCAGCTTAGTAATGATAGAATCAAGATAGGAGGCCGTTGGACGTCAGCTCTCATAGACAGTAGAGCTCAAATAACGTGCGTATCTAAAATAATACATAAAATAAATATATTTCTCATAAATTCCCTATTGCTGACAGATTGAATGGCTATGTAAAGATAAAAGGAATAGACTCTGCGCCATCGGATTACCTGCCTCAACTGATGTACAACAAATGTTACATTATATATTATCCGTAACTCGTGATATGCTGCAACACATTAAAGCCTCAAAATAGTTGGGGAAGCGAATATTCCAGAAGTTATGTAGCCCTATTGCGTACATGGAAACGAAAATGAAAATGAAATCTTTGAGTTTTACGTCCCACGGTTATGCCGGTTAGGCTAAAGGAGACGGTGATGATGAGTAATGAGTGAAATGAATAAAGTGGGAGGAAACGGGAGAACCCCGAGAAAACCCACGCACACTTCATGGAAACGAAAACACAATAATTATAACTATGCTAAATTACTATAGACTGCCAGTTGCTCATTCAGGGAATTTATGAAGTTAACTTTATCGCAATAATTTTATACAAACTAGATAATCAATAATAATAATAATAATAATAATAATAATAATAATAATAATAATAATAATAATAATAATAATAATAATAATAATAATAATAATTATTATTATTATTATTATTATTATTATTATTATTATTATTATTATTATTATTATTATATTTCAAGTACAATCAAATATCACGACATTAATTATTAGTTTTAATTACCTGAATTGAGCTGAAAATTAAATCTTGATCTCGAAAGATTAACTATTAAGTTTATGCGTCCTGTACCTTTTTAAAGTAATAAATGCTGGAATTGGTTTCATGGCTATTTCTGACTGAATACCTTCTTCAAAATAATATTAAAAATCATAGAAATTTTTTTGAGACATTCGAGTCGAGTCGAGATTTTTACGTGCAGTCTCGACTCGACTCGAATTTTACAAAGTGTATCTGGACTCGTGCGCATCTCTAAAAACGGGAAATTAAAATATATAAGAAGGGGGAACGAGTGTAAGAAAATTTAGTAAACTGGAGAAATAACATATTATTCTGTCCAAGAAAGAAGGGCTTAAGGTAAGAATTGTCTAAGACTGCAAATATGTCTTCAGTATTGGAGGGGACGGGTAAGACCGTTCCCACAATTTTTTATTCATTTATCTTTTTAAAGCAATGTTCAAAATATATATGAAGTTGAAAAACAATGCTACGAAGGATCAGGGCAGCAGAATTGTCTTCAGTATTGGGAGGCGGGTAGATTTGAGGCTTATTCTCGGGAGGTGAGATGATACTCATATTACGGTAGATGAATCTGATTTCTGAGGTGAACCTGTTGGAGGCCTATATTACACAGCCAGGGACATCAATTTCATCTCACCTTCTTTTGTGGAAGTCAGATACAGATCATCACATTTCTTCCCCCAAAATTCAAATCTGATTATTGGGGGGAAGAACAGTCCCTCACTTCCAATATTGGGGGACATCTCATCCTCATCCCCCCGGGGTTTGCGGCAGTGGCTGTAATATTTCAAAACCCGGAGCCGTTTAAGATGAATTGGTTTTGAACCAATCAAACACAGATCTAACAATTCCCTTATTTCAATTTACACTAATTGAACATCCTGTAATTGCCTGTGAGGTCAGAGTTAAAGCTGTTTAGTCTCGAATAGGTGTCGTGATTCCCTTCTCGAAAAGAGTATATTTCTAGTGCTTCGTCTTGTCGAAATTGTCTGCCTCGTCTTGTTTCGTGGACAACCCTTAACCCTAATCTTTTCTTATGCCTGCACTGCACTTAGGAGTAGTAATTCGCCTAAGTCCAGACTGAAATGAAGACAGACTATCGAACTGGATCTCCCGGGGCCCTGACTGGAAAAGCAGTTTAAGAGCCCCGCGGTAGGACTCATATACTAGTACATCCAGTATGCAAAATGTGTAATTGTGGGGTTGCCAAATTTCGTAAACGAAAAACCGGGAGACCAATCTCAGGCTATATATAAGGTTAGGGTTCGTACTTACTTGGTCAAAATAACTAAATTACCTGTATTTTCCCAGTTACTACTCACAATTTACCAGTTCATTCTATACACAGTTAACACAAATCAAGCCCCATATGGGTATATAAAGAGTGCGAAAAGGTATTGCGTGAAAAGCGAAGAATTCCTTATTCTGAATCCTGATTTGTTGTGTTTAATAGGTTCTAAATATTGAGTCATAATTACAACACACCCTAACATTTATGATTGAAGAGACACTTTTCTTTGTTGCGTCATCACCTGAGCCAGAAACACTACCCTAAAAGTATAATTTAGCATTTAGCAAGAAACAATACATTTAGGCTAATTCAGAACGATAAATAAAAACTAAATCTCTTGAATTACTTAAAAAGTTTAGCTGAAAACAAAATCCACTATCAAAATTAAATAAGCCTTTATGTGTTTAACTGCCACTTCTTGTGTTAGAGTAAGTTGTTACGGAATTTCAGCCTGAAAGTTGCTGAAAATTTTGTCAGATAAAGGAAAACATATATAAATCCTAAATTATTGAATACTTGCACAGCATCTTTAGAAATATTTATCCATATATGGGAAAATATGTTAAAGACAACTCAGCTCTCAGAAGAAATTGTGCCTAAGAAGACGGCAAACATTCAGCAACTGAGAGCAGTACCGCCATTGTTGATGAAAGTTCCAACAATGAAGTAGTTTCGCTCTGCCAATTCGACAGTTTAATGTAATAGGAACCTTTCTACAAAAAATTAGTTTTTCCTTGTTTTTCGTATTTGATTTTAGTTTTTGATAGGGTCTAATCCAAAATGCATTTTATTTTGTCAAACATTTTTTACAAGGAAATTTGACTTATAATCATTTCACAGAAAGAAACATTCGACCCAGGGGCTGCTAAATATGCCATTCGAACTGGCATTGGTCGCTGGAAGTGTGACGTCACGCGGAAGAGAGGAAATCGCGTCTTCTGCTTTTAGCATATACTTTTTGTATACTCCGAGCATATTCTAATTTAATTTGATTGTTGAAACTACATAAAGACAAAAACATTACTAATTCTAACACTACAAATACGCAGGGTAAATTGCTATATTATAATAAATTTATATTAATGTTATCATCCACTCATTGTTGTTGTTTTATGAATATTGATAGGAAATGTTAGTGATAATTCTAATTGCAGCCCTCAGAAGTCACAGAACCCGGAACGCATTGATTGTTTTCCTTGCACTGTGTTTCTTCATTGTTTGGACTTTTATTTTATTTTATTTTATTTTATTTTTTTAGGTTGAGATTGCTCAAATAAATGTTCTTGTTTTTACGTGTTTCTACTATATTTTGGGTTTAGTTCGCGGAAAATGTGCCCGAACAAAATTCGTAAGCGCGAGTGCCAGGAGGCTAATTACTGCAAGTCTCATTCAAGGATCTGAGCCAGAACCTAACTAAGCACAAGCCTGGATGAAGGGTGTGAGCCCAAGCAAAAATGAGTACAAGCCCTACTAACGCCAGTGAGTTCGAGTCCCACTGAGTGTTGAAGTCTGAGCCCAAGTAAGCGCTTGCCCGAAAGAGATCAGAGAGCACGAGCTCCAAGGAACATAGTTAGTGCAAGCCTCATTGAAAGATATGAGCCCGGGGCTAAATAAGCACGAGCTTCAACGAGAATAATGAGCACGAGCACACTAAAGGTAATGAACCCGAGCCCACATTAGTGAAAACCGCGCTGGTATCAGAGAGCTCGAGTTATATTGATGGTACTGAGATCGAGCCCAGCTGACGGAAGTGAACCAACACAAGTGAGCACGAGTCCAATCCAGATTAGTGTGCCCGAATCCAAGCAAGTGCGTGACCGAAGGAGACTAGAGAGCGCGAGTTCCAAGGAGCCTAGTGAGTTCGAACCTCATTAAAGAATGTGAGTTCTAGACCAAGAAAGCTCAAACCTCAACGAGAATAAATAGCGTGAGCCCCAATGAAAATATGGAAACCGAGCCCGCATTAATACTCACTTCTGTCAGTGAGTTTGAGCCCCATTGATGAGTGAGCTCGAGCCCAGTTGACGGAAGATAGCACGCGCGAGTGAGCAAGAGTCTAATTAAGGTTAGTGACCCCAAACCTAACTAATCGTGTGCTCGCTCGAAATAGATTAGGATGCGCGATCTCCAAGGAGTCTAGTGAGAGTGAGCCTCACTCGAAGATGTGAGACCGAGACCGAGTAAACGAGAGCCTCATTGAAGGATATGAGCCCGAGCTTGAGTAAGAGCGAGCCTTAACGAGAATAGTGAACGCTTTCCCCACTGAAAGTAATAAACTAATTGCAAGCCCCACTGACGTCATTGAGCACGAGGTCATTAATGGTAGTGACCCTTACTCTAGTTCAGATTAGTAAGCCCGAACTTTATTGAGTGTAGTGAGCCCAAACCCAATAAACGTGTACCCCAATGAAATGAAATGAAATCTTTAAGTTTTACGTCCCACAGTTATGCTGGTTAGACTAAAGGGGACGGTAATTATGAGAAATGAATGAAATGGTGGAATAAAGAAAGTGGGAATAATTGGGAGAACCCCGAGAAACCCACGAGCACGGTGTTTGTCCACCACAAAGTCCATACGGCGCGAGCTGGGATTGAACCAGGGACCGCAAGCACCGGAGGTGAACGCGCCTCCACCCCGAATGAAATTAGTGAGCACGAGCTCCCAGCAGTCTAGTGAGTGTGATCAGGGCCGGATTTAGGGGCTGCACCTGTGACACGTGCACCCCTTCGTTGTAAATATACACTATCTAAAATGAGAAGCTAGCAGTGAAAATAGCAACTCTTTCCGTAACTTTCTGCCATTATTTTTCGGTTTGGGGCTTAAGAGAAAGCAGAGCTTTGCAAAAGCAATACATTAAGTCGATTTTCTGAAGGTTGAAGGAAAAGGATTCACCAAATAAAAACAATATAACATTTGTCAAGTAGGACAAAAATCATGCGACCTTCCTTAAAATACTCCCCCCTCCCCCCGTTCTATCAGCATTGTCAAGGGTAAAGAATATTGTCACATGTCACTTTGAAGAGTTTCAGTGTGATTGGTTAGTTTGGTAATTATTGGTGCATCCCCGCTCAGAAAATCCTGGATCCCACGCTGAGTGTGATCCTTATTGTAGGATGAGTCCTAGCCCAAGTGAGCACGAGCCTCAACGGAAATAAGAATGCGAGCCCCATTGAAGGTAACGAACACGAATCCATAAACTTCATATGTAACCATTTTAAACGTTAAAGTGAATATTTAAATAAGAAAACACGCAATGAACACTACATGTTGGCATACGGAAAACCTAGTGTTGATGGAGCATTACTGGCGGAAAAGAGAGTAGCCAATCAGGTTTGTCTCGATTATGTTTTTGGCTTCACCGAGTTATGGGGAAAATGGGCAAATCCTCTCTTCTAACGTTTTTACTCGTCCTACAGGATCTGCATCCATGACTCTAGTTATTTAAATTTCTACAAGTTCTTCATATATGTTTGAAAAATAAATAATTTTCTCTTAACCTTTTAGTTCTGTTCGTTCTTAACAATTCCATGCCAATTCGATATATGCAGAGAAGAAATTGCATGAGGGCGGAACTTTTTTTTCTTACAGGTAGCTTATGAAGTTCGTGTTGTAAGTCTGCCTCATAAACTTTCGGTAAGAAATAAATAGAATAAATATTAGCATTGTTATATCGATTCTATCTGCGCGTTACACCGAGAAACTCACTGTCGTTGTACCAACAACATTTTAGGAAAGGGGTGCTATGTTATACATGGAGTCTTCCTTTCTCAATTCGGACATTGAGCAACAACAAAGTTATTTTTATTCATTTTTGTCTCAATAATTACCCTTTCTTTATAAATTTCACGCATCGACACCGCTCACTGTATTCCCTACAATATGTTTGTTTCGTGCTCTCTTCCACGTGACGTCACGTCGCGCAAGAATTCTGGGTAATTTTTTCTCTCGATAGCAGAAAATGTGCTACCTGTAATACTCTATATACATTGCATTCGACCTCTGATGTCAGAAATGTTCGTATCTAAAAGAGAGAGAGAGAGAGAGAGAGAGAGAGAGAGAGAGAGAGAGAGAAATAGATGTTCCTTTGACACTAAGTCGTCGAATTGAAGTATAAAATAACTAGTAGTTAAAGCCCGTCAAAAGGAAAAATACGTTCTTTGCTATTGATAGTAATATGCCTCCTCTTGAATATTTTTAAAAAATCCTTTTTTCTCCTCTCGAAGCTGAACAACCCACAGGGCGAAAGAATGGGTGTGATTTTCCAACTCCCTGTCGCTTTTTAAAAATTAAAATTAACTGGCTACACAAATCATCCGAAAACATTCCGTTTTTAAATAATTCATACTAGTTCTTGCAGGTCGATTTTTATTTCAATCTGAAGAATGAAAACCGGGACAAACAGGCGTCTCGAAACCCTTCTTCGGGATAGTTAATTACTTCATTGAAAAAGGGGACGTCTGGCAACCCTATGTAATTATCCTAGCCCTACTGATAACATTAATTCAATTACTGTAATTTAGAAAAGAGGACCTATTCTGCTTGCTCTATTGTATATTCAAGATATAGTGATCATCAGAATTGAACGAGACAGATGTGTCATGTTTTCTAAATGCTATTTCTGTGAAACATCGCAGTAACCAAGGATCTTATAAAATGGAGGATCTGCCCATACAACAAAATCGAGAAGCCATACGTCACTGCTTCGCCACACCTACACTGCCCACTCCATGCCACTAAGATCGCAATGTTTCGAGCCAACAATCATGGCGGAAACGATAGTAGCCAATCAGACGTTCCGGTTCAGATGATGCTCAGTTGTTTCTTGGCGTCATTGAGTTCATATGATGAAGATACGTATGGGCAGATCCTCTATTTTATAACATCCTTAGCAGTAACCTAAGGGAAGGAGCCCGTAAGGTTGTGACAGTAGCGTACGCAGGAATTTATTTCGGGGGTTCAAACTCAATATGAGGGTATTTTATATTAAAAGCCCTAAAATTGCCCCTAAAATTAGGCTAAATATACACGAAAGTCGAAATTTCGGGGGTCCAGACTCCCAGAACCCACCCCCTGCGTACGTCCCTGGGTAGTCCTTCAGGACATAGAAAGATCTACAGTTATCTTTCTTATGTCTGTGGGCATACTCAGTGACGTGCATCTGATGTTCACCCGAATTTCGTGGATCTTTTCGTTACTTACAAAAAAAAATAATAAAAATAAAATAAAATAAATAAAATAATAAAAAAAAATATATAAAAAAAGCTGGGGACCTGTCGGTGACTACGGCCCTGGATAGACAGAGACTGAAGACACATGGTGACCCATTCTCTAATCCTTGGAAAAAGAACGGAGTGTAGTACAATGCAAAAATTAGAAAAATCAATTACCGATTTACTGCAAACTAAATATACCGATTTATTGCAAACTAAAATGCAAGGTTTGACTGCAACCTTGCTGTTGTATTGGCTTAGCGCAAGCCGGTATGGAATGTGGCCATGATATAATCCTGAGGGGAAGTTATTGTATGAAATCGGGATAATCCCGTTTTTTGAGCGGTGAAAAACGTTTGCATTTGCATTTTAGACATTTGGATTTCTTGTGCAATGTGCAGTGATAACGCTTGACATTGAGTGACTTTTAATCTAGTCTGTGGGATTGGTTGCAGAGAGAAAGTAAGAAGCAGAAAGCTGAGCAAAGATAATTTATTTATCAGAGTTTGAAATCAAATCAAGAAAGTCGACCTTTAGCCTAATCGTTGGCGTTTGTGCATACATATGCTGAATTAATTGTGCAAAATAGCTCATGTTGGTAGACATTTATCTGGCACGGAGCTTATGGTTTTACTACAACCTATTTACGGTATGAATAGTTTTTGTAGGCACTAAGGTAAGTGAAATGTGAAGGTATACAGTTGTCTAGAAAATCGTGAACAGTTGTTCAAATTAAGAATATGAGTGCAACGAAATACTATCTTTTTTTAAAAGGAACATTTTTTGCGAATAGCTCAAGTTTAGGCACTCCATTCGAAATAGTTGTTGAAAAATTGTAATTCTTTCATTAATTTACTTTTTATTGTCTGCTGAAAGATTTGCACTGGGCGATATGAAAATACCTCACTTGGTATAGGTAAAATTCAAAGGGGCCACCAGAAATAATTGTTGAAAAATTACAATTCTTGATGCAGTTTTACTATACGGATCCACAGATTATATAAAATGTACGAAAAAATGTGGGGAAGTCTGCCCATTATATGTTGAGAACCGAGAACAGAACCCAACGAACCCTTTCGGGGCTTCTAACCCGTTCCTACTCATACTGCTACCCTTACTCCTATTCCTATTACTACTTATACTATGGATCCGTATAGTAATACTGCACGCAATTCTTTTTCGATTTGTATATAAGTGCAGTTTCTGGATGTACGGCATGAGAACTACAGTGTAAAAGAGCAAACCAACCACGAATGCTATCTAACCGAGTCAGAATAGGGCGAAGCTCGTGCGTCCGAAGGGAGCTGGCGGGTCAGCGATGGTGGATATACGCGTAAGCGAAGACAGTGAAAAAGAAATGGATTTTGGCAGATACGCGCGTTTCAGTAGCAATTGTCATGGCTTTGCACTAGTAACGTTCCGCATTAAACATAGAATACAGCTTCAAAACATAAGCATAAAGTACACTATGGAGAAATACACCGCCGGCGGAAAATGACATCTAACAGGTTCATCTTTCATATGCACTCACTCACTTTATCCACCGTAAAGCACTTGTAATTTACACTAGTAACCCTACACTTGTAAACCTGTGAAATACAGCTGTATTGTATAAAATTTTGTCGCCTGCACAAATATGTTCTTTATCAATGTATCTTTTCATACAAAGTATTCAATTTCGCCTTTAAATCATACAAAATATTGTGCGCCAAAACTTCACCAGAAGGAAAAATTATTTTTGTTTGCTTAATTCCTCGTGCAGTTTTACTATAGAAATCCATTGTATAAGTAGTAGTAGTAGGAACGGGTTACAAGCCCCGCAGGGGTAGTTGGGTTCTGTTCTCAAGATGAAATGGGCAAATTAAAAGACGCCCATATTTTTCTTTACAGTTTACAATCTGTTTATCCGTAAATATTAAAACTGCACCAATTTCCTTTTTATTGTCTCCGAAAGATTTGTGCTGGGCGACACAACAATACTTAGGATATATGAAATTTAAGGTCACCGTAAGTAGTTGTTCAAAAATTACAATTATTGGCATTACTCGAACAGACGGTTCTACCAAATTTTGACACATTTCTTACATTTTCAGGTTAGGTTAGACCGTATTTCGTTTAGCAGAGCATGCACTAAATCACGAACTCCATTACTACTTGCATATTGACTTCAGGAAACCTCAGTATAAGTACGGTGTGGACGTATGGCACACAACCTACAGTACATAAAACACGAACCCACTTGCGCTAGGTGGCCGCTAAAAAGCACGAGCGTGTCAGGGCAGGATAGGAGCAGGTTGCTTGAGTGATAGGGAGGGGTTGCGTCTGAAGGGAGCAGGCGCTTTAGCGACTTGGGTGTATACAAAAACGAGTATAGTGGAAGAGCACACTTACACGTACATTACTGTTAATATCACTCAAAATTCATTTCAATATTATGTATACTGACAGTAATTACATATATTCACACTCCCATTTCTTCATGAAAAATGTTTACATCGTATTTATCTATAAATTTTCTATTTGTTAGAACCGTCTCCTCGAATGAACCCTTAACTTGTGCTAGGTGGTCAATAAAGTCAGGAATGAATTCGAATTACTTGGGACCGGATTTTTTTTTCCAAAGAATTCAATTATTTCATAACTATAGCTTAATTTTGGTTTGGTTCGTTAGGTTAGGTACATTACGTTCTACTTATTTTCATGGTTTGTATAGATTAAAAATAGTTATCATGATATTTTCTTGTTTCACTACTTTTTATTCATTGCATACCTGTATTTCTATTCCATTTACTTCACATATTAAACGGCGTGACAAACATCTTGGCATTTGAATGCGGCGCTCCAAGTTCTCTTTAAATGTTGCTAGCAAATGAGAGGCCAGCGGTATTGCCACCTTTATTTTGCACACATCCACGTCTATCTCCTGTCACCTGATCGCGCTGTAGTTTGTCTGCTTACCCATAGCCACACCCCTTTACCACTTGGCAACGTCACGCCAGAACTTGCGTTTTATTCGTTTAGCTGAAATGTCAAAATGTTTGTCACAGGCCTTAGTTAGGCTTCACTACCAACAACTAATTTCTTCTATAAAATTTCTTTTATTATTATTATTATTATTATTATTATTATTATTATTATTATTATTATTATTATTATTATTATTATTATTATTATTGTTCCCCCGCAATAAGAATTAATCCAAAACCAGAAATATGGTAATTAATCGAGTGATAGCAGGGCGAAGCTGGTGAATGTGCGCGTGAGCAAAACTTGCGACAACACTTGGATTTTCGCAGTGATACTAGTCTTATAGCTCCAATTCTGCTGTCTGCAGGGATGTATTCCTTATAAGCATGCCTCTACGTGCAGAACGTTGATTTTACCTCTAAATTTTTCCAAATGTGGTGTGCCTAATTTTGACCAGCATCGCATTATTTTGTTTTGTGATATACTACAGGTTTTTTTCTTTTGGTGCATTTAGAATTTTATAACCTTGTGCATACCACGCCAGAAGTTGTTAATTGAATAAGACTTTTAAACGTTACGAGTTTATTTTATGCAAAAGACGTATTTACAATTTTAGTATTCCTGTTGTTAACGTACACGGAAGACCTGTGTTATATGTAAGTACAAAGACATGTTTATGGCAAAAGTTAGGTAAATAGGTATTGGCAGTGTTGTTAAGTTTGGTATGGAGTGGTGTATTTTTGAAGGCCTAAAAGATAAAACCATAATGTTACTCCAGTTTTTGAAGTATGACTATTTCGATGTATTTTCCAAGTGGCGTCGGTGTATCGTTGTAGAGAGATTGTGCACAATACAGTTGTCAAGAAATACACCAATCTGTGTTATGTAGTCATTAGAAGCTACTATTGTAACCTATACGCGTGAAGGTAAGCGAAGCGGGAGGACCTATGTCGAAGTGCATTTCTAATTAACAGGACGTTAGCGAAAATGGATAGACCCTTAAAGAGACCGTCAATGTCCTATTTTATGGATGCTTAGATTTGGTAACTAGCGGAAGAAATTTAGTGTGTTATTTTGCCAGAGAAGGAACTCGATAAAAATTACATGTTAGAGTTCATCTCTGACATACGTGGCTTGGTGGGTTTTGTTCCGCAGATGTAAGCTGTAACTACGCTACCCTGACAAGCTAACGTAACCCGCATTACCCTAAGGTGACTTAAAAGCGTGTAGGGTATAACTTGCAGGAAAGAAATGGTTATTTTTTTTCGTGAGATTTACGCTAACTAAACAAGTTTAATGTGGAATTCTGCAATGTGAAAGGCTGTATTGGAGCGAGACTTCTATGAAAGAAAGCTCAGAAAAAGGAAACAAAGAAAAATACTTCGGAAATAATAAATAAGATTATACCTCATCGAAGATAATCAAGAAAAGAAGAGAAAGGGAGATGTCTTTATTTCCCCAATCTTCTCTTCTTACTCCTGCTGCTCTTTTTCTCTTTCTTTTTTAAGGACAAAATAAGAGAAAGAAACAGAAAAGTCTGTCTGTTCCCTTCTGTTTAGAGGGAGAGACCAAGAAAATAAAACAGAAAAAGATAAAAACAAAGGAAAGAGAGCGACATCCTTCTTGTTTCCTATCTTTTTTTTTCTTTACATAGAGACATAGAAATCTTTGAGTTTTACGCCCCATGGCTATGTCGTCTAGGCTAAAGGAGACTGTAGTGATGAGAAATGAATGAATGAATGGTATGGTGGAATGAAGAAAGTGGGAGGAAACGGGAGAGCCACAAGGAAACCCACGCACGCGGTGTTTGTTTACCACAAAGTTCACTTGACGCGAGCTGGGATCGAACCGAGGACCCCATGCACCATAGGTGAACGCTCTACCGCAGCCCCGTAGAGACATAGAGAAAGAAAGAGAAAAGAAAAAGAGAAAGATTCTTTTCTTTCGTCTATTCTTTCTTTCTTTCTTTTTTTTTTTTTCAATTTCGGAAGAAATCTGTCAGTCACAAGTCCCGTTGAAAATTAAAGCGGGTTGTCTCTCAGAGCCGTGGTGCGACTGCTGTGCAAGTGATGAAGGAACTCACGCAGTCCATCATGAGTTACGTAATATAGACATTCGGTGTTGAGTTGCAGGGACGAAACTGCTGATACGAACTTCAGCACGGCCCAATGATATAGACGCGATCCTGCAACATGGACCGCTGATGACTGGAAACGTGTGATACGGTCGAATGACTCATCGGTTACCTTGTGACGAGCGCCCAAGAGAGGTATGATACGCACTGCCTGTGCACAACCATGAAACATGCAGCAGCTTTGTGATGCTGTTAATTTCAGTGGGTTCTGTGCCAAGCTTACCGGTCGCGTTACTTGTAATTATATTACTGTTTAGGTGGCCATGTTTGTACGAGAGACGTTCCGAAACTTCCATCATTTTTTTCACACGGAAACTTTATTGCTAAAACAAATACACCATGACAACATGAACCTTGCACTGTTATTGGACAAAGTCGCCCTCGACATTGAGACATCTGTCGTAGCGTGCAATGAGTTTAAAGAAACCACTCTGGTAAAACTCGGCGCTCTACGATGCAAGGCGTTATTACACAGCATGCTGCACCTCAGCATTGGTTTGGAAATGACGTTACAAGAGTGCAGCTTTCAGTGCACAGGACAAGTGAAAGTCCTAGGAGCAAGATCGGAGCCATAGGCAGGGTGATCCGATCTTTTCCATCCGAAGTGATAAATCTGATCTTATGTGAGCCTTGCTGTGTGTGGTTTAGTGTTGTCATCCAAGAGCACAACACCTTCACTCAAGAGGCCTGGTCTCTTTCGTCGAATAACGGACCTGAGTTTGGTGAGAGTGTTGCATTGATGGTCCCTTTATGGAAGAAATCACACCTTTCACGTCTTAAAACACTGTGGCCGTAACCTTTCGTGCGGAGGGTAACGCTTTGATTTTTTCCTCACTGATGAACTGGGATGCTTCCAAGTCATCGAGGCGGCCATGATTTCTAGGATGAAATGGTACACCCATGTCTCTCGCGGTACGTAACGTTTGGGCCCCGCCGTTTGGACACTGGACGTTTGGGCGCGATTTAAATTAAAAAGTCATTATATTAGGCGCTGAGTACTAAGTTCGAATCAAGATATCACAAGGTGTCTACTGTAGTGAAAGTCCTTGAATTATACTGGATTTTGTTTTACATACTAGAAATACTGGAATTTCAAAATTCTAATAACTGAATTAACAATTAAATTTTGTGAATTTAAGTTTCAACCAAAGTTAAGTATGCTTTTTATTTGATAACTTTTCCAGCCAAAGGTAAGTAGACCAGACTAGATATGATTGACTGCATTACGTGCATAGTGAGCCTATTCCATTAAAAAATTTAAAGCAGGACTTCTACTGTAGTTATGCAATAAATGTGAATGTCAAACACATTTCTAGTGGCTAAATGACCAATATACGTATACTTAACTATTATTTTTCACTTTGAAATCATTCTTTTTTTCCTTTCGCCACTTTCTTTATTGCAGATTAAATGCTTACAATGGGACGAAAAAAAAAAAGTGTGTTAAGTTTTGATTTTTATATTGGAATGTTAATTAAAAAAAGTGTTACCAGAAATACAGCATACTACAGTTCCTAAACTCAATGTCTTAGATACCCTGTATTAACAGCTTTCCCTCAACTCGATTAGGATTTTTAGATTTCTGGGCTCTCGGCATGTAAGGCCATTTAGCCCGTCACGTTTGAGGGGGCACACTATCCGGGAAAAGGAAAGGAAGAAAGGATTGGGGAAGGAAGGAAGCGGCCTGGACCTATAAATTAGGTACCACCCCGGCATTTGCCTGGTGTGAATGAGGAAAACCGGCCTGAAAGAGCGTGTTACACTTTTTCGGCCGAGTGCACCTACCGGGAATCGAACCCGGGACCGCTCGCACGGAAGGCGAGAGCGTTAGCGACTACGCTACGCGGGGCCACTTCTCCCAACTCGAGTGCGCGGAAATCTTTTATTGGTAGTTCTTTATTGGACTTAAGGAAGAGAAGAGTTTGGCAAACGTAATACGAAAGAAAGCAAATTTTAATATTCATAAGTATGTAATTATTAACTTTTTTAAAAAATACAAAAATTAAATCAATATGTTTTAATTAACATTAAGAATATTATTAACAGTTCGCCTGACTCCTTCATTTCCTAGCTTTCTTATATAATACAAAAATTAGATCAACATTAGATCAGAAGTACAAGAATCGTGAACAAGCGAAAAATCAATCCATGACGAGGTTAGGCAACAAATGCCACAAACGCATTAAACTATTTAATTTAGATGAATGAATAAGATAGAAAACAGATAAATGAGGTGAGATTAAAGATAGAAGTGTAGGAAATGTATATGTATATCTTCATTCGCGCTTAGTTTTCAGTGCCTAGCTTACTTTATATTTCGTAAATTGTGATTTTTTTTATGTACCTCACCAAACGGCAGCGCCGAAACGTTCGCGCCCAAACGTCCTGTCCCGTGTCTCTCGCCTGTGATAGTTCTGTACAGGTTTCCCCTCTCGCGCGTATCGCATCAAGTGATCGAGGCTGATTCCCATTCTTGTACTCTTGTGATCCAGGGTCAGCTTTCTCGACACCCATATTGCAGACATTTTTCAGTAACCCAACACATCATGGAGCGTGTGATGGCCTGAGCATGACTAATTCGTATGTAGACGCCACGTCTGACATCGTTATGCGCCTGTCCGCTAACACCATGTCTTGTACTCTAGCAATGTTGTTTTCATTCGTGGATGTGGAGGGATGCATACTTGGATCTTCTTTCTCCACACTCTGCCTTCCTTCACTGAACATACACCACCAGGGACCAACCATTTGACGAGACATGACCTTTTACATACACAGTCTGAAGGCGTTCATGGATGACGGACACACTAGTCCCACGTTCCCGTTCATACCAGATAATAGCATGTACTTCCATTAGCGACCACGTTGCCAGCACACGTCTGTCTGCCATCGTGATGTGTAGTGTACTCAAATAACATCGGGCATGCCGGTCTGCTACTATAGCTGCTAATTCTCTTTAGCATTTCGACAAATAGTTAATGGTGAATTTTCTTCTTTTGTTCTTCCAAACGCAACACCTGACGAACTCAAAGACAGCCAGACAGGATTGCTGTAGTTCCCGCTAGGAACACACATGTTGATGACACGAGGGCGACTTTGTCTAAAAATAGTGTAAGGTTTATGTTGTCATGGTGTATTTCTGTTTAGCAATAAAATTTCCGTGTGAAAAAATTATGAAACTTACTTTCGGAACCTCCAATAAAGGCACAGAATTTGTCAGTCTGAACACACATTTTACACACAACTGGGTACATCTGTATAAACAAGCGGAGTCAAAAAGCTTACGGATGACCCCTTATAAAGGTTCTTGATGCGTCAAAAGTAGAAAACGATTCGAGCAACCAGAGGAAATAGCACAGTGATCGATCTACAAGAATTGGGCTTCATATATATATATATATATATATATATATATATATATATATATATATATATATATAGGAGGGTAGGATGGTAAGAATCTGTTTGAACAAACTTCGGGAGCTGATTCCCGACACCCTAAACTAGCAAAGAAGTCCTCTGGAACTTTGGTCAGTGAGGGATAGTTTCGGCGACATAAGGGGCCGAAAACGTGGGAAAAAGAACTACTTCAGAGGACTGTAATTCAATAACAATGCATCGTAGAGAGTGCTGTTTAGAACATGACACTCGAAGTCATACTTGCTCGATTAAAGAACGCATGCTTCAAACCAGGGTTGGCTGGTTTAAACCAAAAAACGAAAAATCTTTATAAAAGTGTGTTCGTAAAATCTTGATGAACACACATTTGTGGGTCATCACGTTTCACTCCCGTATATTATTTGTATTATATTCAGATCTAAATTCCTCATTCATTACTCAAAGCGATTATACTACGAAACAAATGGACTAGTCAGTAAATCGGTCTTACTGTCTACTTCATTTGTTTTCTAAGCTTATATGAACCGTCTGTCCTCTCAGTGTGATCAAGTCAACACGGCGAAAGCACTTTTTCAATATTTGATAAGTGTATTTGTATATTTGGTATATATATATATATATATATATATATATATATATATATATATATATATATATATATATATAATGAATACTAAATGACAGTGTAAGGCACTCATCGTTTCTTAGTTTTCTTTGGATAATTCTATGTTCTTTGTTAAGTAGTCCACATTTTCCACACCGATAAAAGAAAAATGTCATGAGGAAACAGGGAATTGTTGTTCTAGTCTACACAGAATGTCCTCTGCCAACACCTTTTGTACGTCAGGATTAGTGGACCAGGAGAAATTCTTGTCGATCCGCGTCATAAAATTGACTGTCAGTACATTGCCTTCAGACTCTTCGAGAATCCCTGAAAAGAAAACAATTAGCTGATTACATGGTAAGATTTAATAACTGCTTACAGTCAAAAAGTTTTGGTCAAATAATAGTAGATGCGAGAAATTTTACTGTTTTTAAAAGTTAAAATAATAATAATAGTTTTTTTACCTGGGTACCACTCACGAGAGTAATAACTGCAATCCAGTTTCCAGTTTTTGGTGGATTGTCATCTGTTAAACCAACTTCACTAGAAACGTTTATATCTGAAAAAATTGTTGCCATTCATGGTGGAGAATAGTAGTTGCCCGAGATGGAACTGAATGCAGGTATCTCGTGCTGGTCATTTAAACCACGAAAGACAGCTGAAATTAATTACTTGTGGCATTGTGCTGCACCATGTTACTTGATGTACTTTTGCTGTTCCTACAAAACGTTTTGTTGTAAGAGGAAGCTGCTATTCGACAGATGAAATTTCTTCCTTTGAAACAGTGTATATCTTCACATCTCTGCAATGTTTTCTCATTTGGTCAATTAATGTTGCGTAGTTGTCTACATCATATCCTTGAGCAATAAGGCAGTCTGCAGTTGTTTTTAAGAGTAGCCCCGACTCCATCGGGAGCACTTTTTCCATGTCCAGTTTCGGAATAGTTCCATGTAATATTCTTGCATTTTATAATTGACGTTGACAAGTGAGTAGCAATCAAGTAGAACATGTTCTTATTCCTATATTGAGTTGAAGATCCGTCCGAGACAAAGTGCAATGTTGTAAGATTTGGAAAATGATTCTTCACTTCCATCAGAATTGGTCGCAGATAAGCAATTATGGCAGCTGGTTCATGATGGAGAGATTCAGATACTGATCCATGTAGTACATTACACCTGTATGCAACGTTATTTGTTGGCGCGAACCTCCAAAGTGAACAGGCTGTGCTTCTTCAGCATATTTACAGACAAAATTCTCTGAGAAGTCCACATGAATGATAACGTCTTTTGTGGTCAGCTTACATTTTAAATCTTTTATTGCTATGTACTGATGAGCAATATTCATTTGATGTTTTATTAACATGTGAATCAAGTCGTATAGAGATCCAGCTAACTCTTTCTGCGTGCGTGGGCCGCGGTGGCTCAGTGGTAGAGCGTTCACCTCTGGTGCTAGGGGTCCCGGGTTCGATCCCAGCCCCCGCCAAGTGAACTTTGTGATGGACAAACACCGTGTGCGTGGGTTTTCTCGGGGTTCTCCCGTTTCCTCTCACTTTCTTCATTCCACCATTTCATTCATTACTCATCATCACCGTCTCCTTTAGCCTAACCGGCATAACCGTGGGACGTAAAACTCAAAGATTTCATTTCATTTTTCTTTCTGCGTGCATTTAATCTCAGGGTCATTCCATATGAAATCACCAAATTTGAAACTAAAATGTGGCTCATATGTTCTAAATTTTCTTCAAATTTTCTATATGTGTTGTGGTATCCTAACATAGCACATCTGTCAAATTTTACAGCTCTACCTCAAAGGGGACTGCTCTAGGAGCCATTCGAAATTTGGGGGTTTTGTGCAAAAAGCACTTTTTGCACAAAACCCCCCAAATTTCCAATGACTGTTTCCAGTTTTCCCTGTTAAAAATGTTTATAATTCTCAAGACTGAGATAATTGATTAAATGAATTGTGCAAGAAATTTGATACTTCAAGTACCATTGGTGAAGGGACTCACATTCTTTCATTAGTTTCAAAATCATGGACGACTATGAAAACTGATGAAACATCTCAAACAACCGGGTATCTCGTTCGTAAAGCTCAGAAGATCAGTAAGGAGCATGTTATTTTAGCCAAACCTAGTTCTAAAAAAGGACATAATATTCCTGCAAACACCTTTAGTCACAGTGATAGTGCCCTGAGATGCTGGATTCAGTGTCAGTAAGCATATAAATTTCATCATCAAAGAGAAAACAGAAGAAAAAATAATGTCATTTTTTTTTAAATTATTTCTGAAAAAGGCCCACCTAACATCAACCTCAAATTTTCAAAATAAGTAGCACTGGTATTCTTGTTTAGCACATTAAAAAATTAGGAGGGTGTTTTTTGATATGTTGAAGGAAAAAAATTCAAGTCTCATATTATTTAATTTTCTAGTGATACGACTTACATGGCTAAGTATGTTCCTTTACAATAGTTGATGGCTTTTATGAAATAATAATAATAATAATAATAAAAAAAAGTAGAAACCTTTCCTTAAATGTAATTTATAAAGTTATTTGAAAACAATATGTGCCTATTACGCAGCCTATATAGTGCTGTGTGATTTAACAAAAGAAACACTGAACAATAGTGAGCTGTAGTTATATAACACACAAATACAGTAGGGCCTCGAAAATCCAAACTAATTGGGATCACAGGTAGTTCGTATTTTCAAATTGTTCGGATTTTCGAAAATGCCATTTAGGCTTAAATATACTGTACGGTATGCTCTTTTATCGATACAGTGGTTATACAGTACATGCAGTAATGACAATACCGTACGTAAGACTATTTATATTTAATGTTTCTGAAGAACGTGCTCGTACACTAAATTACACTGTTCTCGTAACTCACACTTAAAACTTAACCTTTATAGGCCTAAGGGAAAATAAAAATATGTATGACAAATAATTACATATGAATGAGCTTTTGTAAAAACATTGAGTTCACACAAAGAAAACTCAATTAGTGTACTGTCACTAGCTTCTAGGGACCGCGTTGGGATTTTTAACGTCCGGATTATCGACGTTACAGTAGGACGTCTCTAAGGTGATAGGTCAAAAAGCGACAGAACTTCCTTCGTTACTTTTATACATACTATATAAAACTACTGTATAAGTTCTAGTATCTCGAGTGCGGGAAGTCGGAATGTGAAAATTCCTTCAGATTATTGCTCATTTTGGTCTATTTTACAAAATATATAAAAATTAAATGGGGTCCTTTTTGCTTCCGTGGTGACTTTATGTTCGAATATCTGGAGTTCCGAAATTCGGAATGTCAAAATCCCTTCAGATTCGTGTTCCTCGAGGTCTACTTTTCAAAATATATAAAAATGAGGTGGGGTCAAGTTTGCTTCCATGGTCGCTTTATGTTCGAATATCTCGAGTTCCGACATTCGAAATGTCAAAATTCCTTCAGATTCGTGTTCCTCGTAGTCTAATTTACAAAATGTGTGAAAATCAGGCGGGGTCCAGTTTGCTTCCCTGAAGCCGAAAAGTACATTAGAAGTGAAAAAAAAAAAAAAAAAAAAAAAAAAGAAGAAGGTGCGAAGGATCCTAGGTCAGTATTGGTAACACACAAGTTCACATCAGTACTTACGGGTTAGAACCCCCCTCTTTTCTGATTTTAAAATATGGCAACCCTAATTTAGCTGTGACTTGTACAACCATCGAACTATCCGTTTCGTAAAGTGCTTCAGATATTACCATAATAGTCTTGGAGCAAATAAAAAAGGTAAAAACACATAAATCAATACAATTGTCTCGATTGATAGATGCTTTCACAATTGTTAAAAGGTGTAATTAAAAACAGCAAACATTGTTCCTGCTTTGAAAAGGACAAACACGGTTTCGGGTGGCTTTCGCTTTCGAAAAGAGCTTTTGCGGTTTCGATTTTGAAAACCGCATTTTCGGTTTTCGTAAAATCGGTTTTCTCAAAAACCGAAGACCGCAAATGTCACAAAAATTCGACAGCACTAGTTTGAAGTACTTCACCAAATACAAAGAGTCTTCTTCATATCTTTTAGTATGTTCTTGCCTCTCAAAAATTTTCTAATTTTACTTCGGAGAATATTTTCACGATTGTTCTTTTCTTTCAATAAACGATGAAAACGCTGTTTGTATTTTGAAGCGAATTTTGTCATTGTATGCAGTTCTTGTTGAAGCTTTCTTATTTTTCTGTACGCCTTCGAGCGATCTTTTCTCACTTTCTTGCGACCTATTTGCTTCTGACTGGTACAACAGTTTGTGGAACTTGTGTTAGGCGTAGCTGCTCCGAATTGGCTATGTTCTGAAACATGAGAAATCAATGACACATTGTGTGATAAAAGTGGATTTGCGGGTGGTGAATTATCTTCAACAAATTTGTCAGCATCTTGTGCGGATTTTTTTCCCTTTCGTAATGTTCTCCTGATGATTGTCGCCGCTTTTTTCTCTTTATTCTTTGCTCCCTTTCGGATAATGACGATATGCCTTTTACTTTTCCTTCCTCTTTCTCCACCTTTCTCGTTCTCTTTCACTGAAATCTTCATACTTAATAGGATCATTCTTGATTGCCAATCAGCGTTTGTTTTCTGCTTCTCTTTCTTTCTAGCTTTTCCTTTTCACGTAATCGTTTTCTCGGCATTTTAATCTGAAACGATATGAAACAAAAAGTTTTATAACAAATGTTTCTTCTCACACACTATTACAAAAGAAACATTTAGAAATATAAGACATTCATTGATATTGAAAGATTTTGAGTAACAGTTTTTTTTTTCGTTAACCACCTATGTACCAAATTGTACTTTCCGAATTAACTTGTTTCGGAATTTTTAATAAACTTCTATTGAGACTGTCATACGTGATAAATACTGCATTGAAAAAAGTTTCAAATTAGTTAAGGTGAAATAATCCAATATCAATCAATGAAGAGAGAGAGTTTTAAAAGCTTTTTGTTGGTGTGCATAATACTTACAGATTGAAACGACAATAGGTTAAAAACAGACACTATCCATCTTGACTGAAGTTCTACTTCTGGCTACCTGACGGCCGCGAAACAGTTCTTAAATAGGCTATAGCAGGGACAAGAGATGGTCTCTAAAGTTTCTTACCACACGCGGAGGGAAAATGCAGCCCCTACTTTGGTGGTTCTGTTACCAACCATGATCATTTTGTTTCACACCATTAATTAAACTGCCATTGTAGATGCATCGGAAAAGCTTTGACACGTGAGTAGTAGCAACGTCGCTGCGAGTTGTTGTCAGAGACCTTCTCGTATTGGCTCCTCTATAGGAAATACCAGCTAGCCTTTGAGTGTGAATGATACGTGATTAAGGAGTCGGCTCCTACGGCCGTTGTGCTGATCTGCGCCACCAGGTTTCACTACATCTCTACACAAGTAGTTTTTCAGTTGCTTTACTGTGCGAGAAAAACGGCATCAATTTTGAGTTTCCACCAGGAAACAAACTCATTACCACGCACGAAAAGCGAGCGTGCTAGACATTAGGCCATGAACGAGCTTTATTTCTGTCCATATGTTGAAAGAATAATTATCTAGGACAACATAAGCATAACAAACACTATAGGATTATCAACTCCATGAACTTGTCTCAACACCGTGGATTTCTTAGTTTTCAGATAGACACAGAGTTGAGCATCATGTAGTTGAGAAAATTGAATATAATTTAGCTTTACGGGGACACCTTTTAACGATTACATGTGAGTAATTGTGTACGAATTTCCTACGTTAAGACGTAGGTTTCTCAAGGAAAATTAGGTATATACTATACAAATAAATTCAATAATAAATACCATGGTGTTGAGTAACAATTAATATACGCACCTGCTTTCCACACAAACAAATATTTTTCCTATAGCTTCACACACTTCCACAACATTTTCTGTTTTTCAATCAAACATGCCTGCCTTGTCGTCTTGTGGATGTTGCAAATGTGGACAAACCTGCCATCTATTGAGAGCAATACAAATTTTTTCTCATGCCATGGATTTCAGATGAAATAGAAGTGACAGAAACGAAGTATAATCAGGCTTTAGAAAATAATCGTAATAAAGGTTTACTTTCCATAAAACCGAAAAATTTATTTTATTTATTTATTTAACAATCACCAGATACAGCTCAGAGACCAGTTTATGCTGGATATCCAACAACAACAATAACAATGGAAAGGATTTGGAAAGGTATCGGCCAGGGCCTGTTTAGTAGGTACCATCTCGGCATTTGCCTTGCTTGGTAGGACTGAGGAAAACCCTGGGAAAACCCCAGTCAGGATGGTTGGCAGCGGGAATCGAACCCACGACCTCCCGAATGCGAAGCCAACGCTCTACCACTTGAGCTAGTTCACTCGGTAAATTGAAGGGTTCTCTTCCATGTAATGTCCATTAGATTATGTTTGATTTACGACTTCAATTGTAATTTACTGATTGAAGGCAGTCAACTGTATTCTGTGATACCCCATGGTGTTGAGAAATCTGGGTAATAACTTTTTTACGTATGTTCCGTGTTCCGTGTAAGTATGTGAACGAAACTTATACACGGTATACCTACTATGTGACGGTTACTGTATATATATATATATATATATATATATATATATATATATATATAGTATTCTCTCTAATAGTAGTTTGAAGAAGTGCCCGTGACAGAAAATTTCCCTTTTTTGTGGAATCATCCATATATATATATATATGGGTGATTCCACGAAAAATGGAAATTTTCTGTCACGGGCATTTCAAACTACTACTAGAAAGAATCACCTCATTTTTATTTTGTTTGGTAGTAACCGTCACAAAGTAGGTATGCCATGTATAACAGTTTGCAAATATAACACGAAACATACGTAAAAAAATAATTATTACCCAATTTCTCAACACCGTGGGCTGTCACAGACTATAGTTGGCTGATTTTAATCAATAAATTACAACTGAAGTCGCAAATCAAACATCATTTAATGGTAATTAAATGGAAGAGAACACTTCAATGTTTCGGTTTTGTGGAAAGTAAACCTTTATAACGATTATTTTCGAAAGCTTGAATATGCTTCGTTTCTGTCACCTCTATTTCATCTCAACTCCATGGCAATAGAAAAAATCATCATTGCTCTCAACAGATAGCATGGTCGTCCACATTGGCAACACTCACAAGAAGACAAGGCAGACATGTTTGACTGAAGAACAGAAAAAGTTGTGTGCATGTGTTAAAAGCTATAGGAAAAATATTTTTGTGTGTGGAAAGCAGGTGCGTATATTAATTGTTGCTCAACACCATGGTATTTATTACTGAATGTATTTGTATCGTATATACCTTCTTTCCCTTGAGGAACCTACGCCTTAACGTAGAAAATTCGTACACAATTACTCACATGTACTGGTTAAAAAGTGGGCCGGTAAAGATAAATTATATTCGATTTTCTCAACTCCATGTCCATCTGAAAACTAAGGAATCCACGGTGTTGAGACAAGTTCACGGAGTTGATAATCCTATAGTGTTTGTTATGCTCATGCTCTTCCAAATATTTGTGCTTTCAATATATTGATAGAAATAAAGCTCGTTTATGGTCTAGTGACTAGTATGCTCGCCTTTCATGCGTGGTTCTGGGTTTGTTTCCCGGTGGAAGCTCAAAAATTAATGGTGTTTACTTCGCAGTGAGGCAATTGAAAAACTCATGTGAGTAGAGATGTACTGAAACCTGATCGCGCAGACCATAGCAACGGTCGTAGGAGCCGACACGCTGACCACGTGTCATTCACACTCAAAGGCCGGCTGGTGCGTCCTAGCCCATTTAAGGAGTATTTCGCGGAAGTTCAGATTTGGGGCTGCCAGGTAGCCGGAGGTAAAACTTCAGTCAAGTCAAGATGGATGGTGTCTGTTTTTAACCTATTGATGTCTCAATCTTATAATCAACTAATTGTTTTCTTTTCAGGGATTGTCGAAGAGTCTGAGGGCAATATACGGACAGTCAATTTTATGACGCGGATCGGGAGGAATTTCTCCTGGCCTACTAAACCTGACGTTTAAAAAGCGTTGACAGTTGTCATTCTGTGTAGACTAGAACAGCCCTTCCCTGTTTCCTCAAGACATTTCCTTCATTGGAGTGGAAAATGAGGGCTACTTAACAAAGAACATCGAATTATCCAAAGAAAACAGAAATGATGAGTGCCTTACACTGTCATTTAGTGTGCATTATACAGGGCGTTTCAAAACAATACCGACAACGTTTGGGAGGTGATCCCTAACACCAAGATAAGATAAAAAGTATAGACCAATCTGGGTGCACAAATGCTTCCTTTCGCAGTTATAGGCTGCCGAAAACATGAAAAAAAAAAAATGAACTTTAAAGGTCCATAGCATAAAACTATGGGACCTACTGTAGTCGGGTCAGACTTCACTTAGGAATTAGTATGTGCGCTATCCAAATATCCATGTTTCAGAATCTTGCGGTACTTCCACAACAACTTTTATAGAAGTAATTGGTGAGTACTTCAGATTATACGCCCGTAGCCAAACTCCCTCTTTTAAAAATGGCTTCGTGAGTACCTCAGGATTCTGAAACATATTTTTGGATAGTGCACGTATTAGTTCCTAAGTGAAGTCGTGACTCGACTACGGCAGGCAGGTCTCATAGTTTTGGAGCTATGGACCTTTAAAGTTCATTTTTTTCCCATGTTTTCGGCAGCCTATAACTCCGAAAGGAAGCATTTGTGCACCCAGTTGTCTATACTTTTCGTCTTATCTTGGTGTCAGGAATCAGCTCCCAAACGATGTGTGCATTGTTTTGAAAGACCTTATATATATATACCAAATATAGAAATACACTTACCAAATGTTGAAAAAATATTGCACTTTCGACGTGTTGACTTGATCACACAGAGAAGACAGACGGTTTACATAAGCTCAGAAAACAAATGAAGTAGACAATAGACAGGTTTAGTGACTACTTCGTCTGTTTCGTAAGCTTATGTGAAACGTCTGTCCTCTCCATATGATAGTCAACATATTGAAAGCGCAATAATTTTTCAATATTCGGTAAGTGTATGTGTATTTCTTTTTTTCTTATTTAAGTCACATATTCATATATATATGGGGTTGTGTGTGTTCGTTGGTGAGTCAAGTCCTTGTAGATATATATAAAGTAAACGAACTGTTACATAGAAAACTCAATTGCAAGTTATTCATTGTTTTAAAAATGTAATAATTAACATAAATGTTGTAAATTTCCTTTATAGTTTCAGAGATAACAGAACTGTTTATCAAATGAATGACACATTCTGCGTGTACAAATAAATAACCAAATGTTATTAAAAGGCGTGCATTATCATATTCTTCACATTGCCAACATTTAGACTATTTTGCTTGGACTACAAGGTTCTTTGAATAGAATTTATGTTGTTAATATGAGAGACCATATATAAATTCTGTGACTTTGTTCCCTGTTAAACTTCATTATTTTATTCTTTGAAATGTAACTGCTTATTTTTCTCTTATAGCCATATTATATCCAAAATGAGTGAATTCTGGAGAGATCCTTCAGATGCAAATGATGATGTTCCTGGTGATGATGATAGTGATAGTGAAGTTGAGGCGGCAGAAGATTTCGATTCCTGTGATGAAGGAAGCGATAATGAGTCGCATATCGATAAATATATGGTAGATGAATCTCTTTTCGAAGTGGATGATAGCATTGAAGGCTCTAGCTCTGGTAAGATTATTTCACCACGCTTGGAAGACGATAGGCTAATTTTTCTGTTTTATTGTTAGTCATAAGCAGTAATTCTGGGTTTGTATGTTATAGGCAGCTCTTCGTATTTTCACATCGCTTCTGCGCTCATGGAGAAATCATATGTCACAAGATGACAAAAGTTTATTTGTTCAGGTAATCTACTCTCTCAGTCTTTGTTAACTTCAAAACTCTTGTGTAAAACTTTTGTAATTGCTTATTTGATTCGGTAGCTTTCGTTAGTGTTTATAGTTAAGTATTTTCTCAGCTCTCACCAAGTGGGCTTTGTGGTAGACAACACCATGTGTGGATTTCCTCGGGCTCGTTTTTCTCCCAGTTGTGTCATTCCACCATTATCTTCTATCTCATCATCACAGACTCCCTTAGCCTCAATGCGTAGTCGTTTGACGTTAATACAAGAAAACAAAGTTAAGTATTTTCACTAATTACAAGTGGATCAATTTATGTATTTATGCAAACGAAAGACATTTGTAATAACGATATCGCATCAAGAATCATCTCGACTGATTACGGCAAAAAAAGCTTTGCATGAATTCCGCCAAACATCGGAGGCTGCAATGAATTTTTCGCTTATTGTACAATGTTATAAGGGAACGTAAGGGCACGCGAAAATGACACAAGAAAAGTGCAGATTGTTGTGTGGGGAAACCTAAAACATTTAAAATCCGTTTCAAGCAATGTTGCATTGTTGGTATGGTGAGGACCTAAAGAAACATCCTGCTGAACTAGGAACGTTGCGTTTTCATTTAATATAGGATGCCTTACCAGTGTAAAGCCCAAACGATTGGCAGGATTTCAGATCGAAAACCACATATTTCCAGTAATTTCTTCTCTATGTATGTAATATTTCCTATATTAATATATTTTTGCAGTTGATTTCGGATATTTTTTATATTTTAAACATAAATTCAATATAATGATACTTTTTTTTTTTTCTAATTTCTGAACAGTGTTTCTTCAACATGAAATGCTCATGGAAGCACACACCAAGGTACTTATGCTTTTAATAGCCATTACTTTTTGAAGTCTTATTATAGTAGAATAGTTATTAATATCCTACATTATACGCCTGTTCTAAAGAATACGCTCTTAGCTTTATAAACTTTAAAGTTAGTTGTTGATTCGAAACTACTGTGATAATCTATTTTGTTTTACTCTCTTTTTGCTCTTGATTGCTTTCAGCTTCAAGAAATAGGATTTAAAAAAAAAAAAAAAAAAAAATTACAAGCAGTCTAATGGAAATATTCTTTGTGAGTGATTTTGTTTTCAGTTTTCATTCAGGTAATATTTCTAGCGTACTATAGTGGAGCCAGCGAGAGAAGGTCCCTGACAGCTTACAGTGACGTTGCCACTACTTACCTGTCATGCCTTTTTTTCGATGCATCTATAGTGGCAATATAATTAATGGTGTAAGACAGAGTGACCGTTTTTGTAACGCTAGTATCAAAATAGGGGCTCCATTGTCCGTCCTAGTGTTGTGACAGCCTGGAAAAAAAAAAAAAAAAAAAAAAAAAAAAAAAAAAAAAAAAAAAAAAAAAAAAAAAAAAACGAAAATTTTGGGTAAAAACCAGTTTTTTACAGTTTTTTCCCGAGCGTGAAAAAAAAACGGAAAATTAGGGAAAAATTGAAATTTTCGAATATTTTACTACATTATACTTTTAAAATGAAAACTTTTATATTTACTAATTTATAGTTAAGATCATTGAGTACATATGTTTCTTCTATTCGAATGGGTAAATTTTGTGGCAACAAATACATGTGCACCACTCCTTTCAATTTATCACCGTGATAGAATGAAGTTATGGCTACAAAAGGTACTAAAATATAATCCTAGTTAGATTAGTTAATATAGACATTTAAATTATCTTAAGCAATCTTATGAAGTTCCCTCTTGATGGCAGGGAAGTGTTAAAATGACGGGGCCAGAATCATTTTAGTTAATACGGATATGTTAAAATCAAATATATATTTTATGGAGGTAAATATTTTCCTTGTGCTGTGTAAAATTTCCGGAAATTTTGAACCCATTAGAAAAAAATCTTTTATTCGGAAATACTGTCAAAAACCGGAAAATATAATTTAAAAACTATTTCTTCGCCTGATGCTAATCTTAATCAAGAGCGTAAATTTGAGCAGCGAGAAATATATTAAAGAATTTAACATTTGAAACTTCCGTCCGTTATTATTAAATACTGGCAGAATACTCTTCCTCGCACGGGAAGAGTACGTTTCATTTTGGACATAAAGAGCACCAAAACTGTCACCAATGAACTTAGGGACCTCAAAACTATGAATTCGAGTCTAGTATCGGTCATTTTCAATTACTTTAACATGTTACTCTCCTCCTTTAGCAGTACTAACGGGGGCTGAATTTGAATTTAAGCGGCATCGGAAGTGTCACTGTTCATCTCAGCGACCACGGAAACTATATATTCGAGTAATATCGGCCATTTTCAATCATTTTTACATATCTATCCCTTTTCCCTTCCCCAAGCTGCGGCGCTGAATTTGGATTTAAACAGCACCGGAAGTGTTACTATTCATCTCAACAACCCCGAAAACTATGGATTCGAACTAATATCGGTCATTTTCGATATATCTTCCCTTCCTTCCTCCAAGTTGCACCGTCAAAGTGAAATGATAAAAACCATCTCAGGTTCTAACCTTATCTATGTTGAAAATTTCACCTAGATCAGCCTGGTGGTTTAAGAGTTGTTAAATTATAGTCACATTCTTTTTTATTGAGCTGAGCGAAGCGAAGCTCTTATACTCGGGTTAGCCGTTTGGTTGTCCGCGAACTCCTCCTAGACCGTTTGGCCGATCTCAACCAAACTTAGCACGCTGATAGAGTATGTCGTGCTGAGTGACAACATAGGTCGAAATAAAAAATCCGATGTACCATCGAGGAATAATCACCGAAAAACGCTTCCTCCTAGACCGTTTGGTCGATCTCAACCAAACTTAGCACGCTGATAGAGTATGTCGTGCTGAGTGACAACATAGGTCGAAATCAAAAATCCGATGTACCATCGAGGAATAATCACCGAAAAACGCTTCCTGATTACGTAGTTTAAGGTCGCTCAGCTCATTTCATTGCAATCGGGTATATACATTGCATTCCTAGTATATGTAGATAATTTGTCGCACTAGAAAACAGGTATTTGTTTACATACAAAATTTTGTACTTAAAAGTTTCGTAAAATGAGAGAACATTAGCACCCAGGGGGTAACATTGGCATAGAGCAGGGTAAATTTGGCAACGCTGTTCTACAGCAAAATTTTCTCTCTTTTTAGCTCTTTTTTCTTTAATCTGGTTTTCAACAATTCATCATTGACCAACAATTTGAAAAAACATAGTATATCAGGGTGTCTACTGACCTGGAAAACCTTGAAAACCTGGAATTAGCCTGGAATTTACTTTTGGACCTGGAAAACCTGGAAATAGCCTGGAATTGGACGAGGAACCTAGAAAACGGCGGAAAAATAGCTTACTCACCGCTAAGTCCTACCATTACTTAGCATAAAATACCACAAGAGTACTTTAAAGGGGAGTGCTTGTAGTAAAATACTCTTGTGGTATTTTATCCCATAACTGTTCAACACTCACGAGCTACCAGGGATTTATTTGTAGCCAGGGAAGCCTGGGAATTTCCCCCCTTCTAAGTTTTGACTTCCTTGTCTCTTAGTTCAGTCTTCCCAGAAAAAAAAAACCTTTTATAGGCTATATAATCTGTTATATAGTACAATAATTCAACTTCACGTTTTAGTAGCAATCCTTTATAAAAAATCCCCCCTTCTACAAAATCCACAAATAAATCACTGCGAGCTACTACTATAATATTAGTTTATTTGAAGTAATGTTTTTGACGAAAATTTACTATTATACAGGGTGAATCTTAACTAAACCGATAAACTTGGGAGGTGATTCCCGAGCCCGAAACAAGAAAAAAAATTCCTCTAACTTTTCTCCACGGTACGTAGTTTTGGAGCTACAAAGTGTCGAAAGTGTGGAAAAATGAACTTCCGAGGCCTATATTTCCAAACCTACCCAACGTAGAGAGTGCAGCTTAATATCTCTTTAAGGAAGTCTTATCTGTTTTGAACATACGATTTCCTTTGTGAAATTTTAAGCAGGATTCTCTACTTTGGATAATTTTAGAAATATAGGCGTCGGAAGTTCATTTTTCCACACTTTTGGCACCTTTTAGCTCGGAAACTATGCGCCCTGGAGAAGAGTTAAAGAGGAGTTTTTTTTTCTTGTTTGGGTGCCGAGAATCATTTCCCGAAGTTTGTCGGTTTAATTAAGGTTCACCCCTTATAGTATTCTGTCATTAGGATATTTAAAGCTACTGTACATATTTCTCAACCGGCCTTCTGGTAGGGGATATTTTAATTAAACATTTTCTTGTGTAAAATGTTTTGAGAACGTACATTTCAGTCAGTTTTTTCTTTTCATCTTGTCACTTAAAGAAACTATTACTTGCCATATGCATTCTCTAATTATAACCAGTTTTTGTTAAGAACTATATAAAATTGCATTAACTTATACGTGTTACAATAAATGTCACTCTACTGAATAGACCTGGAAAAAAAAGGAAAAATAAACCTTGAAAACTTTGATGAAACCTGGAATTTGAAAATGAATATTTAGTAGACACCCTGTATATAGAAGCGGTTGCGAACAGCTCATCAAATGAAGACCAATGTCACGCTTGTTCATGTCTCTGGAGTAATTATTCAGGCCCAGATTCGGTTCACTATATGAACTGTGTAAATTGGTTGTGTGGTAATTGCAATGAGAACACTACAGACCATGGGCCCTCGAAGGGGGCAGGGTAGGGCCCGGGCTCCCCTGGTTCACGAAAATGTATACGTAATATAGAAACCACGTATATTAAATACCAGACGTAATATAGCAACCATGGAATGGGCCCTCCCTAGAAAATTTTCTTCGTGTCCCACTGCTACAGACTTTTATTATGAATGTCCAATGTGCAATACCGGTATCCCTAATTGAGCACTTCAAATTCTGTTGTAATAATTCAACACTCTATTTTTGTAATTTTCTTCACTCAATGTTTTAATCCAGGGATGTTTGTTTTCCTATACATAAATTATACAATTAGTGGTTTTAATAAATTTAAAATATAGTAAAATATTTTAAAAAATGTTTGTAGGTGCCAATGAAGCCTCTATTGAGTACATATTTTCTAAAAACAAGCCTTATAAATGACTTGTCAAAGTTACCCATATACGCGGTAAAATTGCCACCCAAAAAATATTTTTATGCGGGCACAAATTTGAATTTTGAAAAAAATGTTACAGATATTACAAGGGAAACGTTCAAATGCCATGTTGACCTTTTTTAAAAAAAAAAAATCTTCAATAGTTTCTAAAAAAATCTTGAAAAAACTTCAAAAAACTTGCCAATGTTCCCCTATTTTACGGCAGTAATTATGTTTTAGAGCATGAGTATTCGTGATATTACCTACTGCTCTGTCTTTGAAGAAGTAATTTGGTTAAAATTAACAAAATTTCCCCAGATCAAAGAGCACATTAAGAATTGTTTCATTCAAGAGCCCTATTTGTTGCAACAGAAACTCTCTATGATGGTAGATGTGTATGCAACTGTAAAAGTTCTGTAATTAATGCACAATCACGAATAAACGACTAAAAACCATATAAAGGATATAAGTACAGACTATTAATTTTCAAGAATAATAATAATTATATTTTTGAATGCTTTTTTTTTTTTTTTTTTTTTTTTAAATCGCAATATTGAAATTTCTGAACTTACATTTTTTTTCCCACGCGTTCGAAGAAAAACGGTTCCATTACTAGTAATAAAATTAACCTAATATAAAGACTTGTTATTTTCCCATTTTTTCCGGAAACTAAAAAAAAATGGTTTTTTACCAAGAGGTTCAAAATTTCCGGAAATTTTACAACACTAGTCCCTCCGCATGTGGTAAGAAACGTCAAAGACCATCTTTTGTTGGCCCTGCTATAACACCATCAAAGGTTATCCAAGCGATTGAGTTACACAACGCGCGAAATAGGCGATAATCTATAGGGGTCAAGTCAAGAGAAGAGGACTGCTGTGTTAAAATATCAAATCCAAAGTCCAGTAATTTTTGACGTGTGATGAAAGCAAGAAGTGGTCTGGAGTTGCTATTGTGGATAATGATACTTTGCCGATTAAAAAGTCTTGCCGCTTTTATCACAGTGCTGCTCGCAATTTGTCTGTGGAATGTAACATTACTGAATGATTTACTTAGCATTCAGGATCTTCCAGTAAAGTATTTCCTCGACACCGCTGAACATATTTAACAACACCGTCTTGGTATAACGTTTAGGTTCGGATGTCGATGGCGGCAGTTCAGTAACACGACACAGTCTTGCGGCACTTTACGTTTCGATACGTAACCCACTTCTCATCACACGTGACAATGCATGATACGAACTGGTCCTTTTGATATCGACAAAGAAGCTAGAGACATGCACATCTTGTTGAGCTCTACTTACCGAATCCAACAATCGAACTTGATAGTAAAACTCAGCGAGTCTTTCGATCATTGTCGTTTTTACCTGAAAGGTGTCCACGAATTCGGCTACGGTTGATATCGGGAAGTGTATTTCAGTTGGTCAAGAACCTTTACGAAAAATACTACTCAACGTCAAGCCCGTGGTTAATCTTCACCACGAAACCAATTGTTGTGAACCGCACTTACACGAATATTTTTTTCAGACTGCGAGCCCAGTACTATGTGTATTGAACCCAAAATTAACCGGTGTCAAATGTGTGCCTTATCTGTGTTCATTTTACCCACATGCTACTCTGTCCCCATATGAGCATCGTCCACACTTACTACCTGTTGCCGCTGTAGAATTCCCTCGATTACGTCGGCACAGTTTCTTGCACTAGGAATGTCATTTCTGAAGTCGGTGCTACAGCAAATGGTGACATGTCAGAAAGGCACTTATGCAGTGGACTCTTGTTAATTCGAACTTGGATAATTCGAAATATTCAATAATTCTAACAAAAGATTATTCCCCTTGAAATTTGTATTTCAATGCTAAAAATCGTGGATAAATCGAATTTTGAACCATCTATTTGGACATGGTGTCCATATTCTGGAAAGTCAGGGAAAATCAGGGATAGTCAGGGAAAGTCAGGGAAATCACAAGAAAAGCTTGCCAAGTCAGGGAAAGTCAGGGAAAATGCACAAGAAATTGTACGATCAATTACAAATATTACAATTAGAAAGATTTCTTGTATGTTTTGCAGTTGATTCCTGGAGGGACAAACACCATATGTTGATGGAAATGTACAAGTATTTTTGTATTCACCTTCTGATGCTTATCAGAAGGTACTTTCCCGCCTTCCTAGCGGCTCATTTTTTTCTTCCGTTTTTTTTTTGTTTGTTTTGTTTTGTTTGTTTGCTTTTTACTTGACAGTAGAGTATTTTGAATCTCTTGGTTTCATACATACTTTATTTTCATCTTTTTCTAACACCTGTACTATAGGAATACCAAGTCAATATTTCAGGCTCTTTGGTAGGCTAAGCGAAAAAAATTCAGTTGTTAATATCAGTTGAAATGTTTCGCACGACCTGAGCCCAATAATGAAACATACCAAAACTGAGGGCTTGTCTAGATACTTAATAGATTGTTTCGCATGGCCTGTACCCAATGATGAAAAGCAACAGGATGATTCAAAAGACTTGCACCATAAACTACATCCGTGAACATGTGATTGTGAGTCAATGATGCAGGCATAATGGGCTTGCTTATTCCGTGAGCGCTTGCTTCCCGTAAACAAACTTGGCCTAGCTGTCAGTCCAAAGTCCTTATCAGTTAACTATTCCTTTGAACACAGTGTTTTTTTATATAAACAGGGCTCCCACTTGTCCTGTTTTCCTATATTTTGGAAATTTGTGACAATTATTATAGGACAAATATATATGTCCTTTATTTCCTTTATTTTTCAAGTGCAGTCCCAATGATGATTTAAATTGCTACATATTAGCAATATGCTAATTGTGTCTTAGGATTTTTTTTGAGGGACTAGAATATGCATATGCCTTTATGAGCTATACATATTTGCTAATTTAATTGTATTTAAATTTTTCTTGTATAGATCATTAGTTTACAATGCCAAGAAAAACTCGATTTT
This sequence comes from Thermobia domestica, assembly GCF_964235325.1. NCBI lineage: Eukaryota > Metazoa > Arthropoda > Insecta > Zygentoma > Lepismatidae > Thermobia > Thermobia domestica. Next base: position 184,178,270 of record NC_137469.1, on the reverse strand, counting down.
GCGATCAGTGGCTAAGTGATCAGTCCATATTTATTTTATTATTATTTTTTTAAGGATACAGCAGGTCTACTAAGTTTAAAAAGTAAAAAGATACTCTTATTTTGTATTAATCTAAATCTTGTTTCCGGTTGCCCTTGGAGGTGAAGGGTGACCTTTTCTTACAATACATTTATATTTTTTTCTGTGCTTCAGAGCATAATATTCTATTGTATCTACCTATCTACATAATTTCTAAACCGCAAAAGTTGGACCGCTTTGTAGTTACTAACAGTGATATACTTACGAGATAACAGGTGCTGATAGTAAACTGTTACCCCAATTTGATTACCATCACTAATATATGTACGAGCTTTCGAGAACTAACTCACTGTTCTCATCATCAGGCTTAGATGGGAGAATAGGATGGGTGAGGGCAGCACGGACGATGATGTGAACAGTGAGTTAGTTCTTGAAAGCTCGTACATATATTAGTGATGGTAATCAAATTGTGGTAACAGTTTACTATCAGTACCTTTTGTCTGGTAAGTATATCATTGTACGTAATTTCTAATTTCACTTCCAAAAATATTTTAGATGCCTTTCTTTGCATTGCTTCAGAAATTAATATCACTTTCTCTTTTTGCAGGTTTAAGTGGGATGTCAACTCAATAATCTGACCTTATGAGTCATCATAATGGCTAATAAGTCAACTTCTTTTAATGATCAATGGCTTGATGAAAAGTTGTACCCGGAATTTTCATGTTGGATTGGACGTGTACATGGAAATAGTGGATGTGCGTTTTGCAAAGTATGTTCAAAATCATTCAAGCTTAGTAACATGGGACGAAGAGCAGTGTCCTCTCATGCTAAAGGACCTCAACATCTTAAGAACTTGAAAGCTAAACTCATGCAACCTGCTGTCAGTGTGTTTGTGCCTTCCAGTTCAACAGGTCAGTCATCAGGTACAAGTGATTGTAGCCAGGAATCTGATCAAACTGTGTGTAAGCATAAAGATGATCAGCCAGAATCAAGTGAAGGAAGTGGTGAAATCAATAGCAAAAATAAAGAGCGTGGTTTACATTCATACATACAGACCGAAGAAGTTATGAAGGCAGAAATAATATGGACTTTGGAGTTGGTTGCAAAGAAAATATCCTTGAATGCTTGCCAGAACATTAGCCAAACTTTCCAGTTGATGTTTCCTGACAGCTCTATTGCTTCCAAATTTACCCTTGGGAAGACAAAAGCCTCTTATCTAGTAAATCATGGCTTGGCTCCATATTTTAAAGATTGTGTTATGGATAGAGTTAAACAGGCTTCAGATTATGTCATATATTTCGACGAATCTCTGAATAAAGTAGTTCAGAGAGGCCAGATGGACCTAGTCGTAAGATTCTGGGATGTAAATCAACAAAAAGTTTCTACATCATATCTAAATAGTGTATTTTTGGGACGGGCAAGAGCCGATGATCTTTTGGAGAGATTCAGAGAGGGAATAGGTCTTTCATTAGACAATTTACTGCAGGTTTCCATGGATGGACCAAACGTAAATCTCCTCTTCAGGGAAAAACTAAAGAGTGAAATGTGCCAACGAAATCCCGATGGAAAAAGTTTGATAGACACTGGTGTTTGTGGACTACATGTTTTGCATGGTAGCATGAAAAATGGGCTAAAGGCATCACAGTGGCATTTAGACGAGACTCTTAGGGATATGTATTACCTTTTTAATAACAGCCCAGCTCGCCGGGCGGAATATACTACCATTACAGGATCCACCGATTTCCCAAAAAAGTTCTGTTCTATCAGATGGCTTGAGAATGTGGATTGCTTGGAAAGGGCTGTGAAAATTTATCACAATGTGAAGAAATTCATACAAGATTCTACACTACCTAGTTGTCGGCAACAATCTTCTTTAAAGGAACAGATGAAAGACCCTCTGTTGAAGAGTAAGTTGGCTGGTTATAGAGTTGTTTCAGCAGAATGTGAAACTTTTCTTCGAAGATTTCAGTCTCCAAAGCCACTAATGCCTTTCTTGCGCACAGCACTTTTGGACTTAATGCATAGTTTATTGGCTCGATGTGTGAAACCAGAAATATTGCAGCAAGCTGACTCTGCTCAAAAACTGATGTCTTTGGAACTTTCAAATGAGAACCTTCTTCCTTCAGCAATGATTGACATTGGTTTTGCTACGAGGAAAGTATTAAGAGAAACCGTATGTACAGACAAGGAAATAGCAGAATTCAAACTTGAGTTTCGCAAATTAATCATAGGTTTAGTTCAGAAGTTGCGTGAAAGAAGCCCGCTGAAGTACAGGTTTGTGCGTGGTGTCACTTGTTTTGCCCCAAGTATTATTTTGGAGCAGCCATCTCTAGCAAGAAAGAGAGCGCAGATTGTTCTTGAAGACCTTCACAGTGCAAACAGGATTTCGTCAGATGTGGCTGAACAGGCAAAGAAACAGTTCAGTGTATTGTGTGTTGAAGCACAAGGTTCCTTGAAATCATACTTTTGCGAGTTTACTGCAAGACACGACGATTCTGTAGGATTAGATGAGTTTTACTACAAGATGCTAAAGGATGATGTCAAGTTTGCTAGCCTTTTGAATGTAGTGAAAATTTGCTTGATAATGTCACATGGCAATTCACCGGTTGAAAGTGGTTTCTCCATCAACAAATCACTACTTGTAGAAAATCTTGTAGAACACTCTCTGGTGTCTCAAAGACTTGTGCATGATGCTATCAGCAGTGCTGGGGGTGTAGGTAATATATCCATCACCAGGAGCTTACTACAGTCTGTAAAATGTTCCAGACGAAGGTACCAAGATTATCTGGACAAACAGAAAAGTGTACAGCGCGAAGAAGAAAAGAAAGTTGTAGAAAAGAGAAGGATTAATCAAGAGCTAAAAGATTTAAATGACAAAAGACAAAAGTTGCAGAATAACTTGAAATCAGAAGAAAGTGCTCTTCAAGCAAGAATCGATGAGCTGGAAAAGAAGAAAGGCAGTTTGTAATATGGAACACTTATTAAAAATATAAACTCTTTTATTCCCCACTTTTATGGATAGTTGTGCAATCATAAGTGAGAAATTTTCATGTGAACACATTCTCCATATTGTACAGAAGACGCTTTATTATTATTATTATCATTATTATTTTTTATTTTAAACCATGATATTTTTCAGTTTTATGTCAACATGTGCTAATATAATACATTTTGTAAACATGTAAATGTACGTTAAAAAATTTTTCTGTATCTTTGTAATCTTGTGTGCATAATATGTAATAAAATGTAATAATACGACAGTAAATAAGGTGAGAGTTGGCTGGCTATGGGGATGGTGGAGGCCAGAAAAAGTCAGGGAAAAATTGGAAATGCAGTCAGGGAAAATCAGGGAAAGTCAGGGAAATTGAGATGGAATTTTCTGTGGACACCATGTTGGATAATTCAAAATAGTGGAGCAGAAGAATTTAATGTTGGATAGATTGCAAACAGTTTTCAGTCACGAAGGATGCAGTTTTAACTGTTTTTCAGTTCTTCAGAGGCAACCGTAGAGAAAAGTGACATAGAAATACAATCTATTTGATGATGATGATGAAGACGAAATCGGCGATGGAGTAAAGAAACAGCGTGTACCAGTCTCATCTGAATCTCCCGAAACGGTAGAAAACTTAAGATGTATTGAATGTTATTAATATCGTATTTCACGCAGTAAATAAATGGAAAATTTTATTGAACGTGTACAAACTATCAAATCAAAGGAAATTAAGATCACGATATATTTTAAACGGAAACAGATAATTAAGATTATTACTCGTGTATGTGGTTCTATATGTTAATTCGGTGTAAGAGTATTTTCCACGGTATGTGTTGCTTAATTTATGAGCGAGTTGTTCGTTTGTTTGCTTTATTTTACCACGCAAACAATAGGTTCCTTTAAAGGTAAAGTTTACTGCATATTAACTTGTTTCATGTAGCCACAGTAGCCATTTAATATTTTATATTTTTTAATAATTCGAACTTTTGTCTGCCCCTTGGAAATTGAATTAAAAAGACTCAGATCTCTGTCTGTCTCTCTCTCTCTCTCTCTCTCTCTCTCTCTCTCTCTCTCTCTCTCTATATATATATATATATATATATATATATATATATATATAATAAGAGTTTCTCTTCACTTACACACCACTGATGAAGTTTTTTTTCTATCAACATGAAATCTCCATTCAGCTTCCCACTTTCCATGTTCCTTTGCATAGCTGATAACTTGAAGTTTAAATGTCGTTTTATAACTAGTATGCACATTTCTCATCGTCACTCAGAAACCAAGTGATCAACTTTGAACTTCCTTACACTGTCGCTTAAATTAGTCACGTCACCAGACCTCCCAATACGCAAAACCTGTTCTACTGGTGATGAGTCACCCCTAGCTATGCGGGAGTTGAAGAAGGGGAGGGAGAGAGATGTAACTCAAAGTACTGTGTAATTGAACTTTCTCGTAAATATAGTAGTGTAGCCTATAATCAAGATTTATTTTTTTCTATAATCTAGTGTGAAAAGGTGAGGTGCAGTAAGGTAAAGTGAGATTTAAATAAATAGATTGATAATTTGTGTGTGTACTGAAGTGAGAGAAGACTAAACATTAACTGAGTATTTTTATTGGTTTAGACGAAAGCACTGAAGATAATAGTGAAGAATATTCAAGTTTTGAAGATGATAATGAGCATAGCGATGAACACATTAGCACAACACAGGACACTAATGGAAATTGCTGCCAGATAAGTGCTAAGGATACATCAGAAGAACAAGGGAATAAAGAAAAACAAGAGGTAAACACTTTTCATTTTTTTACTTCTTTTTTGAGTACCTATCATTATCTACGCTCCGAGGGTTCAAAATAAAGAACATTATTAGTGCATTATTGAAAACTAATAAATCTGTGGAAGATGGTTGCATATTTGCATGTGGCTAGCAGCAAATTACTCAAGAGAGAAACTGAATTTCCTCCGGCAATTTACATTTTATTGCTCAGCCTTGCAGGTTAATAAATGTTATCGGTTATGTTATTTATAAGGTTAATTTCAGTTAACCTGAAGTTCCATTAAACAGAGAAATAAGAAACATGGCTTACAATGTACAGTAGGACTCCCATCTCGTCCACCCTCGGCTGGTTCGCCACTCCGGTTGATCCGACCGTGCTCGAGACGAACTTACCCCGACTCGTCGGTGACTCATAAGGCCCATTGTAGTTTACTGCCGTTGCGGCATTGCTGTTACCGCACATTCGCGGTAGTGCTTTCTTGTATCGTGTCTTTCGTTGTGCGTGTTTTCTGTACTGTACATTGTATTATGCAGTTTTTAGTGCTTACTCTTCGTTGGTTTTTACTGTAGAGAACAATACAGTCATTTTTAAGTTCAGACATGGTTTATTTTACTGGAAAGCCGTATTTCTCTGTATTTTCTGATAATCCATTTTTTTTTTTTTTTGGGTTCCGACCATACACCCAGTCCCAAAGGTGACGGCTTAGAGGGGTACTTCTGTACTTCTATTTTTCTTTCCTTTAATTGAAATAATTAAATTGATTTAATTGAAATGCTCAGTCCACGCGGAGGTCTTCTGCAGCGGTTTATACTGGATCACCGAACTCTATCTTTACATCTCCAATTGTGTTTTTTAAGATTTTCTATGAAACAGATTTTACACAGAGTATTCTGTAAACGGAGAATGGCTGAAACTTCATAACGAAGAACTGCATAATTGATACGGTTTACCAAACATTGTTAGGGTCATCAAATCTAGGAGGCTCAGGTGGGCAGGTCATGTAGCCAGAATGGAAGAAAGTAGTAGAGCTTTCAAAGTTTTAACTGAAAGACCAATCGGAAAACGACCATTAGGAAGACCTAGGCGCAGGTGGGAGGACATATTAAGATAGATCTCGCAGAAATAGGAATACAAAGTAGAAAGTGGATCCAGTTGGCTAAGGATAGAAGTCAGTGGAGAGCTTTTGTGAGCGCGGCATTGAACCTCCGGGTTCTATAGGTCATAGAGTTAGTTTAGTTAGTTAGTATTCTGTAAACTTTATTTCAGTTATAATTATTACCTGTTAACTGTTACTGTAATTTTAACAGTCCACTTACTCTTATGTCATAAACCTAGTTGTTTCAGTTGATAGTTATTTATGGAATTCTACAACTTCTTTATTTAGTGCTACTGTGAAGTTGATTTTCACGAAAATTCATTTTGTGACTGTTGTAAACACTACAGTCCGCTGTGCATATATTATAAATATATACAACTCACGATGTTTGAACCTTAAACTACTATGATAGCTTTTATTACTATGTACAGGTTAGGTGTTCTTAAATAATCTTCTGAACAGATCAGGAGATGATTCAACCTGTACATAGCCATAAAAGCGATTAGTTCAAGAGTGATTAGGAATCAGAATAAACGCATAATTTGGTTGGATATTTTTGAGAAGTTCAACTTCCGATCCAGTAGTGAATACTTGTCTGTCGTAAGTTTTAAATTTTCTCTCTGCTACAAGCTCGATTTTGCTGAAGACATGTGGCATTCCGCAAACTATAAAACAACGAAGAACTGAAGTGACATATTCTGAAGGCTTTTCTTTACTTCAGATAGGCCCTCGAAACAAGTCTGCAGTAGATACGGAAGAGTGTAGTGCCTGTTTGTTTGACGTTGATCATAAATTGTTGAAAATGACAGACTTCTCATCAGTTTTGAAAAGAGAAATCTATTGAAATATTTACAAATATTTTTATACTCAACAACCATAAAGCAAGTACACAATGCAGGGCTCCAGATGTCCTATTTTCCTATTTTTTCCTACATTTTGGAATTTGGGTATATTTGTCCTATATATGCCCTATATTTTAATCATGTCCTTTATATTCTGTATTTTTCAGTTATTGAATTATACAAGCCAAGGGCACTTCTAGTGACAATTTAAATTGCTACATATTAGGAATATGCTAAATGTGTCTTAGCATTTTTTCTGAGGGACTAGTCACTAATTTGCTTTTTTCTATCCTCTCATATCCACTTTTTTTCTTTGTTTCCAATGTGCCTATTCTTCCCCGTGAAGCTTATCTGATGAACCTTACCATGCTCCAGTTTCTTATAGCACAAGCTGTATTAGCATTTTCATTCAGCACTCTGTGCAGCAATATTGGCTAGACATTGAGATGTGTTGGTATTCACCAACATATCCCAACGCCTTCCAATATTGCTGTACATAATAAATATGCAGGGAAAACTTGAGAATAAAAATGTGTCGTGGAAACGTCCTGAAGAAAGTCATGAAAAGCAGAACAATTGTGAAAATTCTGGAAATTATTTATAAACTGGAAATGTCCTGAAATTTATGTTGTATAACAGTTGTTAGAAGTGTATATATAATTTGCAGAACTATGATGAATGAAATATTGTTACATTATTTATTTCAGAGGGAAGTATGTTGATCAAATAATTCAATGTTTAATTAGATTCAGATATTTCATTATAGAGAAATAAGTTATCAATCTTCTTTTTTCATTAAGATTTTTGTATTACTCTAAATTTTGTTCGCAGTAGCCCATTAGGGTGAAGGGTGGCCTTTTCTTACAACACATTTATATGTTTTTCTGTGCTTTAGAGCATAAATTCTATTATGTAAACCAAACTGTCCTATTTTATAAACTACACTGTCCTATATTTTTTTCAATGTCCTGCAGGGAGGCCAGACAATGTTATCCATCTTAGATTATTCATTTTTTTTTTCGATCTTCCACATGTGTTCTAGTATATCAGATAGTAGCAGTCCGTAATTGGCCTAAAAAGTTGAAGAAAGGAGGAAGATACGCAGAGTAGAACAGCTTTTCAGAGCGTATTATGTAGGCTTGTTGTACGTAATGGAGTAATTGAAAAAAAAGATGCATTCTTTTAAATTTAAAAAATGGGATTTACCCATTTATCACCAGGCAGTTGTGCACAGACGCACATGAAGTGCACAAGAAAATGTTTCTTAAGTTGTTTGCGTAAGATTGTAATTGTACAGTTGCAATGTGATCAACATAGCGTAGAACTGTAGCCACGAAATAGAGAAAGGAACACGACTGACACATCTAGTTACTAGCAGAATGCAGATTTATGTTCATATGTCTCTAATTGGTCTGGGCAGTTGAAACAAGAAGGAATAGACTGGTAGAGCATGTATGATATTGGACGAAGCATGTCAGGAAGAAGCGGTGAAGTTGAAAAATTCATATATTTTTCGTTTAAAAGTGGAACTTCCCTTCTTTGTCCTCATGAAATAAGGCACACAAATGCGGAAGAAAGTGTCCATTAGAGAATTCTTATACGATTCTAATTGTACTGTTATCATTTGATTACCACAACGTGATGACTTGTAATCCCGCACTGCGAAATAATGCGGTGCGATTTTCTTTATTTTAAAAAAGAAGCTGCGTTTCCTCCCTTCAACAATGGAAGAAAAATTATATTGCACTTGAGAACATTAGATAAAACTACAGGCATATATTTAGAAGACATAATTATGAATTTATTATGAATAACCAACCAATGTAAAATATTTTTTGACGGGTGTTCTTGTAATCTTATTGTTATCACTATCTTTACTGTTATCACTTTTATGTTTTTGCTCTCGGCTAAATAATATAGCTACACATTTGTCATCATCATCATCATCATTATCATCATCATCATTATTATTATTATTATTATTATTATTATTATTATTATTATTATTATTATTATTATTATTATTATTATTATTATTATTATTAGCATTATCATCATCATCATCATCATCTTCATCTTCATCATCATCATCATCATCTTCATCATCATCTTCTTCTTCTTCTTTGCTCTTTTGGCGCGTGAACTTTATTGTTGCTGATATCACTCACGTGCCTCTGCGCGTAGACCCATTCTTCCTGTCATAGGTAGAGTGAAGTAGAATCATGAGCCTCCAGCAAGGGCGGCTCTGGTAATGAAATAAGGGTAACACAGCTCCTCAATAAAGTATGATTTTGTTTTCTCAAAAGACAATAAATAATAGTAAGATTTACACTATCTGAAGACTGTATACAATCGCTTCGCAAACTGACCGTTTGATCACTGACAGTCGCTTAACCTGAACACAGCAGTTGATCGAATGAATTAAAAGGTTAACTATTTAGCTCTTTGTTTACGAAATGCATTTCACGATAAAATGAATGGATTAAAGTATCTGTTTTACTATTCTGTGTATTCAGTATATACAAAAGTACACTAATAAATTCACTTTGAGTAAATGTAGCGCACAATTGGCAGTAAAACTCCGGTCTGTGTGCAGAAATAACAAATGACGGCCCAATTCGAAGATTGTTAAATGTTTGCACCAGAAAATTGGACGACGAAGTGATCGCGTCAGAAAGTAGTTGCAGACTGATGGCGGAGCATTCCGGTTCTACCCTTGTGTCTACACATTATACACTCCATTGAACGATTTGATTGACTCTTAAAATTAGAAGAAAAGACGATCTGTGAACTTCCGTCAGCTCCAATTCTCAGGACAACTACAGAAAGGAAATATGAATAGGTTCTTCATTTAGGCAAGACATAACTTTTCAAGTTCATGGAAACATGTAGCAGTAATGCGACATAACGGGTACACTGCTAATCGCGAAAGGGTTTAAACAATCTTTCCTTTGATGCGGAACTAAAGGCAATGATTTAGTTAGCAAGAAATATTCAATGAATTTCAAAACGATTAACAATTTATTCATAATATATGTAGAGATGCAAAAAAGCCGGCTTTTTTGGGGAAAAAACGAGAATTTTGGAAATTTTGGCTTTTTTCAATTTCATGATTTTTCTATCTAAATAGCTTTCTTATAGTATATTCTATAGTTAGATAAGGATTCCATGACCTAAATGTCATATTTCGCTCTAAAATTCACCATCAAGATGGATGGAGCACATGTTTTACGAATTAAAGCTAACATGAAGAATGTAGTATTTGAGGGCAATTTTAGAGGCTATTTAACTTTATTTTAACTTTTGAGTTATCGACATTTTTTTCTTCTCAGAATCATTTCAGTTTGTCGTCTGTGTTTCATTTCTAAGAGCTTAGTACTCTAGCTTCTAGCGCAAAAGTTATACTTACGTTTTTCTATATATCCGTCAAAGCGTACGTTTTTCAATATATCCGTCTAACCACATTTCTGTTATACTGTAGCTGTGCAACGATTTAGCAATAATTTTCCGGATACAACCTTGAATACTAATTTATACAAATAATCAGTAGCGGATTTAGAAACGTACTTTGGGACGGGTTTCTCTGATTGTTTCATTTTCTAAAATGTCCTAATTTTATTTGGGAGGAGCTTGAAGTTTATGAGTACAGGCATAACTAATACTGTATTTTGTTTCGTTTATATATTTAGAGATAATCTTCCGGATACAACCTTGAAGATCATTTTATACTGAGAATCAGTGGCGGATTTAGAAAAGTATTTTGGGCGGTTTTTTTTTTCTTACTAATGTTTAGTTTTTCTAAACATTCGTAATTTTTATTTGACGGCAGCTTAAAGTTTATGAGTAAAGGCATGCATGACTAATAGATATTTAGTTTGTTTTAGACATTAAGTAATTTTGTGAAACAGGCTTCAGTCCGAAAGACCGCCCCCAAACCTTCGCAAAACCGTCACTGCTGGTAATTAGTAATAATGACGATTTAAAAACAATAAGAAAGGAAGTCGGCCAACTCACAGTACACGCACTATTTCTACTTCATAGATGGAATGAAGAAAAGTTTTGTCAGAATGGTCGAATGCTGAGTTGAATCCCGGATTTCCCGATAGAAGCGCAAAAGCTCCACTCAGTCATGTTTGTTGTGCAGTTGTATTTATCTTAACTTAAATATATTCCGTAGTCTTTTTTTGTGTGTGTGTGTTGGTGAGGTGGGGAAAGTTCCATAATGATATGAAGGGTGTGAGACAAGAACATGGTAACTAACAAATTTTAAATTGCTGAGTTATGCAGCACCAGATAGACAGCAACGCATACCGCTTCGTTTAATCCCTCATGTATAGTCTTATGTGAAAAATCAGCTTTCCGACTTTCAAAATGGATTGTGCAGCAGAAAATTTCTAATTTCTTAAAATAGTAAAATTGTGAGTTACCATGTTCTTACCTCACACCCTTCATATGTTGAATCCCTCTTGTTAAAAATACTGAACTTGAAGACTGAGTAAACCGTGATGGTGCTTATATAAAACTGTAGAATTTCAAGAATATACAAAACCAAAACCTCTAAATGTGCTGCCTTTCAGTGTATCATATAAATCTAAGTATTTTTCTTATGTTTTATTTTAATTTTATTTTGTTCCAAAAAGAGGGTATGGAATATTTTGAAGTAATAATACTACATAGAATTTTGCTACTCATTTGAGTATTTTTTTAAAAGAAGTATTTACTTTTAGGGTTGGCTGGTTTACACCAGCTGTTTTTTTTCTTTTTTAAATAAACAACTGGTTTAAACCGAAAAAAAAAAAAAATAAAAAGAACGAAAAATGCGAATCGTGTGAACTTCATGGTGACGTTTCCATACATCAAACCATCTGCATTAGTTTTATTTCCTTTTCACCTTTTAATCAAGGTGTCCCATGTTCAATTCTCGGTCGAACCACAACCCTTCTTTAATGCGTAAAGAAAGTAGCGGTTCGGATATAACTTTAAGCGAAAGTCTTCTCCTTGATAACCTCGGTATTACGTAAGGATGTTAAGCCTGAACATACGAAACGAAACTAAATTGTATATTTCTGCATGCCTGAATGCCTGTTGTTTTATAAAGACGAAAGGGTTGCTTAAATATGCTGATATAAATTGACAAAATTTATCGATTGCCTACGTTGCTTCCAACATTAGCTTGGATTGTACTTTCAATGATATGTATGTACTAAATTTGTAATTTAATACCCAGTTTTAGCGTACTGATTATGATACGTTGACCTTTAAATTTTACATGCAAAGCAATAACAGGATTTTTTCGTTATTGTATTACATTTAGAGTAATGACGGGATTTTCCCGATAGCTAGGGCGGGAGTTTCTCAATTTAAGAAATTTACTGACTGGACTTTGTTAAGCTTATGTGACCTCTTCCAGCATAACCCCGTTGTTGCACAATAACACCAAGGCGAAACAAACTTATCTCTGTCAATATGTAATATAAATACATAAAGCAAAATATCTAAACCCAAAAAAACCTGGTTTAAACCAAAAAAGCCTAGTTTAAACTCCCCCAAAAAACGGGTTTTTGGCATTTTCAAAAACAACCATGGCTCTTGCCAACCCTGCTTACTTTTGTATGTAGGGGTTAAAAAAAATCTTATTATATACATTGGTTAATCCTTTGGAATTCATAATGTAATATGTTGAGTAAAACTGTTTGAAATATCTTTTCGAAATTCATGGTTTATTTTCGAGGTTTTATATTATTATCGGCATCAACCACTACTCAAATGAGTTCTTGTGCTGTAGAGAAGCGAAACAAAATCTGGTTCATCAATTTAAAGCAGAATTTTCAAAAAAGCCCAAAATTTCCCAAGCAAAAAAGCGAAGCAGAAAAACCGAGTTTTTTTTTTTTTCAAAAAAGCCGGTTTTTTCCGAGCCCTTGCATCTCTAAATATATGTAACAACTAATAATAGTGATAACCAAATATATTTAACACTTAACATAACAAACAACACTTGAAATTCAAGTTTCCCCTTTCAATTCTTGTTGATAGCGGTGTGAACAATTCCACATTTCAACGCCCATTAATTACTCCTATCCAGATAACAAATGAAATAACTTTCTAGTTTTAATACCAAAGATGTTTTTAGTTAATTTAACCGTTAATTTTAAAATAAACAGAACAATAGTTACGTGTGATCCGATGAACATATCCCTCGGCATCGAAGTATTAATCGGTCCAAAAATGGCGCAAATTAAAAGGTTAGAATTTAGAACATACTTACGGTCCCGTTGAATATGCCACATCAAACACACACTTACAAACGATTATTTATATAATTGATCACGTTTCAGGCTTTTGAATTCACACCACTTCACAGGCGGATCTTGGATTATTCTCAATCACTCACAATTACGAAATTACTTCCAATTCAACTTAACAAAACACTATTACAATTTCTTAAATCAAATGTGTATTCTTAGATCCGACTTGTATTACCTTTTCTTCTGTTCTGACGCTAATCGGAGGTTGACATTTTTACCACAGTTCATAGGTGGCGCTGTTAACTCTCGATAAACAAACGAAGCACGATGTTCATTGAACCTGACCTACTAACATAAATCATAGTTGCTAACTGTATGCGGAAATAACTAATCAGCTGTTCCAGTGTCCAGACTAAAGTTCTCTTTTTTTTCTTTCTTGGAGAAATTTTACAAAGAGGAATACAAGCTGCAAAGTAAAGTTGTAATGTTCCAAAGTAAAGTAAAATAATTTTACCTTCAAAGATAAAATTCAAAAATTTACAAAATTGTTCGTAAAAATTTCAGGTTCTAAAAAAATTTTTATAGTACATACATCTGGAAAACTTGCTGGTGCATTATTTTGCAGAACTAAAGTAATCTATAAACATCAAAATATCGAAATTAATAATTAAGAAAGTTTGAAATAAGGTAAGGTACACAATTTTCAAGAAGTATGTAAAGCATAGAAACAGACAGATTAGGGAAATAAATCGAGTAGCTCAATAAATGTACAGATTATTGTGTACCACAATGTAATGAAACAAAATATTTAATTGAATTGTAAAATGTGTATAAAACAGGCAATGTATGAAGTGGAGGCAGTTTGAATATTCTTTAGGATTCATAATCCAATGGAAAATTTAGACTTCCTTGACTTCTACAATGCAAATGACCGGCTATGACTTCTAGAACTAGGAAGACTCAGAAAGAATGTGCAAGAATGTTGACATGACGGAAAAATCATATAAATACTACCGGATTCTCTTCCGGGTATGAGAACTTCTATTTTGACGTCGAAACTCTGCGAGTCAAATTATTCATAATTAGTTTTGTCACTCCGTCATTCTGTCCATCAGAGGTTCTGCTCGTTATCGTTACCAAAAGTAAGTGATTATGCATTGTCTTCTCTAGTCTTTAAGTCATACCAGTCCACATCATGCTCTGTAGTTATTCAGTCATTCAAGATCAGTTCATTAAATTCTTATTCTAAATTATTTCTGTTATCGAATTTTATCTTTGGAATTCTACTCCCATGTTTCTAATTAATTTTGAGCTACGCTATCTACGCCCCCAAGACTTGCATTAATTTAAATTACTTCTTGGAGGAACTAGGTGGATGTTAAGGCCATTCAGTAGTTTTCATGTGTGAGAATTGTTTGGGGTTCGCGACCCAGACAAGAGGTCTCCGTTCGACATGCCTCCAAAAGTTTCTAACTGCCTTTTACGTCACAAAACCGGTCACGTTTAAGGTAGATTGCAAACCTATTTTAAGGTTTTAGCAAGATTGTTTAATTGTGGATTGCATAATTGTGAGAATATTTCACTCGCTCACTACAGAAGACTGTGAGATAATATGCCCATGAAGTATACTCGCAGTAAGCGAGAATAGCCTAGATCATGTTTTAAGATATGGTGGACAACGCGATACGTTTACAAAGATATCGTGTGGTCTGATGAGTCCACATTGAAACTCACATACATGGTAAAACGACACATTGTGTCTACTGGTTCGCTGTAAATCGAGAAATCTACATGTACAAAGCAGTGGATGTGTAATGTGTGTTGTCTTATCATGGTTTGATTGGGCAACTTTCCTTTAACGGCACAATTACCAGTGAGAAGTATCTGCAGATGCTAGAGACATAAATTTTGCCTGCCGTCAGAAACCTCTATGGGGACGAGAGGTCTCAACAAGATGGTGCCCGACCCCACTACCATCGTTTCAGTCAGTTTTATCAATGAAAATTTTCCCGAACGATGGATAGATCGAAAAGGGTTTGTTGAGTATCCCCACGTTCCCCCAGACCCCTCTCCTCCATACTTATGGAGGACTGTTAAGAATGTTGTTTATGGACAAAAGCTTCAAAGGTCGCATGACCTACAAGCAGCCATCGCACGTTCCTGTGCAGTTATCGAATTTGACAGTGCAGTCGGTAGTTTATAGAGTAGCTCGGTGGCATTGCAAGTGTATTGATGCTAACGGTCAACACTTTGAACACATGAACTAATATGTTTTTCACCACACATTGCAATGTAATGACAGAACAAACAACTGCCAGAGATGAGACGTTTCCGTCAGTCTATTTGAGAGTTACAATTAAACAGTGTATACATTTTCTTGAGCCACTATTGAGTTAGAATTAAATTAAAAAAACTTACGGAATTACAACCAAGAAATTGTTAATAAGAATCGTAAATACTAATAATCACGCCCATCTTCAAAGGAAGTTAGTTATTTCGAATTTGCTTTGTCAAAAATTCTATACAAAATTATCAACTTTGTGTACATTGAGATGGACTTTCCTTTCACTACTTTAACACGCACCTGATATCAATGAGTATGCGTGTTGTTATCTAGATTATGAAGCTTTAATTATAAGTGTATCATGAAAACGAAAGGTTATAGTTTGTTTACATAGAATTGTTTATCTTAATTCGTGGCTATTATTATTATTATTGTATACATATAAATGTTTGTGAGCAGTATTTTTGATCCGAAGCTTGTTCTTTCGTTCCGTTTGAACCGTTAGCAGGTTTCCTCTTTTAGCTTCAGGATGGATTATCGAGTCAAAAATAGTTCAAAAGACCCCCTTCCCCTCGAAAAGGAAACGCCAGTAGTGTTGTCTATCGTGAATTCTACCAACTCCTTTAACAACGCAGAGAAAATATATTAACAGCAACTTAGAATCGTGCAAATTACTCATTATTTTGATCAGCTTTCAACAAGTTGTATTGAGGAACTTTTTTTCATAGTTTTGATTTAAAAAAATCATAGACCGAGATATACAATGTGTTTCAAAAAGAATAGCCTGATTTTGGACGGTAATAATTACGGAGCATTAGACGTGCCGGTAAGGAAATGAGTGTTGTTTAAGTGGCGCATGGCCTAGAGTTTCAGAAAATTGCCGTTAGATGGCAGTCAATATGTGTTCTCAGTTTGCAGTCAGTCAGAAGCGGGGTTGGAAAAAATACAAAACATGTGTTTAAAACATGAAAAAGGTGTTCAAAATGTTTTAAACATTTTGAACAGTTTAAAACATGAT
Source organism: Thermobia domestica (assembly GCF_964235325.1). Taxonomy (NCBI): domain Eukaryota; kingdom Metazoa; phylum Arthropoda; class Insecta; order Zygentoma; family Lepismatidae; genus Thermobia; species Thermobia domestica. Next base: position 184,161,993 of record NC_137469.1, on the reverse strand, counting down.
TTTAAACACATTTGAAAACCGTGTAATAACGTATTTATTAAGCTTTTTTTTTTTTTTTTTTTTTTTTTTTGCTCTTGCAACATTTTAGTATAGATTAGTAATTCTCTACTTATTTCACATCACGACCCCCCTTTAATTACATCGTCTTGCTAGTGACTTTCGTAAGTACTTTCTTGGTTGTAATAAGCTTTTTAGGTAGATTTTAAAATCTACCTACTATAGAGATTTCACACAATCTATCAACATACATGGTGAAACAAAAGTCCTCACCACCCTTGGGCGTTGAGAACGGGTTGGGGGAGAATGATGAAACTTGAAAGTGGTTTGACACATCAGATGCTGTTATCAAGCATCATGGCGGATATCTTTGCTTGGTATTCAAAATTTCAAATGAAAAGAAAATTATGTTACATGTTTTAAGGCTAAAATTTTACCAGAAATACGGCTGTGCGGTTATTTTATCCCTAAAGCAAATCATTTCAGAATTACTGCTTCTGAAAGTTTTCTAGTTATGCCTGTAGGGGTTAAGCTCGCGTTTCGTGGAGGCGAGATTTTTGAAGCAAAATTTGATTACTATTTCGAACCTGATGCTAATAAAACTATTTTAAAATAATAAATTTTCGAAAAGTAATGTTTGAAGCACACTTCATGTTGTGCTAACTTTAGAATATTTTCTGCAAGCCTATGTAATTGGTTGTTTTTTTGAGTCAATAATTTAGTGAAGAAAGGTAATATTTGGGACGTTCAGAGCACAATAGATCCAAATCCATTTTCAATAAAGTTCAGTTTTGCTTAGCAAATGAATTCTATTTCAAAACGTAATATCTTCACAGTCAAGAATCCAAAACAAATATAACTAAAACCACGCGAAAGGCCGTATGATAGTTTCATATGGCAACCGTTAGACAGGGACGTTAGCGAAACAGGAGGGCAACCGCTCCCATCTCCACCCTGAATTTTAGATTTTGGGGGCGGTAAGTCACTTTTAGAAATCTTTTGATCAGTAAAGTCCAACAGAACAAGCTTAACATCCTTACACCGAATAAATACGGAGAACATACAGATGATTAAAACTGGAAGGTTGCGTAGGTCCAATTTCCAGAATTTTAAGCAGGCCCGAAACTCGAAAGTAGAGCCACCTTTGGAATCCTTGGGCCAAAAAAATATACAAGACAGCAATATAGGCCTGTAGATCCTTACGGCCAATGGAAATGGATTATAATTGATCAAAATCCGTATTTATTCGGTGTAAGGACTTCAAATTTTTTGTTGAACTTTGCTTAGCAAAAGGTTTCTAAATCTGCATTACTGCCCCCAAAATCTGAAATTTAGGGTAGGGGGCGGATGACCTCTAAATAGCAGCAGTCATATAAAATTCTAGATTGTATCTTATGTAGTTTTTCTTTCTTTCATCTCGGATTCCTGGTTGTGAAAATATGACGTTTTCTGTCGGTGTATTTATTTAACGTAATTATGCATCATTGATTGGCATTCTGAGCTTGACTTGCTAATCATTCCCACGCTGCAGCGTACACAATATCATGTTAATATCTTAAATTTATGAGCAAGGAGGGGGAAATTAGTCCTCCTCCCCCATTCCATTAACGCCCTTGTCTAGCGGCTATCCTATGAAACTATAGTCCACACCCTTTCATGTGGCTTTTGTTCATTTATTTCGTACTCTTGGCTACAAAGATACTGCGTTTGCTGAGCAAGAGTGAACCTTTCTGAAAATGGACTTGTATCCCTTGTACTCTAAACTCTCCATATCTAAAAATATTTTATAAAAACTGAGTTGGAGCCGAATTTAACCTGCAACCTAAGTTTGTTCGAAACGCATAAAATTAGTTTTAGTTTGATTGATTAGTCTTGCATCAGTAGTAAGGCTATATGAGACAGGCTTTTGTTTAAAGTGAGATCCGAACCACTAATTTTTAAATTTTACATCGGATCACATTCAAAATCTAGACAGCAAATTCCGACGTCTCGTGCCTCTATTCTCAAAATTTAATGTTGAAAGACCGAAAATTTCGCCCTCTAGCGTGGACATACATACAGATAGACGAATAAATTGGGATCAAATTGTCCCAGACACTGACGTTCGGCACTGATGTTACAATAAGTATCACGCTTTAATTGTTAGTTATGCAAGCGACTGCCATACCGTGCGCTTTCTCGCCTGGTTCCTTCATACAAGCTATGCCAAGGCATAAAGTTTTTAAGAAAATTTAGAACTGAAGTTGGGAATAGGGACGGAATAAATTATAATAAAGAACATATTGTTGATACAAAATTAATCTTTACCTAAAGTTCTTAGTTGCATCTCAACCACATCACTAGCGTGAGAATCATCAGACGCAACTTTTGGATCAACACTTCTACCATTTGTTTAGGTTTCCAGTTTTGTCACAGTCATTTCTTTCTTTCACTTTTTGCAGCGAGCTCGTATGGTCGTTTTCTTATCTGATGGAGTTTGAGTTACTTTAGTAAATTTGCTCCAAATGATGTCCTTTTTTCTTCCCGTAAAATTCATATTAAACGATTCCAAGTTGTACGGAGACTGACAACCAACAGATGCTGTATCAACGAATACCTACGATATTTTAATTTCAGAACAGCAATTTAGCAAATAACATTGTTTGTTTTCTGAATACAACACAAAAATTTGTTTCCATGATAATTATTTCATTTATTTTTTAATATCAGTTCTACAAGTAGTCCAACCTTCGACTATGACACTTTCTCGCAAGTTAACTGAGAAGCATTTAAACAATACAATATACGTTAAAAATAAGGGCGAAAAAGAGATAAAATAAATTGTAGGTCACTATATTGACCTGCTGTAGCCACGAGAAATCAAAACATTCACATGGGAAGAAAATAGTCGTCTGAATGGGGAGCACTTTTTGACTATTTTCTTCCTCTGATATATATATATATATTTTACAAAAATAAAATGAAAATAAACATGTGTGTTGAAAACAAAATGTTTAAAACGTATACAAAATTTGTTTTAAACAAAAGTATCCTGATTAGAAGATGACGTCCGCTTAACAGAAGGCGTTTTGTGTGCTGCAGTTTGCGAAGACTGAGTCATGATTGCGGTCCATCGAGGTTTTCGTTGGCGTTTTGGCATTGATCCGCCTGCACCCAAAACATTCGTCGTTGGTATCGCCAATTTGAAGAGACAGGATGCTTGTGCAAAGGGAAGCGTCCAGGTCGGCCTCGAAATTCCGATGAAGTGGTGGAAACAATTCGGCAAACGTTCGGCAGATGTTCGTGCTTCTACTGGTGGACACATAGAGCATTTGTAATAGCATAGTTAAAACTTGAAGATTTTGTGAGCATTTTCCGATTTATTCCATTTTTGTAGTATGTTCTTATCAATACATATGGAATTTTAAAATCAGGTCATTCTTTTTTAAACACCCTCTATATATGATGAAAAGTGTCTATGGATCTTATTAAATACTCCAAAATAACTGTACTCAGACTTGCCCCTTAACGTTTAAACATCATGAGTTGTATATTCAAATAGTATCTCTTGAGTGGAATGTAGTGTTTACAACGGTCACAAAAAGTGAATTTAAGTGAAAATCAACTTTACACTATCACCAAATAAGGGACAATTTGTGAAATTCCATTAATAACCGTCAGTTGAAACAACTAGTTCTTTCACAGAAGACTAGTAAAGTGCTGAATTTATTTGAAGTTTAACGTTCCTTTCAGCAGCTAGGCTATAAGAGACGGGACCTATTGATTAACGTGGAATCCGAACCACATGAGCTCTCGCCAAGAATCGATCCCGGGTCTCCCAGGCCAAAGGCGCGTACGCTAACCGCTTAGGCACGAAGGAACTCACTAAGTAGAGTGATAGAGCACTTACTTCTCGTGCGTGGGGTCGGCCAAGTAAGTTTGTGGTGAACAACATGGTATCCCTGGGTTTTCTCGAAGTGCTTCCGTTTTCTCCACCAATTCTTCCATCATCATTCACTTGCTTTAATCATCACCTCCCTTAGGGTAAAGGGACGTGAAACTGAAAGATTTAATTTCATTTCAATGGTAAGTAGACTTACAATTCCAGTCACAGTTAATAGGTAATAATTAGAAGAAATTAAGTTTACGGAATACTATGTGTAAAATTCGTTATTTCATTGGTATATCAGAAACCATAACTGAAAATGTTAAAGAGAAAGGTCTGGCGACGAAACAAAAACCATTGCTGAAGATGATCCCGGCGTGGATTGAAAAAAAAAATCATTTTAAAGGAAAGAAAGTTTTCATAATAATCTTTATGACGTGAGGACACACAAAGATGACGTGAGGGGGAAGAACAAACGTGTTAAGGAGACTAATCATGAAATAAAACGGAATTATTAGAGAGAAAAGAAAATGATAATAAAGAAGTGGAAAGAAGCAGATTGGTTAAAGAAGGTAGGAAGAGCTAAGCATATGAACTTGACAAGGGGCTTACCTATTAAGGAATTATTTCAGAGAATTTTGGATACTATAGGCAGGAAGATTAAATTGACAAAGGCCCTTATAAGGACCAAAAATGGTGGCACGTGATTGGTTGGAAAATGGACACGGGGCCTACGAGATTGGCTGAAGGCTTCAGCCAATAGAATTTATACTTTTTCATAAGAATGACAATACATATGTTTGTATCTTCATTTATGTTCTATAGTTTCTGTATAGTGTCTGATGAAGGATGTGTTAGATATCCGAAACTGTAACACATTATAGTTTAAAATACAATGTGTGTTAAAGCTTTGGTCACTATTTCTTTTCTACTAAATATTTATTACCAACATTTCTTTATTTAGCAAACAATTTAACTAATCTGTTAATCTTATAATTAATATGAATTCCCGTGGTTAAATATAACTAGCACAATAACTGATTGAATGGAGCACTTTCTATTTGATAAACTTAACACATTTAACTTGGTGGTTTTCAAACGATGTGCTGCAACACACTGGTGTATCGGTCATTTTCATCGGGTGTGTCACCAAAGTTTAGAATTTAAAAATCAGGAAGCATCTAACAATAGTCAAAACCAGTTTTTGAGACAGACTGTATGAGCGGTAGGAAGAATGCTCATTATTACATATCACTACTGTACAGAAAGTTATTGTCTTACAATGTTATGATTTATATTATTATTAATAAAAAAGCAAATAACTGTGTCACGATTTTATGGGCATTGCGTAAAGTGTACCGTGAGTCAAAAATGGTTGGGAACCACTCCTTAACTCACCAACTTCGACTTTTCAATAGCTAGTTACAATTTAGGGAGATAATGACCTATTTATTTAAATTTCGCTTTAGCACATATCATTTCTCTTCTTTACCACATCACTTTGATCCATTAGAAGTACTTGTTTAAGAAACATAATGCTCCACACTTTTCCTCATTGCTACCGTTCTGACACAGATACAAGCTTCTATAGACATGATGTATGAATATTCACTGAAGTCAAGTCTGTGAGAGGGTGTTTGCTCCTATTGGCATAGAGACGATAAATCTCCTTAGTATAGCATCCAGCAATCCTTACAAACAAGCGAAACACGAAGTACGGCGTATTGTAGTGCCGTCTATTGTAAAATGAAAACCCACGGAATCCTGACCATCATTTGATTGTGTTTTACGGCCATTTTTGAGTTTCCGAACATTTTAACAATAAATATGTTTGCTGTAGTGTTAATAATGAATTTACCAGTTAATAATAATAATACCAATAACAGTAATGATAATTAATAACAACTAAAAATGTATATAATATGTATATATGTATGAGGGGGAGTCCGAAAATAAGTTTCCTCTTGCGTGGGAACGCCTTGCCCATTCACGATACAATCCTGATATCGCACCCAGTGACTTCCATCTGTTTTCGGCTTTGAAGAAGACTCTCGGCGACAGGCGCTTTGGAAGCAGTGCTCAAGTCACAGAAGCTGTACGACGCTTCTTTCGTATGAAGAGCCCTCAATTTCTCCTGGAAAGGTTTTTGAAGGTTATAGACCGGTATGATAAATATCTCAATGTACGTGGTACTTATGTGGAAAAATAAAGGTACATCTGATATTCAATGTCACATGCTATTTTTGGTCTTGCATCCCCACCTCTCTCAACAGTCGCCTGCGGAAACTTATTTTCGGACTCCCCCTCGTATATACGAGGGGGGACCCAAAAGATATCGGATTGAAAGAGTGCTGCCGTTCCTAGGCGTAGTAGAGATTTCTCCTGCTAGGTGGGTCTAATAGAGACCTTCCCAGATCAGTTGGCCAAGCGGCATCTGCGTAGGAGGTTAACGTTTGATCGTATTATTGTTTTTCTCAACTGTTCTCGTTTGCCGCCTGCGAAATCGTTATGGCAGATTCCAAGGAACAAGGAGTGTGTTTGCTTCCTCAGGGTGTCTACTGACCTGGAAAACCTTGAAAACCTGGAATTAGCCTGGAATTTACTTTTGGATCTGGAAAACCTGGAAATAGCCTGGAATTGGACGAAGAACCTGGAAATTTTAAAATTGCTTTTAAAATATTGTTTTTGGGATTGGTATGGAATAAGTATATTTTTGTAAAATGCAAGAAAGTTATATACTACAGCATAAGTTAAGAGCCAGTAATAACTTATTCAGTGGAGATGTAGTTGAGAAAGACAGACAGACGTGAGCAGAGTGCAGGCGGTGAATGTTTTTGAAAAGTATGTTGAGGGTACAAGAAGAGACTAAATAAGATTTTAGTTGTTTGGCATGGTTGTTGTGAATAACAATGACTATAAAAAGAGATAAATTAGTCCCCGATGATGAGAGTAAGGTAATTGAAAAAGTTAAATTTCATGATCTATTAAGTTTGTGTCTTACACTGAGGGAATACTGGCATACAAGCTAGAAGCTTTCTCTGTAGTTGCTGCTTATTTGCATAGCATGAATCAAGCTTATTTGCTGCTTTGTGAAGACATTGGTTTACATGTTTCTGTAGCAAGAGTAGTAGACAGGTCTGGAACAACATTCCGCTTATACTCCTGTGCCGAAGCTTTTTAACGGGAGTCCAAGCCCGCGGATGTCGCAGTGAACGCCATTCCCGGTAGCAGAAAGGTCTATCACCGGAAAAAAGTAAAATTGCCCACATCTTAACGGAATCACTTTTTGTATTTAGGTTAACATTTTACTAGTCTTGCAATAAATCCTGTTACACACTAACAATTAACGTTTTATTTTTCAGCCATTAAAATGGCGAAAAATAAAACTAAATTCCAGGACTCGTGAAAGGTCAGTGGAAATGGGTTATTAGGTCCAACGATCCATTTAAAGCAGGTTGTAAACTCTGCAGAACTGATTTTGACAGTAAGACTATTCATTTCAAATATGGGAGCTGGATCATTGAAATCTCATGAAAAAGGAAAGAAACATCAAATAGCTGTTAAAGCTCTTAATACACAATGTTCGATTGTAAAGTTCTCAAGCAATGTTAACAAGGAGCCTTCCTGTACAAAAAATTCTACAGCGTCTTCCAGTTCAGTGACTGGCACATCATCTATTCCAGTTGTTCAGGAGAAAAATGAAAGCCCAGCAAAAACTAGTGGTGTAATAAAGAGTTATCTTATCAAAGATCAAGTGACGAAAGCAGAAATAATCTGGACATTACACAAAGTTACGTCATGCATCGGCCAGAAGCCAAGCGAGTGCAACGGATTTGTTTCCTGAGTGTGAAGTCGCTAAAAATATGCAGTTATACAAGACAAACTAGGTTATGTCATCAGTTTTGGATTGGGTCCATATTTCCAACAAACGTTACTTCGTGAACTGCAAAATTGTGAATTTTTTGCAGTATCGTTCGACGAAAGCCTAAACACTATCTCACAGAAAAATCAAATGGACTTAGTAGTTCGTTTCTGGCACAGTGACGAAAATAAAGTTTTAACACGTTATTTAACATCAGTATTCCTCGGACATGCTACTGCCCAGAATTTGTTAAGTGCATTTATAAATACTTTCAAGGACAAGGGTCTCGATTTTTGTAAGTTACTTCAGGTTTCTCTTAATGGTCCCAACTTAATTTGAAATTTCTGAGTGATTTGAAGGCCTATCTGAGTGAAGAAAATGGTGAAGGTCTACAGCTTTTGGAGACAGGAACATGCTCTTTACATATTGTTAATGGGGCTTTTAAAATTGCGCATACCAAAGCTGGTTGGAATGTGACAAGAGTTTTTGAGAGTTTTTGGTTGGAATGTGACAAGATTATTTATTCAAGGACTTCCCTTCAAGAAGAACAGATTTCATGGCAGCATCTGAAACAGCAGTTTTCCCTCTTAAATTTTGTTCTATTAGGTGGGTGGAGAATTCTAAAGTTATCAACCGTGCCATAACTATGATTCCTGCCTTAAAAGTTTATGTTGATGCAGTGAAAACAAAACCTCCTGAAACATCAAACTTCTCTAAAGTAAAAGCCCACATCTCTGATGTACTGTTGCCTGCTAGATTAGGGTTCGTTCAGTCCATCTGTAGAACTAGAAGAATTCCTCACTAAGTACCAGACAGACAGCCCATTACTACCGTTTCTATGAAATGACCTAAACACGTTAATTCGTAGTTTGTTAAGCCGCTTTGTGAAAGATGATGTCTTAAAAGTAGCTAAAACTTCAAGAAAACTGACCTCAATAGATGTTTTTGATAAGGACATCTTAAAAAAACTTAATCTAGTTGATGTTGGTTTTTCTGCGGTTACATCGCTTAAAGGAGTGAATGCTGATATGGTGAATTTGGAATATTTAAGATTTTGTTCAGACCAAGATATAGCACGAAAACTGTCAAATTTTAGTTACAAAAATGACAGATTAGACGTTTTTCTCCATTAACTTTTAAGTAAATAAGGTGTCTCCAATGCGTTTAAAACATTCATGCATAAGATATGTGTACTTTTCCATAGCAACGCAGCAGTGGAAAGGAGTTTCTCCATTAACAAAGAGTGCATTGTTGAAAATCTCCAAGAGGAGTGCTTGATTGTCCAGAGAAGTGTGTTGGTTGCTGTGCGTGTTGCTGGTGACATACGTAATATGAATATCACAAAGAGCATGGTTCAGTATATGAGGAATGCATCAAGCAGAAGAAATGAATATCTGTAAAACCGCGGTGAAAAAGAAGACAGAGCAGCTCGAGAAAAGAAAGATATTAGGAAGAAAATAAAAGAGTTGGAATTAACGAAGAAAATAATACTAACTGACGCCGAAGCAGAAGTAGATACGTTGGAAAAGCAGGCAAAAAAGTTAAAAGGGGGGATTTTGAACTCGGGAAAAAGTAAAAAGAGATGTTGAACTCCAGAAGTTAAATGTCAAAAAATGTTCACTGTGAAAGTTGTTTCCTATATTTGTTTATATAATGTGCGTCGTTCCATAACATTTTCAGATTTTTAAACTTTCATGTTACAGTACATTTTTAAATAAAATATAACTGATGACCAATCCCCATCCAAGAAGAATGTGCAGTAACGTTTAACAATATGAACTACTTTGCGTTAAGAATTTGTATTATATATGATCATGTTCTTTTTACTTCTAAACTAATACTAGTTTGACAAAAATGGCGGGAAAATAGCTTACTCACCGCTAAGTTTTACCAGTACTTAGCATAAAATACCACAAGAGTACTTTAAAGGGGAGCGCTTATAGTAAAATACACTTGTGGTATTTTATCCCATAACTTAGCGGTGAGTAAGCTATTTTGCCGCCATTTTTGTCATTGTTCATCAACACTCACGTGCTACTACTATAATATTAGTTTATTTGAAGTAATGTTTTCGACGGAAATTTACTATTATACAGGGTGAACCTTAACTAAATCGATAAACTTCGGGAGGTGATTCTCGAGCCCGAAACAAGAAGAAAATTCCTCTAACTTTTCTCCACGGTACATAGTTTTGGAGCTACAAGGTGCCGAAAGTGTGGAAAAATGAACTTCCGAGTCCTACATTTACAAACCTATCCAACGTAGAGAGTGCAGCTTAATATCTCTTTAAGGAAGTCTTATCTGTTCTGAACATATGATTTCCTTTGTGAGATCTTAAGCAGCACTCTCTACTTTGGATAATTTTAGAAATATATGCGTCGGAAGTTCATTTTTCCACACTTTCGGCGCCTTTTAGCTCGGAAACTACGCGTCTTGGAGAAGAGTTCTTGTTTGGGTGCCGAGAATCATTTCCTGAAGTTTGTCGGTTTAATTAAGGTTCACCACTGTACGGTATTGCTACATTAGGATATTTAAAGCTACTGCACATTTTTCTCAACTGGCCTTCTGATAGGGGCTATTTGTAAAATGTTTTGTCTTGTGTAAAATGTTTTGAGAACCTAGATTTCAGACAGTTTTTTCTTTTCATCTTGTCACTTAAAGAAACTATCACTTGCCATATGCATTCCCTAATTATTACCAGTTTTTGTTAAGAACTATATAAAATTGCATTAACTTATACGTGTTACAATAAATGTCACTGTACTGAATAGACCTGGAAAAAAAAAAAAGAAAAATAAAGCTTGAAAACCTTGATAAAACCTGGAATTTGAAAATGAACATTTGTAGACACCCTGTTCCTACTTGGAAAATCGGAAACGAAAACGTACCAAATGCTTCAACAGGCTTTCAAGAAGTATACTATGAACCGTACACAATTTTTTGAGTCGTTTGGGCGTTTTAAGTATGGTCAGATGAGTGTTGAAGATCGTGCTTGTACTTGGTGCTCTTTATCATTTCGAAACGACGAAAATATCGAACAAATCTGCCCCAAAATCAGCAAGGATCGTCGTTTCATGATCGATGATATTTCAAAACAGACAGGAGTGAGTTGGAGCTCGTGCCAGCGGGAGGTTTTGCAAATGAGACATGTTGCCGCTAAGTTTGTTTCTCGCCTGCTCACACAGGATCAAATGATTCATCTGAATTTGAGCCAGGAGTTGAAAAATCAGATTGAAAGTGATCCAAACTGTTTGACCAACATGATGACATTTTCCGAGAATTAAACAAAATCTAAAAGGAAAATGTTTAAATGGTGTAGAGGCTGTAAAAAGAACTTCGCAGAGCGCATTGGACGATATAAAAGTTCCAGAGTTCCAGAGGTGCTTCAAACAGTGGGAAAGAAGATGGGAGAAATGAATCGCATTTAATGGAGAGTACCTTGAAGGAGACTGAAAGAATTTTGTAAAAAATCGAATAAATTATTTTTTTTAGAACGAAAGTCTGGTTTCTTTTGGGCTCTTCCTCGTATATATATAATGAAAACAATGAGGAGGAAAAGCAGGCTTGTAACTAAGATGTTATAAAATACATCTTACAATTGTGTAGGGTATATGTATTCCAGCATCGTGCAAGATATAGTTTTTCTTACAATGTGACGTGGCAAAGATATTTATCCTTTCTTTTGTAGATTTCACTGTGCGTTTGCCATGTAAATAAAATGAACGCATAATTTTCCGAAGAATGTATTCAAGATTTTTTAAAAATTTCAACATCCATTATTATTATTATTTTGTTTCGAATGTTTCTACTTTGAAATGTTCTATTTATAAAACTATAGATACTGCAAACAAATATTATTCTGTTGTAGATATTTTTCAGGCTAACTTTGCTGAAGTTCGTTCAGAACTTATGGAATTACTAAAAGACCTATAATGTTTATTTATTTAATTTAATGAGGTGCATTTGAAAGGTTTTCCTTAAATGTTACTAGTTTGTATTTTAGTCATGTATCTTTTAGTTTCTTATTATCTTTTCTTTTCTTCTAAGTTTAAGCTTTTTTCTTTTCTGATACTGCACTTTTTCCCTTTTATTTTAGTTACGAGTCTTTATTTACATGTCATATGTAATCTTTTTACTTTTTTTGTATGTTCGTTTTATTATTATTATTATTATTATTATTATTATTATTATTATTATTATTATTATTATTATTATTATTATTATTTTACGATATCGATTGCATGTATACCTTGTGTTGCTGGTGTATTTTGCCTCCTGTTAAATATAATCTACGACTGTTGTATATGTAGGGTTACGTGTATTATGTCCCTGCTGTTTGGGCGCACTAGTGGCTATGTGTGCTGTCTAATAAATTATTATTATTATTATTATTATTATTATTATTATTATTATTATTATTATTATTATTATTATTATTATTATTATTGTTATGTACGAAGCACAGTTTGAAATCGTATTTCCCTCTTTTGCGTATTTCTATTTCATAGTTACAGCATTTGTAAGAGATTTTGTCAAGAGAGTATATGTTGTTTGTCCACCCTTGTCCACCCTTGTTTGTCCCTTTTAGTGTTAAGAGATTTTGTCGTGAAAATGGGACCAAACAATTCCGAATATCACGAAGCAAAGAGGTATGAAACAGAAGGCTTGTCATGTAGATACTAGCTATAATCCTGTAAGAACACTTAACAGTGCGGACGAAACTCTATACCAATTGGTAGAATCAAATGAACTTGTTGTTAGCGCCCGAACTATGATATTTGATCCGAATGTTTCTAATTCTAATTGCTGGCACATGCAGTTTGACATATACACCCAAACTATCTCCCTTATAAGGGGCTGCGGTGACTCAGTGGTAGAGCGTTCACGTCCGGTGCATGGGATCCTTGGTTCGATTCCAGCCCGCGCCAGGTAAACTTTATGGTGGCCAAACACCATGTACTTGGATTTTCTTGGGGTTCTCCCGTTTCCTCTTACTTTCTTCATTCCACCATTTCATTAATTTTTCATCATTGCCGTCTCCTTTAGCCTAGCCGGCATAATCGTGGGACGTAAAACAAAGACTTCATTTCATTTCTTCCTTCCAAATATATATTTAGTCTAGGAGGTATTTTTTCCCAAACTTTTCCTTGAACGTAGCGTTGGGAAGGAGGAGTTGTATTTGAGAACAGTAGGCTGCAATGTTCGGAAAGTAAGAGAATAAAGAGAATTGTTTATTATTATTATTATTATTATTATTATTATTAATCATTTTTCTTCCTATTACTTATATGTTCAGTTTGTGTGTGTGTGTGTGTGTGTGTGTGATGTGTGATTTCGTGTAAAGTTGTTAGGTTTTTTATTGTAAAGACATCGCTAGACTCTTAGCGTACAAATTGGTGAAGATTCTTTTAGGTTCTAATACCTATTTTCAGGTACTAAAGTAGTGTCTTCATTATTTCATTAAAAACGTACAATAAAGCTTTATACTTCTTTTTTTTTTCAGGCATAGAGGCATTGTAGAACATGTTAGTATTGTTTCACACCTTTTTGCGCCGAGACATACGGGGTGATGACGTCATAACTTTTTTAAAAAAATATTTTTTCGTTAGGCCTATTTTTATTTTTTTGGCGGGCTTACTTTTGCACCTAGAAGATTGAAATTTTGCACAAACATTCAGTCCACCGAGCAGTATTTATCAGATTTTTTTAAGATCTCTGGGTTAACACAGGGGTGTCCAGAGGGGCAAAAAGGTAAAGAAAAGGGTTATTATTATTATTTTTTTTTTTACCAAAAAATCCTTTTTGCGCGATTTTCACGCACCAGATACATGATGGAGACATGTGAATAGTACCGTTTGAAAGGCTATTCTATTCTGAAGAAAATGAGGTACCAAACATGACCTTAGGATTAAATAGGGATGTCCCAGGAATTTTTAAAATCTGAAATCAGGTTTTTCTTTTGCAGTAATCTGGGTCATTGTGGGGATCATTTGTAAATATTTTCCCCGCCCTTACTATTCGAGATTAGAAGCTTGAAATTTTGTACACACATTTCTTAGTATTTTTCAGTTGATTTTCGGAATCTCTACGTTAACACAGGAGGGGGAGGGGGTCCAGAGGGGCTCAAAATTAAAAAAAAAAATCAGGAATATACCGATTTCTCTCGAAATTTCCCGCCTCAGAGACATGATAGGGAAATGTGAATGGTACCGTTTAGAAGGGTGCTCTGTTGTTATAAAAAAAAAAAAAAAAAAAGTATGAACCATGATCTTAAGATAAATAGGGATGATGCTGTAGCGGCTTGACTGAAAATCTATAATTAATCTGAAAAAAGGCCAGAACCTAAAAGAGTTAAAGAAGTCAGTTTTAAAAGTGGACCACATTTTACATGTTGTATGTCTTATGAATGTCTACTTCTGTTTCTTAACCGATATTTCGAATTTCTTCAACGAGTTTGTTGACAGGAAAGGAATCATTTTACATGAGTAGTGAGTTTACAATTGAAAAAAACTTTTCGTAGAACAAAAATGTGCAAAGAATCAGGAGCTATGTATAAAAATATCCAACATGTAGGGTAGAAGTAACTAAGTAATACAATATTGCCAGTTAAGCTTATGGTAACCAAATATAATATGAAAGTTGCTAAATGCCGTTGATATAGTAAATACTGTTGTTTATTCTTGTTTTGCTGTGAATTGTAAATATAAAACGTTTGTTATTGCCTATATTTTTTCCATTTGAAATTCTCAGTGATTTCGTGTGAAATTGTTTGAAGTTCGCTTTTATCAATATTGAGAATTGGGTCTTTGTACACATATAGGGTGGTTTTAAAGTGTTTGTTCGCAACTCTGATTATGTAAGACCTTGACTCTGGAAAACAAGTAAGTTTCCAATAATAATCAAGTAAGGCATACAATATGTACAGATTATTACTAATGTGTTGTAACACAAATTCTAGATAGTTCACGTCTAGTTAGTTTGTAAATAACGTTCTGCACGATGCATACTTTTAAAATTTTAATGAAGTTTGGATTTTTAAGGAGATATGAATGAAATGCTTATCGAAATTACTCTCTTTCAGAATGCAGATGAACAACAAACCACAAAAGGTTGTTCGTCGAAGAGGCCATCTATTTTGACTTGGTTGGAATTGAAGTATTTATACAGTAAATGCGTAGAACCGCATTTCTTGGATATAACAAATGAATTTTCAGATAGTGAGATATTTCTAGTCGATGGAGATTCCTTGTTGCTGGATGCATTCAATGATAAGAACTATAATCGTAATTTTGGTGGTCAGTTGCTGCATGTAATTTATCTCTGTGAAAGGAAGTTGCAGCTGTTTGTCAGGAAAGGTGGTGTATTTCATTTGATTTTCTTCAGAACTTGGGAGAACCTCTGGAGAAATGAACCGTCTGTAATGCTTGCCAGAGTGGCTATTATGCTTCATTTCAAGTACAACACATCGTTTGAAGTGTATGCTTTTGACGGAATGTGGGACAGTGAATTTTTGTTTCATATTAATCATTTCAAACCCACATTCATGCTGATGAAGGTCGAGAGTGAATATCGTCATGCAGATGTTGGTTGTTTGCTTCTTGAGAGTTTGCTCTGTGCGTTGATAACGTGTCATTTAAACTGCGTTGATATAGATGGTTTACATCCAGGTGTATCTGATCTAAAAGGTCATCACATGTCCAGTGAACGTAATTTGTTTTTGATGAAGTATATTGAAAAAATTCGAAGTATTTTCTGTAATTTAGCCAGCCAGCATAAATCTCTCTTTGATGAGCGTAGAAGTAATTGCAGTCACAAGGATAGAATTCTTGAATTACATCGGTTACTTAAAGTAAATGGAATGAGGAAAACAGTAACAGTGTTAAGTTCAGTCTTATATCTTGATAACTATGGTGAAGAAAACTTGGATTTGGTGCGAGTGTTCATTGCTTGTTCAAGCTTAATTGAAACTTTCCCTTTAAAATATCGTGGAGTAAAGCTCATTCAGGCAGAGTTACCGGCAACTCTTGATCAGTTTATAATTCAAATACAAGCTTGTATGACTGATGTTCTGTTGTGCCTTCACGAAGCCGAGTTGTTCCGTGAAGATGAAATGAATGCAATTGGTGACATGTGGCATGGATTATTTTTTATTTATTTTCTTTCTGTTTTAGAACTCAGGTTTTTTGACAAACAAAACATCCTGGAAGAAGAGAACAAAATTACGTATGAAAATCTTACGGAAGAACTTGCCAGGTTACGTGGCAAGGAAATACAAAAATATCCTGTTTTATCACGTAAAATTCTATGTGGTACTGAACGTCCTTTTAATCTTAGTACAACTAAGAAAATTTTGGTTAAAACCAAGGAAAATAAAGCACCTAAATCATTCAGAAAATTTCTTGAACGTACTTTGAAATCACTTCCGGAAGAATCTCTCACGGAAGAAGTTGATGACGCGTTTCCTGCGTTGAATCAAGTGAAGAATGAAGTGGAATCCAGTGAGAACGTAGACATTGTGCCTGATGCGTGGGACGCAGATGAACCAGAGCGAAACTTCCGAGAAAAGGCTGGCATAGAAGATGATTTTCTTCTGCCTAGTAGTAGTTGTCTGTACACAGAATTTGGTGGAGACTTCCTCAACTCGGGTTACTTGGTGAGTTTAAAACATACGGATGCCAAACTTTTAGAATACGTTACTCGTGACACAGATTTTCTTGAACGTTACCACTGGCATTCAAAACGGTTACTAAGTGATGAATTGGTAAGGATCAAAGACATATCTATCAGCGTGAGTGGCTGCACTAATGAATGGCAAAGACGGTGCATTCAGAAGCAACGTTCAAAGTTCTCCAGATTCATGTTTAAATATGGTGTGAACCTAGGTGCGAAGCCAATGCAACAAGAGTCACTAATGGCACGTGATGAGAAATCGAAAATGAAAGAGAAACAAAAGCAGAGCAAAAAAGCGTTGGAAATAATTCGAATGAATGAACAGAAAAAGAAAGAAGCCCTGGAAAAGAAGGAAGTGGAAAAGATCAATAATTTGGAGAAAAATGTAGAACATTTGATGAAATCAAATGAAATGAAAGGAGCACTTTTACAAGTAGATAACATTTTGAAGACCCTTGAAACAAAAGATTGTATTAGAAAGGCTCTTTTGAAAAAGGCTTTTGTATGCTATTCCTTGTGGCACGAGGAATGCGAAATCCATCCGAGAATTTCAGAAAGGGATACAACTGCAGCAGAGAAGCTTTTCCTCGTCTTAAAAGATTTGTTAAAAGATCATAATTCAGCTCTCACCTCTCAAGACAAAGCGGTTATTGCGAATTATCTATGTGAATTGGGTTTTACTGATATGGCGAAATTATTAAACCCGAAATGTAAGAGTACTAATCAAAGTATTTGTTCTTTGCACTTGTCTCCAATTCGTTTCCAGTTGAAGTATTTGTCGTATGCATTGGATCGAGATGTAAGAGTAGATCCTGATCCACGAGTGAAGGAATTCATACCAGATACGTGGCAAAGAGAGCTATTCGATGTCATTGACAAACGTCAGTCCGCCCTGATAGTTGCTCCTACGTCTTCGGGGAAGACCTACGCCTCTTACTATTGTATGGAGAAAGTGCTAAGAGAAAGTGATGATGGAGTGGTAGTGTATGTATCACCAACGAAAGCTCTAGTAAATCAAGTGGCTGCAACAGTTTGTGGACGTTTTAGTAACAAAAAAATGCCTCCCGGGATGTATGTGCATGGTGTATTTACAAGGGACTTCAGAAGAAACACACTAAATAGTCAAATACTTGTAACAGTTCCAGAATGTCTAGAAATTCTTTTACTGTCGCCTCACAGATACGATTGGGTGAAGAAATTACGCTATATCATATTTGATGAAGTTCATTGTTTGGGTGGTCAGACTGAGGGTTCTGTATGGGAACGCACAATGATGTTGATTCGATGTCCTTTTCTAGCATTGTCGGCAACAATTCGTAATCCAGAGGATCTACATTGTTGGTTACAAGAAGCTGAATTATTCAAAAAGCAGAGAGACGCGTTAGATAATTGTAGCAGACCAAGTTCTTCATACGTGGTAAAACTAGTAATACATAAAGACAGGCACGCCGATTTGAGTAAGTTCGTGTACTCTGTATATAAAGATAGGGATAGTGAAGGAACTTCAAAAAATCGGATGTTTAAATCTTTGCATCCGTATTCTTTGCTAAATAATACTGTTATCCAGCAACATGCAGGAATACCTAAGCATGTAACGTTGTCATCTAATGAGGTTCTTCAGTTATATGACGCAATGAATTCTGTATGGCCGGATAACCATGAAATCCAAAGCTTGAATCCAGATATATATTTTTCAAATTCGTCAGAAGTTGTTTTTCTTTCACGCTCAGATGTTAAGAAATATGAAAATCATCTGAAACCAATAGTTTTGACGTGGATCAAAAATCATGAAGATAAGTTCCAAGAACTTCTAAGTGTCCTTAGGGGTGAGACTGATGTTAAACCAGAGCCTCAGGACGAGCCATGTGATATTCATTTTATTAACAAAGAGATTTTATTTCTTGTTGAGAAACTGCGAAGAGAAAATATGCTACCAGCATTAATTTTTTCTTACAATCGTTATCTTTGTGAAATATTGACAGATGTTGTTACTGACTTCTACGTTGAGAAGGAATCTAATATTCGAGACATGCAAGAGAATAAAAGGAAGCAAAACAAAGTAAAAGAAGAAGAAAAGAAATTGAAGAAACAAGAAAACGAGGAAAAAACATTCAAGAACGAGAAACTAAAATATAAACGTCCTCCATTAGAAAGGATTAAACTTATGGATGATGATATGATCAGTTCTTGTACTTTGAGAGCGGTTGGAGCTGTTGACAAAGACGATTTAAAGTTCATAGAGCAAAGACTCACAGTGGTTAGAAGCAGAGAAGTGAATGGTCGAAAGAAGTTCGAAGTAGTATTAGACGACGATACCAAAGCATTTATTGCTGCTCTGAAAAGAGGTGTTTCGTACCATCATGGTGGCTTGCCTGCTAAGAAAAGGGGAAGTGTAGAGATGCTTTTCAGAATGAAGTTTCTGGGTGTTGTATTTGCTACAGGTACACTAGCCTTAGGCATCCACATGCCTTGTAAAACAGTTGTTATTGCAGGAGACAGCCCGTTTCTTAACTCTCTCGAGTACCACCAGATGTCAGGAAGAGCTGGAAGAAGAGGCTTCGATTTAGCTGGCAATGTTATCTTCTTTGGGGTTCCGAAGAGAAAAATGCAAAGACTTGTGACTGCTCGTCTCCCTATGCTCGTAGGGAACTTTCCGATCACCGTGTCTCAAGTATTAAGAGTGATGCTTCTGGCAAGTAAAGCGTCGTCCAAAGGCAAACGATCACAAGAAGCTCAGCAGGATGCGGTTTCCAGGTAAGAAAAACTTAAATTTAGGGCTGAATTTTTGTAACAATTTTTCACAGTGATGTGGATAGGCCAAATTTTTGAAGTCTGATCCAGTCCGACTAAAAAGCTGGGAATCAGAATTTTATTTGATCTTGCTTTGGGCTGAATTGACGTATTTGAATATTTAATACCTTAGAAGTTATAATAATAATAATAATAATAATAATAATAATAATAATAATAATAATAATAATAATAATAATAATAATAATAATGTCACTAGAATGACCAACTAACCATAACTTTTCCTCAATAGAATAATTCTTAGTTATTGCAAGAGAATGCATAAGTTCAGTTTGACCTAATATTATTTTCTCAAACGTGGTTTCCCATGGATCAGTCTTATTCACGTGTCATTGTGATTTTTTGAATTAGTCTGAAGGACTAAGAATATAGTCCATCTTGACTCTAATCTCTCTATTAAAACCAGAGGCGGTATAAGCTTACCACTTCCGGTTTAAATAATGAGAAAATATTACACCTTACCAAGTTCCTTCATGTGGTGTACACACGACACGGCTACTTGTTATGCATTAGGTGTGGAACAGAGTGACTCAGTGCACTGGAAGAAAATAAAAACTAATGTTTGATAGTTGCGACTCTCAGTGACTCAATCTTTTTTTCTTCCAAAAGTGTGAGTGGATTAATGTTATTACTTAATTACATTGTCTGCCAAAATACTATTTTCAACTATAGAATTTGTATTAGCCCTTTGGAAAGAATTTGTTGGGTTTGAATAGATTTTGGTTTTTCGTGGTAAGCGTATTGTGCTAGTTACAGGAGTTTTGTATAAAAGAGTGGAAGAGTTACAATAGTCATCTAAAGATATCAAAAAAGTGTATTATTGAGTTCACACCTATATCGAGAACAGTGTGATCTAAAATCAGTTACTTCCAAGTCTTGAGACTTTTCTCCTTTCATTTTGATATAATAATTGTCATTTTCTGCTATTGTTTCATAATTTCCAATCGTCATGCAAATTGATATAGAAAGAACTTACAGTTCTGTTTAGTATTTTTTCTTGCAAAGATGTTTATAGGAGCATACATAGGAGCTCAAATGTACATAGGAGCAAGCTGTAGTAACGTCTTTCGTGCATTGCTAATAAACCTTGCTAATATTTTTTTTCCAGAACGCTCACGATGTTAAACCATTGTCTTCTATACAAAACCTATCCCGAATTGAAGCCACAAATACAGCATTTTTTCTGTTTTTCGACTCAGTTACTTATGATCCAGGTATGTTTTTTTTCTGCGTAACTTTTTTCTTAATTTTTGTGTAAGTGAACATTATAAAATTTTGTTCAAATCGGAATATTGACTATTTGTTAATCACAATTCACCACATTAAAGGTTTTAATGATTTAAAGAAATAAGATCTTTACTTGCATCCTTGTGATAGTATGCTTTGATACATTGTCTTAAAACAATATTTTTCGGACACAAATAATGTAATAATATGCACCTTTGTTCACCGCAGTGTTTCTTGTTATTAGAGTATCAACAGAGGTATACCTTTTTTTCTATTTTTTCTTTAAACATGGCTGCACACGTATGCATCAAAACAAGAAGAAAAATGCAAGTAGTAGGAAAATAATTATGGGCGCAACAAGGCAGAAGGTATCAGATATCTTTAAAGAAACCCTAAAGAAAGAGTCTGTGGGTGACGTTTCGATCGCTGGAAGAGGTACAGCAGACTACGGTTTACCTGGTTAAGGAATCTGGAAAGGGCATGGATGATTTGTTGTCACATTGGAATGCATACTTAGACCGCAATGGTTCGTGTGTTGAGTGTTAGTGTGATACTGTGTGTTAAACATGATACATTTTCAGATATTAATCTCTGCACGTTTTTCAATGAATCGGAAATTCACCTTACTTTTTGATGCAGCTTAGTAACATCATACCCAAAACTGCTGTTAATTTTGTAAACTGATCGAGTAGAATATCTGAAGCTCTTAATACATAAGCAGTGTTCTTGAAAGAGAGAACGAAATGCAAGAGAAATTTTATACTAAAAACAAAATGGTATTGTGTCTGTTTCTTTGTTTATGGTATATTGCCTTGCCTGCCATCAGTTAGCCAGAGAGGCAAATAGTCATCAGCGTGACGTATGCGTAGTTAAGGTGGTAAGTGGAATGATGACTATGAGCACTAGGAGAAATTCATGCAACCTTGGGAATGATACATGCTTCTTGGGACGAGGCAGAGACATGGTCCCACACTTGGCGCATGCAGAGACATGCACGAACACGGTTCAACGTGAATGTACGCACATATTCAGGGCTGGTATTTCAGTCTAGAATGATGCCAGGGTGTCTATCGGTCACGAAAGTCATGAAAAAGTCACGAAATCAGAAAACGGTCATGAAAGTCAAGAAAAAGTCACAAAATTTAGCTTTTGGGTCACGATTTTTTTTATGTGTACAAATATAGTACAGATTGGAAAATTTTGTTCTATAAAACGTCAAAATTTACCACCAAAAATGTGTATGGCCGGCTTTAGACGCTACCAAATCACAAAATGCACGCTTCTGTCGCATGCATGAAAATTCGGCCTAATCCGCACCCAAATTTACTCTTAAGAGTGTTTCGAAATTTTATGGTTTGGTAAAGAAATGTCACGAAATTTAATTTTGGAATTTTATTAGACACCTTGGATGCGTTTCTCCGGATCGGAAAATCCTCGACAGATGACGAAATAAACAAGTGCCTGAAGATTGCCCCAAGGGTACAATTTGACTTATTTCCTCCATATTGGGCGCCCTGGCATCTAGTAAGCATATTCTCGAATGGTCAGCTCTGAAATGGTGAGCAATCGAGCAATCGTGTGTATATTGATGTAAATGTTTTGTGTTTCCTGTCCGTAGACGAATCACCTACTGACGTTTGGAACCACCATAGTGTGTTACCCGATAGAATATAACTATGACATATTCATAGATCATAATAATGCGTTATTCGTTGCAAATAAACACTAATAATGTGAAATCTTTTTTGCAGAGGCTGTTGGATGACTATGGCAATCCTCAGTGTTTTGCAGGCATTGTTACTCATTTGCATTACCATGAACCAGGAAATCTTGTGTTTGTGTATCTGTTGAAAACTGGAATTTTTCATAGAATTTGCAGAAAGGAAGGAGAAAATTTCAAGAAGGGAGCGATTCCGTTATTAGTTTGTCTGTTATCCTATTTATTTACTCATACAGAACTTCATCCAACAAGAACCAAGATAAGGGGTGGATCATCACACGTTGTTCTGCCCTCACTGCCGACACTGTTGGAAAAGGTAAGTTCTATACACTTAAAGGAGTTACAGTAACTGTCAGAAGTCAAAAAGTAAAGGGACTGAGAAAAAGTACATTTATTCTAATGATAGAAAACTGAAACATACATTATTTTTCTACGTAATCTCTTTGCACCGCAACGCATTTTCCCAACTTTCACTTTTTTTTAATTCCGTTGGGAAAAAAAAGTTCTTGGGTTAGACCTGTAACCAATTTTGCACCGCGTCAATGACTTCTGCATCGGTTGCAAATCTTGTTCCCCCGAGCGCTACCTTCAGTGGAATACGCTGAACCATGACTGATATGTAAAATATTGGCGATTTCGTCCACTGTGATTCGTCTGTTTACCATGCCTTCAGCGACTTTCAAATTGTCTTCAGTTGTTGATGTCGACGGTCTGCCGTATCTTTCCTCGTCACATAAAGAAGTTCTTCCCTGTTTGAAACGCTCTACCCATTCGTAGATCTTGCTTCGCGATAAACAGCTGTCACCATACTGCGCTTGCATTCAACAAATAATTTCCTCCTTGGTGCAGATCGCCAATGGAGCTGCCATGTTTAACGGTCTGCTACACTCCAACGACTAACGCGGGAATAAGAGTAACACGTTGCGTAGAAGTGTTGGATAAACAGCTGTCACCATACTGCGCTTGCATTCGACCAATAATTTCCTCCTTGGTGCAGATCGCAAATGGAGCTGCCATGTTTAACGGTCTGCTACACTCCAACGACTAACGCGGGAATAAGAGTAACACGTTGCGTAGAAGTGTTGGATAAACAGCTGTCACCATACTGCGCTTGCATTCAACAAATAATTTCCTCCTTGGTGCAGATCGCCAATGGAGCTGCCATGTTTAACGGTCTGCTACACTCCAACGACTAACGCGGGAATAAGAGTAACACGTTGCGTAGAAGTGTTGGATAAACAGCTGTCACCATACTGCGCTTGCATTCGACCAATAATTTCCTCCTTGGTGCAGATCGCCAATGGAGCTGGCATGTTTAACGGTCTGCTACACTCCAACGACTAACGCGGGAATAAGAGTAACACGTTGCGTAGAAGTGTTGGATAAACAGCTGTCACCATACTGCGCTTGCATTCAACAAATAATTTCCTCCTTGGTGCAGATCGCCAATGGAGCTGCCATGTTTAACGGTCTGCTACACTCCAACGACTAACGCGGGAATAAGAGTAACACGTTGCGTAGAAGTGTTGGATAAACAGCTGTCACCATACTGCGCTTGCATTCGACCAATAATTTCCTCCTTGGTGCAGATCGCAAATGGAGCTGCCATGTTTAACGGTCTGCTACACTCCAACGACTAACGCGGGAATAAGAGTAACACGTTGCGTAGAAGTGTTGGATAAACAGCTGTCACCATACTGCGCTTGCATTCAACAAATAATTTCCTCCTTGGTGCAGATCGCCAATGGAGCTGCCATGTTTAACGGTCTGCTACACTCCAACGACTAACGCGGGAATAAGAGTAACACGTTGCGTAGAAGTGTTGGATAAACAGCTGTCACCATACTGCGCTTGCATTCAACGAATAATTTCCTCCTTGGTGCAGATCGCCAATGGAGCTGCCATGTTTAACGGTCTGCTACACTCCAACGACTAACGCGGGAATAAGAGTAACACGTTGCGTAGAAGTGTTGGATAAACAGCTGTCACCACACTGTGCTTGCATTCGACCAATAATTTCCTCCTTGGTGCAGATCGCCAATGGAGCTGCCATGTTTAACGGTCTGCTACACTCCAACGACTAACGCGGGAATAAGAGTAATACGTTGCGTAGAAGTGTTGGATAAACAGCTGTCACCATACTGCGCTTGCATTCGACCAATAATTTCCTCCTTGGTGCAGATCGCAAATGGAGCTGCCATGTTCAACGGTCTGCTACACTCCAACGACTAACGCGGGAATAAGAGTAACACGTTGCGTAGAAGTGTTGGATAAACAGCTGTCACCATACTGCGCTTGCATTCGACCAATAATTTCCTCCTTGGTGCAGATCGCAAATGGAGCTGCCATGTTTAACGGTCTGCTACACTCCAACGACTAACGCGGGAATAAGAGTAACACGTTGCGTAGAAGTGTTGGATAAACAGCTGTCACCATACTGCGCTTGCATTCGACCAATAATTTCCTCCTTGGTGCAGATCGCAAATGGAGCTGCCATGTTTAACGGTCTGCTACACTCCAACGACTAACGCGGGAATAAGAGTAACACGTTGCGTAGAAGTGTTGGATAAACAGCTGTCACCATACTGCGCTTGCATTCAACAAATAATTTCCTCCTTGGTGCAGATCGCCAATAGAGCTGCCATGTTTAACGGTCTGCTACACTCCAACGACTAACGCGGGAATAAGAGTAACACGTTGCGTAGAAGTGTTGGATAAACAGCTGTCACCATACTGCGCTTGCATTCGACCAATAATTTCCTCCTTGGTGCAGATCGCAAATGGAGCTGCCATGTTTAACGGTCTGCTACACTCCAACGACTAACGCGGGAATAAGAGTAACACGTTGCGTAGAAGTGTTGGATAAACAGCTGTCACCATACTGCGCTTGCATTCAACAAATAATTTCCTCCTTGGTGCAGATCGCAAATGGAGCTGCCATGTTTAACGGTCTGCTACACTCCAACGACTAACGCGGGAATAAGAGTAACACGTTGCGTAGAAGTGTTGGATAAACAGCTGTCACCATACTGCGCTTGCATTCAACGAATAATTTCCTCCTTGGTGCAGATCGCCAATGGAACTGCCATGTTTAAGGGTCTTCTACACTCCAACGACTAACGCGGGAATAAGAGTAACACGTTGCGTAGAAGTGTTGGATAAACAGCTGTCACCATACTGCGCTTGCATTCGACCAATAATTTCCTCCTTGGTGCAGATCGCAAATGGAGCTGCCATGTTTAAGGGTCTTCTACACTCCAACGACTAACGCGGGAATAAGAGTAACACGTTGCGTAGAAGTGTTGGATAAACAGCTGTCACCATACTGCGCTTGCATTCGACCAATAATTTCCTCCTTGGTGCAGATCGCAAATGGAGCTGCCATGTTTAACGGTCTTCTACACTCCAACGACTAACGCGGGAATAAGAGTAACACGTTGCGTAGAAGTGTTGGATAAACAGCTGTCACCATACTGCGCTTGCATTCGACCAATAATTTCCTCCTTGGTGCAGATCGCAAATGGAGCTGCCATGTTTAACGGTCTGCTACACTCCAACGACTAACGCGGGAATAAGAGTAACACGTTGCGTAGAAGTGTTGGATAAACAGCTGTCACCATACTGCGCTTGCATTCAACAAATAATTTCCTCCTTGGTGCAGATCGCCAATGGAGCTGCCATGTTTAACGGTCTGCTACACTCCAACGACTAACGCGGGAATAAGAGTAACACGTTGCGTAGAAGTGTTGGATAAACAGCTGTCACCATACTGCGCTTGCATTCAACAAATAATTTCCTCCTTGGTGCAGATCGCCAATGGAGCTGCCATGTTTAACGGTCTGCTACACTCCAACGACTAACGCGGGAATAAGAGTAACACGTTGCGTAGAAGTGTTGGATAAACAGCTGTCACCATACTGCGCTTGCATTCAACAAATAATTTCCTCCTTGGTGCAGATCGCCAATGGAGCTGCCATGTTTAACGGTCTGCTACACTCCAACGACTAACGCGGGAATAAGAGTAACACGTTGCGTAGAAGTGTTGGATAAACAGCTGTCACCATACTGCGCTTGCATTCGACCAATAATTTCCTCCTTGGTGCAGATCGCAAATGGAGCTGCCATGTTTAACGGTCTGCTACACTCCAACGACTAACGCGGGAATAAGAGTAACACGTTGCGTAGAAGTGTTGGATAAACAGCTGTCACCATACTGCGCTTGCATTCGACCAATAATTTCCTCCTTGGTGCAGATCGCAAATGGAGCTGCCATGTTTAACGGTCTGCTACACTCCAACGACTAACGCGGGAATAAGAGTAACACGTTGCGTAGAAGTGTTGGATAAACAGCTGTCACCATACTGCGCTTGCATTCGACCAATAATTTCCTCCTTGGTGCAGATCGCAAATGGAGCGGCCATGTTTAACGGTCTGCTACACTCCAACGACTAACGCGGGAATAAGAGTAACACGTTGCGTAGAAGTGTTGGATAAACAGCTGTCACCATACTGCGCTTGCATTCAACGAATAATTTCCTCCTTGGTGCAGATCGCCAATGGAACTGCCATGTTTAAGGGTCTTCTACACTCCAACGACTAACGCGGGAATAAGAGTAACACGTTGCGTAGAAGTGTTGGATAAACAGCTGTCTCCATACTGCGCTTGCATTCAACGAATAATTTCCTCCTTGGTGCAGATCGCCAATGGAACTGCCATGTTTAAGGGTCTTCTACACTCCAACGACTAACGCGGGAATAAGAGTAACACGTTGCGTAGAAGTGTTGAATAAACAGCTGTCTCCATACTGCGCTTGCATTCAACGAATAATTTCCTCCTTGGTGCAGATCGCCAATGGAATTGCCATGTTTAAGGGTCTTCTACACTCCAACGACTAACGCGGGAATAAGAGTAACACGTTGCGTAGAAGTGTTGAATAAACAGCTGTCTCCATACTGCGCTTGCATTCAACGAATAATTTCCTCCTTGGTGCAGATCGCCAATGGAATTGCCATGTTTAAGGGTCTTCTACACTCCAAGGACTAACGCGGGAATAAGAGTAACACGTTGCGTAGAAGTGTTGGATAAACAGCTGTCTCCATACTGCGCTTGCATTCAACGAATAATTTCCTCCTTGGTGCAGATCGCCAATGGAACTGCCATGTTTAAGGGTCTTCTACACTCCAACGACTAACGCGGGAATAAGAGTAACACGTTGCGTAGAAGTGTTGGATAAACAGCTGTCACCATACTGCGCTTGCATTCGACCAATAATTTCCTCCTTGGTGCAGATCGCAAATGGAGCTGCCATGTTTAACGGTCTTCTACACTCCAACGACTAACGCGGGAATAAGAGTAACACGTTGCGTAGAAGTGTTGGATAAACAGCTGTCACCATACTGCGCTTGCATTCGACCAATAATTTCCTCCTTGGTGCAGATCGCAAATGGAGCTGCCATGTTTAACGGTCTGCTACACTCCAACGACTAACGCGGGAATAAGAGTAACACGTTGCGTAGAAGTGTTGGATAAACAGCTGTCACCATACTGCGCTTGCATTCAACAAATAATTTCCTCCTTGGTGCAGATCGCCAATGGAGCTGCCATGTTTAACGGTCTGCTACACTCCAACGACTAACGCGGGAATAAGAGTAACACGTTGCGTAGAAGTGTTGGATAAACAGCTGTCACCATACTGCGCTTGCATTCAACAAATAATTTCCTCCTTGGTGCAGATCGCCAATGGAGCTGCCATGTTTAACGGTCTGCTACACTCCAACGACTAACGCGGGAATAAGAGTAACACGTTGCGTAGAAGTGTTGGATAAACAGCTGTCACCACACTGTGCTTGCATTCGACCAATAATTTGCTCCTTGGTGCAGATCGCCAATGGAGCTGCCATGTTTAACGGTCTGCTACACTCCAACGACTAACGCGGGAATAAGAGTAACACGTTGCGTAGAAGTGTTGGATAAACAGCTGTCACCATACTGCGCTTGCATTCGACCAATAATTTCCTCCTTGGTGCAGATCGCAAATGGAGCTGCCATGTTTAACGGTCTGCTACACTCCAACGACTAACGCGGGAATAAGAGTAACACGTTGCGTAGAAGTGTTGGATAAACAGCTGTCACCACACTGTGCTTGCATTCGACCAATAATTTGCTCCTTGGTGCAGATCGCCAATGGAGCTGCCATGTTTAACGGTCTGCTACACTCCAACGACTAACGCGGGAATAAGAGTAACACGTTGCGTAGAAGTGTTGGATAAACAGCTGTCACCACACTGTGCTTGCATTCGACCAATAATTTGCTCCTTGGTGCAGATCGCCAATGGAGCTGCCATGTTTAACGGTCTGCTACGCTCCAACGACTAACGCGGGAATAAGAGTAACACGTTGCATAGAAGTGTTGGATAAACAGCTGTCACCACACTGTGCTTGCATTCGACCAATAATTTGCTCCTTGGTGCAGATCGCCAATGGAGCTGCCATGTTTAACGGTCTGCTACACTCCAACGACTAACGCGGGAATAAGAGTAACACGTTGCGTAGAAGTGTTGGATAAACAGCTGTCACCACACTGTGCTTGCATTCGACCAATAATTTCCTCCTTGGTGCAGATCGCCAATGGAGCTGCCATGTTTAACGGTCTGCTACACTCCAACGACTAACGCGGGAATAAGAGTAACACGTTGCGTAGAAGTGTTGGATAAACAGCTGTCACCACACTGTGCTTGCATTCGACCAATAATTTGCTCCTTGGTGCAGATCGCCAATGGAGCTGCCATGTTTAACGGTCTGCTACGCTCCAACGACTAACGCGGGAATAAGAGTAACACGTTGCATAGAAGTGTTGGATAAACAGCTGTCACCACACTGTGCTTGCATTCGACCAATAATTTGCTCCTTGGTGCAGATCGCAAATGGAGCTGCCATGTTTAACGGTCTGCTACGCTCCAACGACTAACGCGGGAATAAGAGTAACACGTTGCATAGAAGTGTTGGATAAACAGCTGTCACCACACTGTGCTTGCATTCGACCAATAATTTGCTCCTTGGTGCAGATCGCCAATGGAGCTGCCATGTTTAACGGTCTGCTACGCTCCAACGACTAACGCGGGAATAAGAGTAACACGTTGCATAGAAGTGTTGGATAAACAGCTGTCACCACACTGTGCTTGCATTCGACCAATAATTTGCTCCTTGGTGCAGATCGCAAATGGAGCTGCCATGTTTAACGGTCTGCTACGCTCCAACGACTAACGCGGGAATAAGAGTAACACGTTGCATAGAAGTGTTGGATAAACAGCTGTCACCACACTGTGCTTGCATTCGACCAATAATTTCCTCCTTGGTGCAGATCGCCAATGGAGCTGCCATGTTTAACGGTCTGCTACACTCCAACGACTAACGCGGGAATAAGAGTAACACGTTGCGTAGAAGTGTTGGATAAACAGCTGTCACCACACTGTGCTTGCATTCGACCAATAATTTGCTCCTTGGTGCAGATCGCCAATGGAGCTGCCATGTTTAACGGTCTGCTACGCTCCAACGACTAACGCGGGAATAAGAGTAACACGTTGCATAGAAGTGTTGCAGACGACACAAATTCAGCGCTGAATACTAGCAGTGTTACCAAACCTGGTGCGAGAATTGCGTCTGTTTACTTTTTGACCGCCCCTCGTATTTTTTTCCCTTCCTCAGTGATAGGTTGTATACAAAAACAGCAGTGAAAGCAAATTTAAGTAAAGGTGTTAAGTTGTGCAATTATGGGGCAAAAAACAATGCCAGTAGTTTTATAGAATATTAACGTATGCCAACATATTGTACCGGAATCCGGACGTTGACATATACAATTTTATCCACACATAACTCAATGTATTAATAACCATATTAGTATGGGGGCAATTTGAAGAGTTTTCTCATAATTAACTTAACCATTAAATTTTAGGTAGAGCAAATAATTAGTTAAGATTGATGAATTAGATTGTAGAAATAAAAGTAGAGATATCAGATCAGAATATTACCCAAATCTGGTGCTGAGGCCTTACGTTAAAATTTATAATAGCTGTCATATGAATTTTGAAGTTCAAACCCTGCTCCCGCCAAGTGGACTTTGTGGTGGACAAACACCGTGTGCGTGGGTTTTCTCGGGGTTCTCCCGTTTCCTCCCACTTTCTTCATTCTACTATTTCATTCATTACTCATTATCACCGTCTCCTTTAGCCTAACCGGCATAACCGTGGGACGTAAAACTCAAAAATTTCATTTCATTTTTTCATTTCATGAATTTTGAAGATAGGATAAGAATTAAACGAATTTTGAGACAAGGTCGAATAATAAAGTGATATCAATTAGCAACCAGCATTGTACTCACCCAGACTTTGACGAGTGAAGATTTTAGAGATGTCGATCCTTCTAGTCAGACGGTCACTTCAGAACTCTTCTTGAGTTCCCTACTCTTTTAGTCCACCTACCTTTTCTTCCTAGTTTTGGTAGCGTCATTTCTTCCGCTTACCATTACATTTTTAGACTTACTTCATAACGTGAAGTGGGAAGTGTTATTATTTCCTTGATACATTGCTACGTAACATATTTTTATATTTCCTATTTAGAAGAATGTTTTAACTAGACGTAGTTTTAAATTATTATGAGACTTCCTTGATTTCTTTGCATGTGTGAATGACCTACAGCACCAGACTGGGGATTGAATTTTATTTGCATTTAATATAACAAGGTTTACAAAATATTGAAGCCAAAACCAATAAAATATTAATCACCCTTCACCAAAATGCTTTAGTCATATTACATTCCTCCCCGCTTGGATATTCGGCATTTCCAATGTCGATATAAATATTTAAAAATCAAAGTAACACCAAAACCCTAAAAAATTGAATATATGTATATGACGTTTTGTTAAAATAAAAATCAGTTTGTGACAAGTTGAAATGAATGAGTTATAAAACACTGTTTAGTCCATGATAATCATATCAAGCATAGAAAAGAAGTCGTTATGATTACGTTTGCATATTGCAAGGTCAGTAATACAGTCACAAGAATATGCATGCGTCCTTGCAATGTCACATGTAAAAAAAAAATCTCCACACAGCAAAACAGAATATAGGTCAGTTTTACATAGTTTGTGTTGTGTGATGGAGTGAATTGTATTTGTTTTTAAGATTTGTTCGCTGATATATTGGTAAGTAATTATTTATATCATTATATAAAACAAAAATTCACTCGTTTTTTTTTATATACACTGATTGTATGTTATGTGAATTTTTCACTGATGTTCGCAACTGCACTACACTAAATAATTGTGAATATATGTATATATGTATATAAGTAACATGAAGATAATCATAATTATATCCATCACCATAACTATTCGTGAATTCACTCTCATTTTTCTTTTTACTAAAAATTAAATATGCACTAAAATCACCACACTATTTTACATAATTATATATATATATATATATATATATATATATATATATAGCATTTTCACTATTGATACCACATTATTTCACACATAATCACTTAGCACTGTTCACTTACACATATAGACTTGGGGGGAGGGGAAATCACACTAGGGGGGGTTCAGACGAGTATTTCCTGGTTCATCCTATTTCCAGTGGATATGGCAGGAATCCAAATGTGTCCTCTTCCGTTGTACTTGTTGAAATTTTTAGTGTCCATGGAAAACATATTGATGGAATTTAGTAGTTAATATCGTCTTGATGTAAAGAATGATTATTTATTAGCATATGGTATGTCGACATAGCCGTCTTGAAATATATTCTTTAAAGTCAATGGTTGGCGATTTGTAATTTCAAAACTGTGGGAATGTCTTAGAGTACATGCATGCTGGTTTGATTGACACGACACAAATTCGACTTAAGAAGAAATATTTGAAGTATAGTTGGAATAAGTAACTATGTAATTTAAACCATGAACGCGCAGAGAAATATTATCTGAAGAGAATTTAGGAATGTTTTGATTTTGTTTATTTTCGTAGTAGATATCATCATATATAGGGTCTAGTTAAGGTAAAGATGGGATTTGAATAGAACAATTTTCTGCTGTGGCTGTTGATTTACATTTTCTGAAGATTTTCTGCATTGAAAGTAAATAAAAATGGCTAACATAAGGAGAATTAAGATAGAAATGACAGTGAATATAATTATATAGAATATGGCGAAGTTCATGTTGATTATTTGCCTATAAAGGAAAACAAGAAAATAGTATATAATTTTAGTATGGGAGTTTAATGAATAGATTTATAATTACATAAGACACAATATATATTTGTTTCATATGCGCATACACACTTCCAAAAATTCGCTTTGCGAATACCTTTTTGTGTACCACTTTTTTTGTCCAGTTTGATGTCTTCGTCTCGCTTTGCAAGAAATTGATATTCAAAACTGGAATTTTTCTTTAAAAAAAATAATAGTCTGTCTTTGGATTTGCTTTGCAAATCATGTTATGACTATTATTTGATTACTTCAGTAATATATAATCTAGGTTTCTATCATCATGTTGCAATAATATTTTTCGTATAAGAAAACCTTTCATACACTATTCGTTTGCACGTGCTTAAAATCGTTTAAAGTTTCTTCATTATGTAAATGTAATTTCGTATTTATATTCGATAACTTCCTATTAATTTTAAATAATTTTATAGATAAAAATATGATAATGAGAGTGTAAAGATGGAGTGTAGGCATTTACAGTTATATTTTCTATTTGCTGCGCTAAAGATTCCAACTTATTCGAAAGAGTATCCATATGAGGAGAAAACGGGGGATAAGTGATGTTAGGCATTAACATTTTGTGAGTTAAATTTAAAGTGCGTCGTGAATCAAGAATTTGATCGGCTATTGTTATGGATTCAAAATCTTCGTACACGAAAAATGAAGCATTTTCATGATTGACGTTGACACTGCTATAGGCTGGTTTTCCGTGTATCCTTTTAATTAGGTGACCATTTACATTTGTGGAGAGAATTATTCCCAAAGGAGTATGCTTGAAAATAAACTTAGCATTTGTTTCTCTGGTTTGCATTTCACAAAATTCTGTAGAATTATGAAACAGTAAGTTTGATAAACATTTCGCTTTAGGTAAGATCGACATTTGATTAGTGTAGCAAAGAAACAAGAAAGAAATCCAACGACACTGATCTTTTTCTATTAAGTGAAGAGAATCTTGGTATAAGTAAACATGTTCTGGAAGCTTGAAGGAGACAATACGATTTTGTGATAAATAACCCAAATTGGTTACTTGGTATAAAGGATTTATGTTTTGTGGAAGAATTAATGGAATGTCTAATAAAACAGATAGCGTATGAATGTTGGGATTATACTCTAAAAGAAGCGTTTTCGTAATAGCATAAAATAAACCTAAGTCTCTTTGAAACACACTATACTTGAGTAAAGAATGATTAGCAGTAAGTTCTTTGGCATGAATAGAATTTAGAATTCGAAAAGTTAATTTATTTGATAGCACATCTCTAAAAGTACGTAAGGTTTCATCTTTTGAAGCTTCGTAAGCTTGTTTAGCCAATAACCAAGCATCAGAGGACAGATGGTTACAATATTGTTCAAACATGTCTTTCTTTAATTCATGAAGAGCCGATTGTATTACCAAAATAGTGTCATGTTGTATAGACATTTGATTCTTAAAATCTGCCTTCAATTTTGAAATTTCAGTAGTGAGAATTTGATCGTGATTTTTAAGATTGTTAACTACGTGCTTTAACTTTTGTGTTTCGTAATAATTGTATGATGAAAAGCCAAGACTTAAAAGTCCAGATAAAGCTGAGAAGAATAAGGAACGTTTCTTCTTAGATTCACATGCTAACGTGTTGTTTTGTTCCGAAAACATGAAATGACATGGAATGAGATTCGCTAATTGGTCGTAAAATGTCGTGTCGTTTTGAATCCAAGATTTCGCAAATAAATGTGAATTAGAACAATGGTTAATTCGTATTGTTTCAAATTTCAAATCAAAATGTATCCTTAAAGGAACGAAAATTTGGTCACTATGTTGAATCGAAAGTCCAATTTTATGAATAGCAACGCCGAACTTCTGTAAGGTTAACTGAGAATGTTCAATTAAATCGTGCACACTTGAGTATGTATCAACACTAGCGAAAACAATAATTGAAGCTATGATCAATTTCCTAATGATTTCGTTCATGTTGCCTGAAATAAAAGGAGAAAAACGAAATAATAGGTTGTGTACTTTACTAATGAAAAAAAAAAAAAAATCTAAAATGCAATATGTATATATATATATATCAGTTTCAGCTAATGACTCTAACGAAAATGTTTATTCTGGGGAGGGGGGGGATGGGATTCCGATCGAAATGACGTCCTATTCTACCCCAAAGATAGATGAAAGAGACAACACAATGTTACAAGAGTACTAAATCGTATTCAATGTTCGAAAAA
The DNA here is from genome assembly GCF_964235325.1 of Thermobia domestica. Classification (NCBI taxonomy): domain Eukaryota; kingdom Metazoa; phylum Arthropoda; class Insecta; order Zygentoma; family Lepismatidae; genus Thermobia; species Thermobia domestica. Next base: position 184,127,382 of record NC_137469.1, on the reverse strand, counting down.
TGAAGGTTTGAACTACATTTCTGCAGCTCGATTTTGCAGCTTTTAGCTTAAGGTTTGGTTGAGTTTTAGGAGAGCGCCTTATACTCGCTCACCCACAAAGAACACTATTTAGTACAAATAGACCACACCAACATATAACCTAACTTAAACCATATTTACAGAGGGGAAAAAGGGGATGAAATAAAAATATTCTAATTTACTCTTTTCTTTCATGAATTTCACTAATTACGTTATTTAAGTTATTTTGATAATTTAGACTCCTTCTTGCACAATTATGCTGTGTTTCACTGGTTGCATATTTCCAAGGATGACGTTTGTCTCTTCTTGTCCTTTGTTAGCATTTCCATTTGCTGTTGAAGATTGCAGCGGCTTTAATCGACGTACTTCTATCTCATCTTGGACATCATCTCCTTTTGCATTTTTAAAAGAAACAAGATATTTGTTTGAGCTGGGCAAACGTGATAGTATCACACCTTGCTTGTCATAACGGAAATCAAATGCAGCTGGTATTCCTTTATGTCTTGTCACGTTTTGAATGAGCACCTCTTGTCCTGGGTGAAATTGTGTTTGCGTATGAAGGTTTTCGTATTTCTCCAATTGCTTGAGATAACTTTTATACATATTCTGATAGGCATCATCTCTCGCGAGACGCATCGTTTCCATCCGTTCGATATTTTCTTCCTCTTGAATTGGAGTATTAAATTGGAGATCAAAAACAATCTTTGCTTCAAACCCATGGAGCAAGTATTAACTCGAATATTTAGTAGTTTGATTCTTCAAATTATTTAATCCAAACACAATTTGCGGTAACATGATGTCCCAATTATTTCCAGTTGATTTGATGTAGTGACGTAAAGCTCTTTGAATTGTGTCACTTGTTTTCTCAGCCAAATTGAGAGAATAGTGTGAATTAACTGGAATGAATTTCAATTCTATTCCCAATAATTTCGCTAACTCTGACATGATCTTAGATTTATGAGATGGAAGACGGACTAGTATTAAAGATGATGGTGCCCCGTACTTTAAGATGAGTTTATTATAAATAGCAGTCGCAATAGTGTCTCCCGTTAAATCCGGTATGCTTTCAGCTATGACATATCTTGTACACGCATCACACATAATTAAAATATACTTGTGACGATATGTAGATGATGTTGGAAAGGGGCCGCATTGGTCAATTGAGACTACTGAAAATGGGGCCGCCTTTGGAAATATTTGAGGTTTAATAGTAGCTACTTGGTTTCCTCTTTTATTTACTTGACAAGAAACGCATTGTCTAATTTTCTGACGAAAGTAATTACCTATGTGTGGAAAATACACCATTTGTAGCGCCAATTGATATGTACGATTCTGGCCAGCGTGCGCCGCAGCTGACGGATAAGCGTGCAATATGTTAAAAATTTCATCTCTCATTTTAAATGGAACACACAATAAATGCTTCTTAATATTTTCAAATCTATGTGCACGGTATAACTTTCCATCAATTAATTGAAATGCTCTAGCTTGCCGTTCGAGCCTGTAGTCTTCTCCTTGCTTATTTTCCTGTAAGCATCTGTATATGGGTCCAAAATAAGGGTCCGTCTTCTGCATTTTTCCAATGTTTTCGGGTGCTTGGAAATTTACTAAACATCTCTCTTCGTCCAAATCTTCTAATAACAGGTCTCCCGGTTGTGGGGGAACAACCGAAATGCGACTCATCGAGTCGAGTTCTCACTGCGGACATGAACAGGGGTAAAATCATACTCCGACAAAATTAAACTCCAACGAAGTAGTTTGGGCGGTAGACTAGCTGCTGTCTTGAGGTAGACTAATGTTCGGTTGTCTATTTTCAAATAAAAATGCCTTCCTATTAAATAATATTTAAATGCCTTTACTGCGGCTAATACGGCTAGCAATTCCTGTTCTATTGTTGAAAGTTTCTGCTCTGCTGGTGTCAAAAGCCTCGAATAATAACCAGTGGGAGTCCAATCTTGTAATTTTTCGTCCGTACACTGCGTACACATTGCAGAAATTCCGATTTTGGATGCATCTGTCCATAAACACAAAGGTTTGTCTGGCCGATAAGGAGCTAGTATCGGTGCTTCCAAAAGTTTCTTCTTTAATGTCTCAAATGCCTGTTGGTGAGTAGAGTCCCAACTAAATTTCACGCCCTTTTTTAATAACTTTTGTAAATTTTGTACTACTTCCGCGTAATTAGGTAAAAATTTCCTTACAAAATTGCACAAACCGAGAAACGATCTAACGTTCTTCGTCGATTTTGGGACAGGATAAGTTTCGATTGCTTTTAACAGCCGATCTGAGATTTGGTAGCCATATCGCGACACTTTGTGTCCGAGCGCTAAAATTTCTTGAAATAAAAATTGAGATTTTTCTACTGAAATTCTAAGTCCTGATTTTCTAAGACGTTTAAAGAGATCTCTTAAAATCTCAATAATTTGTTCCTGTGAGTTGGCAAAAATGTATAAATCGTCTACATAACAGGCTATGTTTTCTGGATGGAGGTTAGCCAATACCATAGACATGAATCTATTGTACACAGCACCACTATTTACAAATCCTTGGGGAGTAACACAATACTGAAATGTCCCAAGTGACGGTAGAGAAAAGGCAAAATATGGACGAGAATCTGGTGTTAATTCTATATTAAAGTATGCCGAAGATACGTCCAAATTTGCATACCAAACATGTCCAGCCATGGAAGAAATTATATCATGTATAGGTGGTAAAGCCAAGGAATGATGAACCACTTTTGAATTCAACAGTCGCATATCAGCTATTTTTCTCAGCTTTCCCGATGGTTTTCTCAAAAATAACACTGGCGAATTAAAAGGAGAATTAGACCTTTCCACAACACGTTGCTGAATTAAAGTATTCATGTATTCACGTACTTCTGATTGCAAGGCTTTCGGAATTTGATATTGTTTACGAGAGGTAGGTATCTCTGACTTTAGTTGCACCCTGTATTGATATCCTCTCGCACGGCCTAATTTATTTGGATTCCAGGTAAAAATATCGACAAATTCCCAACATAGATCTATTACTTTTTATTTATATTCCGGACTAGCTTTTTCTCCTATTTTCAATTTTGAAGCATCAAATAACCTTTGACCTTCTTCCAAAAATTCGTGATTTATGTAATCGTCATCTTCTAATGCGGTAATAACATCTGTTGGTTGAATATATACGTCTTCTGCCTTGCCAACTACAAGATTAGTATTCAATACTACCTTATGTGCTAATGGATTTATTATTTCAATAACTGGAGACTTACCTGACACAAGAGCTCTCGGAATTAAAATTCCTAACCTTTCCGGTAATTCTTGATTCGGTTCAAGAACAATTTCTTTATGTGACCTAGATTGTTTTAATATAAGTGGAACGATAACCTTAGATCTCGCTGGTAGCATAGATTTCTTCTTTACAACAAATTTAGGTGCAAGAGCTTCCTCAATCAAAAAGAATACGAAATTCGACACATTATGCTCCTTATTTACATCAATTTCTGCATTCTTGGGTGGTAACCCAAACCTAGTTAACGTTAAAAGATTCTTTCCTAGACACAAGTTAGCTTGGTGAAATATTAAGAAATCATTTCCTATTAACACTTTCGGTTTAAAATGCTCCAAGACACGAAACTTGTGGTGAAAAGTCCTTCCATTAATGCAAAAACGAACAATTGCCATATATTTTATAATTACGGGGTTCTGAGATACACCCGACACTTTAGTCTGTGTTTCAATAAGTGTTACATTTCTGGGCAACAATGATTTTTCTATGATGCTGATAGTAGAAGCAGAATCAGCAATAGCATTAACTGTCTTAGAATTTACGTCTATAGGAAACTTAGCTATTTCGTTTTCTATATTTAAATGGACTTGAATGAATTCCTTTTTCGATTTTCTAGCATTTTTACGCCATTCGTTATATGTGACTAGATTATCTTTCTGTTGACGGTTTTGATTATTAGGCTGTACTTTGTTATTCTCCGAACATGCACCGCCGTCATGCACGGATGAACTCAGTTTAAACCTTGCGTCTGAAATGCATTTGCATTTGAACCCTGCATATTTTGATAAGTAGGAACTACATATTGGGGAAAGCTTTGTTGTACTGGTACCATTTGTGGAATGCACAGATTTCCCTGTGACATACAATTTGGGTCATTAACTACTGGTAATTGCCAAGTTTGATACATCTGGGGTACAAATGGCCGTTGTGGGTAGTAATTATTTCGACCTCTACTTTTAAAATTATTTTTACCCCTAAAAGCTTTGCCTCTATATGAACCTGTTCCAACACTATTTTGTGACTGATAATTATTTTGTCTATAATTTCTCGAATTTCCTCTGAAATTTCCACGAAAATTTCCTCTATGGAAACCTCTGTTGTTCTGATTAAAATTTTGTTTCGCAGAATTATTTCCCTGTGTTATCTGGACATTAGTTTCCTCACATTGTTTTTGTGTATCCTCAAAATTTTCCATTTTCAACGTTAATTGTTCTAGTTGTTTCTGAACATTCTCCATTGCCTGCGATATTTTGTCATGTTCTTTGTTATTCCGTTCCGATCCACTAGTTTCAAATTTATTATCGTCCTGTTTAGTCACTTTCGCAATCTGCGAACTAGATCTTATATTAGTACGCGATCTCCTATTTTGACGCAAAACTATATTATCTTCATCTTCATCTGACTCGGATAATTCGGCCTCACTTGATTCTGATGATGTTTCAGAGTCCGACGACATATATTTACGCAACTCCTTTTTCATTGATGAATTTAGTCTAGCATGAAGCTCGTGTTTCTTCCTATTTTTCACCCTATACCTATTCGTTTCGAGATTATTCAAGGCTTGAATAAACTCATCCAACGAATTAAATTGCTGCACACCTACTCTTTCTAAAAAGTATGGCCTCAAACCGTTTGTCAAAATAGAAATAATCTGAGCTTCCGTTAAAGTAGGTGCTCCTTTATCTATTAGTCCTAACACATCGTATATGTAACTCTGTACCGACTCGTGTTTCTTTTGAACTCTGTTTTGAATTTTGGCAAATATATCTACATTCTCTTTCGGTTTTAAAACACTTTTTTACTTCTTCCTTAAATGTGTCATATAACTTAGAATTTAACTGCTTTCTATTTATAAAAACACGTAATCTTTCTTTATCTTTTCCTGAAAAACACGTAATTACTAAATCTTTAGCCTCATCCGGGGATAATTTGTTTAGCTTTATAGTATCGTCAAATGCAGAAAAGAATTGCTGAATAGTCATTTCTTTCGGATCATATTTAGGAAAAGGAAAAGCATTGCTATACACATTTACAATAGGTCGTGAATTTTGGTTGGGTGTTCCTGACTGCGAATTAGATTGAGAAACATTACGGGAGGGAGATAGAGGGGTCGCCATGTCTGATCTTAATTTCACCCTACGTCTGCTCATAAGTTTTATAACAATAATATTTAATTCTTGAACGTGATTTCTGTACTGAACTTACTTCGTTTTTCAAGATAACCTTCGCACACGCTATTGTCCACATAAGCATTTCCTGTTTCAATGCACTGCAATACGATATCCTAAGAATGCCTGACATATGAAAAACAACTCAAACATGAACGCAAAACGTATCTATATGTATATGTAATATTTCTTTAATGTAAGTTACCACAGAATTCTCTATAGGAAATGGTATGCACATATTCAAACATATATATCAGCACCATCCTGGATAATAACAAATCTGATATCCCATGTAATTTTTCTCTGCATGATTTAATTCCTTACTCATATATGTGTGGCTTCGGGATCGATATCTATATTTTAAACGGAAAATTGTTCTATAACGTGTTTCTAACACGGGCGCTAGCCACAAAATTCGGCGCTTATTCCACCATAACGTATGCCAACATATTGTACCGAAATCCGGACGTTGACATATACAATTTTATCCACACATAACTCAATGTATTAATAACCATATTAGTATGGGGGCAATTTGAAGAGTTTTCTCATAATAAACTTAACCATTAAATTTTAGGTAGAGCAAATAATTAGTTAAGATTGATGAATTAGATTGTAGAAATAAAAGTAGAGATATCAGATCAGAATATTACCCAAACCTGGTGCTGAGGCCTTACGTTAAAATTTATAATAGCTGTCATATGAATTTTGAAGATAGGATAAGAATTAAACGAATTTTGAGACAAGGTCGAATAATAAAGTGTGATACCAGCATTGTACTCACCCAGACTTTGACGAGTGAAGATTTTAGAGATGTCGATCCTTCTAGTCAGACGGTCACTTCAGAACTCTTCTTGAGTTCCCTACTCTTTTAGTCCACCTACCTTTTCTTCCTAGTTTTGGTAGCGTCATTTCTTCCGCTTACCATTACATTTTTAGACTTACTTCATAACGTGAAGTGGGAAGTGTTATTATTTCCTTGATACATTGCTACGTAACATATTTTTATATTTCCTATTTAGAAGAATGTTTTAACTAGACATAGTTTTAAATTATTATGAGACTTCCTTGATTTCTTTGCATGTGTGAATGACCTACAGCACCAGACTGGGGATTGAATTTTATTTGCATTTAATATAACAAGGTTTACAAAATATTGAAGCCAAAACCAATAAAATATTAATCACCCTTCACCAAAATGCTTTAGTCATATTACAATATTGTGATGCGTGTGAAAATAAAATGAGAAGCAGGGAAACATTTATAAGTAAATCAAATCTGAAAACTCTTCAGGTCCCCAATCATGCTTTGGAAACAAAAAGACGGTAATGCACCAACAAAAGTCAACTGTGATTGTGATATCGAAAGTGTAGAAGTATGTTTAAAACGTCTAACAGAACATATACAGGAACTGAAATCTGAGTTGAATGCACTAAAAAATTAAAACAGAGAACTTACTACAAAATTGCTGCAAATCGCAAACGTCAGCCTAGTACAAGGAGAAGCGCAAGGAAAAAAAAAGTAAAACCAATCCACAATATATACAAGAATTGTATAGTGATGCTGTGAAAAATAACAGTAAAACAACAGGGGCGGGATAAAACTAGAAATTGGACAACTGTAAAGAAAAAAAGACGACATAAATCGTGCAAGAAAGCAGCAAGCATTAGCTAGAGGTATTGAGGTGACAAATAGGGTTCAGATACTGAGTACTACACTGAGTTAACATCAGGACAAAATATTATGATGCGCGAGTCAAAAAATGTCATAAACCGTATTCCAGTGCAAAATCAGTTAAAACCTGTTTCAACGGTAAAGCAAGTTGAAGACTGTGATTCAAAAGTGAAGACCCCAAATATTCATGTGCAAGGGAATATTCTACTACTCGGAGATAGTCATGGAAGAGTTATTGCTGAAAGAATGAAACATGTAGTGCAAATATGTTAATTGTAGGGATTGTGAAACCAGGCGCAGGACTTAGTGGAATACAGTAACGAATGATAGAGTTATGACAAAAAACGATACTGTCATCGTGATAGGTGACGCAAATGACGTTGCAAAAAATGACTCTCGCAGTGTAGTTGAAGTATTAAGAAAAACCTTACCCAACCTAACGCATACAAATGTAAGCACTATACCGCACAGACATGACCTTATTGGAGCATCAATTATGAATAAAAAAGTACAGAAGTCTAACAAAGAAATAATAGAAGAGTGTAAACGTTTCAAAAATGTTAAAGTGTTAGATATTAGCAACAGTCCACGGGAGTATCATACCAGACATGGGTTACATTTCAACAGGATAGGTAAAGCAATCTTGCCAGAAAAAACTGTAATCTAGTCAAACAGCAGCCTAAGAGGGATCCTACCACTAGCATGGCAAGTCTCAGTAGAAAATAAGAAAGGTTTAACTCCTGTAGTACTTGACAGTAGAAATATCACAAACAAGAGCCTTGATATTCAGTTCAACGAAAATGCACACTCTATTGGTGTAGGGTTAGATTTTGTGGATAGAATTAGTTAGTACAGAGGTCAAATGGTTTAAATCAGAAAGCAGATGATAGTAGCAAGGTGACAGCAAATTATGATGACGTTATAGGGTCAGGCCAAAGTGAATTATGAAGAGATGTTATTGCACCCACGCATAGAAAACAATCGAGTAGACGATGTAAAACTACAGAAAATGGTCAAAAGGTAGAACGACGGAAGAGAACGCGAAAAGTGTTGTTATCCACTGATTTTTTTTTTTTAATGGTAGCAGATACCGACGCTACTAAATGTTCAAACACTCATGAAACGCTAACAAATTCAAAACCAGCAAGGAAGAAACAAAATACTTCACATGTATCGATAGGTGGCATTAATATTTTTCATCAAAATATTCAAGGTCTCAATAAGGTAAAAACTAACATGCTAGAAGTACTACTGTCCATTGAATTAGATAATATACATGTAATCTGTATAACGGAACATAGGCTAAAATTAGATGAAATAGAATATTATAAAATCCATAGCTATACATTAGTAGAGCGGTACTGTAGAACGGGTACCCAAAGAAGGGGAGTTGCGATCTACATCAAAATGGATTAGATACAAATATATGTAAAAATTTTACTTACCTCAACACCGAAAAAGACTTTCGAGTCCTGTATAATGGAGTTACCAAAACAAAAACTATTTTTATCATTTGTATTTACAGAACCCCAAATAGCAATATTAAGGTACTAGCACACAATTTAGATGGGATACTGAAAAAATTAACTACTCCAGGTAATAAAGTAGTAGTAATAGGTGACTTGAATATTAATTTTTTGCCAAGCGAAATCCATAATAGTGTACGGGTCTTATTGATTCATACAACTTAACGCAAGTAGTTAAGGAACCCACCAGAATAACACGGACAACAAAGAGCCCAATAGACCAAATGCTCCTAAACAAAGATGTTAGAATATTCCGTGAAAGTTTTCAATACCGGATTTTCCGACAATGAAGCTCAAATTTTTACTATTCTAAATGTAACCATTAGCAATACTAACAGATATCGAAAACTGTCACTAAAAGAATTTTAGTGAAGACAATGTGATTTACTAACTATCTCTTAAGCGGTGAAACATGGGAGGATATCTACAAGCAAACTACAGTAGATAAAGCCTGGGAATATTTTCTTAATATATATAGTAATTACTTTAATGTAGCATTCCCGACTACCACTCATAAAATTAACCTTATGACGCCAACCTTTCAGAGATTACGTTAATGTTAACCTGGGGTCCATGCGGACCCCAACCAATAACGCTGTTAGTAGGCACTTTCTTATTAGGTTTTATTTTTATTGTTAAATACAGTAGATTAGTTTTATTTACTATAACATAATAAAATTAAACACAGTATATAATATATATATAATATTTTTTTGTCATTAGCATTGGTAAACCTGAGTTATAGATTTTCTGAAATATTACAACTTACTTTTTTTTCTTGTTGTAGGAAATAATGAAATACAACGAACAAGTGAGGTTTGTGTTCAACAATTACTTCCGTTGTGTTGCTGAATACTGCGAGGAAACCATGGGAGAAGATAACGTTCTTCCTTTGTCTCAAGTGGCGTTTCCTTCCACCAGAAATTACACAACCACTGGTGAGTATGCATACTTTGAGTGAGAGTAAAGATCAGATATAGTCTATCAAGATCTCTCTCTCTCTCTCTCTCTCTCTCTCTCTATATATATATATATATATATATATATATATATATATATATATAAAGAGAGAGAGGTAGGTAGTTCTGTTGAACCCATATAAATAAATGTTGAACTTATAGTGCCACCAAGCGCTGGCTCCTTTTCCCTGAGGCCGCTAGTATCGCTTGTTTACATTTTACAAGACTGTGCTTTTACAGAGTTGGCAACGGCATTACGGAACTAAACGTGCTAGAGACAAAAGCAGAAAGTAATCGAGAGGGAGAGGCAGTATCGATAGCAGATAATACATGTTAGTGCTTGGTATCTTACTTTTCCTAACGATCGGCATACGAACAAGAAAGAATGATTATTTCAGAAATAATAATAAAAAAAAACTTACGCTTTCTCAAAAAAAACTTATGCTTTCTCCTAATATTAAACAAGATGCCATGATCATTCGAAAATTATTTATTATTATTATTATTATTATTATTATTATTATTATTATTGATAGTTATGATGTGTTGTGTCTGTGTCGTCGCAAGCGGTGAGCGATGGGTTCGCCCTTTCAGAGGCCTAACAAAGACCAATGAGCCTAAGTACAATTTGACACTGACTTTTATAAAGACCCATCGATTCAATAATTAATAATGTAAATACAAACAATTATGGATTCGGATTTGTTTACGTAAAGCATTACATAATGGTGGCTTGAAACAAACTTATCATCTATTCTTGTAATATTATTCCACTAAAATAGGCGACAGGCAGTGAGCTTACTTTAACATTGCAATAATGAAAACAAACAAATCTTTCATTTTTTAGCACTAATAACATCGTTGAGATGGATTGATTTCGAGAATTTATTATTGTTATTAGCAATTAAAAAAAAAGAACGGAGGCATTACAAACTTTTCTTGCCTAGAGATCCGCGAACATTTCTCTCGTTGTAAGAATTTACTACACCGCTAGCTGTATATTCCATAATGAATTGGAATTAATTTCTTTATAATTGGCAGCGTTCGAAAAATGCTTTTGTCCAACGCAAGTATAATGTTATATTGCAGTGTATCATTTTTGTAAACCTCTCAGATTTTTACTATGATTTTCAACATTGAAGCTAATGAGAGTGCCGACTGAATTTGTTTTACTTTGTGGCTCTTTGCCGAAAACAAAGGAGATACCTACGGTAGGTAAGACATGAAGCAGAGGTTAAAAGGAGGTAAGGTCAATGCATGCACCACAGATTTAGATGAACCAGAAACACCTAACTATTCCTTGTCATACTTTTCGTGGAAACGTTCGAAATTCCAGTACGATCAATCAGTTCACCCAACTGTCATACTAGAGACAGAGCGTGAAACTACACAATAAGTGATAAACGCAACGAGTCGTGTGGTCTTAGTGAACTCTGCGTAGATATCGTATTCACATTAGTGTCCGTAATCGGTATCGAGTTGTAAGTAATGAACACGACGGCAGCTTAGCAAACGAATTGATTGTAGTGAAAATTAAGTACTTCAAAGTCGAGGATCGTTAATGTGTTTCATTACACTATAGTGTTTATCTGTGTGCTTCAGATTTGCAGTATTACTTAAGAAGAAAAAGAGCTCTGTTATGGCAGAATGTACTACTACTACTACTACTACTACTACTACTACTACTACTACTACTACTACTACTACTACTACTACTACTACTACTACTACTACTACTACTACTACTACTACTACTACTACTACTACTACTACTACTACTACTACTACTACTACTACTACTACTACTACTACTACTACTACTACTACTACTACTACTACTACTACTACTACTACTACTACTACTACTACTACTACTACTACTACTACTACTACTACTACTACTACTACTACTACTACTACTACTACTACTACTACTACTACTACTACTACTACTACTACTACTACTACTACTACTACTACTACTACTACTACTACTACTACTACTACTACTACTACTACTAATAATAATAATAATAATAATAATAATAAAAGTAGAGAAAAAGTAATGAGAATTTTTAGAAAGTTCAATTTTTGATATCCCAATGACCCTCTAAGCTGAAACCTGGTTTTATATCTGTGTATATGGAGCTTTTAATAATTGCTTCTGGATTTGTAATGCTATCAACAAATGGACAAATGAAATTAAATCGTCCATGAAATAAGACATTGAAGTCAACTATGTTCATATAAGTTATTTTTTCCATTTTTAAAGATAACGTTTTAAACCGAACACAGCTTTCCTGTTCCCATTTCAATATAAAGCAAGAGAATATGACAAAACTAATATATACTGGGCGAATACTATGAAATCACTGTGAAAAAATAGAAAGACGAGAAAGTGAATGTTGCTGAGGTTCCACGTGTTTGCTAGTAATCTCGTTTCCGAAAAGTAGGCTCTGGTCTTCCACATCGTAAGCCCACTAACACGCTTTCTTCACAAATGAAATAAAATGTTGAAATTCATGTGGTGTCCTTGTCATCAATTCTACGGCTAGTCTCAAGTAGTATTGTTTTAGTCCATGCTAGATAGTGTCCATGTGAAGGTAACAGCCCTCTAAAGGATAACGTGGAGTTTTCGAGGGACACTTATAACAGAGCTTTAACAATATGTGAGATAGAAAGAGAATTCTTCTACCATACAAAGGAAGTCAGTGATAGGCACGGTGCACAGCAACTTTGCACTGGAGTGACGTAATGCTCTTCGCGATTTGGCTGCCATCTGACCCGTGATTTGAGAGGCAGGAAAGTCAACTTATCAGCGTTGCCAACTGAAATATAAAATGTGAGGTATTATTGATAATTCGCACGTTGCACCTTTCCATTTTTGTTTATCTAGAGCATTATTAGTAGACGTTGCACTAGTGTATCCACACTACACTGGACCAGAGTACGATAATAACACTCTCGTAACAACAAACACCTTATTTTCAATGTACCAGTACACTACACGAAACCCACCCAAAGAACAAACCTCGGCAAGCATCGGAAATATCTTATTTCGAGGGGTGAGTGAGCCATGTCTCTTGTTTTAAGCGAATGGAATGCTACGATTGCCAAAATATAAGATGTGTGCTGTTGACCAACATGTGTGGGAGGATTTTTTTTTTTTGATAACCCAAAGGTCAAAAATAAGAAGGGTGAAAGGATGTTTTCAACTCAGTATTACTTAGTGTTGTGTATAAAAATGGTTTGTGTGTGTGTGTGTGTTTTGTAAAACTATTGTAAAATATCGTGTTTATCTATTCTTTTGTGTGTTAACATCTGGAATTATGTGGAGATATTTGTATGAGGTTTTTTTTTTTTTAATTTTTTTTTACGCCCCCACGTTCAGATGTATGATACATTCAGTTATTCTTTAATTTTAATAATTGATTTCAAATTCTCTTGTAATTTGGTTAATTAATGCTATAACTACGGAAAATAAAAGATCTTAAAAAATTCGGGAGCGGTACTACGATCAGAAGTCAAAGTGGAGAAATGGTATATAATGTCAAAGCTTACTTTGAGAAAGAAAAAGCAAACGATGGCCCATTATTATCAATTGAACTAATTGCAAAAGTAGTGGAGAGGATGTGATGCTTTGCAAATACACAGACATTCAGTAATAAACAAACTAGTTAAAAATAAATAAATAAACGACTAGGATTTACTACTGAGAAGTTTGAATAATCGCGGTTGGCAGCGCATCTTGCACATGCGTAGTATCAACTATTTCCTCTCGTTTTTATCTCATTCGCTCGGAAAGTAATGATTTCAAAGTGCAAAGTTAGCTTGCGCCATGTCTAAACTGTTTTCTGTTACAAAAATAGATTCTTTCGACAATAAATTATAATCATAGATGCGTCGCTTTTAACTGTTCTATGCAATATATATATAATATACAATTCAATATTTAGTATTTCTTTTATTTTGAATATATTATTATATAACAGGGGTCCGTGTTTTTCTTTAAAAAACAAATGTCTGTCCATATTATGGAAAAATGATCGTTATACCTGTAATATGTAATATTTTTGCTGTTCTCGCGCTTTAATCTTTTTCCCACTAATCAGAAAACAGTGTTTAAAAAAAAGTTCGGAAGCTAGGCTAAACTATTGGTCCACGTCTTGTATAGATACAGTGATGAAGCAGAGGTCAAGACAATAATAATAAAGAAAATATTCTTGGAGCGTGATTCATCATTTCACTTTGCGAGATTTTTGTAAATGGTGTTATATTTGGGAGTGGTAAGGGGAGATAGGAGACGTTATTTCAGGTGAGAGTGAGTTCGTATGTTGCGAGTTGAGAAATATTTTAGCTTGTGAAGTCACTGAGTAGCGATGGATGACAGTCTGTATTATTTTATCATGTTCGGCAAGACCTTGATTTCATTTATTTATTTTCATTTTAATGTGCGAATGATGAAACGTTACAATATGTATGGGCATACGAATAAAGAAGCAAAGTAACTGTAGTTTGTGATTTTTGGAACACATACAAGTTACTTTATTTCAAGCATGAACGGTTCCTGTCGTTGATAGACAGGAGAGAAGGACGGGTTAATACAAGGGAGACTCGAAATGAATCTCTTCAGCCACCGAGGTCTAAAAATAATCAAATAACTAGATTTTTAAACTGTCAAAATTAATTGTTTGATACTTTTAAAAGTTGTGATGTATTTTTTAAAAAAAATTTAATGGCCACTTATTTATATGAAGATTAAAGATTAATGATATATTACCCATTTTCTTCGATAACCTTATTACCATCTTTCAGTGAACTTCATAATTTCTTGTTTGTGGAAGAACCAGTCTTAGTCTTTATCAGCGAAAGTTAAACAAGGTGCTGATTTACAGTCCCATCTCAATTGAATGTTATACCACGCAACGAGTTTTAAAGCGTGTGAAACAAATAAGGATCTGATGGTACAAGGTCAGGCAAGTATGGTGGGTATGTCAACACATCCCATCCGGGCTCCAATGATTTTTGCTAAGTGATCAAACTTACATGTGGTTTCGCGTTGTGAGGGAACACCTCCACGCTAGGGCTGTTCCAATAATCGATCGATAACAATTCGATAAAATTTCAAAATCGTTTCATCGATAAAGAATTTTATCAAACTTTCGAGACTCGAATTGTTCAAGATACTCGAAGTATACGAGACATTCGAAGTGTTAGAAACATTTGACGAGTTTGAGACACTCGAACTGTTTGAAAGCAGCAAATACTAAAATATCGTAGTATGGCCGCAGTTTATCGAGTCGTTTGAATATTTTGAAAAGTTTGGGATTATTTAAGTGTTTGAAAGAAACAATACAATCGAGGTTATGATAGGTTGTACCTACATAATATATACTACATATATGCAGGGTGTACATTTTAAAATTTGCCTCCTTTGAAATGAAGTGAAAAAAGAGTGTTCCAACACCAGAAATTTTGTTAATATTCGAAGTTTCAAATCTACCCGAAATTTCTGTAATAATCAAATTATTAATATTAACCGAAATTTTGATAACACTAGAATTTTAAATACCCGAAACTTCGATAATTTTTAAAGTTTTGATAATACCCGAAACTTCGATAATATTCGAACTTTCGTTAATACACGAAAGTTCGATAATACTCGAACTTTTGATAATAGCCGAAACTTCGATAATACTCGAAATTTCGATAATTTCAAATACTCGAACGGTTTCGAGTAACGATGACAACTCGATAAATTTTCACTCCCGAAATTCGATAGGTCCTCAGCCTTATCGAACACCCGTACTCTACGCTTCACAAACTGTTAACATTTTTCGGTGATGAATTTGTTCAAACCGTCCAATTGTCGACAATATACATCCAAATTAATTGTTTAGTTCCTATGTAGGAGCTCTAGAAATATGACATCTGTAAAATCCCACGACACTGAAAGCATAACTTTTCTTTGGTGAATCTTTCATTTCAATGGCGTTTAAAGCGAATCATCATCACGTCGGGACCAAGAGTATTTGCGAATCACATTAGAACAATTCACTTTCATCACGAGTTATCAGTTGCTTTAAAAGAAGATATTTTACGTCATGCTCAGTGATCAAATCACAGATACTTATATACACTATCTAATTAATTTCTTTGAATTCAGGACGGACCCAAACCAGTGTTTCTTTCAGGAAAAATGTTCAGATTAAGCACACATTCGGAGCGGCACATATTAATTTCACACGGTAGTATTCTATTTGCTATTATATTATAGATGTATTATTTTGTCTCTTCTGGGAGGCACTCTCAAAGCTCGGAGGGGGAGGGGGAAGTGCCCTTCAAGAAAAAACATGTCTGGAAGAATCACTGACCCAGACATCGAGCTTGCTTACTTGTTTCAGCTTCTTGAGGTGGTCTTGAACGCTTGAGTGATTGATGTTGAGAGTTTCTGGAATCTTTCGTGTCGTGTAACGTAAGTTGGATACGATCAGTGCCTTTGTTTTGTTATCATCAACTCGGTGGACATCCCTGACCGAAAACCATTGTCCAGATCAAAATCACCAGTACTGACTTTCGGTAACCATTGTTGGCACTTACGTACTTGAACAGTCGGTAACCATCGTTGGCCCTTATGTTCTTGAACAACATTGTCACAACTTTACGCAACTTTTCATGAGTTTGACGCATATTCTTCATTTAGAGAAGTGAAACAAAAAATTTGGCGAAAATACACAGTTTGGTTTTCCATCTTGAAGTTGTAAAATCTGCAATACTGAATCAAATCGTTTTTGTTAAATATTAAAGAGTGAAGCTTTAAATTCCATAGCAACAATATAGATGAGAATGATTCTAATGCTTCCAAAAGTAAACTAGCGCCATCTGTTGCAGAATGCGCCACCACTTTTCCAACAATTCAATAGCTACTTGTATTAAGTGGTTATGGAGCAGGAGTACGTTCGTTTCTCATGGAAAGTATCCATACCCTTTTCTATGCCTACGCATAGGATTTGATAAGGCCCTGCTATGGATCTTGTCGAACTTATACATTTAGTTATTTCTTTTACCTGAAATATAATATATTGAATACTGAATGTAAGCTGTTTAGGAGAAATTGAAATTGTGTATGGTCCTGATGTTAGGGTTACAAAGAGACTTAGCTGCAGAAACAACCTATAACTGCATAGGTATCCCGTACTTGGTCATTGCCGTTTATTTAATGGCTGTCTGTCTATACAGAGGCACTTCATATACATTAAAACTTCGTTGTCTAATAGTTTGGTTTCTCCAAAGCCTTATTCTAGTTGGACATAAAATAATGAACGAGTTCGCTATTTTCCAATCACAATATTGACTCACTCAGCCTCAAACCTTCTTAGGATCTCTCCACGAGAAGCAGCTGTGTAGAAAGCTTGTGCCGATATCGTGATAATCCAGATAACATTGAGCGTCTTTCGATATGTAACACTGGGGAATTTTTTTGTTTTTTCGGCAATACGGTTGAGAATACTGGAACAAGATTCCTTTTTAGTATTTTGATAGCTTTTTGTCAGTTATGTTGCCCTTACATTCCACAAGATCAAATTATTTTGTACATCAAATAGTCACATAATCTGATATCCTCGTGGCGCAGATCAACTGCGTAGTTGCTAAGATAACTAATTCGTGTTTTTGAGAGTGAAACAAAAACAAGGAATCTTGACGTAGCAAGGGGAAGTACTAATACTAAATATTGATATTAAATTCTGTGAGAAAGATTAAATATAATTGTTTTACAAACCACTGCGAGTTTTCATGGCGTTTCCTCACAAATATGCATTTAATTGCCCTTCCCATTGTAAGTGTCAGAGTGTCACACGTCAATCCCGTTTGAGAATAGTTACGCTCATTGCCGTTTAGAAATAAGGGGGAACAGAAAGTATATACTATTAAGTTGTTGGTATTAGGTTAAGTTAAGTTGCGGCTCAGAGTGTCATCGTAAAATTCAATAGCTTCTCTTATTATCTTAATCTAAATGTATGGTTAGTGAAATGCGACTGTATAAATCGTTTACCACAATTTTATTCTTGATTACTTTAAATATTTTACACTTAAAGGTATTTAGCTTAATAGAAGTTATATATAAAGGTAACCAAGAAAGTTTTGTCGCTTTTCGTGGAGGTCTTTGTTGAATTGGCCCGAATGAAAATGGAAATAAGGTGAAGGTCAGTTATTGGTGTGCGTATATCCAACATAGTACCTGGTTGTGGCAGTTCAGTTGCACCGTGAACTTGCGTAAGGATAGAGTGAACATGGGACCTCCACAGAGCATCATAAGGGCGTGTATACTGTGCGAGTTCAAACTGGAGTCAAACGCCGCTGCAGCAGGGCGGAAGATATGCCTGGCTTTTGTTGAGAATGTCGTGACTACGCAGACAATCACCTTAGAGGACGCCAGTTCAAATCAACTAAGGTGATTGTTAGTAGAGGTGCAAACTGCACTTGATACCTTGCTCGCTTCACGGTCCACCAAATTCTACTGCGATGGAATCCATAGCCTTCCAGAACGTTGGCAGAAGGTCGTCGATGCTGACTGGGATTATTGTTTGATCTTTCAGGTACGTCTTAGGTGACATATCGATGTTCGAAGGTGGTGGGTAAAAAAGCGATAGAACTTTCTTGGTTATCTTTATATATTTACATTTTATTTTTCATTCCTTACGAATACCCATTTCCATGAAGAGAAAAGAACGAAGATTGAAGCACCAATTTTTCTCTCTGCTGTTTATGTTCCGAATACATCCCGCTTCATACCAGAGTTACTGGCTAAGCATTTCTTATGTGTGTATGTTTTTAGTTAACATATCCATAACTCTCTGTTGACTAAATTATGGTGAAATACAAAGGAAATTTGAAAAGTTCTCGAAATGACGTAAAAAGCCTTAATTTAACTCTTGGAAATTAGAGTATAGTTTTGAACATAATCTTCCTTGACACTAATGTAATTGATCTAGCGATTTTCATGCCAACACGGAGCCTGCAAACTATTCGTTTACTAATTCTTTAAGATCTTCATCTCAAGAAAGTCTTAAGCCCATCAAGGTGTTTTCCAACTTCGGGATGAGGTGTAAGACTGATGGAACGAAATGTTAATGAGGTGGATAAGACCATAGATCCCAACTCTGATTTTGCACATTGCAACGATGAGGAGGATATTGTCGTGAGACAAGATGAGTTTCTTGTTTGATAAATCTGTCCTTTTGTCTTGTTTTTCGTGTTACTGGTTCAAAAGCATTCGGAAGTGATGTTTTCGCCAGATGGAAGATAGTTGACGGGGAGGATACCTTTACTAATTTAAAATAATAAAAATAATTGAAGCCATTATATTTTTCCCAAACTTCGCACACAAAGCCTTCATAGGAGATGGGTAATCAAGACATTTGCATTGTTTTGATTTGCCATTTTGTTTCTGGAGTGTAATGTATCCATCTTTCATAGATAGTTCGTTTTCGGTCAAGTATCAGGAGTCGCTGCAACCATCTTACAAATACTTCCTTCATGTACAATTCTTTGATCCAAATGGGAAGTTCGTGTTCATTTGAAATGCTCAACCCTTCTGGAGACTTACTCACCCTTAATCGACTATTCTGGGATACCATATTGTGCACTTTTCAATAGTGTATATTATAGCAGCATAGTTAAGTTATCCACTTCGTGGGCCATCTTCCAGGATTTCAGAGTTATGTTTAAATTCACAACTCAATATATATATTAGGGATGGGCAGAACCGGTTTTTATAAAAACTGAAACCCGAGAAACCGACATTTCGGTTTTCTCCAAAACCGGTTCGATTTTTTCACCGAAGCCGGTTCGGTATTTTCCCCGAAACCAGTTTCGGTTTTCTCCAAAAACTAGTTCGGTTTTTCCACCGAAACCGGTTTCGGTTTTCTTCAAAACCGGTTCGGTTTTCACAAAAACTGGTTTCAGTGAAAACTTTTGGAAAATACTTAAAACTATTTCTGTGGAAACAGAATCGTTTTCCGGAGAACAACGAAACACTATTCTGTGGTCAGAAATAGAATAAATTTTGGAAAAACCGGAACCGGTTTTGAAGAAAACTGAAACCGTTTTTTGGAGAAAACCGAAAAACCTGTTTTTGTGCCCACCACTAATACATACAGTGTGTCTCAAAAGTCCTCTCACATGGGGTAACTCTGTTGTTATCAGAATTCCAACAAAATGTAAGATGGGAAACCGTCTGCAAATAAGATGTTTTCAATCTAAAGTGAAGATTTTTTTTTTAATTGGATAAGCCGTTTGGACTGTACACTCTTTATGCGCCCAATGTTAAATGAAATTGCAACATTGCCATTTACATGGACCCACAACATAAAGTGAATGGGGGCATGTTTGAAATGGGGCTGGCCATCGACATGTTAGCATAAAGAACAGTAATTTCATTTACTTATGTTGTGGGTTCATGTAAATGGCAACGTTGCACTTTTGTTTAACATTGGGCGCATAAAGAGTATACAGCTGAAACATCTCATCAGATTTTAAAAAAATGCTTCACTTTAGATTGAAAACCTTAAATTTGGAGACTGTTTCCCCTCTTACATTTTGTTGTAGCTCTGATAATAACAGTTACCCTATGTCAGGGGACTTTTGGGGACTTTTGAGACACCCTGTATATATGGGATGAACTGAAAGATGTACGCAAAAACTCCGGGAGGTGATTCGTGACATCAAAAGAAGACAAAGAATTCTCTTGCATGTTGTCGGATTCCGCGTGGTGTAAGAATGACAAGGGCGCCAACTTGGAATCGAAAATCGAATCTTTACAATTGCAACGGAACAGAAAGATGTACACATACTTTGGGATTCGATTCGTAACATCAGAAGAAGACAAAAAAAAAAGTCCTCTTGCATATTGACGGATTCCGCATCGTGTACGAGTGAGAGAGCTGCCACTTGGAATGGAAACTCCAATTGTGACAATACATCGTTTCGATTCCAAGTTGGCACCGTTGTCATTTGTACACGACGTGGAATTCGACAACATGCAAGAGAACTTTTTGTCTTCTTTTGATGTTATAAATCACAACCCGGAGTTTGTGCACATCTTTCAGGTTCACTCTCTCTCTCTCTCTCTCTCTCTCTCTCTCTCTCTCTATATATATATATATATATATATATATATATATGCAGGGTGTTTCAAAACAACACCGACAACGTTTGGGAGGTAATTTCTGACGCCAAGATAAGACAAAAAGTATAAACCAACCTGGGTGCACAAATGCTTCCTTTCGAAGTTACAGGCTGCCGAAAACATGAACTTTAAAGGTTCATAGCTCCAATACTACGGGACATACCATAGTGGGGTCAGGACTTCACTTAGGAAACAGTACGTGTCGTATCCAAGTTTCAGAATCCTGCAATTCTTCTACAACAATTTTTATAGAGGTAGTTGGTGAGTACTTTAGATTATGTGCTCATAGCCAAACTCCCTTTATAAAAAATAGTTACGTGAGTGGCTTAGGATTCTGAAACATGGATATTTGGATAAGGTACATACTAGTTTCTAACAAAAGTCTTTACCCGACTACGATAGGTCCCAAAGTTTTGGAGCTCTGAACCTTCAAAGTTCATTTTTTTAATGTTTTCCGCAGCCCATAACTCCGAAAGGAAGCAGGTTGGTGGATACTTTTTGTCTTATTTTGGTGTTAGGAATCACCTCCCAAACGTTGTCGGTGTTGTTTTGAAACACCCTATATATATATATAACGGAACCGACTCTCCTAGAGAATTTTAAATACCATATATAATTTATATTTCTGTTACCTTTATAACCTTCTTCACCAACTATGTAGGGTAAATTAGTGATACGAGGTATCCCTGGTTCGTTCGCAGCCAATTTTCTCCCACATTCTTATTCCACTAGTTCTTTACGTAATCATTCACCGTCATTAATTATCCGTCTCCTTCAACCTAAAAGCTATAGTGGTGGGATGTTAAACTTTTCATTTTCATTTTTTGAAATATGTCATACCTATATTCTGTAATTACTGACAAAGGATTAACGAACTTTCAACAAAAAACTTGCGATGACATTATGTTTGAAAAGTATAACTGGTGTGATTGTAGAGTTGATACTGTAAATATATATTTTTCTTGTAGTAGGTACTTTCCTTGGATTTCGTTTTGTTTTAATTTAATTATTTCTTTTTCAAGGCAGAACAATGGAAGCCTATTTAGTGGAAAAACATACACCAAACAAAATCTGTTCTGCGTTTGCAGCTTTTTCTGGTCACGGAGATGATAGATTGTATGATCATGATACCCTGATCTCTAACATAAGACATCAGGTAAGTGAAATAAATAAAACTAGCGTACTAGTGACCAATCAGAATTTTCACTTGTGCGATGTAATATTTTAACATGTTATTTAAATTCTTCAAGTGCACAGTACAAAACAAATGAAAGAAATATCATCAATAGTCATGCACCCATCCCTTCCTATCCTTTGGTTACAGGTTATACACAGTGGCGGATCCCCCAGAAGAGGAAACTTTCTTATTTTATATATATAAATAAAACCCATCCCAGAGTTTGAACCTCTTAAAAGTAGCTCTAAGTAGCAGTATGACAACCCCCGCTCCTCCCCCCCCCTCGCCCAGAAGTCGGTCCTGGATCCGCCCCTGGTTGTACACTACCTGGATGTTTTTTTCAGTAGTGTGGATTACTTTGATCAAATAATTCAGCTTTATTCCCATTAAGAGCGCAGATGCTTGTTCCGTGGATTGTTGTACTTTTGGACCTTAAACAGTGCCTTTCATCACGCCGGGATCGCACCGTAAATGACTTGTGGAAAATCTGAAGCAACAGTCGATACCCCTGCTAAGCTTGAACAAAGTCTGGTGCAGTGGAAACTGGAATGTTGTTCAGTTAAACATAACCGAGGACCATCACATCAAGTATGAGCGATGCTGACAGGGTGAAATGAGTTAACGTGAGCAACAAATTTAATTTGTTCCAATGCAGACTGATAATCTGTGTATTTTTATGTAGCTTACTATGTTGCCATCACGTTAGAGCAACAAATTAAAGACAAAATCCGGAACTCGACATAAATTAATTTGAACAGTGGTGTTTTCATTAACAAAAAAAAAAAAAAAGAGCGAGTATTAAATACAGGACAAGAACTGCAGATAATCAAAAACGGAATATTCTATGCCAATTGTTCTTTATAAGGAAACCAGAACTACAATAACAGATATAAAGGTAAGGGTCCGGTGACCCAGTAATAACACTGGTGCGGACGACATTCCCAAAGAGAAAAGTGATAAACAATTAAACAAACAAACAGACACAAGAAGTCACTTTTCTTACGAATACATGCCCTATATTATATATATAATACAGCTTCCATCACTAAAAACTGGTTCATAGATTTTATTAACAAGTCTTATGGTACATGAAGTACTTCTTGAGTGTGTGTATATTAGGGATGGCCAGATCCGGATATTTTTGGATCCGGATATCCGGACACAGGATCCGGATCCGAGATTTCGGATCTTGGATCCGGATCCGAATTTTCGGATCTTGGATCCGGATTCGAAACTCCGTGTCAGAAAATTCGAGTGTTCCGAATCAGCAAAATTTTCGAAATTATTGACAAAGTGATTTTCATTCCTGTGCTTAAAATAAGATTTTAAGACACTTTTGGTATCTGATCGTGTGACAGCCTTGCGTTCTCTTCATTCTGTTGATATTTGGTTTTCGTGCCTTAATATGTCACAATTACTCCAAATTTGATTGAGTAAAACTGTCTAGTTAGGTGAGAGCAATCTCATTGTTAGATTAGATTCTAGTGGAAATACTTGACCGAAAAGGTAGTAAATCTTTTTTAAAGCTGTCGTCCTGATGGAAATTTGTCCTTTGTTTTCTGTAACACTAGTCAAATGCTTGGATGAAACCTTAGTCTCAAGCCCAAGCTTCTTCATTAGACTCTGGCTGCTTACTTTTCTAATTCTTTCTGAGTTATTGTGGTCACTGAATGAGGCCATTTCCTAGTCGTGATGGGCTAGGCCATTGCTAATAGAACAGCCCATAAAATATAGATCAAATCAAATTAAGGAGCAACTTCCTTTTCTTGCTCTTGATGAGCTTTTTTTTTTTTTTTCTTTCTTTAAAAGTACGTTTCTCTGTGACCGTACCACTCCAGTTAGAATTAAGAATTGTAGTAGAGATGAAGTTCTAAATGGCAATTAATGTATCAAAATCAATGTATTAATGTACTGTATGTGTATACAAAATACCATATGGAGCCTCGAGCAGTAACACGTATCTTTGTAATTAGTAATCCACTACTATTAACTCTGCATAGGTTGTATAAGGAGCTATATCATTCATGTAAACACATAGGCGGATGCAGGGGGAGGGCGAAAAGTCGTTCGCCCCTACCTAGCGCCACCATTAACAGTGTACTTTAGTAGTAATTTGTGGCAATTTCAGATCATCTAAGTAATTTTTCACTGCTAGCATCCCCAACTGCCCCCTAAGAATCCATCCGCCCCCTCCAAGAGTCCGTTCTGGATTCGCCCCTGCGCAAACATAATTTTATACAACTCATTCAAGAGTACATTTTGGTAGCTTTTTAAAATTTTTATCTTAAAGGATTGTCATTTCTCGTGGCTACTTATGCAATTTTGTCCACAGGCATACATGCAATTTCCAGTCGTTACGCAAATACATTTATATACTTAATAGACCTCGGCTAGTTTGGGGCTTCGCCACTAGACCCCCGTTACTAGGGCCTCGCACCACAAAAGCCTCTAATCATAATCAATTTAAAAAGAAATGTCTGGGGATTTGCTCTTAGACCCTCTGATATCTCATTTGATCGGCCTATGACCTCGTACCTCGTAAACCTACAACCATACCGAATCTCAGTTCAAATATCAAATTGTATGTAATAACATTCCGGTATCCCGAGACATACCGAATTTCAGTGCGAGTACATGGGGGCTTTCTCCCCAGCCCACACATTTGCTCGGTCTACGGCCTCGCACATCATACGCCTGCAAACATAACGAATTTTTAAGGGGCCGCGGTGGCTCAGTGGTAGAGCGTTCACCTCCGGTGCTTGGGGTCCCTGTTTCGATCCCAGCTTGCACAGTGTGGACTTTGTCGTGGACAAACACCGTGCTCGTGGGTTTTCTCGGGGTTTTCCCGTTTCCTCCTACTTTCTTCATTTCATTTATTTCTCATAATCACCGTCTCCTTTAGCCTAACCTGCATAAACGTGGGATGTAAAACACAAGCATTTCATTTCATAAGATAACGAATTTTTGTTCAAATAACAAGTTTCATTTCTCTAACATTCCAGGATTCCGAGATATAAAAGTCTTTTCTCCCCGCCCCTTTACTTCCCCTCTAAGACATACATCAAAAAACGCTTAAGTACATACCTAATTATTTCAAATGTAAAGTCCAAATACCAAATTCTATGCTCCTAACCTTCAGAGGTTCCCAGATATCGACATGTTATTATAATAATTACAATCCCCACCCTCTTTCCTTTCCATCTCTTTTCTTTTCCTTTTTACTAAAACGTCAAAAAACACTGAAACACATGTCAAATTATTTTCAATGAGAAGTGCAAATACCAAATTTCAAGTCTCTAACCTTAAAGGATATAACATATTAATACAATAACTGTAATCCCCACTTAATTATCTTCTCGCCTTTTTTCTTCCCTTCTGGGCCACATATAAAAAAAACGTTGAAATACGTATCTAATTATTTTAAGTGAGAAGTCCAAATACCAAATTCCATGTTTCTAACCCTTTAAGTTTCCGAGATATAGGCATATTATTATACTAATTGCAATAATTGCAATTACCACCCGCTCTTTTACTTTCTATATCTTCCCTACCCCTTCTAATTTAAATATCAAAAAGCACTTAAACAAGTATCAAATTATTTTCAATGAGAAACCCAAATACCAAATTTGAAGTATCTAACGTCAAGAATCATCAATATTTTCCACCCCATTTTCCCCCTTCCTCGTCGAATTTCCCAAAGTCCTTCCTTAGTGGTATCCTACGTCACAAACCCTATAAACTGTCCAAATTTCAAGTTTGTAGCTTAAGCGATTTGGTCTGTACGGTGATCTGTCACTCACTCACTCAGTCACTCAGGACTTTGCCCTTTTTATATAGAGATATTTAAGATTTTATGGGAAAGCCATGGATTTTGTCCTAAGGCCGCCAGTGTCTTAGAAATGTAATAGCTTTGCTATAAACTTTAAGCAATCAACTGACTGATCTGCGTCTATATGTATTATGTAAAATACCGCTTATGATATTTATTTTGCTCGTAATAAATAAATAAAAAAAAAATAGAAATGATGACGAAAATTCAAAGACATCCTTGATTTTAGCGTAATGCTGCAGGAGTTCAGATCATTGAATTAATCATAAGAGCAATTGTATAAGATAGACTACATTAAATTCCAATGTGGCACAAAGAAAATATGCAGCATTACTATGCAGTTTTTCAACGTTATAACTCATTCTGAAAATATTATCATAGGTCTCACAAACAATCGAATTTTAATCCTAACTCGATTAATATATAAAAAAGGCAGATCTATACAACTACTGACTTCAGATGAAAATGGCATACTTGTAGTACGTTTAAAGATATACTAAAGACTAAATGATGGGGTGTGCGGAACAATGGTCTAACCCCGAAAAATGTGAAAATGAGATTTTGATGTAATCTTTTGTCATTTAAATTGAATTGTCTTCCCACTGAGTTAGATAAAATTCACCTAGTAAATTTTATACATATGGATATTTTAGTTCTGGGTCTCAATCTAAGGCCTAAAATATTCAAAACAGGAGTACGAATCTGAACTTCGAAATTTCGGGTGTGGATCCAGGAACCGGATATCCGGATCCGGATCCAAGATCCGAAACTTCGGATCCGGATCCAAGATGCGAAATTCAGGATCCGGATCCAAGATCCGAAATTTCGGATCCGGATTCAGGAACCGGATATCCGGATCCGGATCCAAGATCCGAAATTTCGGATCCGGACCAGAGATCCGGATCTTATAGGATCCGGATATCCGAGATCCGGATCCGTCTGGCCATCCCTAGTGTATATATTGGGTAAATGTTTTAAGTTAAAAAAAAAAGTATCGACGTATATTACATTATCTTCAGTTTGCTCAATGATTCTACATCTTTATCATCATCATCATCATCATCATCATCATAGGTATTCCGCCATTATTTGCAAATAACTTGCTGCAACTGAGAAGCTTTCATGCTCCGCGGTCTTCCGATAACCTCTTCTTCTTTACGTACGATTTCTCTATTTTGATATCGTCCATTAATTGTAGTCTCCTTCGTCCCCTCCCTCTCCTTCCTGCCACCATACCCTCTAGCATGTCTCTCATGATAACAGTTATTCTTATTCAATGTCCCAACTAGTTTCTTTTCCTCTTCTTAATAATATCTAAAATTGTTCTTTTCTTCTCCACCATTTCTAACACCCTTTCATTCGTTTTCCGCTCGACCCAACTAATTATTTCCATTCTTCTTCACACCAACGTTTCGAAGGCTTCAGTCGTTTTTCATCATTTTTGCGTAATGTCCATGTTTCTGACCCATACAGTACAACACTCCACACGAAGCATTTTATGACTCTTTTTCTCAACTCTTTATTCAAGGTTCCACAAAATAGTGTTTCCCCCCCCCTCCTCAAAGCTTGTTTCACCATTTCTGTCCTTGCTTTTATTTGACGTTCAGATTTCATATCATTACTAATAATACTACCCAGGTGTCGAAACTAGTCACCTATTCTATTATCTCCCCTCCTACTTGTATATTTGACACCGACCGCTCGTTCCATCACCATGGCTGTTGATCTTTCTAACATTTATTTTCATCCCATATTCTTCACAGCTTTTCCTCAAGTTCTCTAACGTCTTACTGATTTTCGTTTCAGATTTCTCAAAGGTTCCATATCATCTGGAAACCGCATACATCTAATCACTCTACCTCCTAGTGAAATGTCATCTTTATTTTGCAGGCTCTTTTTTCATTATTTCTTCTAGATAGATATTAAATAATGTAGGCGAGAGATGACATCCTTGTGGAACCCCCCCCTCTGTCCTTTCTCCCCCTATTCTAACACTTACTTGTTGGTTCATAAAATTAATTGAATGTTATTTCAAGATTGTCAGTTGACTGTTTGTTATTTGTAATCTTATATAGAAGTACTTATCAAGAACTTTTCATTACCCATAAATGTGGAAGAGAAATAAATCTTACTATTGAATTACAAATGTATCCTATTACTTTTATTCAGTAAGATGGACGGGCAAAAAGTTTCATAGATTATAGGTTTTTTTTTTTTTTTTTTTTTTTTTTAACGTAGCGGGAAGTTCTTAATATATACTGAGAAAGAGGTGAAGACTGCCTCAACACAGTTCACATGTTTTATGTTTTCAATGTGTTTATATATAAAAATTGTTATTTACTGTTTCTTAAAATATAATGTGTACAATAGTATCTTTCAGTCAATAATGTATACCTTGTTTCTCTTCTTGAAGGTTTTTACTGATGTGAAAGTAGTCCCTATGTTAGATTTGGATGTCACACTGAATGCATATGTGTGGGACTTCATTCGCCACGGTTCAAAGGAGTGTATAAAGAATGAAAATGGCTTGAAATCAGGAGAAGATTATAAATTACTTTACGATTTTCTTCTTGTGCTCAAATGCTTAAAAACTTGCCTTCAGGAACTTGCACCACCCACCGATCCTGTATTAGAAGCCTTTATTATATTGGAGGCTATTTACAGACATAGATTTAATGAAGCGTTCGGTATTGATGAGTATAAACAGGTATAGATATAGGGGACAACAACAGGATTTGATTTTTTTTTTTTTAAAGTTTTCTGGAGAGTAGATAAAATAATTCTTATCCCAAAAGGAGAAAGTAACTACAATAGAGATTTTAACTCTACACCTAATCCACATTTTCCCCCATAGGTATAGGACGTAAATTATAACACTGAATTCTATTTAAGATTGCTCATATTAACGAGTGCCGAAACGTTTTTAGAGTTACAAAATTTTGTAATGTGGATTTTATTTACACGTAGTTTTATAGTCCTCTTTATATGAAATAATAGGGAACTAATGATTTTATATCAACGTGGTTTGTATTTCTACATATATATATATATATATATATATATATATATATATATATATATATATATATATATATAATATAAAGGACCGAAAGTAAAGTCTACAACGCAAATCAAAAGTCTTAGGAAGTTTTAATTTTTTTACAAATTTTTTAGGGTAGTTGTTGTTCGTGTATTGAAATATAACAAGTTGAAATAAGTGGTTTTATAATGGATTATATCAAAATGAACATCATTGTTACCAAAATAGAATTTGAAATGAGCTATTACCAATATGTTGTAATGACCCGTTAATCCCTTTTTGGAAGGGACTATGTAAATCCTTTTGTAGAAATTCACATATTCATCTACATGATATAGAATACACATAGTAAATGAGTTATGAATGAATATGCAGCGAACCTATTACATTTTTTAACGTATATAAGAGCGCACACAGTCTAATGCCGTAATTCAGAACAATACGAAGACAATAGTTCCTTAACTATATTCTGTCAGTTTTTCTACATTCTATTATCTTAATTTTAAATCAGGAGTGATACGTGCATTAACATATGTACAAAGCGTGTCCAAATAAAATCTGCTCGGATAATACTGCATACTCCACTGAGCATCAAGGGAAGTCTGACAACACATGACTGTCTCCCATGTGCCGCCTGGGTGTGAAGGATATGAACTTCCCGAAACATTCGTGCCCAGTTCTTTACACTTGTTTTTGATCAACACTTCTCGCCTTAAATTACACTAATTCTCTTGTGAATTTCACTGGGTGGACGTCCCTTAGCTGACAAGAATTGAATCACAAGCCTTTGATCAATGCGGGATGGATTTGCAATCAGCGCCATTCTTTTGTGTGCCATCACAGTCAAACAACTAGTGTGGTATGCATGCACGTCGATTATTATTGTGTCAACCGTCCAACATATATTTTTCTCGATGCTCAGTAGAGTGCGCAATATTGCCCGGTCACGTTTCATTTGGACACGCTTTACAGTATGTTGGGGCAATTTATATACTATAAAATAAAAAGAATTTACAAAGAGGAAACGAAACAAATGGTGACTTTTCTCGATCTCTTATGGATAAAACCATAAACAGAACGAAACAAATAATAATAGTAATAATTTTTAAAAAGAGGAAAAGGTAATAGGGGACTGTGACACGAAACAAAACGAGCTTACTACGTTAACTACAAAAGTATTTCAAGTAGAGGGGGGAAAAGGTCACACACATGGCTCTAAAAGAATAGCTTTTAATAAATTATAATTCAAAATAAAATTAAACAACAAAATGGGTAAGGATACACCTCAGTAAGAAAATAAATGTGGAATGGAAAGCAATCAGGAAATTTACAATTGATGTATACAGGGTGTTTCAAAGCAACACCGACAACGTTTGGAAGGTAATTCCTGACACCAAGATAAGACAAAAAGCGTAGAGCAGCCTGGGTGCACAGATGCTTCCTATCGGAGTTACAGCCTGCCGAAAAAATAAAAAAAATAAATTTAAAGGTCCATAGCTCCAAAACTGTGGGACCTACCGTAGTCGGGTCAAGACTTCACGTAGAAACTAATATGTGCGCTATCCAAAAATACATGTTTCAAAATCCCCTAAGGTACTCACGCAACAATTTTTATAGAGATAGTTGGTAAGCATTTCAAGTTATATGCCCGTATCTAAACTTCCTGTATAAAAATCGTTGCTTGAGTACCTGTTGATTCTGAAACATGTATTTTTGGATAGAGCAGATTTTGGTTTCTAAGTGAAGTCTTGATCCGATTACGGTAGATCCCATTGTTTTGGAGTTATGGACCTTTCAAGTTCATTTTTTCATATTTTTGGTAGCCTATAACTCCGAAAGGAAGCATTTGTGCACCCAGGTTCTCTTTACTTTTTGTCTTATCTTGGTGTCAGGAATCACTCCCTAACGTTGTCAGTGTTGTTTTGAAATACCCTGTATAATTAAAAGAAATCCATTAGTGAAATGAAGGAAATAGAGGAAAGTGTATTTCGGGTTTCGATTAATATGATAATATAAATGTGTTTCTATCTCTTTGTATGGGAAGCAGAAAAATTAGGCTGAAGAGTTTAGGGAATACGCGAAATATTCGACAAGTATTAGCGCCTCGCTCTCAAAGCCGAAAGAGATTTCTGTTGAATCGCTTAACCATGAATCCAGATTATATCACTTGTAACTTGGTCTCTAATTGCACAATCACTTTTATGTGTGTTATTAATAGGGGGAGGGGGCTTTTATCCCGTCGTCTGTGATCATGGATTTTATTTTCCTGGTTATACTTCATATGTAGCGTTTTTATTTGCCATATTTGTCGATATTTGATATTTTTTTTTTTTTCGAACAGTGGTTTTCTCTGAGTTTTCTTCCTCAGTTGAAATACTTTTGTACTTCAGTTGAAATTGATCTCACAATTCGATCTTATCAGAATAGGTCATCTGTCACGGTACGTTATACAGCAGGATTTTGAATTCAAGCACACTGTAGGTGGTATTTATATACGTATTAATAATATAAAGGTATGTAAGGATCATTTCGCAGTTTTTAGCTTGCAGTTTCGTTAGAGTTGTGTTAAATAACTTTCGGTTTTTATCTGTAAGTTATTCGATCTCAAATTTATCAATAATAAATCAAAGGAATGGCTTGTGTTGTCTTTATTGCTGTATAACTTTCTCCTTATTTATTCTTGTTTATTATGTCTTGTTTCTTCATTTGTAAAGGGCTTTTTAAACATAAATTTTTTTTATTATTTTAATTTATTTTATTACGCATATTCTTGTACATACTCAAATAGCCTTTTTTCTGTAATATGTAGTTATTTATTAATACTAATATTTAAACTAATTAAGTACAAGGTAGTATATTTGAAAAGAATATTAGAAACAAATGTAAAGAAACAGACCTGGTGCACGTAGTGTATAAATACTTGCAGTTCAGATTTTGGGTTATATACATAATATCTAATAAATACTTACACACACACACGGAAGTATGGAAGATCCAACAGCATATCTTTGTAGGTATATAGCATATTTGCTATTTTAATTGCTCATTTTATGCATAAATAGAAATAAAGAACTTATAATAGATCAATGTGATAAGAAAATGCAGGTAAGTCTAAGAATAAACTTTTGCATCTAATCACCAGCTGTCAGGGGTAAAAGTGAGGGGGAACGTGGGGGACGTTGTCCCCTCACTTCCAGATAATATCTGTGACGTCTCCCCGCTTTCTAAAAAATTACAATGGACAAAGATAAACAGGGCGGACGGCTTGACGTCATGGGTCCCCCTACCTTTTCAGATCCACTTTTACCCCTATCAGTGTTAAATTTTCCCACGATCGTTGCAAGAATGTGGACTTTAAAAGAGAAATGGGTGGCTAGCTTTGTGAACAAAACTGTTTCAATAATCAGAACTATTACAAATATTTTTTGTAGCTAGTGTGAGTGCTCTTGGTAGCTATCAGTGTATCAGTTCGCCTTGATGTGGTATTTATGGATTTTCAAATGGGGGAGTTTTCACCGTAATCGTTTCTTTTGCTGCTTCTATTTTCACCTTCCGTGGAGTGGTCAGACTTTTTCAGTTGTATCCATTGAATGAAGCACTTTGGTGAGAGCAACAAAGAGATATTGTTTTCATGGAAGAAGGCTTATATTAATCGGAATATACAGTATGGCGTAGAATGAGAAAGGTTCCTCAATTGGAAACCTTGCACTTAGTCGAGGCAGAAAACGTCATCTCTTCCGGACACGGACAAACGAAGGAGCCACCTGGGATGGATAATGAATTAGACTATTTGATAGACCTCATAATGGTGCTTAACATATCCATAAAGAAAGCTTCAATTAATCTGTAACATACCCATGTGCAGCAAAAGCTTTTCTAGGAGATTTTTGGTCATCATTTGGCAAACAAAAATGTTCATCTAATTAAATGTTAAAGCATTTCCCACAGTGCAAACGCAGTAAATATTATTAAATTACATTAATTGGTAATGGCTAACAAGGTATATTGGTTAATGAGAAAAACTAAATAATAACATACAAGAGTAATAAAAGTCCAAAGACTTTTTGGTACGAATCAATGATCGACACTCACAGCATCAGTCTTTCAATGCTCCTTTTCAGTTTGGATGATATATTGTCGTTTTGAGGACGGTATCAGCTTTGGCAAACGTATTGAATAGTGCAAATTAACGAGGTGATCTCAATTGATTAAAGTTAATGATTACATTCATATTTCGTTGTCACGCTTGTAAATTTAGAAATCTGTTATTGGCAGCTTTAAAGAATGGAGTTGATGTCATACAGACTACTTTCGAGTAGAAAATCAGGACATGAGTGATGTTACCAATGTTTTCAGCTATTGATAGTGATTTCGGTAATAGTTGTTGCTAATACAATTTCGGTTTTTGATGCTTGCGGTGATTGCTTGAGTCTTTTTGTTGCTTATGTATTGATACTATTAACAATATAAATTGGATACGAAGTTGGGATTTTGGGTAACATGTAACAACTTGACACTGTAATATCTGCAAGACGGCTTGCTGGAAAGCAAGAAATCCGTCTGTCCGTGAAGAACCGTAGAGAACGCATGAGTCGGAAACGGTACTATCAGTTAGAATGTCAAAACAACATAGCTATCAGACAGTTTGGAATTCAGGTTACCTCTTAAGAGTTAAACACAAGTAATGAAGTTTTTTAGTTTTACTCATTATCGTGTCATGTTTCAATGAAGTTTGGTTGTACTTTGTCTCATTGGTGTAACCGTATTTTCTTGTAAGACATACATTCCTTATACTCTGTAACTTGGCCATGTGTCTATATGGAATGTGGCCTCATTAAGGCAACTTTATTCCCATGTTGTTAATGTTAGATTTACCTCTGCATGTTGAATACGTATTCGATCTTGATTTCTTAGAAACTCCTTCAGAACATCTTTTACTCTTCTATGTTTCGAGATGAAAAAAGCCAAGGAAGAAAAGATGATTTTTTTTTTCATTCAAACTAATTTCCCTCAAGTTACATGCGGCATTGGTACTGTTTATTAGTTTGTGTCTGTTGCCGAGTGTATGCACAGATTACATTTTTGTTTCGTCATTGTTTGAATCTTTCCGTCTGTATAGTTTGCAGAATGTTTAGTCACGTTATCTTTGCGCGGAGTTTGCAGATACATCTGACGATCGATTTACAGTGATAAAAAGAAATATAAGCAAGATAACATTTTGTTTTCCCATTGCTTGCTAGTTAGCGGCTTGAACGAACGTAACTGTTTATAACACACAAGAGAGCCATTTCTGGTGTTTTGCTGCGTAGAAGTGTGAGACTTTTTTTTTTTGTTTCCTGAGATTGACGAAGTGGAAAGAAAGAGAGAAAAAGAATGTGCTGTAGAATTTTATAGATAATAATTATAATTTAAAATTACATTTAAATCAGTGTGCGAGTGCAAACTGATATCTCTTAAGTTTAATGCTTTTCAGTGGAGGCTGTGGTTTCCAACGTAGGCAGGTTTCACTGTAGTATCATAGTATGAAGGCAAAAAGCGTCGAGGAAGCTTTTGGAATGCATTATTCTCTTCGAATATGTTAATCATCTTAATGAGGTTTATCCAATTGTCTACTCGTCATCCACACTGTTTGGGTTCGGGTTAGCACTTCTTTCTACAGATCATGCTGCATTGTATCTCCAACTATGTATTTCGTTACAAATGACAAGCCAAGTCATGACATTGGTGAATTGTTCCACTATCTGCACAGTACTAACTACGTGATACTTCCCATCAGTTCACTTCCCCAAGGTTTTAACGGAAAATAATTTATTTTTAGTAGTCTAATTTTTGTTTTTGTGAGCACCACGGTTGTCGTTTTCAACCATAACAGCAGTGCGTATAGGCCTAGACGTGGGTGTGTTTGGCCTTTTGATGTATGTTTGCCTCTTGTGTTGCACTTGCAGACGCCTTGACGTGGCAAGGGCCTGGGTGTAAAAATTAGTTTTCACCTTCACCTATTTCCTATGAGGAATTAATCTTAGCCATAAGTTTTCATCTTGATTCGCTTCATAGACTGTTGAGGGCCATCTAGCATTCGACAAATCTTGTAATTCGAATAAATTGAGTTTGAATCAGTAATTTTATTTATTCGAAATGTGAAATCGCATCTTTTACCCATAATTTACGTCATGACTTACTGTTTTCTATTTCCATAAGGCCAGCCATTACTTAAACAAAGAGCATATTCAAGTGAAAAATATACCGATGAAACTGCTGTGTGCTGTGCCTTAGAGCTAGATTTTCAGTTTAAGTTTATGTGATTAGGATCGTATGTCTTGTATAATCTTAGAGCTGGAAGAGACTTTGAAGTTGAAGCCAACCCATGTCAGTACTGGAAGTAGTGCGTATTCAACAATTAGTACTCACCATCAATGGGACATCACAACTAATATATTTATCTATACCAGATTGGCTCCTTACATTATTCAATGCATTATAGCCGTAGAGAAAT
This sequence comes from Thermobia domestica, assembly GCF_964235325.1. Classification (NCBI taxonomy): domain Eukaryota; kingdom Metazoa; phylum Arthropoda; class Insecta; order Zygentoma; family Lepismatidae; genus Thermobia; species Thermobia domestica. Next base: position 184,092,040 of record NC_137469.1, on the reverse strand, counting down.
GATAGGGGAACACTTTACCTGGAATGTTCGTAGTTTTTAGCACAATATGATATTTTGTTGTCTATATTACCATCCATTTCGAATCAATGAAGAAACAAGGTGCTTTGTTAATAATAATAATAATAATAATAAATTTCGATGTCTGCTGCCATAAAATTTTGTAATTATAAAATGGCGGCATTGGCATCGAAATATCATTGCATGCTCAAAACTAATTTATATAGTAACATTTTGTATATGGAAGTTGTAAATTATATACTGTGATCATGGTAACGGTTCTGTGATACTATTTGCCATTATAAGTGCTCATATGTACAAAATGTTGTATATCTGTAGTGTGTTTCCATCTAGAGGCGAATTCCGCTGAATGTGTTCAATTGAAATGTGTTTAATAAATGAAGTTTATGGTATGTTTTTAATAGTATTCGAAACATTTGTTGATAAGCACATTTAAATTGTTAATTTTATTTGTTTCATATCTGATGAAATCACAGAATTATATGCGCTGGCTAATCGTATTTAATTTACGAGTGTTTTTGTACAGTGGCTGCCGTACATTATAAAGAGGTCCGCCTCATTTTTGTACAATTTTTAAAATATTGAATAAAATTATAATAAGAGTAAAATTTCTATGCATAATTATTTCGTACTTAGTAAAGTAGTTTTGTGTTGTCGATGTGTTTACTGTTATGAAAGTATAGATCTTCAAACCCATTATGACCCTGTCAGGTGATAAAATGAACTGAATAAGAGCATCTCGAAGACAAAACCTACGTTACTGAGTAGTATTTTCTATTAACGTAATTGTAAAATCTGGAAGAGACATTTTCATATTGTTTCAGTTTATACCTTGAAAGATTGAAAAGAAAGACTTGTGTGATGGACAGGCTCAAAATGCAACATTTTCCTACTCCTCTCCCACCCCCCTCTATATGTAAATGCGTCTCTTTTCCCTCCGCAGTTTGTATTTTCTGTAGGCCTAAAGACTCTCACTAACCACCAGCAGAATTAGAAAAAAAAAATACTATCTCATTCAGATTATACGTTTGCTCTTTATCTTCGTTCAGGGAGTCTTCTATGTTTTTGGCGCAAGACCGAGCCACTCCTTTTGTCTGTACTTGCCAGGGATAACTTCAAACTTGAACCTTGAATCTGGGGATAACCTATATATTTCCTGAAAGCGTTTGTAGAGCAAGTTTTGGAAATATGTAGAACAATTTGAACTATATGTCCTATATATCAAAGTACTCCGCATGACTAGCAGATTAAGAATGTAAAACACACTACCCAATTATATCCTATATTAGTGAACCTCACTATCACGCTGCATAGTGGTTGTGAGACAGTGTGAGTTACATGGTCCTCACACCTTAAAAACAAAGATCAAGTCCTGGCAGCATGATCTAGCCAGGACCGTGACGTGTGTTACATGACTTGCACATAGCCAAACTCCGACAAACAACATCCAGCGGGAACCATCTCTTTCATTAGCCGGTCCTGGTCGTAGCTACAGGGCTTAAACCCTACAGGGTGACCAATCGGGTTTATATAGCTAGAAAGAAATTGCTGTTCAGAGTTCAAATTACCACCACTACTAGTTTTCCGTAATTAGTACAGAAGCGAAGATATATAGTTATTTTCATGAAAGTATGAAGGAGAAAAATACATATTTAACCCTACTCAGAAGGTATATTGGCACGTGTCGAATTCACTTGTTTGCTGTGCGACGTTATGCCTTCAGGCAAACTACTGGTCATCGACTAGATAAGAGTGTTAAGGGCGAAAATGGAGAAAGAAAAAAGAAGATATGCTTATTTCATGGGAAGAACAAAATAAAATAAGTCTTGAAAATGTCAGAAACTGCCAGTCGTTAATATTAATGATGTGTATTCCATTGTTAACGAAAATTTATATTGTTGGATAAAAATTAACTCCCAAATGTAAAGCGTTGATTCTATGTTTAATATTGTTCTCTTTACTTTTATTCTTCATCAGACTTCCGAAGTTTTTATTTAAAATGTAAATTAAAGACCGTGCATCATAGTTCACGACGTTAACGACTCGGTTGACATTTCATTTCTTCTTATAGTAGAAAGTTAGAAGAGGAAAATATTGACTTAAGAGGGAGAAGAAGAGAAAAAAACTAGAATGACCTTTCAAAGAAATAATCTATCTCGGATGGGTGGCAGATAAGAGAAAAGGATACAGAGAAAGGATTTCGAATAGGGTATGGTAAAAGCAGAAGAAAAGTAGAGAAGGTAGGAGAAGAAAAGAAAGATAAAAGAAAAGTACGGGATAATCGCCGAAATACAGTTGAGAGCCTGGTAATGTATTACACATATACTGTATTCCCACTAACCTTCACGAAAAGAAAAGGAAAAAAACATTGAACCTGTTGCAGTTAGACATGCCTAGATCCAAGTAAATACACAAGTTGGATTTACTCGAACCCAGCCCAGAAGATGAGAAAGATTAGTTTAGTTTAGTTACTGTAATTATCGTTTTAAATCATATTTTAATCTATACATTATATTTGCACTTCTCATTCAACAGTTAAACCACTATTGGAGATTATGAAGAATGAAGAAAAAAAATGTACACTCGAAGGTCTCAGGATTCTCTTAGTGGTTTCATTCACTTCTCGCTTATTTAGAAGAGCCACCATTAATCAGTTCAGTAGGTTCAAACATATATTAACAATTACCAAATTCTTACGAGTATATACATGGCGAATAATTATCAATTCTTAGTACTACAGGGATTGGACAAAAGAAATTTAATACGTTTGCAAAACTGTGAAAATCATATCTAGTATGCTGTGGGGCCTCCTTTTGCGTCCTTTTGGTGCTTACAGCTTGGTACTGCTATTACAACTTTCCTTTAACATATTCAATCTTCACGATAACCATAAAAAATGACATTTCTTCCGTATGTGCTTACATAGTACACTGAGTGCTCACTGAATTCCGACCACCCCTGCACACAAGAAAGTGTGGCCAGCAGCCGAACGGACTAGGGGACCACCCTAACTGGTAGTATGGCAGAGAAAGAACACACTCGAAGTCACATGTTGGCACACAGCACACTGTTATAATGAGAGCTAAGCAGGATTTATCCGCATTTTAATAGGGCATGATTGTGGGTACCTGAGAAATAGATGCGTCAATAACCCAGACATTAATAGTTGTCAGATGCGCCCGTTCCTGTGTAGTGTAGGTGTACAAGGAGTGGGAAGAAAATAGGGTAACGGTCTCCAAGAGACGGAACTACCAACGCGTACGGAAGTTAAAAGCACACACATGGGGCGAGCGTCGCTTCAAACAGCCTGTGACAACCAAATGAACCATCAGGGTTTGCGAATTACGTGACCAATACGATGGTGGCTGCACAACACTCATATCCCACGCATCTATACGGCGTACACTGACACGCATGCAGTTCCACAGCGACTACACTTGTCACCCATTCCTTACCACTCGTCACTGCAGACTTCGTTGCGCTCGGGCATAGGAACATGCTAATTGGACCATGCATAATTAGAAGAGGGTGTGTTGGCCCGATAAATCACGGTTTGTGCTACTCCTCTCGGACGGGCGTGTCCATGTGTGGCGCCAACAGCACGAAGCTATGGATCCTTCGTGTATGTACGTACTGTACAGGCAGGTTGGGGTGGCTGTATGGTTTGGGAATGCTTCTATTGGCATGGACTGGGATAGTTGGTGTGCATTGAGCCCAGCGAGACATCTGTTATGTACTGCATCGATTAGAGAATCACGTACCCCTATAATACAACACTTCTACCTACACGAAGACGGCATTTTCCATGACTTCAATGCATGGTGTAACCAAGCCAGAACTGCACTTGCTTGGGTTAAGGAACAGATCACGGAGCTGCAGCGTATGAATTGGTCCCCTAAGTCACCGGATCTTAATCCTATAGAACACTTATGGGATGTTACGGAACGAGCTCTTCGCACCATGACTCTGCACTAACATCTCTGGGCTCATTGTGGGATGCCATCAGGAATATATAGTGTCAGATACCCGTGGAAACATATAAGCAACTACCGGAATTATACCACGCAGTGTTCAGACCGTCCTCTGAGCAAAAGTGGATCAACAAAATATTAGGTAGGTGGTCGTATTTCAGTGAACACTTAATGTAGTTGCTACAGTTTTGAATAACATTTCCGCAAGTAGAAGGAGTATAATAAATAAAAAATCCATCAATCACTACAACTAGTTTTATTTTCTGCTTTGGTTAATTGTAATATAACCATAATATATGTGGTTGGACATAGTCCACTCCATCCTGGCTGCGATTGTAATCCAACAAGCCATATAAGGTTAAGAGGAAACATATACAGTGGAGTCTCGTTAATTCGAACTTGGATAACTCGAACAGAAGTCCATTCCCCTTGAAAATGTTGAAGTAACCAAACTGTTAATTAAAGTTAACATCTGTTGTTTTTGGTTGAGTTACTGTTCAGTAGGGTAACGTACTCTAGTAACCTACCCGGAAGAATAGATTATGATGTAGGTTCAAAAAAAACAGAAGAAGCGGATATATTGAGTAGTGTGCTTTTCAATTAACGTTGTTTAAGTTTGTTTCTTTTATTTCTGAGTGTACGTATTTAAACAATAAAATCCATATAATAAGTGATAAAAGACTAGTTAAATTTATCAGGTTATGGGCCCAGCCACGTGTTAAAAAGCGCATGTGGTAGCAGTTTTGTTTGTACGTACAAAGAGCAACTCAGAAGCGTAATACTTCAGTAGTTTATTAAGAACTAGAAGTTAAACGAAGTCTGAAAAGCACACGTTAGATTAGTAAGTGCATAGAGGTATCTGTTTGGTGGCTAACATAGCAAAGGCTGCAAACAGTACGCAAGATGGACTTAACTAGAAACATCAAACCCCTGTCTGGTGTAGAAGACTGGCCCATGTGGAAGAGAAAAATTCGAGATCTTCTAGACTACCACGAAGGAACGCTGGATGCCATTGATGGAAAGTTAGTGAAACCAGAACCTCTCGGAGAAAGTGCCTTAGAGTCTGAGATAAAGAAGTACAAGGAACAATGTGAGTTATACCGTAAAGCAAATAGTTACGCGAAAACAGTTATTACAAGCACGATTACTGATTCGGTGTATCAGAAAATCATGGACAAGGAAACGGCCCATGATGCGTGGGAAGCATTAAAGCAACAGTTTGAAGCAACTTCAAAGGACCAGTTATTCAAGATCTGCACAGACTTTTTTGCGTTCCATTGGACTCACGGTGAAGATGTGTCTACACATGTAGCGAAATTGAAAAGTTTGTGGAATGAATTGAACAGTGGACTTAAGTTGAAAGGTGAACATACGTTACCGGAACTTTTATTGGTATGTAAAACTTTGCATATACTACCCGGTACATTTGAAACATTTCAGTCCAGTTGGATGCTTCTCACTAAAGATGTTCAAAAAACATTTGATGAATTAACAGTGCAGTTGTGTATGTTCGAGAGAAATTTTACAAAGAATTTAGACAGTGCAAAGGGAACTCAACAGGCGCTATTATTTAAATCAAATGAACAGAGTGGTAAGAAAGAACCAAGAAAACCGAAGAAAAGTGATGTGTGTAATTTTTGTAAACAAAAAGGCCATTGGGTAAAATCATGCAAAAAGTGGATCGCAAATGGAAGACCGGCCAAAAACAAGAGTATGACTGGAAGTGAAGTGCAAGGAAGTTCTAGTGAAGTGAATACAGCACTAATGTCAGTGTATGAAGAGGCCTACGTAACTCAAACGGATTCAACATCGTGGTGGGTAGACAACGGCGCTACTAGGCATGTTACAAATAGTCCCTGTTTCTTTACCGACTTTGAAATGTTTGATACCGGTAATCAGTGTAGTATTAAGGCAGCAGGTAAGGAAACATTGATGGCAGTGGGAAAAGGGTCTATTCAAGTTTTGTCAACTGTAAATGGGAAGAGTAAGGAAATAACATTAAAAGATGTGTGGTACGTTCCCAATATACGAACAAACTTGTTCTCAGTGTTAGCTGCTCAGGACAGAAATACCAAAAGCGAATTTAGGTCATCCGCTACAGAGTGCTCTCTTGTAATTAATAATGAAATGGTGATTCAAGGCTTTCGTGAAGTTAGAGGTACATTATACAAAGCATGTATTAAACCAGTTAAACCAACAAGTGATACAAACATTGCTGTCGCAGACAGTTCATTGCTTCAGCTCTATCATGAAAGGTGGGGTCATCAGGACAAACGTCATATCAAAGTAATGATGAAAGATAGGTTAGGTATTACTGTTCAGTCAGGTAAAGAACTCTGTGAGCCTTGTATTTACGGTAAAGCTCATCGGTTGCCGTTTGGTAATAGAAAGCCAGCATCAAAACCTGGTGAGTTAATTTCAGCCGATGTTTGTGGACCATTTGATGAATCATTTCAAAAGAAACGGTACTTAGTGTTGTTTAAGGATAGCTACACGAAGTTTCGTTATGGTTATGTTGTTAAGCAGAAGTCGGAGGTAAAGAATGTTTTGAAAGACATGTTAGCACATGTAAAAACACTAGGGCACACTGTTCAGGAATTACTGAGTGATAATGGTGGTGAATTTGACAACGAAGAAGTTCGAGCAATTCTTAGAGCAAGTGGAATTGTTCAAAGATTGACAGCCCCTTATACGCCTGAACAAAATGGTGAAAGCGAAAGGGAAATGCGTACAGTAGTGGAAATGGGCAGAACATTTAAGTATTCAAACCCAGAAGCAAATTTTCCTGCAGCAATTTGGGCGGAATTAGTTAGTACAGCTATTCATGTCCTGAATCGAACCGGGAAATCTTCGGTAGAAGGTGTAAGTCCTTATGAAGTATGGATGGGTAAAAAGCCAAGAATAAAGCACTTACGCATTGTAGGTTCAGTATGTTATGCCCATGTTCCAAAGGAAAAGCGAAGGAAAATGGACAGAAAAGCAATCAAAGGGTATCTCGTCGGATTCAATGGTGATGAAAGTTATAGAATTTGGGTCAAGGAAGAAAACAGACTGATTATATCCAGAGATGTAACATTTCAAGAGAAACCAAGTGGATGTGAAGAATACGTGCAAGTCCCGCTTCTAGATGAAAAGTCTGAGAAAACAAGTCATCACAACAACCAGGGAAAGAATTCCGAAGGATCAAAGGAAGAGGGAGAGAATCAGGAGTATAATACAGAGCGCAATGAAGACTTCCAGGATGAAGAAGAGACAGATGCAGAACAAGAAGGAGAATTTGTTAATGGCCCACGCCTTAGAGACCGTTCCAAGCTAAAACGACCAGAACGCTTTGATGATTTTGTCATGCAAGCAGAAGATTTTGTCAGTGAAATAAATACGCCAGAAACATATGAGGAAGCAGTAAGTAGCAAACAGAGTGCAGAATGGAAAAAGGCAATGCAAAGTGAAATCGCTTCGTTAAAAGAGAACGAGACGTGGAAATTAACTGAATTGCCTGAAAATACTAAGGCTATCCCTTGTAAGTGGGTGTATCGGATAAAAACAAATTCGGACGGTACTATTGAAAAATACAAGGCAAGGCTAGTAGCAAAAGGTTTTAACCAACGTCAGGGTGTTGATTACAATCAAACCTTTAGTCCGGTTGCAAGGTTAGCTACAATACGAACATTGTTAAGTGTTGCTGCAAGCGAAAACATGTTTTTGACACAGTTCGATGTGTCGACTGCTTTTCTTTACGGAAAACTTGAGGAAGAAGTGTACATGCAACAGCCGAAAGGTTATAATGATGGTAGCAATCGTGTGTGCAAGCTCAAGCGGAGCCTATACGGACTGAAACAAGCTCCAAGGTCTTGGAATAAAAGATTCGGTGGGTTTTTGTTAAGTCTAGGGTTTGTAGTGAGTGAAGCAGATCCGTGCTTATATATTAGAAACAGTAATGGTAAGAAGCTTATAGTTGCACTCTATGTTGATGATGGACTTGTCGTGGCAACAGACAAGAGCGATTCAGATAGTTTTATTGAGAAACTAAAATCTGAATTCAAAGTTTCTGTGAAATCAGCATCTTACTTCCTTGGACTTGAAATAGAACGCTGGAGTGATGGTTCTATCAAAGTATGTCAGCAGGCGTTTGCAAGGAAAATCCTTAAAAGATTTAGGTTCGAAGAGTGTAAAGCAGTCTCAACACCAATGCTCAAGACATCTGATTTGCCAAAACAAGAGGCACAAGATGTTCAAGAAAATAAATTTCCTTATCGACAAGCAGTAGGAGCTCTGATGTACCTAATGGTTGGTACAAGACCAGATTTGGCGTTCAGTGTGGGAGTGCTGTCGAGATCATTAGAAAATCCATCTCAAGATGATGTTTTGAAAGTGAAAAGGGTTTTCCGTTATTTGGCTGGAACCATTACGCTCGGTATTCTTTACTCTCCAAATGCGAACAAAGGAGTTTTGGAATGCTTCAGCGACGCAGATTTTGGTGGATGCAGCAAAACGGGAAGGTCAACTTCAGGTGTGGTGGTGACTCATGCAGGAGGTGCCATTTCATGGCTTAGTCAGAGGCAAGGAGTGGTTGCTACTTCCACCACAGAGGCAGAAATTATAGCGGCTAGTGAAGCAGCTAAGGAGGCTATTTGGTTAAGCAGGCTCATTCGAGGAATTACTAAATTACAACATATTCCAATTGTTCAGGTGGACAATAGTGCAGCTGTAAAATTGGCAGAAAACCCGGAATTCCATCGAAGAACGAAGCATATAGATGTTAAGAACTTTTTCATTAGAGAAAAGGTTGTTGAAGGGAAACTAGCAGTACAGCAAATTGGTACACAGGAACAGGTAGCGGACATTATGACGAAACCACTAACAAAGATTCGGTTGCAAATTTTGATTAGTAAAATGGGATTAGTATAAAAAAAAAAAAAAAAAAAACTGCTAGATTTCTTCTGTCTGAATGTCTTTATATATATGTGTGTGTCTTTAATTAAAACTCTTAATTAACATGGGAGAGTGTTGAAGTAACCAAACTGTTAATTAAAGTTAACATCTGTTGTTTTTGGTTGAGTTACTGTTCAGTAGGGTAACGTACTCTAGTAACCTACCCGGAAGAATAGATTATGATGTAGGTTCAAAAAAAACAGAAGAAGCGGATATATTGAGTAGTGTGCTTTTCAATTAACGTTGTTTAAGTTTGTTTCTTTTATTTCTGAGTGTACGTATTTAAACAATAAAAGGATATAGTATACGAGAGTGCCTCATCATTTATCGAGGACTCACGAAGTGCAGTCTTTTAAGGATTATTCATTGAGGATATAGGAACCTGAAAATGAGGTAAAAATGCGACTTTCATTTAATTACTGAGTAATATAAAATAAAATGTACGTCGGTTTGCGTTGCGTTTCGTTGTGTTTTATGGTATGCGAAGAATAATAATGTGCCCTTGTACGTAGTGTATGAGTATATGTGGGGGATTTGAAACACATATCGCATGTCACGTGCACGTGGATGCTTCTTACTACTTCTAAATGTAATAAAATCATTTTTATACGTAGTGCAACAGTAGGAAGTATCCACGCGCACAGATCATGAGGCACTGTTGTATACTATTACCCAATAAAATCCATATAATAAGTGATAAAAGACTAGTTAAATTTATCAGAAAATTGTATTGAAAACAATAGTAAAAAATCGTGGATAAATCGAACTTTTAACCTATGTTTTGGATAATTCGAAGTAAATACAGTTGAACATTTTTAATGTTGGACAGATGTAAACAGAGAAATACAGTTTTAACGTGTTTTCAGCTATCCAGATGCAGCCATAGGGAAGACTAATACAAAGGATAAATAGAAAATCTATGTAATGATAAAGATGAAGGTGAGTTGGGGAAGAAGTAAAGATAGAGAACGTGTGCCAATCTCATCTTGTTTCAGAATTGGTTGAAAATTTAAGATGAATTATTGATAAAGTCAACCAAATGTTATTAATATCGTATTCCACGCAATACATGAAATTCAAGATTTATTGTTCGTACAAAAACTCTACGCAATACATAAAATTAAAGATTTATAGACCGTACAAAAACAATCAAATTTAATCAAATGAGGTTTACGACTTTTTAAAAGTGAGAACAGAATATTCAAATTGTTACAGGTGTTTAATTGTTTGGGCTGTTCAATGTATGTTGTACGTAAATATATTTTCCACTATACACGTAGTTTGAATTATGTGTAGTCAATGTCGTTTATTAGTTTGCGGTATTCGATCACGCAAATAATAAGCTGCTTTAAAGGTAAAGTCTACACAATATGAATATGTTTCTGATGCACAGTACTTTGGTTTGTTTGTTGTTATGTAAGTGAAAATGAATGTTGTTGGATAATTCGAATTTTGGATAATTCGAAGTTTTTTCGTGTCCCCTTGGACTTCGAATTAAAAAGAATCCACTGTATTGTGAAGATTGGTCCGTAAGAGATCTTACTTGTTGAAATTCACTTAAATCTTCAATGATCATTGAAGAAAGACCTTTTTCATTGGATATAAGTACTCTCGGATAGTTGAGGTGATAATAAAAGACTCAATTCGTTAACAATTTGAGGAAGGGTCGTATCTCGAAATTCACTTTTTCACACATAAAGAAATATAATTCCATAGAGGAGGAAAAAATTAAATATGTGATAACTAATCAATAATTCCACATAAATATTATCTGGAACGGGTGACGAGTTATTATTGTACATATTCAACTGCTTTCCTGTCCACGTAATTATTATTTCTTTCTTTATGTCTGAAAAAGTGAGATTTTGAGATAAGACCCTTCGTCAAACTGTTGACAAATTGGAATCTCTTAACTGTTATCTGAGTTTCGACACAAAGAATCCCTCCCATAGTACGAAAAGTACCTTTGCTATCAAGACTTCACACATTTACGACATTATCAAAACATGGAGAAATCCATCTGGATGAATAACTGCGAAGCCAGCGTTAATTATCGATGTTAAGTAGATTGCGCCTTCATGATAAGATGCTCGCACTCCCATTGATGAACAATATTTTTGAAGTGTTTTGAACCTTACAATCGATGTAGGTTTAGAGCAAGGCTTGTCTATATTATATGGGTGACAGAAAAGATTTAGGTCTTACCGCGAAACTTGTGGTGTAAAAATATAAGCTTTCTGGAATAAGACTTTTGACCCCCTGAATAATTGTATTAAAATTTGCACTTTCTTAATATTCTTTCTCAGTAATTTTTCATGCACATCGCTTTTTCCTTGTACACTAGCTTCAAGATTAAAGTGTACACCATTTTTACTACAGTGTTACGTTAACTTCATTTCCACAAATTACACAAATGAAATCAAAATTATTCTTTGTTTATATAAGATATGTGTCTCAGGTAGCCTGGAACAATATGAAATTGCTACACTCTTGTCAATGTAATAAATTATACTGAGTTAAGTTTTATAAAATCAAAATGATATGGAAATTCAAGTTTAAAATTAGGAACATTACTTTCTACTTCCTGTTATTAATTACTGTAAGTAATATTGAACAAAAGAAATAGTAATATTGCCAGCTCGAAAATGTATAATCACAAAATATTGGGTAATCACAAAACGTTATAAAGAGTTATAATTTTAAATTGAAGTTTAGTTTTTGAAATGAAACACATTCGGGCTTTTGTCGAGGCATAACATATTTTATACATTAAAAAAAAATGATTGTGGATAATCATGTAGCGATTAAACATTTCAATGCTTGCCTGGCACTTGAAAACTGCTATTTTGGAGTTAAACCTAACGTAAACTTGTCTGTATTTTTTTAAACATTAAAATCTAAATTGATCGTGAGTAAGTAAATAAAATGTTATGTTCTAGTTAAAGATAACAAATCAGAATACTAAAGACATATTAATGTATACCTACATTTCAAATTACAAACCAAAAATCTTACAAAAAAAAAAAAAAAAAAGAACCTACTAGATACTCATTAAGTACTTCTAACTTCCACTGCACAAAATCACTTAGTACATACAAACTTCATTAATCTCCCACTGAAACTGGCGTATGAAGGTAGGCAGTGTCAAAGCTGGATTTACGGCGTGAATCTAACCGGCCCGGCAGGATGACTTTCCGCACCTGCAGTCATTTGGTAAGAACTCTCTGGATATCTGTCCCATTCCTATAAATAGAGGTCTGCGCGGATACGGATATCCGCATCAAAATGGGTATTTGCGGATATATATCTCTTTTCTGTGCGGATAGCGGATAAAGTTGCGGATAATGTTTCCTACATTTTTTCTACCTAAAAAAATGCTGTGAATTTTCTTACAATGGTAGAAAGAGCACTAGAAACGTTCGTTTTGAATTAAAAGTTTTAAAACCAGTTGAAAAATACTAAAATCAAAATACAAGTGTGTTTGAAGCTTGTGACTCAGTGACAGCAAAATGACAAAAAATGTCACGAGAGATTTGTCCTTTTATTGCTGTTTTCAATATTTTTAGCAGCCGTTTTGTAGGTGAATGACATCTCTGACCCAAACAGAAAGAAACGACAGGCCCCATCGCTACTCCTCAAGTACCGCTCTTTGCTGTAAAAAAGAAAAATAATTGACGCCAAAGCCCCTCTGATAAAGCTGAAAATTTTCAGACCATTCGCCTTGAAGAGGAAGAAATGTCTTCAAATAAAGTTTTTCTAGCCTGAGAGATCAGGAACCAAAACCCCAATTTAAAACACCGCATCCCCTTCCATAAACTGAAAACTGGCCAGCAGAATTATCTTTGCCTTTTGTGACAAACTGGAGAAGCGCGTAGGTCACCGAAATAGTGAACAAATCACATCATGCGCTCATCTTTCTCTCTCCCTCTCTCTTAAAAATAAGAAAAAACTTCACTGTTTCCTTTGAAGTACAGCAGATACTGAATGCATCGGACCTCAATGAACATTCCGAGGGATTGGAGTTTTATAACAGCAATTGTTTCTCTCTCTCTCTCTTTCTTCTTATGTGTATAGGTATATGTATGTATGTTTTGGCCTCTGGTAAAGGAAGAAAGAACAACCAATGCGTTTTTTCTCCTACCCTAAATGTGTCCAACAATGAGTGGGGGCTGCAAAGAAAAGCAGTAAATTCTAAACTTCCTCTATTGCCTCTTCCCGAAATTAAAGGCATAGACTTCCTATTTGTATTCAAAGTTATTTTCACTTCTAGTTTCAGTAATAGCGTGGTCATGAAAGCTTGAGTTCATTTTGAGCTTAACGCCCCGTTCAGCAGCGAGGCTATATGAGACGTAGACCTACTGGTTAACGTGGAATCCGAACCATATGAGCTCCCGCCGGGTATTGAACCCGGGTCTCCCACGCCAAAGGTGCGTACGCTAACCGCTTAGCCACGAAGGAGCTTGGTCGTGAAAGCATGCATTGTATTGCGTTGTTAGTTTCGTCGCTTATTTTTTAAATTTAGTGCAATTACTGGTGCTAGTGTCAGTTCGGGATATGTGGATGTGTTTGCGGTCCTGTGATTAGTTTTTATTTTTTAGTAACAATTATTTCTATTTCGCCTTTGTGTTTTGAACAAATGCCCCTTTTTTAATGAGTAATGATGAAGTTTTAAAACTTAGTGACGTGCTCTAAAATTAGTCGATTGAGGGGATATTACCTACGTGGCATTATTTTTTTCCGATATCTGCATTTGAAGATCTTGGGTAAGTACATAAATCGTTCATTAATTTCTAATTTGTATCTGCACGGTTTATATTGCATTTTATTTGTCATGGTTGGTATTTGATCACGAGGATACTGATATAGGCTAATATATTGTTTCGTTTGATGCAGAAAACTACGTGTATTATAGAATATGTAAGTTGTATATATTTGCTACATCATTATCTGCAGATGCGGATGCGGATAGAGATTGCGGATGCGGGTGCGGATGCGCATAGAGATGCTGCGGATGCGGTACGGATGCGGATGCGATGTTTTGTATCCGCGCAGACCTCTACCTATAAACCTATTAGTACGTATATCATTTTAAAGCTAATAAAACAAGCTAAAAGTTTTATTTGAAACATTTTGTTGCAGTGTTATCAGATTTTTAGTAATAATAACAAAAATGTTGAACATTATATTGGAAAACCACTTTTTCAGCAATTTATTTCAATAGCGCCGTATATTGTAATGATTTTGGTAGAATCAATATTGGACCGAGATTTATCTCCTTCACCAATTTATTGTAAAAATTTGCTAAATACAAATCGTCTTTGATTACAAAGAGTAAAATAGTGTCTATCTCGTTATATCCAGATGAGAGGAAATAGGCGTTTGCACGGTGCCCCTTCTCTCAAGGCAGTCTCCAAGGCACCTGCCGGTTTTGGTGAGTCTTGAAGGATAGCCCCCTCAGCTCAAGTCTGCTTCGCGAGGCTTGGTTGTAGTAAGGACCCCTAGTCCAGTGCAACCTCAGGGCGGTGTAGGTGATTTGATTAGTGATGGGATTTTTACCGGTAAATATTTTTTGGGTATTTACCTTGGGTAAATACCCAGGTATTTACCCAAATTGGGTAAATATACGGGTTTTTTCCTTTTCAACCCTATATGTGAGACAGGCATTCTTTCGCAGTACGTAAAAGTAATTAAAAAGTAACAATGGATCCAGTAGAAACTAGAACAAATGTCAAAAGTCAGTAAATTTATTATTTTCCTTAATACAAATAATTTACGTGGTCGTTCCTGTTTTGATAATAGTAACATAAAACAAGTATGTTTCTCTAGAGAACTTACTTTTAAAAACTGTTGACTCTGAAAAAGACCACAGTTATTTTTTCTACAAATAAAGAAACTAAAATAGAACATGGAACGCAAATAAGTGTCTTTCTTTTAATTTACATTCTACAAGTGACTATGGGCGACAAGTTATTAAAATTGACATGATTTGAAATATATATTTTCAGTTACATTATGCATGCTTTAATAACTACAAATAAAACACAGTAGGAGCATGAGTATGAGTGGGGACTTTCACATTTACACTACACTTGTTAGCTACACATCAAAATGTAATAAAAATTGAGCTATCGTAATCCAGAATAAAGTAATTGTATTTTCGTGTTTTGCATGAAATTAGCATTCTTGTAAACAAGATAGATAAAATGCCATTGGAAAATGGGCTTCTCATGACGATTACGTCAGTTTCTTTGATTAGTTTCTGACCGGATGGCATGAGATTCATACGCCTAATTCAAATGATTTCATGCTTTAATTTAGAATTCGGCAAAATGCCGTTAGTTCACTCTGGTTTCTAACATCTCATTTGGCAGCATCATCCACGGCACTTCTATCATAAAGCTAATAAAAGGACAAATGAATTACAGAACAGTCACGAATTAGCAGCGTTCTCGAAATATTCTAGCTATAGGGGCAACACGTTATCTCGTTATGAGGTGACATTTCTACGAAGATAACGTATCAGCTTCATCGGATATATGGAATAAATATATGGCATCATCACAGCTGATGGCTCCGCCTATCTCACATACAGAAAAAGTGTCATGTCATTGTCTTCTTCAAGGGTTTTCCTTTCTTTAGTACCATGTTCACTTCAAGTGTTATTTTAGAACCCACTACGTCTTCTTATTACGTAATTTTGCAGTTTGTAATAAATACCCATTTTTTGGGTAGGTAAATAAAATTTCGGTATTTACCGGGTATTTACCCATTTTTTATTTACCTACCCAGTGGGTAAATACCCAAGTCCCATCCCTAGATTTGATCAGTTGGACGACTGATGCTGGGTCCCTCGGTGATCCGCCTTTTATCTGTCCTCTTCGGGTCCTTCCGTGAGGCCCGTCTTCTTTCGGCGTTCCTCGGTGTCTTTAGTGTCAGTTTCTTGTCTGCTAGGTTGTTTACAATCAATAGCACGTGTTGTGTCGACATGTGCTCTTGTCCTGATGTGGGGATCCTTACACCCCCCACACTGGAAAAAATAATCTTGAAGATTATTTTGGAGAAAAACACATAATTGTTATTAGTGAAAGGTAACTGCACCACAACACTGACACACTTGAGATACTGTTTAGACACTAGAAAACACAATGAACACCATAAAATACTGGAAAAATCACTATAAGAACACTTGTTGCGAAATATACATATAATGGTAATAACATTTTTAGTTCTGTCCCAGCCAAGCAGGATCAAGGCAGTCTATAATTTTCCTCAAAGTGGGCAGAAGTGTCATCACTGTGATGAATAACTACATGCCAGTTTATGAATAGTGGGTGTCTGTGTGTATGTCATATCCGGTATTGGTAGTCTATAGGGTTAAGTCTCACTTTAGAAGTAGTAGACGCTGACAAGTTAAGCTTTGTTTTGTAACGGGACGTATGAATGATGAAGCACAAATGAATTATTATTAGAACGAATGAAAGGAGAATAATGGGTTTTGGAATTTGGAAACTTTTCTTTTAAAAAAGAAAAATAGAGAATGTGAATTTTTGGTCACTCTGTATAATGTCAAGAGTCTGATTTTATGAATATTCTGTATAAGGAGAAAAAATGACGTATTAAGCATGCATGTATTTCGTATTGAAGAAGCGATGCTAGAAATGAGAAGGCATTGTATTTCGACCTTGCAAGAATTATTGACTTTTGAGACTAAAAAAGAAAGAGAAAAAAATGTTTGCATTTTGCTAGAAGAACGGAAATACTAATGTAGCGAAGGTAAATAATAGAATGAGACGGAAATAAAGAAATGGACATTTATGCCAGTGCATAGTTTTTTTCGTTTCTTCTGTGGTTGGTTCCTCTCTGTTTCCGGTGAGTATGTGGAATTTTGCTAAATTCTTCTTCGTGGATTTGTGCCTCTTTCTTAATGTTGTGTTCCCTCAGTTTGGTCCTCGTAAAATGGTTTTAAACGGTCCACCGCAATTTCTTGAATTCTGTCCTTGAATTTAGATGGTAATTCGACTCGATATAAATTTGAATTAAGTTTTTCCATAGATTCCAGATTCCATCTCCATAGAAGATTCTTGCCGGGCCTTCATAGTGAACGGTAAAATGTTCAGGTAAACCAATTTTTCTTGTGGAATAATATACCAAAATAAGGCCCCCTGTATTATAAGTTATCTGTCTATGGTGCTTATCGTAAAACTGCTTTTGCTTGTTATACGCCTGTTCAGGTTACTTCGTACTTTCTTCCTGATGGTCGCTAGTTTATCTCTGTCAATTTGTATATGTTGTCTTGATTCGAGCGTACATTCTGTCGGGATCCTAGGTTCGTAACCAAACAATAAGAAGCTTGCAGAATATTTGGTGCCTCTTGTACGTAAGTGTTGATGCCAAAAATAACATGCAGTAACCATCTTTCCCAGTCCGTATGGTGTTCTTGTACGAAAAACTTAAGACAATTCTGTATGATTTTATTCGTCTGTTCTACTAGTCCTATGGAAGCATTATTATATGCAAGTGAGTACTTATATACGAAATCGTACTTCTGTGCTAAATTTTGTAAACGAGTCGCTACATATATTGGATGTCGGTCCCAATACAGCGTTGTAAATGCTCCAAATTTGAGGATATCATGTTCCAAAAATTTCTCTGTTTTCCGCGTTTATGGCGTCTACTGTTTTTGCGATCACATATCGTGTAGCTAGTTCCGTGTACATATTTCTTCCTTCTCTACTTGGAAAAGGCCCTAGTTCCTCATGTATCCATGTTCTGCTATCTCTTCCACCGGGTGATGTAGTAGTTCGGCCTGGTTCTTTTGTGGTGGTTTCTTTAAACGTTGGCAATCCTCGCACGTGCGTATTTTGTGAGCAAGATATTTTTTTAGATACGGCATATAAAATTTCTTGATGGCGGTTTTGTACGATTTTGAAAACCCAAAATGCGGGTTGATCGCCTGGCGGTGGAAGGTTGTGAACCACAAATTGGCTAACGACTTCGGTATACATAGAAGATACAGTAAGCCATAATCAGGGTGGTTTTGTTTTCTATATAATATGTCGTTTTTAAGACAAAAATCTTGCTGATCTGACCGTGGAGATCTTGTCCGGTTCCTTTCCCTCTAAAACAGAAATGATGTCCTTGTAATTGTCATCTTTACGCTGTTCTCTTGCGGTGTTTGGTAAGAGCTCGTTATCTCCTGCTTCTATAATATTAACTTGAAGACTACTTGATTGAAAGGCATGGTAGTCTTCACTCTTTTCTTCTTTTTCCTCTTCTTTCTTAATATCTTGGGTTCGTTCGAGCCTACTGATTATGTCTGCTGGATGCTTGCACCCAGGCAGATACTGTATATCAAAATCATAGTAAGCTAAGAATAGCTTATATCTTGCATATTTTCCGACTTTGTCAGGCTGTGTTTTCATCGTCGCTATACACTTTGCGTCTACGTAAAGATTAAATTTTATATTTAGTAAAAAGTAGCGATATTTCCGCGGTGTGTATACGAGAGCGTACAACTCTTTTCACCATATGCTAGCTTTCTCTTCACTTTTCGTTAGGCTCCTAGAACAATAGGCAACCAACTTCTCAGTGTCAGTTTTTGGGTTATGGCAAGCGAGTACTCCTCCTATCTGAGTTTGACTACTATCGTTATAGACGCGGATTTCCAGCGAGTCGTCAAAATGAGCAAGCGATGGGGCATTTAATATGTCTTCTTTTAATTGTTCAAAGAGAACGTGATGCTTCTCCGTCCATTTAAATTTAGATTTAGAGGTCACTAATTGCTGGAAAGGCTCAATTTTTATCGTAAAGTCTTTGATTTGCGCGCTAAGGTATGAATATAGTCCGATAAAGCTCTTGGCGATCTGCTTAGTAGTCGGTCTCTTAAAATTTCGTATCTTCTGGCTATCTTTGGAGATATTTTAATGGATTCCCCATTAACAAGGCGTCCTAATACATTAAATTCCTGGTAGCCTATGTGTGTCGTCTTGGGTGATGTCCAAAAATCACGTTTCCTAAGCTTCTGAAATAATAATTCTAAATCCTGCAGGTGGTGTGGAAAATTATATGAACTGGTGACAAGGTCATCTGCAAAATTTGTAATTCTATCAGGTAGTCCTTCCAAAATCATCCTTGTGGCCACACTGAGACTTTGGGATCTTGTTTTATGCCCTATTGTGCATCTAAAAAATTCGTATGATTTTCTGGTATGATTGAGCTCGAAAGGCATGTATTTACGGCTCTTAGGGTGCAAGAAAATTTGGAAGTATGAATTCGGAAGATCGACAGTTATGAAGGTTTTCCCCTTTATAGAGTTCAGTACGTCCACTGTTGATTGAAATGACACTGATAAGTACTTGGTATAACTGTTACATTTCTGTAGATTGAGAACTATCCGAAATTCTTGTGTGTTAGGCTTTTTGAGCACCAGAAGTGGAGAAGAAAATTCGTTATTGTCTGTAGGCCTGATCTCTTTTGCCTTGATAAGGTCTTGAATCTGTTTATCTACCTGGTTTCTGGTGTGTAATGGAATGGGTGGGGAACGGGCGTGGAACACGGCAGACTAGCAAATCCTAATTTTATGAACGTATGCCCTAAAATGTCCGATGTCGTCAGGAGTATACGTAAAAACGTCTCTATATTTAAATAATAAGTCATAAACTGCTTGTTTTTGCTTTCTGTCCAGGTCGGGCTTAACGTCAGAAGCTATTTATTAAAAAATGTTTTTGTGTATTTTAGGCGTTCTTCCGTTTCCTCTTTTGTCTTAAACTGATATGCTTTTTCCAAAAAATTTGGTTCTTCTAAGACATTGAAAGATTTCGTGCTCCTCAAGAACCGCCACTGGTGTATTCCTTTTTAAAGTGACGCTATTGCTACTGGGATTTGAAATTAAAATTGTCATTTTTCTTGCTTCTATCTTTTGATCGAGGGCATTTAACCTATGTTTCTCACGTATTCCAGGAAGCAATGATACATACAGGAATTCTTTGTCAGCTATTTTTTCTTTTCTGCCACTTGTATGAATGTATGAGAACGTGGAGGTGAAGTTATTTGCTTAGCCACGTATAAACAGTTGTGGTCTGTGTGCGGTACTATCTGAGTCGTAAAAGCTGACAGCGTATTTTTTTTACTCTCAAGTGGTAGCTATGATTTCCTTGGACGTTTAAAGAAGGTATTCTTGTTTAAATCGATGGTGGAATGCGAACGTTGTGGCATTGTCTTGTCAATTACTCTAAAGTAATGAGTAAATGTTGTTTGACCTATTTTAAATTTTATTAATGCTATTTGGTTCAAACGAATATTATTTCCTGAAATTCTTTTTACTGTTGTCTGAAATGGTATTAGACTTTTCCCAGGGGATACGGCGTCGGCTGGCCAGTGGGACACCGTACTCCCTGTATCAATTATCGCATTCTGAGGGCCTGATTTAGTTTTAATTGTTAAATGCGACCTGTTATTTTCGTCCTCTAATGCAATGTTTTCCCGTCTTTCTGCCAATTGTCCTGATTGTTATTACAGGAATTTCGTAATTTTTGCCGGTTTCTCTTTGGTCTCTCTGTTGCGAGTGATGATGACTGTCGGCCCCCTTGTCAAGGGGCTTCCTTATGCGTTTTTTGACGCTTGTAGCAAACGGATGCACCATGCCCCCGCTTCCGGCATATGGCGCACACCAAAATTTGATCATCCGTCGGTGTAGCCTGCTGATTGTTCCGAGCTTGTCCCTGTTTGTTATTGTTATTCATCCTTCTGTTTCCCTGATTTCTATGCTTCGGTTGGTTTCTGTAATTCGTCTAGGCTATCACCAGCGACAATTCTGCCATTTTATTGGCCAAAGTAAAGAGCTCATTTTGTGGAGGATTTTGCTCTTCTTTTCTTAGGTCATTGGCTTCTTCTAAAGTATTTAATTTAGCCTGTAGAGCCTCTACCGTTGCAAACCTTTCTAATGCTATCTTATTAAGGAAATACCTCTGCAATCCCAAGGATAAATGATGAATCTGTTGTTCTTCGGTCGCTTCTGGTATTAACTTCCTTATTGTTCGAAGCTTACGTAAAAAGAATGAGTCTATGGACTCATCCATTTCCTGTTGAACCTCGAACAATTCCTGTTCTGCTTTATACGATGGGATCTTTGGCCTATATAATGCTACTAACTTAGATTTTAAACAGTCATAGGACATCCTATCAAATTGATTTTGGTTTTTAAGCTGTAATGGGTCTTGTAAATATATTGGTAGAATTTCCTTCTTCTCGGCCGGTGACCATGACTGCATGGTTGCCATATGGTGGAATTGCATAAAAAATCTGGGTCTTCATGCACGTGTCCCGCGTACTTCGTCAAATGTGGCATGTTAAAGTATATATTAGATGCACCCTCTGTCATATTTTTGTTATTCTCTCCTGATCTGTATGTTAGTTTAACTGATCTAGTTTCCGGCATAAATCGAACTTAAGGAAAGTAAGAGAAAAAAGGGAGGGAGGGGGTTTATATAAATTTTAGTCGAATTTTGATAGCAAAACTTAGATAAATTTTGATACTGACCTTGTGCCTGTTAAAAAGTTAAGAAAAAGAGCGTTCCGTACAAACTCCGGTGCCTATCACCATGTAATGATTTTGGTAGAGTCAATAATGGACCGAGATTTATTCCCTTCACCAATTTATTATAAAAATTTGCTAAATACAAAACGTCTTTCATTACAAAGAGTAAAATATTGTCTACCTCGTTATATCCAGATGAGAGAAAATAGGTGTTTCCACGGTGCTCCTTGTCTCAAGGCAGTCTCCAAGGCAGTCTCCAAGGCACTTGCCGGTTCTGGTGAGTCTTGGAGGATAGCTCTCAGCTCAAGTCTGCTTCGCGAGGCTTGGTTGTAGTAAGGACCCCTAGTCCAGTGTGACCTCGGGTAAGGATATGTGTACCCTAGTCCAGTGCGTCCTCAGGGTGGTGTAAGTGATTTGATCAGTTGGACGACTGATGCTGGGTCCCTCGATGATCCGCCTTTTATCTGTCCTCTTGGGGTCCTTCCGTGAGGTCCGTCTTCTTTCGGCGTTCCTCGGTGTCTTTCGTGTCGGCTTCTTGTCTGTTAGGTTGTTTACAATCAATAGCACGTGTTGTGTCGACATGTGCTCTTGTCCTGATGTGGGGATCCTTACAATATACTTACTTTAGCTAAAATACATAAGGACATAATTTAAAGAACGTAATGTGAGAAAGCTAACTTCAAAAAATCATATTGATACGATGTGGCATAATCGAGTTATTGACATTTCAATGCAGGTAAGCAAATTTGCATATTTAGGGCCGTGGGGGGAAAGCAAGAGCGGGAGGGTTGGGGACTTTTGAGGAAATACTCCCCTTATGATGAAGTAATAACTGGCAAAGCTTCAGTTTGTTACTAATTAGTCCCGACAAAAGCCTATTTTTTTGCCTTTATTGACTGGAGTAAGAGCAATTTCTGTTCCTGTAGGCACCTTTGCTGCTATGAGAGCCTTTGTTGAGCTATAGTAACACCATCCATATTGTAAAGGATCAAGAGTAGAACCAGTTGGTTCCATTGCAGATTTCCTTATTGCACATTGAAGGTGTGCTCGTTTCACATGTTCTGCAAAGGCTTCAGTTGTTGGTGGCTATGTTTTAAGAGGTGGAGCAAGTGCTGCTTTATGCTTACCGATAACAGCACTCCAAAAGTGAAACTTTACGTCTGTCATTGTATGAAAAGATTCTTTTATAGCATGATCCTATAAACCGTGTTGCCTCACTGATAATAGAATCCATATTAACATCTAGAAATCCTAAAAGGAGTAACTCTTTGCCTTCTTGAAACTTCTTGCCTATTTTACCTTTACCAATTCCGTAAATATTTTCTACACTATCACATCCTGAGAGAGCGTGAACTGCTATCAGTTGGTCAACTATGTCCTTGTGTGTCATAACTGTTGCTCCTATGTCTATTACCATCATGTTTGGTCTTGTCGAGTCCATAAGATTTCCTTTCAAACTATAAAGATTTAAAAGTAAAGTAGTAAAAGATCACAAGTATAATCACAAATCACTTTTGTTTTCGTAGTTGCAATCTAATACCCTCTTCACAACACTCTGAACAATTAGTACCTGGTCGTACCATAAATACTGACACAACATTGGAAGTGAATTATTACGAAAGTGTTAAAGATACTGTAATATCCTTAATGTATAGGTTATAGGTATAATGAACACATAGCACCAATTACTCGTAAAATTGGTCGCCTCTGGCCTTCACACAGTCCTTAATTCTCTGCGCCCACTCATCTATAAAATTTACGCGCTGTCTCTATAGGGAAACCCGCTACTGCCATCATCAGGGAAAGTTTCAGACTGTCAATATTGGTATGCTCCTTCTTACAGACCATGTCCTCAGGCACTGATCACAAATTGTAGTCCAACGGGTTGATGTCAGGGCTAATAGCAGGCCAATCATCTGGAGCAATGAAGGCCGGGACATTTCTCCTCAGCCACTCCTGGGTGGAGTGTTCATTGCGGGCTGGTGCGGAATCCTGTTAGAAGGTCCAATATTGGTTCCTAAACAAAATGTCACTCAAAGGCTTCACAACAGAGTTCAAAACATTATTTTCATATACTGTGGCTAATGTGTTGATCCCTTTTTCACAAAAAATGCAGCTTGGTGGTGCCATCATAAGCCACTCTCCACCAAACCTTGACTGAGGTCGGATGATGACTCCTATGGATCTTTAGGGTTTTCTCCCGAGATTCCTGGGAAGATCAAGCATTGTCGATTGTCATTTTGTAGATTGAAAACTTCCTCAATGTTGAATATCTTTTCATCTATGAAAAGAATTCTCCTGTGTCCATTGTTTGCGTAACGCTGCAATAGGCATTTTGCTTTTCATCGCCCTCTGCTCTTTCTGACGTACATTGAGGAAGTAACCTGTACTTTGCCGGTAAGCCTTCAAGTCACTTCTTAACACACGAGACATTGACATTTTGGAAATGTTCAGCTCACGAGAAAGCACTTCAGGCAGGATTTCTCTGAACACGGGCCGCCATTGGTTGCACTTTTTGGTTCTTAGGCTGCGTGGGCGGCCTTGCCTTGGGCAATCATCAACTGTCCCAGACTCCGTGAATCGCTTGATAGTCCAATACACGAAAGATTTACCAATATTCAACTTTTTAAGTGTTGTGAATATCCCGGAGCTGATTAACACAGTTTATGAAGAGCTATTTCTGCCACACGATTTTTGTAATCGACCCACTCCATAGCTACACTTTCACGAACACACTTTCTCTGACAGTTCAACTCACAATGACCCATTCCACTCTCTTGTACAGGCGGATTGACTGTGACCTTAAAAACTGGATGTACACCCTGCCTCAAAACTTGTGTCAGTATTTATAATATGACTAGGTACATCAGCTTATTTATGTTCTGTTCGGAGGTAAATTCGTTCCATTACAACTTTGTTCTTAATTTCAAGAGGCAGTGCATGTTGACCAAATACGGTGAGTGTTTGCAAGTTCTTCTCAGAGAATGGCCACTGTGCTACATATTTGCATAATATGTCTATGAGTTGAACTTTATTTTCGTACACTTGCAAAACAACATGTTGTGGTGGGAGTTTTGCCATCAAATTGAGGCGATACTCTCTGGACACTTTCTCTGACGATCTTTTGGAACTGTCATACTTTAATGCTGCTTTTGACATATCAATCAAATATGAGACAAACTCTTGAGTGCCTAAGATGCTTCTCCAGATACGTATTCAGAAAATTTAACAACATAATCTCTAATTGGTTCATTTGCTGGCCATGCAACTTGCCTCAATATAGCACAACCATCAAGGAATACTTCGTCCACTGCAGTGTAAAATCTTTGTGAATGTTCTACAACCAAAATGGTTTTCATCTTTGACTTGCTAATACTTCTCATCTTTCCATTTTCTTTAAATAAAGCGATTGGAACAGATGAAAGTTCGTGCTGATATAATCTTATGATATCGTAGTCTCGATTTATCAATATGCCGAGTACTCGGGTGTATACAAGATTAGAATCGACCATATGCTCACTTGAAACTTCATAATTTTTCTTCAACTTACCACAGTGACTACTCTTTTTTCTATCTTATTGTGGAAACCTTAGCACTCTAGCACTGAGCTATAATGTCCCAGAATAGAAATTCATTTCCATACATATTTTGTGAAATCAAAGCAAGGAGGACAGTTTGTTTTTATTGTAAGCTAGTTACGTTTGGCAACATCACACGGAAACAAATGAATGGTGAATTGAATTCTAACCCGTTCCTACTACTATTACTACTACTACTACTACTACTACTACTACTTTTACTACGAATCTGTATAGTACAAGGGCAAACTTATTTTAATGAAAGAAGTTTAATGAAAATTTTAAAAAATAATCCTTAAATCACTTTTTGAATATTATTTTTAAGCTTTTTAACGAAAGAAGTGTTATAAACTTTTTTAAAAATAACTCTCCTTAGGCAGGGTTTGAACCCACGCCAAAATCAATCTACCTTACTAGCATGTTGCGCTTGCTCACTCAGCTACGAGAGCCGACAGCATTTGGCGTTTACTTTGTGCTTTATTTACGTCATGACTCGTGATGTCACCAACAGGATCACGATATAGACGTCATTATTTTTCCTACATTGCAGAGTCCCCCGAGATTTTATCATTGTCTACTCGGACTGAAATTGTCATTTGGAACAAACACTTTAATATGAAGCCAAAAATTTCTTTAAAATAGACGAAAACTTCGAAAGTTTTCAGAATTTTAATATTTTTGCCTTTTCTCATAAGGGGGTCATAGCCTCTATACCGAAGAGCTCCCCGAGATTTGATCATTGACCATTCGGACTGAAATTTTCATTTGGAACCAAAACTTTAGTATGAAGTAAAAAAAAATAAACTTTTACATCAATTTGAACTGACTGGGTTCCGGTTAACCACACTATTATGTTTAGTTTAGTTAAGTGGTAATTTGTGACAGCTTCACATTATCAAAAGAATCCTACACTTCACCGCCCCCCAGGAATCTGTGCTGGATCAGCCACTAGAATCAATAGACACTTTTCCTATTCTTTTTGTCACCCTTGGTTGTGTAGGAGCTCCCTCGAACAAATAAAGAAGCGGTAATATTACAATCAAGGGGCGCTATGTATTAGGTATCTCTTTAGTTACCTACCTCAAACCGCACAGGGCCATCTTCGGTAGAATAAAACATGCTATGTGATATTCCAATCATGAAGGGGAGAGGATGTTATAAATATATTTCTTATTCATTTTGTCTGCCCTGCTTATCAGAAATAACGTTGTCCCTGTTTGTCAGTAACGTTGTCCTTGTCTGTTGGGAGGGTACTGAAATGAGAGGGGCAAAAAATCGTCGTGCCGCCTCCCACATGGTTGCTCAAATTATTACTAAAGATAGCATTATAAACTAAGACGTCTAAGGTTACTACATTAGGTAAGGATGGTATAATGAGGATTATTATTATTATTATTATTATTATTATTATTATTATTATTATTATTATTATTATTATTATTATTATTATTATTATTATTATACAAATGTCTTTGGAGCACCGAAATTGTGTAAGACGAACCATGGTATGTAGAGGTTTAAGATGGGTGGTCATAGGGGAGTACGGATTTTTCTCCATCTGACTCTATAAGGTAAAGATTATGTGCTGAAGGTAAGAAGCATCATCATTCAACAATAGGTTGCTTTTAGGTAGAATATCAGCTACTTCAGTTCTCCTCCTTCGGGCTACTTACCTCATGTGGTAAATTCAAAACAATTTCAATTTAAAACAAATACACTGTAAAACTTTTCCGTAATTAAACATCTAGGGAAAATTCAACATTTAATAGGGATATTTGTTATCAAAATGTCCAAACAAGTAGATAGAAGACTATTTAATGATAAACATTGTGAAACTTTATAAAATTCTCCAAATTAGAATTAACGTTTACTGGAAAACATTCGTCATGCACCTGCGAGCATATTGTGAGCAGTGAGCACAGGGAAAATAATTACGAAACTGTTTGCAAACAAAAATTAGGAACACTAATGCAAGTGCGACAACGACATTTTTTCTTTTTTGGTATCGTCATGAGTTTTACACATATGTTACAATTTGATTCTTTCCCACATAAGAAAATAAATAAAATAACCATAGTAATAAAAGTGGAAATTGCACTTTTATGGGGTTCGAACCAGCTACCTGCGGTTTACAGGCTTGTTGCTTTAACTAACTGAGCTATTTGTTTTCTTACGTCAAGTAAACCTGTTCTACGGTAAAAAATGATTTTTCATTACGATCGTGCTGCCAATTCATCCTTTTCCATAGGTAATTTCAACTATTTGCTCTATCTATAGCCTACGTTAATACTTGGCATAGATTCATATATTTGAAGTTTGCAGATAATGCACATAATAAGACATATTAGAAATGTATCGTTAAAAGTTTCGTTTGTAGATTTAATTCACATTTCTCTCAATGACATAGATGTCGTTGCTTCGTGTTGAACTGCCGAATTCCCTCGCGTTCTTGAAAATTTCCCACATTAGCAGAGTTGGTAATTCCCGTAATTTCGGTCGATTTAATGTTTTTTGCTTCTAATTTATTTATTTTAAGCTAATATCTAACCAAATATTAAAAACGGATTTGTTATTAAGGTTTCCTGCTGGGGAAAAGTTCCGAAATTTAGAACATATAAAGAAAACGGGGATATTTTCAAAAAACTTAAAAATAAAGAGACGCGTCATTTATCTTGCTTATAGTAGTACATAGGGATATAAATAAACTATATTTTATTATAGTTTGGTTTGCGCATGCGTATCGTTCTGCATATAAGTTAACAAAGGAACCTCAGTTTATATGAAAAGTCGAAGTCTGCGACTTTTTGAGCATTTCCGGTTCGAATTTTAAAATTCTGTTTTCACGGCTAGTAAGATCTAGTTACCCGCTTTCCGAACAAAGATGCGTCGCTTCTGTGTGCAACCGTTGCGTCGGAAAAAATTCGAGAAATCGTCAAATTTTGAAAAATGCCATTTTGGGATGCCATTTTCTGGAAAACACCATAATTTAAAATTCTGAAATTTTGTCAGATGGTTCAACTTTACATGAATAATAAACACACCAAATAGTATTCTCGACCAATGCTTCATGAATTAACTACAGCCTTTTGAAGTTAGCGAAGTTTCGTTAACTTTGATGTCACAGTTGGCAATACTGAAAACAATGAACGTGCCACAATTTAATGATGCTTGTGGTTCACATTCATTAAATAAAGAATAAAAAGTTTTCCTGGCTGTTTTTTATTATTTTGATCAAAATGGGTCTCTGAAAAAGTAATATGAGCCTCCAACTCCTCCGTCTTCTTAAATCGATCTAATCTGAGATGGAAATTACGATTACGAAACACACACATTTTAAGTTTACTTGAAAAGGCCATCCAATAGATCCTGATGATCTACAAACAGCCTGAACTATTACGTTAGTAATGAACTGGAATGCTCCAAACAAAATCCCAATAAGTGCGATTCATTACAGTGATAGAAAATGTACAAAAAGTTTAAAAAATCGAAAGGTTTTCTTACGCGTTTGTTGTGTGACTAAATTTATTTGTTCTCAGAAAAAAAATATAGTCTCAGCAGAAGTAAGCCTCTTGGATAGGTAACTGTCCTAGGTGTTTACGAGCTGGCTACCTTGCCTTCTGACTGTTCTGTGGAAGGTGCTGCCATCTACGAGCTTTCGTGGTTGTACAGCAAACCTCCCCTCTTGATTTATAATGCATAGGTAAGACAAGTTAGGACCACGTTTTCTTTTTGTAGTCAATTATCATTTAATAAGCATGTTATTTCTAAATATTCTTTATTATTTGGTGCTGCGAAATAACCTAAAAGTGAATAGTGCATTGAATTTGTGAAATGAAAGTTCTAAGAAAGTCAAGTTTTGTTAAAAGCGAAATTGAAAATGAAAATCTGTTCTGAATACCTGTTTGACCTACCAGTAACCAATTCGAATAGGAAATATAGATGTTAAGAAAAGTGGACTTTTGGTATGTATTTTTTTCTTTATTACTTATGGTATGCAGACTAAAAAGAACAATTAATTTTGGGTATAAATTATTAATTTGGATAACATGCTATTCAGATACTTGTTATACAACTTGTTATTTAATTGAAATTGCGTATAGTCATTTTTGTTTGACATTGAACCTGAAATCATATGTGTTATTAATATTTTTCGTGAGAAGTTGTTTTCAAGTTTATTTTCTATTTTTGAATTATAATAAAATTTGTTATATTCGTTTAGTTGAAAATCTCATCTTTGCTTTTACATTTAAACCTGAGAATACACCAAAGAACGTACTATCCGAGCGGTTCCGTATTAATTTACTTAAGATACCGCAACACGTTCTATCAAAGAAATTTACGGACTGTTTAAACAGAACAATCCCAGCATAAGAATGGTTCAGTCGAAATTTTATAGTATTCGACCAAAGTGGCCCCATCAGGGTGCCGCGGTCGGCAAGAGGGATTGCCGCCGTCGACGGGGGCAGGCCGCCGGCACCCGTCCGCGGCGGCACGACGATCTACTTGTTCAAAATTGCCGACCTTTTGCCGAGGCGGCAAGCGGTCGAAAATCGTAAAAAAAATGCCCTTTGCCGACTGTTGCCGTCAGAGTCGGCAAAACAGTCGAAAAGACCTCTTTCCGACCCTCTGCCGACTCATTATGCCGGCCTCTTTTCGACGGCGGCGCCGGCGCATTTACTGCACCTTTACGGCTGTTTGCCGACTACTCGGCAAGGCAACTTTCCGACGGCGGTGCCGGCGCATTTAATGCTCATTTCCGGCTGTTTGCCGACTGCTGGAAAGGACCTCTTTTCGACGTCGGCTTCCCGATTCTCCCACAGGCAGCATCCGACTTCTTGCCGCCGTCGAAAAGTGGCCCTTTGCCGACTGGAAATCAACGCTTCAGGAAGGCAAAATTTTCATCTTGGCAATAAGTCTTCTTTCATGCTATGATTTCTCGACAAGGAGCACCCTTGCAAGTTCTTGAAGTATAATACTTGCATTTTTTGTGTGTCCCAGTATAAAATTTGTTCCTTTTTGCTTTTTTGTAGCACTCTCACCCCCCCCCCAAAAAAAAAGAAATTGAGTGGGACATGGAAGTATTATATACTTTCAGAACTAGCAATTATGCCCTTCATGAGAAATCATAACACGGAGGCAAACTTAGGCAAAGCTACTGTAAAAAGTGGTGAAAATTTTGCCTTCCTGAAGGGTTGATATCCAGTAGGCAAAGGGCTACTTTCCGACTGCGGCAAGAGGTCGGATGCCGCCTGTGGGAGAATTGAGAAGCTGACATCGAAAAGAGGTCTTTTCGAGCAGTCGGCAAACAACCGGAAAGGCGCATAAAATGCGCCGGCGCCGCCGGTGGAAAGTTGCCTTTCCGACCAGTCGACAGACAGCAGAAAAGATGCGTAGCACTGCAATGAAAATCATGGCGGATTCCCACCAGTAATGTTGCACTCGGTACATACGCAGTACATTTCTACAATTCTCAGTACGATTTAAGTGCTATATAGAGGGAAGGTATCTGGGAATGACTTACAAATGGTTTACGTACAATTTTTCCTGGATTGTGTAACTGTTTTTTTGTCAACCTTATCCCGAACTAATTGATAAAAATGTTCAAAGTTAATTTCTTGTCGTGCACGATGATTTAAAGTTATTCCTCTGATTTTAAAAACATAATCTACTTTCACCGTTTGAACTTTTTTCATTCTATAGGCATAATTTTTTGGCCCTAAGCCTATAAATGCATCAATTTCCCAGCCATCAGGAACTTCATTAGTTAGTTCCCCCATATAGGAACCCAAAGAAAGTGGAGGCTTTTCATTACGTTTCTGTACAAACATAATACTATCAGTGTCACAGTACAATACACGATCAGGATGTACAGCTGTTAATAACTCATAAAGTTTTAGACGCGCCCACGAAGTGATGAATGCTGCAACGACAACATTGGAAAATTTCCATGGTTTGTTTTTGTTTTCTATGTTTTTATATGATACAATGAGATGTTGCTCTCCAATAGGTAATACAGTTTGTATCTCATATTGTGGTGCCCATAGATAACTTAAAAATTTTTCTGGAGTATCTACACTTACAGATTGAGATCTGTTCGCTGTCCCCATTTTCCGTATAAGGAATTGATGAATATTTTGCAAATATATCTTAGACCAGGATTTAATTCAATGTTATTTTCCGTTAAGTCACTGCATTCATGAATATAATAGTCTGCAATATATTTTTCTTGGTCTTGTTTAGTTTTGCACCAGCTAGGAAACCCTGAAGACTCTTGTTTCATTTTTAAGAAGGAATTGACATAATCTTTAAACAGATTATCTTCTGATCCGGATAATTTGAATTCCCAAATTTCGATAATTTGTAGAATTTTGTATCCGAGATCTAAAGCTACATGAAGTTCAGGAGTACAGTATGTACCAATAAGGACACGCTCGGTATCATTATGAATGCAATTGTTATTACTTTGTTCCATACAGGTACGACATAACCCAAACAAAAGGCGTTCATTACATGTATATGGTAAAATTGGAAAATATACAGGGTGTCCGAGAAGTCCCCTGATTACAGAAATTGATAACTCAGGCTAGAAATAAGATAGAAATATGAAACTGGTGTTGAATTGTTTACAAACTATAAAAGTTTTGGTCACATCAGTACACTTCCACATGAGCACCCTTGGTAGCACGTAGCACATCTAGGCGATATTCAATTTCCATCCACACATTAGCCAACATCACTGGAGGGATCGATGCAACGACTGTGGTTATTCGTTGCTGCAGGGTTTCAAGATCTGGTACACGTATTCGGTAGACCTCATCCTTGACATAACCCCATAAAAAGAAGTCTAATGGGATTATGTCAGGAGAGCGTGGAGGCCAAGCTGTTGGTCCATCACGACCAATCCATCGCCCAGGAAATGTCCTATCGAGATAGGCACGGACGTCCAAACCCCAATGAGGTGGTGCACCGTCTTGCTGAAAAACGACATCGGGGCGATACTGAAGCAGCTGAGGAACAGCATACAGCTGCAACATATCCAGGTACACTGCAGATGTGATGGTATCCTCAGCGAAGAAGAATGGCCCGATAATTCGATCGTGCAGTAACGCGCACCAAACATTCACCTGTGGACTGCCTCTGGTGAACTCCCTGACCTCCCTGGGGGGTTCTGAACCCCAAATGCGTACATTATGGCGATTCACTACTCCACTGACAAAGAATGTCGCTTCGTCGGAAAAGGCAATTCGTCTGAGATAACCATTATCGTCCTCAATACGTGATAGCATTTCGACCGCAAAGTCATATCGACGTGTACCGTCGTCGGGCAACAAGGCCTGAACGAGTTGCACTTTGTAAGCACGAAACAATAAACGTTTGTGTAAAATGTCATGGATAGAGCTTTTTGGCATCTGTAATTCACGTGAGGCCCTGCGCACCGATTTCTTAGGACTTCTCAGAAAAGGTTGCCGCACAGCCTCCACCATGTCTGCTGAGGTTCTTGGTCGACCAGACCTCGGAAGGTCAGCAACCGACCCTGTGTTCTTGAACTTCTCATACCAGGCTTTAATGCTCTTGACATCAGGTGGAGTCCTCCCAAATGTTGTCTGGAACTGTCTCTGCACCGTGGTTGGTGATCGTGTCTCATGGTAACACCGGACACACTGTGCCTTCTCCTGGTTGGTTGGCATGGCTTCTTGGGCTTCTTACTTACGTCCTACAAACCTAAAACAAACAAAATTGAGACTTGGTAAAACAGAACAGAACAAACCTAACACAGACAAAAACTTTTATAGTTTGTAAACAATTCAACACCAGTTTCATATTTCTATCTTATTTCTATCCTGAGTTATCAATTTCTGTAATCAGGGAAGGACTTCTCGGAAACCCTGTAAGTCTTTTGGAGGTAAGATACTACATTTAACTAATCCATGAATACTTTGCACTTCTGGAAAGTCAGGCCTCTTGTATATTTTTGGTTTACCTATAGACAATGGCTTACGTGCCATCACACAAGGATATAATGAAGTTACATCATAATATGCCACAAACTCTTCGCTGGCATATTCGTACAATATTCGGTACGTCCACCATCAAAACTATCTTTAGGTACCAGATGATCGATAAGATCATGACACTGTCT
Organism: Thermobia domestica; assembly: GCF_964235325.1. Classification (NCBI taxonomy): domain Eukaryota; kingdom Metazoa; phylum Arthropoda; class Insecta; order Zygentoma; family Lepismatidae; genus Thermobia; species Thermobia domestica. The sequence goes on along the minus strand of NC_137469.1, from coordinate 184,058,866 downwards.
GATTAAACTGTTGTAATTTTTTGTCATTTTTTACCATGTGGTCCCATTCACATTCCCACATTTTAATGACATTAAGATTTAATTTTTTAAGAAATGCTATTTTTGTGATGGTGTTTTCATACCGATCTTGTAGTGATGTACCTTGCTTAAAGGTGGAATCTAGGGACAATTGTCGTAGTGTAGGATAACAGTTTAAACACCCGTGATAGTAACACCCATGAAATTCGTAAACTGTATTTGTTTTACTTTCAAATCCATCAACCTTATACCTCCCAAATCGTTTTTCCAAGCCATTTCCAGAATGAAGAATTTTATTACCAGTAGTACGTTCTAAGTATCGCAGCCAATACATTGCCTTTAGACTTTGACGATCACGACTGGTCAAACCCATAGGGTGGAATAATTGGAATAATTTCTTTGGGTGATTTGAGTCGGCCGTCGTTAGTAACACCAAAACTAAGAAAAGCTGATAAGCGAAACTGATGTTCCACACCAACTTGCACGGATACCAACATAAGGTGGCTTCAGTTATTATAGCAAAGGAATATTTACATTGTTTAATTATAAAGAAAGCTAAATGTTTGAATTAAAGAAAATCAAGAGGGGAAATACATAGTCCGGGAACTTAGAAACGTCAAGAAGATACTTCCTTTTCTTCTATGAATAGAATAAAAGGTTAGATTGTTAAATTTTTCTGTGTATTATATCACATGAGATTCACCAATCTACAATTCTTGCCATTAAAACTGCAATCAGTATATTTCAGCTTCAACCTGTCTCAACATTGCACGGATAAAAGTGAATATTTCCATTTTTCTCTAAATTGAAATCAGTTAAGTTGAAATGAGATTACAATTATTCAACGTGTGTTTCTAGGAGCGTCAAATCCGATTTGGCTGGGAGGTAAGATTCTCCGCTGACATACGAGTTTCACGTTTTTTCCTAGTACAGAATTAGTAGACAATTGATTAAAATATTAATTCACAAACTCAGGTGGGCAATTGCCCCCTTCTTCCCCGTATTGTGCATAGCCCTCCCCGAAACAAAACTAAATACGCCACTGGTACAGTGACTTATCCGAAACGCTGAAAAGTAACATCTCCTGAACAGTGAACAGATTGAGGTGTGTTTGAGTCTCTCAGGTTTAGTTCTATGTTTCGTTGGAAGCTATTTTACTGTGAAAAATGAATAGGTATAAGACAGTTTTTAACAAATATCTGTTCTACATTTTTTTGTATAATACAACTCTTAAACTAGAGGGTTAACTACTCTGAATAAATATTCATAATAATTGCAGTTATGCATATTTGTAACTTAAATTTAACGTGGTGTTCTAGTCACTGGCGCAAATCCCGGGGGGCCGAGGTGGACATGTCCCCTCCAATCTTCGACCTGGGGGACTGTCCCCCCAATAATCTGACGAAAATTTTTTTTGGGATAAGTGTGATGATTTGTGCCCGACTGCCACAAAGGAATGTGAGATGAAATTGTTTTCTCTTGGCTTTTCCATTTTCTTAAAAGAAAGAATCGTTTTCTGTAGTATTTCAAACTGAACTTCGTGCAGTAGTGCGTTTAGTAGTCACATCAATATGTATTAATTCCACTTTCGCTACTTGGGCACAAATTGCAATAAATGGCAGAGGAGGATATGTCCCCCTCCTCATGCTGGAAAGATGTTTTAGCTGTAGGTCCGGGCAAAAATTCCGGGGGAATGGGGGGACATATCCCCCAACATTGTAACTGGAGGCTCTCCCAATAATCTGATTTGAAAAGTGCTTTTTGAAGATAAGTGTGATGATATGTGTCCCACTGCCACAAAGGAATGTGAGATGAAAATGGTTTCTCTTGGCTGTGTTCGACTGTGCGTGACGTAACCTGATGTGAAATCTTATCTCTCCTCTCCCCTAGGACCTAGCACACGAAGAGTATATAGACTACCCAATGTCAGTAGAACCCATCTTTTCAGTAAATGCGCATTTCATCTATTTGTAGTATCAACCTAGGCATTTACTCATGCTTTGTAAGCTAACTAACTCTATGGACTATGGAAACCGGAGGTTCAATGCCGCGTTCACAAAAGCTCTCCACTGACTTCTATCCTTAGCCAACTGGATACTTTGTATTCCTATTATCTGTACTGAACAAAGTATACTGTATACTTTGTATTCTGCATTGTATTCCAATCTCTGCGAGATCCATCTTAATAATGTCCTCCCATCTGAACCTAGGTCTTCCTAATGGTAATTTTTCGATTGGTCTTTCAGTGAAGACTTTGAAAGCGTTTCTACCTTCTTCCATTCTAGCTACATGAAATGGCCACCTAAGCCTCCTAGACTTGATGACCCTAACATGTTTGGTAATCCGTATAAATTATGTAGTTCCTCGTTGCGAAGTTTCCGCCATTCCCCATTCCCGTTCCTCTTGGGTCCGAATATTCGTCTCAGCATCTTGTTCTCAAATACTTTCAGTCTATGTTCTTCCCTCAGAGTAAGCGACCATGTTTTGCAACCATACAGAACAACAGGCATGATTATCATTTTATATATTTTAAGCTTCAAATATATAAATTCAAATTCCTCGACAGAATCCACAACAACAAGAGATTTTGAACCCAATAATAACACAAATTCCCTGTTTTTAGTCGACATTTAATTTCTTCGTGAATATGATTTTCGTCTGTTAATATTGATCCTAGATATGTGAAAGTATCCACTTTATCAAAAGTATTATTTAATATTTTAACGCCTCCACAATTTGCTGTATTACGCTCCCGACGCACTTCGATGTATTTAGTTTCCTCTCCAATTACTTCGAAACCCATGTCCCTGCAAGCGTTTAATAAGACCTCTGCATTTCTTTCTATTGCTCCTATCATCCCCTATTAAATTTACATCATCAGCGTACGCCATAACCTAGTGAACACCGTTCAACTCTAGGCCCTGGTTGCTATCTTTGATTTTCCTTATAGCGTATTCCAGGACAAAGTTGAACAAAAATGGCGACAACGCATCTCCATGTTTCAGGCCATTCTCGACGTGAAAGCTCGTGGATAAAAAATTTCCTACCCGCACTTTACTTTGGGATTCATTTAAACATGCTTTAATTAATCTAATTAGCTTTTCGGTATTCCAAATTCTGTAAGAACATTGTACAATGTTTCTCTCCTAACCGAGTCATTAGCGTTTCTAAAATCAATAAGTAGTTGATGTACCGGGATATTGTACTCCCATTTGTTTTCGAGTATTTGGCGAATGGTGAATATTTGGTCGATAGTTGATCGACTTCGCCCAAATCCGCACTAATAATCCCCAATAATTTCATTTACGTATGAGGTCAATCTTGCTAATAGAATGTTTGAAAGGATTTTGTAGGATGTTGGCAGAAGAGAGATGCCTCGATAACTATTACAGTCAGTTTTGTCGCCTACTTGTGGATTGGAACAATGATTGATTCTTTCCACTCTTGTGGCAATTCTTCCTTGTTCCAGATAAGGAGGATGAGTTTGTGTATCTTGTTCCACAATATTTCGCCTCCAGCTAAAATTAACTCATTCAGAATTTCGTCTACACCCGGAAATTTGTGTTTCTTTAATTTCTTTATAGCGATTTCTACTTATATTCGGTTGGGTTCTGGAATATACGGTTCTGCCGTGTGTATCTCCCTTTCTCCACGCACATTAATTTTTCATTGTGTGTTAAGCAAATCGTCAAAGAAATCTTTCCATCTATTTAAGATGCTGTCTGTATGAGAACTGTTCCGTCTGTTTTCTTTCATATAAGCATGAGATTGATAGCCTTTCTTAATTTTGCTTATCCATTTATGCATGTTCCGAATGTTTTTATTTTTATTATTATCCACAAGTTCCTTAATTTTAGCTTTCAAAAAATTGCATTTCTTTTTTCTAAAAGTTTAGGAAGTTTCCTGCCTGATGTCTACGAAATTTTGTGTAGTTATTTCATTCAGATTTTGTAGCCAACGTAATTTTGCCTGTTTTCTCTTCTCTGCTAGTTTAATGCATTCCTGGTCGAACCATGGATTGTTCCTACGTATTTCCACGTGTCCCAATTTTTCTTTTGAGACAGGATGCTTCGTAAGGAATGAAAAGAAGTCAATTGCTGGAATATTTTTCTCCATAATCGTAAGGTTACATCTGTTAACTAAAGAGTATATGACATGCGTCAGATTTCTGTAACGATCCCTGTAATGCTATTGAGATTATCGTCATTTTGCTCAAATAAGAGTATTGTTGCGTTACACATAATTGATATTCTTTCTTCGTAGTTTTGGGGAAGCCATTATTTATATTATTATAAAACAATTTTAACGTGGACCTTTGTGAATGCGTAATTAGAAATTTACCAATTACAGAAGTTGTTTAGTCTGTATTTGGCCAATTTCGACTTACCTAAAAATTTAGAAGAATCCATGGCGCAAGGCCCGTAAGTGCTAGATGTGTTTCCCTTGGTTCCTCAAATAGCCCGACAGCGTAATTTCCACTCTAATAGGCTTCTCTGAAGAACTGGGAGGGGAATCTTGTCCCATTCCCTTTGCACAGCTTTCCAAAGTCCTTCCACAGATGTCACACGCCGTTTTCCCAAAGCCCGCTTCAGCAGTCCAAATCCACAATAGCCCATAGGACTTGCATCTGCAGATTTAACAGGTACCTCATTGAAAGGTATCACCTGTATACCACTTGCCTCCTCAATATCCCTGTAGAATGCGAGGAACGATCGTGAGGTATGTGATGAAGCCTTGTCCACCTGAATACGCCTTGGCTTCATTTCCGTACATTGTTGGAATCTCATGCTCGTAGATCGGCCGCATGATCTGCTCCTGAAAATACTGCGAATTTATTTTACAGTTCTTCGTCACCCTACGAATCTTCTGTTTACCTCGGTAACAGTAGCCAGTAACGACCATGAACTTTTTTTGGAAGGATTCTTTACAGACACGGACCCACCTTGTGTAGTTCTTGGCGCCTTTCTCTCGGTACATGGTGGCTGTCGGTTTGCCGCAGTCGGAAAGGTAAATCCATGCTTCATCGAGCGTTACGACGTACATCCACCTTAGTTTTTCCAGATGCCGTTCGTACAGCTTCCGGGCGTTACACTTTCGTTCCTTTTGGTGGGCATCTGTGAGAAGATGGCCGCGAGGTTTCATGACTTTTTCCAGCTTGAGTTGATGGTGTATCGTACGGCTCACAGTCCCCGATAAATTAAATATATTTTAATTTATGCATAAATTGAAATGATAATGGCAAGAATTGCAGACCGATAAATCCTATATGATATGATACAAAAATTTACAAGTGAATCTAACCCTTTATTCTATTCATACAAGAAAAAGAAAGCATCCTCTTGGCCTACCTAATTTCCCGGGCTAATTATTCCCCCATTTTGTTTCTCTTTAAATCAAACATTTCCTTCTTTTAAAAATAACTAAATGATATAATTTTTCCTTTGTTACAATAACTAAAGTCCCGTCATGTTGATATCCCTCAAATTGGTGTGGAACACCAGTTTCGCTTATCAACTCCTCTTAGTTTAGGTGTTACTGATGACGGCCGACTTGAATCACAACTGACAATGGTCGATAAAGTATGATAGGCGAAACGAAAGATAGTAACATCAAGAAAAAGAAACAGAAAAGTAGAAATGACGAAACAAAGAACAAAAGGACGCAGTTCTTACATGGAATGAAATTTAACAAATACAGTATTATTTCTGAACAAAGACTATAAGAAAATTGAAAGTAAATGACATTCTTAGAAATAGTAAGAAGGATTATTGTACGTGGAATGCGAAAAACTAACAAATTTACTTCGGGGGGAGCTTGAGCCCGGTAGCCCCCTAAATACGTCACTGAAGACAATTCTGCTCCCCTGATCCTCCACAGCATTGTTTTCAACTTCATAAATATTTTGAACATCGCTTACACACACACACACACACACACACACACACACACACACACACACACACACACACATATATATATATATATATATATATATATATATATATATATATACTCATGCTCAAAAATTAAGGATAATTGCAGATTGTGGTACTACACACACAACGTGGCACTACACAAAACTGGCGCTAATAGCATAAGCACATAGTGAACACAACATACGAACAAACCAAACATATCGGTATCACGGTATTGGTGATATCCACGGTATCCACGGTATCCATGGTATTGGTGATAAGTTGAGAAACACATGTGCTACACAACGCCACTGTTTCCTGCACATGAACCCCGACATCAATGTGGGATATGATCACCATGCACACGTACACAGGCCGCACAACGGGTTGGCAGTGGGTCCAGCAGCTGCTGGAGTATAGCCTCCCATTCTTGCACCAGTGCCTGTCGGAGTTCCTGAAGTGTCCTAGGGGTTTGAGGACGTGCAGCGATACGTCGATCGAGAGCATCCCAGACACGCTCGATGGGGTTTAGGTCTGGAGAACAGGCAGGCACTCCATTCGCCTGATATCTTTTGTTTCACGGTACTCCTCCACGATGGCAGCTTGGTGGGGCCGTGCGTTATCATCCATCAGGAGGAAGGTGGGACGCACTGCACCCCTGAAAAGGCGAACATACTGATGCAAAATGACGTCCCGATACATCTGACCTGTTACAGTTCCTCTGTCAAAGATATGCAGGGATGTACGTGAACCAATCATAATCCCACCCCACACCATCAAACCACTATCTCCATACAGGTCCTTTTCAAGGACATTATGGGGTTCGTATCTGGTTCCTGGTTCACGCCAGATGATAACCCGGCGAGAATCACTGTTCAGACTATACCTGGACTCGTCCGTGAACATAACCTGGGACCACTGTTCCATTGACCATGTACTGTGTTCTTGACCCCAGGCTTCACGGGCTCTCCTGTGAACAGGGGTCAGTGGAATGCACCTTGCAGGTCTCCGGGCGAATAAACTATGTCTGTTCAGTCGTCTGTAGACTGTGTCGGGAGACAACTGTTCCAGTGCCTGTGGCAAGGTCCCGAGCAAGGCTACCTGCTGTACTCCGTGGCCGTCTGCTGGCACTGATGGCGAGATATTGGTCTTCTTGTAGTGTTGTACACTGTGGACGTCCCGTACTGTAGCGCCTGGACACGTTTCCTGTCTGCTGGAATCGTTGCCATAATCTTGAGATCACACTTTGTATTACACGGTGGGCCCGTGCTACGACCTGCTGTGTATGACCAGCCTCCAGTCGCCCTATTATTCTACCCCTCATAACGTCATCAATATGTGTTCTTTGAGCCATTTTCAACACACAGTCACCATTAGGACGTCTGACAACATCTGCACACTTACACGCTGCACCGTACTCTGACATGCACAAATACACCTCTGCGTATTTGGACTGCTGCCAGCGCCACCGTGCGACGACCGCACCGCATGGTCATACCCCGAGGTGATTTCCAACCGAAAACCGCCCACCAGAGCGTTGTTTCATCATGTATCCGCATTATCCTTAATTTATGAGCACGAGTATATATATATATATATATATATATATATATATATATATATATATATATATATATATATATATATATATAGGGTGTTTCAGATAAAACGTCCAGTGCTTATAAATCCGAAATGGCTGAGAATAAAAATATGAAACACAAACTGAGATAGGAAAATGTTATAGGGCGCATCACATGGTGTTGTTGTGGTGACCCACAGGGCCCTCCTTCAAGGGGGCCCAGGGGCCAACTTCAAATTTTTAAATAGAAACATGTATTGAATCAAACCTCATCCAATAGTACTTGAAAAACGAAACAACTTTTGTAGGAAACAATTTTCGATTTGGGCCACCGTTTTTAAATGGCCGCAAAAAGTGGGTCCTATATCAGATAAAACGTCCAGTGCTTATAAATCCGAAATGGCTGAGAATAAAAAGATGAAACAAAAACTGAGATAGGAAAATGTCATAGGGCGCATCACATGGTGTTGTCGTGGTGACCCACAGGGCCCTCCTTCAAGGGGGCCCAGGGGCCAACTTCAAATTTTCAAATGGGAACACGTATTGAATCATACCTCATTCAATAGTACTTGAAAAACGAAACAACTTTTGTAGGAAGCAATTTTCGATCTGGGCCACCGTTTTCAAAATGGCCGCAAACAGTGTCCTGTATCAGATAAAACTTCCAGTGCTTATAGGCCTAAATCAGAAACGGCTGAGAATAGAGAGATGAAACAAAAACTGAGATAGAAACGATGATAAAGCATATCAAGTGATGTTGTTGTGGTGACCCTCAGGAAACTCCATGAAGGAGGCCCAGGTGTCAACTTCAAACTGATACAGGACTTTTTGCGGCCATTTTGAAAACGGTGCCCCAAATCGAAAATTGTTTCTTACAAAAGTTGTTTCGTATTTCAAGGACTATTGAATGAGGTATGATTCAATACATGTTTCCGTTTGAAAATTTGAAGTTGGCCCCTGAGCCCCCTTGAAGGAGGGTCCTGTGGGTCACCACAACAACACTATGTGATGCGCCCTATAACATTTTCCTATCTCAGTTTTTGTTTCATATTTTTATTCTCAGCCATTTCGGAATTATAAGCACTGGACATTTTATCTGAAACACCCTATATATATCGATGGTTAAGCGCCAAAAAGGCGTAACTGTCGAATTTTCATATTTTGAGTTTATGCTATGAGGACATGTATAATGGATTGAATTTTCTTGTGCCAAGACGCGTTAATGAAAATCTCTATCCTTGGAACGTTATTCGAAAATTATATAAAGGTATAACTGAGTTACTAGCATTTGGTTCTGTGCCAGAGAGGCACATATCACTTAAGCCTCTAAACTAATAAAATTGCAGTTACGCCTTTTTGGCGCTCAACCATCGATATATATATATATAATATGGGAACGGTCTTACCCGTCCCCCCCAATGTTGAAGACAAATTTGCGTTGATGGTTGTATGGGATATAACATTTTTGGACTACCCTAGGTTATGTGCATTTCCACCGTCGCTGATGTGCCTGCCCCATACGGAAGCACATCAAGCTGCGCCCTCGCGCTTACTCTGTTACCAATATTCGTGTTTTCAGTGGCTACCTAACACTGGTTGGTTCGTATTTTTCGCACTGTCGTTCTAACATTGTTTTCTTTTTATAGTAATCTTTACTTTCAATTTTCAATACATATATGTTTGCTCCTTATTTACATAAGAGTTGTACTTCTGCACTTCTGTAGCACGGAGTTGGTTGTTCAAAGGGAGAGTATATTTTCGGGAAGAAGTAACAGGTTACAATTACAAAAAATACCTAAAATATAAAAACTTACTCTTTCCTTTATCGTAGCACTATTTTATTCTAGATTCCTCGCTCAACTAAATGAGGGTTTGAACTTGCGAAGGATCAATAACACTAAAACTTTATTTTATAACCATAGCCGCCCGCTGCAAGGGGTAGTTGCTTTCCCCATGGATTTTCAAAATACATATCAAAATATGTTAAATTTTCTTATTCACACACAACAGTTAGTGAAGTTAGCAGTGAGTGTAAATAATTGTTTTTTACATTAAATATTATATGGTTCTAGGTATTTGTATTCGCGACTTTGCTTGTATGTCGGTCCTTTTGCCCCCTTACCCCTGTAAAGAATCCTGTGGGAGCTACTATGTCTAAATTTCCCTTCAAAATTCCTCATATACTACATATACATCTATATAGCAACTATAAAGATGAATATATTTATGATTACACCAACCAAAACGATTAAATTAATCGAGAGCCGTAATTAGTAGACACTACTTTACTTGGTTAGTTCATCACATAGACGACAGTGACAACTAGCATATCTGAAGATATTTCATACTGTGACTAGAAAAATTTACTTGGAAATATCCCATAGGCCTACTGTAGGTAACTTAATATTATATAAGAATTTCGATACTCGAAAAGAAAGATCAATTGAGACGTGCTAATTTATCCTGAATAACCGAGTCTTGCAACCAAGGAAGTGGAGTTAAAATAGCTAATTGTCTATAACAGCCCAAGTACCCGGCAATAATTAAGTGCAATGAGCAATTACAAGGAAGAGACGGCTATTGTTACCGCAAAACTACAATTGTTATTCCTCTTGCTTAATGTAACCAAGTAAGTTGGTTAACACCTATTGCCCATTTTCTTGGTAAGTAAAGTCCAGAAGGTATAATGTCGTTGGCTTCCCGCACTTGGACCTGCTCGTCACAGGGAGTGTGGTAAGACATCACTTAAGACCAGCCAATATTCACCGCGCTCAGCGAGCCATGAGTAACCAAGCTGGCAACTCCCCGTAAACGACACTACATCTTTTCGCGGGAAGCCAATGACGTTATACCTTCCGTACTATAGTAATCCAGGAAAAGGCAAAGTGTAGTTTCACTGAGTACTGCTCTGTTACTATTCAGCTACACGATTTCTAGCGTAGTTTTAACCGAAATTCGACTACTAGCAGCTAAGTTTTCATTTAATTCTTACTCTGCACACGATAAAAAAAGTTCATATGGACCCGTGGTCAAACGTCTATATTTTCGGAGCTACAGGCTGCCGAATGCGTGGGAAAAGGAAATTTAGAGGTCCATAGTTCCACTACTATGGGACCGATCCCAGTCGGGTAAACACATTACTTAAGAACTAGTACGTGCGCTAACAAATATCCATATTTCAGAATCTTGCGGCAGTTACACATTAATTTTTATAGAGCCAGTTGAGGAGTACTCAGAAAATTTGAAGTACTCATAAACTGTCTATAAAAATTGATACGCAAGTAGCCTACCGCAGAATTCTGAAACATGTGTAGTTACGATAAGGCACGTACTAGTTCTTAAGTGATGTCTTCCTTGACTGCGAGCGGTCCCACAGTGAAGCTATGAATCTTTAAAGTTTATTTTCTGATGGCTTCGACAGTCTATGGCTTAGAAAGTATGGACTTTTGACCAAGGTCCATATGAATTATTTCTTTGCTCTGATGTGACAAATCACCTCAGTAAGTTTGTTCCTTTAAGTTTTTTACACCCTGTATACACTAATATTAAGAAGACATGCGAAAAAGGAATAATCTTACCACTTCAGAAAAATGCATGTCATCTTGAATAAATTCCTTAAATGCTTCAATGCCATCAATGGCTCTCATAAGCAATTATACTGGAATATCTGCAATGAGAGTTCTTTGAAACTATGCCTTCTTCTGTTTATCGCAATGACTCATCAAATTTAGGATCTGTAGATCTGGCTGTTTTATCGTAACAAAGAGCTTAGTATGTGCTTGTCAAATGCTGAAATTAGAACAAACGAAATCCCGTTCAATTAAATATGTACAAAAAAAGCTGATGAATGAATGAAAATTTACAGAGTAAATCACGCTTACTCAAATTTCACAGGAATACAGTTCCATTTAATTATTATTCAAGTAAAGTGATAGGTGGTTGCGTGAGTGTCAACCAACAATAACACTAATTATCTAGAGTTATTTGCATTTTTACAACACTTACTTCAGTATATCCAGTTTGTTATTACATTCACCTCTCTTCCTAATCTCATTATATTTACTTCACTTCACACTAATAAAGTACGACACAATTAATAAGGAATAATTCAAGTTTATATTGAATTTTAAGTGCTATTTTGTAATTTAAATAATTGGTTATATAACGCATAACATTTTCACTTACGTGATTCTACATTTATTTCTTTTCAAAATTGACCAAAAGTATCTTTTCTTTCGCTTGTCTTTGATTTGAATTCCCTTGCAATGGTGTTTAAATCTAAGTCTGGTCGCTACACATATGCAACAACAGCAGATGAGCCAATCTTTCCTGCGTCATGGACGTCCTCAAATATGGTTTTAGACGACGCAAATAGCTAAATGATCTTTCGCAAATGCTCAAAAAGCTGGCATAGTGAGAACGAAAGTCCCTAGACGAACAACTTGGTCGAGAAGGCTGCGAACAGTTGGGGCTTCGGCACTAATAGTTTTAACATTCTGATGGTTGTCAGCGACTCAGTCGTCATCAAAGTAGGTGGAAGCAGCCTGAGCTGAGCTCATAATCTATCCAGGTTAAAATCCGACGCGTGAACTCCCAATTCGGCTTCAAATAATCTCTTCAGAGAGGCCCACCCCATGTTACCAAAAATGGTTGGCCCAATATTGATTTTTAGTTGACATCACCAATTATCAACCGTTGAAACGATGGTTGGGCATGTCCGCTTTGCGTTTGTTGGGCCAACTCACCATTTCTCAACGTTGGTGCCACAAAGAAAACAACAGTTTTTCAACAATCTCCCAACCGTTGATGTCGCGTCAACCATTTGTTCAACCATGTTTCACCCGTTAATGTTTATGTCAACGTTGGGCCAACAAAAGATCAACCGTTACCGCAACCGTTTGACAACGGTTAGCATTTTACAACGTTGGCCCAACAAAAAGTCAACCGTAATTACAACCATTATTCAACTTTATACACATATCAACTATATATCGACGTTGGGCCAACGACAATAGAAACAATAACACAACCGTTAATGCACTTCAACCATATATCGACATTGGGCCAACGACAGGACACATGACAACTCAACCGTTAATGAATGTCAACCATTTATCAACTATAGATCGACGTTGGGCCAACGACAATACAAATGATGACACAACCATTATTCAACTTCCAACCAGTTATCAACGTTGGTCCCACGTTGGGCCAACGATAGGTAACAACGATATTTCAACCAACATGGACTGGATGGCGGGGATGGTAGCTTCCTTTGTCGCAGCAGGAGAATAACGGTATTGTACCTTGTACAGAACCAGACAATACTGACGCAGCCAATGGTGTACGGGTAGCAAGCCTGCTTGCCAAGTGGCATTCGGCTAGATCGAGCGTAACTACGAACCCTTCTCCGGCAGGGCTTTCTCTGGGTTTCCTCAGTCCCACCTGGGGAATACCCGGATGCTGAGATGTGCAAATCCAGAGCCGCGCTACCTTCCCACATTCTTGTCCCTCCTATATCGGCCTAAGCATTGATATCTAAAGGTTATAAATGAAGTTCAATTTCACTAGAAAAGAAAAGTTGAACTTTATTTATAACCTTTAGATATCAATGCTTAGGCCGATATGGGAGGGAGAAGAATGTGGGAAGGTAGCGCGGCTCTGGATTTGCACAACTCAGCATCCGGGTATTCCCCAGGTGGGAGTGAGGAAACCCAGAGAAAGCCCTGCCGGAGAAGGGTTCGTGGTTACGCTCGACCTAGCCGAATGCCTCTTGGCAAGCAGGCTTGCTACCCGTACACCACTGGCTGCGTCACTATTGTCTGGTCCTGCACAAGATACAATGCCGTCATTCTCCTGTTGCGACCAAGGGAGCTACCATCCTCGGCAGTTTGTAAAAAAAAAAAAAAAAAAAAAAAAAAAAAAAGTCATATTTCACACATGACTGGTGAAAGGACTTCAAGGACCAGAAGAAAATCAAAGAGGTATATTTGAGCGGACAGTTTTTATTCAAAAATTTGAAGGAAAAAAAAAAACATACACATACACACAATGTAATTTATACATGATGTCAAATTATCGTACAATTAGTATTTATAACATGTTAAACAAACCTTTAAAAGCTATAGTTATGCTTTGAAGGCCATTACGCTTATTCGGATAACCAATGAAAACATTTGTTTCTTTCATTGATAACCATTTACATTTTCGTTTTAGTGATAACTATATACATTTTGCTTATTACTCAGATGTCCTAAAACTATAATGTTTTACGATAATTGTATAGGAAATAACTTTACTACAAATAACAGTGTGATATTTTGTATGTCATTTTACAATATTTGAAAAGATTATACGGATGGTCTCATTTTTATTTTTTAAATTCTCAAATGCGAGAAAGGTTTCCTGATAAGTATTGAAACAACGTGAAAACAATTCGTGCAAACAAGGAATAAAAAGAGTCTTATTTGAAAAATAATCTTATATTACACTCATAGAAACTACCTGTATAGATACATGAAACGTTCCACAATTATGCAAGAGGGCACAGAACTCTGCTATGGCATACCAAGAAAATATTAAATACTTTTCATTTCTTATTAAATACTGATACGATTTAGACAAGAATGATACATCACAAAACTGAAAAAAAAAAAAAAAAAAAAAAACCGCATTGAAGGCATTAATACTAGGCCAAAAATTTCCGAAATCTGGCTTTCAAAAAAATCCGTACTTAGATGAAACAAGCAGTCTGCGTTTCGAGATTCTGATTTTTGTTTTAAGCCGCGTGGTGCTCTTGAGCTCACTGTCACAGCCAGGAAGGGGGGGGGGGGGGAAGAAGCCATGTTGTAGAGGGATATTATGGCGCGGGCCATATAGCCAATGGCATCATTGCATGCACCTTCGGCTTCTGCTACGCAAGGCCATTCACATGAAACAAGTTACCTAACAATGTATTTCGGGCCGCCCGACGCATCCGTGTATCCCATCGGTGATATATCCAACATACGGAAAGTAGAAGCAGATGCGATCGAAATACAAAATAGAAAATTTCCGCGTTTTGCTTAAATCAGCGACAGAGCTTTTGACAGTGTCGGGCAGCCACTTGTTTCATTCGGGTTGCCTTGAGTAGCAGAAGACGGAAGGCGACAACAATGATGTAATTGGCCAGGTGACGCGCCCCAATATTTCCTGTTCAGTAAAATGGCTTGTCCCTATCCGACTGCGGCGGTTTAAGCTAAAGAGCAACAAGCCCACAACACGCGGATTCAAGTTGGACCAAAACTTTGAGCAGTATTTACGAACTGAAAGCTTTTTTTTTTTTTAATATAATTTCTTATGTCTATTTATTCAATTGGTCGCGTGGGGAATTGCCATACTTTACAAAAGCTGGTTTTCCATTGCCTTAACACACACACACCAAAAAAACTGGAGGTTGGTTAAACACATTCACTCAACGTGTTGACTCTTGACCTTGGGAGAAAAAAAAACTGGATTATTTTCTAAACATCCGTTTTTTTTTTTTTTTTTTTTTTAAATTAAGATTTTCCGACATTCGAAATTTTCTATTTTATTTTCCGGAATCTAGAAAGTAAAATTTCCGAAATTTCCCATCCCTAATTAATACTGTAGTACAGGCTTGGATCAAAATATGTCTCCTGTATGCTTGATACGAAAGTGTCCCAAAATTCACGCAAAAAGTACTTGTTACATTTTGACTTGAACTGAAAATGAGCCTTATCGCCGATTACACTTTGAGGGCTTCGTTAATCAACAAAATCGTTGCATTCGTAGTTCAGAAAATCGAATTAACGCCTTGGAATGCCAACAAGCGTAGAACTACAAGGAAAATGAACGCTATATGAACGAAAGTCAGCCAGATTCATTTAAAAAGGTCATGGAAAATTTCAACAGTGTGAGTATGTGGAAGCTATTTACCCGATGTGTTGTTCCATGCATAACCGTATACTGTATAGTTTATGAATGAATAAATAAATAAATACAATCAAGTTTTAAGTATAAATATGTATTTTATGTCAAAATTAATTCTTGCGTGAAGTTTGGGACACTCATTATTAGCGTCCTTTCTAAAAGAATTCAGTGGTCTTCTCTGCTCACAATTTTTTGTCTCTTGGAATACCGTTAAAACCAGATTCTGAAAAACAGACAGCAGCTGTATAGCTCCAAAACCAAACGTGTCTCATCGAAGTGAAAAGCCTTAGTCATAATTTCACAACGAAAACAAAAGCTTTTTTTTTTTTTTTTTTTTTTTAACATACAGAAAGAGGCATTTTGCAACGTCATTAATTTTGGTGCTAAGCCTAAAGTTCAGATCAGCGCTTGTTATACAAGGACTGTAAATATTTACATTACTAGCAACACTTGTACCTGAGTGAAAGTTCACAAAATTAGTAGAACATCCTGCAACCTGTTTCCCAGATGAACGCAATGCCTCAAGAATGGTCCATTCCTCCTTCTCGATTAGTCTCCTCTTGTGTCTCTTGGAAATTAGATGACGTACGCCTTCGTTCCCTTCCTCCATTTCTATCTCTTCCCCAGCGGAACCAGTTCTGAATCCTTTCTTTTATTTCCTGGTCTGTTGCTTTCCTGGCTACTCCATTAAGACGCACAGCCCCTGAAATGAAAATAATTTGTGAAGTCAACAGAACAATACTAGATATACTACAAATAGAGCCAATAGATTACATCAATTCTTTATTATCCGTACTTCAGTAACGGTTTTAAAACACTTGAAATATGAGCACGCAAACTTACTACAATGTTCTATGTAACAGACTGGCGTGACTGAAAACAAAACCATTGTCTTAATGATAGTTGATTTTAAAAAAATACGATTCTACACAATGAAATAAAATCTGAGCATTCACCACACAGAAATAGTAATTTTAACAGCCTCACATCATAATATTTGGTTGTAATTAAGTAAAGAAGAGAGGTCAAAAACAAAAATGGGTAAAAATCATGAAGGAAATTTCAAACACTTTAAGTCAGAACATTGTATAAGCTATGCACGAATACCAGAGATAAGTCACAGTCTACGTAAACAACTGCAAGAATCACTGCTATGCTTTCTTCTCAGATATTGGCAAACTGAAGGAAATTCGTGTCAAAAAAAAAAAAAAAAAAAGTTAACTACGTTCAACGTTGATAACAGTTAATTTTTATTCCCAAACTCTGTATCAAGTTTTAATTCTTTACAACATAAAAATTGATGATAGGTCATCGAGTTTTCTTTCTTTCTTTTAAGTGGTGGGTTTTAAGAGGGCTCTCGACGCCGAAATTAAATTGCACGCATGATTTTACAAATGATAGCGTAGTTAAAACTTCTCTGAATATTTTCCGTTGTTTGAAAGTTAGGAAATAAACTTTTTAACGCGAAAAAACAACTCATTCCTCGCTTTTTACATAACCAAAACATTCAGAGGAGTTGTAACTACGCTATCATTTGGAAAATCACATTGTTAAAAGAACAACAACTTGCAATTTTTCTCCTCTTTATAAGTTTATGAAATATTTAGGGAAACGTTTAAAATTTGCGGCAATTTAATTTCGGCGTCCAAAACGCTATTAACCTTTTTTTTAAAATTTGTTAAGTCGTATATATCATCTGCCCGCTTCTTCTTGAAAACACATTTCCTTTTACACCAGGTTTGCTTACACACAATCTTCTGTACAGTGAATATCGCATAGGGCTACGTGAATATCCCCAAACCGAATCTTCCATCTCCAAATACAATACAACTGTCAGTTCTCATTTCACAACATTGCTCTCTTCCGCATTGAAGAAAATTATTGAAAATGTACAGAACTCCCAGCAGTGAAGGCCGGTCTCGCTACTCTTGTTCCTTCTGGCGGCCCAGGCTAGAAGAGGGTGATGAAATGCGAAAATGAGCTTCATTGATTTTGCAGATATGCCCTTTTAACATGAAATAATTCAAATATATTTCATCAACCTCTGCTCCTTACATAGTAGTATCATTGAATTTCCTTCAGTGAAATGAAAGGCGTCAACACAAGTCGACTAGTGCCACTGCATCAAATTTACGAGAAGTATCGAGATAAGGTAATATCCTACCTATTATTATTCTTGAAATGGTCAACTTCTCCAGGGATCTCTTTTTACATTTCCCAGTCCAATTGTACAAGACCGCTACTTCGTCAGTAAAAACTCTTCTTAATATGTTTCTCACGACGTGGCCAAGATTTCTCCCACCAAAAGTGCCAAGGTACGTTTCCTGAAACACAATTATGAAAATAAGAAAAGAAATGAAACACTTCCTTCACGTTGTAAGTCAAGCAATTACAATATACCACTAGTGGGTCTACAGACCAATGGCCTCACGTCAATTGCAATAGCTATTTAACATCTAAGGGTGGATTTCTATAACATTACTTACGCACTGACTAGGATGAGGATTGTTTAAAAGTGCAATTTTTGTTGCAAAGACATCATTTAAGGAATGAGACGGTTCAGCCGTCGCTTGAAAGCCCAAGTAATCTAGTTACTGTTTGGAGGTGTTTAGTCGATAACTAAGATGCAATTTTTCAGAATGAACTGTTTAGTAATCAAATAACTTCGTATTTTTGAAAAGATAAAACATTATTCACGGAGAATAACTGTTCACAGATGAATAAAGGATTATTTCGATCCCATTCTTGCGTACCGATACAATCATGATGATGTACGGCTCATGCATTGAATTTGAAAGCACACAGCACACGAATCAGTTGATCTCCCATGTTTAGGGTAGTTCGACACACGGGATTGCCCATTGGCAACTGCTCTAAAGCTCTAATACTTTGTGGGAACTACTTATGAACAGGGAGTGCTCAAAGAACATCTCACACACACATCGCCGTTGTACTTAAGGTCGAAGTTGTAACGTAAGAGACGACGGTGTGGTTCATGTTGAATATTTTGAACCATGAATACGTGTCCGTGATAGAGTTTCGAATATGAAGGAAAAAGCCTCCTCTAGGCATTCCATCCGGTTAAATATTACCGGGGTTTGTTCTTCGTTAAGTGGACCATTGATTTTTTTTTTTTTTTTTTTTTTTTTTTTTTTTTTAAGTTTCTAACCAAACTTACCGAGCAACATCTTTATTATCTCAACGTATAATTGTTTAGAAGCAGGGCTGCCACAAATAAACTACAATAGTGTGATCTACTTTGTGGGTACGAGTTTACACAATTTGGTACTTCAGTGTTTTCAAAGAAAAATGTTAAAAATTAAAATGTATTGCCTTGAACGAACTTTGAAAGTTGACGTGTTTTTAAGACGCGTAAACAATAAATAATGGGGTTCGGTAAACTTAATTCAACAATTCATGAACGTAGCACAACGAAAGGTTAAAGTCCTAGACACGTTTACACATTAAATTCATCTCTAGGTATTATTTTTAATTTGCCAAATTCTCCGTCATTCTAATGGGATTTTATTTTAATAAAAGAAATTTGAGGCCCTATCCCCTTGGTTTCAAATCTTTTAGGTATCCTTCCACCCAGCCCCCGATTTACTTTAACTTATTCTTAAATTCACTCTACTAATTAATTAAATGAAGTCCTCTTCAGTATTTCAAACGTACTGAATTGGCCTCTCTTCATTGAAGGGTGGGGGCTCCTTTCGCCGGTAGGATCCCTTGAAGAATCCACATTCGATTTTCATTCTTTCTTTTTAATCAACTTTGGGTTAACACGGGACAAGGAAGGGTGTAAGATAAAAATGACGGGCAGTTTAGTTGCAGGTCTGTTTCTGCCTACTGCACTGTTACCTTACATGAGTACGTCTTATTATGACTTCTTCCCTTCATCCACAATTGCCTAAAATCCAAAAATAAATTTTGACTCTGGATTCTGTGAGCCCCCCTCCCAAGGGAAAACTAGAAATATCTTCCTACATAAACAATTTACGATATTCCGGAATGAATAAAGTATCTAAAATTGGCAAGATGTTCATTAAAGTAAACAGCTTGAATGATATTTAATTTGTCTCCTTAATTCAATTTTTAAATATTGATGTACGGAAACAAAATTAGCGTAAAAATGCAAATATACTATTATTTAGAACACAAGCTTACCAGCGTCGTTGCATTGTCACGTACTTGAAGCCATTCTTCCAAGTTTAACACGTCAACTACTGATGTACATGGAATTGCGCAGTTTTCCGGTAAGTTCACTTTTGCAGGCGATGTAGAATTTGCCGTTTTTAATTGGTCCTTCAGTAAACAAACATCATTGCTTAAATCTATTAGCATATTTTTCATTTCTGCAAGGTGTCTTGCAACTACTGCAAAACCTAGAATGAAAACAAAATGGGAGAAAATTAATACTCAAATTTTTGTAATAATTACTCTCAAATATTATGTTCTTGTTGTGTTCAAACATGACGTGTATGAATTTTTGGATGAAAGAAAATACTTGTTAGAAAAGATAGGCGGTGGGAAGGGACAGTAGGCCGAAGCGCCAGAATACCATAAACACACCATTTGCTGTTTAAATTGGGAATAAGTGACCTAAGTATATCTAGGGTTGTTGTATTTTAAAATAAAAAGAAAAAGAGATAGTAAATAAATAAAATAAACCTTGAGTACAAAAGAAATAAGTAATTTTTAATTTACTCTCACTCACATCTTGGTAAATACTTGATTTTTACTGAAACCCTTGACATTAAGTTACGTCCAAAATCATGTGAATATGTTGGCCCTACGTCCAACCCCAGAAAATGTTTTCTTAAACAAAGGTACTGAGAAGTTAATAACATATATTTTAACATTGTAAATATTTAATGTAAAATAACATATAGTACAGTATTCATATATGTTAAAATTGTACTACGTTACTTTGTACTACACGACTATTCTCTAAAAGTCGAAAGTAGAAGAAAAAAATATAGCTACGGGAAGTTTTATTTCTCCAGATATTTAAGTGATTTTTATTATCCTCCAGTGTTTATATACTTATCAAGTGTGTCTCTTTGTTTTAATTACACTATTACATTCTTGTAATACCTACCAACTAGGTCAGCCTATATTCAGATCAAGCTGAAAAAACACGAAAATGCCTACCTAATGTAGATACGTGTTAATTTGCCTGAACTGGCATGTACCACAACTACTTTTAACAATTAAAACTTTAGAAGGGATTTTTCGAACAGAGCTATGCCTTTCATCAGGCATGAAGCAAAAGAAACTCAGGGAAAACTAAATTAAGATTAAAGGAAACGGACTATTTACATGGAGTCACCAGCGTGTCATTGTGCCAGCCAATATAATTGAGTTTGTACCCAGACTTCCAGAAGAGCAAATGCATCCTTATTCTGCACATTCTTTAATATTAGACAACAAACCATAGTGGGCGGTTTCAGGGTTTCAGAATTACAAAATATCTTCTAAAGCCTTTGTAATTCTTAAACCTCATATCATTCACTCATAGTTGGTTGTCTGATGTTAGATCATGTGCAGAATGAGATGGATATGCTCTTTTGGAGGCGTGGGCACATAATTGCAATTTCATTGCCATGAATAATGGGAATGCTTTGTAATTCAGCTTCTGTTCAGGCAAAATAAAATGGTGGAGAAACGTGAGAACAAATCTGTCACTTCATGAACTGTTACTTCATTAAAGTTCTGAGGGTGGTTGGAATCCAAAGTTATTCATTCGGTCCTGCGTTGCATAGCTGCGATGGTTAAAACGAACGTATAACTCGAAATTTTAATATTATGTAAACAACATGAAAAAAATAAAATTTTGGCAAAAATGCAATATTAAAATCAATCAAAGTAACTTACTGCACGAGCATTCTGAAACTGTGGACGACTGTGGATAGGTCGAGTTCGAAATTATTCTTGATGTTCCGCCTTCTAACAGCTGATTGTCAGGTGATGTATTTCCATCTGAACTTGGTCGACCTTCTGTAACTTCTGCTGAGAAAAAAAAATAAATAAAAAAAATAAACTCAAATGAAAACTTTCGCAGATTATTCAAAATATTAAGATCATATTCACCGTCATACATTAAAAAATACGCTTTTTGGAACAGGGCCGCAAAGAACAGGTAGATTCTTTTAACATTTCAAACGATCTCTACTTTCAAAGCAGTTTGTTGAATTATGCCGATTTTCACATTCAACTCAGATATCGTAAATATCTAATTTTTTGTACGAACTCTGGTCCCAATCAGTTCCTACAAGTACACGTGGCAGCCATTTTTTTAAAGAATTATTCTAAGTTTCACACTCAACCAACATATTGTACTGCAACTATCAATTTTTGGGCAAAATTTGGTTCCGAAACGTTCGTAATTGCGGCACTCATGTTTTTTTTAGACAATTAAATGCCAACTATTTTGGACTTTTTTTGATGGATCATTGTGATTATCTTGGTTAACTCACATATTACAAACACCCCAGCCAAATTTGGTTCTGTCTGGGTAATAATCGTGGAAATTAGTATTTTTTTTTTTTTTTTGTTTGAATGCCCGCCATTTTAAAATTTGCCATCCGATCATTCTGGCTAATGAACTTATCCGGATTAAAAGTGTTGGACACAAAGTATGAGTATACTAATTATATTATCTAAAATATTTTACAAACCGACTTTTGAGCCAAGTTTGGTTTTAACCCGTTTCAAAATTGTGGCAGCTATGTCGTTCACAAGCAAAGTTTTTGTGTCCGGATGTGATCAAAGAAACTGTCTAGAAATTTTCCGGAATTTCAGACATGAAAGTATCTGCAATAGGTATATTCCTGAAGAAATCTGCCTATTGGCATACAATGAATAATGTTTACAATTTCAGCAGCTTTAAATTTCAGTTCCACTCTGCTTTTCTATAGTTGTATCTACGTTAACGCAGCTTGAAATGACACGAAGATTCGTTTCGTCAATGTATGCATATAGGGAAACAAACTCAATTTTAACAATAATACAGGGTGTCTACTAAAATTCCAAAATGAAATTCCATGACCTTTCAGACCAAATCACAATTTCCTAACATTCTCAAGAGCAAATTTGGGTACAAATTAGGCTGAATTTTCATCCATGCGATAGAAAGGTACTTTACTAGCAATTTGGTAGCATCTAAAGCCGACCATAGACATTTTCGGTGATGAATTTTGACGTTTTATAAAACAAAATTTTCCAATCTGTACTTACATTTGCAGTTTTAAAAAAATCGTGACCCAAAAACTAAAGTTCGTGACTTTCGTGACCGATAGACACCCTGTAATAAAGTGTGGACTCTGCACGGAACGACTCTGAGTGAACTTGTATACCACTTTGGAATATTATTCACTAAAAGCAAACATATATGACGAAAGCAATTTTATTTATTCCCAAAAATACCTTACTTGACAAGATGCAATTTGTAACAAGACCTTCCTCAGACGCACTGACTTGTCACGTAAGGGTGTGCGTTTTTTAAATAGCATTGCTTTGGTCTTTTTTTTTTTGTGCCAATACTCTGTATGGTGCAGATATTTATTTTAAAGAGTGAAAACTATGTGACAGGACCGGGGATAAACCCTGGTACATTTTAGATACCCTTACAATGCACTTCCAACTGCACAAATCAGTCATGCTGCACAGGTAAAAAAGGAAAGACTTATCGTCAAAATTGAATATTTGATCACAAACGGCAGGAAACTGCACCCTGTCTGCAACTGTGCTCAAATTTAACTAGTATGAAGGTTATTTTAACATTAGACCTCGCGATAAATCTGTAAAAATGTTATTCGGATTCATTTTTCGAGTATTCCTTTGCACCCTCCACCCCCACCCCCTCCCCTTCTTTGATTTAGCCTCCCTCCCGTCCACACAGATAGCCTGGAATCTCCAAAGTGTGTGTGCACATTTCTAAGGTTGTTCTAACAGAAGACAGTGCATTAAATTTGTGTTTAATAAAAAAAATTATTGTTTTTCATACATTTTTGTCCTTTCAGACCAGGGTTTTACCCTGCTGTCCGATTTACCTCCCCAACGAGCCTGACCTGTACTTTGAACAATAAACAATCTGTAAAAATTTCATTCGAATCAGTTTATGCATTCGGCAGAACACACAAACAACACAATGGCCGGCACTAATTAAGAGAATATAAAGAATACACACCTGCATCACATGAAGCTGGTTCTGATGGTAATGAACGAGGCGGTGAAGGTAAACTTAGTGATGAATTCCTGTAATTCGTACGACATTGCCCTCTTACATAAAATTCATCCTCACTATCATCATCATCATCACTAATTAATCTACTCGGACGCTTTTTCTTCCTCTGAGGTCGCCCTGTAATTTCGTTATCAGTTTCTAGATTAGATTCATCCTGGGCTTGTACCAGCTTTCTTCTTGCCTTGAGTAGGTCATCTGAAAAATAAATTTGAGTCACTTTATGTAAAAACACCCAAAACGGTATGAAGACGGTAATGAAATTCAGAGGTGTGAAAAACGTTTGAAATACTTTCAAGTGTTTCGTTATCAGAACAAATATGATACTACAGTGTTCATATTTTCAGAGCTGGGGACTAAATTCAGGTGTCGATCGCTGCCGAATTTGGATATTCGACGTCTTTAAAAGGTTAGATTAAGTTTGATAACAAGCTGGAGCTTCTCTGTATAACAATAAAGCAATTTTACTTGTGAATCAAAAATAAAGTAAACATTCGGCACAAATTGACACCTTGAAATGGTTTTGTTGAATGTTTGAAATCAGCCAGTAGTCCGCACACCCTCTGTGGAGCACTGGCTTTTGGTTATATTTGCTGCTTTTCCCATATGTTGGTGTCCATGACGAGTA
This sequence comes from Thermobia domestica, assembly GCF_964235325.1. Taxonomy (NCBI): domain Eukaryota; kingdom Metazoa; phylum Arthropoda; class Insecta; order Zygentoma; family Lepismatidae; genus Thermobia; species Thermobia domestica. The sequence continues at coordinate 184,034,549 of NC_137469.1, read as the reverse complement.
CATTAACAGTTGTCATGGGCGCAAGCTCTGAAAAACTCTCATTTGCGCTCAAGTTTACACATGACCTGCGAGCACTACAGTGCGCTTAAAGCTTAAACATGGCCGAAATGTGGCATCGGTCAAATCGCTTCATTTTTACAAATGTTGTAGACAATGACGAGTACATTAAAAGTCACTGGCGCAAGCTCTGAAAACTCATATGTGCGCGCTACATCGCGCTCGAGTTCATGTAAACTTCAGTTGGAATAAGATTGTTTTCACATATGTTGTAGAGCTTGTCGAGTTTAAAAATCATTTAACAAGAAAGCCAACCTGGCCGGCGAAGGCCTATAAAAACAAAGCGATTTGACCTAAACCATATTTCGGCCATATGTAAACTTGAGGCGCTGGAACGCGCGCATATGAATTTTCCAGAGCTTGCGCCCATGACAACTTTTGATGTAGTCGTCATGGGCTGCAACGTATGTGAAAATCAGACAATTTAAGCGGAAGCCACTGCTACATAAGGGGTGTGCACTTTTGTGGAAGCACCAGAAAACCCAAAACACATTAGTTGTATACGAGACTAGTGCAGCCATCTAACATTGCGGCTGTTCCTTCACACACATCTTGCTTTCTTTGCTTTGTACTTTTCCTTTCTATCGACTTTCTAGTGTCCCGTTTTAAAACACGTCCACGACTTTCTGCAGCCGTAGACTCTTTTTGAAAATTTTCAATGATCTTTCACAATCATCGTGTGTAGGGGAAGGTTCGCCGAAGGATGGTATCTCACAGACAAGTCAATACGGCGAGTGATATCATTCTTAGGCGAAACTCCCCTCCACACACACACACACATACACGGTGATTGTGAATTTAAGGCTTTGTTCATGAGGAAGAACATTGACACTTTTCAAACAGAGTTTACGGCTACAGAAAGTCGTGGACGTTTTGAAACGGGAGACCAGAAACTTCGATAGAAAGGAAAAGTAAAAAAAACAAAGAAAGCAACAATTCATATATATAACATAAAGAAGAAACACACACTAACGTAAGTTTCCAAGACATACAAGGAGACAACTCGATGAGACTTGTTATATCTGCATTTTGTTCGCTCATCCTGACTAAACGAATTTGAACGCAAAACGATTAATTGAAACTGGTATAATTCCCTATTACACTCGACTGGAAACTAATTAAAATCGAAAAGTAGCCTATTTAATGTGACTTATAGGAATATGCTTTTACTCTAAGTATTAGCTGAGTCAATATACATTCACTTTTCCATCCAGCAAGAGATTTCAACTCCATAACACTTTAAACAATTGTATCCGTTACGATTTTTTCCTGCTTCGTGGAAATCACTTCACTTATACCTTGAATATCTATAGTAATCACAGAGTATTGAAAGAGTTTTATTGTTAAATGTATAGGAGGCATTCCATACGAATTCACCAGAGGCATGTTGCTTCATAGTCACAGATTTGATTGATATTTATATTACTGAACGCTAGTGTTATATAGGTAACAGAAATGCAATATGAAATTATTCTAACAGATACTGCAGAAAATACAGGGTGTTCAAAAAAATGATGAATCTTCCCAAATTGGTCGTTTCTTTTTGGGAAATCACTCTTTGAACATCCTGTGTTTTCTGCAGTATCTGTTAGAATAATTTCATATTGCATTTCTGTTACCTATATAACACTAGCTTTCAGTAAAATAAATATCAGCCAAATCTGTGACTATGAAGCAACATGCCTCTGGTGAATTCGTATGAAATGCCTCCTTATACATTTAACAATAAAACTCTTTCAATCATAAAGAAAATAGCAAACACGCACGAACAGAACCCGGTAATGGGCTATTACGTTTCATTCTCTACAAATTTGAATATCAACTGAAGATTAAACTTCGGGCACAAAAGAGGGGCATAGGGCCGACTCGACACAAGATCAGCTACTAAGATTACCGCGTTAATATTATCTTATTAAACAAACTAACAATTTTTTTTTTCAATAACATCTACATTTTGTCATTCCATATCGCTGACAAACAAACCTGTGTGATAAAAAAACCTCTTTATGGTGTGTAGAGGCCAATCTTCCGTAGGCGTACTATTCTCTGCTAAGAGTTTATTATATTTAAACATTAACGTGCGAGGTGGCCAATACGTCTCTCTTTTCCTGGGAGTCAGCCAAGACTCATGTACGATCCCAACACCTCCGCCACTGTCTTCTTTAAACTCAACAACATGATATGACAATTCCATTTTCCTCTTTAAAGGTGTTGATCTGGAACCTACTTAATACACTGAAACAATCAAATACGTTAATGATTGTCATTATCATTCCAGTAAATCTGAAATCACCTTCGATCAATTTATCATCAGTTCGAAGGGAAAGAGTTCAAACCGGGATCTAGCTTCAGAACCTAACCAAACTGAAAAAATACATCTATCCCAGTGATGGCCAAACTAGTGCTATTAAACCTATCATAATATGGCACGAGCCACATCATATATCTAATCGCCAGGTGCTACAACTTCAATTGCTCAAACGGACTGATCTAATAATGACATATTTAGACAATCACTTCAAGGTTGTGATAACTAGACCCCGGATTTGCACCAAAAATTAGAAATGTATACACTGAAAAGTACAAAAATACGTCTTTACATGCTCATATATATATTTATTGCTTTGTTTATATATATATATATATATATATATATATATATATATATATATATATATATATATATATATATATATATATTTCAATTTTAAATCCCAAACTTCGATATTTAATGAAAAACAGACGATAATTAAAATATCAGTGTATATAATAGTCAGCGTTCCCAGTTATTTGATTTGTCGACCGCGAATGCCCCGACTTTTCCAGGTCACTATTTGCACAATTCCAGGACTTTAAAAAAAAAAAAAGTTCTATTTTTCCGAGCAGAAGTTGATTATACAAGTACAGTTGTATCTGCACATGTGTACTCGGCGTTAAAATGCCGTTACATCTAATTTAAAGTGGAAATATGAAACCTGTGGCTCGTCGCAAGACGAATAATAATAATAATAATAATAATAAAAAAACCTGCTGTAGCAAAATAATGCTATACAAACGGTTTGAGTAATATAAATCCGTACTTCAAATTGCGCGAATTTCCCATATCAGTGGGAACGCTGATTGAACTTTTTATGGAGGACGAAACAGGGGCGGGGATATTTTCATGCATACCTGAACTTTATTTACACATTTAAACAAGATAGAGGCTATAATAGGGTCTAAATATGTGAGTCCATTAGTGTTATGGGTGGTTAGGAAGAAATATAATGAAAAATCATACCACCTGATTTAATTAATTTAACAAACACGAGATATGTCTTAATGCCATTTTACACTAGATACATTACTACATTAACTACAAAAAGGGGCCGACCAGTGCTATTTGTCAGGTACCATCTCACCATTTGCCTGCTAGGACAGAGAAACTCTGGAAAACCCGGTTAGGATCGCCGGCCGTAGGAATCGAACTCATGATCTCCCGAATAGGAATTCAACAGAGCTAACTAGCATGGTCTTTATTTCTGTTTTCATGAACTTAAGGTGTACGCAAAAACGGGGATTTTTCTATATATATATATATATATATATATATATATATATATATATATATATATATATATTCCCCAGCAACCCTACAGTACTTTTCTTATTACTCATTAAGCTTACAGTCGTGGAGCAAATTGTGAGTTTCAGGTTACTAGTATTCTATAGGAGATATATTCAATTTTGAGGACACTGAATCCCATTTCTAATGTTTTCTTTTTCGGGAAGAAGTGAGATTTTCTAAGAATGCCCAAACCCTCTTCAAAACCTAGACAAAGGTAAAATTTAAAAAAAAAAAAAAAAAAAAAAAAAAAAAGCATTTCTTGCATAGAAATAGGCTCAAACGTTTTTGATACAAACCAACCAAGCTTTCTCAAATTTTAAGATGGATTAACCAAACAAATTTTTAAACCTTTTTATTTAGTGAGCTGTTGTGTAAAAGTTCATTTCTAATTCATACGTATCTCACAGTTATGTTTGTGGAGAATTTAGATAAGAAAATAATTCTATATTTTGCAGCATGTCCATTTAATTAAAAATTGTTCTTGCAAAACAATTATTTTTTAAATTAATTTATAACTGTGTGAAATACGAACATTATTATTCTCTAATGTGGAGATTGCTAATCTTACATACTTCCTATCATCCCATTTCTGGCGTACTCACGTATCTCAATTTTCTAACACGCGAACCTCGTCCTTATCGACGCACATGTTCAGCTCATTTGGTATGTGGATTGTTGACAAATATCAAAGTGAACTGTAGTACTGGTGCTGTAGTGAATTTAATACATCATGTATCTCACGTGATAATACAGCACAGGGTGGCGAGCGGGAGATGTTTCTGAAATTCCCTGACCAATTTAAGGTTTTGTAACCTGGAATACCCCTGTCAAAACTCCCCCCCCCCCCTGTGTGTGACATTAAATATGGTATTTCATTTAGCGCAAGGCCCAAAACGTTACTATAACCATTCCTCATATCATCATTATACAATTTTTATGCAATATAACCTAACTTTATCTAACATGAAGTCTGTATCGAGAACCAGATAACGTAACTGCCGAATTTACGGCAATTGTGTACATTGCAATCTTCATTAGTTCTATCGTACGACACGCTTAGTAGCTACTCAATGCTGCCAATGTACTTGAAAATGGGCCGTTAACAATCAGCGATAATTGTTACGATTAGTAACTTACACAGTGTTGCTTATGCTGCTATTAGTTCTCTCTCTCTTTTGATTACTAATTATGACTAGAATAAAAAAAAAAATCAATAAATGCACTTGGAGGAAAAATCACCCCCGTGTTAAGAGCGCGCATTGCATGCCCAATCACTCCCTACAAGAAACTTTGTTTTTTGTCTCACAGGGTTGGTATATTATTAGAATGTAGCCGATTGGGTAATATTTGACGTGAGCCGCTTCGGAGTTCGTGCAAAAGTTGGGGGCCAACTTTAGCAAAAATAGAAAGATTTACAGGAGAAATGTGTTAATAGCACTGAATCGTAATTCAACTGTCAGTGAATTGTGAGAAAAATTTAAACGAATTTAGCGAGAAATAAGAGAAACAAATGAAAGTGAATCGCGATATAGCCGTGAATAAGTACCTAAATGGCCTAATCTTGCATATCGTGCGATATTTCAATATTAAATTTCGTGCTTACGTATGTGGGAAGAGAGACTGAGCAGTTGTACAATCCGCGGCAAAAAACCTGCAACATGAGCATATAAGTTTATTGTGAAATGACGAAGTTTTATGCTCCAAAATAAGTGTGCACAGGAGGAGGCCGAGGTGTATCCTGGCGTGATTCGTTCCACTTAGACGTTATGTTTATTCCCTGTGCTGTTAGGCGTAGTTTCACAATAAACTTACATCCTCATGTTGCAGGTTTTTTGCCGCGGATTGTACAAATCATGAAGGTAAGTAGGAAATAGTAAAAGAACCAAAACCTAACCTAACCTATCCTAACATAACTTTGAAAGGAAATGACAAAATATGTAAAGAAAATAACACAATTGTCGTCGTAAAAACTGGCCCACAACTTGTGCACAATTGCTACCACTTCTCTCATACAGTGTTACTTATGGTACAAATCAATGTTATTTTGGTTACTAATAATGTTAAGATCAGAAAACCCGAAGAACAAACCTCAATAAAGGCACCTGTGGGGGGAGGGGGTTAAGAGCATGACATATACGCGGTACCGATACCGGTACTTCCAAACAGTGTTATTTGGTTATTACTTATGTCCATAATCCTACAAAGATCCATAATTTCATTGTGGAAGGAAAGGAATGTGTTAAAAGCGCACAAACACGTCCGTCACCTTGCCGCGTCTCCGCCCTCTAAGGACCTACCCTTATAAGACACTTAATCATCTTCTCTCGTTCACAGAGTTGGCTGTGGTAATCAAATAAAGGTAGATCATTTTAACTGGCAACTCCAATCGCTGAAAAGCCTCACGCCAACTAGCGTTGTACAAGGGTGAGAAGAGGCTAATGTAAACTAACACCAAATTGGTAGTCACTGATGCTTGCACGGTTGTGGACATAATTAATAACGAAATAGCGCTATTTGGGAGTAGCGGGACTGTGTATAGCGCGCTCGTAACACGGGGGTACCTCCCCCCAGCCTTTTTAAGGTTTGTTCTTTGGGTTTTCTGTTCTGCACATTTATTAGCAACCAAAATAACACTGATTTGTATCATAAGCTACATATATGAGAGAAGTGGCTAATGTAAAATATTACCAGAATTGCTCCTTCCGTCATACAGCATTGCTATGGTACAAATCATCGTTATTATGTTGATAGTAATGTCCGCAATGCTAAAAAGGGTGATGAAGAGGGTGTGTGTTTGAGTACAAGGGTACATAAACGTTTTTGGCAATGTGACCTTGCACTAAAAACTCCACACACTATCTCCTTTTTTAACTGTAGACGTTGCTAGCAACGAAATAACGATAATTTGCACAATAGCCAACGCTGTCTTTTGCGCGCAAGGACACATTGCCGAAATTAGGTGTGCCCTTGTACTCATACATACACACACTGCATACCACCCTTTTTAGCACTATGCATATCACTAGCAATGAAATAACGATGATTTGCACCATAGCAGACGATGCGCGACAGGAGCTAATCTGACCTATTATCGCATTTTTTTTAAAGATACCGTACTCAAAAAACCAAACCTGTTCCGAAATTACTTGGTACAATCGCGTTAACGGCGTATATCGTGTGCAGCTCACGGTAAAGTTTTACTGACACCATTTGTGTTTATTTTACCACTTCTGAAACAAACTCACATAAATTTAACGAACCTATGAGGAAGGAGGACCAGCTAACGCAACGCTTCCCACATTGCTCTACCCGTTTTTAAATTTACGTACACCTATTATGGGCAATCATATATCAATAGAATTACCTGCCGCTTTGTTTATAATCCTAGCGAACACAACACGGGATTTTATGTACGCCGAAAGTTTTGATTGCGTATTGAACTACAACCACTTATTATATATAAGTTAGGCATGCTACTGAACATATCTACAATGACATGAAATAATTACAAAATTGCATGAAAACTTACCGAAATCCAGCAAACGGAATCCTGCTGGGCGCAATCTTCGTACATACACTACACACTATGGCGGACTTCTGGCGGTTCGCCTGATGCACTCTGGGTAGGAATCACTCCTGCCTCCTACCGTCCACAGTATGAACTAGACGTGAAAATCTGGTAATTTCAACATGAAAAATATCATATCTAAATTACGTAATTGTGTTTTCTTCTGTTTTAATATTTGTTTTACTTTCCATTAATACATATTTTATATATATAAAAAATACACCTAAAAATCAACAATGGCCCACTGTTGCAAAAAGGTTTGTTGAATTCAACTATTATTTCAACGTAAAATGATGTTGGGCCAACAGTGGGACTTGGTTGGTTGCAAATAACGGCGTAAACAACACTGGACCAACGTTGCTTTTGTCACCAAAAATCAACGCAACCATATTTTAACGTTGGCCCAGCCATTTTGGTTACTTGGGACCAGCACATATAGCTCCTTTACAAAGTGTCTTGTAGAGTTTTATGAGTTGTTTGAGGTCTGGCTGATGAAAAGACGCTGCACTTCATTCAACAAATAGTCAATGATTTCGAAGTACATTTTTGGAAGATCTAATACAGGATCTAGGGTAGCTGCTATAGAAGGATTATCAGTCTGCTCCAACCTAATTGGTGTTCTGTTTGATTTTGATGAAGTGGGCAATTTTAAGTGTAGTCTCTATGCATTTTCCTTTACTTCCTTATAGATGTTTTCAAATGAACTGTTCGTTCGTAGGTTTCCCAGAGTATCCTCTAGATAGAATTGCTACTGCTCTTTTAGCTCCAGAAGCAGAAGTTTCTGAATTTTGAAGCACTTTCGCCAGTTGTCCGCAAGGTACAAAAGCACGTATACTGACTATAAGAAAAAATATCATTCCGAATTTGTTCATTCTTTTCAAATACCCTTTTAGAATTACTTTTTGATCATCATTTGGACCACTTGTATTACTAATGATTCTTTTCCAACGTGATTTGAATTCGTTTGTAGTAGATTGAAATCTGATTAGAGATTTTCGCCTAACACACCAGCGAGTAGGACAAAGAGGCAGCAAATGTTTAGGATCACTTTCGTTGATAGTTTTACAAGGTTCAAGAACAATGTCGGCGTATGTTGTCTATCGTTTTGCAGAATCCAGTTTGATGTTTGAAACGTCTTTCACTATGGCCCATACATGGCACAAAGATTCGCATTTTCGTGCTACTTCCTGCAATGGAAGATCTAATGCATGATTATTGCAATGAATGATAACAGCTTTCGGATGTTGAGTCGAAATTGTCTTCTGCACACCATTCACTCGTCCTGACATGATAGCTGCACCATTATGACCCTATTCGCGTATATTTTCTGCATTCAGGTTAAGTTTCGTTAGAATATCTTTGATCGTGAATTCTGTTTCCGATTTTGTGCCATGTGGGGTGATCATTCCCATAAATATTTTGTTGGGTTTGATGAATCAGAGTCTAAACAGCGCACACAGAGACAACTGTTCTTTCTTTGATATATCAGTTGTGGAGTCAGCTATGATTGTATAAAATGGAGACTCTTTAGCTTGTGCTACCAAGTCTCTATATTGCATATCCCATAATATTTAAGATTTCATTCTCTCAATAAGCACTAAGCCAGTTATCCCGTCGATTAATCCATTGATTGAGAACAGGCACATCCATTTTACTTTCAGCAAGGAGTGACATCAAATTATCCGTACTATGCAAATGTCCACTGATTGCTTGACCACTGCGAGCTAAATATCTAAGACTATTGGTTATTACAAATAGCGACTGTCTTGCTTGTTCTTGTTGTTTACGAACTTGGCCTGAAAGGAGAGTTAAAACAGGTGTTCTGTTTCTGCACTCATATCTTAACGCTTTCACTACCACTGGGACATATGTGTCCCACGATGCATTCTCAGAGGACCCGTGGTAATTTACCGCATGTTATTGCTATGAATCGATGTTCCACTAGTAAAGAGAATCCTGCTAATGGTTCACAGAATTCTTATGAACATTATCAAATAGGCAGTAGTGATAGTGAACGTGAACAATGAAAGTGAGAAACAATGTGCTAGTGATAAAGCAGTGGTTGCATGTACTGTCATTTGGAAAAGGATGCCGAAATGTAAAATATTTGTAATCATAAATACTATCCAATTGTTTTTCTGACAATATACGTATCATAATTGAAAATACAAGATGATCATTCATGCCTCTACCACTGGGACATATAGGTCGCACGTAAAAATATCAGTGGGATACATAATGTCCCACCCTTCCCACGTCGAAAAACGAAACGGCGGAAAATGTTTTTATATACATATTTATATGTTTGAAAACAACTTAAAGTAGCCATATATTAATGTTTCTCACTCCGAAAAAAATGGTAGTGAAAGGGAACGACAATGGAGTTCGCATTTTTCATGTGCTTTGAATTATTAATCCTACCTTATACATTTTTCTTCCTCACTATAAAACTTACTGCACTCTGCATATTGTTTGTAAGAACATTAAATTAACTTTATGGAAAATGTATTTAGGCCCTAAATGTCCTGTTACCAGGGGCGGATTCAGGGGTGCGATCGGGGCAAACGCCCCCCAGAAGAGGAAGCTTTCTTATTTTATATATATAAATTAAACCCATCCCAAACTTTGGAGCCCTTAAAAGTAGCAGTATGACAACCCACCGTCCCCCCCAGAAGTCGGTCCTGGATCCGCCCCTGCCTGTTACTAATTTAAACTGTTATATTTTTCAAACTTTAAAATCTCGCTCGACGACTCGTTTCATATTGCAGACTTAAGATTACTTAAACAACAATTTTTAAAGTATTTACAGTGTTTTGAGAATGTACACCAATGGAAATAAAGAGAATTTTCAATTATTTTTCCTAACTCTTTCTGTCTAACAGGGAGGCAGAAAAAGCGCCGGGCCCTTGTTTCAAAGAGAAAGATGAATCTGGAATAGAGAATTTTTTCACATTACCATAAAAAGCAAAATTTAATTCTTATAATCAGTGTTGTGTGATGTTCCTACAGTCTGAAAGTGAGGGGCAAAACGAATATCTTGCCCTCTCTGAAAATTTCAGGAGGGGCAACTACTCCCTTGCCTCCCCGGTTCCGGCGCCCCTGTGTATAGTTAATTAAATTACCTTCTGTAATACTAGTGCCTTGACGTTGCAGAATAGATGATAAGTGGTCGATGTTCAGTACACCCTCCAGAGCAAGGTGACCAGACGTCCCGTTTTAGCCGGGACAGTCCCTTATTTTCAACCGTTGTCCCGTTCTTTTCTGATTCTCAAACGGGACATCTAAATGTCCCGTTTTTAAGCAAACATGACCCAAGTGTCCCGTAATTATTATTCAAAATATAAATGGTCAATACTAATTCTACACTCTTCCGTACCAACACTCTTTGGGAAGGTTCAGCCGTGCCTAGAACTTCTGAATATTCAAATGAGAATTGAGTGTTCTGTGGTTCAAGTGGTAATTCTGAGTGTTGAAGTAGTTAAAAGTATTTTTGAGTAGTACTTAAGTTAGAAACGCTGTGTTAGCAATCTTACTTGTGTATTTTGTAAATTGAAAACATTGCTGAGTCCCAAAATGCAATGTGGAAGTCACCCCCTCCCCTTCCCCGTCGCCGATTCGTATGCATCCCGTTTTTAAAAGTAAAAGTTCTGGTCACCTTGCTCCAGAGGAAATATGAATAACCTGTAGCTGCGTTCTTTATTTTACTACACAACTTCTTGTTCATGACTATCCGAGACTTACATGAGGCTAAACTCTTGGTTGCATGACATCACTCAATGAATTTACAATTTTTAAAACATAAGAGTTTTAATCACCGACTTTATTTATTTATACAAATTTATACGTATTACTGGCTTCTACGGAATTAAACCCGTCCTGTATGAGAAATGACGTCACTCGGTGAGCACACTACACTATCCGGGGAAGGGGAAAGGAAACAAACGGCCTGGCCTGGGACTTGTATATTAGCTACAATCCCGGCATGAATGAGAAGAACCAGGGAAGAAACTCACTTAGGATGGCTAGCTTGGAAAAGCTGTTACACCTTTTCGACTGAGTGACCCATCGGATCTACTACCGAATATTCTGGAACGTTTCTAACTGAAAAGTGGATTTAGCACTTTACTACTTACTTCTCAATTTCACATTATATGTTTGAAGTTTTATCCAAAAAAGAAGTAAATATTCACAGCCCTTTCCAATTGCAAATAACTGATATGAACGGAACTTACGTGTTTCACTGTTATGATGATGCCCAATTACTGTTACGTACGAGCCAATACTTTCACTCGCACAGGTACTTTCGTAAGCAGATTCTTGGAGATTAGCATTGGCTGCAAGTGATGTCTTTCTGGGTTCAACTGCAGCATGATTTGCATGTAAATTAAATTTAACTGCAGCAACTATTGGCGTAATATACAATATAAATTGTGGGACACTCAACATAGGTGATTCTGTCGATGACAGTAAATCATTTTCAGTTACTGGTGTAACGTTGACTTCATTTGGTGATTCACTGTCTGCAACAAACATGAATAAAATATTTTATACTGTAACTGAACATATAATGACTAACTTGGAAAGGGGAGAGGTAATTTCAATAGAAAATGATATTGATAATTTTAAATACCAAATATATAGATAATAAAAAGCAAATTCTGAAGGAAACCAATATTCTAATCACACAAAGTAGGAAATACTTTTTTTTTTTTTTTGCTACGAGTAATAAAGTAGAATGGTCTTTGTACCAAAGTAAACCATGTATGACAATTACAAAGTATACGTATTTAATACAGGCTATAGCGCTGAACATAAATTTCTCATCTTCTTGTATATAAACACCAAGTGCTAAATTCGAACTTCTATCTACACTTTAAATACTTCACAAAATACAGGATGAGTCAAAAGTTCTTGGACACCTGAATAAGTTTGAAAATCTACTGGAAAAGTAAAAAGTGATTATGGGAACAGAGGTTTGATGAGAGGCTGCAACTTTAGGAGTGTATGTCATTCATGGCCACTATCTTGAAATCCGCTATTTTGGATTCAAGTCAATTTTTGTAAATGGGAAGCTGGGTGTATGACACATCAAATAACACTAGCTTGAGCTGAGGAATTTAGTGTTGTTTAGGAATTTGTTGTTTTCTATCTTGTACAGTTTAGAAGTTATTAATGTTCAAAAGTGGGAAATTACCTTGATACTGACCCAGTCCTCTCTTTATTCCAGGTGTTCTAAAATGGGTCTGACACGTGAACAGAAGATCGAAATCATCCTTATATCAGGGGAACGCAGCTACCGAACAATAGCAGCTGACTACAACAGACGGCACCCAGACAGAGAACCGGTATCACAGCCACAGCACGGTGGCTCACGTGATCACCAAATTCCGGGAGACGTGCTCTGTTCAAGATAGGACACGTAGTGGGCGACCAAAGACTGCTACCAATGAGGAAACTGCAACGGCGGTTGTTGCGTCGTTTGTGAAAAGTCCTAAACGAAGAACCCGTCGTGTGTCCCTAGCATGTGCAATAAGCCAATCCTACTATTACACGCCAATCAGAGGCATCCTTACAAGTTGCATATTCAACATAAACTGAACGAGGATGACCCTGATCGCCGGTTGGAGTTCTGCATGTGGGCTACTGAACAACACGAACTGGATCCTGCGTTTGCCAAGGGCATACTGTTCAGCGACGAGGCGTATTTCACTTTGAACGGGGAGGTTAATCGACATAATTGTCGATACTGGTGTGACGCAAATCCGAACTGGGTTGACCCGAGTCGAGAACATAGTCCACCGAAGGTGATGGTGTGGTGTGGCTGCATCATTGGGCCATTTTTCATTTACAACACCTTAACTGCACCACAGTATCTGATGCTGCTGCAGGACCTCGTGTTCCCTGCCACACTGAACGCTGACGGCATTTTCCCACCATATTTTCAGCACTATGGAGCCCCTGCACACTATGGACTTGGTGTCCGTGAATGGTTGGATGAACAACTGCCAGGGAAGTGGATTGGTCGCCGTGGTCCCGTGGAGTGGCCGCCCAGATCCCCTGACTTAACGCCCCTTGATTTTTATATATGGGGACATCTTAAGCAGATAGTGTATGCTCAGACAATCCGTGATTTGAGACACCTGGGGGAACGCCAAATTTCAGCCTGTGACCAAATTTCATGAGACATTCTCCTCCGTGTGCAGTCAGAGTGGTTGCGGCGACTACAGTTGTGCATTGCATGGGATGGACAACACGTAGAACATGCGTTGTAGCATTCAGTATCAAGGTAATTTCCCACCTTTGAACATTAATAACTTCTAAACTGTACAAGATAGAAAAAAAACAATTACACCACTAAATCCCTAAGCTCAAGCTAGTGTTATTTGATGTGTCATACACCCCCTTCCCATTGAAAAAATGACTTGAATCCAAAATGACGGATTTCAAGATGGCGGCCATGAATGACATACACTCCTAAAGTTGCGGCCCCTCATCAAACCTCTGTTCCCATCATCACTGTTTACTTTTTCCGTCGATTTTCAAACTTATGCAGGTGTCCAAGGACTTTGACCCATCCTGTAGTAACATTCCAAGAAGTAGACCTGAAGACACTTCTGCTAATTATGTCCATGGATAGCAGGGTTGGCTAAAACCATGGTTTTTATTGAAAAAATCCAAAAGCCCATTTTTTGGTTTAAACTCGTTTTTTTTTTTTTTTTTTGGTTTAAATAATTTGCTCCATGCATTTATATCACATATGGATAGAAACAAGCTTGTTTCGCCGTGGTGTTATTATGCAACAACCGGGTTACGCTGGAAGGGGTCACATAACCTTAAAGCGGATTGCAAGCCGCTTCTCGGTTTACATCCAAGAGAAATTGTCCTCCATTTGAACTCGAAAGGGGGACTAATTGACCACAATTGCGATACGTCTGCCGACTCACTCACAAAGGACTCCTGATAAAAATACGTTGCATTAATATAATATAGAACTGGCAGAGTCTTAAAAACCTTAGTGGGTGGTAATCGGAACTGTCCGAACAATCATATCCTCTTACTAGTGACATTGCAACTTAACTTATGTTCAACGACGTTACCATAGCTTTGGTCTCCATTACACTGTGATTAATGGCTTACACATGTGGGTTCTTTCTTTCTATATAGAGAAGGGGGAAATAAACAAACACTGACCAACTTGCCTACATATATAGATCATTCCTTCTCAATGGAAAAAGAAATATTCTGTTGAAAGCAGGGTGAAAGTGTCAAATAACAAAGTAACATCAAGCACTCGGAGTTTCCAGACTACGTTTTTCTTCCTCAAAACATTTAAAGACATTCCATTCCTTATTCATGTGACGGAGAAGATCAGCTTTTGCTCACCCTCTATTTTCGCTGCCGTCCAGTTCGAATTTTGTTCCTCTCTAAAGGAAGAAGGAAGATTTTTCCACTCAAAGTGTCAAATAACAAAACAACACAAACCATTCGGAGTTTCTACGCTACTTTTTCTTGTTTTTCGCCAAAACGTTTCTCAAGTGACAGAGAGGAATACACACTCCTCTGGTCGAGAATTGTCAGCTAGCTAGAATTTCTTGGTAACACCGGATTTCGGAGAAAGTATCTGTTTCACTACCATGTAGTAGGAGGAGAAGGTTAATAGGTCAATTTTCCATACCTCACCCTAAGATTTTTAAGATGTTTCTAAAAGTTTACATACTTGTTAATATAATAGTCAAGATTCATTTGAAAAGGACAAAAAATAAACAGTTGCACAAGTGAAACCATTATACAGAATTGCATATGGACAATTTCAAAATACTGTAGAGTACAGAAAATGTTATTAAGTTCAAGTTAGTTCACTACGACTTTTATTAGTCCCAGTTAAAGAAATACAAAACTTAATTTACATATCAATAAGAAAAGTGAATAAAGATACTAATTATTTGAGTCCATTTTGGCTTTGACCCATTTATACATAAATAGATACCAAAGATACTTCTAATTTCAATAAATGCCTCTCTGGGGTTGTATGAACCCTCAAAAAAGTACGGCATGTCGATGTATTTTGTCAATAGTAAACATTATTAAAACAAAACAATATTTAGAATTTTCCTTTGATTGCAATTGCATAACAATAATAACAAACTATAAAAAAATCACAATAGAAACATATATATATATATAAAGGTGATTTTGTAGTGTATCTTTGAGTAATGAACGGGAAGTTTAGGTCTGAATATAATACGAATAATATACGGGAGTGAAACGCGATAACCCACAAATGAGTGCTCATCAAGATTTTACGAACACTTACTTTTTTGGTTTAAACTTTTTTTTTGAACCAACTGGTTTAAACCAGACAATCCTGATGGATAGTACGATAACAATGTTGAATATCTGTTGGTAACATTATTTTCTTGATTTAGTAGGAAGATATCCTTTCTTTCACTACACATTTCTATTGAGTTTAGAAATTAAGATAATCTATTATCAAATCATATTTTACATTCGTGAACCATACGTCCTACATATCAGGAAGAAGATACGATATAATACATCACGTATTATTCGAGAAAAAATAATTGAAATTCCTTTTTAAAAAAAGCAAGATCAATTGAGTTTAGACTATCTAAGTATCTGGGTACGTTATCAAGAGCCATATACGAAGGTGTACAGAAAAATGCATATTATAACTTTTATCGATTATTTTACAATTGTACTCGCGAGACATACTGACACACATACCTTACAGCCTTTGAATGCGTACTCGATTATCACTATCTATTAATCTCTTCACTATACATAATTTCCAGCTTGAAGATACTACTTTATGAAAAAAATCTAACTTCAAAATTCGTAGGAACACCCCCCTCAGGACCCGAGGCAAATCTTAAGAGGTAGGGAGTCTGTTCACACCCAGACTCTTTTACACCCGAAGAACTCGAGAAGACAAAGTACACTTGCTCAATTTGACAGAAGGATGAATGCACCTTAAAGCCACTAGGCATGGGAGCATATAGGAAAAAATATCAGTTATTGTCGGGATTTGAACCAGGAGCACCTGATTCGTAGTCAGACGCACTACTGCCTGGATCAGAATGACTATATGCATTCATAATCACTTCCGTAAAATATAAAAATAATAATAAAATAAAACGTATGGATTCTATCCACGCTCAACACCAAAAAGAAACACATGGACTCAGATTAAAAACCAGACTAATTCTTTGCCCATCCCGGCGTATTTGGAATTCCTTTTCAAGGATCATTCAATCACAGCACACATAATACAACCTAACTCAGAGCACATTTCCCAAGATCAGTAAAATTAGTTATTAGTTAGTTAAAATTTTAGACAGTGCTTTTATTTTCAAAACAAGACAATGCTGCTTAAATTCTAAGGCAAGAAGTGACACCAATGCTTATAGTGTAAGTCTTCGTACATATACATATAAGCTTTGCGACAGCCTTTCCCAACCTGGGGTCCGCAAGTCAGTCTGAGAAAGGCACACACATACACAGTGGTGAGAAATACACCATTCTAAGTTAATGATCGAATAAATAATGACAAGTCAATCTCCAGAACGGCGCTACGATACTTAATGCCGTTTGCCACGACATACCGTTGTGAATCAACGTTTTCTTCTCTTAAACAAACACACCCATATATGCACTAACATGGGAAAAAATATAAATGCTAACCGTATATTATTGCAAAGGGTACTTTACATGGATTGTAGGCTCTAAAGGGGGCCACAGTGTGGAAAAGTTTGGGAAGGCTGCTCTACGATATCAAGGGTTGCGGTGGATCAGTGATATAGCTTCACCTCTGGTGCATAGGGTCCTAGGTTCGATTCCAGCTAACGGTATATGAACTTTGTGGTGGACAAACACTGTCTGCGTGGATTTTCCCGTTTCCATCCACTGTCTCCATCCCACCCTTTCGGTAATTTCTCATCACCGTCTCCTTTAACCTAGCCGGCATAATCGTGGGACGTAAAATTAAAAAAATAACAGATTTCTACGATATCAAATAAAGTATAAATACATAAATTTCCGGTACATCACATTACAATTGTTAGCATATATAAGAGGCACATTTTTACTTTGATTCGGACAGTGATTTCAACCAATTCACCTGGCCCGATTCCCGCAGCAGTTTTGGAATCACACTGAAGTTGCTCCACGCGATATTCGTTCTAAAGTTATTTCAGGAGTTCGCATGTTAATTACATGTTGATAAAATTTACCGCCCCAAGAATTTAGGAAACACCGGCTAGGTGAAGGTAGAAAATAGAAGAGACAACAGAGGCCCCGGCGTGAGCAATAGCTCTGGAGAGTGGAGGATATACAGTTCATCCAGTTCCTACACCACTTTCTACAATTCCTCCAGTTAAGAGGAGAGTTAATGAGGGGGAAGTAGCCACAATCTTGTATTATTTATGCGAGGGAAATCTATGTCAGGCGCTCCTAGTATTAAGGGAACTAATCAGTTACCAAACCCACTAATTATAATCGGCATGACTACGAAGAAAATTATAATGAAGGCATGGGCAGTTACAATTACGTTGTAGATTTGATCGTCTCGAATTAAGCTACCAGGACGGCCGAGTTCTGCTCGACTAAGAAGACAGTGATTTGTAGAAAATAATCATCGTTGCAATTAAATAGGATGGCCGAAATGTTAAGTGATAGATTGTAAATCTATTTATGGTGTAATAAACCTCCTATTGAGTGTTATGGTTAATATTATGATGTCGGACTGCAATTTCGGAGTAGTAGTTAATATACTAAGACCCAAAAGAATGCTTTTTATTTACGACTTTGAAGGCCATTAGTTTTTTTTAAAGTCTTATTTAAAGAGTGTTGATTGTAGAGGTAGAATAATTATACCCGTTAGTGAAATAATAATGAATGTTGATCTTATTGATGTTTCTTGATTTTTGTTCGACTGGTCGTAGTGGTTAATAATAAAAGCAGCGTAAGCAATTCGTAAGTAGTAAAAAGAGTAATTAGTGCTGTTATTACGATTAGAGTGAGACTAATAAATGATATTTGTTCAGCAGTTTTTATGATAATAATTAATTTCGGTAAAAATCTAAGAATGGGGGCAAACCACCTAGGGACAAAAGGCTAGTGAAAATGGCTAACTTCGTTAGAAAAGGTTTGATTAATGTGAAATATTTTGTTCATCTTGAAGAGGGTGACTATTATTGTTGAAAGCAGAGATGTGCGTCTACGCGTAAAAAACGATAGTTTACGTTTACGTGTCAACTATGCGTAGACAATGTAAACAATGTAGACTATGTAGAATATGTCAACAACACGTAATTTAATATGGCGTCGTGGACAATAAAGGAGCTTTCTTTTGTCGTTACCTTGCGAAATTGCGTACAAAATAAAATGCCTAGACCAGCGAATAGTAACTTTTGAATACTTAGTTTCGTCTTGATGATGGAAAATGAAAAATATTATGCATTTTGTAAAATATGCAAGAAAAAATTGGCAAATACAGCAGATTCGAGGCTGAAAGCCCACAGGTGAGAATTAGTTTTGTAAGTTTCATTATAAAAGCAGTGATAGAAGTGGAAAATCTAAGGAAGTGGTATATGCAGAGCAGAGTAAACATATAGGGCCTTATGCAGAGTCGTTCTGACGCGTGATTAGTGCCCTACTAAAAAGTTCGACAAACATATGTTTCCTGCTGTAGTCAGGCCTTTAGTATGAGGCTAATCTAACGTGAAAATGACTCTGCATAAGGCGGATACAGATTAGATAATTCCCTCTACTTTTTATATGTTAATCGTTTCCCTAATCTTTCACTGCACCGAAGCAAAACAACTGAATGAGGAAATATGAACAAACGAGCAACGAAATTCTTCCTTACATTTGATAGTGGTTGTCTACATAGTTTACACAGGAAAAGGTGTAATGTAGATTACGTATAGATTACAGTAGACAATCGCGTAGACGTAAAATTATAGTTTACGGCACATCACTGGTTGAAAGTAGTGCGTAGAATAGAAAGTAAAGTGATCATGTTATATCACTTAATAATAGAGTTATAAGTATCCAACCAGGATGATTAATTGATGAGAATGCTATGATTTTACGTCGGGATGTTTGATTTAGACCTCCAATTGAGCCTACAATTAAAGATAGGATTAGGGTCAGTTGAATTAAGCTGTAGAAGAGTAAGCCAAGAAATGCTAATTTTTGCCAGGTTATTAAATTAATGCAGTCTACTCAGAGTATAGCTTCTATTACTTCCAGTATTCAGAAGTGAAGGGAGCAGCCCCTATTTTAAATAGGAGAGAGATAGAGATTAGGTAATATGCACTTTGCAGTCCTATGTAAAGTAAACTGATTGCTATTAAGAGCAAGGATATTGCAATGGCTTGAACTAAAAAGTATTTTAGAGCAGATTCTGTATGACGTTGATTGTTGGTCTTTGAAATAAGGGGGATGAATGATAGAAGATTAATTTGAAGACCAATTCAAGTACCAAATCATGATGAGGAAGTTAGGAAAATGAGGGTCCCCAGCATAAGTGTTGTGGAGAATAATAGAGTTTTAGGATTGGTGAGCACTAGAAAAAGAACAGTAAATCTTCATATGCGGGGTATGAGCTTATCTTTCTACATCTTGGCGTACGGTGCATGTTGATTTTTGATGTCAGAGGTGAAAGTTTGATAATTTTAGGTGTAATAAGAGTATATTAAAATACTTGATTCATCCTATCACGATAGGGATGGTACCGAGACCGAGACGGACTTTTATATACCGAGACGAGACCGAGACCGAGACGGACTTTTAAATACCGAGACGAGGCCGAGACCGAGACAGACCTCTATAAATCGAGACGAGACCGAGACGAGACTTAGGTCAGTCTCGAAAGTCTCGGTCTCGTCTCGAATATTGATATTCATAAATACTAAAATTGCCTTCACTCAAAATTTGTTTCGTTGCTGTGTTAGATAATATGAGAACGGTTGACTGATGTACAGTGGCGTATTTAGGGGGTGGTTATCGGGCTCAAACCCCTCCCGAAATAAATTCGTGATAATTTTTAGCATTGCACGTACAACGCAAATGTTTCTCACTCGTTCCTCAAGCCTCTCCCGAAACAAAATCCACTGCTGATGCGAATAGAATTCTCTCTTCCCCCCCCCTCTCTCTCTCTCTCTCTCTCTCTCTCTCTCTCTCTCTATATATATATATATATATATATATATATATATATATATATATATATATATATATCTATATATGGTCACGGTGCCAAACAGGTCCACCCTGCATGGGTTCCCGGGGCCCAACTTTAATTTCAAATGGAAGCAAGGGGTGAGTGGTACCTCGTTTGATAGATCTTGAAAAACTAAAAAGCGTTGTGGCAAAAGATCTTTCATGTCGAGCACTGTATTCAAAATGGCCGCCAAGACATGTTGCCTCTATCAGATACAGTAAAACGTGCAGTACCACTAATATGAAAACGGTTGAATATAAATGAACCGAACAGAAACTCAAATAGAAAATGTCATGTGGCACATCGATTGATATTATCGCGGAGACTCCCAGGGCCACCCTTCAAGGGGGCCCAGGGCGCAACTTCAAAATTGTAAATGGAAACAAGGGGTGAATGACACCTCGTTCGACATATCTTTAAAAACTAAAGAGTGCTGTTGCAAAAGATTGTTCATATGGGTCACCGTTTTCAAAATGACCACCAAGACATGGTACCTACATCAGGTAAAACGTCCAGTATCACTAATATGAAAACACCAGAACAAATATTCGAATAGGAAACCACAGAGGGTATTTATTATTCTATAGCTCGCGAATGTTGCAACAGTCGAAAAGATGATTAGAGTGAAAGTGCCATAAAGGAAAGAAAGAAATCTAACTCCTAGAAAATAATCGCTCCAACCTCACTCCGTAAGTGAGTGAAGCGCGAAGATCGGTGAAATTGCAAATGAGAGTCTTAGTTTTTGCAAATTGTGTCTACGAAACAAAGTTATTTGAAATGTGTTTTTATAAGAGATAAATGTCTCTGTAATGGGATAAAATATGTAAAATTCTTGTTAAATGGTACCTTCCATTTTGATTGCAGGCAATAGTTTGATGCAAAAATGAATCAACTGAAATGCGAAACCAATTTGTCGAACAATGCAATTTTAGAACAATGTTTACAAACGTTGGTTTTGTTCAACAGTCGTCTGCATGATATTGGTTCGCTTCTTTTCCTTCTATGTCTTCTTGCATGTGATAGAATATGAGTTTCACTGAGATGTCCACAGTTACATTCCGAATAACTTTCAACGGTAATTTCAGTTGTGATCCTTAGTAACGAAACAGTACATACTGATGCAGATATGTCCCAAAAATCTTGCACGCAATGCGTTAAATTATCAGAGGCGAAGGGGCGGGTAAAATGTTGTTAAACTTGAATTTCACCTTATTTTTATTCACCTTATTTCACCTTATTTTTATTCACCTTATTTCCCTTTATTTCTATTCATTATAGTACCAGTCATTTGTATACACAAGTGTTTCAGACAAACCATATCTATTGCAAATAAAAAGTGCGGTTCTCATTTGAGATTTTACCATTCATTCCCGCTTCACTTACTTACGGACAGAGATCGGCAAGATCATTTTCTATCATTTCCTCTTTTGCACCATGTCAATTATACTTTAATAATCTTTTTCTCCGTTGCATTATACTCGAGCCGTGGAATGATAAATACCCTCTGTGCTTTCCTATGCGAGTTTTATTCTGTTCATTTATCTCCAACTATTTTCATATTAGGGGTCTAGTGGTACTGGAAGTTTTATCTGATACAGGCACCACGTCTTGGCGGCCATTTTGAAAACGGTGACCGATGTGAAAAATCTTTTGCCACAACACTTTTTACTTTTTAAAGATCTATGCAACGAGGTATTACTCGCCCCATGTTTCCATTTAAAATTTAAAGCTTGGCCCTGGTACCCCGTGAAAGGCGGCTCCGGGAGGCGCCGCGACAACACCATTTGGTGTGCCCCATGGCATTTTCTATTTGAGTTTTTGTTCGGTTTATTATGTTCAACCGTTTTGGAGATATCCCCGCGGAAAGATTAAAATGGACCATCCTGTATATATATATATATATAGCCGCGGACACAGTATATGATCAAGGGGGGGGGGCTAAACCTAGGATCTGCTATCTGTCTATCTATCTATCTATCTATCTATCTATCTATCTATCTATCTATCTATCTATCTATCTATATATATATATATATATATATATATATATATATATATATATATATATATATATATATTAAAAATGCTGAAATTTTGTACCAAGTTGGGAAATTCTTCTTGATACTCTGCAATATCACTAGATAAACAAGCAATGTTGCTAAAGCAAAATAAAGTTGTATTTTCTCAAATTGCGCTACGTAAAGTATTACATTTTTATTTATTTAACAAAACCACAGTAGCCCATACATTATTTATGTAGCTTGGAAATCTCGAATAACTCAAATGGCATGGACGGTGCAATGCGCATCAACTGTACCTTAGCGTCAAATACTGTGATCATGGTATAATATATTTCGAATGAATGAAGGAACAAAGTTACAAGAAACGGAAAATTTAAATGTTTCTAAATACTTTACTTCGTAAACCCGCTGACATATCACGTCTCATCATGCAGATGCTTCCAAAAGACTTAAATGCTTATAACGCCATTTACAACAATTGTTATTTCAAATCGTTTTAGAGATACCAAACACATTGATAGTGATTGTTATACTGCTTAAAATGACGCATTTTTATTAAATTTTTATAATGATTATTGCTTTCCTTTGCTTCTATAACATTACAACAGTTTTTGGTGGTTTTAATTACAACAAGTCGCAGTTACATTATTTTAAGCAGTGTTGCCCACTTAAATAGATAGCTAAATATTATTCTAAATATGTGCAAATAACGTAGATAAACTGCAAAATATTTTAAAACTACTCTTAATTTGTTTTATGGTGCAAGAATGCTTTCAAGAGACGATGTTTTTCATCGTCTTTGGGCTACTTATAATGTTAATGTTTAAATCTTCGTTCCAGCAATACATGTAAATGCAAATTGTAACTGAGATTAAATGTAACTGATACATTTTCAGTAACACTAGTTGTTCCCCTTAAGCCTTAGGCCTGGTGTACACTTTAGATTAAGATCGTGCTAATTAAAAGTTCTAATTGCACCCTAATTACATTTCACTTGGTTTAGTTTGACCACCGACCACCTCAAACTCGATCCATACCATATAGCTATATGCAATTATTCAAGAACTTACAGTTAGTAATACACAATGTTCACTTTTGTTTTGTTTTGTTTTAGGGTCCGCGGTGGCTCAGTGGTAGAGCGTTCACCTCTGGTGCTCGGGGTCCTGGGGTCGATCCCAGTTAGTGTTGCCACGAGACGAGACATTTCTCGTGTCTCGTCTCGTCTCGTCTCGTAAACGAGACGAGACACGAGACGAGACGGAACCCTCTTAGACGAGACACGAGACGAGACAGACGACTTGTCCCGTCTCGAAAACGAGACGAGACACGAGACGAGACGGGACGTCTTGTGAAATGTCTCGTCTCGTCTCGTGTCTCGAAAGTGAAAACGCTGGCGGGAATGGCCAAGATTGAAATTGCCAGTGGTCATATAGATTGCAAAAGGAAAATCCCCTTTGTGAGAAAACATGTTGAAAAGCCTTCATAGAAAAGTGTTCTCTGTCTATTGAATGAAACAATCGTGATACATGAGCTTCCAGGAATATCATCCTTAATCTCTTGTCCCAAACTCCCCTTGCTGTAAACTGAGGAATTCTCATTTTTTTTTCATTTCTGGCTGGAATGATTACAAACAAAACAAAGACAGGGAATATTTTTGCAAGATCAAGAAACCGAACTACCACCACCAGCTATTCAATTTGAAAACTGGGTAAGGTCTACACTCATCACAGCCTGTAGTTGAAAGTTCTGGCTGAGGTGGCAAAGGAGAACAGGCTACACTTGCCTTTATTCTCTGGTGGCGCGGCGGTATTATTTTTGCTAAATGTACAGAAACGGCAATTGAAGTACGTCATCTTGCAACTAAAATTTTGTCTTCTCTCTTTCTCTCCCTCCCCCCCTCTCTCTCTCTCTCTCTCTCTTACACACACACACATGCATACACATAAAAGAACGCTTTTACCATTTTACCAATCGCCCGCTTACAGCAGTCATGTTGTAAAATTCACCTCTTCGTTTGGAAGCCGGGAGAAGGACAAAGAAATCAACGAACCCTTCAAATTGTTTGCTTTCAGCAGATTTATGGTAGTAGCAATAACACTGGAAGTGAAGAGGTTTTACTGGGGGGCCTTCCTTTTGTTACGCGGAAATGTTTGATCTGAGCAGAGTGCGAAATTGCCCTCTGCTTCCATGTTTAGAGGAGGGTAATACTTCCCTTTCCTAGTGAAAAATATTCATTAGGACCTGAATTATCTTCAAAAATGGTTTCTTACAGGCGGATAAAACCTTCTGAACTTAATAAATGTAAAGAACATTTGGTATAATATTCATGGAACTGCGTTGAAAGCAGAAAATATCATGAGAATGATCAAAATTCGAACATTGAAGAACATAATTAACAGAAAAGAAATAGGATACCCAAACCATATTTTTAACCCTGCTATAAAATGTGTATCCTATATTTTTACTAATTCCTTACTCCCATGAAAATAACCTGGCGAGGATATTTTCTCCTAATTATTCAGACTGAAATCCTTTTATTCCGTACGATTTCGCCCCCTGACACAATACGGAAAAACAAATGCTGTTAAAATCCATGCACATGACCCTTCCGGGACTCAACCCGGAGAATTCAAGCCGATAGTCTATCGCCGCACACCGCTCGGCTTGGTATGAAGGTGTACCTTGTATGATTACGAGTAGATCACGACAATATAAGAAACTTTAATACAAAATGACCACCCAAAAATAATTTTTTTAGACCACTAGCTAATCTGGGTGTACTGTCATGAGTTTGTTACACAAACGGGGCAACCACCATATAGGGGCACACACCCCGCGGGTATGGGAACAGATTTGTGCCATGGAGATGTAGACTGGCCCCAAGCATTCTTTCCTCCGATGTGTCGTTCAGCTCCCATTACAATGGCAGTTTAAGTAGAGCTTACTGTGCAGTAACCTATAAAATTTCAATCAAATAATTTCCATTACTCAATAAAATTATTTGGTTCCAAGCTTTAAAAAAAATAATAATTGCAACAAATCTAAACATGCTAAAATGGAAAGTAGTTTTTGGATTGGTATGGGTTAACACTACGAAACCTAAAGGCTGGAATATACGAAATCAAAGTGTATACACACATTTATCTATCTATCTATCTATCTATCTATCTATCTATCTATCTATCTATATATATATATATATATATATATATATATATATATATATATATATATATATATATATATATATATATACCGACACTATAAAGCAAGTGGGCTGATAGTATACGGTAGTGTCGGGCAAGGGCGCCCATCAGGGAGGGCAAGGTGGGCGCTCGCCCCCCTTAGAGGAAATTGTACTTGGGAATATCAGAAACACAATCGAATTTTTATATTAGTTACAGCAAAATTTGAAACTATATTTGAAACGTCGCTTATACTCCCCCCCCTTGGAAACCAGAACATGGGCGCCCTCGTATGGTGAGACCTTTACATCGAACTTTGTTTGTCGTGTAAACATTATTTGACATTAGTGTTTTCATCTTCTACGTACCTATGAGCAATTTAATATATATTCGTGTATTGAAACTGGTGAAACAAATTTGTTTCAAAATGTTAAAAAAAAAAGCCAGGGTCGAGAAGACTCAGACAACTAACAGCAGAGATATATTATCTTGTAAACTATTTGTCCTTACCTTGTGAGCTTATTTGAATTTATTTTTAAGACCTTTAGGCAACTTTGGCCCACTCCGAATTGATGATGATGGAAAAATTAGTGGGATGAAGAAAGTGATAGGATACAAGACAACTT
This sequence comes from Thermobia domestica, assembly GCF_964235325.1. Classification (NCBI taxonomy): domain Eukaryota; kingdom Metazoa; phylum Arthropoda; class Insecta; order Zygentoma; family Lepismatidae; genus Thermobia; species Thermobia domestica. The sequence continues at coordinate 184,008,239 of NC_137469.1, read as the reverse complement.
CGAGAAAACACACACACGCGATGTTTGTTCACCACAAAGCTCACATGGCACTAACCGAGATCGAACCAACTACCACACACACCGGAGGTGAATGCTTCACGGTGTAGCCACAGTGACATTTCTTGTCTTGTGTGTTCTGGGTAATAACTTAGTTGTATCTTGATTAGTATGGTGCAGTCTCCTACATTTTACTTTCGTTCCCATGGTATGCTGGTATATTTTTTACGAGACAAGACGAGACAAAACGAGACGAGACGAGACGAGACGGGACGGAACCTCTCGAGACGAGACACGAGACGGGACGAGCACATTTTTTCGAGACGAGACACGAGACGAGACATGCTTTGCACGAGACGGGACGAGACAGCCTGAAGTCTCGTCTCGTCTCGTCTCGTGGCAACACTAATCCCAGTCCCCGCCAAGTGAACTTTGAGGTGGACAAACACCGTATGCGTGGGTTTTCTCAGGGTTCTCCCGTTTCCTCCCACTTTCTTCATTCCACCATTTCATTCATTACTCATCATCAACGTCTCCTTTAGCCTAACCGGCATAACCGTAGGACGTAAAACAAAGATTTCATTTCATTTTGTTTTGTTTTAGTTTAACGTCCCATAGTTATGGTAGGGCGGCTAAAGAAGACGTGGAGTTAATGATTATAGTGGAATCCGAACAACTTCGGTCGTTCAACTTTACCCCTACCGGAAATCGAACTCGGGACCACGCGAACCGAAATCAAGAGTTCTAGCCGCTAGATCAAATGGGGGTCCTCACATTCTGTTGATTTCAATCATCCAGTCAGTGTTGTCAGATCCGATGATTAAAAAGTAGCGTGTCTGTACTCCGAAAGTAGCGAATTCGAACTATTTGTAGCCCAAATATATAGAAATGAATACTGATGGTGCTAATGAAATAATTTAATATAAGCTGGAAAGTGTGCTGGACGTATTGCAAGAAGAAATGGATCCAAAATTTAATGAAAATCATAGAGCGAAAAAAGTATTTTTGACTATTCAATCCATCATGTTGCAGCAAAACTACGAAATTTAATACAAAAGAAAACTGGAAAGTTAAGAATCACTTGTTTTGTCGAGTGAGAAAAAATAGATACAGATAACTCGAATTACCTATCTATTTATATAATATGTATGTCCATGTTTTGCAACTAATTTTCAGTCAATATAAAATTTCAACATAATAAACGCAAGATTAGTTTTCTCGAATAAAGATTGCATGCACCGTTGAGAGCTCAAGAATATGATCAATCTATGTTACGGCACTGAATATGTGCTTACGTAATGCATTACGACTTTATGAACTAGTATAAGAACAGAATGCAGTTAAAATGAGACGCGAACTATGCGAAACACCGGACTTTGAATCTAACTTGTTTTGTGATCCAACTCGTGACCTCACATAGCAAAGATGAGTGTAGTAGCTCCCACTACAAGGTTCAGGACGTTCGTGTTATAAAGTGTCAATTAAACACGGAGATGTGAAACGGTAATAAAACATTTCATCAATTTCAAACAAAATACGTATATTGTAGTAATAATTTACCCTGTTTGTTAAGATAATGAACATTATATTCTGTTTTTAAAATTACAGTCAAAGCAGAATGTATTGAATGAGAAATTGTAAAGTTTCAATTTCGGTACGATTAAATACATTCGTGCTGCTATGTGTTGCGTTATCCGTTAGGAGGTATTGAACAATTCTGATTCAAAGGAAGGAAATGAACTACTGTATAGTACTGGAGTTAATTTAATAGAGTTTAATTGTATAGGCAGTTTTGAGGCTATATGAGACAAAGTCTATTGCTGAAAGTGAAATATGGGTTCTATTAGGGTTTTAGGGTGATATACCCACTGATCATTGAACCTGGAATACGCGCATGGAAAGCATTAGCACTAGCAAATTAGCTACCAAGAGGTACACGATACCATAATTATAAGTCAAAATGAAAGGAAAAAATAACCAGAAACGACAGACTGTACAAGAATAATACTTTCACTATTTTAATTTCACACTATTTACTTCGAGACTTTCGAGACGAGACCGAGATTTGGTACTCGAGACCGAGATCGAGACAAGCATCTGTTGACCGAGACGAGACTGAGACCGAGACTGTGATTTTTTACTCGAGACGAGACCGAGACCGTCATTTATCAACCGAGACGAGACCGAGACTGTACAAAGTCTCGTCTCGTCTCGTCTCGATACCATCCCTATATCACGATAATCCTTTAATCAGGCATCTTATTATTTAATTATTATTTATAGCGGTATATGAGGATTTAAAAGATCGAGATTATGATAAATTAATTAAATTTAGGATTATTATATGTTACTAATAATTAAGACTTGAAAATCTATTAGATCCTCTTTATTAACCTGAGATACCGGCTAAAGGTATATTAATAAGCTTAACGTATCCATTAAATGCTAGTTTTTACCGCATATGTTTAGAGAGAATAAATATACTTGTATAGGATACAATTTTGTTTGAAGGGGGAAACTAAATTGTATCCTAAACAAGGGGGATAAAAGGGTTCATTTAATACTAATAGGATAAATATTGATTAAAGTTAAACGCATAATTAATAACTATTTAGTTTAGTATTATATCTTAATAATAAAGTATTATCCTGGCTTTTCTTCCCTTATTTATCTGATTGTACATATAACCTTTCGGGTGAGGGAAAAATGATTGTTGTTAGCCTTAAGGTAAATAATGAGGTATGATTGGTCGCAGTACTCGCTTTTGTTTATTAATTAGTGTTTGAAGTAGTTAAGATTTGGTAAGATCCGGCGAGATTCGTGCCAGCTGCCGCGGTGAGACGAAGGGGTCAGAGGGAAGGTTGATTGACGGTTAAGGTGTAGTTATAACTTGAATTGAAGAACTTTATTTTTATTTTTAGGTGAAATTATTATTTGGAATAAAGAGTTCTATGAAATTATTTTTTACACTAGAATTAGACGCCCTATTATTTTTAATGTGAAATAGAATACCTGGGTAATAGTAGTTGTATTCTTGAAACTCAAAGGATTTGACGGTATTTCAGACTATTCAGAGCAATTTGTCCCGTAATCGACAATCCACGATATATTTTACTTGCTGTTGTTTTATAGTTTGTATACTGCCGTAGTTGATGGTACTAGGAGAGAAGTTAGGTACCTTCAGTGTCTTTATTAGGAAAGGCTTCAGGTCAAGGTGCAGCTCATCAGTAAGAGGAGATGGATTACAACAAGATGTGTAATACAAATTTTGATATGAAATTATTTAAGTGAAGGTGGATTTGAATGTAATGTTAGTTATATTGCTAGCATGAGTAGGGCTATAGGATATGTACCCATCGCCCGTCGCTCTCATTTATTTAGGTGAGATAAGTCGTAACATGGTGGGTGTACCGGAACGTGTGCCTAGTTTGATTAATTACAAAATAGAGCTTGTTAGTTAAGCTATTCGTTTACATCGAACAGGTTTCTGTGCAATTCAGATTATTTTGATTGAAGAATATACTTATTATTATTGTTGTCTATATTAGTGTTAAGTGAATCAACTTGAATTGGTGTTATTGTATAGGGTATAGAATATTTATTTGTTAGTATTATAGTTAATTAGTACCTTAAGGGAATGTTTAAATAAGTGCAAATAGTTTTTGGGGAAGAAAACATGAGATGTTGTTCCTTTTGCATCAGGGGACACTAAATGATATAATTATTTCCCGAAATGGAAAGAGCTAAAATAATATAGTATTATAGGTGGTATATTATTTACTAATTTTATTTTAGTGGTGAAATGCCTTTCGGTTTGCACTATATCTGGTTGTACAAGAATTGAATTTAATTCAGCTGCGGTTAGCTTGTTAAGGATTTAATTTTCTTGTAGTTTGACCCTAAGTAATAGTAAGGGGGATTTGCTCTTTACTTTTCATCGTTTATAATGTGGTTTTATATTATGTGAAAGATGTGGGCTTAGAAGTAGCTATCATTTGTAATTTTGTTATAACTTATTTGAATTGTTTTATTACATTTAATTTATAATTGTACTTTTATCTTAAATTATCTTAGATAATTTGTAATGGTGTTATTTTGTATATTAGAGAGAATGAATAAAGGAATTCAGCAAGTTTTTCCTTCGCCTATTTATCAAAAATATGTCCTTTTGTTATAATATAAGGTCTGACCTGCCCAGTGAGGGTTTAAAATGCCGCGATGATGTTGAATTTTACTTTTGAGTGAAAAGGCTTAAATGCTTTAAGAAGACGATAAAAGCCTGTATATCTTTATATTATGTAGTGATTTTTATAGTTGAGAATATATACATTTGTTGTTTAAGTATTGCGTTGGTGCTACGAGAAGATAAATAAACTCTTTTTATGATGATTACTTTTGAGTGTTTTTATGATCCTCTATTAATCATTGCTAGACTAAGTTACCTCATTGATAACAGCGTATATTTTTTTGATATACGACAAAAGAGATTCCAACCTCGAGGTTGGATTACGATTTTATCTAGGTGCAGAAGCTTAGTATATATGATTAAAATTTTACATGATCTGAGTTCAGATCGGCGTGGGCCGGATCGGTTTCTATCCCTTAATTTGAAGTAGTACTTTAGTACGAAAGGACCAAGTACTAATAATATTTATTATTAAGGAATAAACATAATTAATGATTACTTTGGAAGATAAGTGGATTAGATTTAGGATCTAATAATGGATGATGTAAGTCCAGGTAATAGTGTAATAAGATTATATTGTAGATATTATTTCTTATTTAATTTTGATTATTTGTGTTTTAATTGGAGTTCCATTTTTAACTCCATTGGAGCAAAGGGTTTTAGGATATATTCACATCTGACGAGGTCCGAATAAAGTAGGGATTTGTGGTTTACCACAACCTTTTGCAGATGGAATTAAGTTGTTTACTAAGGACCAAGTTTTTCCTAATATATCTAATTATTATCCTTATTATTTAGCCCACGTTTTTAGTTTATTATTAACTTTATTAGTGTGATTAAGAATCCCCTATTTAAGTGTTATATTGACTTTTTCTGTAGGATAATTGTTTTTGGTGTTGTACCAGAATGGGTGTATATACTGTAATGCTTGCTGGTTGATCTAATTCTTCATATTCTTTGTTAGGAGGATTGCGGACGGTTGCACAGACTATTTCTTATGAACTTACTTTAGCTTTGATTTTATTATCTTTTGTATTTTTAGCTGAGAGATATAGATTATTAAGTTTCGGTTATTATTTGGAGGAATTATGATTTTTATCAATTACATTTCCTTTAGCGTTAGTATGTTTTTCCTCTTTAGTAGAGACTAATCGAACTCCTTTTGATTTTGCTGAAGGAGAGTCAGAACTTGCTTCAGGATTTAATATTGAATATAGAGAAGGAGGGTTTGCTCTTATTTTCATAGCTGAGTATGGTAGTGTTTTGTTTATAACAGTTTTGTTTAGTGTCTTGTCTTTGGCCATGATATTTTTTCTATTTAACCCTAGATTACTAGACTTATTTTTTTGTCTTCTAATACTAGACTGGGTGAAAATTCACCCACATATTTTTTAATTGTTTTTACTCTGTGTGTGATTTATTTGATTTGAAGCTTAGAATTATATTTTAAAGTAGATAAACTTATGCTTCTCTTGGACAATGTTTCGGTAAATAATATCAAAGGAAACCTGTGCAAAACTTAAATGAACTAAAATCCCACTTTCACCAATAAAATATTAGTCAGCATTTGTTTAATCACTAATAATTAAACTTTTATGCTTTACCCAAAATGTTTACAAAACTAAAACAAACATTTCCATAAGTTTTCATTGTGTGTATTTTATTTCTTTCGGCATATATTAAAATATACTTTTTTGGACAATACGAGAAAAGGTGCGTATCAGACAATTGTGAGAGATTATCTATACATTCAATACTAGACTGGGTGAAAATTCACCCATTTCTTTTTTTAATGTAAAGTGCGTATTAAGGAAATGTTTATTACTGAAAGTCTACTGTTCTTAGAGCACACGATTTTACTCAAATAGTGCTCTCAAAACTTCGCTACATTTTCATTCCACAAATCCTTTAACTGAACTTCATAGAGGAACCCTTATTGACAAGCTTTACAGAAAGTTCCTCTGTGCTCATTACACACAAAAGAAGCACAGTTCCAGATAGTTCCTCCACAAAATATTCAGCCAGTCTTTTGTTACCATTTGGTGTTTCCCTCCCGATATTAGGAATTTCGCTTACGAGGTAAAATGAGTTAGAATCGACCATAAGAACTATCTTAATACCATATTTGTCAGGCTTGCTTGGTATATACACATTCTAAATCGAATGCTAGGAGTTGCTTGTCAATGGTCACTTCACACGATGGTTGATAGTGCTTCTTGCGATGAGAAATAAATCTCTCCCACACCCAACGTATGTGGGTAAATGGATCTTTAGTTTGAAATAAATACAAATCTTTCATGAGACATCACACTTGGGTACACTTCCGAACCAAGCTCTCCCCATAAGACCTTAATTGACATGTGATTGTCTTGTCTAGCTCCTGAAATAAACAAAATACCAATATAAGCCTTGAGTTCTTCAACACTGAGATCATTTACTCAGCCTGGGTTTCCCTGTTCTTTGATGTGACATCTCCAGATTTGTGTAAAGTACAATTTTACTAAGCAGTTCGTCATCCATGAACAACGACCAGCAGTGCATATCAGAAGTTATTTTCCTTGCATTCCCTATAGGACCAGGAATGTTACGTATTATATTTTTCGCAGATACTCTCGATTTATTTCGAGGTTCAACAGTTGACCACATTCCATGTTTTCTTCCTTTGACAACTGGTTTCTTCAGAAGAAGATGAAGTGAATTTTAAGAATTAGGTTTCCAGGGTAAACTTCTTAATTCTTCGGTTTTTTTTTTAAAGATCTACGTCTTTGTTTTAAAGGATGTTTCACTGAGAGTGAATCGGCTTTTCTCCTTTTGGGACGTTGTTTTGAAAAGCTATCTTCTTCGGAGTCGGATGAAGAAACACACTCGTTAGGATTAAAATCGGGATCGAAATCATTATCGTCACAATCAATAATATCATCCTCAACTTCGTCTACTTCTAATTGATCATGTTCACTGTCCACAAATTCTTCTTCAACTGCATCAAAATTGTCTGTATCAAGTTCTTCCAAAAGTACACTAGCAATTTCCCGATCTCTCAAAATGCGCCTTTTATCCATGATATTCTTCCCAGTCACCAACGAATTTCCTCCCGAAAGGAAAAAGCAAATTAATCCACACAACACTTCATGAGCACTTACTATTACAGCACACAACTTGTGATTTCTTTTTTTTATGCTAGCCGAGGCTAGCGCCCGCCCAAAGGGTTACGCCCTTTATTCGGGATGAGGGAGTGAAGGAAGCTGGGCATGTTACAGTACATGTAGTTGGTTAATGGAGAGTTTTATTTATTTATTTTTTATTTATTTATTCCAATAAATCCAATGCAATAATGGTCATTATGGCCTTGTGGCTATAATCATTAGGAGCGGAAAGTGAGTCAGGATTTGAGGACAACTATGACAATACAAAGTAACATATACAATACAAATTAATATATACAAAAACAAATACATATATAGAATACAAATTAATATATGTATAAGCGATACTATAGAAAATGATGGTAATGTGATGAGATGAGAGTGAGGTGCGATTGACGATACAACACTAGGGAAATGTTAGTCGGACGAATGCAGGTTATCTTCTTATCCAGGGGCTGTGATTTCGTGTTTTTTTTAGGCTAGCCGAAGGCTAGCATCCTTTGAGAGGGCTATACCCTCTTTTAGGAAAGGGAGGTGAGGGGACCATTATGGGAAAAGGTATGGGTGGTTGGGCTATGGGCTATTATTTATTATTATATTCTTTATTATTTAACATGTTATTGGAAGGACATTATGATCTTTGCGATCATAAACATACTTGGAGGCGAACTGGAACATAAATCATGGTTATACGTGAGAACAAAATACTGCATATATAATATACGAAATATAGGATACATAATACAACATATAATATAGCAAGAAAGGTGAAGAACACACATAATATGGCAAGCATGAGAAATCAGACAACAAATATAAAGTGAAGTAGTGATAAGCGACATGTAGAAGTCATGATGAAAATGAGAGATGAGATGAAGTGCACTTGACGCCACAACACAACACAAGAAGTGTTAGAAAGTCGAATGCGGTTATCTTCTGCCTAGGGGCTGCTCTAGGCCAATGGAGACGTGGTGAACCCTGTTAGTGAAATGAAATTACTGTGCATATGATGGAAAGATATGCGGTAGATGAATATGCAAACGATAATCGTGGAGAATCTGTAGATCGAGATGGTCGGGAGGGACTGTGTAGCAATATAAAGTAAAGAGAAGGTGGAGTGGAGTATGATAATACCGTGCAGGAGATGAGTGGAGTGCAAGATGATGCATAGTTTCAAACAATAGGGGATGGTGATGTGTGTAGCGTTGAGTAATGAATTTTAAGCGGAGAGTTTCGAGATGGTAGGTAAGAGTTGGAAATGATATTAAAGAATATAGGTCTCGAGTTGGACTCGGGAGAGAAATGCGGAAGGCGATGCGGAAAGCATGTCTCTCAAGAATGGCTAATTTCTGATAATGTGAGTAAGGAGCGAAAATCCAAGCTGGAAAACCGTAAGTAAGAACTGGGCGGAGGAAGGCCTTGTATGTGTTGAGAATTATTTGTGATGAGAGACCCCAGGTTGTACCAGTTAGTCGTTTCAAGAGGTTGAGGCGGTTGTAAGCTTTAGTTTTCACACGGTTGAGATGTTGTTTCCACGTTAAATGATGATCGAATAGTATGCCTAAGTATGTAACGGTTCGGGTTGGAACGATGGCTGCTTTATGAACATGGAGTGACAAAAGAGATGGATTTCGGTGGACCTTGGTACGTTTACGGGGCGGTATGAATACAATGGCTTGGGTTTTGGTGGCATTAATCTTAAGTTTCCACTTAGAACACCAGTGCGTGAAGCGATTGATGGCTATTTGTAATGAATGATTGATGTTGTGTATAGTTTTGCCAAGTGCGAGAAAAGCTGTATCATCAGCGTACTGAAACAGATGGACGTCAGGAGGAAGATGTGGAAGGTCTGCAACAAAAAGGATATATAATAGCGGGGAAAGGGCGGAACCTTGAGGAACACCGCACATGGGAAAAATGGGATGTGAGAGTTGTTCGTTAATGGAAATATAAGATATACGACAGACAAGAAAATGATAAATGAGGCGAATGTATGCGATCGGAAACTGAAATTTAATGAGCTTATAAACTAGCGCCAGATGCCAAACCTTGTCAAAGGCTTTTTCAAGGTCAAAAAGGACGAGACACGAGGGTTGAATGGAGTTGTAATGGTTGGTTATGAGCGTGGTTAGTCGAAGGAGATGATCAGTAATGGAGAATGAGGGACGGAAACCTGCCTGATGAGTCGGGAGAAGTTGGCGGTCTTGTAAATATGGATGGAGGCGTTTCACCAGAATGCGCTCGAATATTTTGCTCAGTGTGGATGTCAACTGGATAGGTCGATATGAAGAAACATCTGACTGCGGTTTACCAGGTTTGGGAAACATGAGTGTCTTCGATACTTTCCAGTCCGTTGGAAAAAACCCTGTGCGTAAGATAAAAGTATAAATGAGTGCCAGAAGGGTGAGTAATATAGCGGGGCTTTCTTTAATATGCCGATAGGTGATTGAATCAAAACCTGGTGACGTGTTGCGTTTGCGCTGAATGACACTGGTGATTTCTGAGACTGTGATGGGATTGGTAAGAGCATGGTTAGGGACTGTATGAGAGATATGAGGTTGAAGTGAAGGATGGTTAAGATCGACTTGATCGACTGGATGAGCAATGTTGTCGGACTCTGAGGGTGTGAATATAGTTTGGAGATAGTCAGCAAATGCATTTGCTTTCTCGCTGTCGGAATGTACTGGTGTATCGTGTAAGAGAATCGGATATGGAGTCTTAGAGTGTTTGCCACAAAGAGCATTAAAGCGTTTCCAGTAGCGAGTAGAATGAGTTGTATCGAAGAGTTGATTACAAGTCTTAACCCATTGGCGTAATTTGTAAGCGGAAATATAGTTGCGGACCGTTCGTTGAAGTTGATGATGAAGTCATAGAGCTTCTGGATTTCTGGTGTGAAGAAATTCACGGTAAGATTGGCGTGATCGACGGACTAATGCTAGATATTGTGGCGGTAGTTTTGGACGGTATGGGAGTGATTCAGATTGAGGGATATGAAGTGCAGATGCCTGTTGAATGGAAGTGGTGATGAGATTGACCTGATGTGAAAGTTCTTCTGGGGTAGTAGGGGCTTCGGAATCAGCCAAAGTGTTTTAGAGATACGTACGATATTGTGGCTAGTTGGCTTTATCGTAACGGAGTGAAATACGTGGTGAAAGTGTGGATTTGACAGAAGCCAGACCTGAATGATAGATTAGCTTGATGGGAGCATGATCACTGCCCATTAAGTCTAAAACATCAATAGTGCAGTGATTAATGATGGTATTTGAGACTATTGCAATATCGGGTGTGGTGTTGCTGATAGGGCGAGTACAGCGAGGAAGATTGAGAAGACTACCTGTGGTATGAACTGTGATGTAGTCAGTAAAGGATGATTGATCGGCATTTGAACGGCTATGGAAGTTGACATCGGCCAAAATAATGAAGTGTTTATACGTATTTGAGATGTATGAGAAGAACGCATGAGGTATAGGAAGGCCGGGGCGCACATAGATAGTGGCAAGAGTGATGGCAATATTACGGAAATACAATGTGGTGATGAGATATTCAGGGAGATGTAAGAGGGGACAGTTGTGAGAGCGGAACGGAATGGTGTGACGGAAACCTATTGCAGCTCCACCATTGGCTCTGAGGGCTGGCATAGGGCTATCGTGGCGAAGTAATGTGTAACGTGATAGGGAGCAAGGTGAAGTGGGTTTCAGATGATTTCGTGTTTTTTTTTTTACCATGCAAAACCCGTAGAAGGGAATACCTTCTCTTGGGAGTGAAGTTAATGGTATAGGGAAACTAAGGATAAAATGGAAGGGCAAAGAGGTTTTATTTCATTTATTTGATATCTTTATTTATTCATTATATGGGGATCTTTATTCATCAATTGATTAACAATAATCGTCATTCAACGTATTCATTATTTGTCATTGTCTATGTATGATGAGATGAAAGATGCAGTGCAAATCAGACGCCACAACACAGTGATATTGGTTAGTTAAACAGATGAAGGGTTATCTTCTTGTGCCGGGGCGACTCGGCACATAATGAGAGACAGTATGATGCCCTTGTTATTGCGAATTAAGGTGCAAAAGATGGATAGACGTTGGGTGATAAATCTGGTGGTTGATATGCTGATAGTCGTCTATGTGTTCGTCAGGATGGGAAAGAACATACATTGTAATTAAATGCTGAAGGGGTGTAGGTTGTAGACGGGGTGGAACGTCTTGTTCAGCATCTATACGTATACTACTGCAAAGAATGGGATGGCCTTGCCTCCAACGAGTAGTGATGTATCTGGTACGCAGTTTTTCCAAATGAAGAAGAAGATTACAATTTCGTGTTACGCACTCACTAGTAAGTGTGATGAATTCAATTTTTTGTTAGCAAGAGCTGCTCATTCAATAGTAACGCAAACACTAGACTGGGTGAAAATTCACCCACCTGCCTGTATTTGACGCTGAACTAAATCTCAAAACACTACTTTCAATACTCGGTCACACACTGCACGGAAAAAGAGGAGAATACCAGGAACCACATGATACTAGATGGTGGTACCCTCTAGTAACACACTACGAAAGCAAACTATGGGTGAATTTTCATCCAGTCTAGTAATCTAGGGTTAATTTTTTGTAAGGTAGTATTTATTTTTTTTTATTTGAGTGTGGAGGACATTACCTCGGTTTCGTTATGACAAATTAATATATCTTGCTTGAAAGTGTTTTTCTCTTAATTAACTTTTATTTTTAGGTGCCATGAAGCTTCTTTTAATTTCTCTTTTAATTTAAGTGTATTAAATTGAGAATAAGTTCTTAAAGCCTTGCTCTGTTTAATGTTTTCAAAACATACTCTTATTCTCAGCCAAAGCACTAAGTTTTATTTTATTAGGAATCTCATAAGGTGGAGAGGTAAGGCACAAATAGGAAGTAGACAAGTGTGAGGATTTGTCTTGTTAAAATATAAGGATCTTCGACTCGTCGAGCACCAATTCAAGTTAAAAGGATTTCTGTGCAGACTATAATTCAAAACATAATTTTATTAATAGGGTAAAATTGTAATCCTCGTATTTTTCTGGTGTGGAAGAATGATATGATTATTAAAATGAGGATTGATATTACTAATGGAATAACACCTGCTAGTTTATTGGGAATAGAGCGAAGAATAGCGTAAGCATACAAGAACTACCATTCTGGTTGAATGGTGCACGGGTGTTACTAGAGGATTAGCCGGGGTGAAAATTTCTGGATCTCCTAATATATAAGAATTTCAAAGAGTAAGTAATATTAAGGACGTTATCATTACTAGGAATCCAATAGTATCCTTTGTTGAAAAGTAGGGGTAGAAAGGAATTTTGTCTTGATTTTTATTAATCCCTAAGGAGTTGTTAGAAACTGTTTGATTGAGAAGTAGAAGGTGTACTATTGATATGGCAACTAAAATGAAAGGTAAAAGGAAATGAAAGACAAAGAATCGATTTAAAGTAGCATTATCTACGGTGAATCCTCCTCAAATTCCTTGTACAACTATTGTTCCTAAATAGGGAATAGCTGAAAGTAAATTTGTAATGACTGTTGCCTCCCAGAAGAACATTTGACCTCAAGGTAAGACATATCATACGAAGGCTGTTGCTATAACTAAAAGTAATACATATATTGCTATGACGTACATATTGAAATATTATGAATTTTAATAGCTTAGCTTCTATCAAGATCTTGGTAAAAAAAAAAATATCGGACGTCAAACTTCGGAATAAATGCCAGAAAAAATCCGGAATTCGAAAAATCAGGAATTTATAAAATTCCGGAAGTTTTCAAAAATTGGATTTTTCCGAAATCGAATTTTTTCTAAATAAGGAAAATAAACTACGGATTTTTTCAAAAAATCGGAAAAATGGAACAGAATACTTCGGCTTATCTGAATAAGAAAAATTTCCGAAATTTTGATAAACAGAAAATTTTCTGCAGAAACGGTTAACAGAAAAGTCGTCGATAACCAGAAAATTTATCGGAAAATGGAAAATCAGCAAAAACATCTTTTCAAAACAGAAAAAATATAGACATATATAAACTATATAACTTCGATAATTATTTCTCAAATACAGTGACTCACAAAAGTATTCATACACCCAAAAAATTAGTCCAAAGGAAGTTATATGTGTGAGCAGGAAATTGAAAGTTATATTGAAACAAAGAGACGGAATAGCACTAACAGTTGCATGAGTTGAAAATCCGCCAATACTATAAGAAGACGAGCACAATGTGAATCACGTAATTATGATACTCAAAAAAGAATTCATACAGCGGGACAGTTATCCTGTTCTGTGCCTTGAGCACTTGTGCTGTCCAACTCGACCAATCGAACTGTATCTGCAGCAAGAGTTCATTGTATGTCTGTTAGTCTGCTCTCGTTGTGAGTGCTAATGGTCAAAATTGGGCGCAAGAAAAATGAACTTTCCTTAACACAACGTGATGGGGTTGTTTCTCTTTATAAAGAAGATAGTAGTTATCGTGAAATTGCAAAGACTCTCTCAATCACTTTTGGTTCTGTTAGTTCCATCAGAAAGAAGTATAAAGAGACTGGAACAACAGAAAATAGACGAAGATCGGGATTCCCAAAAGTGCTTACTCGCCGCGACCAACGGAAATTAGTCAATTTAGCACGTAAAGCACCCTTCAGAAGTGCTGTGTCTTTGGCTGAAGAAATGAAAATGAAATCTTTGAGTTTTACGTCCCACGGTTATGCCAAAGGAGACGGTGATGATGAGTAATGAATGGAATGGTGAAATGAAGAAACTGGGAGAACCCCGAGAAAACCCACGCACACGGTGTTTGTCCACCCCAAAGTTCACTTGGCGGGGGCTGGGATCGAACCCTGGACCCCTAGCACCAGAGTTGAACGCTCTACCACTGAGCCACCGCGGCCCTTAAGGCTGAAGAAATAGTGTCAACATCTACTTGCATTGTGAATCCTCAAACTCAGGGGCGTCATTTCAGATTTCGCTTGGGGGGGCAAGAGCACCGCCGACATAAGTCTTTCATGTTTTGTATTAGTATATTAGTATACAATTCAGTGGCGGCTCGTACTGTCATTAACAAAGCGTGCTACAATATATATATATATATATATATATATATATATATATATATATATACGTGTATTTACCCACTGAAGGCGGAAGTTGATATCCATCCTTCGATTCTTAATGCTGGCAAACTTTTCTATCACCCTTGGAGTTGAAATCTAGCATGTTCTTGATCAAACATTTTTCTATCGAGAGCATGGCAAGGGCAGTTAACCTTCCTGACCTACGGAAATTCCTCACGAATGTCTTAATTCCTTTTATAGGCGGAAAGCATATCTCAGGCTCTGCTGTGGACATTGGTATGGTCACTATTATTTGCAAAATGGTTGTTATTTCGCTAAAATTGTCCTGTAAGTTGTTTTTAAAGATAAGCTGACAGAACCAAAAGCTCAGTGCGAAGTTACTGCTTACCTAACATTGGGTAGCTTTCAACCGCAGTGTCCAGAATATGTTCCGGAAAAATCACTAAAATTTGCAGAATCCAGAAGTTTGGCGGCATCCAAATGGCTTGTTTTCTCAAATCGATTTCGCGCATCCGCAGAAATGCGATCACACACTTCTTTGGCATTGGGTACTCTGCAAGATATAATCCGCCCACATTTGTTTTCACCAACTGTTGGAAGAAACATATCACTTGTCCTAATATTGTCTGTGTCATTCCGAATTTTCTCAATGGCTTCAATGAAATATTTAAGTGCTGTTTGTACTTTAATGGTAGGCCTGCACTGAATTCGATTATAGAAAATATTCACATGCGGCATTATTTTGTGAAAGAATTCTAACCAAAACATGAATTCCCTGTGTTGGATTTCTCTAGTTCTGAAAAGCACTCTTTCGAAACATTTTAATTTTCATAGACGGAATTGACGGTTCGTGACTTGAAATTCCATCGAGTAGCTGACCCACTCGGAATACGTCGTACAGCCACTTTTTCCAAAACACGATACACGCTGTGGGGAGCAGGAGGAAAAATGTGGAAAATCCTGAAAGACTACAGGAAAAAAAAAAACCTTGTCGATTGATTTTGAGATGCAGTTCTTTCCATTATCAAATTTAATTGGTTAACAATGGACGTAGTGTGCCAAAGGAATGTGTTCTTTAATTTTAGATTGTACGCCATTAATTGATTCCTTATTACCGATGCCCCATTAAATGTATGTGCTATAATTTTACTACGATCTGAATCTGTGTCAAAAATGTTCAATTCATTTAATATGCACTCCCGACAATTCTGGGCTCCCGGACCTTTAGGATTAAAGAAAATAAAAAAAGAGGAGAAAAGAGAGAACCGAGCGGCGAGCGCCACCAGTAAGCAGAAGAAAAAAGCGAGAAAGAGGAATACTTGGCGCTTGCGCAGAATGTCTTCGGGCTCAACCTAACTCAGCACGGTGGAAGCTATTCTGGGTGTAAAAAAAGGAATGTGGACAAGGCATATTGAGATCTTTGCTCCATGCTAGAGATATGTTTGTTGAGTAGGCTTGTATAGTTCAAGCGGGCTCCATTCAGTACAGCCCGCTCGGTTCGTTAGTACAACTTCCACACTGCGGAAGTCGCTGATAATTGCGCTCCACGCTCGAAAAAGATCGTCATGGGAAAGTTCTGTATTTTGTTAATTAACGAACAGTTTAAACAAATGAATAGATGAAAATTTTTTGAACTAAAATTAGTCTAACACAAATACACAAATATAGGAAGCGTGCTGTAGCCCGGTAGCCCTACGTCAGAAACCGCTACTGATACAATTGATTAAAGTATTTATGTTCCTCAAACTCTTGGGGGAGCAATTGCCCCCTTCCCCCCCTAAATGACGCCCCTGCTCAAACTATACGAAATGTGCTATATAGTGTCAATTTTAATGCTAGTACAGCCAGAAAAAAAAATATATCTCAGAGGTAAACCGACAAAAGCGTCTAAAATTTGGCAACGAATACTAAGCCTAACGAATTTTGGGACAGTGTTGTATTTTCCGATGAATCGAAGTCTAATATATTCGGATCAGATGACAAAAGGTGGGTATGGCAAAAGCCAAAGAGTGAATTGCAATCGCAACACATTGTCCCTGCAGTAAAACACGAAGGAGGAAGTGTGGTGGTTTGGGGATGCATGGAAACTTCTGGAGTGGGAAACTTAGTTTTTATTGAAGGGGCCATAGATGCTAATAAATATATTAGTGTGTTGCGCTATAACTTATGAAACAGTGTGTAGAGGTTGTGTATTGACAGTCTTTGTTTTCCAACTTGACAATGACCCTAAGCACTTCGCTTAAAAACTAGGGAATGGTTCCTGTATAACGCTCCTTGACAGCTTCTGACTCCGCCATAAAACCCAGATGTCAATGCTATCGAACACTTGTGAGATTATCTGGGCAATACAGTACAGAAACGCCGTCCTTCGAGCAAGAAAGCACTACAAAAGTTACTTTTGGATGAGTGGTCTAAGATTTCCCCAGAAATGACCAAAACGCTCGTTCGGTCGATGCCGATGCGACTAGAGGCAATTTCTAATGTTAAAGGTATGCACAGAAAATATTAAAATTTTGAATTTCTTATACAGATTGTTAGAACTTGTCGTGATTTGTAGTTCGTGTTGCTGTATGAATACGTCTTTTGAGTTGAGAAAGAACATTTATTTACTTCTGTCTTCTGAAGATTTTTAGTTTTGAACTTTTTACGAACAAACATAGTAAATTATGTAGATTTTCAAATGATTGAAACATTGTTTTTCCATTTCCTCTTACTTAATTATATACAACACCGATATCTATACTACCAGCATACTTATAGAACGAATTTCTGGTAAAGCCAATTAATATGATAGGAAATATTGATTTTAAACGTAAAGTTTGAAGGATCCAGCAAAGGTTACAAGATGCCAGCGTATTTTAATAGAAATGATTTTCCATCATACCAGCAACATATTCTGGAAAGTAGCAAGATAC
Source organism: Thermobia domestica (assembly GCF_964235325.1). Taxonomy (NCBI): domain Eukaryota; kingdom Metazoa; phylum Arthropoda; class Insecta; order Zygentoma; family Lepismatidae; genus Thermobia; species Thermobia domestica. The sequence continues at coordinate 183,990,909 of NC_137469.1, read as the reverse complement.
GTTGGATTATCTTTCATCTAAAATCAGCAGCTGTCGCTGGTCAAAACTTTTCCAGCCAGAAAGCCAGCATCTTCCTAAAAACCAAAAAGTTCCAGCAAGAAATTTCTGCTTCTTCCAGCAAAAATTACAACCTGGACAATCTTCTAAATCACTTTGTTTCTTATTTTGAGCAGATAATAATGGATTCACATCAAACATATTGAGGATTTATTAATGTTACTAGTAGTTAGAACAAAATCAAAGAAATTATGCTGCAACCGAGAATCATAGAGCTATTTTACGTAACGATGAGCGTCAACGCAATGCAAAATTTACGCTTTAGTTTATTATAATCCGTTTAACTGTTATAAATATTTGTGTATATGTTTGGAACTGTTGGACCAGAATATTTTGCGTAAGTTTCGTGCTTTGTTGCTGTATTTTCTGTACTTTTGATGGTTTAGGTATGCTAGGTTAGCTTGTCTTAGGTTATGGTATTTACATTAGGAGGAGCAAAATGCTGTGCTTAAAATTCGTACTTTCTTCCCATATTTTCTGTGTTTTTATTGGTTTACGTTAGGTTAGGTTAAATCAGATTATTTTCACTTAGGTTATGTTAGTACTTAGTAATTACACTTAAGTTACATCAACTCGTTCCTACCGTAAGCATGGTAATTTTTACCTGATTTTGGCCCCCAAATTCCAAAATAATCCCATTATTTGCATGCTTTCCTTTGCTTAACACTCCGCAGATTTTGCGAATGCGTGGTACGAAATAACGTTCTCGGGTAAGGCGGCATGAACTTTTCTGTTGTTCAATTTAAATTATTGTACTTACTTTCTGAAACACTTTATAGCAACATTGTCCGTTATGGGGCGTTTACACTTAGTCGATTTGCGTTCGATTCAGTTGAATTGACGTCACTTTCAACTTAATCGACCGTGTAAACAGGACTTCAACTTAATCGCTTGTTGATCGAAAGCGACTAATCGACTAGCTTCTGAATTGAAAGACGTTCTATTTTCTGTGGTCGATTCTATTTTCTTCTGCTATAACACCGCAAATTGTACCAATTACTTTTTGCTTGGACATCTTTAAAATTGCCAGTCGATTTCGAATCGACCAGAGGAGAGCGAGTCGACAAGCAGCATTCAATTTCGGTTGAAACAATTGAACACATCCATCGATCTCATTCGGTCTAGTTGCTTCGATTTAGTCGCAAATGCAGCGAGTCGATTTAGCCGTGCGACTAAATCGACCAAGTGTAAACGCCCCATTAGTTATCTACTGATATAATCGAACAGTGATGTCAACCTGAAGGAATATGAAATCCCATGTCGAGATGCATAAAATCCCATGTCGAGATGTATTTTACATGTGAATTTCTCACGGTATACTAATTAAAAGTATGCTATAATATTAAAAATTACATTTTTCTGTGTTTGTTACTTTTTACAATATCTAAATGAATAAGCCGTAAATTTCGATCTCCTTTAAAAATCCCATGTATGCTACTTATTATCTCTTTCAAAGAAAATCAGATCAAAAACTCACACGATATAGGATTTTTCCCACAAGTTGGCATCACTGTAATAGAAAAGGAAAATATGGCGAAGATTAAGTACTGAGTGTTAGTTAATGACGCACAGTCAAACGATGCATTATGACATGGTCAATGTATTTTTAATTTCAAAAATACTCCATTGCAGATACACATAAAACAATTTTCCCTTTGTTGCTTATAGGATGTAGGCTATGTCGAAGGTTTTTATTTCGTTAACTACTAGTGTTTCTGGAGAAGAAGAAAAAACAGTACGCTGACACGAACTTAAATATATAAGTAATAAATCAGGTTACTCATTCAATGAAAGATTTCTTACGTTTATCGGTCATTTTCATTGTTCTTTAGAATATGTTTCGCTGGGCCACATGGCAGTATCCTACTTAGAATGTAAGAAATTCACGGAATCCATCCGAAGTAATGGTTAAATAATAATTTCCTTCACTATTTGCGTGATAGTGCATTCAATAATAAGAGTAAGGCATTACTCGAACAGACTTTTCTGCGAAATTTTCAAGCATTTATTGCGTCTCCTGCTTTCCTTTTGCAGAACATACATGAAGTGAGTAGCTAGTGCATAAAACGTGAAGCTTATGCTACGTGGCCACTACAAAGCACGAATGTTATATAACCGAGTGAGAACAGGAGTGTAGCAGGGGCTTGAGCGAAGCTAGGGGATGCGTTCTTTGGTTGCAGGCGCGTCAGCGACGAGGGGCATTATCCAGGATAGCGGGAAAATACATAAAATATCCGTAATTTTTGTACATTAAAAAACAATCATAATAATTTTTACCCATAAAATGGATTTATTGGTTTTCCGTGTACGAATGACCCGCTGCGTGGAAAAATTCGCCTTTTCTGAATTTTTGCTTCTTTTCAACACTTCACACGATTGATTTTGTTTCAACATAACATGGAACGTACAAACTTTGTAATATGATGCTCTTTATCACACAATTCTTGGTAATGAAACTGTATGTTTGCATTACGTCCATTGCTAACACTAACAGCAGATTCCCGTCGTTCATTTCCACCTTCTTCGCATTCTTGTATACCTCCGACTTCCGCTTCAGCAAATAGTTACACTTAGAATACGTTCACTACTATTCAAATTGTACTTCAATATGATATCCAATGACAGAAATTACTTATATTCACACTCTTCTTCTGTTAGAAAAAGTGCTTCACTTCGTATTTTACCTATATATTTTTTTTTTTCGTAGAACCGCCTGCTCGAGTGAACGCAGTAGTAATAATAAAGGTAGGTTTCCTTCCCCCTCACAATCTTGCACTTAAAAGATATCCAGTGTTCCTTATTTCACAAAATATACCTTAGCGATCAAAAGCGGTTAGAATCTCCGCAGGGCTCTTTCTTTTGAACCTTTATCACAATTGATACCAAAACAATGTACTCAGTTCTGAAGTAATGGAACGTGTTGGCGATGATTTGAAATCCCATCCACTAATAATAATAATAATAATAAGTACAATGCAAAACATAAACGAACTTGTGCTGAGCGTACATTTGCGTGGTTAGTATCCGTGTGCTTTTTAAGTACCAAAATTACACTATATGGACGATACCGTGTCTTAAGAAAACTTGGTCGAAGTTCGAGAATCCAAAAACAAGGAAACCATTTATATCCTTACCAAAAGGTTTAATTAGCATTAATTACTGACATGCAGTGAAGGAATAGAAAAGAAATGATTTTAATAAGTTCCGTGTTCTAAACTTGGTAATGTCCCAGATATGGAAGACAGGAATTTAATTCTCACATTGAACTTAGAAAATTAGGCCATAATGTTGCATGAAAAAATGTTTTACAGCACTGCGCCGAGCGAGCTAAATGCATAAAAAATATTGTCATAATATCGTGCGAATAAACGTTTCAAAATATATGTTTTGTGACTCATCCGACAAAAAAAAAAAAAAAAAAAAATCCCTTTATTGAGACACGTAATTAAATCGGTACTAAGTGTTATTGCATTTAATTTTAAAGTGAATCAAAATTTATTTCACACCTACTGTGATGTTATTTTTACTAGCACCAAAAAAAAAAAAAAAAAAACTACTTCAAATATTTATTAATTATTGTTAGTGGCGTATTTAGGGGGCTACTAGGCTTAATCCCCCCGAAATCTTACTATAGTAAAGTAGATGAAATATCTTGCACAATTTTCACATTTTCAGGCAATGCCCCCCCCGAAACAAAATCGTTTCTACGCCACTGATTATTATAGTTCAGCTTTTGGCCCTGATAAAGTTTACGAACGCGAGAACCGGTGGAAACTCGGAGTATTCGGAAGTTACAGGTGTGATGATAATCTCTTTGCAGTTAAACAGTGCGCTGCGCGTAGGTGATCATTATTTTGTCTTTGAAAAGTGTTGTTGAGTGAGAGTTCTGCTTCAGCTCACGGTCCATTTTGAAAAGGAGTAGAATCCAAAACACTATATTATTAAAATCGTACTGGAATGCAGTTTTACAATATTTAACTACTTGGTGGATTATTATTTTAATTTTTTTTTCAGTATTTTAGAAATCATCGTTTATCCCCTAAGATATTACTCGAGAAATTTGTTTACCTCAAGTAACAAGATTTTGTCATTTTGTATCCTTCACTTTAAATGAATGTCATTACCTACCGTCTTCCTTCTTTAAACAAAAGATGGTGGACGAATACATGGTTTCTGTTATACTTAGTTCCGTTGGTATTTAGATAAGTCTCTTTGTAGAATCGAAACTGAATTTAAAAGTTATTTAGTTTCTAGTCATATTGGGTTAGGTTAGACTCCAAATATTTAGTCCTCCTCGTCTAAACCGGAAGTTTTTCCTATATTTATAAAGGTGTACGGTCCATGCGAAGATGCCAAGATACGAGTATATTGGGTTTATCCCCCAGTGAGGGATAAGCCAAGATACGACGGTAGCAAGGGTTTGGTGTCGAGCTATTTAAATAGATTTGGGTTTTCCTCCGGCATCCCACCGCCAATGACGCGCCACACGATACGATTACAACTGAATATTATATATGGAGGTCTGACCGCCTTCAATAGCCGGGGTTTGGAAAATAACCATGTCTTTCGTAGCCTCAAGGGACTTCACCAAATCTAAATATAAAATAACTCGCGCACACAGAGGTTGTCTGGAAAGTAAGTGTAAAGTCGTACTGCATAGCTAAATGTGCATGGCAAACAAATCAATATAGCACTCACACAATGTTAGAGCTTACCTGAAATAAGCTTTTATCCGTACTACATTACGAATATATTCCAATAATAAACAACAGTGTACTTACGTCACTTATTGATTGCACTACGCATGTAAATTAGAGAATTAATAATACACTACTTTTGATTAAAAAATATTTTAAAATGATATGAAAGATATCGAGTTATTAATATTTCACATTCGCAAACAACACTTAAATTTTGGACAATAAGCATACGTATATTATATATGTATTTCACTTACTGGCCCATATTTAAATAAAGTACGGTCACATTACGCTATTTGCGTCGCGTAAATGAAAACAAAATTTATATCGATGAGGCGATAATGCAGAATCCAAAAACAATCCATCCATCATTCCATAGTGAAAGTTTCCAATTTCTTTCCATACTGCTGCTTTCCTAACCTTCGTAGATTATCGTTTGCCCATAGTTTACCGTATGCAGTTATATAAAATTTATAAACTAGCGTGTGCCTTTTTGATAATAATTCTTCCTGAACGAATTTTAAATATTCATGATACTTTCAGACAATTAATAGCGCAGTTTTAATATTCGTAAAAGATAGATATTAACTTTTGATTTTTACGTATTTCTGGTAAGGAATACTCATCGTCCTCGTCCCATTTTGAGTTCTACCGACGCACTACCCGCCTCTCTCTCATTCACGTTTTGTGTAGACAAAGAGAGCGGATTAATACAAACGTTATTGGGAAATAGTTTCTATAAAACTACACTTTATTATTAAATATTTTAGCCAGTTAAACACCATTAGGAGAATTGAATGTCTATTAATTAAGCGATTAATACGTAAACAGTGGATAATTCACTGACTATCAATTAATCACTGATAATTGAACATAATATTTTGGACAGCAGACTGCGTGGGTGTGAGTGAGGGAACGAGCAAATAACTTTCCAAATAGGATTCGGCAAGAGGTGCTGAAATGACTTGAGAAGAGAGCCACCTTCTGCGTAGAAAAATTTCATAGTTTCGCTCTTTTGCAAATTTCGACTGCTTAAGCACTAATTCCAGGAATTCCTCTTGTAAATACGAGGCTTCCTTAACGATTACACAACTTTAGTGTCACATCTTAAAAACAATCAGATCTCGTAACACAGGAACACAAAATTTTGTATCAAACATCACTAGAAACTTTGAGGTTTCCTATTTATTCTGGTTTATCATGTTATACATTTTTAGAACATGGCAATATTAGAAAGAGCAATACGTATTATATAAAATTCGCAGTAAATAAATAAATAAATAAAGGTTAACGAGACAGGCATGCAAAATGGAAGTCATGCATAATATTTCAACTACTATATTTTGTTTATTAATAGTATTTTTTTATATATAAAAAAAGCCATCACTACCCTGTATCAATTCATGTTAACTTTTTCATAAATGAAAAAAAAAAGTGGAAGCAATTCTCTAGTTCGTATTATGTGGTGGAGTTTTGTGTAAAATGTATTTTCGTGAGATCAGCGTAGTAATTGAATATCGTGGAAAGTTTTCTTCGTGATTCCCTTCCTTCGTATAATCAGTCGCTAGCAAATAATTTTCACATATGGGCCATTCCACGCGAAAGTGAGCCTGAACCCAAATTTTCGAAAATTGTTAAAATCAATGCATTTTTAAGTATATATGAAGTAAATAGAACGAAATTTACTTTTTTACAAAGAAAAACTTATTTATACTTAGAATTCATGTAAAATTTTAAGTCTGAGTTGTGAATTTGTAACATGTCAGCTGGGAGGAAAATTTTTATTCTTGTTATCGGCAACATTTTACGGTATATTGTGCATGTTTGGCTGAAGTAACTTCGAGCTATTCAAGATGCTTCTTTTTGCTGCAAGCTGCAGTTGAAATAGTGTTTACAGGATAAAAATTGTTTATAATATCATTAAAGATATAAAGGTCAACTTGAGTGTCCTGCCCGTGACAGAAAACTACCAAAAGTTATTGTACTGAATTACTAAATTTGTGAATGTGGTTCGTACTTAGTAGAAGTAACAATTTTCACGTGTACTTCACATTTACCAAATTTTGGACTAATGCTAACAATATTATTTCGATTTATTTCAATTTGAAAACTTGTCCTGCCCGTGACAGTGGGCATGCCACTGGTGGTATAGTTTGTGTACATTGGTTATTCACGATAGAAAATTATTCCATGTGTACTAAAATAAAGTTTTCTAAGCATGAACATTATTTACTTAAATAGAGGATTATGTACACCTGTCATATAAATATTATCATTAGTGTCACCTTTCTGTTCGTTTCAAGGGAGCAGTAGATGGGATTGAAGTACGTACAAAGCGGCCAGTATGGAACTTTGTGAAACAAAACAAAATAATTGTAGAATGTGCTGCTAATTTCGTAGCAGCTTTAAACTCTTCGTTTCAAAATATATCTGTTTTACTACTATCATCAGCAGAAATTGAAAAAGAAAAAAAAGACGTTTTGAATAAAAAGACGGGAAAATGCTCTTGTCAATTGAATGTCCTCAATCAAAACAGTTATTCCTGCAATTTGACAGTGAAAATTTGGTAGTTCGTCGAACTTTTAAATTAGAGCTTCATCCGTATAAAATCTTTAAATTTCTAACAGACTTTTATTCAGATTCTGAAAATGGTGACTCCAAAAACCATGAAGGTATCCTGAGGGACGACTTACAAGGCTTGTGCATGTTAACAAGTCTTGTGTTAGACCAGCTGTTGAAGATATAACACAATAAACATTTTTGTTGATGGGATTTTTCACTAGTGGACAGAAAAAGAAAACATAGACATGCAACTATCGCACAAAGCCCAGTAGAAGAGGACGAAGAAGTCAAGGAAATTCGTATGAAGACCGTCAGCGATTGCGGTAAAGTTTTCAAGACTGTTGAAGATGTGTCTTACGTGCATTTCGATCAAATAATACCTTTGATACCAGCAGTTCTGTGACCCGGGGGGGAGGGGAGGCGAGCGTGGTTACGGCCCCGGGCGTCAAAGTAAGGGGGTGCAAAATTCAGGAGGAAAAAATAATATATATATAAAATGGAACGAAAACAGTATTAAAAAGTGCTCAAAATCAACGAAAAGCAGAGTTTATTTTTGAAAATTTTCTTACGCATCACTCCAACCATGGTGACGCTCTGCGGCTGGTCTGTCGTTCTCACTCATATTTACGGGGGTGCCGTCGCGACACGTCGTATACTCTCGCCCCGGGCGCTGATTTTCCACGGCACGGGCACTGGATACCAGTGTGTTTTGTACGAATTTCCCTACAAGGTGGGTGCAAATGGGCAAATAAAACCATTTCCTAAAGTGTAGGTGGTGAGAAATAAGTGTACGGCATATTATTATTTTTATGTGGTAAAAGCGAGCCTCAACTAAAGTAAATATAATTATTTATGTAAAATGCTATAACAGAACAGCAGAAATTAACTTATTTTCCATTTTGTTTCATTTTTGAAATCATTCTTATTGAGATGTGTGTTGATTCACACGATGTCCTGACCGTGACAACCATGTGTCCTGCCCGTGACACAGTAAAGTTTAGTTTATTCATTAAATAAATATTTGGCAAATTTCTATTATGTGAAGTTTGTTTAAAAATTTCATTATTTATACATTTCCGTTTAAATAAAAACATTTTGAGTTAAGAATTCACAGAGTTTTGTAACATTCACTTGGTGTGTCGAAAGTCACTTCTCTTTTTTGTCCCCACCCGTGACAGACATTTAGGAATTAATATTTTCTACTCTAAACAGAAAAAGATACTGAAAGCATCAGCTACATATACTCCTAAGTCTGTACTGCTCATATATCATACAATTAGCAGAATTTATGTTGTACTTTTGGAAATATACAACTTTAAAGTATCAAAAATGTAGTGTAAATGTCCTGCCCGTGACGATGGAATGGCCCATATTTAGAAGGAATAGTTGGTGTCGGATGTTTCTGTTGTACATTATACAAATAGTAATCCAAAGCATTGAAATATATAAAGTACCTCCGCATGGAAAAGAATTTTATCTCTTTCGCAAAATGTTTGTTTCAAATTTATGAGCGTGATATCATAAGACATAGTTTGTCGACAATTTTGCCGTAAGAAAACATCCACATGGCTAGCTGATACACCTAGTGACTCTTTGAAATTCAAGTATATTTCAAGATTGGTAAATCTGTACAGGAATGAAAGAAAACAAAACACATTTTGTTTTGGAACACGTTTTTGCATGTGATGAAAGTCTCCATATTTTGGCCGCTCCGTGTTTATACTTAATTAGTATTTACAGTGTTAATATGTCATTCTAGTAATTTACTGTAGCAATGAAGAATTCAGAATGTTTTTCTTAGAGATGAAAAGAAATACTGGGAAACACTGGTAGCCCTTGTTAGTTCCTATCCGGAAAGGAATCACCTTTGGGGATTTTGTAGCTTCGGGAGGTGGTAAGCAGTCAATGTGGTACGAAACAAAAAAACTTTCTAATAACTTTTATATAAGGGATGAGTTTTTGTAACAGCTATTAAATAAGAGACCAAAAATTACGTATCACTGAAACCAATTTTTATAAAACAGAAGTAAAATAATGTTGTTTATTTGTAAAGTAGAAAAACTGACCGTTCCGATCGTAAAAGAAAAATATTTAAATGAGTAGGCATTTATATTTGTAAAATAAATTTGTATTGTAAATTTCATTAAGTAGAAGGGTAATAGAGTTCTCTAAATTTTCATTTACTTTAATTTTAAAAACAAATGGATGTTTCGTTAACATATATGCCGATGGGACAGTGCAATGTTAAGTTTTGGTCGTATTGATGTTGCTTTAAATATCGAGAAATATCTCATCGCAAAACAAAAGTGCTATAAGAGCAGATATCGTTTTGTTGAATATTTCAGTTCAGTAAAGTATATCGTATACCTACGCTTATACATACTATGTTTCGGAAAATTAAGATAGGTATGCGCTGTACTGTAAAAAGCTTAAGTGGGTATATGCCGAATTACATCCTATACAAGAGATTTCTAGATGCAATTTGTTTCTGGTGAGAGCCTTCTGTGCGAAGGATTTAAAAAGAAAATTAAAGGAAAAAAGCATTAATGGTACACCGATAAAATGTACCTGTGAATAGCAAAACAAATATAGTAATGTTCATGAAACGTTATATGTCCCTATAATATACTTGTACGTAAAGTAGAAGTATACTTTGATTGACTTTAACAACATAAAAAAGAAAGAAGATAACGGATATTGGTCAGTATTTCGATATTTCGGTATGGTTTTCTAGTCTTTGGTATTCAGGTATATAGGTATTTTCGTTGTAGGGGAATTTCAGATACTTTAAAATAGTAGTTTCGTTACATTTTGCATCCCTAGTCTGCTCCCAAAGAATTGTCCCCGCTAACATAATCCCATCACAAATGGAACTTACGGGAAAGTTCTCGAACACAGGTTCCTCCATAAATCTTCCTAGGTAGGTTGGTTTCTTTCCGTACCAAAGTTTAACATTTAATTCACATAGTATTGCCGAGAAAGCTGTAGCAAGTAAAGGCGAGTTAGAGCCCCGCAGGGCACGTTGTTTTCTGTCTTTATTATTGCTAAATGGGAAGGGAAACAAGTATTCTAGAAACTTGCCGGAACTTAGCGATATTTTCTCTCTGCATGGCAATAAATTTTGATAAAACGAATAACATTTTTCTTATTCTTTTCAGATTTGTTTGTTTTTGTTTAACATTAAGTGGTGAAGTTTCAAATGTCCAACTGGAACAATATTTAGCTAGCGAAATGTCTTTTCAGTATTTGAACCTTGCTTGTAATGAAACTGAGATGGAAACAGAAAACGTTCCTATTAAAGTTAAGGTAAAAACAGAGAACGAGCCATTTGAAAAGTGTAATTATAAACTATGTACGAGTAACACTAATGATGATAAAGATCCTCTTGCATTACGTTTGAAATATAAAAAAACACAAAGTGGAATGGAAGTGAAGAATATCGCTTCAGAAAGTAATCAGGATGAAACAATATCAGATTGGAAACTGAATTCGAGAGCAATATGTTTGGTCAAATGTTTGTCAACAGCTGAAATACTTGCAACAATGAAACGTTTTCAGAATGACATCAAACCAAAGTCTTCCGATTTTGCACACAATACGAAACAGTTAAGCAGTGACAACTCTGCCAGGATTGGAGACCAGATCGATCACGAAAAGGACGTTGAGGAAATTGATGATAGAGAAGCATATAACAATCCTCAGGCCCTCAGGTACGTTTAATCTGTTTCTTTAATCATAGTCATGTCTATATAAATATTTCTCTTCAACTGTTGCAATACTTAGTTAAATATTGTTTACATTTAACTTAAACAGAGTTAATGGAATTGCAAACATTTGAATAGATAAAATAACGGAACCTAATGCTTAATTATGTATGAGATGAGACAATTTGGCAATGAAATAAGTTTCCAAACGTAACGGTGAATCACTATAAACCTCCTCCTTATAGCAAGCCTTGAGTGCTATAATTGAATACTGACAAGCTACTGTGTAATGCCAAGAGCAATTCTTATTAAAAGTGCTCGTAAGTAAAACGATCATTCAGTAATACTTTAATCAAGATAAATTTGCTATCAAATCTCAAAATTATTTAACAAGAGTTGTTAAACACAAACTGCAATAGGAAATAATGGTATTTTACGAGCATAAAATTCAGTAATAAGTTTTCTATTATTGACGGCAGTACCTTACTGGCTTACCTATAACAGTACCCTCTCACTCAAGATACTTTCGTGATACAAAAGCTCATATAGTGCGCGACAAAACATTACCATCTTTTTCCTCAAAGGTGAAGATTTAGCGTAATATTTGTCCCTACTATGAATCCTTCTTTGTAACTAGATTCCGGCGTTGCCACTCCAACTCTGATAGAACTATATTCAGCTCTGACTATGCGTAACCCCAGTCGTGTAGAAGTTAAGCCAAGCTCTCGGTGATTGTGTCATGACTTCCCGGAGCGTTCAGCGTTGGTTTAACAAGTTTAAGGTCGATGATGAAACACTCGAAGACACATTACATGCGGGAAGACCAACACATGTAAAAAATGAAAATCTGCAAGCAGCAATTGAGGCGAACAATGGCCATATATGTGAGAAACTAGGACTATAATTCAGTTTGAGTGGAAGGACTATTCGGCAGCATCTTCATCAACTTGGGAAGCACTACAAGTTGGGTCGGTGGGTTGCACATGATTTGACTGCGGGGCAGAGAGCAACGCGAGCAGACACTGTGTTTCTTTGCTGTCTTGTCTGAGAAAGTAGCCATTCCTGGACAAGGTGTTGACATGTGACGAGAAGTGGGTCCTGTAGGAAGCTCCACGGCGCCGGTATCATTGGTTAGCATCTCATAGACCGGTTCCAAACAGCAAAAGCAGCAGTACACCAGAAGATGGTATTCCTGTGTTTGTTGTACTGCTCTCGACATCGTGCATCGGGAACTGTTTCCAGCTGGTCAGAGAATGAATGCAATTGTGTTCTTTCAGCAGTTGAGCCATGTTGAAGAAAAACAATACTCTGGAGCTAGCAGTACTGAATCGTAAAGAGGTTCTCCTGTTACAGAGTAACTCTAAACCCCACGTATCTAGGATGACTTTTGACACCATTCTACGCCTTGGATGTAAAACACTATTGTCTCTTTCATCCTCCGCGCACATTGCGTCGTCTGGTTTTCAGCTCTTCCCTTTCTTGTCATTCATCTTCGAGGACGCCAGTTCAAATCACTAGTAGAGTTGCATTTGATACATTCTTGGCTTCACTTCCCACCAACTTCTACCGGAATGGGTTCCATGGCCGTGGCAGAAGTTAATGGATGCAGATGGGGAGTATTTCATCTTTGAGGTACGTCCTAGGTGATATATTGATTTTGAAAGGTGGTGGGTAAAAAAGTATCAGAACGTTCTTGGTTATCTTGATACTTTGGTCAGCTTAAAACACAAATTACTTTGATATAAATTATGTCGGGAAGTATGAAATTGTTATTGAATATAGCAAAACTTGTCTATTCCCAGTTCATGCCTTTGCATTATGCTTTCACCATAAGTGACGTGAAAGCATGGTCTAGATAGAAGAGGGAGAGTATGTAGTGTATACTTCCTTAGATCTTCCACTTCACTGGGAATATCGTACAAGTACTGCGTAAGGGAATATCGTACAAGTAAATTTATTTACTTACTCGACCATCAAATACTGCTTTACGTTCCCAGTTACCTCCCGCCCTGCCGTTTTCTCCCTCACATCATTTGACTCTTCAGAAGGAATGCGATATATTTCATGCCAATGTTAGCAATTGACTGCAATATTTTATACTGAGTAGCGCTCGGTATTTGTTTCTCTGTTTTTTCTACATTAGTAACAAGGGATTTTCTGAGAAAAATTGCTCCAAACCCCTACAGGTACGCTTTTCCTACGCCTAATTTATTCTTGTTTCCTACCATTCTTCATAATAAGTTGAATAATGTATGGTGCACCGCAACACTTCTTCAGATTACTATTATTTCCAAATATATTAACAGTTGTCACAATACATCAGATGGATCCAGCGGTACAAACTTGTCGCAAAAGTAATGACAAATTTCATTCATCCCACTGGATCCATCTGATAACTAGGAGATAGGCCTATAATAAAACATAAGAGAAAAATACCTCATTCTACCCTCCATTACATGCATCAATTTACGACTAAATAACATGAATATTTACTTTCATTTATTTGAAATTTCTCACGTTACATTTTTAGTACCCATTTTTCAGATTATATCGAAATATACGTTACAGTGTAAAAAAAGTGTATGGAGAGAAATGACCCCTTACCCCTGCCTACATATGCCACTGCTTACATCTGAGTTACGTATATGTCTGCTTCAGTTATTCAAAGAAGTTTCAAATACAGTTTATGAAGAACGATACTCGAAATTCTTTCTAAAAAATCAGAAAAGAAAGTAAAAAGAGCCATAAATTATAACTTTCCAGCAATAAGGATCATGACTATTAATCGTGTTGATAAAAAATATTCGAGCAACTAATTTTATTAGATTAAGTTAGCGGGTCTCTTAAAAACAGGATAGTGAAAACGAGGACTCAGCCGTTTAGATTATCTGAAACAAATTGACATTAGCAGGAAATATCTTTCTTCTACATCATGCTGCTTTCTGCTATTAGATTTGCGAAACACAGAAAGTTGTTTCCAAGTAGTACCGTTCGAACACAACGTAGAGTTCTTTCCCATAATGGTTTCTTTCCGGTGGTACTTCAAAGTACTGTCTGTAAATATAGGGTTAAACAGAAACATTGCAAACGGTGCTTAATAATTGATTAATGCAATAGCAGGCATATACTTATTAGGATAATGTGTCCCTTGATTCGTTTATTAAATAATTAAGTATAAATTTGATTGGGTCATTGCCAGTGAACAATTGAATAGCTAATTTAAGATCTTCAATAAAGGGAGCAAATGAGTTTTATTTTAAGGAACTTTTGTTGGATTTATTCATAAGCGACATTTATATCGTTATTTACTAGAATAGATCGCGTCATTAGATAAGTAATGTTTGCCTGTATTCTATTGTATGGAACGAATGTCAGTTCAGCGTAGCCAAAATGATAAGTATATGGATTATGTGAAGATATTTTTCGTTTCTAAGATTACAAATAACAAGGGCGCCTGAGATATATGCGTAGCGTAAGAAATAAAGCAGATGACTTTCGATAGATGCTGGGAGGGCATTTTCCTTCATTAAGCTAGCTCTATTTTCGTTTATGTTTTTCCCCAATTCGAACTATTTTTTCTTAGTTAAGTTCTCTGTATTATTATTATTATTAAAGGTATTCACATTGATATTTGTCATGATGCTAGTCTTAACTTGTTAGCATGTACTTATTGTACACGTATGTTATGAGATCAGTTCTCTACATGCCACGACAAGAATGAGTTTCCTGTGTGGTTACACCTTTAGACTCCGAGGTACCACGAAAGTTCTCCTGTCATTATAAAAATTCTTACTTATTGAGCAGTAAAATTACATACAAAAGTAAGAGAAAAGTTATGTCTTACTGGTCAGACAGGAAGATTAAAGCAAACTCGTGGTGTCCTTTCATTGTCCTTGCCTGAGTTCGAAGCATTGCGTGCAAAATTGTTTCATCTCTACAGAAACAAGTAAGACAAAATAATCGCAAGTATCTCTGAGTGAAACACATACTGTCTTCTCCCTATTTGACTAGAATTTACTTTACACATATACGAACCAAACCAACGCTGAAGTGCATAGTTGTTCATCGGTAATTTGCGTACTGTAATCAACAAAGATAAAGTGTGAATGTATGTTGGAATACATTCTAATAGACATCTTTTAAATTTTCCTTCTATTGCTGTTTCGTTTGTAGTAATCTACCTGGATTCTACGCTTTTACTGGAAGTAACTAGCCAGCGTCCTTCACACGAAAGGGAAGAGTACATCACTTGAAAATACCATTAAGAAACACAACACTTCAGAAGCATTTGCATATTTAAGGAATTCTTGGCCTGTTCTCGAAGAGTTTAAAAATTCTTTCCAGATATTCATATGTTTCATATATGGAAAAAACTATATTTGACAACGTTATGTAAACCATTCAAGAATATAAAATGAGATGAACTATTGTTATTTCTGTTTTGTGGATCAGATTCTGAAGCAGTTACTTTCTGGTTTTATTGTGATACACATATGTGCGAAAATGCGATGATTCCGAAAGCTATGCACCCTTTCTGTTTCAAAGCAATAGATTAGAACTTAATGAGGACATATACTAATGTATATGGTTAACTGCAAGAAGCTGTCTCTATTCTTTAGGCTGAAATACTAATGTATATGGTTAACTGCAAGAAGCTGTCTCTATTTTTTAGGCTGAATCTTTGGGCCAAACGAGGATTGCATTATATTTAAATTTAGCATCCGGTTCAACACCGGGACTATATGAGACATGGACCTACTGCCTAACCTTTTATCCGAACCACATAACCTCCCACTAGGAATCGAACCTTGTTCTTCCTCGTCAATATCACGTACTCCATCTGCATGGGTGCTCATTAGCCAAGCGAGGATAATGAGGATAAAACGCCCGCTGTGATTCTTCTTTAAATAAATAATTAGTTCTATGCTAAAGTTTTTCAGTTTGGATACATGTAACCGATGACTTATCTTTACTTTTTTCCTTCCATTTTATGTGCAGTCTTCAGGTAAAGTTTTCGTCTATGCCAAACTGTGTTTGCGTGCCTTATAGTGTTAATTATGTGTAAATATCTTTGCGATAAGTCTGCTTATTCAATTCTAACGCTTCTTTCACATCACTTGGTTTTCCATATTGTTTCTGGTTCCATTCTCAAATGTCTATTCCAACATTGGGCAAAAATTCGATCCTCTTACTATTCACAGAGAGAAAATTGGAGTGGGTAAAGTTATAGTAAAATCTAGCCTAATAGTCTCGGTTGAATAACATTTGTTGGAAAATGAATGTGGGAAAAGAATGTTACAAGTTGTAAAATAACTTTGTTTCTTGTTTCCTGATACGATGAACATATCTTTGTTACGGAGGGCAATTGCTATTTACGCCATAAAAGTGGTAGCAGGTTAGTTCTTCGTACTGTATACATTAACAATATACAGCTGTGATTTATACATTTTAATTTTCCTTTCAGTTCGGTGTAACAACTCTTTTAAAAAATTAGTAAAGTTAGATTATTATCTTAAGTCTCTATGCCTATAAGTATCTAATAATATTCTATTCACTAATTTATCCTAATAATTTCCTTTGGTGTGATTGGTTGTGGATGAACTTGCTATTTACGTGTGCTTCATACAATTTTAATGGAGGAGATAACTCAAATATTCTTGTTAATGCCAATTTTCGGAGTAGATCACTCTCAAATGTGTTCATGATACACTTTTTCGTTGTTTTTTCTAGAGTGTTAATTAACACCATTCAATGTACTGTTCCGCAAAGAATAAAAATGATATATATTAAGGACGTATGAATTGTTTTAGGTTATCTTTGACTGCTTGTCTAATTTCACGCTCTTACCTATTTCTCTTTTTTTAATGGTGTTTTATTACTACATAGAATGCAGAATTTCCCCTTTGTTTACTAGGGTAGTGTTGCCAGATGTAACCGAAGATGTAAATCAACTTTTTACAATTCACATAAATTGACTCATAACTCATACGCAGTGGCGTATTTAGGGGGGGGCTTCCGGGCTTAAGCTCCCCCGAAATCACTTACTATAGTAAATTATATTAAATATCATGCAGAATTTTCACATTTTTAGGCAAAGCCTTCCCCCCCCCGAAAGTTAGCAAAGCCCCTCCTGAAACAAAATCGTAAATACGCCACTGCTCATACGTATGGATGTTCTGTCGTTAATTTTCAGCTTGTTTAGTTGTAGTAGCTTAGAGAGTATGGAGCAATAAAAAGAGTTTTTCATTTCCACCGATAACTAATCGGATGAAGCCTCTGTAAAAGGTAACTATGGAAATCGTAGTTTTCATAAATTAACAGTCAGAATTGGCAACACTGCTGACGTTGCGGTGCATCAAAAGGTGTGTCAAGGATTTGCGTACATTATACAATTCCTGGAAACAATGAAAAATAAACTTTGAAATTATCATGATAAAACTTTTCTTTACATGCACACGGGAACTGCTATTCATTTCAATTTGGTTACTTGTAAAGGAAGAGGTATACAAGAACAATCCTCGAACTATACAAGATCTGGTAACGAACATTCGCCGTGCCATTGGCAGCCTTAACACTTCGTAAAGTTGCTACCAGCATGGTGGAAAGTCTGAACCGATGTTTCAATCAAAAGAGGGGTCATTTTCAGCAACTATTATAGAGTTGATAACTCATTTCGTGAATGAGCCGGATGCATAGTAAACCAGTGCTGATAAATGCATGGAAGTAAAAATTTTATCATGCTAATTTCCAAGTTTGTTTTTCGTTGTTTTCAGGAATTGCATTTTGTAGACAAATCTTTTACACACCTTTTAATGCACTGAAATGGCAGCAGTGTTGCCAATTCAGAGTGTTAATTTATGAAAACCACGATTTCCCTAATTCCTCCTTATAGAGGCCCCATCGGATTAGTTATCGGTGGAAATTATTATTTTTTTTCTGATCCATAGTGTACAAACTACTCCAACTAAGGAAGCTGAAAACTAAGGACAATCAATTAACGTGTTATGATTCAATTTATGTGTTTTGCAAAAAAAAAAAAAAAAAAAAAAAAAAATTACACTTTCGGTTACATCTGGGAACACTGCGCAGTTCCTAGTGTACTCCAATCGTGCTTCCTAGTTTAAATATGTATATATATGAACAAGGCCTCATTTTGGTATAACCATTATTTATGTATTGCTTGAGGTTCCAAAGTTGTACCTTCTTAAACTTCGTGTTGCGTTGTATATTGGACACCCTTTATAACGTATAACGTTTCTTCATCTTCATATTTTTAATGTACAGGTTGGAGCAAGAGTGTGGAAATGGATTCATTGAAAAACCATATTTGACAAACCATATGTTAATACATCCATACCAAAAGTCTCATACGTGCCAAAAATGTGGAAAGGGATTTAAGCGTCGGTCAAATTTGTCAAGACACATGTATATACATACAGCTGAAAAATCTCATACCTGCCAAGAGTGTGGGAAGGGTTTCAGACGTAGATCACATTTGGCGGAACACATGTTTATACATACAGGTGAAAAACGTCACGCATGCGAGAAGTGTGGAAAAGCATTTAACAAAATGTCAAATTTATCATCACACATGTTTTTACATACAGGTGAAAAACCTTACGAATGCGAAGAGTGTGGAAATAGATTTAGTCATAGGTCATACTTGGTAAGACACATGTCAGTACATACAGGTGAAAAACTTTACACGTGTCAAGAGTGTGGAAAGGGTTTTAAGGGAAGGTCAGGCTTGGCAAGACACAGGTTAATACATACAGGTAAAAAACCTCACAGTTGCCAAGACTGTGGTAAGGATTTTAGGCTCAGGTCACATTTGACAAGACACATGTTAATACATAGAGGTGAAAAACCTCACAGTCGCCAAAAGTGTTGTAAGGGCTTTAGGCGTAGGTCACATTTGTAAAGCCACAAGCTTATACATACAGGTGAAAAACCTCACACTTCGCAGGAGTGTGGAAAGGTATTTAGTTAAAGGACAAGTTTAACAACACATATGTTTTTGCATATAGGTGAAAAGACTTAATCATGCCAAGAGTGTGGCTATACATTTAGTGGTAGGTCGTACTTTGTAAGACATGTTAATACATACAAGTGGAAACCTTTACACGTGCCAAAAGTGTGGATAACATTTAGTCATAGAGGAAAGTTGGTTTCACACGTTAATATACACAGGTGAAACACGACACAGGCCAAAAATGCGGAAAAGTATTTACTCTAAGATAAAGTTTAACAACACATTTTATTTCGATCAGAAGAAAAGAATCACACCTGCCAATAGTGTAGAACTGGATATAAGCGAAGGTCAAGCTTGGGAAGACGTTAATATATGCAGTTCAAAATCCCCACATAGGCGAGAGTGTGGTAAGGGATTTAAGCGTGGGTCACATTTGGCAAGGCACATGTCTATATATACAGGTGAAAATTCTTATACGTGCCAAGAGTGTGGAACTAATTTAGTCGCAGGTCAGAAAAAGACATTTTAATATATACCCGTAAATGTCTTAGACGCGCTGACGGTGTCAAAGAAATTTAGTACTAACTCGGGGTTTCAAAGACGTTAATGTATTCGGGTGAAAACCTTACATCTGCTATACGTGTGGAAACATCTAGCCGTAAGTCAGGTTTAGCAAGATACATGTCAATATAAACGAGTGACAAACGTCGGACTTGGTAGACTGTTAAGAAGAATTACGCAGTTGGTCAGATTTGGTAACGGTCATGACATTACATACAAGTGAAAAGTACCAGAGTGCAAAGAGTGTATAGGGAGTTTAAGGGTAGATCAAATTTGACAAAACATGTTAATACATACAGGTGGAAAACCAAATATGTTCCAAGAGTTTGGGTAAATATTTCTTCCATGGACACGATTAGCAATCATTGTACTATGTACTCCTGGAATTCCTCACGCTTTCTAAGATTAATAAAAATTGACTTAGTCGTAGCTTAGTTTTGAATAGACGTATTAATGCATAGTTATGAAAACATCAAAAGTGGGGAAAGAGATGTCATACGTCTAATTTGGCAGCGTCCATATCTGTATGTACTAATGAGTTCTTCACACGCAGGAAAAGTAGAAAGAAGTATATTCAAAGTCAAAGTTAGAAACGTTAAAATATAGGTAAAGTACATCACATGTGCCACTGGTGTGGAAATAAATGCAATGAATTTCGTATTTAGAAAGACACATATTAAGACATTTAGAAGGCAAAACTGTTACTAGTGAGGAGTATTCAAATGCTCAAATATGACATGCTTGGCAACGTATATGGCATATAAAAAATAGGAAGCTTGTATCGCTAAGATGCGAGAGATAATTCAATGAAAGTTTAAATATCCAGTTGGGAAACACCGTAGGCATTAAGAATGTTGTTAATTTTTTTCTTATAAAGTCAGTTTCGTGAGACACATGATGTCTCAAAACTATTTATTACTTATTTTCTGAGGTCATATTTGTAAGGGCCTATATATTTTCAGATATATATTAAAGGAAAGTTCAAAATTTTACTATTCTGCTAACTATCCAAATGAGGCAATTAGTCGCAGTTTTATCTCGGTGTGTTGTAATTGACGTAAAACATTTTTTTGAATTTAATCCGATTTGCGGCCAGTTCGATACATAGTAGTACATGCTTCCGACGTAGATTAGCTAGGCACAGGACTCATCTTCTGGTGCCATTTTGCGAGCGCGATATATATAAACTGTATATAATGTTTTTTTTGTGTGTGTGTGTGGTCTCTTTTCAGAAACTCTGGCTACACTACTAAAGTTACATAGTGTATATATATGCTTGGCATCAACGTGCATGGTTATTCTGTTTTTAGAATAAGAATACATTTACAACATACGTTATGTCTTCTGTGGTGGAAATCGAGAAGAAACCATCGCTTGTAATATGTTGTGTTATTAACAATTAACTACGCGAGCGTTTAATTAAATTACATGTTTATATTGCCTTACAATTTTCCAGTACATCTATTGTGACCAAATAACAAGTCTACCAAACAGTAATAAATCTTTTTTTTTTTAAAGAAATAAAAGTGTATAAGTTGCGTAAAAATTATTGCAAAATGAGCAATCTAAAAAGCATATCCTGTGAATTTTGTGTAATAGTGTATGGCCCAAACAAGATTTGAGTATAATTTTGGGGGTTCCAGATTTCCTTCAAACCACAACTGTATTGGTACATGAGGACCACGAAAAAGTAAGATGGCCATCTCGGAACGGTAGCTTTTCAAGATAGCGTCGAATGAAACTGGCGCCAGGGTTGATTTAGAAATCTGGCAATATCTCGGCTCCTAATTGCCGAATCTCAACGCTCTTTTTTTTAAACAATAGCTCATTATACTTGCAACAAGTCAAGTTGTCATCATTTTGTCGTATCTTAGATGACATATGAGGAAAATACAAAAAATGAATTTCGAAGCGCTGTAAGTTTTATTGATTCTAAATTAATCGTGACTACAAAAGATTTTATGAGAAAATATTTTGGGAAAAAAATTAATTAGCTTTCGTTTTATGTATTTGTAAACATACAATCAATAATATAGCCGGAAATATCACGATTTATATGTTCAAACATACGTGGCATTCAGAAAACTCAAAAAAAATAATTTTTAAAATAAACTTCTGCAAAAAAAAAAAAAAAAAAAGCACATAACATGAGTTAGATTTCATATTATTTTACTCTCTCTAAATGCGAATATATTTTGTAAATTTTAGTTCTCTTCACTGTCTGAAAACCCAACTACTTCTATAAGCGTATACTCCTCAGAATCTGTTTGAGGTAGATTGTCACAGTCTGCATACTTACAAGCAGGTGTATCTTCTTGTTATTAAGCAAACAAAAACTGCTAGTTAGCTTACAGGAACGGAAACAATGACAACCCAAAAGTTTCAAGACTGTTTCTGGAGCTCGTAATCAGTCATTCACTGAACAGATACGTGTCCGTTCCGTCAATTGTCCAGCTATGGTTTTCAGGCTCGGGAATTTCAGGAAAGTTCTCCCGGCATCGATTCCAAATTTCAAATTGGTAATTTACTCTCAGAGTATACTGATACGAGCAATCTTCTCAAAGAGTAAGTTGAACACAATCGATCACACTTCGTTTACTTCGAAATAATTGGGAGTGTGCTTCATTTACTTGATCAATACGCTTATGTCTCAAGTACAGGAAGCAAACAAACTTTTGTAGTTGGCTTGAAACTTCACTGTTTATATTCCAATCTTTTCCAAAGAAAGAAAATAAATTTATAAATTCATAATCATTTCGAAACAGTTTAATTGCATTTAATTTTTCTTTACTACACATAACACTAACTGAATTAGAACCAGTCATTGTGTGAAGGGAAGGTAAAGCACACAATAAAGGAGATCACAAAACTGAGACAAATTTCCTTACACCAATAAGTCGAATTCGTTTTTTGTTCCACGTTTAATGGAAACATTACTTTCATTTTAATATGCACAGACGCATATGCATAAAGAACGAACGCATCCATGTCATTTGATTTACATATGACATTTGAAAACTCTTGTAAGTCATGTTTAATATGTAACA
Organism: Thermobia domestica; assembly: GCF_964235325.1. Taxonomy (NCBI): domain Eukaryota; kingdom Metazoa; phylum Arthropoda; class Insecta; order Zygentoma; family Lepismatidae; genus Thermobia; species Thermobia domestica. The sequence continues at coordinate 183,968,306 of NC_137469.1, read as the reverse complement.
TCATTCTCGTATCAGATTCTTCTTGAGAAGATGACAGTTCTGGGACTTTATTGATATCTTCTCCTGTACTTTTTGAACACTCCTTTCCATACATTACGAACAATTTTTTACATCTTTCAAATTCATTCTGTTTTCTTTTGCTGTCAACTTTCTGCTAGGTCTCGTTAGTTTGTTCTTGCTATCATTACTTCTGATGAGTCGCTTCCAGTTTGGTACTTTACGTGCACTCTTCAAAACACGCAGTGATATGACTTCATCAGTATCTCACAAAGTTCCTTCAGCAGACTTTATTGATTTCTCTTTATAAGTCAAAAACTACGTTTATTAGGCCACTGACATGACTTACTTTTAAAACTTCTAGCAGGTTTAAATGAGATATTTCATCAAAAGTACATTTTCTCAATATAACTTACGAGTAAGCTCCATTGCGTCAATAACTGTTGTAGATTTACCTTGCGGACGGTCAGTAGATTAAACCATCCCTAGAGATAATTCGCTAGTCTGGCTTTATTGTTTTTCCTTAAAGTACATCAGGATAGGCTAGACTCAATGACAAAAGGCCCAAAGGATGACTGAAAACTTCCTCTATGTCTAGGTTACGGTTTTCTGCTAACAAAATCATATTCCCGAAAATATTTCTATCTGTCTTTAAAATTATTTCTTTGTTATCGTTTTTTGCCTAACCGCTGGTTATTCTTGAGTGCAACTTTTATTTTTATTTTTATTTTATTTATTTATTTATTTATTTGTGTAGTCAAAGAAACATTTATTCTTTTCTAAACGATCATGTTGGAAGTCTTGGTAAGCTTTTTCCCTTTTCTCTCTTGCCAATAATAAATCCTTTTGAACTTCTGTCTGCGTTTCTGTCTTTGAAATGTGTAATGTTAAGGTATTTATGTCGAAAGGGTTTGTCCACTTATTTTACAGAACCTCAACTAAGGCCGAGACATGTTCTTCGTCTTTAGAAATACGGGTCTTCTGAAGATTCCACTGCTCGTATTTCTTTTCTTGAATGATTTCCACAAATTTTCGCATCTTCCCAAGTGCTAAAGCTCGATATTCTGCGGTTAAATAGTATTTAGTGACTACTAGCTTTAAACTGAATCCTTTTGTCCCACCTGCTGTCTGTGTATCTTTATTTACTGTCTCCTCTAAATCCTGAACAACTGGAATTCTTGCAAATTGATTTTTTAATTTAAGCTGGACAGAAAATTCTTGACATGTAGAACTCAAAGCTGGAAAGATTTGTATTTTCCAATTGGGATAGTTCAGTCAATTGACTTGATAGGTACCTGGAGTAATTCATTTTATCTAAAGAAAACACCATGGAATCATTTCTTGTAAACATGAAATATAGTGTAACCTACAACTTTCTCTCGAATCAAGCTCAACAGCAACTCCATTAAATCTATGCAAAATATCCAGAAAGACGAAGTACTCCATACTCATGTCTCTAATGATTCAGATAGCCTTCAATAACAATAGAAATTTCTTTGATTTTGTTGTCTCCGTATAACGTTTTAAAACTGTTTTGAGAAATGTTTTCAGCAAATGAACAAAATAACTAATTTAATTCTGTGACTGTAAAAGGAAGCTTATATTTTTGACTTCGACATGATCCAAGAACTCATTCTCAATTATTTTCATTAATTCGGGGAGCCTTACAGCACGGTTGTTTTGCTTTTCGTCTAAGACTTGACAAATTAAGCCAATTGCAATTCTTTCTGATTCTACTGTTAAGACTAAGTACAGCATTACTAATAACTTCCGAATATTAGAAAGTAGCTTACAAACTATGTGACAAGGTCCCATCACTAGGAAAATACTGTCAAATTCATTGAGATGGAACCATTTAATTTCTGCTGCTTTAGAAAAGCTGACCTGATCTACAACAACAAAACTATTTTCCAAATTTAGCGTTGACTTTATTTGATTGCACTTTTCAATATTTCATAAACTCTTGACTTATTAATTGCTGGGTGACTTATGGAATGCAAATAAGCTATTGGATTTGGTTAACGTTTTTCCTGACTAGTATGTTAAATCCTGTCCAAGAGCTAACTGTCTAATTTCCAGAATTGCAATGAAGACAGAACCCAAAGTAAATTTTTCCGTTTAGATTCCGAAAACAAGCTAAGGCAATCAGGATTTTTCTGTGTTGTAATGTCAGGAGACCCAATCTTCTTACCAGCACTATATTCTGGTAAATACTATGCACCTTTTCTTCTTATTATTAAATACAGGTCTCAGAGGGAGACACGAGTCTGATGCTTTCTGAATTACAATGCCATTAACTGTGTGAGTTTACGCAAACATTCCTTCTCAATATTCATTGTTTACGATGAATTGCAGTGCTGCCGCGCACACCTTTGAATATTCAGATCTTGATATTTCCGGCTGTATTATAGATAGAATGCTCACAAATACATAAAACGAAAGCTAATTAATGTGTCTTCTCTTTTGGCTAAAGTATTTTTTCATAAGAACCTTTTGTTGTTACGATTAATAGAGATTAAATAAAACTTAAGACGCTTCCACATTCAGTTTTTGTTATTTCCCTCATATATCATCCAAGATACGGCAAAATAATGACGTTACTTGTTGCATATATAATGAACTATCGTTTAAAAGCAAAAGCGTTAAAATTCGATAATTAGGAGCCGAGATATTGCCAGTTTTATAAATCGACCCGGGCGCCATCTTGAAAAGCTACCGTTCCCAGACGGACATCATAGTTTTTCGTGGTCTCATGTACCAATACAATTGTGGTTTGAAGGAAATATGGTCGCCCGAAATTATACCCACTTTACCTATACTGGCCCATGAACTATAAGTTTCTTTTTGAAAAAAATTACCATTTCAAAACCAATGGTATTACATGGTCAATTTTTAATACTGAGAGGTACGAAAGAAAGTATTCACGTCCGTTTAGGAAAATTAATAAAATCTATGATAAAAGTTAAAGCGTGAGAAACACTTGGCATTATTTTTTCACAAACTATTTACAAAATTATGGCTGAAGAGGAAAGAAATTCTTGGAAATGATAGTGGACAATGTTGAAGCATTAAATATTGAATCAGTACTAGTGTTAGAGATTGCATTCAGCTTAAGATAATTCTTACAGATAAAATTTACAATTCAACTCTTGATAACACAGTCAATATTTTAGTGAAGTGTTCGGCGCATTAAACATTAAAAACTCGTTTTTCATATCCAGAAATAATTTATGTATATCTAGGAAAATCGGAGCATATTTTACTAATATAATGAAAATTTTTAAAAATGATATTAAGAGCATGGTTTTCAAGTACCAATCAGTTATATTATGCTCCTATTTATTGTTATCATTTCATTTTGTAAAGTCGGCTATTAACGCATAAGAGCCCAATGTTTTGAAAGTAACTGTTGATTCAATTTAGTGATTTTTAGAGTATATTTAAGGATTTTTAAATCTGTTTTAGGTTTCTAGAAGCAATTGTTAACTGTGATACAAACACATTTATTTTCAATTTAGCGCGCATCTGTCCAAATAAAATATAAAATTCTAGGATACATGTTTTTTCTGCAGTGTGTGATATATATGGTCGGTACTATTCCTGTATTTTGCTGGCTTGGATCAGCAGAACCTTATAAAAACATCACTCAACATAGCAGAGAAAGATCTGCCATACGTACTCTACAGAAAAAAAGTGTGAAAAGTAAAATTTAAAGGGAAAACGTCTCAATTCTTAGAATGGAACTCATCGTGAATTATTGTGTTGAATCATAAAAAATAGGAAATTACTTGCATTGCTTTTAAGAAAATATCATTTCTTAATTAAATTATCGTAATACTTAAAAACCGTTAAGTAATATCTCCCTAAATTTCTAGTGTATCCAGCGTATGTATTTCGTTTTCTGAATAATTTCACTACGTCTTCTGGTTTGTTGAATTGGATTTTGGAGTTTCTTACACAACCGGTGGTGTATGAGACTTGGACATACAGCTTTATATGGAATAAAAACCACAAGATTACTATGACATGTGACTACGAGTGCGTTCACTTCGTTCTTTATCTAACTTCCTGTTATTCTTCGAATGAAATATGCAAACATGAGATGAAGGTAGCAGTAGTTAACAACTTGTTCGAATGCATAAGACTTACTTTCTTTATCCTTTGAAAGTTTACGATATAAGTTAAAAGACGCCACGTAAGTTAAAAGACGGAGATAAATCGATACCGTAAAACGGGGCTACTTTGACATTTAGGGTTACTTTGACATAGAGCGGGGCTACTTTGACAGATGAGCAATTCGTGCTTCCTGTGAGAACTGTTGCATATACTTTCATAGATAAAGGCTGATATGGTGTCCACGGTGCGAATTGCCGGAGGGGATGAGGGATTTCTCCCATTGTATTTCTACCCCCTCTCAATATCCTTCCTGTCCCCCAATATATAATATAAGGACTTCTAGATCCGCCACTGTTTATTCCCCCCAAAAATGAATAATCTAATTCTCACTCTGACGATATAGAGAGTGGATTCAATGTGTACTGTGCAAAAAATGGGTGTATGGGTTTTGTAATGGTGGATCAAAAAAAACTCAGTATGCTTGTTACGACTGTGATGTTGACGACTAAGGTTTTTCTTTCCATTGTTACATGTAAAGATAACACACCGGTACATATGTAATTATGTTAAAAGTAAAGTAAAGTAAAAAAAAAGAATAAAAAATAAAGTAACAATGTAAGGTAAAGAACCGTGTATGTTCAAAGTAAAAGATGTTAAAAGTAAAGCTTTAGAAAAACTTGTATAGTGGTGTATAATGATATACCACATCAAAATAAAGATTTCGTGCTTATCCAGTATACAGCATACCGTACCTTACACATGACCAAAATAGTGTTTTATACACTTTACATAAATTCCATGTCAATATAACTCCATACGTTGAGTAACTTAGAACTTATGCAGCAAATACATAAAATGTCAAAGTAGCCCCACCCTCGGGACTACTTTAACCTGTATTTCTTAATTTCTTCCCGCCAAAACTTACTTGAAGAGACTTAGGTTTAGTAGTGGATGTGATAGCCTAGATACCTATTGTTATGATGAGAATAGGATCATTCATTGGTTGCAGAAAGTGTCCGGTGTACACATCTAAACTAGTCCAAAACCTGTCAAAGTAGCCCCGTTTTACGGTAGTAAGAATTACATATGCTAGACAAGATTAGAATATATTGAGCCAGTTGAACTGCAGCGAGACGAAGTGAAAACAGAACAGCAAATTCGAATTTGGCAATTTCCTACTGACGTTTTTCAAGAATCTAGATGCGAGCTCATTCTACTTTGTTGTTTCCCGACTATTCAAGTGCATCTATCTCGTCGTTCAGTCCACGCCGTTACCGACCTGTGAAAATTCTGCAAAGAGAAGTGAGGTGCCATACACGTGATCCAAGTGGAAGGTATTCTCCTGGAATGGAAACGTAGGTACCGGGAATAGCCAGTAGAGGTGGCCTGCAGATCGCACAGAATGTGTGATGAAAACCAGGTGTTTCCTAGGTATGTGGCACAGTGAAATTTGGTTCAATATATTATATAGTATATCGTTGTGAGTTTAAATTATAAAGGTAACTAAGATACTTCTGTCGCCTTTTCATCCGCCACCTTCGAAAATCGATATGTCATCTAAGACGTACCTGGAAGATCAAAATTAGTTCCCATCAGCATCGACTACTTTTTTTAACGTTCTGGAAGACCATGGATTCTATCGCAGTAGAATTTGGTGGGCCATGACGCGAAGAGGGTATCAAGTGCATTTTTCAATTCTACTAGGAATTTGAACTGGAATCCCCTAAGGTAAATGTTCAAGGAATGGAAGAGGTGATAATCCGACGGTGCAATGTCCGGGAAGTATGGCGGATGCAATGGTCTTTCCCATCCAAGGCGTAGAATCGTGTCCCTGGTCATCCTATTCGCATAGGGTTTAGCGCTGTCCTGTAACACGAGGACCCCTCTGCGATTCAGAAGTGCTGGCTCCAGACTTTTTCGTAAACACTGCTTAACTGCTGATAGTACACAGTTCCATTAATGATCTTAAAAGCTGGTAGCAGTTCCCGATACACGATGCAGCGAGCAGTCTACGAACACACAATGGGACATTCCTCTGACGCAGTGCTGGTTTCGGCTGCTTTAGAACCGCTTCTTGCGATGCTAACGAATGATGACGGTGGTGCTTTTCACAGAACCCACTTCTCATCACATGTTAACAGCCTGTCCAGAAATGGCTCCTACCTCAGACAAGATAGCAACGAGACACAGGTTCCTGTTCGCGTTGCCTTCTGGCCCGGAGTTAAATCATTGGGGACCCATCGACCCGACTTGTAGTGTTTCCCAAGTTGATGGAGCTGCTCCTGAATGGTTTCTCCACTCTCACTTTATTGTAGTCCCAGTTCCTAACATATCTGGCCACTGTTCGCCTCAAGATCTTCATTTTGTACATGTGTTGGTCTTCCGGCTCATGGTACGTCTTCGTGTTTTTCGTAACTGTCTCTAAACTTGCTAAAGCACCGCTGCATTGTCCGCGTAGTCACAACACTCTCACCAAACGCCTGACACATCATCCGCCCCCTGCAGCGGCGTTTGACCCTAGTTTGAACTCGGCAGCATACATCTCCTTATGACGCTCTATGAAGGTCATATATTCACTGTGTCCTTACGCAAGTTAACGATGTAATTGAACTGTTACAAGCAGGTTGTATGTTGGATATACCCACAACGTCAACTGACCTTCACCTATTTCCATTTGCATTCAACTCAAGGCGTGAGGGCCAATTCAACACAGACCTCCAGAAAAGGAGACTGAACTTTCTTGGTTACCTTTATAGATTCCTTGCTTGTAGTTACTCTTTGTATCAAGAATGATGTTCCAGTTCTGTATTTTCTGTATATAAAGTGAGAATAACATATGTATTTATGAGTATATTTTTTCTTTTCACATATATTAATTAAGTTATTCTGTATAGTTTGTCCATAAATATTAATAGATCTATATATCTCAGAAGTTATATTCTGTGAACTACTTTGTGATTTTTTTTATGTAAGGTTACTTACAATATTTAAACTCCTAAGTTAAACCCGACATTCAAAATCGGTATTGAAAGCAGGGGTGGATAACTTAACGTAACGAAAATAGCTCTCTGTAACAAAATATTGATTATTTAATGTAGGTACGTACAAGGTATAACACCAATTTTCGTTATGACACCGTAACGTTATTCGAGCATGTAACATTATTGTACCTTAACTTATTGAAGGAACAAATCTGTTTCGATTATTCCTTGTCACGCTTGTCGGGAGAAAATGTAGAACTGGTACCAGCAGAATGAGATTCTTTCCTCTGAGGGTTATCTGATGGAACGAATATGAGCGAAGCAGAAGCTATTTTGTTACAAATACTATTTGCCACACGAGTAACACAAATGAACAGATAGGTTTGGTAAAGGTATTGTATTCATCAGTTACAAATCTTATCAGAACTTTGGATAGCTCCTCGGACAAGGTATCAATTGTATTGTTCTTCAGAGGGTGACATTGAATTTCGTTCTTCAGGTGGTGAAGCAGAACGAAATTTCACTTTGATATGTTGTTATTACAAATATAAAGTAGAGACATGGAGAAAAAAACTTGGTCGATTTCTGTGAATATCATAGGAGAAAGTCAGTTACATACAAGGAAAAAGGCAAGTGGAAGAGGGAAGCAGAGAATGAGACTAAAGTAGCAAAGGGGTGGGAAAAATAGAAATGTCTTTCATTCTTCATCTTGCTTTGTTTTCATAGCGCTCTTCGCTGTCCACAACAAGAGTAAGATTAATATATTAATGTAAGAACTGTTCCTTGATGGATGGGCGCAAGCCTGTGAAAATCATCATCATCATCATCATCATATTATTATTATTATTATTATTATTATTATTATTATTATTATTATTATTATTATTATTAAAGCAAAACTTTACGGTTCTATAGCCCACAAAATAGGCAAATTGCGTAATGCATGGCCACGTCATTGGCTATCAGTATGCATTATTTTTGGAGCATTTCACCGCAGTTTGCTGATTCTTAATCCAGGCAGATCCCCAATTGGCTCACTATAGAAGGCAGTTTTACCAGCTTCTTTCGCAGTTCCACAAGGCGAATGTCGGGATGTCTTTAAGCATAAAACATGCCTGATTTTCTCTTCCTTTTTCCATTATTAATGTTAAATATTCTGTTGTAAATTGGCCATAGAGGCTGCATTTGAAATAATGTTATATAAATAAATGAATGTTTAGAGCACACCAGGCAAGCACCCAGATTTTTTCTTTGGAGGCTTCCGAAGATTTTTGCGGGCCTAATACTATATTATGTAGTATTGAACCTGTGTTATTCAATACCCGAAAAGACAAGTAATTGTTAGTGCCTCCTATTAAAAATGATAGTGCTAGAGATATTAAATAAAGTTTTTAGGCTATATCAATCATTTCGATGATAAACAAGTATACTTTTATTAAGAAAGTTCACAAATGTTGGTCCAGTTACGAAGTTTTGTGGGGAGGAATCTGAATCCGGTGGACCCCACATAGGTCCTGGTTTCAATTTCCAGTGGGAGCATAAAGTACTTTTTCTGTGTTGACTCAGTATCTTGAGAGAACGGAAAAGTTTACGGTAGACTAGCGGAGTCCGGTTACGTGCTATGTGCCTTCGTTTTACTTACAGGAATGATGCTGTTGTTTGAGGTTGCAATTCATCAAGTATAAAAGGGGGAAAGGGAGTTGGTAAAATCTATCTCATTTTGAAAGTTTACACATGTACATGGAAGACAATTTCAATATACACTATGTAAAATATTTATATGACATAACTTGGTGTATATATTCTTTATAATATCTTGAATAATCTGTCAAGAATAAAAGTGTATGTTCACCTACCTCATAAATTTATATATATATATATATATATATGCTCAACGATAATTTTCGTTAGAAAGTATTCGAAAGTAGCATAACGTACTTTTCTTTGAGGCTTCCCGATTATTCCTTATGCAGTGAGTTAACATCAGTAAGAAATAAGTTAGTGGGTTGACTCTCCTAACCCCCTGCATTTCTTTAGAGTTCAACGACAAATTTTCTACAATTCATTCGGTTTCGATGTGCATTTCCTTTGACTCTTTTCCGTTATCCCCATGGCTTGGGATTAAATTCCTCAAGAACGAGCGCTGAATTTAAACCTCTCATGTAGTATGGATTACCCTCTTCTCCCTCGATTCAAAAATTTTTTCTCGATAATTTCCATTACAACTGTTGGATTTTAGTGTAATATGTCGTATATTTTCCTTAATGCTTCATAATCATTTCCACTACTTCGATTTAAACTGAGTGAACTTATCTCCCTCCCACTAGGTTAATATATATAATACTAGCTGAAATATCAATTTTTCGCATGGGTCAGATAAAATATCTATCTGACAAACTGAACAACGAAAGAAAAATTATCAGTCATTTTCTACTACTTTTACATATCCCGATAAACGCCCCCTGAGACTTCTGGTGCGAATTTTAAAAAACGCCTCTGCTCTCTAGCCGATGGGGGCTGTATTTGGAAGTCAATGCCTGTGGGTGTATCATCATTCATCCCAGTTACCTCGAAAACTATGGATTTAACACTAATATAGGTCACTTTGGATTATCTTCACGTGTCTTTTTATCCCCCGATAACCCCCAGCCCGCAGCCGAATGGAGTGAATTAAGATGTTAATATGATCGGAGTTCCACTATTGATATCAGCGACTGCGAAAACTATGCATTCGACAGTAATATAGGTTATTTTCTACTATTTTTACATGTATACGCTTTCCGTCCCCCTGAGACCCACTGATTTGAATTAAAAAAAAACTCTTCGCCTTGGTCTGGGACCTGGACCAAAGTACTCGTGACTAGATTTGGTAACTTTCGGTCCACTCGTCTGATCCGTAGGCCGCACACAGACACACAGACAAACATATATACATACATACATACATACATACATATACATAGTGTGTTCTGTGGTAACTCGTCTAAGGGGAGAAAAGCCCTTCCAATCATTTTGTTATCGGGCCAAAAGAAAATATTCATTAATGCAAAGCATGAGCACAAGAAACGATTAGAAGTATATACATACGTACATGATCCCAATGAAAATGTGTATAATGCAAACTATATACACACATAAGGGAATACGCTTTACTCCTTTCCCAGAAAAATCAGATTAAGGGGGCAAAAGCCTTTCCGGAAGTTTGTAGAGCTAGCTTTAAATAATATAGAAAACCACATCCAATTTACTTTAAACTTAGTGCAAACATAGCAACAATAAATAAGAGATAATGTTTATTCTCCTTTTCTGTGAAAACTGGTATAAAGAGTTACTGGCCCCTCTCGAAATATTTTGCAGCTAAATCCGAAAATAGAACAATATGAGTAATGCATTTTTAGCTTCGTTTATGCGTACATTACAACGATAAAATAAGGTAATATGATGTTTGTCTTTTATGTGAAAAGCCCGTTTAAGGGAAATATTTTGCCCCTTCCGAAATATTGTAATGCTAGTGCGAGAAACGGTAGAACGTATCAAATTCTCTTGAACAGAAAATGAAATAAATAAGTAAACTTGTATATACGTACACTCATGTCCAAAATGATTGTCGCATATCTATAACTATCTTCTTGTAAGAATATAAATTGATAATGATTTTGCAGGGTACTTTTAATACTGATACTATGTGTATAATCGGGAAATGTATATTTGTGGTTAATTCCATAGGAAAAGAATTATAAATACGAAAATTAGAATGAGTAAAACAAAATGTTGCTAAATGGAAAAGAAAGTTTTATTTTCGTTTCATTGTTCTTATTTACTGTTCTTTTGACATGTAATTTACCACATACATGTCTTTGCCAATTATACACATATCAACATTATAAGAAATGCAAGGCGAATTCGTTATCAAATTATATTCTTACAACAACATATTTATAGACATGCGACAATAATTTAGGATATGAGTGTACATACTACCGATAAAATATGAATGCTGTTTTCTTTCCTGCGGAAACCAGGGACAACACATCTCTGAACATTTTGCAGCTAACTCCGTAAGTGGCAAAATCCCCTTGGAATTATTTAGTAGAGATTGTCGAATTCGTAATATCAATATGTACTATTAATTTGTAACTTCGTACAATAGCTGAACAGGAATGAATCCAGAGGTTAGCCTGGTGGAAAATACCCCAGAAGTTCAGAATTCCCCCGGGAATATCATGTAACAATTTTATATTATCTAGGTTTTAGTTTTATGTATTTTATACCGAATGAAGCAAAAATGTAAAAAGTAAAATTTATGTTACTCTATTTAAAGTATAGTAGAATCTTAATAGATAGGGATTAATATACTGGGGTATCTCCGAGATTGTACTATTTGCACGTTGTTTTAGAAAAATGAAATTCTATGTTATTTACTAAGGTTGCTAAACCCATCGATTAATACAGAACACTCACTCCTTGCTATAGTATTCCTGGCCTGTACTTGTGACCATGTTAAATGTGTTGTAAGAAAGATTTGGGATACTTGGTTCAATATTCGATTCGAGACGAAAGAGAGACTGGGTTGGACTGCGAATTACATTTATTTTATATTTCATCTTAGTTTTTTTTAATAGATAATGTTAGGGTAGCAGCAGTAATTTAAATTATTTTCAATTCTTTTAGAAATGGCATAGTGGGTCCAAATAAGATAATTGAAAATACTTTCTACAAGTGCTGGAGGGTCTTTAAGCAGAACGAAAATGAACCATTGGAAAAGGTCTTGAGAGGGGGGAGGGAAATCCCTGCCTGTGAGCAGCACACCTGTTCGCGAAGATCAAATTGGAGCAAAAAATCCTTCAATATATAATCCATTGCAATGTTACCAAAATGTTCGTTACTCTTGATCTAAAATTAAACGTGAAATTGAAACAATCATCCACTTCTATTGCTTTTCTGTGTACTTATGAAGCATTTTAAGTTGCTGAGTACCATACTTCATTAGATATTCATGAAGTAAAATTTGCATGTTATCTTATGAGGACCGATAAACCAGTGGTAAAAGGTGTAAGATCCCCGATATTTATTAGCCGATATCAACTCACGTAGCCATAAATACAACTTTTTCTGCTTGTTGATTGCTGAAGCCATAAACAATAGTGTGATGAAGTGCATCAACTTCGTCGACACTTTTAGGAACATTTTCCCGAAGGTCTGCTTTCACAGTTATCCTAAGGAGCTCATCAGAACATGCTGTTGGTCGGTGGATGCGGGGTTTATTTTTCAATATTTTCACTGGCACGGAAGTTTACAAATCAGCACCATATAATGTGTTTATTCACCACTCCTGGAGCATACGCACTGTTTGTATTTCGTGGATGTGAAGAATGTTTTAACTTGAACTCTTGAACACAAATACCAATCGCATTTGTGCGTTCTCCATTATTCATTTTCACACTATCCCGTTCAACAACAAAGGACCGCATGGCTCAGTGATAGAGCATTCACTTTTGGTGCGTGTCGTCTTTGGTTCAATCCCAGCTCGCGCCAAGTAGGCTCTTGTGGTGAACAAACCTCATATACGTGGAGTTTCTCGTTCCGTTTCTTTCCACTTTCTTTATCCCAGTGTTTTATTTATTCTCATTATCACCATCTTTAGCCTAACCGGCATAAACGTAAAATTGAAAACTTTCATTTCATTTCTGTACAGCGACAAGCTACTTTCTTGCTCGTTTTCTGAACATGTACACATGATCTTGATTTGTTGATAATTTGAGCTGGAGAGAGTTGTTTCTTAGCAGACATAATATCCAATATTTCAATCACCAGTATTGTGTGAAATCTATATAGTAGGTTGATTTTAAAATGTTCGTACCTAAAGAGCTTATTACAACCAAGAAAGTACTTACGAGAGTCACTGGCAAGAGGGTGTAATAAGAGGGAGATATGAAACAAGTTGAGAATTACTAATCTATACTGAAATACTCTGTACCCATCACTGTATAGCCTTAGCAAGAATAAAATGAATGAAACCTCTGTTCCAAGACACGATTTTCAAATATGTTTAAAAGCATGTTTTAATCTATTTAATACGTGTTTTTTTCTGTGTGTTTTAGAACATGTTTGAAACACTTTGAACGACTTTTTCATGTTTTAAACATGCTTTGTTCTTTTTGTTACTACTCAATGCACTGTAAAGATATACGCTTTACTCGGACCAGTTTGTTTTCACCACCTTAGAGGTGTATATACAGAAAGGGAAAGTAAAAGATGCCACCAAAAAGTACAGAAAGTGCTCAAGAGGTACACAGAGCAATATAGTGTGGAGTTCTTGTGTACTATTCATTGCTGGCGGAAAGTTTTCTTTTCTTTTGCTTTTTTTCTTTTCTGTACATCAAAGGATTACACCAAAAAGTTTACAGAAATAAAAAATAAGCTTTTCATTGTTGCATTGTTACGTTCTCAATGATTTTACATTGTAAGTATTGGTTTTAAAAATATTAATACAGTATGTTAAATTTGCAGTTAAACAGAGTTTTCCAAGAATCTTGCTATATATTTTAAATTATGCATGCTTTATTATGCTTTAAAAATTAGTTTCTTCTAGACCCATAGACAACCACAACCATGTTCAAGATACCAACCATATGTCTAAATTGCTATTAAGCTTTTTATGTTTTTGGGTTGTCCTAATGATGAATAATGCGAAAGCAAAGATCAAGTAGAAGAACGTAACTTTGTTCATTACTAATAACTCTAATTAGATAATTATTACTACCCACTAATTAAGTTCCAACTCTTTGCAATAACAATGCCTCAACAGTATAAAATATACTTTGGATAGCAGGAACAAATATTCGATACAAATCATGGACGTAATTTAGCGTTCCTTTGCAGCACTAAGTTTGTATGAGACGTTTACATGGATACAAGATACACCCATGTCCAAAATGATTGTCGCATATGTATAAGTGTCTTCTTCTAAGAATATAATTTGATAATGATTTTCCAGGGTACTTTTAATACTGATACTATGTGTATAATCGGGAAATGTATATTTTGGAAAATTTCATAGGAAAAGAATTATAAATACGAAAATTAGAATGAGTAAAACAAAATGTAGCTAAATGACAAGAAAGTTTTATTATTCTTATTTACTGCTGTTTTGACATGAAATTTGCCACGTACGTGTCTTTGTCAGTTATACACATGCTAACATTATAAGAAATACCGGGCGAATTTGTTATCAAATTATTTTCCTACAAAAACATATTTATAGACATGCGACAATAATTTAGGACATGAGTGTACATAATGACTTCTAGAACTGGGATTTTGGGGGAACAAGATGGCGCCGGACGTCTTCACAACTGGAGCGTTATGCTCTTTTAATTGTGAAATTGTTATTTCAAAAATACCGAGCGAAGTAGCTCAGGTGGTAGAGCGTTGGCTTCGCATTCGGGAGGTCGTGGGTTCGATTCCCGCTGCCAATCATTCTGTCTTGGGTTTTCCTCAGTCCTACCAGGAAAATGCCGGGATGGTACCGGTACCTACTAAAAACAGCCCCTGGCCGATACCTTCCTAAATCCTTTCCATTGTTATTGTTATTGTTGTTGCTGGATATCCAGTATAAAATGGCCTCTGAGCTGTATCTGGTGATTGTTAAATAAATAAATAAAATAATTTTATTTTTTGACATAGTTTAGTTCTTTTAATATCTTTATATATTATTACATCTTTATATTTCCTGCGTCTCTAACTCCCAAGTATTTTTACAAATAGCTAGTGTTAAAACAAATCTACTTAAAACATGCGAATTCGTCCATGTTGGAACGCGCCATTTTATACAAATCTACCGTACTTTTTCATAGAACATTTAAAAACAAATTTAGTGAAGCAGTCCACAGGGCTATAAGGCCGGGACATTCTTTATAAATCTCCCGTAAGGGAGGTAACTAGAACTAGACTGGGATTTGAAATTCGTGGCGGGTAGTAACGTGTACTTTCTGGCATTTTTATTTTAATTTCTGAAAGCAATGCAATGAAAAAAAAATATATTCTCGCTGTTGCCATTCCTGTTCTAGGAGATCACTACTGAAAACCGGAAGTGGTTAATTTCTACGATTTCCAGTTTCAATTGAATATCAATAGAGGAGATGAAAGGCACTCTTGAACCATTTGAGAGCTATTCGATTGGAGAAAACAGGTTTCATCTATCTTTCACCGTTTTTGCTCTATGTAGATCTTGTTTTATTCAAACGAGAAATTATAGGTGAATGAATCACTTCCGGTTTTAGTAGAGAGTTGATAATAGATATTAAATATGTTCTTACGAAACAGAAACCCGGATTTCAATACGTATTACCGTTTTCGATGTATGATGATCAAACCGGAAATGGTTTATTTAAACCACTTCCAGTTTGAAAAGATGGTTTTAATAACAAACTCAATTCCTATCTGTTGACTCTTTATATTTTAACCAAAATTGGTGATGACCCATGAAATGCTTCTTTATTTTTTTCTCTCTCTCTTTTGTCACACACGGATATGGTAAAGATATAAAGGAGTTTTGGTAAACCAAACTCTAGAAGGAAAACTTGGTTTTTGCCATCCCTTCACACAATTAATCCGTTCTAAACACAGAAACATTGAACTGTGTGTTCTTTGAGATATAAAATGAAAGGAAACCTATCCTTTAAGAAAAGAAATAGATAAATAAGAAACATTTAGACTTCCTTTGGTTCTATAGTTGTGAGTGGTAGAGGTGAAAGCTACGGCTTCGAACGAGAATCCGACCGTTTCAAGCAACAAAAGATGTAGAAAAGCAATCGGAAAGATATGTTCTATACTAAGGTTTCAAAGATCATTATCTTCTTTTTACGAAGTATTCTGTTGACACATGAGTCACAACAAGCTTCCGCTGAAAAAGAAAATTCATATAGTTGCCGTCGTAAAGCTGTAGGAATTCAGTAGGGAAGTGGGGGTAGGGATGGGAAGGAAGGCTGCTCAATTCGTAAATGATAATGAAAATGGAGCTGGTAGACACAAGTTTCTCTTCTCGGATTGTCATAATACATCCCTCCCTAGCATTTGTTCTTTAAATAACGTCATCCGTAATAATTCATGAGGTTTCCAAGTGGTCTTTCGACCCTTTACTTGCAGTAACGATAATCTCATTACGGAAGAAAACATTACAATTAATCCAAGTAATTAGATGCAAAATTGTGACAGTCATCTGAATTGTAGTAGTATTTTGTAAGATATTTATGAATTTAATTTTACATGTTATCTTATAGAGATTCTGAAGCCTCTGATAATGGTAGTTAAGAAATCCCCTGGTAGTGGTCAGTGTTTGTGTAACTTTGGTGCATGCAGTCCCGGGTTCGATCGTTGGTGGGAAGTGAGTTCGAGCCTCAGTGACATTAATCAGTGCAAGTTTGTGGTAAAATAGGCATATCTGGTAACTACCGGTGAGCTCCTTCGTGGCTAACAAGGGAAGAGAGGGAGATTATATATCGAAGTGGATTATGGTTTATTCATGAATCGAAAGCACTAATGACGCCTATTACGAAACTGTAATAAAAATTTTCCGAATGTATATACTGTGCGAGTTATATGAATATACAGGGTGTCCAGAAAATCTGTTTGCACCTCTAGAAATCGCAAACGGTGAGACAGGTGCCAAAACAGAGAAGTACGTTATTGATCATTCTAAAAATAGAATGTATCAAAGCAAAAAGTGTTGTCCCAGGGCCACCCACAAGGTCCCAGGCGGGGTCCAACTCAAAAATTACAAATGGTAAAGGGGTCAAGTAACATATCGTTGGAGACCTGTTGGGAAGTGAAAGAAGACACAACAGGTCTCGGCTCTCTCAAATTATCCTGTGCAAAATGGCAGCCGGTCAAAATTTAAGCGAAAACGTCATTGTGAAGTTTATGGCCACCCTCAGAAAAACTGAAACTGTGAGACAGATGTCAAAACAGGCACTATATTTCATAAACACTACAAACTATATTTCATAAACAATATCCGGAGTTTGTACTTGCACTATACTGACGAATTTTTCTGCAGTTTTAATACTGTGAATCTGTTTTTGCCTAATGTCATGCCGTGTTGCCACATTCTTTACACCTTTACCCCCATCCACCCCCAATCAGGGTTGGGTAATTACGCGTAAAAAAAGGTTTTCTACGTGACGCGTAAAATACGCGTAAAAATCGCGTAATTTACGTAAAATACGCAAAGTACGTAAAAAATTAGAAACAGGTCTACAAATTAAAAGAAAACGTTCTACGCGCTGAGCTTTAAAAAAAATGCTTCCTAAAATTGTATGGAATCCAGCTGGATTTTGCAAAACTAAACCCGTAAGCATAAACTGGAAATTTTGTATTGGCTCTGTAAAGTAACATTGTATAATACGGTTTGCACGCGTGACTCTTCAAAATCCATTTCATCATGTTTCACGTTTTAAACCCTCTGTAATCGAGAAAAGTTTTATGCCAGAGAAGCCGTGGGAGAAACTATTGTGCAATACAAAAACAATGGTAAGCCATCGTGGTCTCCATTTGTGACGACTTTCTGCAATGTCTGAGAAAAGCATCACGAACAAGTAGAGGAGTTTCTGTTGGAAAACCTCGACCCTTCAGGAATAACTAGCTACCAGCAATATCGGGGAAAATGTGGAAAATTTGAAGAACTTATGAAGAAGGGAATTACAACACCACGCACATTCTGGTATTTCGCTACTCGGCAACATAAGGAATTGTCGGAATTTGCTTTGAAGTTACTGAACATCCTAGTATCTTCAGCGCAAATTGAAAGACCTTTCTCAAATTGGTCCTTTGTCCATAACGTCACAAGGAACCGGCTCAGCTTCGAACGTTCGAAGAAACTACTTCAAATATACTACACTCTCAAATTTCAAGACCACTCAAGTTATGAATATTAGTGTGATTAAGAGTATTGTGTTCGAATTGTACTAAACTATAATGGAAATGGCATGTAACATTTTTTTAGAATTAAAATAATGGCTAAGTTTTAAATGAAATGATATACTCAGTGTTGTTGAAACCAAGTGAAATATATTCAGTATTCGCACTAGGAAGAAAGACAAATTGTTTCTTTCCAAAAACAACGAAGAAACAAGTAGTTCAATATTCTGTTGAGTATTTTCTTCAGTTGTGTCTATTTATTATGAGCATTAAAAATTTCTACATTAAAAGCTCGAATGATAGTCAAGTGGAAGTAATGTATTTAGTGTTGTTGTTGGACTTGGAAGAAAAGAGCAAAATAAATGAGTTCATTCCGAAAAATGTAGTATAATGTTCTGTTGGGTGCTTTTATATTTTTTCAGTTGTGTGTGTTTAAAATGAGAATCTAATAACTTTTACATCGAAAATTCAATATGTATTAGTTCTAAGTGAAGTGGTATATATAGTATCGTTGGTACATGGAAGAAAAACAAATCAGTTTATTCTAAAATTTCATTATTTCAATATTCTGTTCAGTAATTTTCGTATCAGTTATGTGTGTGTGTTAGTGTGTAATATGAAGGTGAAATGAGCATAACAGTCAATCTCTTTTTCTTTTCTAATAGTAGTTTCAAAGTATACTGAAATGTTTCGAGTTTTATGTTAAAAGCTGCAAAGGTATAACAATAAATTATTATAATCAAAAGGTTACTTGATACTTTCAAACATATCCGAACCAACACATATTTTTAATGTGTGTGCTTATATGCTGGGTGGTTTTGCTTGTGTGCGCGCTAATAGGTGGAAAGTACAGAGTTTGTCCGGGAAATAATAGGACTGATTTTATTCTGCCATGACTGTACTTCGGAGCGTGCGCGCACCGACTGGATCCGGTAGAGGGCGTTCCTAGCTAACGAACGAGCGGCTGGTCAGTTGTCTCCGAGCACACGGAGAGTCAGGACAGGCTTTTTCGCGCGACGTGTTTCTGTGAGTGGTGCAAGCCGAAAATGCAGCGTTCGTTAGAGCAAAGGTACGCGATTAAATTCTGTGTTAAACTCGGTAAATCTGCGATAGAGACGTTTGATATGATCAAGCAGGCTTACCCAGATGATGCTTTAGCAAGAAGTGGTGTGTTTCGGTGGCACAAGGCCTTTTGGGAGGGCCGGGAAGAGGTCGCCGATGAAGACCGTGCTGGAAGACCTTCGACTTCGACAAACACCGACAATGTGACTCGTGTGCGCGAAGTTTTGAGCTCAGACCGTCGACTAAGTATTCGTTTAATTACCCAGATGTTAAATTTACCAAAAACTGTGGTTCATGAAATTGTGACGGAGCATTTGAACATGCGCAAGGTGTGCGCGAAGATTGTCCCAAAAGTGCTCACTGACGACCAGAAATTGCGGCGAGTGGAATTGTGCCAAGAAAATTTGAACATGTGTGAAAGTGACCCCTAATTTTTGAATAACGTAATCACAGGTGACGAATCATGGATCTTTGAGTATGATCCCGAGACAAAGAGGAAACCTTCTGAGTGGCACACGCCGGCGTCTCCTCGCCCAAAAAAGGGAAGAATGAGCAAATCCAAAGTGAAAACGATGCTCATTGTCTTTTTTGACATTAAAGGCATCGTCCACCATGAATTTGTTCCTCCTGGACAAACCGTCAACGCCAAGTTTTACGTGGAAGTGCTCAAGAGACTCGAACGAAGGGTCAATCGGGTCCGACCAGACATCGGAGCCGACTGGAAGGTGCACCACGACAACGCCCCGGCTCACACCGCCTTTCTTGTGAACAGCTACCTGACCAAGGCCGGCATCCCAACGCTTCCGCAGCCGCCCTACAGCCCAGATGTGCCCCCGGACTTCTTTTTGTTTCCTCGCCTGAAACGCCCGATGAAAGGCAAGCATTTTGAGACGACAGAGGGGATCCAAGCAGCTTGCACCGCGGCTCTCAAGGCTATTCCGGAGAATGACTTCCGTGACGCCTTCAATGCTTGGAAATCGCGCTGGCAGCGCTGCATCGACGCAGAAGGATCCTATTTTGAAAGTTTTTAAAGAATTGTCACGATTGGCTTAATAATTTTTTTTAAATCGACTCAGTCCTATTACTTTCTGGACAAACCCTGTAGCAGTGGGCCGGCGAGGGGCTATCCAAAATTATCTTTTATTACTAGGATTTGGCATGGAATCATTACTTTTAAATATAATGTTTAGAAGATAATAATGTTTTAATGCTTAAATTAGAAAACTAAGCTTAGAATATAACCAACTATTCAAAATGATCTTAGTTTTAATGAAAGAAATATAGTTTTCTACGTCTGCGTAAAAAACTGGTTTTCTACATGACGTATATTACTAGTAAATTACGCGTAATTTATGTAAAATACGTAACAAATAAATTACATTGCCAACCCTGCCCCCAATAACGTCGCAGAGACCCTTGCCACGACCGGTTTCACTGCTTTATCGGACCTGTCTGCGTCTCGGACATTTGAAAACAATTTTTAAAGTGGGATACAACACTATTAGAAATCACTGAAGCAGTTTGGTAAAATTAAGACACTTATTTTCACGTATTCGAACCTTTTTCTAAAACCTATATTTTCGCTTTTCTTCGACTACTTTTAGTATCTTATCCATGGCTATGAGTACGAGCCGAATCGTTTGTTTTGTCGTCAAATATTACAGCAAAACTCTCAGTTGTTTCGTAATAATATACCACTGGTGTAAAGATGGAGATTTGATCGTTTTTCCAGTGATCACTCTGAACTTCACTTTGCAGAATAACAGTCCAGTTTTTAACGAAGTTCACATGCAGTAAAATAGAATTTGTATCTTGAAATTATACACGATGCTTTTCGGTAGCAATTCATTCTCTTTGGATTTTCTCGATGTAGTCATGAATTACAATTCTTAGTGTTAGCCAGGAACGTACGATACGAAAACAGAATGTGTCAGTTTTTTTTTAACAAGATCATTATTTTGCCATATGGCATACGTAACATTTTCATTTTCATCAGGATCAATAATTAAAGACTCCACACTTATTCCTTCCACTCCAAGACAAACATCACATTATTGAAGAATACAGCTGCCATTTTCTACGAACCATACTACTAATGGAAATAGGTCAATCATGATAGCGTTACAGGCTGCTCCTTTGAATTGTTGCAATGCAGTAGCAGCTAACCTAAAATTTGCACAATACACAAACACCTCCCTCGCAGGTTGCGGACTGACCCACTTTGGTCGAATACTATAAAATTTCGAGTGAACCATTCTTATGCTGGGATTGTTCTGTTTAAACAGTCCGTAAATTTCTTTGATAGAACGCGTAAGAAAACCTTTCGATTTTTTTAAACTTTTTATCCATTTTCGATCACTGTAATGACATCGCACTTATTGGGATTTTGTCTGGAGCATTCCAGTTCATCACTAACGTAATAGTTCAGTCTGTTTGTAGATCATAAGGATCTATTGGATGGCCGTTTCAAGTAAACTTAAAATGTGTGTGTTTCGTAATTCTAATTTCCATCTTAGATTAGATCGATTTAAGAAGACGGAGTAGTTGGAGGCTCATTTTACTTTTTCAGAGACCCATTTTGATCAAAATAATAAAAAGCAGCCAGAAAAACTTTTTATTCTTTACTTAATGAATGTGAACCACAAGCATCATTAAATTGTGGCACGTTCATTGTTTTCAGTATTGCCAACTATGACATCAAAGTTAACGAAACTTCGCTAACTTCAAAAGGCTGTAGTTAATTCACGAAGCATTGGTCGAAAATGCTATTTGGTGTGTTTATTATTTATGTAACGTTGAATCATCTGACAAAATTTTAGAATTTTAAATTATGGTGTTTTTGAGAAAGTGGTGCCCCAAAATGGCAATTTTTTAAAATTTTGACGATTTTTCGAATTTTTTCGACAAAACGGTTGCACACAGAAGCGATGCAATTGTTTTTTTCGGAAAGTGGGTAACTAGGTCTCACTAACCGTGAAAACAGAATTTTAAAATTTGAACCGGAAATGCTCGAAAACAACCTCGACTTTTCAGATAAACTGAGGTTCATTTCTTAACTTTTATACAGAAAGATAGGCATGCGCAAACCGAACTATAAGAAAATATAGTTTATTTATATCCCTATGTAGTGTTGTAAATAGAAAAAAAAAACGTTCGTATTTTCTCAGAAATTTACGCTTTTTTTTTAGAAAAAAAAACATTGCCTCTCGTTTTTTCTAAATTTCGTTTTTTTTTTCAAATAGTCATTTGTAATGCATCCTACGTCTATTTAAGTATGAAATATTTTTATGTAGGTGGAATCACCGTAAAATGCAACATAAATTAAACGCTAGATACTCATACGCTACAAATATTTTACAATTTATATGAATACCATACCTACTAACAATTCGGGTTTCAGCAGTTTTCATCAATATCAACTAAGAAATAAAAGTAGAAATGAAATTTTGTTTTTTCGTGAAAGCAGGCCTTAAATATGTGCGAAAATAATGTCACAAACACTATAAAATTCAAATAACTTGTGTAGAGGTAAAAACTAATACTAATTTGCCTAATAGTATTTTTTCTAAATATCATATATAAATAATTTCTCGACAAGATATATATGATATGCAGAGCCGGCTCTACCATACCTGAAACACGTGCATTTGCATGGAGCGGCAAGTTTGGAGGGTCCGGCAAACCCCGATATAAACTTTAAAACGTTATTTTTGATCATATCTTTAGCATTAAAGAATAGGCATTTTGCCTAACATCCGGTCTCTAGTTATAAGTATATTATTTAAATTAAATATTTCTTGTTGGAAACAGACTTCATGATGATGATAGTTACATTTACTAAGCTGACCTATTTGAATACTACATTCATAAATTATGTTTAGATTGCATTAGTTTAAGATTACATGGACAACGCTTAAAGCAAATGGTCGAATCAATCCGAGCACAAATTGCTTGATTGTTTTCAAATGCAAGAATTCAATTCTCGAATAGTAGCGAATATCTGTTCCATTTAGTAAGTTATCAGAGTTTTGATATGACTACTAGTCTTGTTTTTGTCAGAAACAAGTTCCTTATCATTGAAGATAGAAACAACTTTTTTAAATAATGTTAACAGATGTAGAAGAAAAATCAAGAAATAAAGATAAAATCACTAGTTGCATTGGAATTGCAAACCGATACATTGAGATTGAAGCTCGATATTGAATTTTATAAAAAGGATTACCATCTTTCTTCTGCAGGTGTGTTTGCTTTATCTTTCACTAACATAATAGATTAATATTTAAAGAAAAAAAACAGACACAACGGGATTGCATTTTTAGTATTTAAGCCTTTCTGAGTGCGACTACACTTACCCTCCCCTTCGTTTTTCATGCTGGAGTAGTATACTTAAAATCATGACTTTTAAGACTTGTTCTTTCTGGAGAAAGGGGGAGGCGGCAAATTATGCCATTGCACGGGGCGACAAATTGCCTAGGGCCGGTCGTGTGTATGATGATGAAAGTTAGTAGTTGATAATAATGGCACTTCTTGTATATGTATATACAAGACATGAATATAGGATGACTGAATTTGAAGTAATGCATGGTGCTTCAAAATTAATATTAGGGTTTTGAAACTTTGTAGTATCTATTACAATTAACTTACAATTATAAATATTATATCAAATAAAAGAGCAACTCAAACAGTTTTGTACGCACGCATGTACATGCATTGTTTCTTCTGTCTGCCGTTAGAAAGAGCAAGTAGCAAAGATGGAGACTAGAGAGCAGAAAGCTTTTTGTGTCTTAATAAAGACTGAATCTGTACAGTGCAACCGTCTGTGTGAAGAATATTAAGGAGACGCTTGCAACTGCGTCCTTATAATTTGCAGTTGCTACAGGTCTAAAGCCTACAGACTAACGGTTTACGTGCCAATTTCGCAAGTGAAATATTGTTGCATAACAATGAAGGTTTTCTGGATCGTGTCGTCTCCAGTGATAAATCGACATTTCACCTAAGAGCTAATGTGAACGCTCATAATGTTTGCATCTGGCCGTCAGCAAATCCTCAGGAGATGGTACAGTTGAAACGAGACTCCCCTAAATTGAATGTATTTTGTGCCATATGACGGAAGGTTTATGGGCCTTTCTCGTCTATCGGCTAGATGTGTAGCATGTGACGAATGAATCTCACATCGGACCCTTGTAGCAAAGACTGTTTGAGGTGCTCTTTTACTTGATGCATTGCTTATAATTGTACGTAAAATGTAATAAGTACCACGAAGACTTAAATTCCCGATATTAATTTTGAAACACCCTGCATTTCTCACCAACACTGTTAGAACTAAGATGTAAAAGGGAGAGAAAATTTTCCTTATAAAGTTATTGTTTACAACAACTATATTATTATTAGTCGAGACTATAACTACAACAACAACACGGGTTAGTAGTCAAAAAAAGTAATCAAATGTACACTAGGTGTCCAAAGTGGCACACACGGGTGTGTCACTTTTTAAATCCGCTCCTGTGTGGACACTAATTAAGATATCGGGATATTATTCTTGCCAAATATGGTTGGACCATAGTTTATCATATTAATTTCTTTTTCTTCTGGTGTCGAATTTCCTTCTCAAATTTCACCCGTCAAAAATTCGAGAATTTTCTAATTTCGAATTTCCTTTGCTCCTTTTTTCCCGGTAGCTACCTTCGTTGTAGACAGACCTCCTTAAGACTTACCAGATAGATACCTAACTGTTGACATCAATTTGACGGGCCTGCGCGTATTGCTATCAATTAGGGAAATTAAAACTTCCCTAAATTTGGGGAAAAAATTCGAGATTTTTGTTTATAAACCCGTACCTATACGTCCGAGTGCAAGTCAACTTACTCCAATCGAACATTTGTCCTTACTTAACAAACGCAAGTACAGATCGTTACAATGGGGTAATTAGGGGGCGCACGAAAAATTCGTATTTAGGTTCTAACCCTTGATTTTTCTAGTTTTTACCTTTTATATTTACCGTAATATATTTTTGGTTATTAGAAGCTTTGTTCCTTACATATCGCTATAATACTTGTAGGATATATTAGTGGTGCACCAATGTTTAATTTAAGATAGTTTGTGTCTGTCTGGTAGCAGTGTTGCCAGCTACAGAAAATTTTAATTCCAGATTTTAGGGGGAAATTTTGGGAAAGTTATCTGTTTTGTCTCTATTATTTCCCTTTTGTTGGCCACATCGGAACAAACGTACCAGTATCTGGAAGTCTCGTCTTTCCCTACACAACGCACTATGGAAAGTTTCAATAGGATAATTAGGGGAAGTACAGTTGAGGTTTACAGTAGACCTTGTTCTCTAATTGGAAAGATAACTGTGATTTTTTAAAGGTAGAATGATATATTTTTATTGACATGCTTACTTTATTAGATATCGTCACAATACTTGTAGGATATATTAGGGGATACCAAAGCTTATTTTAAGATAGTTTGTGTGTGTTCGATAGCAGTTTTGCAAGCTACAGAAAATTTTAATTCCAGATTTTAGGGGCAAATTTTGGAAAAAATCCCTTTTTGTTTCTATTATTTCCCTTTTGTTAGCTACACTCGAACAAACACACCAGTGTCTAAAAACTTCGTTCTTAGCCTACACAGCGTACCATAAAAAGTTTCACTAGAATAATTAGGGGAAGTACAGTTGAGGTTTATAATAAACCATGTTCTGGAAATGGTAAGAAAATGGTGAATTTCTGAGGTAGAATGATATATTTTTTTTAAAAATTTCGTGCTTACTTTGTTAGAAATCGCCATGATACTTGTAGGATATATTCTTGAAGTACTAAGGTTTATTTTCAGATAATTTTTGTCTGTCTGATTGCAGTGTTTCCAGCCAGAAAAATTAATTCCCGATTTTAGGTGAGAAATTCGGAAAATTCCCTTCTCCCCTCTATTATTACCCTCTTGCTGGCTACATTGAAACAAACGTACCACTACCTGAAAGCTTCCTCTTTGCCCTACAGAATGCACGATAAAAAGTTTCAATAGGATAATTAGAGAAGCTGTAGCTCCGGCATATTTGTTGATTTTTGCTTCTGAGGCGTAAGAAGTGTCAAAATTTCAGGTGTATGATGACAGAGAATTTTTTCTTTCCCTCTTTGAATGGGAGCCAGCGACTTCAGGATTTCACTGTACCTTGTCAAAACACCAAAGAATTTGTTTAGGTGTCTTGAATTCATATAACAGCAGTGGCGCTAGATACAAAGATAAATTGATATTATGTTAGGGATTTTTTTGTAAATTTTCACCCCTACATTTACCTCAATAATTTCCCACCCGTTGGGAACACTGCAATGCAACTTACACCAAAACATAGCCATTTCAATTTTCTAAAAAACAAGGCCCTAACCATATCGATCGAATGAACGGTTTTTGAGTAATAAGTCACTAACTGAAAATGTAGGAAAACGCCAAAAATGACCTGGGTCCGAAAGGAATAATCACACAATTTTGCTTGTATAGGTACAAAAAAACAAACGATTTGTAAGTTACGAGGGCTTCGACTCAAGTTCTGTTGATTATTTCAATAATCTGCAACCTAAATCAATAAATAATAGTTGCCAGAAAAAAAACCGACATTTGAAAAAAACATGAAAAAGAACAATGTTTTTTATTGAAAAAAAACTTCACAGAAAAAAACCGTTTTTTTACAACACTATCCCTATGTACATTCATGTCCAAAATTATTGTCGCATATCTATAGCAGACTTCTTGCAGGAATATAATTTGATAATGATTATGCAGGTTACTTTTAATACTGATACTATGTATATAATCGGGAAATGTATATTTGTGTCAAATTTCATAGAAAAAGAATTATAAATATGAAACTTAGAATGAGTAAAACAACATGTTGCTAAATGGACAAGAAAATTTTGTTTTCATTTTATTGCTTTTATTTACTGCTCTTTTGACATAAAGTTTGCTACATACATGTTTTTGCCAATTATACACACACTAACATTATAAGACATACCGGGCAAATTCGTTATCAAATTGTATTCCTAGAAAAACATATTTATAGACATGCGACAATAATTTTGGACATGAGTGTACATACCACAACAAGAATTATAACTCTGTCTGTCTTTATAGCTAATCGTGGGGCTCCGAAGTTGACCAATTTCCATTTTTTCTAAAATTCATAAATTGTACTTCATTTTTGATGGTACATTACTTGGCGGGATTTTTTTTCGAGAAAACAAAACAAAAAAATACGAGTCCCTTAAAAACATGTCTATTTGCTATAAAAACGTTTCAGCAATATCTGAGATAGTTACGGTACACGCTCTACCTGAACTGAAATGGAAGGCACTTTTTTCTTATTAGAAATGCCTATTAGACCGGATAGTGGAGACTATTGTATTAATAGAAAGTTGAGACACTATAATATTAATAAATTTTCATAAAACTAGGCACTAACTATACATTTAAATAGGAAGAATGGGCCAAATAAAATTTACTTTAGGCAGCCTGTTACACCTCAAAATAAATGAACTTCTGTTCTTTATAGTATTTCTAATGTAAAGAAACGATATTGATCGATTTGGTGCTTTATTTATGCATTTCGGACAAAAAAAAAAGAACAGGACTTAGTGTACGAGGCAAAGGTTCGAGAAAACGATCCGCCCAAGAAAAGAAGAAAATTCCAGGCGGGAGCTCATGTGGTTCGGATTTCACGTTAACCAGTAGGTCCACGTCTCATATAGCCTTGCTGCTGAACGGGACATTAATCTCAAAATCAATTCAACTCAAAAAAGAAAATATATTCAGGCAGATAAAAGAATTCGCCACACAGAATTTTGAAACTTTTGAAACTGTTGAATAATGTTGGATTTGGCCCATAATTCCGTCACGGAATGATAATGTCAGTAGTATGGGCCCCACTTGGCCGAAGTTTCAACTTTGACCCCGACATTTGTGACGTCATAGGTCAATGCCCTTGGCCCGGGGTCAATGACCTAGGGGTACTTAGGACCACTCTCTCTAGATTTTGGCAGGAATATGTTGGCCCACCACCTTAATTTTGGCAGGGGTATTTAGGACCACCCCCTTACAATTTTGGAAATTGCCAAATCTAAAAATTTGCTATGGTAGGCTAGGACCATAGTATGTACTCTATTAGTATTGGGGGTCTATGTCGTTCCCTTTTATGGGTAAAAAATTGCCAAAAGTCAAATTTCGGGTTTTTTGACCTAATTTATCGCCTTTGATGAGGTGTTATTACCCTATATAGTTATATAGGCGTATACGGGGGTCCATTACCTTTCATAAGACATCGGTATATTGATGCATCCTCTGAAAATTTTTGGAGGGGTACTTGGCCCACCCCTTAAGCTTTGGAAATTCCCCTATTTAAACATTTGGTATCATAATATAGGACCCTAATATATATCACTATAAATTTGGGTGGTCCATCTCGTTCCCTTTTAGGAGTACAAAATTGCCAAAATATAAACGTAAGCAATACGTAATACCACGTGTTTGGTTTAGACCTAAGTTATCCCCTTTGATGAGGTCCTATTACCTTATATGTTTATATGGTCATGTATAGGGGTCAATTATCTTACATAAGACATAGGTATAGAATTCAGTTTTAAGTTTTGTTTAATATTTAAAAATCTTGGTTTCGTTCAACATTTTTTACTCACTGATAATATGATCGTTTATTTGTTAATCGAATAGTTAAAAACCGGATGTTTGACGGTTAACCGTGAAACGTGAAGTTATTTTAGTTGAAATTTTTGGTTGGAAATTTTTTTGTTTGAAATTTTTTCGTTTGAAAATTTTTGTTTGTAAAAAATTTTTGTTTCAAAATTTTTAGTTTCATAATTTTGTTTGAAATTTTTCGTTTGAAATTTTTGTTTTAATTTTTTTTCGTTTCAAACTGAAATTTTTTCTTTGAAATTTTAGTTTGGTAAATTTTGGTTTGAAATTTTTTCGTTTCAAAATTTTTGTTTGAAATTTTTTTGAAATTTTTTTGTTTGAATTTTTACTGTTACATTTTTCAACCAATTTAAGGAAAATGAATCACATTTTAGATGTGTTAATTTGAATGTCGTAATAAACTAATGAGTCAACAGTATGTTGCCATGATCAGAATCGCGATACTATATGTCGTAATTATTGATGTGTAAGGAGAAAACGTGAATAATGTCACAACCAATCAGATTGTTTCTTACATCACGTTTCGGCTCATGATACATGATGAAAGCTTTGTTTTCATTGGTTCTCCGTGATGTCATTTATTCATTTCCTTGTTTTTGATTGGCTGATAGTGATGTCACTTTATAGTTGAACACGTTTCTGACCTAAATATAATTCTATTTTTCATTTTTCAAGTCCTATTTCCACGAAGATCGTGAATGAAGGAAGGTGTACCTCTTGTGTCAGCGTGACTTTACTCCGTTCACTGGATTTGAGGTAAGTTATTAAGACTATCAACCGCGTTACTTAATATCCGTGGAGTGTTTCTTAAAACGTATTACGCATGAGGATAACATTGTTGTTACTGTTTTATTTTAGCGTGAAATATTTAGTCTATGAGAGAGCAAATGGAAGAATTAGTGGGAGTACCCTCATTTACTTGACCGAAGATCGAATTACGAATCCCACAGATTAGAAGTAACCACGAGAAAATGATATCATTTGTTGATTTTGGTCTAGCATCCCTTGAGCAGTGAGGCTAGGAATACAGCTTAATGTTGAATCTGAGCGCATACTGGGTGTTGAACCCGGGCCAGAGGTGCGTAACGCTAACCACTTAGCTATGAGGAAGCTCAGTTTCTGAAAGTTACCATTAACGTATACAAAATTTTAGTTTTTCAAAAAACTACGCACGAATTTGTTCCCCTACAACGTGCCTTTTAATATTGAGACGTGGACCTTCAGTTTAATGTGGGATCTGATCTCCCGCCGACAATAGAATTCGAGTATTCCTTGTCTTAGCTTAAAAAAGCAGCCGCATGAGATTTTGTTTTCGTTTCATGTTCGCCATACGTTTCAAAGTTCAGTGTGAGGGGGAAAATGCTTACTACAATGATTCACTTAGCACAGTTAGAAAAACAATTTCATTCATTCTTTTTATCACTACAGAAACTTAGATCAGTTACATGTTGATATTGGTCCCAGGTTTGATTTCCAGTATGACTACAATAATTTTTTAACAGTAGAACTATTTGAGATATGATAATTCTTTTAGGATTGATCGTGTAGTAATTTTGATACCGTTAAGCGATCTCTGAATTCAACTTTAATTTGTGCTTTTTTCTTTCTGGTTTTAGGTATTTGTTTCTTTGCCTATTATTTTGTTTTACCTTACTTTTTCCTATTTGAATATGGCTACTTCTGGCTTTACTGTCTTGCGAGAAATCAATAGACATTATCGGCGTTTTAATCTTGAAGGACGAATTCTTGAAATTCAAATCAATGCTCCGACCAGTGACACCGATATTGTTGATTGTTTTCAGACCTCCTTTCAAAAGACGTTGGATTATATATTGGAAAATATCGACGAATCATCGATGGTTGGATTATCGATTTTATCTCACGATGAAAAGAACAAGCCGTTTTATTTATCTTTTCGGCGTGCAAGTAATTTCACACTGGAAACTTTATGGGCTTCCTTTGATCGCATCCTTCAATGTAACGATAGTTTTCTCATGAACGAACCGTTCATTGTACATTTTCATCATGTGGATGTACCCCGTGGATTTGGAATGGTGCGTCGAGGTCTTTTATCAAGCGACGAGTTACTAAAACGCAAGAATGGCATTTTACGAGTAAAAAAACACCGACAAGAAATGTTTGGCTTATGCAATTGTGATTGCTATTGGCCTAAAGAAATATAAGGATACGAACAAGAAACTGTATAGACAACATCAGAACGTGAGGAAGTGTGTTGTTCTCCCTGACGTACATGAACTTTTGTCCAGATCATCAGTGTATTTAGATCATGGGGGATCCGTGGAAGAATTGCGACAATTGCAACGCTACTTGACCGATTATAAACTTACCGTATACACCAGCTTTTCCAGAGAGGATATTCTGTATGAAGGGCCTGGTGGCGAAGATAAAATTCCGATCAATTTAATGTGCCTCAATTCTCATTATGACATCATCACGTCATTAATGTCCGTTTTTTCTACTGTGTATTATTGTGTTGCATGCCACAAAAATATAATAACAGGGATAGACACGTCAAGAACTGTTCGGCCATGTGTGAAAAATGTTTGCAGAAACCGCCATGCAGCAAGACCAATACGGAGAGGCAGTGCCTAGAATGCAATCGTGAATTTTATGGTGAAACATGCTATACAAATCAATGACTGTACCATATCATAAGGGCCAGCCAGTATGCAAGATGGTAAAACAGTGTTCCAAATGTCTACGCATTAATTCTTTTATCCGTACAGGGGAAAGAGAACATCATTGTACAGATTATTTTTGTAATGTGTGTCATAAACACGTTACGTCTAACCACCAATGCTACATGAGGCCTGATACAACTCAATCAAAACCTGGAGTTCCATCAGTGTTACATGCCAAGAAGGCTATGATTGTCTTCTATAATATCGAAGCCACACAGGGTACTTTCTTTGAAGACACGTTCATTCAGAAGCCCAATTTACTGGTGGCCCAACAATTATGTTACAAATGTGTCCAAGATGAAGATATACATCATTCGTGTGTAGTTTGTGGACAGCGGGAACATATTTTTCAAGATGATCCGATGTATGCCTTTCTTGTGTATCTACATCAACTACGATCCAACATCAAACTTATTGTATATTTGGCACATAACTCTAAGGGATGTCATGGTCATTTTATTCTCTAATCTTTAGTGGAAGAACATGAATTGAAAGCTACTTTGATCTTGAACGGAGCAAAATTTTTAAGCATGAAAGTCAATCACTTATCGTTTATTGACTCCTTAAGTTTCATGCCATTGGCTTTAAGTAAATTATCCAAGGCATTTCATTTACCAGCGACCAAAGGATATTTTAAACACTTTTTTTAATACTGCTGCAAATCAAGCGTATGTGGGAAAATTACCGGACATCCATTATTACGGTGCAGATGAAATGAAAGTGGATGAACGAGAGAAATTCATAACATGGTACAACGAACACCAGAACGAAACGTTTATTTTCCAAGAAGAATTGGTGAACTATTGTGTCCAGGACGTTAATGTACTTCGAATGGCTTGTATATCTTTCATGACCACTTTTGAACAAGAAACTCAAGTTAATTCTTTCCTGGAGGCTATCACTTCGGCGAGTGCGGCAATTTAGTATTTTGACGAAATTTCTTAAAACCCAATACTATTGGCATTCTTCCTGCACGAGGATACCGTCACAGAAATAATCAGTAACGGATTGCTTTCCAGTGGCTTGCCTACATGGAAGAAAAAGAGGGACATTCAATTATACATGCAGCAAGAGGAAAAGATGTTTATGTTGCTGGTTTTCATCTGGAAGGTTACTACAAACATCCCGACACTGAAGAGGAACACGTGTATGAATTTCAAGTCTGTAGGGTCCATGCCTGTCCTCTCTGTGTCCCTACAGGCCGTGATCAGCCCATTTATGAGAACTCCGAAGAAACTATCAACTATCGCTGCGAGAGAACACAGCGTAAAATGAAATTATTACGATCCATGGGATATAAAGTACATGAAATGTGGGAATGTGAATTTCGTCAAGTGTTAAAATCCAATCCAGCATTGGCCTTTTCTTTAAGCACACATCCTTGTACTAATAAGACACCGTTAATTTCAAGAGACGGCTTCTATGGTGGGCGTGTTAATGCCGTTAAACTGTAGTACGTCGCAAATGAAAATGAAGGCGAAGAAATTCAATATTTGGATATTGTTTCACTGTATCCGTATGTGAATAAATGTGGACGGTATTCAATAGGACACCCACGAATTTACCTACAGGGAGATCCAAATATGCCCGCCATTCAAGATGTCAATGGTTTAGTGAAGTTAAAAATTTTGCCTAGCAGAAATGTCTTTCACGCAGTACTCCCATTACGCTCAAATAAGAAGTTGTTGTTTCCACTTTGTGCTGCCTGTGCCACAGCATTAATCAAGATTCTGAATGTACACATTCCGACAGTGAACGAAGTCTAACAGGAACGTGGGTGTCCTATGAAATTCAAAAAGCCATTGAACTTGGGTATCAAGTAATTGAAATTTACGAAATTTGGGATTACGACATTACCGTATATGATCACGCAGCGACCATCAGAGCCCACTATAGAACCAGAAGTATTTCTTGGTTCAATGTCAAATGAACTGGAATCAATTGGACCAAAAGCATACATTAAAAAATTCGTGTCTGGTGTCCCAAAACAGTACGCTTTAAAAATCTACGACGCCGACGCGAAATGAACCAGTTATGTATGCAAAATTCGCGGATTCACACTCGATTATACAGCAAGCCAAAAGCTAAATTTCAATAGTCTGGAGCAAATGATCGTTAATCAATCCAGTGAAAAAAATCTCCATTAGCATGCCACACAAAATTTACAGAACCCACGATCATAATCTTGTCACAAAACCTGAAGAAAAGAAGTACAGTTTCAACTATAAAAAACGTCGATTAGTACCAGATACATACGAAACATTACCCTATGGATATAAAAAAGCCAAAACAGAATAACAGTCATATTTTTCCCTAATCCCACCAACATCACCTCCCAAAGACGGACAAAGAGACAACCGCAACACGAGATATGCTTCAACGCCACAGCGGAAAAAATTTCAAGTCACATCACCTTACAGAAACCAGTGGAGAAAAAAAAGGAATTCAGGTACGTCACATTTGTTTTTCTTTTCTCACCTCACTCTCTCTTGATCAGTTTATGTTCTTGTTAGATGTTAATAATCTGTTTTTCTTCTTTTACAGGAAACAAATAAATATTACCACGTATATTCACATGTTTTATTTTCTCTTTACAGAATTTGTAATCACAGACACATCTTTCTTTGAAGAAAAATAAATGCACACAGACATGGAGAAAAAAGAAATTCTGTATTTTATTTCGTATGCTAAAAATACATGTGAAAAAGTAATTCTGCATTTTATTTGACATCCTAAAATCAAATTCTTTTCTGTACTGCGATTTCAATTTTCTTTTTCTGAATCAGTTTACCGGAAAAATAAAATTTCTGAAAATAATATTTTGCGGGGAAAAAAATCAAACTAAATTTTTGTTTCAGAACTTTTTCGTGTACGAAACAGAATTATCTTTAAAAAAGTCAAAAATAAAATTTTGTTAGAGATTTTTTTTGTTGTACGAAACAAAATTCGCTTTCAGAAAAGTTTGTGTGTACGAAACAAAATTGTTTTCAGAAAAAAATTTTGTGTACCAAACAAAATTGTTTCAGAAAATTTTTGTGGCCGAAACAAAACTGTTTCAGAAAAATTTTTGTGTACAAAGTTTGGTTTCAGAAAAATTTGTGTACGAAACAAAAATCAGTTTTCGTCACGAAACTGCTCCGACTAAATGAATGATTCATTCTGATAGTGTTGGCAACACTGAAAAATCCCGCAACCATTGTTACTGATTCATTGTTGTTACAGCGGACACAACTAGACTCGAACCAACAATCCTATAGGTCTGATTCATCTCTAAATACAGCCAACGAAACAATAAGGTTATGTATATACGTTTCCCTGCCAACGCTTAGCAGTAAGTCAGCAAGGTTCCCTTCAAGGTCAAAGTCGTACACGAAGTAAAAAAAAATAACACAGAGCTCCTTTTCTATGTGAAACATAAACCTAGTGTGAGAACTGCTCGCACCGAAATGTGTAATGTAACATAATCTGTTTAAATCTGCTGGTCTTCTTTTCATACGCAAAACTGCTCCGACTAAATAAATCGATTCATTCTGATAAAATATAATTTAGTGTTGGCAACACTGAAAAATCACGCGACCATTATTACCGATTCATTGTTGTAGTATTGCTAAGGCACTGAGTTATAGCGAACACAACTAGACTCAAACCATGAATCCTAAAGGTCTGATTCATCTCTAAATACAGCCAACTAAACAATAAGGTTATGTTTATACGTTTCACTGCCAACGCTTAGCAGTAAGTCAGCAAGATTCCCTTCAAGGTCAAAGTCGTACACAAAGTAAAAAAAAATAACACAGAGCTCCTTTTCTATGTGAAACATAAACCTAGTGTGAGAACTGCTCGCACCGAAATCGCTCGTAACAATCTGTTTAAATCTGCTGGTCTTCTTTTCATACGCAAAACTGCTCGCACAGAAAATTAAAAACTTCTCAATGGGGCATGGTGGCTCAGCGCTTATTTCTGATGTGTGAGGTCTCTGCTTCAATCCTCAGTCAAGTAAGTCCATGTTTCCCCCTGTTTCGTCCTATCATTTCTCATCATCGTTTCGCTTAGCCTCAAGGGTACGTTAAACTAAACATTTCCTGAAAATAACACCAAGAATCGAACTCGGACTATTGAAATGTCTATAACATAGTAATCAACAAATTAAAATTTCTCAATGGAGTACGGTGGCTCAACGCTTGTCTCTAATGTGTGAGGTCTCTGCTTCAATCCCTAAAACGGAACAAGGTGGACCATCCAAATTTATAGTAATCTATATTAGGGTCCTATACTATAATACCAAATGTTTAATGGGCAATTTCCAAACTTAAAAGCGTGGGCCAAGTTACCCCTCCTAGAAATTTTAAAGGGGTGCACCAATGTACCTATGTCTTATGATAGAGAAAGGACACCTATACATGACCATATAACCATATATGGTAATAGGACCTCATCCAAGGGGATAACTTAGGTCAAAGCCAAACACATGGTACAACGTATTGCTTACGTTTATATTTTGGAAATTTTGTACCCCTAAAAGGAAACATGGTGGACCACCCAAATTAATCATGATACATATTAGGGTCCTATACTATGATACCAAATGTTTAAATTGGGAAATTTCCAAAATTTAGGGGGTGGGCCAAGGTACCCCTCCTAAAATTTAAAGTGGTGCATTAATATACCCATGTCTTACGATAGGGAATGGACACCTGTATTCGCCCATATAACTATATAAGGTAATAGGACCTCATCAAAGGGGATAAATTGGGTCAAAAACCAAACACGTGGTTGTACTAAAATTTGGCAATTTTGTACCCCTAAAAGGGAACAAGGTGGACCACCCAAATTTATCGTGATACATACTAGGGTTCTATACTATAATAGCAAATTTTTAAATTGGTCAATTTCTGAAAGTAAAGGGATGGGCCAAGGTACCCCTTCCAAAATTTTCAAGGGATGCATCAATATATCAATGTCTTATGAAAGGTAATGGACCCCTGTATACGCCTATATAACTATATAGGGTAATAACACCTCATCAAAGGCGATAAATTAGGTCAAAAAACCCCGAAATTTGACTTTTTCGCAATTTTTTTACCCTTAAAAGGGAACGACATAGACGCCTAATACTAATAGAGGTACATACTATGGTCCTAGGCTACTATACCAAATTTTTAGATTTGTCAATTTCCAAAATTTAAAAGGGGGTGGTCCCAAGTACCCCTGCCAAAATTTAGGGGGTGGGCCAAGGTACCCCTGCTAGAATCTAGAGGGGGTGGTCCTAAGTGCTCCTAGGTCATTGACCCAGGCCAAGGTAATTGACCTTTGAGCTATGACGTCATAAATATTGGGGTCAAAGTGCAAAGTGAGACAGGGTGACCCCCTTACTACTATGTCATGGTAATTGTAACATAAGGCAAAATAAATTATTTAATATGTACAGTGGACTCTTTTTAATTCGAAGTCCAAGGGGACACGAAAAAACTTCGAATTATCCAAAATTCGAATTATCCATCAACATTCATTTTCACATATATAACAACAAACAAACCAAAGTACGGTGCATCAAAAACATATTCATATGGTGTAGACTTTACCTTTAAAGCAGCTTATTATTTACTAAATTTGGTTATAATAATTACTAAAAAATTACTAAATTTGGTTATAAAAAATCACTAAATCTAGTTACAAAAGCAAAAAATCACTCAATCTAACAACATTTAACAAGAATGAACAATTGCATTTTAAACTCTAATACATACTCTTTTAAATGTCGTTTGAATTATCAAAATCGGATAAAAAATAACGAATTTAGCATTTTGCCGCCTGTATTTATACAACCCAACACAGCACAGAAGGTTTGTCCACACACACATTTACAATTCAGTTTGCTTGAGAGAAGGAATAGCATATATGTACATGAGATTTACGATCATTCTCCTTCTTTCTTTCTTTCTTAGCATGGGAACGTGACTTGCTTACATCATCATACACTCATCCACACTCACATTCTCTTCAGTCAACCGGAGCAGCAACAACATTTTTTCTTTCTTTTTAGTAGTCAAGCAGTATATGGAAAGTGTAGTAATAACAACACCAAAACTGTCACGTCACGTTAGATAGTCACGTTATGCAGTTACAATTTTCTCTCTCTTCACAGTCGAAAAATTTTTAAACTTTTTTAAACTCCTTAGTTGTAACGTGATGATTTTTACTTTCACGTGACAAACAGGATTGGAAACTAATTCTTTTTATCATGTTTTTCCAGAATTGTTAAGATTACGAATTAAGCTCTGAAATTATTACGAATGAATTAGTACCAAATAAGGTAAATATGATAATTTTTTGGAAACGATAACCAACCCTGTTTTAATGGCGTACTCGAGGGATGTTATTTTTTTAAGTCGTTATAACTTTGTTGTTTATTAACCGATTTTCAAAATTCAAACGACATTCGACAGAGAAAGAAAATTGCCATTTTCTGAATGTATTGTGAGTTGCATACCTCTAAGGATACTATTCCGAATTTGCTATAACTTCATCAAATATTAACCGATTTTCAAAATTCAAACGGTAAATGGTTTCTATTTTCTTATAATTTTTTTCTAACGCGTTACTGGTTGTCTATGTCTAAGGATAAAATTATAAAAAATCAAAAATCTTCACTATGTAAGAATGTATTAAGGAAATGTAAACAGGACATAAATACTAGACTACAAAACAATTATTTTCATGCATTACTGGTTGCCTATGTCTAAGGATAAAATTACAAAAACAACTTTTATGACTTAAAAATATAAATTTACCTAAAACTAAACTATACATAAAAGTTAATTAAATTTACCTAAAACTAAACTATACATAAAAGTTAATTAAATTTACCTAAAACTAAACTATACATAAAAGTTAATTAAATATGACATAAAACTAAACTAAACTATACGTAAAAGTTAATTAAATATGACCTAAAACTAAACTAAACTATACATAAAAGTTAATTAAATTTACCTAAAACTAAACTATACATAAAAGTTAATTAAATTTACCTAAAACTAAACTATACATAAAAGTTAATTAAATATGACATAAAACTAAACTAAACTATACATAAAAGTTAATTAAATATGACTTAAAACTAAACTATACATAAAAGTTAATTAAATATGACATAAAACTAAACTAAACTATACATAAAAGTTAATTAAATATGACCTAAAACTAAACTAAACTATACATAAAAGTTAATTAAATATGACATAAAACTAAACTAAACTATACATAAAAGTTAATTAAATATGACATAAAACTAAACTACACATAAATACATAAAAGTTAATTAAATATGACCTAAAATTAAACTACACTATATAAAAGTTAATTAAATTTTACCTAAACTAAACTATACATAAGAGTTAATTAAATATGACCTAAAACTAAACTATACATAAAGGTTAATTAAATATGACTTAAAACTAAACTACACATAAATACATTTTAACTATATCTTATAATGCCCCCAAGCTAATGTACTTACACCACCCTCTAATATATATCTTTTATCATCATTCGAATCTAAAGCTAATTTATTTACAGCTATGGTATACACATCATGCTTACAACTTCGAATTAGATATATATTTTTATGTTTTTACATCATTGAATAGGGTTTGCTTATAATCATCAAATTGTAATTCTTTTGATACTACACATTTTGTTATTCCTTTTGCTTTTTCTTCTCTTTATTTTCAACTTTAAAGGCATACATCTTTGATCTTAACCCAATAAATTCTGTCATTATTTTACCATTGTTTTCATCCTTCATCTTTCCTAATACTTTTTTGTTTACTAATGGTATTCCATATTGATTATCCTTTCCATATTCACTTGTATCAAATAAATCAACCATTTCTTTTAAGTCTTTGTAGAAATCATCTGTATTAATTTCATATATAAAACTATCAGTATCCATATAACATAACCCTATATCAATATCATATTTAGGTTTCATAATGTTGTAATGGAAGTCATACATTAATAATTTTGACAAATCTAGCACACTCATACCAACATATATAGGTTTGTTGAAGGTCAATTTTTCTTTTTTCATATGTATCGCACACAAATCTTCAGTAAATATTGTTCTATAATCAAAGTTCGGTTTCGCTATTAACTTTTCCACCCTCATTGGATCACATTCTAAAGTAATTGATGGCCTCTTTCTAATGTTTTCCATTGTTTTACCAAATACACTATTATTCATTAACTTGTAAAAATCTTTCTCGAAATTATTCTTAGCTTGTGTTCTCATATTTGTATTTAGATCAATATATTCCTTTAACCAGTTTGATTGCTTGAACTCTAATAATCGGTGAATTTTCTTTAATATCATTCCAAGTGACATATATAATTTTAAATTTCTATAGTGAATAACATATCTTTCTTTATTGTAAAGCGTTGTTAATAATTTTGATTGTTTCGATCCTGGTGGGCACATATTTTCTGAAGCTAATGGTAGATCTGTATGTTTATCATGTAAGTATTCTGGATATTCTAAATCAACTTCTAATATGTAACCAGTTTCTGAATTATCTGGAATATTCATTATGTTTATGTAAGGTTGAACCCATTTAAAGTCTTTGTAAGGCATGTATTGACTCATTGCCCATCCATATAAATTATTTGCATCTAGATAAGCTAAATACTTTGAAGGTTCGTCTTTGTTATAACTTTTCATATACTTATTATTTGCTTTTACATACCTCTTACTACATTGTGAAATTCCACCTCTTATACCTTTTTCAATCATTAATATTTTGTCATAGTCAGTTAACATTTCTAGTTCGATTTTAGTCACCTTTAACATTGAATCCCACGATAAACCAGGAGCAGTGAAATACCAAGCAGGATCTAAACCATATGCCTTTAAACACACATCTCTAAAATTTTCAAATACATCGGCTAATATTAATACATCTGTCCTGTTATAAAGTTCTGTATATTCACCTAGATTTTTAATATTGAATGACTTCCAAACATTTTTCGCATGCTCATAATCTTCATCACTGATGTGGGTGTTAGTAAGTTTATTAAAGAACATTTCTTTTGAAGGTAGTTTTGTTTCTTCTAATCTTTCAATTGAGTCAATATAATCATATGGGTACACACCTTTTTTAATTACTAAATCTAATAAATCATAAGTGAAATACTTTGACGTTTCTCTATATTGTTCTTTTGTAAGGTTATTTGCTAGTTCTGCTAAACCCCTTGACATAAACCTAAATGAATCTAGAAATCGTAAATTAATTCCATTCTTTTTATCAACCTTCACATATTTCGAGTATGTTATATATTTTTCTTCATTGTTTGCAATTAGTTTTATTTCATTCTTATCATAAGCAAGTTCTTTAACAAATAGGTGAGTATCATAACCACTTAAATTGTGAATAAATACTGGAATGAAATTAGGATTTCGATAGCTTAAGTTACAATAACTGTGAGCTGCACCTCTAAACTTTCCAGTTAAATGATCATGATCTCTTACTTTTGCTTTATTTATATTTATATTTTTCAAACATTTACCTAATTCATGTTTCCATTCTTCTAATTTTCAACCATGCTATCATTATTTTTAGCGAATTTTATTTTCTTATTTAACACATTTATTTGTTTTTCAATTGCGGGTGGTAAATCATTGAAGTTTTTCTCACATATATGACAACTATTGGAATTATTATATAACTCTTCCTCATCTTTAGTTAGGTTATTCATTTCAACTCTTTTGTTATATATTTTCTTTATTTCTATTGCTTCTTGTTTTAACTGCTCCACAAACACCTTTGCAGCATCTAAACCAATATAACTAACAGGCCTTTTATACACACCATTTGAGTATTTGATGTAATAACAGAAACTCATTGGTAAATGCTTTTGATACTTCACAGTTTTAGAACAATTATGGTCTACATCCATTTTACATAACAAGCATTCAAAATCGGCATATATCGCAAATGGTACCCTCAATGATCTATTATAATTATGAAATTGTATTTGATTGCTATATGGTTTTGGAAGTTCTATTCTAACAGATTCATGCTCCTTACAATATAGTTCATGTTCTTGTAATTGTATCTCATTTCTAAAATGTCTTGTTAAACACCTATTACAAAAGTATAATTTTTCCTTATGCTTTGTTACTTGACTTCTTATTAATCTTGATAAATCCTTTATCCAACAAAAGTGATCATTATTTTCATCTTTTACATATAATAAATTGGTGTGTTTATCCTGCTTATTTTTTGTGATTTGAAGTGGGTATATATTATATTCATCATCATAGGTATACACGTTAATGGATATGTTACTTCTTTTTTCAAACTTTACTATATCTTTTAATTGTACAGGAAATTCAATACCCTTACAATATTTCTCTTGTAATTCATCCACAATTTCTGTATAGTTTGAAGGCCGTTGAGGATGTGATTGGTAATCTATAGGTTTTAAATAACATGCAATAGAATATAAGAAACATTTATTATCTTTATTTTGAACATTAATCACTGCTTTTTTATCTTTAATTGGTTTAGGAAGGTCAATATAGGAAGAAGCTCGTAATGGTACATATTTATTTAATCTGATTTCTAAATATTTAATTTGATGTAATGACCATCCTGAACCTCTTCCTTGAAATTCCTCCATCTCTCTACATAGTTTTTGTTTAGCATTGGTTATATATTCATCTAAGTCAGTTGATTGTAATATTCTTTCATTCATAGTTTTAAAATTGCGTTCTTGTACTTCTTTATCTTTAATATAATCACAAATGAATACAAGGTTGACTTTTAATGGGTGATGCTTTAATTCTTCCTTGATTTTATTAATAACTACTTTCCCACTTATATTTAAAAACTTCACCGGATCTTTATATCCTCCTATGTTTTCGATTGTGATAGTTTGTAATCGTTTCCGTATTGCTGTTTCCTTTGTTTGTACTTTAATTGGTATTCGTTGCGGTTTGGATTCTTCAAAAACATCTTGTTTAAATGGAAATATGTTTCTAATTTGTGATCTGTTTTGTTCATCTTCATATTTTATAATACGGTCAATAAGTTCAGCCTTTCTTAATTTAGAATAACCTTTTATCCCCTTCCTTTTACAATGTTTTTTAATTCATCAACTTTCATTGTGTATATAACTTTCAATTCATCTGGTTCATTTTGGTATTGTTCGATTTTTTGATTAATTCACTCTTATTTAAATAACTATAGCCGCGGATTTTCTTGACTTTACATATTTGTTTTAGTTTTGTAATTGACATCTCCTTCATCTCCTCACCAGTAAAATTAACATTATTCATACTCATTTTATATGGAAAAACACTATCATAATTTTATATTCACTAAATTTTTTAATTCATTTTCATATTTTTATACCAACATTAGCAACTTATTTTTCTAATACAGCTGTTAATGTCGACATAAAAAAATGATACAGTGTTTTTCCATATAATAACACACATTATATGAAAAAACACTGTATCGTTTTTTATATTCACCAGATTTTTTAATTCATTTGCATAATATTTTTCATGTTTAAACAAATTAAATTACATTACTACATTTATAATATTATATTATTTTTATTTATTTATTATGCAAATTATTAAACCCTAACCATTTAATAAACTCTAATTATTTAATTATTATGCAAATTATTTATTTAATTATTATGCAAATTATTAAACCCTAACCATTTAATAAACACTTTATTACCTTTTATGAAAATATTTATAAAAGTTAAACACATTAAATTACACTGCAACATTTATAATATTATATTATGTAAATTATTAAACCCTAACCATTTAATAAACCCTAATTATTTAATGAACACTTTATTACCTTTTATGAAATAATATTTATAATATTATATTACTTTTATTTATTTAATTATTATACAAATTATTAAATCCTAATTATTTAATAAACACTTTATTACCTTTTATGAAATAATATTTATAATATTATATTACTTTTATTTATTTAATTATTATACAAATTATTAAATCCTAATTATTTAATAAACACTTTATTACCTTTTATGAAATAGCCATAAAAGATAAAATTTATAATATTATATTACTTATTATGCAAATTATTAAACCATAACCATTTAATAAACACTAACCATTTAATAAACAATTTATACCTTTTATGAAATAACATTTATAATATTATATTACTTTTATTTATTTAATTATTATACAAATTATTAAACCATAACCATTTAATAAACACTAACCATTTAATAAACAATTTATACCTTTTATGAAATAACATTTATAATATTATATTACTTTTATTTATTTAATTATTATACAAATTATTAAACCATAACCATTTAATAAACACTAACCATTTAATAAACAATTTATACCTTTTATGAAATAACATTTATAATATTATATTACTTTTATTTATTTAATTATTATACAAATTATTAAATCCTAACCATTTAATAAACACTAACCATTTAATAAACAATTTATACCTTTTATGAAATAACGTTTATAATATTATATTACTTTTTTTTATTTAATTATTATACAAATTATTAAATCCTAACCATTTAATAAACACTAACCATTTAATAAACAATTTATACCTTTAATGAAATAATCATAAAAGATAAAATTTATAATATTATATTACTTTTATTTAATTAACTATTATGCAAATTATTAAATCCTAACCATTTAATAAACACTAACCATTTAATAAACAATTTATACCTTTAATGAAATAATCATAAAAGATAAAATTTATAATATTATATTACTTTTATTTAATTAACTATTATGCAAATTATTAAACCCTAACCATTTAATAAACTATTTATACCTTTTATGAAATAATCATAAAATATAACATTTATAATATTACATTACTTTTATCTATCCAACTATTATGTGAATCATCAAACCCTAACCATTTAACAAACACTTTATTACCTTTCTTTCTCAATATTTTTTGAACCAAATACTCATCCTTATATTTAGTTTTCAATAATTCTGGTTCATAAAATCTTCCTTTAACTTCTTCATTGTTTAAATCTTTAATTTTATATGTTGGTGGATTAGATGGTATAACCTCGTTAATAACAAACACTTCTGCTGACCAATTTGGTGTATAACCTTTGTCAAACAATCCTTTAATTTTACTTATACGAACATGATCACCTAATTTGTATTTAGGTTTAACACGTTTATATTCTTTCTTATACACTTTATTCAATATCACATGCTCATTTTTCTTATTCACTTCTACAGGTTTCACACCAATTGTTCTATGTACTTTGTTATTATATTCATCAACTAAACCTTGCAATATTTTTAACCACTTATAATTACCTTGAACAGTAAATTTTTTCCACATATTTTGTTTAAGTGTTTTGTTAAACCTTTCAACAACAGAAGCTTTTTTACCACTATATGTTGAGTAATGATTGATATTGTTTTTTCCCATCAAATCTTCAAATTCTTT
Organism: Thermobia domestica; assembly: GCF_964235325.1. NCBI lineage: Eukaryota > Metazoa > Arthropoda > Insecta > Zygentoma > Lepismatidae > Thermobia > Thermobia domestica. Next base: position 183,923,312 of record NC_137469.1, on the reverse strand, counting down.
ATTATAAAACTCTTTACCTTGATCAGTTTGTAAATTATTAGGTTTTCTTACTTTTAACACTGATTCAAATGCTTCTGTAACATTCTTCCCACTCTTATCTTTAACAGGAACAGCAAATGCATATTTTGAAAACACATCTATAATCGTTAGCAAATACTTATAACCTTTATTTAATTTTGAAACACCTTTTAACACACCACTATCCATTTCCACAAGATCAGCTTGCCATAAATCATCTATACCTTTAACAATAACACTTAACCTAGGATAATTTTTTCTAGATGGTTTATGAATTTCTTCTATAATATCTTCTCTAATACCTTCACCTTCATATAGTCAATCGCACTTTTTAATGAATTGGGATTTATTAGTACCACATACAACACATATACCTTTCTTAATATATCTTCCATTATTTGTTTGTTCTATTCTAATGTTATCTATTTTTGTATCTGTTGATTTCTTACACTTAACACAATACATCATTATTTATTGTATAGAAAATCATTTAAGTTCTCTTTCTATATACATAATAACTTGCAATGGTTGCCCTTCTTCCATAGCTGAATTCTTATTTGCTTGAAACGTAATTATATCACCCTTTTTAATGTTTACAGGTAAATTTTCAATCAAAGTATCACCTAAATATATCTCTAGAAAGTATTTATCCAAACTTAATTCCATGTGCATTATTTTCCCGTTATATAGAAATTTGTAACCATTAGAGAGATTAAATATTCTAAAGATTGGTTCCTTAACATTTTTAACTCTCAATCGACATATTAGGGGTATAGTTTCTTTCTGCATAATCAATTTAGTAGTATCCATCCTAATCTTTTGAAAATCATCTTTCTTTATATATGTGTCTTGTAATGTTTTTAATACATCTTCAAATTTGTTTCTATCACCTTCCAATTGACTATTAACATTACTATTTATTAAATCTAGCTGTTGTAAAGTTACTACATCATGTTGGTCAATTGCATCACTTACATTAACAAGTCTTTTGTTTTTGAAATCAACCCATGTTATATTTGATGTAAAAACTTCACTTACATGATTGAGGTTTGTAGTCCTCCTTTTAGTATTACCAAAGATGTCCATATTTATTATATAACAATTCAAATTATTTAATAGCAAGTAAAACAGTTATACGAGCTCCACCAAAATCAATCAAATCACCATTTTCATCTTTAATTGAAACTTTAAAATTATTAAATTTATTGTGATGTATTGGGAAAAATATCTTTTCATTAGGTTCATATATAATTGGTTCTCTAAACTCTGCATTTGTTCTAAATGTTGCAGTTAAGTCTGTTTCGTTGTGTGTTGTGTCATTGTGTTTTAAAATCATACCTTCTGCTAAATCACAGTGAATATTTATAGTATCAAACGGATGAAACCTTGGTGGTTTATCTCCAATATGTTCTATGTTATTAGCCAAGTTTTTATCACTAAAACCTAATACAGTATTAATGGTATCTAAGGTTATATCACAAACATAACTAAATATTTTAACTCTATTTCTTTTCCTGTCTTCTGTAATTTCAAAAGTATCTTTGAATTCATCAGTGTAGAATGGAAGGTTTGATTTAATATATTCTTCTAATTCTTTTAAACTATATTGACCAGGTTGAACTATGGCTTGTCTTGTAACTTCAGGTTCTTCAGTGCAAAACGTTAATTTATTATTTTTTTCTGTAATGTTTGGAGTTAAGTATGTTGTGTAAAATCCTGCAACAGCTACTTCTAAATCGTTTTCAAATGGGTAATGCAATGACATGTTTAATACAGATGAATAACCATTTAAATTAAATACTTTCATTTATTATATAATAAATAATTAAAATGGATAATTGGGATATTAAAGTAAGGTTAACAGAAGAAACGGCGAAGAGTAAGAGGAATGGAGAGTTGTTACCTGATGATATAAGATGTTTAATAGTTGGGCCTAGTGGATGTGGTAAAACGACGTTAATGATTGATAATTTTTTGTTAGCACCTAAATGGTTAAAATATGCAAATGTTTATATATATTCTAAAAGTTTAAATCAACCTAAATACCAACACTTAATACAACTTTTTCGAGATATAGAACGTAATATTAAAGACACAATAGCAATAATAAAAGGAAACAATGAAGAGATTATTCCATTAGATGAATGTGAGGACTATTCTGTGGTAGTATTTGATGATTTCATATTAGAAGAACAAAACCACGTTAGAGAATATTTTACTCGAGGTCGTCATAAGGGTTTGAACTGTTTCTATCTTGGACAAACATATTCTAAAGTGCCAAAACAATTAATTAGGGACAACTTAAACTTTCTTTGTATATTTAGACAGGACAATGTAAATTTAAAACATATATATGATGAATTTGTTGCATCTGATATGTCGTTTGAAAAATTACAATCATTATGTAGCAAGTGTTGGAGTGAAGAATATGGTTTCTTAACAATAGATATGACTAGGAAGGTGAATAATGGTAAATATAGAAATAAAATTAAAGAATTTATAAAAGTGTGAACTAAACGTATATGAACACAGGTGAACGTATATGTTATGTTATGTTATGTTATGTTATGTTATGTTATGTTATGTTATGTTGTTTTTATTTTTTTCTTTATATAATAAATGGATGTTAATAAAGCTAAGAAGTATATTAAGTTAAAAGAAGAACTTGTTAAAAGATTTAAGGAAATTAAACAAAATAATCGAAGTAAGTATGAAAAATTTAAAGAACAAGATCAGCCTGTTATTGATGCAATTAAAGATTTAGGGCAAGATATATCAAAAGTAGCAGAAGAAAATAAAAATCTAATTCAAGAGTTAGTTCCAGTTGTACATAAAAGTGCTAGAGTGGATTCAGGCTTATTAGAAACACCGCCTATGTATGATAGTTCTATAAATGAAAGTGATACGCCTATAACAGAAGAAATAAAACACATGAAAAAACAAATTAAATATAAAGTAGAAGGAATAGAATCTTTAGCAACAACTCATTTGGGTAAAATTGCCTCAAGATATTATGCAACTAGAGATGATAAAAGTTTTGGAATACAACCATATGATGAAGATGGGAAAATTATACATATGATAGGAAATGCGGAAGTTAAAATTCATGGTGATGATTTAGTTATTAATAATCGACATTATACAGGAACAGAAGGTTTATGGGAATTATTGACAAAACATAATCCAACAAATTATAATGATGATGATCTAGAAAAATATAAACAAATAGTAATTGATTCTAATGTTGCATTTCATAATAATGATCCAAGTACAAGAAAACAAAAATCTAGTAAAGGTAAAAAATATAAAGAAATTATCAAACCTATTTGGGATGAATATATAAAACCAACAACACCTTCAAAAAATACACCAAAATCTGGAGAAGGAATAAAGGTATATAACGAATTATCAAAAGAATACATATGGATGGATGATGTGAGAAAACTGATTGATCGTTTGATTGTTATTGATGGGGAAGAAAAATCTGGAAATGATAACTTTTATAATGAAAAAGTAGGTATTATGGATATGATTAATTCTAAACTTGCACAATTTATACCTAATGATCCAAAAGGTATAGGTTATTTGATTAAGATATTGAATACGCTGCCACCAAAATTTTGGAACAGTGAAAAGTATGGAAAAGGATTAGTAAATGATTTGATTAATAAACTTCCATTTGAGTTGCATATTCCAGGATTTAGATTTTGCGGACCTGGGACTAAGTTAGAAGAAAGATTAGAAAGAGGTGATGAAGGTATTAACAAATTAGATGAGGCTTGTAAAGAACATGATATATACTATAGGGATAATAAAGATACAGAATCAAGACACATTGCAGATAAGGAATTAGAAAATAAAGCTTGGGAAAGAGTTTTTGCTAAAGATGCTAATTTAATAACTGAAAAACTACCTGCTCTTGGAACTGCTTTAATGATGAATACAAAAGTAAGATTTGGTTTAGGTTTATAAGTAATGAAAGTAAGATTAGGTTTATAAGTATTTTTTAGATTTAGGTTTATATATGTACTTTTTATGGAAATTTTTCATAAAAAGCTTTTAATTTATATAATAAATATGCAGTTAAAAGGTTTTACATTTACGATTCCTAATCAGGAACTTAAACAATTAAATATAGATCACATTTTAACTAACAAACAACTCAAACAAAAGGAGGCAAAACTAAGTAAAGGACAATGTATGTCTCTATCTCTTTCTATACCACAACTTAAGAAAATAAACAAAGAAATGAAGGCAAATGATAATCAAGTTCATTATGGTGGTTTTATATTTACTATTCCAACGATTTTAGCTTTAATAGGTGCTCTAGGTTCTGTTGCTGGAGGTGCGGCTGCTATTGCTAAGACTGTAGATGATGCAAAAAAGAATAAAATGGAATTAGAGGAACAAAAGCGACATAACTTAGCAATGGAAGAAAAACAAGGTGGTAAGCTTTCAAAAAACGTAAACTCCAAAACAGTAAAGAAAAAGAAGAAATTAAACCTTTAAGTAATTTAGATCTAATACAACTTGTTAAAAAACTTAAGATAAGAAACTTTAGAGGTGTATTTATGAGTGATGAATTGCCTAAACAACCAAGGAAGAATGAGTGTGGTATTGTTAATTTTGATACGTCTAAAAATATAGGAACGCATTGGATTTGTTATTGGAAAAAAGGAAATAGAAAGTATGTGTTTGATTCATTTGGAGATAATCCACCAAAAACACTCGTAAAATATCTTGGTCATAATATAGAGTACAATAGCAGCCGTATACAACATTTTAACGAGGTAATTTGTGGACATTTATGCATTACAGTGTTAAAAATGTTTACAGATGGGTATAGTTTTTCAGAAATTATTAGTCAGGTGAATAGGAATAAGGATATTTGGAGAAGTTATATTTAAGTTTTTATGGGTTTATTTTATGGGCTTAATTCATAAAACGATTATAAATATTTTTTATAATAAATATGGATAAGATAGAATCATATGAATTACAATCCTTTAAACCTAATCAAAAAACAATCGAGAATTTAAATAAGCCAAACAGGTCTATTGAATTTGATATTGACGTGGGTGATGGCTTCATACATCCTTATTATGCTGATATTTATGTAACTTTTGAAATTAGAGGTAGAGATGGTGATGGAGGATATACTACTGGCCAAAATATTAGACTTATTAATAATTTCTTCCCACATTTATTTTCTCAAATTCAAGTTAGTAAGCATGGACAGATATTAGATATTATAGATTATCCTGGTTTAACTTCAACAGCTGTAAACACATGTACGATTTCAAAACCAGAGGCAAATCACTATGATGAATGTGGATGGGAAGGAATTACGTGGGCAAGAACAGATGAAGAAATAGTGTTTTTGCTAAGAGTTTTGCCAGGATTTTGTTCAGATTTTAAAGATATTATGTGGAAAGGAGGCTTGAAATATACGTTTAAAAGAAGTGGTTCTGATTATAATGCATTTGCTATTTGGATAACAAAAAAGCAGGATGGAACATATGAGAATGATCAACCGCATCCAGGTAAAATTAAGATTACAAATATGGAGTTAAGAATGCCTATTGTTAATTATGAACCTAACTATGCCACCTTGTTAAGATCAAATATGTTAAAAGAAGGTAAAATTCCTATTTCATTTAACACGTATCAATGTTTACAGAAATCAGTTAGTGGTAAATATTTAGAATTCGATTTAACCACACAATTTAACTCAAGTGAATTTGATATGCCTAATTTTGTGATTGCCTTTTTTCAAACTGATAGAAATGATAATCAAGAAAGAGATTCAAGCTATTTTAATCATTGGAAAGTTCAGAATATCAATTTTCGTAATTCTAGAAATGAATCTTTCCCATTAGAATCTTTAAACTTAGATTTTGCAAAACATAAGTATTTGAAAGTTTATGAAATGTATACGGTATATAAGCGAGCTACAATTGGAAATACTGAGATGTTTTATTATCCTAAGGAATTTTTAGAAAATAGGCCGATGTTCGTAATTAACACAAGCAAGCATAAATCAGTAACTGTAAGTGATAGAACTAATTTGAAACTGACTGTTAATTTGGAAAGCGATGTACCAGATAAAACAATTTGCTATGTTGTTATGATTGGTAAGAAAAATTTAGAGTATGATGTTGAGAAAGAAAAAATAATTGAGAAGATATAAATCAATTATATAATATGTTTATTAGATTAGTTTAGTTTGTAAGTGTTTTTATGATAATATCATAAAAACTTATTTAATAAAATGACTATTCCAGATAACATTCCACCTGAGAATTTAATTGTGTTAATTGAAGATACTATATTAAATCTTGAGAAATTATTAATGGAAAACAAAAGGAAGTTTAAGAGAATAAAATGTGTTTATATTACTCTTATTACGTTATCAATTCTATTATCAGCTTCTACAGGGTTCATCAATGTATTTATTCCTGTTACAGTGTATTCAATTATTACAACTGCATTTGCTTCGGCTTCTGCTGTTATCACTGGTCTATCAACACGGTTTAATATAGCTTCAAAGAAAGAATATTATAAAAATATGGTGAATCGAATTCGGCTGTTTAAAGATGAGCTTAATGTAATTAAGCTCATGAATGGCGAATTAACAGATGAAAATGTAAGAGATATTGTTAACAGAATCAATGACATACTTAACGAAATTCGAGGCTATTAGAAACTGATTTTTAAAAAGTTTTAATATAATAAATACGATGGCGAGTCATATTGAACTTTTAAATAAACTTGGAAGTCTTGAACAAAAACAGGTTATTGGATTAAGAGAATTAGAATTAAATACAGAATATAAGATTGTGAAAATGGAAAAGATTAAAACTAAGTTTGGAAAGAGCATTTTAGTTGAATGTGAGGAGTTTAAGGTATTTCTTCCACCTAGATTTACAAAACACTTAACAGATAAAATGATTGATGAGATCGTTAAAGATGGAATAAAAATCAAATACACTGGTTTAAAAGATAATTATCCAACTGTTGAGTTCTGTATGTAAATCCAAAAAATAATAAAAATGATCAAAAATATGTTGTCAGAAGTAAAAAATGGAGTGAATAGAATGGATCCTCAAAAGAAATTTATACTTACTAATAATTTCAATGTAATTGTGAAAAATGTGCAGACCGAAGTTCAAGTTGTTTTTGATATTAACGGTTGTCTATTCAGCTTGAATTATGATCAGTGGACAGAGTTTAAGAAGTCATTGTTTCCTATAGAGAACGAGGTTAACAGAAGATTCCATTATCAATATCCGAACTTGTAACTATCAATATACTAATTTGGAACTATTATGTAATTATGTAGAATTTAGTTAACTTTTATGGTAATATCATAAAAGTGTTTATTAATTTTATTTTACTAGATTTAGTGATTTTTTATAACTAGATTTAGTGATTTTTTTGAAACTAGATTTAATGATTTTGTAACTAGATTTAGTGACTTTTTTGTAACTAGATTTAATGATTTTTTGTAACTAGATTTAGTGATAGAATGCATTAGAAGTTATTATGAGTAAGATAGAAGTTATTTGATATGGTGATAGAAGTTATTTGGGAAATAGGGAGTGCGGTAGAAATTATTAGGGGTAGTTTAGAAGTTATTTGGAGGTATGGGGGATGCGCTATTGTTATTAGGAGTGCGCTATTATTATTATTGATGGTGTGCTAGATTGTTATTGGAAATGATGAGGTGGCGCAGAATCCCCATCCCACCCCTACTTGAATTAAATTTACCTGCAGCAACTTACAACGGTATGTTGTATAGCGTTGTACTGTTGTGCTGTTATTTGCCTGTACCAGTATTGGAAAGACGATCAGAGGTGCGACAACGGAGCATATTTTGAAAAGAAGAAGAAAAAAATTGTATTGTAAAGATTATTATTGCTCCTTAGTTACTGTGATAGGATATATAAATAAGTGAGGTTGTTGAGTAAAAAGATTACGAAGTTCTCTCAAGAATTGATGTACCAGAAATTAATGGTTTGTAAAAATAAATAATATTCACGTTCTAATGTTCTGTTATAGATATTGTGGCTCAAGAAATATTTATTAAGAACCAGTGATGTTACATAATTAAATGGTGCCGTCATACCGGGATTTTGTGTATCGTTCTGAAGTAGAGTAATAACGAGCACAATTGATCCCAATATTTTTGTCACTATACTAAGAAGTGGTAAACGAATAAACCGAAGTATGTCGGAAACTGAAGAAATCCAAGACCAACCTATGCAAAGTGGTAGTCATGCTCCTGCTACCGTGACGGATCTTTTAAAGCAGATATCATGCCAAATGAACCAACTTCAACAAAAAATGGTTACTCAACAGCAGTTTGAGGAATCTCAGAAAGTGACCCATCAGCAATTGCAGGAATTTCAGCAAAATATGGTGACTCAGCAGCAGTTTGAGAAGCAATTTGAGGAGTTCCAACAAAAAATGGTTACTCAACAACAATTTGAGGAATTCCAGAATGTAACCCATCAACAATTGGAGGACTCCCTAAAGCAATTGCAACTTAAAATTGAGGAACAACTGCAGGATAAAATGGATCAATTACAATGTAAAATAGAAGGTCAATTGGAGGAACAGATTTCCACGAGAGTTAAGCAGTACGACCAAAGAATAGAACGAGTATCCCAAAATTACACTGAGATGCAGGATGTGGTTAAAGCCATGGAATCGGTAATTAACGAACGCACCTTTCACATCCGAGAACTTCGAGAGGATATGAATTGTTTGCAAGAGTGGTACCATTCTACTAAGGAAGAGCACGATGGTGGACATAGACATCAGTCCCGCAATGGGAATAGAAATCAAGTTGCATATAATGGATCAGAGCCAATACTCTCTCATGATGGTGGGTATAGAAATCAGTCTCCTTTTAAGGAACCAGAACCAGTAACATCTCATCGAGTTATGGAGGATAGTGAGTCTTCGGGATATAGTGAAGGAAGTACCGACGTTGGAAGAAGAAAGAAATATTCATCCTGTAGGAAGTCAAAATGTTACGGTAAATATTCAAAATCACATAATAATGACAAACCTTTGCGATTTAGCGAGGTAAAATCATTGACTAAATTTAGCGGTGGACCTGATGATATTCCTGCACGAGTATTTATTGAAAAGTTTGAGGATGAATGCGACTTAATAGACATCAAAGAGTCGAAATTCTTGAAGATACTTCCACACGTCCTACAACCCCCATGCTTAACGTGGTTCAAAGCCATTCGAGAAAACCTACATGCTTATTCAGATTTTAAAGCTGCCCTTCTGTCTAATTATGAAAACGACTTTATGCTTGCTAATAGGGATGCTTTATTACGTACCAAAGTTTTCGATCAGGGGCGTCATTTAGGGAGGCAGGGAGGGGCATTTGCCCCCCTGAGTTTGAAATTTATATGGATTTTATCAATAAAATAGTAGTAAATCAATGAAACACGTGAAATTTTACTTATATCAAGGGGTTTTGCCCCCCCCCAAGCAAAATCTGAAATGACGCTCCTGTTTTCGATCCACGAACCCACAAGAATGTTACGGAATTCGTAGTATCAACATACAACGAATTAAAAGCTTTAAATCCTAATCATCCCGAATCTCGCATAATTGCTTCGATTCGCATCCTATTGCCGTTCAGATTGCAACAAATGTTAATGTCTGCACAATGTGTCAATTTCAGTCATATGGTCATGTTAGTGCAGAACTTCGAGAGTCAATATTTGATGCAGAAAGACAATAAAAATCCCAGCAGAGGTCAGGGTAATGTTAGCCGCAATCCTATTAATTATGCTCATATTCGCAATATAAGTGTACAGAATGGAAATAGCTCCAATACACAAGGAAATGGCAATCGTCGTTTTAATGAACGAGCGAGTAATCTAAATAATACCGGTAACTCAACTCAACCTAATGGAAGAAATAATAATAATAGGAATTTCAGAAATAACCACCGAACTTATAATCGAAGTAACAACAATTATCGCAATTATGCACAAAATCGATTCATAGGTGGTAGCAATTATAATAACAGGAATCCAAATTCTGTGTATACATACAATCGATCCGATTCTACTCAAGAATGCGGAATACAATGTTCCTTAATTGCGCCCTTTGAACGAATAACTTGAACCATTAAAAGGCGTCCGAAAGATGTGTATTAGATCGACTTTGCTTACGTCTATGGTTAATGTGTTCTTTATTCAATTTATTATTAAAATGTACGTTAAAAATATATGTAATTTGTGAAATATTACGAAATGTCGATGAAATAAAGTTATGGTAATCTACCGAAAACACTAAAAAGAAATGGATGGACTTAGTCAAAAATGTAGTCCCTCCTGAGATCATAAGTAAAATTAATATAAATAATGTATAATAGAGGGAACTCAATCTTAAAACGAGATAAACGTCGTATTTCATAATTATATAACTTATTTATTGTATTTTTCTTCATGTTATTTTATCTTCAACTATTTTTCTAGTGTAACAATTATTTTCTTCAATGTTAAAGTATGCTATATTGTTTTATTGTGTTCACAACACTATAATTACTCATTAAGCCCTTTATGCGTTCTATATGTATATTCACGTAGAATGTTTATTCCCTGTTTACATTTGGATCAATTCTATTAGAGAACAAATTTATATTTAATTCAGTGCAATTATGTTTAACTTCATGAATTAAACTATACACATTATAGTAAAAATATCCTAGTGAATCTAAAAATAATTGTGGACCGTATTATTATAGTTATTTTCTGTTGATGCACCTTGTTATTTATATTATAATGTAAGGCCAAAGAATATGCTTAATTATGTGATTAATTTATGATACTGATGTAAAATGTAATTCTATGTATATACAAGGGCTGATCAAAATGTGTATTCTTGTACGGTCCAGGATTCTTTTCATTTATTGTTAATAAATAAATGAAATTCATGTTCGTGGCGCCAGATACAACGGTATGTTGTATAGCGTCGTACTGTTGTGCTGTTATTTGCCTGTACCAGTATTGGAAAGACGATCAGAGGTGCGACAACGGAGCATATTTTGAAAAGAAGAAGAAAAAAATTGTATTGTAAAGATTATTATTGCTCCTTAGTTACTGTGATAGGATATATAAATAAGTGAGGTTGTTGAGTAAAAAGATTACGAAGTTCTCTCAAGAATTGATGTACCAGAAATTAATGGTTTGTAAAAATAAATAATATTCACGTTCTAATGTTCTGTTATAGATATTGTGGCTCAAGAAATATTTATTAAGAACCAGTGGTGTTACAAACTACTGGCGTAATATACAATACAGATTGTGGGACAATCAACACAGGTGATTCTGCCGGTGATTTTCAATTACTGGTGTAACGTTGACTTCATTTGGTGATTCACCATCTGCAGCAAACATGAATAAACTATTTTATACTATAACTGAAAAAAGTAGCTAAAGCATGGAATACTTGATTACATTTTTGAATTACATTTACATATAATGACTCACTCAGAAAAGAGAGAGGTAATTTTAATAGAAAATGATTTTGATAATTTTAAATACCAAATATATAGATAATGAAAAGCAAATTCTGAAGGAAACCAATATTCTAATCACAGAAAGTAGGAAGTACTTTTTTTGCTACGAGTAATAAAGTAGAATGATCTTTGTACCAAAGTAAACCACCTGTGACAATTACAAAGTATACGTATTTAATACAGGCTATAGCGCTGAACATAAATTTCTCATCTTCTATATAAACACCAATTGCTAAATTCGAACTTCTATCTGCACTTTAAATACTTCACAAAATAGTGACATTCCAAGAAGTAGACCTGAAGACACTTTTGCTAATTATGTCCATGGATAGCGGGGTTGGCAAAAAGCATGGTTTTTATTGAAAAATCCAAAAACCCGTTTTTTTTGTTAAAACTCGTTTTTTTGGGTTTAAATAATTTGGTCCATGCATTTATATCACATATGGATAGAAGTAAGCTTGTTTCGCCGTGGTATTATTTTGCAAAAACCTGGTTACGCTGGAAGGGGTCACATAACATTAAAGCGGAATGCAAACCGCTTCTGGGCTTACATCCGAGAGAAATTTTCCTCCATTTACTCGAAAGCGGGACTAATTGGCCACAAATGCGATACGTCTGCCGACTCGCTCACAAAGGACTCCTGATAAAAATAGGTTGCACTAGTATAATACATACTTGTTAATATAATAGTCAAGATTCATTTCAAAAGGACAAAAGATAAACAGTTGCACAAGTGAAACCATTATACAGAATTGCATATGGACAATTTCAAAATACTGTAGAGTACAGAAATTGTAATTAAGTTCAAGTTAGTTCACTACGACTTTAATTAGTCCCAGTTAAAGAAATACAAAACTTAATTTGCATATCAATAAGAAAAGTGAATAAAGATACTAATTATTTGAGTCCATTTTGGCTTTGACCCATTTATACATAAATAGATACCAAAAATACTTCTAATTTCAATAAATGTCTTTCTGGGGTTGTATGAACCCCCCAAAAAGTACGGCATGTCGATGTATTTTGTCAATAGTAAACATTATTAAAACAAAACAATATTTAGAATTTTCCTTTGATTGCAATTGCATAACAATAATAACAAACTATAAAAAATCACAATAGAAACATATATATATATATATATATATATTCATCCTCACGGCATTGTCAAGGCTCTATATTTGTATTTTACATTTATTATTGCAACCGGGTGTTACTGACTTCCGTATACGGTAGCCCGATCATCACCCTTGTTCTTCGCGCGCACAGTCATTCGAAGAACTGAAAACGTACTCTGTACACAAACAGTTTATGGTTGTGAACTCGGAAAGCCTGGTACTTCTGCTTGTCAAGGTCAAAAAGTGGGAGAAAAAAGGATGTGTAGAATGTAAAGAGGGTGCAACAGTGACTGATGCTTGTAAGGGAACATATTCATTTGTAGTTCGTGCACATTCCGCCTGTAGCGCTACTGTGGCACGACGTATATTGTAACTGTATAACTCTTGTACACCGCTAGTAGGTCTATTCGCGTTAGTGACGACCGAAACTATGTTGTCAGCTCTGACTGCGATAAGGCACTGCCGTGCTGCTTTTCCTTCTCTTTTTTCCCCCTTTTCCATTTGTGAGACGCCAAACATGTTGTTTTTGCTTGTTGCACGCGCTGAACGGGTTTCGGCGAGCGAAGTATTTAAGAAGTTGACTACATATTCTTGTTTGCGATAGTTTTAAATTGGTTAACTGTTGAAAAATATACGAAAATAAAGCTGTACTTGTTAAGGTATATTAGTCGAGGACGTAGCTACTGACAGTGTTGATTACAGATTTTCTCGAGGAAGAATTTAATTACAGTAGAGGTGAAAAGGAGACGTCTATTTAGACAGCCCCCCCACCCTTATCAGACTCAATCGGAAATGGTCTCAATCGTTTGCACACAAATGTGCAGGCGAAATTTTCGTTTGTACACAATTAAGGGCGCCGTCAGAACGAAAACAAAGTGGGGGCTGTCTAAATGGTAGCCCCCCAACAACATGCCCTATTCAAGCACAAATTGTCGCAATCATTTGTACATCGTTTCTACAGAAATGTGAAGGCGAAATTTTCGTTTGTACACAATTAGGGGCGCCGTCAGAACGAAAACAAAGTGGGGGCTGTCTAAATGGTAGCCCCCCACCAACAAGTCCTATTCAAGCACAAATTGTCGCAATCATTTGTACATCGTTTCTACAGAAATGTGAAGGCGAAATTTTCGTTTGTACACAATCAGGGGCGCCGTCAGAACGAAACCAAAGTGGGGGCTGTCCAAATGGTAGCCCCTCCCACCATGTCCTATTCAATCACAAATTGTCGCAATAGTTTGTACTTCGTTTGTACAGAAATGTGCAGGCGAAATTTTCGTTTGTACACAATTAGGGGCGCCGCCAGAACAGAAAAAATGGGGGCTGTCTAAGTGGTAGCCCCCCACCATGTCCAATTCAATCACAAGTTGTCGCATTCGTTTGTGCATCGTTTGTACAGAAATGTGCAGGCGAAATGTTTGTTTGAACAAACTTAGGGGCGCCGCCAGAACGAAAAAAAAGTGGGGAGCTGTCTGAGTGGTAGCTCCCCACACGATTTCCAATTGAATCACAAAGTATCGCAATCGTTTGTACATTGTTTGTACAGAAATGTGCAGGCCACATTTTCGTTTGTACACTATTAGGGGCGCCGCCAGGGCGAAAACAAAGTGGGGGGCTTTCTAAGTGATAGCCCAATCACTAGGGATGCGCACGAGTCGAGACATGTCTCGAATCTCGACTCGACTCGACTCGAATTCGAGTCGAGATTCGAGTCGAGACACACTTTGTAAAATTCGAGACGAGTCGAGACAAACATGTTTCTCGACTCGAATTTTCGAGTCGAGACACGAGTCGAGTCGAGACAGCTCATAAAAATCTCGACTCGACTCGAATGTCTCGAAAATTTTTCTAAAACTTTTAATATTATTATGAAGAAATTATTCACTCAGGAACAGCCTTGAAACCAATTCCAGCATTTATTACTTTAGAAAGGTACAGAACGTATAAATTTAATAGTTAATCTTCCGAGATCAAGATTTAATTTTCAGTTCAATTCAGTTAATTAAAACTAGTAATTAATGTCGTGATATTTGATTGTACTTCAAATATAATAATAATAATAATAATAATAATAATAATAATAATAATAATAATAATAATAATAATAATAATAATAATAATAATAATAATAATTGATTATCTAGTTTGTATAAAACTATTATCCGTAGCCTATATCTAGTCTGTATAAGAACATTGCAATAAAGTGAACATCATAAATTGTCTGAATGAGCAATTGGCAGTCTATAGTAATTTAGCATAGTTATAAATATTGTGTTTTTATTTCCATGAACGATATAGGGCTACATAACTTCTGGACAGGGCCAGATTTAAGGGGGTGCAAAGGTGCACGCTACCCCCTTTGTTGTAAATATACCTGTCTAAAATGAGAAGCTAGCAGTGAAAATACCGCGACATTGGTGTGTCGTGAATGGGCCACTGATGTACCGCGAGGATATCAAAACAAAATTATTAATTCTATAGCAATCAAATTGCAAAACATAGGGGAAAATGTATATTTGTATTGCACATTACTATGAACCTCTACTATGAATCTACAATTTTAAGTTTCATGACGTGTTACTTTTCTGTACATTTCTAATGTTGAAAAAAGTATTTGTTATTGTTATGACCATTATTGCTTCTTTATCGTTACAGACTATTTCGTAACTTGAAAATTTAAAATATCATTCAATCCTTTCAATAAATTATTTACATTTGTGTTTTAAAAGTAAAATAGATTTATTTGTTCGTTCGTTATTTAATGATCTTCATTCTTAGTAAAAGGTTGGATACAGTTTTCGAAAGAGTAAGCGTATTTTTAATAACCTGAGTCCAACATTTCATTGCAGTTGTTTTCTCCTTTTAAATTAGAATGAAAAATAAGCATAGTGATTTACCACGAGGAAAACCCAGTGATCGAGCTTTCTTCTCTGTGCGAAGGAGATCAGTAATCAAAGAAAAAAATACCAGTGTGTTTTATATTTACAAATAATAATATCTATAAGTGTGCCGCGAGAATCCATGTTACACCCATAGTGTGCTGCAAGTTGAAAAAGGTTGGGAAACGCTGGTTTAGAGGAAAGAATAATTGGTACACTCCCTCCTCCCTGCTCTCTCTCTGCCTAGTATATTTTCTTTATTTATTGTCTCCGAAACACCATTCCAGACAAATGCTTTTCGGTAGAAAAGTTAGAAACAAACCATCCCGCTCTTGGACAAAGTGGGCAACATGCGGTGGTCAGGTCAATGAACCTGCTTTGGAAATTTTCGTGCAATTTAGGTTACTGAGAGGGTGTAGTTTCTTCAACTAAGCCGCCTTCTACTATGGCTCGTGCCATAAATAAGTCATCGTCTGATCATATGGGAAACACCGCTAGTTGTCCTTGCCTGACATTTGTTTCATATTCATATAGCAAATTTTTTTTTGTTTTTTTTTTTTTTTTTTATAGACGGTGTCGTATCTATCCAGAGAAATATCATCCGCCCCTGTTCCCATTTGAAATGTTGCGGTTGACCCCCTTGAGCCTTATGATGGGAGCCCTGGGGGACTTGCTTCTTACAAAGTTCTCTTGGCCCTCGACATGAGTACATTCCTGTGCAATTGGATTTGCAACATCTCTTTTCGCTTCGCAGCAATTTGAGATCACATTGTTCGATGCCATGTTAAGACAGCACATATTTGTGGCGTCCATTTTGAAAAACATGCTTCATATAGCAAATGTTTCCTATATATGTTGTTGCACATTCCATGATCAATCGAGAGAGGTAACACTCGGTCCCTGTTTCCTTTTGAAAATTTGAAGTTGGCTCCTGGGGCCCTATGTTGGGGATCCTGGGGGCACTTGCTTCTCACAGACTTTTATCACCCCCTGACATTGGTACATTCCTGGACAACTGGATCCGTCACATTTTTGTTCGTTTCGCAAATCTTTCAGGTCACAAAGTTTGATGGGACACCCTGCATATTCCCACATACGACCCAACCATGACATAATGTTCACTGCTTCTATTATCGGTTGTTGGCTCAACCCAACCATTTCATGTTCCCCGACTTGACATTGCCTCAATCACTCTAACATTGATGCATTCCGAGTGATGCCTGTTGCCGGAATTTTCTTTTTCTGAAGCGAGTGGCCTAACTATATTAGACTTGTCTGGATGCCCATGGCCAGTCTTGCCAACTTTGGAACTCGTTTTTCTTTTCGACTCTAGGTACGTCGGTTTCATGCATATTCGGTGCTTCTTGTTTTGTTCATTCTAATATGTACAGCCCCTGATCAAATGTGGCGCATTATGGCCAACTCCGTTTTTTCCGTATTTTTCGTACTTCTGTTTTTTTCTATTTTCTTTTGTTAGATTGTACCACTGATTAGACACGCCATATCTTATGTTCTACATGACAGGTTGACACTGAATATTGCACTCACTTCATATAGTGCTCTTTGCAAAACATGTACTTTTCATTGCAGTTGGCAACACTGTCAACCCCACTGGTGGCCTTCATTTGTTCCCTATTGTGGCAAGTCTCTTTCTATACATCACTTGTCAGCATTGTATTTTGCCGTGCCCCCCCTTTTTTTGTGGAATTTGCACTTTTCCCCCTTGTCCAGCCTTGCTGTTTCCCGAACTTCCACCCCTTATATTTCCTGAGCCTATTGCTATGGGCAGCTAATTTTTTGGGAATGCTCATCTCTGTTACAGCTCTTTCAATTGGCATAGGCCACACCTTTCACTGCAGCTATCATTTTCAGAAGGTTCCCTTGTGAGATCCGAACGAGACAATTGTGTTCGCATTGGATATGTTATAACTAGATGAATCCCGAAGTTATACGTGTCACCGGGCGGGATATCGTGAGTTACAACATATTCAACGAACTTAAAAAGTTCGTTACTGAATTCTCTATGTCTGTGTGTCTATCTGTCCGTCTGTCTGTTATTTGCAATTTTTTCAATTTTGTACACTGCATTAGATAGAGCATCAAAAACTATTAGACAAAATGATTAAATTTTTCGCGTCAATCTAACCGTTCGCAAGATAGTGTCCAAAAAAATGACCGATTTACAGAAATTTAAGCAGCCATATCTCGGGAACCGTAAGTCATAAAGAGATCATATTGGTGTTGATCAATATCTAAAAGGATGGTAAACATTTTGGTACCAAATAGTAACCGGTAGTCACTGTCCAATTGGCCAGTGGTTTGGCCAATGGCCAGTTGGCCAGTGGCCACCAATTAATATCAGGACAAAAATGTTTAGCATTCTATTAGGGATTAATTACCACCAATATCATATCTCTATGGCTTACCGTTCCCGTGATATTGGCCAAAAACATGGCCAATTTCTAGATATTTAAAAAGCCATAGCTAGGAAATTACTTGCTAAATAGTTTGAACCGAGTCATTTGTTCGGAAACGATTGGGTAAATGGAAAACTCGGTGAACATGTATCCCATCATTTTCAAGGCCACACTTTTTTGGGGTAAAAAGTTTGCCTCATGGTTCCCCGCAGGGCCCCAGACGGTATCCAACTAAAAAGTTTCAAATGGCAAGGGGGGTTAAGTAGCACATCATTTGAAATCTGCTGTAAAATGAAGGAAAATGGAGCAAGTCTCGACTCTCTACGACAACCCTGTGCAAAATGGCGGCGGGTCAAAATGAAAACAAAAACTTAATTGAAAAGTCCACGGCCACCCGTATAAATCGAAAATGGTGAGACAAATGTAAAAACAAGAAAGGACGTGTGGCATTACGAGATGGAGCTGAAGAGAATTTCACAGTAAATATCAAGCTCAAGCTCGAATTAGTGAGAAACTTGACTAGTGTGATCCTCATTGAGATTAGCGAACGCGAGCTCCATTGAGGATAGAGAGCATGAGCCCGAGTGAGAACATTATGACTACCAACCTACTATCGATATAATTTCCGTCCAGGCGATATCTGTGTCACCTGCCGACGAATGCCTGCTAGTCAGTCACGCGTACGGTGCATGTAGTATCAGTGAGAGTGCTGGCCGTGTGTAGAATGGGAAAGGCGCGCGATCTGAGTTTGACCGAGGGCAGGTTGTAATGACCCGCATACTCGGCAGGAGAATTTCGGAAACTGCAGGACTTGTCGGATGTTCGAGGAGTGCTGTGGTGAGTGTCTTCAACAAGTCGCGAAACCAAGGAAAAACGACGTCCAAACGTCGAGGGGTTGGGAGCCCCCACCTCATTACAGATGTCGGACGTCATAGGCTGGGCAGACTGGTAAAACAAGACAGGCAGCGAACTGTGGCAGAACTAACATCATACTTTATTACTGGGCAAAGTACAAGTGCGTTTGAACACACAGTGCACCGAACACCCCTAACGATGGGCCTCCGAAGCCCATGTCCCATCTATGTGCGAATGTTAACACCACGACATCGGCAACTGCGACTGAAATGAACACATGACCATCGTCATTAAACCTTGGCACAGTGGCAGAGTGTTGCATTGTCTGATGAATCCCGATACCTTCTTCATCATGACGATGGGAAGGTGCGAATTCGTCGTGTTTCAAGAGAACAGTTCTTTGACACCTGTACTGCGGGACGGAGACAAGCTGGCGGTGGCTTAATTATGCTCCGGAAAACATTCACGTGAGCATCTATGTGTCTAGTGAAGCTCGAGCAAGGCACCATGACGGCCAAGGCGTATCACACACTGCTTGCAGACGACGACCATGTTTCCCAACGGTAATGGCATTTTTCGAAAAGATAATGCACCATATCACAAGGCCAGGATTGTGATGGAGTGGTTCGAGGAACACAGGGACAAGTTAAAAGTGATGTGCTGGCCGCCCAACTCGTCTGACTTGAACCTAATCGAACACAAATGGGATGTGATTGAACATGACTTCAGAGCGCATCGCCCCTCTTCCCGGAATTTACGGGAATTAGATGACCTGTGTGCAAGGGCGCCGATCCTGGGGGGCCGAGGGGGCCGGGCACCCCCAAAGCTCATGTGAGCCCCCGCATTGTATTTATGAATATACAATATTTGGCATAATTTGAATACAATTCGTCTTAAAATCCTCATATATATGCCTTCTGCATCTGAATGTCCCCCACATTTACAGAAAAATCGGCGCCCTTGCCTATGTGTACCAATCAACTCTCTCCAGTGACCTTTCAAGGATCATTGCGTCCATGCCAAGACGCGTCGCCATTGTTATCCGTGCCAAAGTTGGACACACTGACAATAAGGTAGGTAGTCATAATATTCTGGCTGATGTGTGCGTATATTTTAACTCGTATATTTTGTCTCGACTCGAATTTCGAGACGTCTCGACTCGAATTCGAGTCGAGTCGAGACAGAGACTGTCGAGTCGAGACACGAGTCGAGACAGAAACATATTTTCGAGTCGAGACACGAGTCGAGACAACATTTTCTCGAGACGAGTCGAGACAGGCTTAAATCTCGACTCGACTCGACTCGAATGCATCCCTACCAATCACCATGTTCAATTCAATCACAAATTGTCGCAATCGTTTGTACTTCGTTTGTACAGAAATATGCAGGCAAAATTTTCGTTTGTATACAATTAGGGGCGAGCTCAGAACGAAAACAAAGGGGGGGCTGTCTAAGTGGTAGCCCCCCACCATGTCCAATTCAATCACAAATTGTCACAATCGTTTCTATATCGTTTGTACAGAAATGTGCAGGCTAAATTATTGTTTGTACATAATTAAGGGCGCCGCCAGAACGAAAACAAAGTGGGGGCTGTGTAAGTGATAGCCCCCCACCATGTCCAATTCAGCACCCTAAAAAATGGTATAGTTGGCATAACCATTAAATGGTTAATAATACCAGAATAGTATTGCTTATATAGGGACAGCTATGCTTATGGCCAGTAATAGCATACAGGTATGGCTACTAAATCCGGGTTATTGTTACCATACATATGTGCAATAGTACCATATTTCTGTATTGTAAATTTAACTATAATCGGAGTTAATAGTCAATATTACCATGCAGATTACAATACAGCTACATCCCAACTATACCTTTATAGCTCTGCCTACAATACCATATTCGTTCGAATACTATACCGTATAGGTATTGCAAAGATACTAGATAGTTGGACAACAGGTGGACAACCATACCGTATAGTCATTGTAACCATTATATATTGTTGTATTTGCAAGACTAAATTACAGTACCTACAATACCGTATGGCTATTTTAACAATACTGTCTTATTGAGACAACCATATAGCAGGGTAGCTGCACCAAATTTTATACTTCATGTAACCATACTATATTGCTGTAGTTGCAATATTATATGACTATATCTACAATACGGTATGGCTATGTGAACAAGAACGTCTTGTTGAAGCAGCCATGTAAGATGGTAGATGGAACAACCTGCATAGGTACTATAACCATATTATATTGCTATGGTAGCCATGCCGTATTGTAATATTGAAGATAAAGTATGTTTGCTGTTACCATGCTAGATTGTTGACAGAACAATCTAGCATAGTGTGTGGAACAATTTCGGAATTGTTATAGAAACAACACGCATAAACACACCACCTTGATTCTGCTTCATATTAAACTTCACAGAAGATAAGACAAAGGTATTATTAGAAACAGTTCCAGTAACCATTTCAATACTTCTTTAAATGGATAATGGAAATGTTTCTAATAATACTTTTGTCTTATCTTCTGTGAAGTTTGATATGAAGCAGAATCAAGGTGGTGTGTTTATAGCTATCGTAACCATGCAGTGTTGTTTCTATAACAATGGAACTGAGGTGGTATGCAATGTAGATCAGAAATTACACAGCATTTATAACAACTACTTTTATTTTCCTTTAATCAAGTATACATTACAGAAAAATTAGAAATGCAGCACAGTAATACCAAAAAAGGAACTTTACAATAATGCAGTTACGAAAGTATATAAATCTTTTAATCAATGCAATGAAAATATACCACATACTTTTGATTTACATTTCTTTCTTAATATTTTTACACGTATTTTATAAAATGTGGATGTTACTAAATAACAGTTATTCCAAGTAACTGAACACGGAAGACACATATTGATGATGTGTCCAAATTAGAATTATTTTTCATCTTACAGTTTCAGTGTACATCTGACACCATCTTCTGAGAGAGGAAATAAGATGGCAAATAATGGGTAAGGAAATTGAGAAGAACTCGAAGTATTCAATTTTGTAATCCATTCTTTTCCCATCCTATTTTTCTCTATCTAAAGATGCTGTCAGGTGTACAACCAGACTGTTAGACAAGATATAATTCTAATTTGGATACTAAGAATTGCCCCAATTAGATAAACTAGAAGTTTTGAAGAATCAAGATTCACTTAATACAATACACATATATACACGGTGATTCAGAACTCGAATTCGCAGGAAAATGAACTTTGAATACCCTGGTCCTCGTAAAGTCCTTAAAACTACAAAGAAAAACGTTCTTCGCAGGACAATCCGCCTCCACCATATCCGTTACGTTTCAACACAAAACTATGAAATATTCAAATTTGAAAGTTTTACTCCCTTGAGCGGAATATGGTACATCAACTCTGTCAATCATAGCGTGTTCTAAAGTTCATTTCCTTACGACTTCGGTATGCATACAAGCAAGAAATATATTGATTCTAGTAAGGAGCATGTAAATGAATATCAAATGAAATTAAATGCTGATTCATTTCACATTCTAAATTCAAACTTGAAAATTTAGTGGCAAGTATTTGTGCTTAAACTGATTCACACAGAACAGGAATCAGAAGAAAACAAATATATATATGTATTATTCCATTAGACGCAGATTTACTGTTTTACTGATAATGAATATATTATATAACGATTTATGGCTGATTCGTTTTATTATTAATGAATTTAACACTAATGCTTTATTGTTGTAAGATCATATTGCACTTATTTTTAATTTATTTTCCACATTCCTAATACTGATACAATAAATCATTTTCAACCAAAACTGCTAAGTTTTTTCTTAGACAGAAAACCAAGAAGAAAAAAAAATGAGTACAACTTAACAAATATACACAATTCTTTTGAAACTTGGTAACCGTTTGCATTAAAAATGTAAATAATATGAAAAAAAAATACAAAACTAGTTACAAGACTGCTTTTTTTAAATGGAAAATTTTGTAACTACCATGTAGTTCTTTAGTGTCAATACCTACATCATAATAAATGTGTTTCTTCCTACGTTTGATAAATAATACGGAAACATGCATAAAATAAAGCGTAGAAGATTGAACTGAATTAGTGTTTCGCTATGTTAACTGAATTTTCCTTATCATTTTATTATTACATATTTTTCAAAAAGCTTTTTGGAGTTGGTAGTGCGTATTTCTAATGTCATTTAATCTCTCAATTTTTTTTTCTTTCTTTCTAAAGTGTACCGTATATAACGGAGTACTGAAAAGTTTTCAGAATAGTTTTGCAGCTCGTGAAGTTTAAGCTAGAATGATTAAACACCACCAAGCAATTCCTCGTACATCCTTTGTGAGTCAGTGCCCTAAGCGGCTTTGTCCTAGGAAGTCGCATTTAGTTTTTAAGCGTATCTTCCCCCAGTTATGCGCTGAGTAACAGCGAAATTGAAGGTGACGAAATTTATGAAACTAGGTAAAGCTAGAAAATCTGCTTCAGAAACACATGAAATGTTGAAGTCAACATTTGGAAAAGATGCTTTAGGCCATGGTCAAACGTAAGAGCATGTTAAAAGTGACAGAACATCGGTTGAAAATAATGTCCGTTCAGGATACCCGTCAATCGGCATAGGATTTTGTACCACGAAGAGAACATGGGAGGATTACTGTAAAGGCTGTGTAGAGACTTGCTGTAAAGACTGTGAAAAAAATTATACTACTAACTTTCCATCGGATTTACCCAACTCTGCACCGTGTAACATTTTCTTCTTCTTCAGAATGGAAATCAACTTCAAGGGCCGAGGATTTAACAGTATACAACACTCAAGCGAAACTGCCATCACGAAACACACGAGTGGAAATATATGCAAAAATTAAACGTGATCTTCTAGCACCAAGTCGCTTAAGCATTGACCACCAAGTGATGCACGAGGAGCCATTTGCCGGAATTTTACTGTACAGACACTGCGGAAACTGAGTACCCCATCATACACAAGACATTATTTAACATGATAAACGCAAACAAAAATTTACATTAAATGCCCACACAGACTGGATTACAAACGACACAATTTCACGACGAAAATTTTCGTTAGAAGTAATTATTATTATTTTACATTTTCTGAAATTATTTTCTTGGTACAATATGCATTATTTGCATCTAACAATAATACGAAAGTATTTGCTAAGCAGTAATAAGACTTGTAAGAAAAGGCACAAGAACAAATAAAATACTTAAATACAAGGGACAATAATTAGAACCATCGTTAGCGTAACGTTTCGTAACACCTAATATAAACGTTACAATACGAAAGAATATCTACTGATTCATGTTCTATCATAGGTTCGCTACATGTTTCCGTACCTATCTCTTAAGAGTTAATGGCATTTGATTTTCGCGACGTCACGCCTGTGGTTTTCATTCCTTAATAGTATTCGATTTCTCCTAGAAACTTTCCTTATTTTTATAAGTTTAAAATAAAATGAGGAGACAAAATGTATAACAAAGAAATTGGGGCAGCTCCTGCAAGTATCTACATTTTAAGGAGTAAAAATTTTGTTAGTGCACCAAGGATCAGAACAGGAATCGTCAGGCTGACGTCCTAGATTCAATCTTACGTCCAATAGCATATTTTCAACTCTAAAATTAGAACAAAGTGTAGTTTGAACTCAGTAAAGGTTATAGTAAATGGTTTATGTAATTCAGTGAGATTTTGAATGAAGAAATATTATGACCACTAGCAATGTATTTGCAATCAATAAAAGCTATTCTTTTCGACGTACGACACATCATACTACCATATAATATTAATCGGAATTTAATGGCATCATATGTTTTTCTTAAGACGGACACCTTCCCAAGATACGGTTCTTGACTTTGACACATTTATATTAGAATTGCAGAAACCCATTAAAAACTGCTTTCATAAATATCTTTTTAGTAGTTTAAACTTAGTGTCACATGACATCCTTCCCAATTAAAAAAAAAATACTTAGAATTAAAAATGGCAGACAACGATTTACCTTCCTTTCACGCAATATTGCTTAACTTTTGTTTTAAACCCATTTCGGTAACACTAAATCCTTTTCATTAGCAAATCCAAGTTACATTCTTATGAAGGAACCCGAACCCATACAAACTTTTGCGACTGGGTACACGGATTCCTTTTCCAAAGCGGTTTTATATATATCGGGTGTAAGGAAAAGGTAGTACAGGCAGACAGACTTGATTCTACAGCTAAAACGATACGAAAATGTCTTTATAAAGTTGCCCTTTAAGGCCCCCTTTTGGAAGGGAGAGACCGGTAAACTTTGGTCGATATGGCAATATCGCACGGGTTGTCCGTAACAACACTTGATAGCAGCGACTTTGGAATGGTGTTTATCGTGGAGTAGAGGAAAGTGCCGTACTTCAAACGAAGGTACCTAACTTCAAAGCTCTTTGTCATTTTTCTTTTTCTTCTTCTTTTTTTAAAAATAAAAGTATGGAATATGGGATGCAGCAAAAGGTCTGAAATGTGGCGGGAAAATGTGAAGAGATGAAAACGTACATTTAAAATGTCAAATTGAATAAATGTCGTACAAAAAGAAGCTTTCTGTGCCCAGATCATGACAAAACATGCCGTTTCAAATCTAGCCATTTTGTTGTTAAAATAAAAAAAAAACTGATTTAAAAACCCTTAGATAACGAAGAAGTTTAAACTAAACTCCAAAGCCGATATCACGTGTTTCTACAGAGTACCGCAAGGTGTTACCTCATAGTCCAAATTTTACCCGTCTGTCACTTCAAAAGGGAACCTCGGAGGACAAAATATCGTAAGACATTTTCGTTTCATTTCAGCTGTAGAGTCAGATTCTGTCCAAGCTGTGCGATCTTTTCCTTACACTCGATATGTAACCTTTTTCTATTCCGAACAAAAAATCAGTATAAAATTTACATAGAACCAACCATGTTTTTTAAAAGTTTAGTTCCTACTTCGGTGGCCATAGGACCATGCAGGCAAAACATCTAGTAGTACAGGAATGTATGCTTCATTGCAAATGCTTTGCTAGTGGATATAATATTGTTTGACTGAAAATCACATGGATTAAGAAACATTTTCTTATGCTCGAGCCCTATTACGATTATGTTAGAAAACACTGCCCCACATGCAACACAAAATCATACCGAAACAGAAACATATATGTTGTCATTATCGATTATCTTATAATACGTAGGAGGCCCTGCAAAATTCAAATTTACTGGTATGCAGATCCACTCTTGCGTGAAAGACAAATGATATGCACAGTAGTGACTGTCATAGCCAACTGTTTTCATTTTCTTACATAGAAGGAAAATGTGCGACTCTTCGTCTAACAAAATTTTTTTTATATTATAAAAGTTTAAACCATCTTCATGAATTTCGAACGCTACCATGCAACACTTGAACACAAATCCGTTGTATATGCACCAAGCTACTGACCGACAAAGTTTCAACAACGAAGGAGGTAAACACATTGAAAACAATGGAAAATCCTGATCTTGTGAAAGGTATATCTTTGCTCCAGGTCCAGTTTCTTGTTGAATATGAAAACCGTTTTTCTGAAAGAACTTATAACATATCTGCAATTGGTGTTTCAAACCTATAGTTTCTAGAACATTCTTTCGACAATAAGCAATACGGGCAGCAATCTTGGACGGTTGGTGTTTGGATTCATACCTCATACACCATGTGAAAACAAGTGGTCCTATATGTCGCATTAAACGTGGATAGTGAACCATATGATGATGCTTAGGTTTTAATGTATCCTGAAAAAAAGATTTGTATATCTCATGATGTTCTTCAATTAATGTACAAAGTAATTCAGAAGTGTTTACGTGAATAACTTTTGATGTTAATATGACTGTTATTTCTCTTAGCAGAATACAAAATTTCCAAACGATATTTTCCTCGGGGATTAAGTCACCCATTATCAAACCAAAGTACCTTATGAGAAATAACATTTCAGCAGCAGACAAGTTTAATTTATTCTTTTCAAGATTTTCAGAAGATAAAGGTGCCGGCTTATTTACGTCATCTGACATGCTTGCAAAGGCCGAAATCCTACTGTTTAAAATATCCATTGTGAAAAGACGTGTTTCGTTGATGTAGTACTTCAAAATATGCATCATATCATAGTTCCCCACCCCTTCCAAAAGATCATGCATCACGTCCACACTGTAATTTTTGGTAACATGAAAACTCGGCAACATGTTCCAAGTGCTATTCTCTTTTACTCCTGTCTGTGAAGCATCTCCGAGAATTACATGTAGTTCATAATTCTCAACGTCCCGCAAATTCCGGACGTTTTCTCTTGACTGCGCCTGTAAATC
This sequence comes from Thermobia domestica, assembly GCF_964235325.1. Classification (NCBI taxonomy): domain Eukaryota; kingdom Metazoa; phylum Arthropoda; class Insecta; order Zygentoma; family Lepismatidae; genus Thermobia; species Thermobia domestica. The sequence goes on along the minus strand of NC_137469.1, from coordinate 183,896,109 downwards.
TGTTTTTGATGTAAGGCAAAACCTGCAAGGGTACTTAGCAGAAAATGACTCTGTAAAGCCAAGAACGGAATTCAATCCAAGATTGTCACCTGTAATAACACACAACTTAAAATAAATCTGTACTTCTAAACCATTATACATTACACATATACCTTCACATTCTAGGAAACGCAACTCTTCAATAAGAATTGAAAAGGTTGCTTTATTACCGAAAGTTTTTCTATCATTTGAATGAAAGAGTAAGGCGAGAAATATGTTCTCTAGTTTCGCGAAAAACTCCGGTGGAATACATGCAATTGTATAATAAACTACCCCTATCTTTTTTGTACCAGCATGCCCACTTAAAGGATTGTTAATTTCGTAATCGTCAAAGTAAAGAAATAAAGGTAATATCAAACGATCATCAGAAACCGTTACCTCGTTTCTCCAATGCAGTCCTTGCACACTACTGAAAAGTACTTCAGTCTCTTGTTCTGCACTGTTCTTGAAGTGGAGTAACGTTGACAGAACATTCGGTAACTCCAAAAATCGTTTAAGCATTTTTCGCATAGGCACAAACTTTCCAAGCACTTGTAATGTTTCCACCGAAACCTCGCCTTTCTTTCTCTTTGAAGATAATTTCTGTCCAATAACATAATCAATTGGTTTTATCAACCTGCCCATTGTCTCTAACATGCCAAATCGCCTATATTCGGTTTCCAAGCTATAAAATGGACTGGATATTATACTAAACATGTTCATTACTTCAGTTACTGTATTATCATCAACATGATTTCCTCGAAGCGTTTGTAAAATTTTCTCTCTTAGCAGTTGCATCACACTACCGCCCATAAACCCGTGTACCCAGTCGCAAAGGTTTTGTATATGAGTTCTGGTTAAGTTACATTGACTATACAGTTTAGTAATAAAAAGAAGGGCTTCCTCCTTTACAGCCTCACGGTAATCTTCAAGAGAAAGGCTTTCCACAGAAGTTTCAATTGGTATATCACCATTATCAGTCAACTGTCTCTCAACATTGATGTGACACACCTCATTTTGGTATCCACGAAAAGGCTGGTTCCCATCCCCACCCGTACTTGTTCTTTCGTGTTTCAGCAAGTGTTTGCGGAATGAATTGGCGTTATCAAATTCGCGTCCACACAACGATTCCCCACAACGAAAGGGGCTCATGGCACCTAATTTGTGACAAAATTTTAAATGAAGTAACAGAGACTGACTCGTTCTTAAGTCACTATGACAAACAAAACACTTAGGCATCTTCTTACAAACTAAAAAGAACGTATATACATGAAAAAACTATTTTACAAACTAAATGATTAACGGAAAACAACCTTTCCCGCCATTACACCTTTGATATTTCAGAGATAAGCGTGTTCACTGAAGGAAAATTCTTGTCGCAGTCATTTTCAATTTTGTACATATGTTTCTGCACAAATGTCCACACCTGTTCCGATTCCTTCGGATATTCTGCATCCAGTACTTGAAACGTCTTGAATGTGCTATCGATTGCTTTCAGTGGAGTTTCAACTCTGTAGAGATTATCCTCAATACTCACGTAGAAGGCTTGAGGTTCATCTATTTTTGAAGCGACAACGACGGGCATGGGCTGCACACTACATCCAAAGCGCTGCATCTTTAGATGATGCCTTTCTAACTCTGTTTGAAGATCGGACGCTTCCTGTAAGTCATGTACACAGAATTATTATCACGTTACACACCTATTAACACGTTATCAAATTCCAAAAACTACAAATACACGTATAATTAAAATGAGCTTGTATTTTAAACACGAGGTGCACCAATAATATATATAGCAATGCAATTAAACTGCTACCAACTGTTTTCAGGCATTCTTCTATACTAGAAATGTAATGTAATGAGGTCATAATTGACGCGAGTCACTTCTACGCGATATGAAATGTCTTGAAAACTAATATAGGTTAATATGACAGTATTTCGAATGTATTATTATACCCCTTGAGTTGTACATTTTTAATACCGTTCATTGTGTTTGTATTATCCGATGCAATTAAGAAAAGTTCTGGAAAAATTAAGTAAAGTTCCTTAGAGGAATCTACCCTTTAGTATAAGGTTTGAGAATAATCACAAAGAAAACAATCTGAATTATTGCACTTATAAACTTGACAGTAGTTACGTGAATAGATAACTGCGACATCAATAAAATTGTCCTAAGCTTACACTTAATGGTTTACATTTACAGTAATAAATATTTCAATTAAATGTGGCAAACTTGGAATCACATCCAGACATAAAGTAAGCACGGATATTTTAAAGATAAATTTAGATCCTGTACGTCAATGACCGCAATTCTTGACGTTACAAATCTCCAGGAAGAAGAAAGAAAAACCTTTGCGGAAATTTGAAAAGCAAGGATGCTACAATATCAATGAATTAGTTTTTAAAATAATGATCGCGAAAAGGTTGGTGCCGTTCCCCTACGTGCTGTTTAGTATTTTTATAAGATTGATATTACACACATATCATTACCTCGAGTATAAACACTTCTTACTTATTTATGCCATAAAATGAAGAAAGGAGTGCTATCATAGTTCCAATATTTGAAGGGTTGAATGAAGAACATTTTTAAAGGCACTGGGAAAAAGCTGTTTTGAGCCAAGTAAACATTTTATCCATGACCATAAACATATTTAACCTCTACTTATGTTTTAGAAAGTTTACATAGCATTCACCGAAAGTTTTACAGCATTTTTACGTTTACTATTGTTATTGGAATATAGGGTTTCATCACGGGAACTTCATAAGGCATAAACCTACAGTGGAACCGAAAATACGAATAACATCCTAAAATCCCCTCCCCCTTCCTCCCGGGAAATCGAACGCAGTCGCCCAACAAAGGAGATAAGTGTACTAGCAACGAAGGAGTAACTTTTAGGTCGGCCTTAAGTTCGTCACGTTTGAGGGATGTCGTCCCTCGGAGAGCACACAATCCGAGAGAGGGGAAGAAAGAAAGGAATGGATGGGGAAGGAAGCGGTCTGGGACCTGTGTGTTAGGTACCATCCCGGCATTTTTAGCATCGTTCACTGTGTTTATATTATCCGACGCGATTAAAAAACAAAAAAAACTCACTCAACCCAGGAAAAAACACTCAGGATGATTGGCCTGAAAAAGCTGTTACACTTCTTTGATCGAGTGATCCCACCGGGAATCGAACCCAGAACCGCTCGCACCAAAGGCGAGGGCGTTAGCGACTAATAAATATTGTGTTTTCCTATTTTATGCATATTCCTTTCTATCTACACAACTTAGGTTCACGATATCTTCGTAAGATACAAATCGCGTCACATACACCGATATATGCTTTACTAATTGCATGAAGAAGAGTCATGTATATTGCAAAATATGGTTGATAGCTCACTCCACCAAGGGCGTGCTGTCCCGAGGGGGCCTTTTCTTAAACAAACTTTTTTGTTTCCATGTACCACCAATATGATCCTCTTGATATGGTATGGTAATCATATCAATTGAGTGCACATCAAAGATGGAGCGGGTCAGTGGCTATGGATCACGTGGGGATAATTTTGAGTATACTTTAGTGGATCTTGGGTTACATTTCCATGTTCCACTGTTACGTATGACTACCCTAACCCAACAGTAACAACTGACTCATTGTAGTCCTCAATATAAAAAATTCCACTTTGATCCACTCTCGACATATTCGGTCAGTAGGTCGAAGTAGATCAGTAGATCATGGTGACACGTGGTGAGTCAGAGTGGATCGTGGTTTGATGAAAATGGTGTTTGCTTACACAATATTTTTGTTTGAGCATAGCAGTTTTTCCAGAAAAGCTGATTTTTTTTTTTTTTGTTTGTTTGTTCGATAAGGTTTCGTGCAATGTTCTCCATTCTCCAATCACTAATTAAATGTTAATGACATATTTCGTGGTAATCAAGTGTAGATATTAATACATTATATTACATAATGGTACATACTCTGACATGAAAAAGGAATCCTTGCTGTGCCTCGTATTTGGAAGGTTTCCATAATCCACCTCCGTCTTTCCTTTTGATACACGTGGTCACAGATGGGAAATATCTTCCAAGAAGTATTAATATTACGACTGTTCTGGCATCTGGAAAAGAATGAAATATCAAGAACATTTGTAGGTAATTAATTTACGCTTATACAGCGAGGTCCGGAAGTGGGCGTACCTCTAATTGGTATTTTCTGACGGTTTTTGGTTTTACCTACATTTGTTTGGTAACACTGCTTGGCATTGTCTGGTAACATTCCTTTGCATTGTCTGGCAACATTGCTGTCCATTTGTTTTCTGCTTGGTAACAGTTATCAGATCAGTTCCTGGCCGCTGGATTGGAAGAGGTTGTGCATCCAGCTCTTTGCCAGGCCTCCAAGAAGTCCCGATCTGACGATATCAGACAATGCTCCCTGGGCTTTCATGAAGCAACACGTAAGAAACACTCGATATCACACAACGCAGGAATTACGAGCAGCTGTGGAACACGCCTTCACCCTCGTTGACTCCGGAGTATCTCCGCAAAACATCTGCCAGAACTTTGTGCAGAATTCAGTTGTGTTATGACATGGATGGTGATCATACCTTTGTTTACGACTCTTACGACTTCAAGGTAGCTGTGTACAGACATTCTACCATAACTAACACTATACTGTTGAAACTAAAGGGGGGTACGCCCACTTTTGGACCACTTTATACTAATTTATTTGAATGTAAGTGCTAACTTTCTTACTGCATTCATTCTCATACCTGCAGAGGTTTTCTCTGTGATACGCAATGAATACTGTATATTACTTTAAGTCAATAATCAAAGAAAAAAGGAAATTACATTTTGTAAGCAATGGACAGCAGTCTGAAAAAAACACACACAAAAAGTATCATCTTTTGTAACTACACCCAGATTCGGCAAAGGGATAATGCGATGTTTCTTATATGCAAATATTGGGTCCAAATAATGGTGAAAACTAATCTTAATACGATACTTATCTATCGCCTATAAGTACGTGTATAAAAGCTGTACATGAAGTATATTATTTCAAGAACCAAAGGTTAAAGTCAACGTATGTATTTCTCTTTGGGAAGTTGCAACAGATACGGATAAAAAGAGATAAATTGAACAGCTTAATGAATCAAAATAGGCAATTAACAACAAGTTAAAGACTACACGCTGCGGAAAAGCTCTTTCGTCACAAATTCTAAACATTAGTTTCATTCATTGCTACAAAAGGGATTTCATATCTGCTTATTAACCCTACTGAATCTATCTTCTTCATATACTGTTATTCAAGTAAATACTGATTTCAGGGATGTAAACTGGTCACTGAAGTCAGTATTTCAGACTCTTTGGGAGATTAAACGAAAAATGTTCAATTACTACACAGCAGTTGAAATATTTCTCGTGATCTGAGCTCAATAATGAAACAAAAGAATAACAGAGCTTTTTTAAGTGCTCGATATGTTGTCGATTTACAATTATCATTTATTTTTCTTCTAGATTTTGATTTATTCTGCTCGGACTTACGACTAAAAGGAGACAAGGGAAAATTGCCGGAGCAGCTGTAATTGATCTTTTCTTTGCTTACGGGAGTAGGCTGAACAGTGTTGCGTTTTAATAATTATAGTGAACAATACTTAATGAAATAATAAACAATGTGTACACCATTTCTCCACAGTCACAACTTACTTCCATGCACTTCGATAAATTTTATTATAATTAGCAATTTTTAAAAAAGGGGGCAGGAAGGACTCGTAAACCTTATTCGCCTTCTGTGCAGATGGTATGGTAAAAATCAATATTGGATAATGAAAGTGTAAGTGTAAAGGCTAATATGGAACAGAGAAACAAAAGAGAACTTCTTCAGAAGGGAATTTGGAGGGGAGGGGATGAGAGTACAATGCTGTGACACTTAAAATGCGTCTTGATTTGTATATTTGAACAAACTTTTCTTATTAGATTACGCAATTTCTAGTTTCTTACTCCGATTATTCAAAGTATTCAAATGTTCTCGGAGGGAGTGATCGCCCCTCCCTTTAATCCGTCCGTGGTGTCATTCGTTTGGCTTTTCGCTACTAATTCAAAATGCTTTCCGAAACAAGTTGTCTTCTTGTGACAGCAGGGGGTGGAAGAAACAAACAAACCGTGAAAGGAAGAAAGAAGTGGTTTTGGGCTCTTCCAGTCCAGACCATTCTAACCACTGAGAAGTGAGAATCACAACGTGATTTTTCTGGTAAGAGCGTCCTTTTTAAAGCAGCTAACAAGCAAACAGATGGTCAGCCCTCTTCCCTCTGCAGCATACTTTTTATTCTCTGTTGCCAAACTTACTGAAGAATATATTGCAATTAATCTAACGAATGTAACGTAAATTGGAGACCGTGGTTGGATTTATATGGGTCTTGTCTATTTGTATTAAAAATTTCAAGTCATTACCTACAATACTTTGTTAGAAATTACCATATTAAAATTTACATGTTTTCAAATGGGAAGTTAGAAACATAAGCGAAGAGGTAGAAGATCCCCTTAATAAGAAAAATAATTACCTTCCCTGATGTTCTCCTGCAGCAAAAGTTCTACTAATGTGGCTCCGTCATTTGTTGTTTGTTTGGTCGTGGTAAGTATATGCTGAATCTTCTTTAAGTCTGCACTCCACGTTGAAAAAAATGTTATATCTTTCCCAGGATATAACTGGCCAAAATCAATGTCGATCTGAAAAGTAAAAGAAATTGTTGTCACATATACCTAACGCTGTTTGATGATATAATGTTCTATGCTTTCTTCTCTTTATACAAAAGTTTGGTAGTATAGTTTTCTTTGAAGTTCATTAAATAATCTTTGTTTCAACAGAGCGTTTTTAATCAAGTTATGAACATCAATGGCATTCACCCCACTATAGTATCCATTTTCAGAAAATACTATGTCTGATTGAAAAAGAAATCCCAAAGTAGGCATGTAAAAAACAATTACTTAGAGTGGAACTGATAAAATACACGCAAATATAAAACAAACTTCCAAGCGCTTTCGCATTTATGGAGTCGTCATACAGGGACGCAAAGACGAAAGTGGAATAAGAAATAGAGAAAGACACAAGGACCGCACCTATACCAACAGTGATTTCTCCACAAGGTTCTCTACTTTCTCGTATGAGTACTTGACAGCAGTCACGTGATCACATGACCACCATAGCACCTAGCAGAAATATGGCAAAATGAAATGAAATCTTTGAGTTTTATGTCTCACGGTTATGCCGGTTAGGCTAAAAGAGACGGTAATGATGAGAGATGAATGAAATGGTGGAATGAAGAAAGTGGGAGAACCCGAGAAAACCCACGAGCACGGTGTTTGTCCACCACAAAGTCCACACGGCGGGAGCAGGGTTTGAACCCGGGACCCCAAGCACCGGAGGTGAACGCTCTACCACTGAGTCACCGCGCCCCCCCAGAAATACGGCGTAACTCGTCTTACTCTGTATCTTTCTTCTTCCACTTTCGTCTTTCTCTTCCTGCCTAACAAAGCCATAAAAGGTGAAAGCTCTTACAAGCTTTTTTTTCTTTCTTAAATCTTTGCGCGCATGTACTGCACGTGTATTTTATCTAATTTCTGGTAACTGGTTGGTTTTTAATTACACAAAAACGTGTCTTTAACGTAAGCTTACATAATTCTGAACCTTCTGCCGCTGATGCTGGTATATTTGTAAATTAAAATAAACTATTAAATGTTTTCATAGGAACATTATCAACAAGAGTGAGGATGTGGGGCTGATCGGGGAGCGGGCTGGTTAGCGTAGAGGTTAATTTATTGGCATTGTACGTCGAAGACAAAAGATCTATTTTCGGCCCACTCGCACTTTTTCACTCTGATTTTTCATTATTTCTGAATCTATACAGGATTTGGTGTACTGAAAATCCGGTTGATTTTCTCAGAATTACTAAACGTTCTACCTGCTACAAGATGCACCATCTCGTCCATCAGCTTACTCACAGGAAAAAATTAGAACCGAAAAACTCCGAAACATAGTGCAAGACAGGGTACAACTTCATACACCGAAAAACACTTATAAACTCTCTCGCCTCATGCTAGGTGCTTTTTTTGCAAAGAAAAACTGCCGTGTTCGCAATTTATATATAGCATCAGCATAAGACCCTTATGTTCATGATTTTTTTTAACTCATTAAATTTTGTTACGCGTTTTTTTTTTTTTTTTTTTTTTTCATTTTCCTTTAAGTACAGTTCGTTCTGTGATACGGAATTACACTTCCATAAAATAATATAAAGGTAATATATTTCTCAGAGGATTGACCCTCTGAAACAATCTGGTATCTATCAAGTCGAATGCAGTTAAGGACAGAGATATACCTTGGTGAAACAGAGATATATTTATTAAGACTAGAAGAACCTGTTAGAGAATCAAATCAAACCGTCATTTCGGGACTTTCGCTACATTTAGGGCTCTCAATATGATATTCGTACTCGTAAGTTCTTTTATCTCTTTCATTTACCAAACTTACAATTAAGTTTACATTTACATTTTTCTGCTATCTTTAAATACATGTAAAACTGCTGCACTGTGCGCTATAATTTAAGTATTAAATTGCAAACATTATTACATGGATAATTATTATATTTTTAAACATTGTCTCTTTTACGGATTTTTTTCTTCCTGGAATCATCTGAAATGGATTACAATTTAACGTTTCGTTCAGAATATTAATTTACTGCCGTTGAAGAAAGTATGTGCATTCGATTTCTTGGTTTAAGTTTAGCGTCTCGTTCAGTAGCGAGGCTATATGAGACGTGAACCTACAGCTTAATGTCGGATCGGAACATGAGCTTCCGCCGGGAATCAAACCCGGGTCTATCGCGCCAAAGGCGCGTCACTAACCACACAAGCACTGAAGACCTCGTATGTGCACTCGAGTTTGAAGAAACTAGGAGGGTAACAAATAAATCATTAGTTTCCTTGTTTTGTTCTGAGTTAGTAATAGTATGACTGGGTTTGGAAAAAGCTTGCTAATATTTTTTACGAGTGAATTAAACGTACAAAATTGTTTTCATTTTTTTCTTTCTTTTGCGAAGCATCAACTTTTACACTTACACATTGACACGGACTAATCCTTACAAAATGCAAGTACCATAAGTAACTGAACGCAAAAGACAAATTTTAAAACATTAAAGTGTAATAATTAAAATTACATCTTCCTGACAGTTTCGGTATATTCCTGACACCATCTTCAGAGAGGGAATAGAATGGGAAAATAGTGGTAGCCTTTTCTCATTCTATTCCTCTATTTGAGGATGGTGTCAGAAGTACATTGAAACTGTTACCAAGATATTTTAATTTGGGTTAATTTGAGTTTAACGTCCCGTTCAGCAGCGAGGCTATATGAGAAGTGGACCTACTGATTAACGAGGAATCCGAACCTCATGAGCTCCCGCCGGGAATCGAACCCCGGTCTCCCACGCCAAAGGCGCGTATATTTTAATTTGGGCACTGTAAGGTGTTTATATTTACAAGTAAAACAGTTTGCTGAAAAAAATAGTGAGTATTATACCCAACACTTTCTCTACCGATTAAAATCGTAATACGGTTGACAATACACCTATGAATACGGTATTACAGGTACAATGATAACAAAGTACGATTATATTTGAGAAAAATAATAAGATATCAGTTATTTCTACCTCGCTATCACTAAAGGTACTGCCTTCTGAGCTGTGTGACAGGAAAGACACAGGGGATGAAGAAGTAGGAGATTTCATCTTCTGTTCCTTGTACAATTTATATTTTGATATAAATTTCATTCGTGGTCCAACTTTAGGAATTAATTCCTTTATTGCATCTACAGTTAAATTTTCGAATGCCTCATCATAGATTTCTTCCTCTGAAATAATAACAAATATTTGTTCAATAAAATACACACATTGCACAAAGCTCCTATTTAACGAACAATATAAAGATTATGTCGGAATCTAAGGTACACGATGCTGGGTGAACATAAATTTTGAGCTCCTTTCGGGAATCGAATCCGTCACTCCTCACACCACAAGCGCTAGGCAAAACAAACTGGATGTGAAGAAGCTCTAAGGAAATAAATAAATATGAATAAAACTTCCCTGAAATAAGAAAAAAATGAATCCTGCAACTCTTCATTCTTTCAATTTAATTTTATAAAACGACATGATAAAATTAGGCAGATTATACAAATATGTTCAACTTTTTGTCACGTCTTAGCTATGTTCTTCAATGTCATTCAAACCGGTTAGCATCTTAAAATATAGGTCCTGAGCGACATCTTTCCCATATTCCTATCTTTCAGTTGTGGGTCAGCTTCTTTAAGCCAAATGGCTCTTAAAAAAAAAAAAAAAAAAAAAAAAAAAAAAAAAAAAAAAAAAAAAAAAAAAAAACTATTCGGAAATACAGCTTAGTTATTGCATGTACAAAAAGTATTTATCCTACTTGGAAGTTGGGATACAAATAACTGAAGGTCTGTCCTGAAGAGGCAAAGTAGAACTAAGGAGGTACTGTTCTGTGCCTTTTCTCTTGATATTATTTCTTCATTTGTTTGGTCTTTCGGAAAATCTTACTTTTGATGACTTCAATATGTGAATGGAATGAAGGATCTGTCAATGCTAATGAGGAAAGCATAATTACTATTGCAAAAATATCTTTAATTGAGTAAACAGGAATGAAGTATAAACATCTAGCTTCATCTACCACAGTTATGCCCTGTATGTTGATGGAGAAGAATCAACAAAGAAACAGCTGCTAAATTAAGAAAACCAAAGACAGGTCTTTTGTAATGGAACACCAAATCTTGGGAGTTACAGTTATTGTGATCTCAGAAATAAGCTGAGAAGAGGTAGAATATGCTTTAAAGAAAATGAAGACAGGGAAAGCAACTACAAGCTAAAACATGGGTGCTTAGGACCAGAAGTTGTCCTACCGCATACTATGGGATCTAATGAAAACAGTTTACAGACAAGAGAAAAATGCCAAGTCAGTGGGGAGAGAGAGAGAGAGAGAGAGAGAGAGTAGTACTGTATCTATATACAAAGAGAAGGAAGATGTACAAAATTGTGAAAATTACCGAGGAATCAAGCTGATGCCACATACAATAAACACTTGGACGATGAAGATTTAGAAAGAAAAACAGCAGTTGAATCCATGCTACAGATGAGTACAACTGATACAATCAGTGGCGTCATTAGCTCTTAAATATTAAGGGGGGGGGGGACACATGATATATCTCACATGTGCAAGTTATTTTCTAATTACATATTATGATTTGGTTTAATTTTATCGAAATAAATTAATGATATACCGTAACTCATGCAGTGCAAATAATAATAAAAAAAAATAAAATACTGGCCAGCTGGTAACTTTATACACGACACAGAAAATTACGGGGGGGCATGTCCCCGTCACGCTAACGACGCCCGTAGATGCAATCTTATTAAAGCAAACAATGGAAAAGCGTCAGGGAAAGCAATAAGGATGCAGTATTTACTGAATGGGCAAAGACGTAAGAAAGAGTACCAAGTCAGGAAGTTTGGAGGTATATGAAAGGAAAATAGAACTCCAGTAAAATACAAGAAGATTGTTCAAGATCCGTATACAAGAGCTAGTGTCCCGGTAAGAAGCAGTGTAGAAATAATACATCTTACTGCATTTAGAGTTGGACTGCACTATGGTTCGGAAGTGAGATCTCTATCTGGTAGCCCAAAACGCAACAGCCCAATACGAGCATAACCTAACCGTAACTACCCTACGCCAGAGGTCACAAAACTATCTGGATATGTAAATCCCTCAATAATGAATAGGCACGAAACGAATATAATTAAAACGTAACTAACTCAAGGAAGCAGTCACAAAACTAGCTGTGTGTATTTTTGATTATTATCTATCAGAGTTGGTTGGTGTGATGGTTTAAATTTTTAAAAAATCCAATTGGTTTAAGCCAAAAATATAAAATAAATGGTTCACAGCCAGAGTGAACACAAATTATTAGCATCTTTATTCACTTCTAAGCAATTTAAATTAGGACGCTGTACTTCGGATGCAGTGAACTACTTGAATTAAAGTAATCTTCTGTAATCTGTATAATCTTTTGAAATTGTCCATTTATATAAATTATGAAATGAAATATAAATATTTAGTTTAACGTGCCACGTTTATACACCGAAGCTAAGAGAGACGGTGATGATGAGTAATGACTGAAATGGTGGAATGGAGAAAGTAGGAGGAAATGGGAGAACCCCGAAAAACCTACGCACACGGTGTTGTCCGACAGACGGCCCACTGGCGCGAGCTGGGATCGAACGAGGGACCCCACGCACCAGAGGTGAACGCTCTACCACTGAGCCACCGTGTCCCCTTATTTCAATTTTAAGTCTGTAAAGTGATTTCACTTATGCAGTTGTCCTGAAGTGACGGAAAATATGCACAAGTATGCAAATCGGTTAAACATATTTCTATCACATGTCCTAAGGTTTAGTCTATAAACTCATCGCCTTCCTAATCAAGGGATCCCGAGTTCAAGTCCAGGTGAAGAACAATTTCTCTTGGATGTAAACCGAGTAGTGATTCAGGTCCAACCTTAAACTGTATTTCCCGTCCTTCATAACCTCACTGTTGAATAAGTATATATGGACCAGACATTTTCATTAATATGTAATCTCAACAAATAAAGTTTAAAGTGGAATAACGATGACCCCTACTATTTTTTTTTTTTAAAAAAAGGAATAAAGTAATTTGAGGGTACTGGTGCTATTGAGCTCGATTTCAACCCCTTTAGAAAAAACAAAAATGAAATCTCTAAGTTTTACGTCCCACGGTTATGCCGGTTAGGCTAAAGGAGACGGTGATGATGAGAGATGACTGAAATGGTGGAATGAAGAGTAGGAGGAAACGGGAGAACCCCGAGAAAACCCACGAGCACGGTGTTTGTCCACCACAAAGTCCACACGGCGCGAGCTGGGATCGAACCAGGGACCCCAAGCACCGGAGGTGAACGCTTTAGAAAAAAACAGTAACCCGGTCAAACTCGAAGGCAAATGTCAACTAGCTCTGTTTTCCTCGCAATCGATGACTTCCAATTCCAACATATGCAGCAGCTGTGCGTGTTACTGGACTAGCCTTCGGCTAGCTGGAGGTCTCGCACCTTATAAACCCACAAGTATGCCAAATGTCATCCGCAGATGTTCAGGAAAAGTCTAAGCATTTTGAGATGTAGAAGATATGATATTAAATAACTGTGAGTTTTCAGTTTTCTAAAATAAACAATATATAAATAAATAAAAATAAAAAAATTAAAAAATCCCTCTATAACTAGATATTATGTTTGGTCAATAACTTGCATATCGCTATCAAAAGCTTGCAAGCATACCGAATTTCAAACTTTTGTTCCAATTTCAATTACCTAAAACATGAGATTTTATGTCCAAAACAAACATACATTTAAATAGCACCGGAAATCTTTCTTTTTATTTTAGAATTACCCTAAAAACTAAAAATATTTACTTTTGATATTTTTTGTGAGTTACTTCCAGAAGGCTACAAACATGGCAAACTGCATCACTCTAACCTTCGGGCTACATCATTTAACTTAATAATTTTGGGCTGTAGAAGGTATCTCCATATAAATAACAAAGGAAGATTTTTCACTTTCCCAAACAACCTCACTGAACTAGGAAATGTATAGTTTTAGTGATTTACTTAGTTAATTTTATGAAAACCCTACATGAATACCGAATGTAAAGTTTTTACTCAAATACAATTTCCTAAGACTTTTTTTTTTAAAGTACACCGAAATAAGATGGGATTTTTACTCATTCTTCCTTTTCACCTACTAAAAAGAAAAAAAAATCCTGTATATTTTTCTCTGAAGGCTATATGTATGCCAAGTTTCAACTTCACACGTCAACCGCCAGTTCCATTGTTTTGTCAGTTAATGGCACGATGAAAAGTTTGAAACTTCCGGCTTTTATCCTAACTTAACGTACGCTCTAATGCAACGTGTGAACCAGATAATTGCTAAGGAGAAGTTCTAGAACACAGGTTCCCCATATAGATTAGCAAGGTTGGTTCCTTTCTGTACCAAAATTTAAATTTTATTTCACAGAATATTGCTAGCGAGCGTCAGCAAGTGAAAGCGGGTTAGAAGACCGCAGGATACGTTGTTTTCTGTTTTTATTACAGCTAAATGGGAAGTGGGACATGTGTTCTAGAACCTTGTAATTTCTATGACGTTTATATTTTCTTCTCGCTTATTACAAAGCTAAGGCATTACTGCCGCATCGCCGGACCAGTATTAAAATCGAAAAAAAGTACCAAAATGTACTGTATACGGTTATATTTCGTTGGACTACATTAACTTACATTAGATTACCTCGCATTAGGATAAGGGCATAAAAAACTACAGTGCAAAAAACACAAACCAACTTGTGCTAGGTGGCCACTAAGTGCACGAATGATATCTAACCGAGCCAAGGTAGGGTGGAGCTAGCGGACCAGCGCGGTAGTGTGCCCGAAAGGAGCAGGCGCGTCAGCGACGATGTGTACACGCGTAAGCGAGGGTACTGAAAACATCTGGTTTCCGCAATCATATACATTTCAATAGCAATTGCCATACTAATAATGCTTTACTTGCAAAAACAGAAGTCACACCTTCAAAATCGTGAACAAGAGTTTCTTGGGGTTTTCTTTCCTTAAACAAGTACTCAGCTAAATAGCCCTCTAAATAGTTTTCCTTCTTCCCTGACGCTGTAAAATAATACGCTCCCTTTCCTTTCTGTATTTTCAATTCATTTCCACATTTTCCACACACCGTCAACCTTTTCAGTATACTGGTCTTTCACAAAATTTCAACAACTGTCGCTCGTTATTTTTGAACAGTTCTATGTACGTAACACACGACATGTGACAGCCTTGACATACACGAGCTATTTTCATACTCCTCTTCGCGCCACTACATCATAACAACTATATCTCTCCGCGAAATGGTCCATCCACCTCCACATACAGTGTCGCTTACAACATCAAAAATAACCAATTTCTTCATTTTTACTATTCCCCTTACATGACTTTCACTCATTCTTGATAAACAAACAAACAAACAAAAAAAAAAAAAAAAAAAAATTCCAACTGACCCGGCAAATTTTCTAAAACTGTTCCGGTGATACACCAGTTAACCCCAAAGCTAAATAAGCTCCCTTTCGTGGGAACAATCACATACAAAATCATTATGAATACTTGACTAATTTCAGTAAACTGTGAGATCAACTAAGCTTATATATTAGTTTCATTAGATCATGGTCCCTTGTACGAAGGTACTGAATGGTTAAACTTAGGTCAAGCTTCAGTACTGCTGAATGGGCTGACTGGTAAATAATTTATGAACTACTGGTACATCATTTGAGGAATTAGTTGATCTCTGACCGAGTCTGATCGGGTTAGATCACTTCTTGAGGTCAAAACCGAGCACTCAATCCAATCAGCGCCCCACCTTTACTTAGTTTTAAATAGGGACTTTGTTTACTCCACTTTAATTTAACCTAAATATATTTAAAAAAATGAACTGGTTCAAACAAAATATCGGATTTAAAAAGAAAATGGTTTCTGCAAAACCTGTTATTTATGTGCTTTGAAGTTTGACATCACCATCATGAATTAAATTAAAAGTGCAAAGGTGGTGTCACTTAGTGTAACACAAAGAGAAAGGCCTTCTGTAATAATTTGAAAGCGACAGAAGCACACTTAAAAAGCATTAAATCATAACCTATCGTGTTTTCTTTTTGCTACAAATACCTAAACTAGCCTATCTAACCATACTTTCACTCGCTGTCGCTTGTTCAGCATTAATTAGTAAAAATTAAGGGTGAATTATTATTAAAATTCTTGATCCCATCTGTACTGTTTGTAGAAATTAATAAGGGCACAAAGTATAACAATTAAGGGGTCCAAAGTTGGACGTCCGTTTTCAGCAAAATTTTGAAACTTGCACGGAAGATACGTATAATTTGATCGTTTGTGTGCTTGATAATATATAAAGATAATACAACAACACTCTCTCTATTTGTTATATATAATTGGTTATAAACATGGGACTACTAAGCGAGCGAAGAGAACTACCTCGCGCAAGGCAACCGAATAGTTGCATTGTGGGAAAGTAACGAGCATTCATAATATCAATATTGCGGGTAATATACCGAATCGCTGTACGGGATGTGAACTGACAGTGTTGAATTTCGTGAAGCTCCCGTCGAAGGGTACTTCTATTATAGATCCTAACGTAACCTAACCTAACCTACACTTTCTCCCAACTCGCGAAATTGAAAAATTATACATTTTAATAGCTTTTACGCAATTTTGGTAGAAAAGTATCGGACGTCCAACTACGGAATAAATGCCCAATTAAGTAAAACTCAACGTAGAATAATCAACATAGGATCACTATGATCCTCAAGCATCGAATCGTTCTGCAAAAGCTTAAGCCTCTTCCAAATAGTACGAACTCTCACATTAATAATAACCTTTCTCTCAACTTTTCACACAAACATCTTACAAGAAGTCTTAAATCATTATTACACCTTATATAATTTCATCTGTACATTTTCGGGCTTACGTTTAGATTTGCCCCTCCAGTTTCCAACCTACGAAAATGCAGTTAAAACCTTAAAAATTGTTAGGTTAGGTTAGTTTAGGTTACCTGGTAAGACTTTAGTTAGACTAGAACACTGACTGAAACAGGTTCTAATATCGTTATTCCGAGTAAAAACGGGCTAGAAACTCTAAACTTACCCTCAATTGCGTGAACACATCGTGTCTCTATTTTAAAGTATTTTGATTTGGTGATAATAAAAATAATATTTTGGAAGCGTCATAAATGCTTAATAATACACTATTTCGTACAAGGGAATTTTGTTGCTTGTGCGCAATACAATTCAAATAAACATTTAGAAATACATATCTTCAATTTACATATTGAAACTTACTGACTATCCACTTACCTTGAAATTTCATTATTAGGGTTTCTAAACCCCAGTCTTTTAACATAGTTTCGTAATTCATATTAACTATAGAATCTATCATGGCGGCTACATGACAACTCGTAAAAGGCGGGATTTCGCATAGTTGCCATAACAAGAGTTTTATATTGTGATAGCCATTCTAACCATAATGCTATTGCTATTTTAGCAATACTAAATAATCTGGTTATATAAACAATATGCATGATATTATTAACCATACTAATATTAGCAATATTTTTTTCTTACCACAGCCATACCAAAAAAATAGGTGTTGTATAAATAACAAATCAGTATTTATACATCAACTATACTATAGTCAATATTAATTTACCAATTAGCAATACTCATCAACAATGCTTTTATTGTCAATTCAGCTATACCATTTTTTAGAGTGAGTCACAAATTGTCGCAATCGTTTCTACATCGTTTGTACAGAAATGTGCATGCAAAATTTTCGTTTGTACATAATTAGGGGCGCCGCCAGGGCGAAAACAAAGTGGGGGGCTTTCTAAGTGATAGCCCAATCACCATGTTCAATTCAATTACAAATTGTCGCAATCGTTTGTACATCGTTTGTACAGAAATATGTAGGCAAAATTTTCGTTTGTACACAATTAGGGGCGACCTCAGAACGAAAACAAAGGGGGAGGTCTGTCTAAATGGTAGCCCTCCCACCATGTGCAATTGAATCACAAATTGTCGCAATCGTTTGAATATAGTTATAAAGAAATGTGCAGGCGAGATTTTCGTTTGTACACAATTAGGGGCGCCGCCAGAACGAAAACAAAGTGGGGGGCTGTCTAAATGTTAGCCCTCCCACCGTGTTCAATTCAACCACAAACTGTCGCACTTGTTTGTACGCCTTTGTACATAAATGTGCAGCTGAAATTTTCGTTTGCACATAAATGTGGCCCCGCCAAAACGATAACAAACTATGGGCTCTCTAATTGATAGGCCTCCCACCATGTCGAATTCAACCACAAACTGTCGCACTTGTTTGTTACGGTTTTGTACAGAAATTTGCAGGCGAAATTTTCGTTTGTACACAATTGCGGGCGCGCCAAAACGATAACAAAGTATAGGCTACCTAATTGGTAGCACCCCCTACGTCCCATTCAAAAGAAAATCATCTCAATTGTTTGCACATCGTTTGAGCAGTAATGCGCAGGCGAAATTTTTTTCTAAGCTATCAGATGCGTGGACAGAACGAAAAAAAAGGGGAGTTGTCTAAGTGCTAGCCCCACCAGTTGTGTTCGATTGAACCACAAATTGTCGCGATCGTTTATACATCGTTTGTGCAGAAATGTGCAGGTAAAATTTTCGTTTGTATTAAATAATATACGGATGTGAGTATTTTTAATATCTGCGATCAACATTAACCGGTTTGGATAACGGTTGATGAATTTGAAAATGGTTCCTATTGCACTAGTTGAAAAAAAATTCTTTTTCTCTGGCACACGGAAGAAAATGCCTGATTCTAATAGAACTTTTCACGTAGAATTCGAATCTGCAATCAGTTTTTCTCCATCACCCTCAGTTTTTCCGTGACAGAGGTGTTTTCGGAAAATTTCCCCTCAAATTTCTGTTCTTTTTCTTTTTTCTTTTTTTAAAACCATTTTCATACTTGTAGCTTGGGTACCTTAGGTATATAAACGCACAAATTATATTGTATGTTAGCCTGATTTATACTTAGTAAGCCCTCTAAGTTTCATAAGAATAGCATTATTCTATCTAGAGAAATAAACATATTTATATAAAAAATATGCTATGTGTACTGTTCATTTTACAATATTCATTAGTGCAGATAAAATCACATATAACTTCCACGAAAATTACAATATAAGCACGGTTTATATCTTATTGGATTTGAAATAAAACATATTTTCAATGATGTATACACCGTGTCACCATTTTATATCTACTTAATAAATAATACAAAAGAAGTGAGTGGTATCTTCTTAATAAATGGACACTTACTTACCTCAACTAATATGTTTTAGTTGTCGACTTTCTTCTGTGTTTGGTTTCTGGAACATCTCTTAAGTGTCCAACAGTAATCAGCTAGCATTTTTGAACTACACTGTCACTGGTACCTCTTCTCCATGGAGGAAATGTCCTGATGAAAATGTTCCCCATACTCATCACTAAGAGCACCAAGCTTTTCAGGAAAGAAATGCAGGTGGGAGTCTAGAAAGTGAACTTTAAGGGACATGTTGCAACCCATTTCATTGAATGATTGCCGGAAATCACTCACAATTTCACGGTAATTTGAGGCTTTCTTGTTTCCTAAAAAAATCTCTGTTAAACATTTAAATGGACACCAAGCTGCTTTCTCAACCAGAGTTAAGAGATCCTCAAATTTTTGGTCAAGAATCAAACATCTTATTTGGGGGTCTACAAAAATCCCTAGCGTCATTAACCCGAGGAATTTTTTCCTTGAGGTAACAAGATCCTGCATTACTTTTGTCCATTGTCCTAACAAAGTTTTTGAAGAGCCCCAACTTTATGTGAAGAGGAGGTAGAATTATCTAATCAGGGCTCACCAGTGAGGAATAAACAGCATTCTTCTGTCCAGGAGTTAATACATGCGTTGGCCATTCCTTCTTGATGTAATGTTCCGCTTTGTTCCTGCTGTCCCATTCGCAGAGGAAACAACAATATTTCGTATAACCAAGCTGCAAACCCATTAACAAAGAAATGACTTGTAAATCACAGCAAACGGTCCACTTGTATTTCTCATACTGAATTTTTTCTAACACTATTTCGATGTTTTCATAGGTTTCCTTCATATTAGTTGCATAAGCCAAAGGCACTGAAGGAAATTTGTTGCTATTGTGCAAAAGGACAGCCTTAAAACTAGTTTTCAAAGAGTCAATAAGCAATCTCCACTCTGTACTTATATGTGCATGTCCAAGTCTATCCATCACAGCACAGACATTATTACAATACACTAAATCATTTTCTTGAGAATAGTAGTTTTGAAACTGTATGAAGGTTTCGAAAAATACACACTTTAGTGTCACGATGGAGCAGATTCCAGCCTTAAGTTTAGAATCAAGAAGTTCTGTCTGTGTATTGGAGAGTTTTAAATCCCGTATGAGGTCATTTAGTTCACCCGGAGTTATCAGATGGGAATCCAATGTAGATGTGCTTCCTACATAAGTAGGATCATCATCTTCATTTGGAACTTCAATAGTTGCCTCAAGTACGTAATCCTCATTTACCGTAAGATGAGGAGGAGGTACCGGTACAGGTAATTCTGCACTGTGTGGAACTGGCCTAATTGCTGATGCAAATTAGGGTACTGTACTGTGTGGTTAGATTTACTGCTTATTTCTTTTATCTGTGTCATACAAAAGTAGCAGTCTGAAGAATGATCTTTTGGTTCCCTCCAGATCATCGGGCGAAGTACATGTTTCGTCCACCATTTGCCCACCCAGTCAGACGTTTCACGCAAGTACAACAAATGTAGTGAGGAACCCAGTTCTTATCCTGGTCTCCTACACAGCAACCAAAATATAACTGTGGAGTAAAACATCGACGTTGTGATTTAAATATCAGCTCCCCACATACATAACAGAAATTGTCCGGTTTATTTACACACTTCCTCGACATCTTGTATCCTGTAAGGTATCACACACATACATACATACACACACACACACACACACACACACACACACACACACACACACACACACACACACAGGAATCTACACTCCATCAAATTTCCACAAAATCCCTCTAGACATTCCCTCATACAAAAATGGTGACATGGTGTACACATCATTGAAAACGTTTTATTGGAAGTCCAATGAGGTATAAACCGTGGTATATTGTAATTTTCGTGGAAATTATATGTGTTGAAGACCGACCCGACCCCACCCGTGACCCAAATTGACTGACCCGACCCGACAACCCGACCCGAGCTGACCCGATTGGCCCGACCCAAAGTGACCCGAGTGAACCAACCCGAGGTGACTTAACCCGACAACCGACCCGAGTGACTTGACCTTACAATCTAACCAGTTTGAGAGAGCTAGAACTTTACAAAACTACCACCAGAAAAAAAATGCTGACCAATTCTTATGCATAAACCATTGTTTCGGCTCTTTTTACTTGTAGTATAATTGTCCTCCTCCTCCTCCTCAGTGTTCTTCCATTAATAAACAGGCCAGTTTCCGTGAATTAGGTAAGAAGCTTCCATTTTTGCGATTTCCCGCTAATATCTGCCTCGCAACCCAACATAAAGTACCACCCTACTTATTACAATCTATCAATTCCAACCTTCTTACACACTCTCGCTCTCCTGATATCACCCCCTTTACTACATCCCTCAGAATGCAATCCCTTAGCAAGATCAAAACTTGTGATCCGTCCATTTTTCGCTTCCTTATATCGTCTAATATTGCTCTCGTCTCTTGCATTTTTTCAGCATTTCCTTATTCGTTTTCCTCTCTACCCTGCTAACCTTCTTTATTTTACTCCACATCCAAATTTCCAAGGTTAAAATTTAGGCAATCAAGTTCAAAAGTCAAAATAAAATTTGACTGAGTTCTGAAGACAAGTTCTGAAGGCTAAAAGAATAAAAGTTCTGAAGACAATAAAAGAATAAAAGTTCTGAAGACAACATTATTTTCTAGTAAGGAATGTATATAGAACTTCTTTTAATATTTTTTGCTGTGTAACAAACAACAATTTCATCACGTTAACATTCCGATTTTTCTATTTAAAAACAGCGTTGCTGTCTGATAGAATCATAAGGAACTAATTGCACTGAAATATCATTCTGTAGGGAATTACCTTTTATTTTTTCTTGATTAATTTATCTAGAATATATTTGCAACGTTATATAAAATTAGCAAGTATTTTATTGCGGAGAAAGTCAAATCACTACTCCAGCAATAATAATAATAATAATCTGAAGGTGACCAAGAAAGTTCTGTCTCTTTGTGGAGGTCTGTGTTCAATTGGCCCTCACACCGTGAGTTGAATGCGAATGGATATAAGGTGAAGGTCAGTTGTTGGACGAGACGAGACGAGACAGAATTTTCATGAAAGGGTACGAGATGAGACAGAGCTCTTTCAATAGAAACATATGCACTTTTCCAGACGAGACTACCTTCACGACACATTTTCGAAACGAGAATGCCCCAAACCAGGTCTCGTGAGCAACACTAGTGAGTATATCCAACATACTACTTGGTTGTGGCTGTTCAGATGCACCGTGAACGTGCGTAAGGACTGAGTGAACATGGGGCCTTCACAGAGCGTCATAAGGGCTTGTTTGCTGTACGAGTTCAAATTGCTGCTCCGCGGAGCGGAAGATATGACAGGCCTTTGGTGAGGGTGTCGTGACTACGCGGAGAGTGCAGTGGTATGACGGTTTAAGGACGGTGACGAAACACTCGAAGACGCACCACGTGCCGGAAGACAAACAGATGTTCAAAATAAAGATCTTCGGGCAGCAATTGAGGCGAAGACAGACATGTGAGGAACTGGTACTACCTTTCAGTGTAAGTGGAGAAACCATTCTGCACCACCACCATCAACTTGGGAAGCACTGCAAGTTGGGTTGATAGGTCCTACATGATTTGACTTGGAGCCAGAAAGCAACGCGAGCAGACACCTGTGTTTCTTTGGTGTCTCGTCTGAGGAAGGAGCAATTTCTGAACAGGGTGTTGACATGTGATGGGAAGTAGGTCCTGTACGAAGCTCCACGGCGCCGTCATTGTTGGTTAGCATCCCATGAACCGGTTCAAAAACAGCCCAAGCCAGCACCACGCCAGAATAAGGTTCTCCTGTGCATTTTGTGGACTGCTCGAGGTATCGTCCATCGGGAACTGCTACCAGCTGGTCAGATCATCAATGCAACTGTGTACTGTCACTGTGTACTGTCTGGATCCAGCAGTTCTGAATCGCAAAGGGGCCCTCTTGTTACAAGGCAACGCTAAGCCCCACGTGGCTAAAATGACCCAGTACATCATTCTACGCCTTGGATGGAAAACACTATTGGATCCGCCATACTCCACGGACATTGTACCGTCCGATTACCACCTGTTCCATTCCTTGGACAATCACCTTAGAGAACGCCAATTCAAACAGCTAGTAGAGGTTGAATATGCACTTGATATCTTCTTCACTTCACGTCCCACCAAGTTCGACTGTGATGGAATCCATGGCCTTCCAGAACGTTTTCAGAAGGTCGTCGAGGCTGATGGAGACGATTTTTGATATTCCAGGTACGTCTTAGGTTACATACCAATGTTCGAAGGTGTTGGTGAAAAGGCGGCGGAACTTTCTTGGGCACTCTTAAAGTTATAATAATAATAATAATAATAATAATAATAATAATAATAATAATAATAATAATAATAATAATAATAATAATAATAATGTGTCCTGCCCAAAGGCAGATGTTTGATCCGAAGGTCCATGGGTATTGATTCCAGCTCGTACCAAGTAAGTTTTCTGGTGGACAAACCCCATGTGCATGGGTTTTCTCGGTGTTCTCCCATTTCCCCCCACTTTCTTCATTCAACCACTTCAATTATTTCTCATCATCACTGTCTCTCTTAGTGTTGGTGCATAACGTGGGACGTTAACTAGATATTTCCTTTCAATTTCACTTAATGTGACATTTAACTTGACATAGAAACGCAGAAAGGAAAAAAGTCAGTAGTAATATTAATTACAATTACAATACCAATTAGTTAATATAGGGTAAAATTAAAATTTTATTACTATTTCACCTTCAATTAGTCACATTTATCATTCATTCACCAACTTCGAATTGAATTCCACAACAAAGCTCTTTATAGTATTCCGTATAGAAAATAAGTGAAGAATGTGACGACCCGACCCGAGTGACCCGACACGAGCTAACCCGACTGACCCGACCCGACAACCCGACCCGTAACCCGACCCGTTTGAGAGCACTATCAGAGGGGTACTATTTACAGTACAATTTATTTTGTATGGTTTAGCATACTTTAAGGCTACCATACTTTTTGAAAACAGAAAAAACGGGACATCTTACAAATTAGTAATAAATATTGCATTTTGTATTAATTTTATCTTTCGAATTTTACTACAGTATCGCACTAGTTATACAACTTAAAATAATGTATTAATATAGTCCATACTCAGTGGCGTATTTAGGGGGAGGGCTTCCGGGCTCAAGCCCCCCACTGAAATCTTACTTACTATAGTAAAGTATATGAAATATCTTGCAGAATTTTCATATTTTCAGGCAAAGCACCCCCGGAAGTTAGCAAAGCCCCTCCCGAAACAAAATCGTAAATACGCCACTGTCCATACTTAATCAACAGTGCTAAAAATTGTTATAGAATCTAGAAGCTGTTATACAATATAAACGCAATCAGTGAACATACAATATTTAGGCAAAAATTATATTTTCAATATTATTACGCATACCACCTTTACATGCTCTACATGTCTATAAAGAAAAATATCCAGATTTATGAAGTTGTTTCAAAATTTCAATAGGCTAATTTATTGTTGTTAACCTAAAATGCGAACTAAAAGAAAGCAATTTGCATAATTGTTTTTCTGAAGCAGAAAAAAAAATGTGTTTTCGGGGCTGGTCTGCAACGTCACAAGAATTTGTTGCCACCTCGGGGTATACATTCTTACTTTTAGTGATAAGAGTGCTACTTAGGAGGATTTAAACATTGCATGTTATATCCGGGAAGCAGCGATTGCAATAATAATAAAGATTAGAATGAAATTGTTCCTATAGTATTGTCGGAATTGAAAGCAAAAGGAATAAGTCGATTTTATTATCTTTTCAGAAATTTTGATATGTAATTAATAATAATAATAAAGAAAAAAACAGGACAAGAAGGAAAATTTCTGCACACCGGGACAAATTTTAAGAAACCGGGGCGTATGGTAGCCTTACATACTTATTTGCATGCGGAGTGTCAGTACGGAGCCACTACGTAGCAGAGTTGAAACAAAACCTCGTAAATAGGTTGCCAACTCAGGAAAACAAAATTACCGGCACACCCTCAAAATTCTCTGTACAAATGAGAAACTGAAGACTGTATTGATCGTTATTGTATTTACCAGCAATTGCCACTTCTTTAAAATTATCGAAACAGATGAATAATACTGGATATTAATCTTAATGTAACAATAGTTGATTCATAAAATGAAATTTATTCTATAAACTTCACTTCAAACAAAGGAAATTGCTTTAAAAAGTCATTTTCTACTCTCAATAAATGAATAAAATTCTTTTACAATAAAATATAAGTGTTATCAAATTTGTTATGTTAAATAAATAAAAAAAACTGCCATACGTTAAAAAAATATCGATAATGTATAATACAACGGAAATTTGTGTTTGTAAAGGCACTGTTGAAAAATTTCGATGTTCAAAATACCGGTCACCGGCCTTAATCAAAATTACAGCAAATACCGGCCAGTTAGCAACTCTACTCGTAAATCAGAATGCTGAATGCACCAAAATACTTCACCATGCATTCTATAGTTTCTGCAAAATGAGTTTAATGAAGATGATCATATAAAACAAAATACTGTGTTATAATTTTCCCTTTAACAGTCTACTTTGTGGATTTGTTATATCTTCCACTTATCAATTTCCTGTACGAGATGAGAATAACGGTTTCTGCGCAAGATAGAAAGAAAAAAATACATTTTTCTCATAAGGATTCAGTTCACGTAAGAAATAATGAATAAGTTTAATAATAAGAGCCGAGGAGTGAAAAACTAACTCAGCAATAATGATTGTAAGTATAAATATAAATATAAAAAAACAAAAAAAAAACAAACATTTAATTCCATCATCGTTAGGATAAGATCAATATAGTGAATCACACGATAGTGTGAACAAACCAAACCACACAATAGTGTGAACAAAATCCTGTTAGAAAAATACTCCATAAATGTGACACATTTTTTTAATGCTTCTACCATTTATACAAACCCTCACATTGTTTTCGTTCTGGCGGCGCCCCTAATAGAGTACAAACGAAAATTTCGCCTGCACATTTCTGTGCAAATGATGTACAAGCGATTGATATAATTTGTGATTGAATTGGATATGGTGGGGGCTACCATTTAGACAGCCCCACTTTGTTTTCGTTCTGGCGGCGCCATTAATTGTGTACAAACGAAAATTACGCATGCATATTTCTGTACAAACGATGTACAAACGATTACGAAAATTTGTGATTCAAATGGACATGTTGGTGGGAAGCTACCACTTAGAGAGCCCCCAGTTTGTTTTCGTTCTGGCGGCGCCCCTAATTGTGTACAAACGAAAATTTTGCCTGAACATTTCTGTAAAAACGACGTACAAACGATTGCGACAATTTGTGATTGAATTGGACATGGTCGGGGGCTACCACTTAGACAGCCCCACTTAGTTTTCGTTCTGGTGGCGCCCCTAATTGTGTACAAACAAACATTTCGCCTGCTCGTTTCTGTACAAACGAAGTACAAACGATTCCGACAATTTGTGATTCAATTGGACATGGTGGGGGGGGGCTACCACTTAGACAGCCCCCTTTTTTCTGTTCTGTCGGCGCCCCTAATTGTGTACAAACGAAACTTTTGCCTGCACATTTCTGTACACACGAAGTAGAAACGATTGCGATAATTTGTGATAGAATAGAACATGTTGGTGGGGGGCTACCAGTTAGACAGTCCCCCACTTTGTTTTCGTTCTAGCGGCGCCCCTAATTGTGTACGAACATACATTTTGTCTGCACAATTCTGTACAAACGAAGTACAAACGATTGTGACAATTTGTGATTCAATTGGACATGGTGGGGGGGCTACCACTTAGACAGCCCCCATTTTTTTCTGTTCTGGCGGCGCCCTTAATTATGTACAAACGAAAATTTCGCGTGCACATTTCTGTACAAACGAAGTACAAACGATTGCGACAATTTGTGATTGAATAGGACATGGTCGGGGGCTACCACTTAGACAGCCCCAATTTTTTTCGTTCTGGCGGCGCCCCTTATTGTGTACAAACGAAACTTTTGCCTGCACATTTCTGTACACACGAAGTAGAAACGATTGCGATAATTTGTGATAGAATAGAACATGTTGGTGGGGGGCTACCAGTTAGACAGTCCCCCACTTTGTTTTCGTTCTAGCGGCGCCCCTAATTGTGCACGAACATACATTTTGCCTGCACATTTCTGTACAAACGAAGTACAAACGATTGTGACAATTTGTGATTCAATTGGATATGATGGGGGGGGCTACCACTTAGACAGCCCCCACATTGTTTTCGTTCTGGCGGCGCCCCTAAGTTTGTTCAAACAAACCTTTCGCCTGTACATTTCTGTACAAACGATGCACAAACGAATGCGACAACTTGTGATTGAATTGGACATGGTGGGGGGGGCTACCACTTAGACAGCCCCATTTTTTTCTGTTCTGGCGGCGCCCTTAATTATGTACAAACGAAAATTTCGCGTGCACATTTCTGTACAAACGAAGTACAAACGATTGCGACAATTTGTGATTGAATAGGACATGGTCGGGGGCTACCACTTAGACAGCCCCCAATTTTTTTCGTTCTGGCGGCGCCCCTAATTGCGTGCGAACATACATTTCGCCTGCACATTTCTGTACAAATGAAGTACAAACAATTGCGACAATTTGTGATTCAATTGGACATGGTGGGGGGGCTACCACTTAGACAGCCCACATTTTTTTCTGTTCTGGCGGCGCCCCTAATTGTGTACAAACAAAAATTTCGCCTGCACGTTTCTGTACAAACGAAGTACAAACGATTGCTATAATTTGTGATTGAATAGGACATGTTGGTGGGGGGCTACCAGCTAGACAGCCCCCAATTTGTTTTCGTTCTGGCGTCGCCCCTAATAGTGTACAAACGAAAATTTGGCCTGCACATTTCTGTACAAACAATGTACAAACGATTGCGATACTTTGTGATTCAATTGGACATCGTGGGGGGAGCTACCACTCAGACAGCTCCCCACTTTGTTTTCGTTCTGGCGACGCCCCTAAGTTTGTTCAAACAAACATTTCGCCTGCACATTTCTGTACAAACGATGCACAAACGAATGCGACAACTTGTGATTGAATTGGTTTTGGGGGGGGGGCTACAACTTAGACAGCCCCCATTTTTTCTGTTCTGGCGGTGCCCTTAATTATGTACAAACGAAAATTTCGGGTGCACATTTCTGTAAAAACGGAGTACAAACGATTGCGATAATTAGTGATTGAACAGAACATGTTGGTGGGGGGGGGTTCCAGTTAAACAGCCCCAATTTGTTTTCGTTCTGGCGGCGCCCCTAATAGTGTACAAACGAAAATTTGGCCTGTACATTTCTGTACAAACAATGTACAAACGATTGCGGCAATTTGTGATTTAATTGGACATGGTAGGGGCTACCATTTAGGGGAACTCCCTCGAGAGGAATCACTCTATTTATTTATTGCAAAAAGCAGAATTTAAAAATTCGCATTCGTCCAAAGTTATCGTGTGAAGTAACAGCCGTTTGTATGTACGTACTAATATTGATAAGTTCCACTACGCGATCCCAATTAATAGTTCATATACCCGCGCCACACACACACACACTAGCATTTGTACACACGAAAGTATACCTGGTAGTATCCACACGCTTACGCCGGAAACTAGAAACAAACACACACACACACACACACACACACACACACAGGGACAGAGAGAGAGAAAGAGAATATCTTGTTGTACCTTTATACTGAATGCACCATTACTCACAAAATCAGTTAAAAAAGAAAAAAGAAAAAAGTTGTAAATGAAACTTTCAAAGATTGGTACCACTGCTGCGTGTCACACATGAGATTGTTCCATAATGATTGATTTGTAATATGATGTATATGGGTTTCTTAATGGTAGTATAACAAAATGCCTTCAAATTGACCACTAAATAAAAA
The DNA here is from genome assembly GCF_964235325.1 of Thermobia domestica. Taxonomy (NCBI): domain Eukaryota; kingdom Metazoa; phylum Arthropoda; class Insecta; order Zygentoma; family Lepismatidae; genus Thermobia; species Thermobia domestica. The sequence continues at coordinate 183,867,120 of NC_137469.1, read as the reverse complement.
GTGAAATTTATTTCTCAAATTTTGTAAAATCGAAGTCGGTGGGCATTATGGGAACAGTCTACAATAACAATATATGCAAATAAATATTAATATACTTCACGTTTTCCAGTGGGTGCAAGAAAGCTTCGAATAGTATTTGTTGCCAGAAGCATTAGCTGATGTAAATATATATATATATATATATATATATATATATATATATATATATATATATATATATATCAAGGTGATTTTGTAGTATAATATCTTTGAGTAATGAATGGGAAGTTTAGGTCTGAGTATAATACGAATAATATACGGGAGTAAAACGTGATAACCCACAAATGTGTGCTCATCAAGATTTTACGAACACTTTTACTTTTTTGGTTTAAACCTTTTTTTGAACCAACTGGTTTAAACCAGACAATCCTGATGGACAGTACGATAACAATGTTGAATATCTGTTGGTAACATTATTTTCTTGATTTAGTAGGAAGATATCCTTTCTTTCACTACACATTTCTATTGAGTTTAGAAATTAAGATAATCTATTATCAAATCATATTTTGCATTCGTGAACCATACGTCCTACATATCAGGAAGAAGATACGATATAATACATCACGTATTATTCGAGAAAAAAATAATTGAAATTCCTTTTTAAAAAAGCAAGATCAATTGACTTTAGACTATCTAAGTATCTGGGTACGTTATCAAGAGCCATATACGAAGGAATACAGAAAAATGCATATTATAACTTTCATCGATTATTTTACAATTGTACTCGCGAGACATACTGACACACATACCTTACAGCCTTTGAATGCGTACTCGATTATCACTATCTATTAATCTCTTCACTATACATAATTTCCAGCTTGAAGATACTACTTTATAAAAATATCTAACTTCAAAATTCGTGGCAACCATCCCCCGCAGTACCCGAGCCAAATCTTAAGAGGTAGGGAGTCTGTTCACACCCAGACTGTTTTACACCCGAAGAACTCGAGAAGACGAAGTACACTTGCTCAATTTGACAGAGGATGAGTGTACCTTAAAGCCACCAGGCATGGAAGCGTATATGAAAAATATCAGATTGTCGGGATTTGAACCAGGACCACCTGATTCGTGGTCAGACACACTACTGCCTGGATCAGAATGACCCTATGCATTCATAATCACTTTCGTAAAAAATAAAAATAATAATAAAATAAAACGTATGGATTCTATCCACGCTCAACACCAAAAAGAAATACATGGACGCAGATTAAAAACCAGATTACTTCTTTGTCAATATCGGCGTATTTGGAATTCCTTTCAAAGGACCATTCTATCACAGCACACATAATACAACGTAACTCAGAGCACATTTCTCAAGATCACTAATATTAGTTATTACTTAGTTAAAATTGTAGACTGCTTTTATTTTCAAAACAAGACAATGCTGCTTAAATTCTAAGGGGAGAAGTGACACCAATGCTTATAGTGTAAGTCTTCGTACATATACATATAAGCTCTACGACAGCCTTTTCCAACCTGGGGTCCGCAAGCCAGTCTGAGAAAGGCACACACACAGAGGTTAGAAATACATCATTCTAAGTTAATGATCGAATTAATAATGACAAGTCAATCTCCGAAACGGCACTAGGATACTTAATGCCGTTTGCCACAACATACCGTTGTGAATCTACATTATCTGCTCTTTCTTATCTGAAGAAAAAGAACAGGATTAGACTTGATATTGAGGCGGATCGTCGCTCAAAAGTTTCTTCGTTTGATCCTGACATTTCCATGTTAGTGGCTGAAAGATAACACCAACCATCACATTAATGAAGTTGTGTACTTCGGTGAGTCATACACTTATTATCATGTTAATTTGTTGAAGTTAATACATTTTATATTTTTTCCAGAAAAAAATACTATTTTCTATACCAGATGGGTAGGCTATTGTTGTTTTGTGTTGTTTACGTACTGGATTTATTTGCAACATCTTAGTCAAGGTGTCCGGCCTGAGATTTGAAACCAAGGATCACCTGATTACAAGGTAGGCATCATACAACTCTAACAGGATTATACCACTGCAAAGAAAAACTAACACACCCATATATGCACTAACATGGGAAAAAATATAAATACTAACCGTATATTATTGCAAGGGGTCTTTCACATGCATTGTAGATTCTAAAGGGGGACGCAGTGTGGAAAAGTTTGGGAAAAGCTGCTCTATGATATCATGAGTTGGGGTGGCTTCCATTCCACCCTTTGGGTAATTTCTCATCATCACCGTCTCCTTTAACCTAGCCTGCATAATCATGGGACGTAAAATTTAAAAAAAAAATTCTACGATATCAAATAAAGTATAAATACATAAATTTCCGGTACATCACATTACAATTGTTAGCATATATAGGAGGCACATTTTTACTTTGATTCGGACAGTGATTTCAACCAATTCACCTGGCCCGATTCCCGAAGCAGTTTTGGAATCACACTGAAGTTGCTCCACGCGGTATTCGTTCTAAAGTTATTCCCGGAGTTCGCATGTTTATTACATGTTGATAAAATTTACCGCCCCAAGAATTTAGGAAACACCGGCTAGGTGAAGGTAGAAAATAGAAAGGACAACAGAGGCCCCGGCGTGAGCAATAGCTCCCGAGAATGAAGGATATACAGTTCATCCAGTTCCTTCACCACTTTCCACAACTCTTCCAGTTAAGAGGAGAGTTAATGAGGGGGAAGTAGCCAAAATCTTATATTATTTAAGCGAGGGAATATTATGTCAGGCGCTCCTAGTATTAAGGGAACTAATCAGTTACCAAACCCACCAATTATAATCGGCATGACTACGAAGAAAATTATAATGAAGGCATGGGCAGTTACAATTACGTTGTAGATTTGATCGTTTCGAATTAAGCTACAGGACGGGCGAGTTCTGCTCGACTAAGAAGACAGTGATGCACCTACTATTCCTTCTCAGGCCCTAAAGATTAGGTATATTGTACCAATGTCTTTATGATTTGTAGAAAATAATCATCGTTGCAATTAAATAGGATGGCCGAAATGTTAAGTGATAGATTGTAAATCTATTTATGGTGTAATAAACCTCCTGTTGAGTCTTATAGTCAATATTATGATGTCGGACTGCAATTTCGGAGTAGTAGTTAATATACAAAGACCTAAAAGACTGCCTTTTATTTACGGCTTTGAAGGCCATTAGTTTTTTTTTTGAATTTAAAGTCTTATTTAAAGAGTGTTGATTGTGATAGGTAGAATAATTATACCTCTTAGTGAAATAATAATGAATGTTGATCTTATTGATGTTTCTTGATTTTTGTTCATGTCTGGTCGTATTGGTTAATAATGAAAGCAGCGTAAGCAATTCGTATGTAGTAAAAAGAGTAATTAGTGCTATTATTACTATTAGGGTGAGAATAATGAATGATATTTGTTCAGCAGTTTTTATGATAATGATTCATTTAGGTAAAAAGCCTAAGAATGGAGGTAAATCACCTAAGGACAAAAACCTAGTAAAAATAGTTGTCATGCCAATTTTGTTGGAAAAGGTTTGATGAATATGAAATATTTTGTTTATTGCGAAAAGGGCAACTGCTATTGTTGAAAGTAGTGCGTAGAATAGAAAGTAAAGTGATCGTGTCATATCACTTAATAACAGAGTTATAAGTATCCAGCCAGTATGATTAACTGATGAGAATGCTATGATTTTACGTAGGGATGTTTGATTTAGACCTCCAATTGAGCTTACAATTTAAGATAGGATTAGGGTCAGGTGAATAAAGTTTGTGGGAACTAAGCTATAGGAGAGTAAGCCAAGAGGCGCTAATTTTTGTCAAGTTATTAAATTAATGCAGTCTACTCAGAGTATAGTTTCTATTACTTCCAGTATTCAGAAGTGAAGGGAGCAGCCCCTATTTTAAACAGGAGACAGATAGAGATGAAATAATATGCACTTTGCAGTCCTATGTAAAGTAAAATGATTGCTATTAAGAGCAAGGATCTTGCAATGGCTTGAACTAAAAAGTATTTTAGAACAGATTCGGTATGACGTTGATTGTTGGTCTTTGAAATCAGGGGGATGAATGATAGAAGATTAATTTCAAGACCAATTCAAGTACCAAATCATGATGAGGAGGTTAGGGAAATGAGGGTCCCCAGCATAAGTGTTGTGGAGAATAATAGAGTTTTAGAATTGGTGAGCACTAGAAAAAGAACAGTAAATCTTCATATGCGGGGTATGAGCTTATCTTTCTATATGTTGGCGTACGGTGCACGTTGATTTTTGATGTCAGAGGTGAAAGTTTGATTATTTTAGGTGTAATAAGAGTATATTAAAATACTTGATTCATCCTATCACGATAATCCTTTAATCAGGCATCTTATTATTTAATTGTTATTTATAGCGGTATATGAGGATTAAAAAAGGTCAAGATTATGATAAATTAATTAAATTTAGGATTATTATATGTTACTAATAATTAAGACTTGAAAATCTATTAGATCCTTTTTATTAACCTGAGATACCGGCTAAAGGTATATTAATAAGCTTAACGTATCCATTAAATGCTAGTTTTTACCGCATATGTTTAGAGAGAGAGATAAATATACTTGTATAGGATACAATTTTGATTGAAGAGGGAAACTAAATTGTATCCTAAACAAGGGGGATAAAAGGGTTTATTTAATACTAATAAATATTGATTAAAGTTAAACGCATAATTAATAACTATTTAGTTTAGTATTATATCTGAATAATAAAGTATTATCCTCGCTTTTCTTCCCATATTTATCTGATTGTACATATAACCTTTCGGGTGAGGGAAAAATGATTGTTGTTAGCCTTGAGGGTAAATAATGAGGTATCATTGGTCGCAGTACTCGCTTTTGTTTATTAATTAATGTTTGAAGTAGTTAAGATTTGGTAAGATCCGGCGAAATTCATGTCAGCTGCCGCGGTGAGACGAAGGGGTCTGAGGGAAGGTTGATTGACGGTTAAGGTGTAGTTATAACTTGAATTGAAGAACTTTATTTTTATTTTTAGGTGAAATTATTATTTGGAATAAAGAGTTCTATTGTTTGAAGTTATGAAACTATTTTTTACACTAGAATTAGACGCCCTATTATTTTTAATGTGAAATAGAATACCTGGGTAATAGTAATTGTTTTCTTGAAACTCAAAGGATTTGACGGTATTTCAGACTATTCAGAGCAATTTGTCCCGTAATCGACAATCCACGATATATTTTACTTGCTGTTGTTTTATAGTTTGTATACTGCCGTAGTTGATAGTACTAGGAGAGAAGTTAAGATACCTTCAGTGTCTTTATTAGGAAAGGCTTCAGGTCAAGGTGCAGCTCATCAGTAAGAGGAGATGGATTAAATTAAGATGTTTAATACGAATTATGATATGAAATTATTTAAATGAAGGTGGATTTGAATGTAATGTCAGTTATATTGCTAGCATGAGTAGGGCTCTAGGATATATACCCATCGAACGTCGCTCTCATTTGTTTAGGTGAGATAAGTCGTAACATGGTGGGTGTACCGGGAGGTGTGCCTAGTTTGATTAATTACAAAATAGAGCTTGTTAGTTACGCTATTCGTATACATCGAACAGGTTTCTGTGCAATTCAGATTATTTTGATTGAAGAATATACTTATTATTGTTGTTGTCTATATTAGTGTTAAGTGAATCAACTTGAATTGGTGTTATTGTATAGGGTATAGAATTTATTTGTTAGTATTATAGTTAATTAGTATCTTAAGGGAATGTTTAAATAAGTGCAAATAGTTTTTGGGGAAGAAAACATGAAATATTGTTCCTTTTGCATCAGGGGACACTAAATGATATAATTATTTCCCGAAATTGAAACAGCTAAAATAATATAGTATTATAAGTGGTATATTATTTACTAATTTTATTTTAGGGGTGAAATGCCTTTCAGTTTCCATTATATGTGGTTGTACAAGAATTGAATTTAATTCAACTGCGGTTAGCTTGTTAAGGATTTAATTTTGTTGTAGTTTGGCCTTAAGAAATAGTAAGGGGGATTTGCTCTTTACTTTTCATCATTTATAATATGGTTTTATATTAAATGAAAGATGTGGACTTAGAAGTAGCTATCATTTATATTTTTGTTATAACTTATTTGAATTGTTTTATTACATTTAATTTACTATTGTACTTTTATCTTAAATTATCTTAGATAATTTGTAATGGTGTTATTAGGTGTTATTTTGTATATAAGAGAGAATGAATAAAGGAATTCGGCAAATTTTTCCTTCGCCTATTTATAAAAAACATGTCCTTTTGTTATAATATAAGGTCTGACCTGTCCAGTGAGGGTTTAAACGGCCACGGTATCTTCATCGTGCGAAGGAAGCATAATCATTAGTTCTTTAATTGTGGGCTTGTATGAAAAGTTTGACGAGTGGAAGACTCCTTATTTGTGATGATGTTGAATTTTACTTTTGATTGAAAAGGCTTAAATGCTTTAAGAAGACGATAAAAGCCTCTATATCTTTATATTTAAGTAGTGATTTTCATAGTTGAGAATATATATATTTGTTGTTTAAGTATTGCGTTGGTGCTACGAGAAGATACATAAACTCTTTTTATGATGATTACTTTTGAGTATTTTTATGATCCTCTATTAATCATTGCTAGACTAAGTTACCTCATTGTTAACAGCGTAATTTTTTTGAGAGTTCATATCGACAAAAGAGATTCCAACCTCAAGGTTGGATTACGATTTTATCTAGGTGCAGAAGCTTAGTATATATGATTAAAATTTTTACATGATCTGAGTTCAGATCGGCGTGGGCCGGATCGGTTTCTATCCCTTAATTTGAAGTAGTACTTTAGTAGTATTAATAGTATTAGTACAAGTATTAATAATACTTATTATTAAGGAATAAACATAATTAATGATTACTTTGGAAGATAAGTGGATTAGATTTAGGATCTAATAATGGATGATGTAAGTCCAGGTAATAGTGTATTAAGATTATATTGTAGATATTATTTCTTATTTAATTTTGATTATTTGTGTTTTACTTGGAGTTCCATTTTTAACTCCATTGGAGCGAAGGGTTTTAGAATATATTCACATCTGACAAGGTCCGAATAAAGTAGGGATTTGTGGTTTACCACAACCTTTTTCAGATGGAATTAAGTTGTTTACTAAGGACCGAGTTTTTCTTAATACAGTACAACCCCTCAATTCCGAACCCCGGAAATCCGAAAACCCGGCAAATCCGAACACGTTCTCAGGAGAAAAAAAAATAACTACAGCTGGAAAATGAAAAAAAATAGATTTAATCACACAAATTTAGTTTTTTTTAAGGTTTTAACATTTTTTGACTTAATGCTTATTCAAAATCATTATCTAATTATATTCTTACAAGACAGTTATTGATATGCGACAATCATTTTGGACATGAGTGTACACCCGCCAGTCAAGGTCACTGCCCTTTCGACCACTGGGCCACCCTGTCTAACCTCAATCGTTGTTTTACCGCAAATTCAGTGACGAAATAAGTACGTAATATTATTTCCCGGGTAATCCGAACACCCCGAAATCCGAACAGGCTTCAGCCCCAATTAGTTCGGATTTGAGGGGTTGTACTGTATATCTAATTATTATCCTTATTATCTAGCCCAAGTTTTTAGTTTATTATTAACTTTATTAGTGTGATTAAGAATCCCCTATTTAAGTATTATATTGACTTTTTCTTTAGGATTATTGTTTTTTGTGTTGTACAGCGGGGGACACTTCTAAATGGTACACCTTAGCCGTAAATCTCCATATGGCTGTACCATTTAGAAGTGTTCCCCGCTGTACCAGAATGGGTGTATATACTGTAATGATTGCTGGTTGATCTAATTCTTCATATTCTTTGTTAGGAGGATTGCGGACGGTTGCACAGACTATTTCTTATGAACTTACTTTAGCTTTGATTTTATTATCTTTTGTATTTTTAGCTGAGAGATATAGATTGTTAAGTTTCGGTTATTATTTGGAGGAATTATGATTTTTATCAATTATATTTCCTTTAGCGTTAGTATGTTTTTCTTCTTCTTTATTAGAGACTAATCGAACCCCTTTTGATTTTGCTGAAGGAGAGTCAGAACTTGCTTCAGGATTTAATATTGAATATAGAGAAGGAGGGTTTGCTCTTATTTTCATAGCTGAGTATGGTAGTGTTTTGTTTTTAACAGTTTTGTTTAGTGTCTTGTCTTTGGCCATGATATTTTTTCTATTTAATTTTTTGTAAGGTAGTATTTATGTTTTTTATTTATTTGAGGGCGGAGGACATTACCTCGGTTTCGTTATGACAAATTAATATATTTTGCTTGAAAGTGTTTTTTTACCCCTTTCCCTTAATTAACTTTTAAATTTAGGTGCCATGAAGGTTCTTTTTATTTCTCTTTTAATTTAAGTGTATTAAATTGAGAATAAGTTCTTAGACCCTTGCTCTGTTTAATGTTTTCAAAACATATTCTCATTCTCAGCCAAAGAACTAAGTTTTATTTTATTAAGAATCTCATAAGGTGGAGAGGTAAGAGTAGTAGTCCCCCCCGTATGGCCGATTTGACCTTGAACTCATTTTCGTGACGTCATAGGTCAAAGGTCAATGACCTTGGCCCAGGGTCAATGACCTAGGGGTACCTAGGACCACCCCCTCTAAATTTTGGCAGGGGTACCATGGCCCACCCCCTAAATTTTGGCAGGGGTACATAGGACCACCCCCCTTAAATTTTGGAAATTGCCAAATCTAAAAATTTGGTATGGTAGCCTAGGACCATAGTATGTACCTCTATCAGTATTGGGTGTCGATGTCGTTCCCTTTCTTGGGTAAAAAATTGCCAAAAATTCAAATTTCGGGGGTTTTTTAACCTAATTTATCCCCTTTGATGAGGTATTATTACCCTATATAGTTATATGGGCGTATACAGGGGTTCATTACCTTTCATAACATATGGGTATATTAATGCACCCCTTGAAAAATTTGGGAGGGGTACCTTGGCCCACCTCTTAAATTTTGGAAATTGACCAAATTAAACATTGGGTATTATAGTACAGGACCCTAATATGTATTATGATAAATTTGGGTGGTCCACCTCGTTCCCTTCTAGGGGTACAAAATTGCCAAAAATATAAACGTAAGCAAGACGTTGTACCACGTGTTTGTTCTTTTGGTCCATTTTATTTCTTTGGATGAGGTCCTATTACCTTATATGGTTATGTATAGGGGTCTATTTCCTATCATAAGACATAGGTACATTTGTGCACCCCTTTAAAAATTTGGCAGGGGTACCTAGGACCATCCCCCTTAAATTTTAGAAATTGCCTATTTTACACATTTGGTATAATAGTATAGGACCCTAATAGAGATTACTATAAATTTGGGTGGTTCACCTCGTTCCCTTTCATGGGTACGAAATTGCCAAATTTTAGTACAACCACATGTTTCGTTTTTGACATAATTTATTCCCTTGGATGAGGTCCTATTACCTTATATGGTTATATCGTCATGTATAGGGGTCAATTTCCTATCATAAGACATATGTACATTTGTGCACCCCCGGGAGGGGTACCTTGGCCCACCCCTTAAATTTTAGAAATTGCTCAATTTAAACATTTGGTATTATAGTACTGGATCCTAACATGTATTATGATAAATTTGGGTGGTCCACCTCGTTCCCTTTTAGGGGTACAAAATTGCCAAATTTTTAGTACAACCACGTGTTTCGTTTTTGACCTAATTTATCCTCTTGGATGAGGTCCTATTACCTTATATGGTTATATGGTTATGTATTGGGGTCTATTCCCTATCATAAGACATAGGTACATTTGTACCCCCCTTTAAAAAATTTGGGAGGGGTACCTTGGCCCACCCCTTAAATTTTAGAAATTGACCATTTTACATATTTGGTATAATAGTATAGGACCCTAATATATATTACTATACATTTGGATGGTCCACCTCGTTCCCTTTCATGGGTACGAAATTGCCAAATTTTAGTACAACCACGTGTTTCGTTTTTGACCTAATTTATTCCCTTGGATGAGGTCCTATTACCTTATATGGTTATATGGTCATGTATATAGGTTCATTTCATATCATAAGACATGAGTATATTGATGCACCCTTTAAAATTTGGGAGGGGTATCTTGACTCGTCCACTCAGTTTTAGAAATTGTTTAATATAAGCATTTGGTATCTTCGTACAGGTCTTCAATATGTACGACTATAAATTTGGATGGTCTACATCGTTCCATTTCATGGGTAAAGAACTACCAAAAATCAAATTTCGGAGGTTATTGACTCCTATTTAGCACGTTATATGGTTTATTACCTCTATATGTTTATGTTCTCTTTTAAATTTGGGAATTATAAAATAACATAATTTGGTAAACGTTTTCTAGGACCCATTGGTGTTCCTCTTATGGCCAAATATTCAAAATTTAAAGGTTATTAACCGGCTTTATTATTAAATGAGTACAGGATTTATTACTTTTCCATAAGACACAGGTGTATTTGTGTATCAATCTTAAATTTTGGGAGGGGTACATTTCTTATTGTCATATCAATAATTGGTAAATGTTCTTTGGGTAAATCATTGTGAAATATTAGTATGATCACGTGATCAGTTATTGACCTATGATGGGATTAGGAGTCCAGGACATTGGTACATTTAAACTTTGTAGGATAATTTGAGAATGCGTCATTGGAATTGATTATTACAGCCAAATATAAACGTAAGCAATACGATGTACCACGTGATTGACCTTGAGTTTTAGAAATCTGATAGCTAACCTTATTGAATCTTATGACTCATAGTCTTAAGGGAATACATGCTACAACACTGGCAAAGTTATTGTTGATGTAATTTGATTGGTTGATCACTATCTTTCGTGCAATCTGATTGGCTGATCACTATCTTTCGTGCAATCTGATTGGTTGATGAGTTTCAAATCTTTGCTGCATTCAGTTTTGTTTTAACATTTAAAAAGTTTGCAACTTTGGTTTGACATTTTTTCGTTTGATATTTTTAGTTTAAAAATTTTTGTTTCGAAATTTTTGTTTGAAAACTTTGTTTCAAAATTTTGTTTGACCGGGAGAGGTACCTTGGCCCACCTCTTTATTTTGGAAATTGCTCAATTTAAACATTTGGTATAATAGTATAAGACCCTAATATATATATATATTACTATAAATTTGGGTGGTCCATCTCGTTCCCTTTCATAGGTACGAAATTGCCAAATTTTAGTACAACCACGTGTTTCGTTTTTGACCTAATTTATTCACTTGGATGAGGTCTTATTACCTAATATGATTATATGGTCATGTATAGGGGTCCATTTTCTATCATAAGACATAGGTACATTGATGCACCCCGGGATGGGTACCATAGCCAATCCCTTAAATTTTGGAAATTTTTCAATTTAAGCATTCGCTATCATAGTACATGACCTCAATATGTATCATGATAAATTTGGGTGGTCCACCTTGTTCCCTTTCATGAGTAAAAAAAAATGCCAAAATATAAACATAAGCAATATGTTGTATCACGTGTTTGGTTTTTGGCCCAATTTATCCCGTTTGAAGCGGTTTTATACCGTATATGGTCATATGGTCATGTATATAGGTTCATTTCCTATCATAAGACATGAGTACATTGATGCACCCTTTAAAAAATTTGGGAGGGGTATCTTGACTCATCCACTCAGTTTTAGAAATTGTTTAATATAAGCATTTGGTATCTTCGTACAGGTCTTCAATATGTACCACTATAAATTTGGATGGTCCACATCGTTCCCTTTCATGGGTAAAGAACTACCAAAAATCAAATTTTGGAGGTTATTGACTCCTATTTAGCACGTTATATGGTTTATTACCTTTATATGTTTATGTTCTCTTTTAAATTTGGGAATTTTGGTAAACGTTTTCTAGGACCCATTGTAGATGTTGGTGTTCCTCTTATGGCCAAATATTCAAAATTTAAAGGTTATTGACCGGCTTTATTATTGAATAACTACAGGATTTATTACTTTTTCATAAGACACAGGTGTATTTGTGTACCAATCTTAAATTTTGGGAGGGGTACATTTCTTATTGTCATATCAATAATTGGTAATTGTTCTTTGGGTAAATCATTATGATCACGTGATCAGTTATTGACCTATGATGGGATTAGGAGTCCAGGACATTGGTACATTTAAACTTTGTAGGATAATTTGAGAATGCGTCATTGGTATTGATTATTACAGCCAAATATAAACGTAAGCAATACGATGTACCACGTGATTGACCTTGATGAGGTAGTGTACAGGGATACATAGCTAACCTTATTGAATCTTATGACTCATAGTCTTAAAGGAATACATGCTACAACACTGGCAAAGTTATTGTTGATGTAATTTGATTGGTTGATCACTATCTTTCGTGCAATCTGATTGGCTGATCACTATCTTTCGTGCAATCTGATTGGTTGCTGATTTTCAAATCTTTGCTGCATTCAGTTTTAAGTTTTGTTTAACATTTAAAAATCTTGGTTTCGTTCAACATTTTGCACTCACTGATAAATATGATCAAAACCGTTTTATTTGTTAATCGAATAGTTAAAAACCGGATAAAGTTTGACGGTTAACCGTGAAACGTAAATTTTTTTTAGTTTGAAAATTTTTTGTTTGAAAGTTTTTGTTTGAAAACTCTTGTTTCAGAATTTTGTTTGAAATTTGTTTCAAAATTTTTTGTTTGAAAATTTTTTTGTTTGAAATTTTTTTTGTTCCAAAATTTTGTTTTAAAATTTTTTTTTAATATTGCTTACGTTTATATTTTGGCAATTTTGTACCCCTAAACGGGAACGAGTTTATAGTAATATATATTAGGGTCCTATACTATTATACCAAATGTTTAAATTGGGCAAATTTCCAAAATTTAAGGGGTGGGCCAAGGTACCTCTACCGGGGTGCATTAATATACCCATGTTTTATGAAAGGTAATGAACCCTGTATACGCCCATATAACCATATAGGATAATAACACCTCATCAAAGGCGATAAATTAGGTCAAAAGTCCAAACACGTGGTTGTACTAAAATTTTGGCAATTTGGTACCCCTAAAAGGGAACGAGGTGGACCACCCAAATTTATAGTAATATATATTAGGGTCCTATACTATTATACCAAATGTGTAAAATGGGCAATTTCTAAAATTGAAGGGGTGGGCCAAGGTACCCCTCCCAAATTTTTCAAGGGGTGCACCAATATACCCATGTCTTATGATAGGAAATAGACCCCTATACATAACCATATAACTATATAATGTAGTAGGACCTCATCCAAGGGGATAAATGGGCCAAAAGAACAAACACGTGGTACAACGTATTGCTTACGTTTATATTTTTGACAATTTTATACCCCTAAAAGGGAACGAGGTGGACCATCCAAATTTATCATAATACATATTAGGGTCCTATACTATAATACACAATGTTTAAATTGGTCAATTTCCAAAATTTAAGGGGTGGGCCAAGGTACCCCTCCCAAATTTTTCAAGGGGTGCATTAATGTACCCATGTCTTATGAAAGGTAATGGACACCTGTATACGCCCATATAACCATATAAGGTAATAGGACCTCATCAACGGGGATAAAATCGACCAAAAACCAAACACGTGGTACTACGTATTGCTTACGTTTATATTTTGGCAATTTTGTACCCCTAAAAGGGAACGAGGTGGACCATCCAAATGTATCATAATACATATTAGGGTCCTGTACTATAATACCAAATGTTTAAATTGGGCAATTTCTAAAATTTAAGGGGTGGGCCAAGGTACCCCTCCCAAATTTTTAAAGGGGTGCACCAATGTACCCATATCTTATGAAAGATAATAGACTCCTGTATACGCTCATATAACTATATAGGGTAATAACACCTCATCAAAGGTGATAAATTACGTCAAAAATCCCCGAAATTTGAATTTTTGGCAATTTTTTACCCATGAAAGGGAACGACATAGACACCCAATACTGATAGAGGTACATACTATGGTCCTAGGCTACCACACCAAATTTTTAGATTTGGCAATTTCCAAAATTTAAGGGGTGGGCCAAGGTACTCTTCCCAAATTTTTCAAGGGGTGCACCAATGTACCCATGTCTTATGATAGATAATGGACCCCTATACATGACCATATAACTATATAAGGTAATAGGACCTCATCCAAGGAGATAAATTAGGTCGAAAACCAAACACGTGGTATAACGTATTGCTTACGTTTATATTTTGGCAATTTTGTACCCCTAGAAGGAAACAAGGTGGACCGCCCAAATTTATCACGATACATATTAGGGTCCTATACTATAATACCCAATGTTTAAATTGGGCAATTTCCAAAATTGAAGGGGTGGGCCAAGGTACCCCTCCCAAATTTTTCAAGGGGTGCATTAATATACCCATATGTTATGAAAGGTAATGGACCCCTGTATACGCCCATATAACTATATAGGGTAATAACACCTCATCAAAGGGGATAAATTAGGTCAAAAAACCCCGAAATTTGAATTTTTGGCAATTTTTTACCCATGAAAGGGAACGACATAGACACCCAATACTGATAGAGGTACATACTATGGTCCTAGGCTACCATACCAAATTTTTAAATTTGGCAATTTCCAAAATTTAAGGGGGGTGGTCCTATGTACCCCTGCCAAAATTTAGGGGGTGGGCCAAGGTACCCCTGCCAAAATTTAGAGGGGGTGGTCCTAGGTACCCCTAGGTCATTGACCCCGGGCCAAGGTCATTGACCTTTGACCTATGACGTCACAAAAATTTTTGCTGACTCGGCTCGATATACGGGGGGGCCTACTACTGTAAGGCACAAATAGGAAGTAGACAAGTGTGAGGATTCGTCTTGTTAAAATATAAGGATCTTCGACTGGTCGAGCACCAATTCAAGTTAAAAGGATTTCTGTGCCGACTATAATTCAAAACATAATTTTATTAATAGGGTAAAATTGTAATCCTCGTATTTTTCTGGTGTGGAAGAATGGTATGATTATTAATATGAGGATTGATATTACTAATGGAATAATACCTGCTAGTTTATTGGGAATGGAGCGAAGAATAGCGTAAGCATACAAGAAGTACCATTCTGGTTGAATGTGCACGGGTGTCACTAGAGGATTAGCAGGGGTGAAAATTTCTGGATCTCCTAATCAGGGGCGTCATTTAGGGGGGGCAGGAGGGGGCAATTGACCCCCCCAAGAGTTTGAAGAATACATATACTTTAATCGATTGTGTACTAATATACTACTACAAAACGTGAAAATCTTATGTCGGAAGTGCTCTTGCCCCCCCCAAGCGAAGTCTGAAATGACGCCCCTGCTCCTAATATATAAGAATTTCAAAGAGTAAGTAATATTAAGGCCGTTATTATTATTAGGAATCCAATAGTATCCTTTGTTGAAAAGTAGGGGTAGAAAGGAATTTTGTCTTGATTTTTATTATTCCCTAAGGAGATGTTAGAACCGGTTTGATTGAGAAATAGAAAGTGTACTATTGATATGGCAGCTAAAATGAAAGGTAAAAGGAAATGAAAGACAAAGAATCGATTTAAAGTAGCATTATCTACGGCGAATCCTCCTCAAATTCATTGTACAACTATTGTTCCTAAATAGGGAATAGCTGATAGTAAATTTGTAATGACTGTTGCCTTACAGAAGAACATTTGACCTCAAGGTAAGACATATCATACGAAGGCTGTTGCTATAACTAAAAGTAATATATATATTGCTATGACGTACATATTGAAATATTATGAATTTTAATAGCTTCTATTAAGATCTTGGTAAAAAAAATATCGGACGTCCAACTTCGGAATAAATGCCAGAAAAAAATCCGGAATTCGAAAAATCAGGAATTTATAAAATTCCGGAAGTTTTCAAAAATTGGATTTTTCCGAAATCGAATTTTTTCTCGAAATTGGATTTTTTCTAAATAAGGAAAATAAACTTCGGATTTTTTCGAAAAATCGGAAAAATGGAAAAACGGAACAGAATACTTCGGATTATCTGAATAAGAAAAATTTCCGAAATTTTGATAAACAGAAAATTTTCTGCAGAAACGGTTAACACAAAAGTCGTCGATAACCAGAAAATTTATCGGAAAATGGAAAATCAGCAGAAACATCTTTTCAAAACAGAAAAAAGACATATATAAACTATATAACTTCGATAATTATTTCTCAAATACAGTGACTCACAAAAGTATTCATACACCCAAAAATTAGTCGTAGGGGAGTTATATGTGTGAGCAGGAAATTGAAAGTTATATTGAAACAAAGAGACGGAACAGCACTAACAGTTGCATGAGTTGAAAATCCGCCAATACTATAAGAAGAGGATCAAAATGTGAATCACGTAATTATGATACTCAAAAAAGAATTCATACAGCGGGACAGTTATCCTGTTCTGTACCTGGAGCACTTGTACTGTCCAACTCGAGCAATCGTACTGTATCTGCAGCAAGAGTTTATTGTATGCCTGTTAGTCTGCTCTCGTTGTGAGTGCTAATGGTCAAAATGGGGCGCAAGAAAAGTGAGCTTTCCTTAACGCAACGTGATGGGATTGTTTCTCTTTATAAAGAAGGTAGTAGTTATCGTGAAATTGCAAAGACTCTCTCAATTAGTTTTGGTTCTGTTAGTTCCATCAGAAAGAAGTATAAAGAGACTGGAACGACAGAAAATAGACGAAGATTGGGAAGCCCAAAAGTGCTTACATGCCGCGACCAACGGAAATTAGTCAATTTAGCACGTAAAGCACCCTTCAGAAGTGCTGTGTCTTTGGCTGAAGAAATCGCGTCAACATCTACTTGCATTGTGAATCCTCAAACTATACGAAATGTGCTATATACTGTCAATTTTAATGCTAGTACAGCCAGAAAAAAAACATACATCTCAGAAGTAAACCGACAAAAGCGCCTAAAATTTGGCAACGAATACCATACTAAGCCTAACGAATTTTGGGACACTGTTGTATTTTACGATGAATCGAAGTTTAATATATTCGGATCAGATGACAAAAGATGGATGTGGCGAAAGCCAAAGACTGAATTGCAATCGCAACACATTATCTGTACAGTAAAACACGGAGGAGGAAGTGTGGTGGTTTGGGGATGCATGGAATCTTCTGGAGTGGGAAACTTAGTTTTTATTGAAGGGGCATAGATGCTAATAAGTATATTAGTGTGTTGCGCCATAACGTATGAAACAGTGTACAGAGGTTGGGTCTTGACAGTCTTTGTTTTCCAACTGGACAATGACCCTACGCAAATCGCTTAAAAACTAGGGAATGGTTCCTGTTCCGCCACAAAGCCCAGATGTCAATGCTATCGAACACTTGTGAGATTATCTGGGCTATACAGTACAGAAACGCCGTCCTTTGAGCAAGAAAGCACTACAAAAGATACTTTTGTATGAGTGTTCTAAGATTTCCCCAGAAATTACCAAAACGCTCGTTCGGTCGATGCCAAGGCGCCTCGAGGCAATAATTAATGTTAAAGGTATGCACACAAAATATTAAAATCTTGATTTTCGCATACAGATTGTTAGAACATGTCGTGATTTGTAGTTCGTGTTGCTGTATGAATACGTTTTTTGAGTTGAGAAAACATTTATTTACTTTTGTCATCTGAAGATTTTTTTGTTTTGAATCTTTTTTACGAACCTAGTAAATTATGTAGGCTAGGGGAAACTGCTGTACCTAGGGACATCGTACCATGAGACATCGTTTATTTATTGTAGAAATAAAGGGATAATATGACTGGCTCTTTTCTGGCCACATTGCTTAAGCTAACACCTGACTGTCTAAAGTCCTAGAGCTTGTTGATGTTCATGCGTTTTCCTATGAGAATACGAAGTTTAATATTTGTAAATTGAAATTGGAGATTTTGAGGTAAGTTTTTCAGGTATAGCATTACTAATTTGATTCTGTTGAAGTATATTTGGTGTGTTTTCGAAAGAATACGTACTCAAGTATATATCATAGAATAAACGCAAGGCTAGTGAATAGTAGTAGTAAGTAGTGAATAGTTTTAACTCCCGATGTGATTCAAGTGAGGTTGATGTACCTGTGGACAATGAACCTAGGGACATGGCCCTAGGTACATTGTTGTAAAACTGTCATTTCTTTTCAGGATATTGAGGAATGCCTCGTATCAAATCAGGGATAAAACGACCAGGTCCTAACAAAGAAGACGTGGAGAGGGCTGTGAAAGAAGTTATTAAAAAAAAACAATTCGTACTGCAGGAAAAAATACCATGTTAGCAAATCAGCTTTGGCTCGTTACGTTAAATAATGCTATGACTCTAGACTGAAGGAATTTACTTATAATCCGAAATATGATAATAAGAAAATATTTACTGACGAAGAGGAATGTGAACTAGTAGATAACGTGAAGCAAAGTGCAAGTCTACACTATGGTCTTACAGCACAGTGTATGAGGCAGCTAGTTTATAAGTACGCAGAACTCAATAAAATGAAATATCCATCTGAATGGGATCGTAATGGGAAAGCTGGTGAAGGGTGGTTGCGTTGTTTCAGAGAGAGATACAAAAGTGAAATTTCACTTCGTTAGCCCGAACCAACTAGTATAGCAAGATGTTCATCTTTTACAAAGGAAAATGTAAGCAAGTTTTTCACCGTTTGCAAGGAAGTCTTGAGTAGAGGAAACTTCCCGCCCTCTAAAATATTTAATGTTGACAAGATCGGGATTTCAACCATTCATACACCCCCAAAGATACTTGCTCCAAAGGGAGAGAAGCAAGAGGAATAACATCTGGTGAAAAAGGACGAACTGTTACGATGATTGCGTGTGTCAATGCAATGGGAAACAGTTCCACCTTTCTTTGTATTTCCTCGGATCAATTTCATTGAGTTGACGATGCTGCGAGGAGCACCACCAGGTTATATAGGAGCAGAACATCCCTCAGGTTGCTCTAACGAAGAGATATTCTTGAAATATTTTAATCACTTTATCGATCATATTAAACCTTTGACTGATAATCCTATGGTTCTTCTTCTGGATAACCATGAATGCCACCTATCCATTCCAGTCATATCTCGATCAAAAGAGACTGGTGTGATTGTAGTAACATTTCATCCCCACACGACACAAGATGCAATCGCTTGATCGAACTGTTTTCGGTCCGTTCAAAACATATTTCAACAAAGTTGCGTCAGAACGAATGATATCTCCTGGAACTTCTGGAAAACCGATCAAGATTTATGATGTAGCAGACCTTGCTGGAAAAGCGTGTACTCAGGCATTCACAGCTGCCAACATTATTAAAGGATTTGCAGTGTGTGGGTTAAGTCTCTTAAACACAGACGTGTTCCAAGATAATGAATTTGTAATGGACGGTGCGTGTGGCTTTCATGAATCTTCGTCTGAAAATCGAACAATCGTGCCGACCACAATGATAGATATTCCAACATAATCAGCATCAACTTCTTCAAATCCATATCAATCTCCCTCTACGTCCACCGGTGGCAGTATTTTATCTAGGAAAACATCACCTGCTGGAATTCGCCAGGTTCCAAAGGAAATTTCTCCCCCTTGAGTGAATGTAGGAAGAAGACACAAAGGAAGAGCTCGTGGTCTGACCGATACTCCAGAGAAATTAGATATAGAAAATAGTAAGAAATGGCCTAAACAAAAACATTCAATCCAAAACAACAGATAAAAGGAAAAAGAACCTGATTAACTTTTGGAAAGCCAAGATATTGACGCGAAGACTTCGTTCTACTGAATTTAAGAACTAAAAAAAAAAAAAAAAAAAAAAGCAAATGTTTTGTTTGTAAAGTCTGTGATAAAGTTGGGTACGATGAATTCAGCGTGCAGTATCTCTGTAATGGAAAATCTCGTGATAGTTATTATTTTACTCTTCAAGAAAGCTCTTAGATCTACCATTTTCCTCTTGAAGATATTGTGGTAAAATTATCCAATCCAAACATTCTTGGTGCTTCAACTTCAAGAAGTTTGATAAAATTTGAGTTTCCAGTGTTTCTTGTTGATTATAACTTAGGATAGTTATTGTAAAGTTAGCTGTGTCGATTACTGCCGAAACAGATATTTTTATGGTTTCAAGAACGAAATACTTTAATTAAAGACTAGTTTATTTCAGTGTTCTGATATGATTGGTTTATCTTGCATATATGTTTACACTAAAACTGCTATATATGGCCTTTATATTGTTTATTAAAGTGTACTTTGTGTAAAACATATAAAAATTACCCATTAAATTTGTTATTTTTCTTTTACAAATATAGATTTACTTTATATGTTTTAAAAAGTCATTACTGTCCCCTGGTACATCACTACCTATCCACAGGTGCCTCGGCTATATGTACCTAGGGACAACTGACATGCTTATACTTAAATTGAAATTCTGTCTCTGCTTTTCAAGAAAGATTTCCGTTCGTTGTTTTACATACTTTGCAAAACATGTACCTATTAAGGGAATATATTACATGTTGTAAAAAAAATGTGTTTGATACGTCAAAAAATACAAAATAAAAAATGTCCCCAAGTACAGCAGCTTCCCCATATTTTCAAATGATTGTAACATTGTTTTTTCATTTCCTCTTGCTTAATTATATACAACCGATATCTATTCTACCAGGATACGTATAGAACGAATTTCTGCTAAAGCCAATTAATATGATAGCAAATATTGATTTTGAACGTAAAGTTTGAAGTACCCAGCAGAGGTTACAAGATGCCAGCGTATTTTGATAGAAATGTTTTTCCAGCATACCAGCAACATATTTGGAAAGTAGCAAGAAACGTTGGAGTTTCTTCCATCTAAAATCAGCAGCTGTCGCTGGTCAAAACTTTTTCAGCCTGAAAACCAGCATCTCCTAAAAACCAAAAAGTTCCAGCAAGAAATTTCTACTTCTTCCAGCAAAAATTACAACCTGGACAATCTTCTAAATCAATTTGTTTCTTATTTTGAGCAGATAATAATGGATTCTCATCAAACCTATTGAGCATTTATGAATGTTACTTGTGGTTAGAACAAAATCAAAGAAATTATATTGCAACTGAGGCCGCACCTCCATTGCATCCGAATGCGACTGCGAACTGCGAATTCATGTGCCTCTACTACATCCGAAATTATGTGAATGCGAATCAAGTTGCAATGTCTCTTTCAAATCTTCAATGTCAAATATATTTGCTTGAAAATTCATGTCTTAAAGTTTTCAGAGCAGTAATAATAATAATAATAATAATAATAATAATAATAATAATAATAATAATAATAATAATAATAATATCTATTAATTTTCTTTGTGTGCAAAATAGAGTGAATGTCGCTCCTGTTATTATTATACTTCTGTGGTAACCATTATTTTCACTTTAAAATAAATTAACTAAATATAATTAAATATTAAATATTGCAAAATCAACCAATTTCTAAGAAAATTTTCTCCATGAGTAAAAAAAAAAAAAAAAAAAAAACGATTTTTGCTATTTCAAACATATTAGTCAATAATTACATGTATTTGTAAAATCACTATTTGAGGAACGAAGGGGAAATATAAATTGAATAAAAAGTTGCGGTTCGTGTATTAATTAAATTTTCATATTTTAAAGAGAAAACAAAGAAAATTATACATACCTTCCACTCCAAGTTCTTTAATTACAACTGCCCATAGTTTGTTCACGACTTATGTGGTAATCTGGATGAGCTTGGACCAACAATGGAACTTTATCAAAAACACAATTTATTAAAGCATCAACATCTATTTCCAATTTTATTTTTATTTTTATTTTTATTTCCGCACCTCGCAACGTCGTCTGTTTCACGCAAAACAAACTTTTTTCTCTCACGTAGTGCTCAATTTCTCTGCAGACGACTCTCAATTCGCACGAATTCGGACGAACAATCCCAGCATGTTGGGATCGTTCGCATTCGCATCTTTTCGTTGGATTTCGCAATTCGCAGGTCGGAACTAGTCGAGGCACTCCAATTTACTTACACGTACTGGGAAATTCGCAATCGCATTCGGAAGCAATGAAGGCGCGGCCTTTAAGAATCGTAGGGCTATTTTCAATAACGATGAGCGTGAATGCAATGCAAAATTTACGCTTTAGTTTATTATAATCCGATTAACTGTTATAAATATTGGTGCATATGTTTGGACTGTTGGACCAGAATATTTTGCTTAAATTTCGTGCTTTGTTGCTGTATTTTCTGTACTTTTGATGCTTTAGGTATGTTAGCTTAGTTTGGCTTAGGTTTGGTTAGGTTATGGTATTTAGATTTGTGGGAACAGAATGCTGTGCTTAAAATTCGTACTTCCCATATTTTCTGTTTTTGTTGGTTTACGCTAGGTTAGGTTAAATCAGGTTAGTTTCACGTAGGTTATGTTAGTACTTAGTAATTACACGTAAGTTACACCAACTCGTTTCTCCCGTAAACATGGTAATTTTTACCTGATTTTTGCCTCCCAATTCCAAAATAATTCCAATATGTGCATGTTTAGCTTTGCTTAACACTCCGCAGATTTTGCGAATGAGTGGTACGGAATAACTTTCTCGGGTAAGGCGGCCTTGAACTTTTGTGTTGTTCAATTTAAATTATTGTACTTTCTTTCTGAAACACTTAGTAGGAACATTGTCCATCAGTGATGACAACCTGATACAAAATGAAATCCCATGTCGAGATGTAAAAAATCCCATTTTACATGTGAATTTCCCACGTTATAGTAATTAAAACTATGCTGTAATATTATAAATTAAATTTCTCTGTGTTAGTCACTTTTTACAATATCTAAATGAATAAGCTATAAATTTCGATCTTGAAAAATCCCATATATGCTGCTCATTATCTCTTTCATGGAAATAAGATCAAAAACTCACAGTTATGAGATTTTTCCTACGGTTGGCTTCACTGTAATAGAAAAGAAATATGGCGAAGATGAAGTATTGAGTGTTAGGCAATGGCACACAGTTAAAGGATGCATTATGACATGGTTAATTTATTTTTAATTTCAAAAATACTCCATGTCAGATACACATAAAACAATTATACCTTTGTTGCTTATAGGATGTATGTCCGAGGTTTTTTCGTTAACTACTAGTGTTTCTGGAGAAGAAAAAAAGACAGTATGCTGACGTGAACTTAAATATATTGATAAATCAAGTTAGTCATTCACTAAAATATTTCTTACTCTTATCGGTGATTTTCATTGTTTTTTACAATTTTTTCGCTGGGCCACATGGTAATATCCTACTTAGCATGAAAGAAAAATTCACGAAATCCATCTGAAGTAATGGTTAAATAATAATTTCCTTTACTATTTGCGTGATAATACTGCATTCAACAACAAGAGTAATGCATTACTCGAACAGACGGTTCTACCAAATTTTCAAACATTTATTGCATTTCCTGGTTTCCTTTTGCAGAACATGCATTAAATGAGTAGCTAGTGTAGTGATGGGTAAATTCCCGGGAATATATTTTTCGGGAATATTCTCGGGAAGATTCGCAAAATGGGAATTTATCCGGGAATTTATGTTCAATCAGAAAGAAAATTGCTTTCTATTACTATATTATGATTTCAAAGGTGAATTAATTTTTATATCACAGCATATTATTATTGTAGTCCACAGACGATTCTTTAAAATGTATATTCTGAACGGTACTATGTTACTTTATTAACACTTTATTATATTTAGAGAGTACGCATAAATGTATATTTATTTACAATATGTTCTATCAATTAATTATGAGTGAAAAATTAATACTTTTAAACCACTAAACAGTGTAAATTTATATGTAAGTGGATTTGCTCAACTTGACTTTATTACTGATATTATACACACATGAAATTTATAAATGTTATAAACCAATTAGATTGGGTAAATGCTAGAAGATACGTGTCTCATCAATTTATCAACATTTGCGCATACAGATTTATGTTCACAAAATTTTCAAGATACTTACTTATCTTTATATTTTAGCACGTAACGTTGCCATACACGACCTTTCATTCTACCTATTTCTCGAAATTCCATTCGTTAATTCACAAGTAAAAGAAGTCCGAGTACCTCTTCAGAAATTCGAGTCAGAGAGAGGAGACAGACCGACTCTATTACTAATGGTGGTTCAGGGTTTATTAATAGTACTTCATCTCTATTTCTACATAATTCTAAATTACTTAACAAAATTGTTCCTTTTCATTATTTGTAAATAAGTACTTTGCCAATTTTGGCTGTTCTTGAGCATTGGGGGCCAGCTTTTGCACCTACTTTTTTGCGATTTTCTATTCCGATGCGGTTGTTTTATGGTTTCACACGTTAAATTACGTTACCAACATTAAATTCAGACAGCATTGCAGAGCGAGCGTTAGCGAATGAAGGCGGGTTAGAGCCCCGCATGGCACATTGTTTTCTATCTTCGTTACCATCTATTCACTTTCTTTTCTCACATAAATCACTTCTACTTACCTTTCCGTTTTGTATAAATCCCCTACTGCCCTAAACAAAATTTTGTTCGATACTTTCTTGACGACTTGAACATCACTATCAACTCATTTCTTCCGTAAATCATCCTACTTTTTGCTAGTTTTAGCCTCCCAATACTAAACATTAACCTTAATTTTTAGTGCTAATGGAAATGGAACTTAAAAACTCATATTATTAGTTATATAAAGTACCGTCAAATAATTTTAAATTTTTTAACCTCCAAATTCTTTAAAACCTAGAAATAAATCATAATATATTAAAATAAAGTAATTAGTCATATGGTTCTTATAATTTGGAAGATAAAGTAGAGAAATGAAAATAAATTCCTTCCCGGGAATTTATAGGCCAGGGAAGAAACCCGGGAATATTCCCATTTTTAAATTCCTTCCCACCGGGAATATTCCCACTGCCCATCACTAAGCTAGTGCACAAACCGTGAAGCAACTTGTGCTAGATGGCCACTAAAAAGCACGAATATTATCTTACCGAGTGAGAACAAGAGATCGAGCGAAACTAGGGGGTGCGTGCGTTGGTTGCAGGCGCATCAGCGACGAGGTACATTATCCAGGATAGCGGAAAAATACATAAAGTATGCGTAATTTTTGTACATTCAAAAACAAACCTAATAATTTTTACCTATAAAATGGATTCACTGGTTTTCTGTGTATTAATGGCCCGCTGCTAGGAAAAATTCGTCTGTTCTGAACTTTTACTTCTTTTCAACACTTCGCACGATTGATTTTGTTTCAACATGACATGGCACTGTGCAAACTTTGTAATATCACGCTCTTTATCACACAAATCTTGGTAATGAAACTGTGTGTTTGCATTGCATCCATTGCTAACACTAACAGTAGATTCCCGTCGTTCATTTCCACCTTCTTCGCATTCTTGTATTTTTCCGCTTCAGTAAATAGTTACACTTAGAATACGTTCACTACTATTTAAAATGTACTTCAATATGATGGAGCGCGGTAATTTTGGCACCAGTAGTTTGGCACGAAGAAACGAAAATTTTGGCACCATTTGTAATTAAAGCACAGATACTGTGAGAAAATACTCTGAATGTAATAGATATTTAAATTCACATGTTATTAACTAGGACTGTTCCAGCACGACGAATCAAACCAGTGACGAATGTACAGTCAGCGACAAAATTTCTTTCTCCTCTGTAAAATTTATTTTGCTTATAACTTTGGAATTGATGGACTGATTTGAGAAGTTTTCTGTAATTTATGGTAAACTGTACCTTCTTTGAGTTGCTGAAGACTGCACTATGTTCACTGCTCCCAGGGACGAATGTACAAACACCAGTAAAAGATAATATTGGCAGCTTCATTAGATATTCAAAGCAAGTCAAAATTATCCCTTATTGGGTTTGTATTTTACTTTGAAGTGCAAACAGTAACAGCTGATTCGAACCATGGAAATTGAAGTACAGAAAAAAAAAATAGAAAATACTCTGGATATAATAGATATTTACGTTCACATGTTAATGACTAGAACTGTATCAGCACGAATAATGAAACCAGCGATGAATGTACAAACACCAGTAAAAGGTAATATTGGTAGCTTCATTAGGTATTCAAAGCAAATCAAAATGGAAATTATTGATCTCTTAACGAAGAAAACTTAAATACACACTTACGCAAAAAAATTAACAAATCAATAAGTGAGTTTCAATAACACATGATTTGCAATAATATATGGTTCACAATAATACCCAAAATTCTTGCATGCTCTTTGTTCCAGCATTGTAGGCCAAGCACAAATTTTGAAGTCTTTTCTGCAAATGCTCATACATCCGCTTCGTCTTCTTGGCTGGACGCTCTCCTACAGCAACCTGCAGAAGCAGTGTCGAGACCACGGCTTCATCCTGCTGGATGCATTGGATTAATTTCCACGTTGACGGATTAGAGACTCCAACCAGATGTTTGAACTTGTTATTCCAGGACTCGCACATGTTGTTTGTTCTCAGTTCGTTATTTAGTGTGACGTCGTGAACATTCCATACTTCTGGAGGAAAAATAGGGCGCACATTTCTTAGACGGATGTTATCGTCGTTTCTTCCAAAGGCCCGAACACGCCGTTATGTACCCTAAATGTAGGTCTGGTCGAAGTAATCCACAAGCCCTATTGCTTCTTCTGCAGCCTCTTCTCTAAGCAGTTGCATCCCTTGGCAAGATTGCACGGGCATTTTCAGATAACTGTGTCACAACCGCAGTGAAAACCTGTGATGGATTTCCATCATTCAGAAGGTACCTCTTCCTCATTTTTTCTCGGCTAACAGCAACTTTACTGCATCTTCGTCACCGATATGGTTATGTTCGTGAATCAAAACTGTATTGCACTTATTTAAATCACTGTTCAAAATTCCTGGGCACTGAAGACTAACTCTTTTACATCTCCACCGAATACTTTCTTTCGAAATCTTATGTTTTGTATACATATAACCCCGTAAACACAATTTCTCGCATCCTCGCGTTGAATTTATCACCTCCATGCTTTAAGTTAATGACACTACTGAAAATAATGAAGTAAAAGTCATATACTGAATTTATACTTTCACTTTTCGACAACATCCGTTGACCGGCCAACTGGATTTCAGCACCGTCGTGTGACAAGCCAATCACGTTCAGGGATTTGTTTCAATTTCAATCTTAAACTTTTAATGAGGCTTTGAGATATGCGTGAGAGGGGAGCCGGAAGTTTCGATGGAAAGAATCTCGGTGTAATCTCCTCTGCAAAATAAATTGGTACATTTACATCTATTATATCCAGTGTATTTTCTAATTTTCTTTCTCTGTACTTCAATTCCCATGGTTCCAATTAGCTTTTACTGTTTGCACTTGAAAATAAAATACAAACCCATTAGAGGGGAATTTTAACTTGCTTTGAATATATAATGAAACTGCCAATAGTATCTTTACCGGTGTCTGTACTGTCAGTTACAAAAATTTTTTCCTATGTTATAATTTCTTCCGCGACTATCTCTCGAATGGACGGACAGATTTGAGTGCAATATTCAGCAACTTAAAACAGATACAGTTTTCGGTAAATTTCAGAAAACTACTCAAATCAGTCCATCAATTCCAAAGTTATAAGCAAAATAAATTTTACAGAAGAGAAAGAAATTTTGTCGCTGACTGTAGATTCGTCACTGGTTTGATTCGTCGCGCTGGAGCAGTTCTAGTTAATAACATGTAAATTTAAATATTTATTACATTCAGAGTATTTTCTCACATTTTCTGTATTATTATTATAAATGGTGCCAAAATTTACATGGTGCCAAAATTCCGTGTCAAAACTACTGGTTCCAAAATTTCCGCCTTTCTAATATGATAACCAAGGACAGAAATTTCTTATATTCAAACTCTCCTTCTTTTACAAAAAGTGATTCACTTCGTATTTTACCTATAAATTTTGTTTTCCGTAGAACCGTCTGCCCGAGAGAACACAATAGTAATAATAAAGGTAGCTTTCGTTCCCCCTCACAATCTTGCACTTAAAAGATACCTAGTGTTCCTTACTTCACAAAATATAGCTGAGCGACCGAAAGCGGTTAGAAGCTCCGCAGGGCTCGTTCTTTTGAACCTTTATCATAATTAATACCAAAGAATGTACGCAGTTCTGAAGTAATGGAACGTGTTGGCGAAGATTTGAAATCCCATCCAATACTACTACTAATAATAATAAGTACACTGCAAAACATAAACGAATTTGTGCTGAGTGTACATTTGCGTGGTTAGTATCCGTGTGCTTTACAAGTACCAAAATTACACTATATGAACGATACCGTGTCTGAAGACAACTTGGTCGAAGGTCGGGGCATTCAAAAACAAGGAAACCATTTATACCCTTACCGAAATGTTTAACTAGCTTTAATTACTGACATGCAATTAAGGAATTCAAAAGAAATGCTTTCGGTAAGTTTCGTGTTCTAATCTTGATAATGTCCCAGATACGGAAGACAAGAATTTCTCACATTGAACTCAGAAAGTTAGGCCATATTGTTGCATGAAAGAAATGTTTTACAGCACTTCCCCGAGCGAGCTAAACGTATAAAAATATTGTCAAAATATCATGCGAATAAACGTTTCAAAATATATGTTCTGTGACTCATCCGACAAAAAAAATCACTTTATTGAGACACGTAATTAAATCGGTACTAACTTTTCTTGCATTTGATTTTAAAATAAATCAAAATTTATTACACACTTACTGAGATGTTACTTTACTAGCACCAAGGAAACACTTCTCTACTTCAAATATTTGTCAAATATGGTCAGTGGCGTATTTAGGGGGGCTTCCGGGCTTAAGCCCCCCGAAATCTTACTCTAGTAAAGTATATGAAATATCTTGCAGAATTTTCACATTTTCAGGCAAAGCCCCCCCGAAACAAAATCGTAAATACGCCACTGATTATTGTAATTCAGCTTTTGGCCCTGACAAAGTTTGCGAACGCGAGAACCGGTGGAAATACGCACTCGGAGTATTCGGAAGTTTCAGGTGTGATGATAATTTCTTTGCAGTTC
The DNA here is from genome assembly GCF_964235325.1 of Thermobia domestica. Classification (NCBI taxonomy): domain Eukaryota; kingdom Metazoa; phylum Arthropoda; class Insecta; order Zygentoma; family Lepismatidae; genus Thermobia; species Thermobia domestica. Next base: position 183,838,042 of record NC_137469.1, on the reverse strand, counting down.
AACAATGTGCTGCGCGTATATGATAATTATTTTGTCTTTTAAAAGTGTTGTTGATTAAGAGTTCTGCTTCAGCTCACGGTGCATTTTGAAGAGGAGTAGAATCCAAAAAGCTACATCATTAAAATCGTAGTGGAATGCAGTTTTACATTATTTAACTACTTGGTGGATTATTTTAAGATTTTCTCAATATTTTAGAAATCATCATTTGTCCCCTAAGATAATATTCGAGAAATTTCTTTACCTCAACTAACAAGATTTTGTCATTTTGCATCCTTCACTTTAAATGAATGTCATTCCCTACAGTCTTCCTGCTTTCAACAAAAGATGGTGGACGCATACATTGTTTCTGTTAAAGTTAGTTCCAATTTTTTTTGTTTTATTTATTTAAAGAAGAAGAAAATTAATATATTGGATGTATCCAATACATTAAGAATATACATAAGCATATTAAATTCTAAAATAACAATATACAAAATATTAATGAAAATAAAATGAAAGAATAAGAAAATAACTGTTACAGAAATTAACAAGTAAATTTTCTACTTATAAGTGCTATTACTTCTCTAAAGGAAATCGGACTTCCTAGATTTCCTTTATTAATAGAGTTGAACGTACCCGGCACTCAGAGATGACAGGACTTCGGACTTCCAGAAGTCATGCCTATCTCCCAGTGTTGGGTAACTTAATTCAATGCACTTATTTCTATATTGCAAATTTATTTTGTATTTTTTATGCAAAGAATATAAAAGGTAGAAAATGGCTCACATAAGCAAATGCTTGTGTGTGAGCCTGATTCTAGTGTTTTATTTTTCTTATCGTAACATATGAGGTTTATTCTTACTTTTAGCTAACAATAGTTTTCTTTTAAACACCTTTTAATTCTTTTAACCACTGTAAAATTAACCTTTTATATGTTTTGAAATTACTTTCATCTTTGATTCGGAGTGGGAGTTCATTATAGATCTTTGGAGCTCTGTAATATGTTTGGTATTGAGTTATAGATTTACTCGTTGCTCTAATTTCTAAATTTTTGTTTGTCACATTTCTGGTTATATACGTATGTTTTATTACTTCCAATTTATTTCTGTTCTTTTTAGCATATATTAATACCTTCTGCAAATATAATTTTGAAAGTGGTAGTACTGAGAATTGGTCATAGAATCTATCTAGTCTACTTTTTTAAACATATTCTTACAATATTATTTTGCTGAACAATCAGAGGTTTTAAATGAGTAGGGTAAGCAGCACCCCAAATTAATATACCATATGTAATTATACTATTTACCAGAGCATAATATACAGTTCCTAATATTTTTATGCTTACAATGTTTCGTAATTGAACAAATTTATATAATAATTTTCTTAGTATTGTGGCGATATGTGTAATATGAGAAGACCATTTTAGATGCTTATCAATAAATATACCTAAGTATTTTACTTTATTTTCACTAATAAGAGGACTACAGTTACATTTTTCAGAATTTTGACAATAATGCAATTTTAGTGACATGTTCTCTGGCTGTCCTGTTATAGTTGGTGAAAAAGTTATATACCTGGTTTTTTCAGCATTTAATACTAACTGATGATTATCAAGCCATTGTTTTACTTTCTTCATTTCTGCTTCAGTTTTTTTGAATACATCTGTGCATGTTTTACCAGTAAATATAAGTGAGGTGTCATCAGCAAATGATTGTATATGCCCGTCCATTTTTAAATTACACAAATCATTTATATAAATTAAAAATAATATTGGGCCTAATACAGTTCCTTGAGGGACTCCTTGTTTTACATATAAATAATTGCTTTGAAAATTACCTATTTGGACGGCCTGTTTTCTGTCTTTCAAGTAACTGTTAAACCAAGATAGTGATAAACCCCTTATTCCACATCTTTCTAGTTTATTTAAGAGAATTTTGTGTGATATTGTGTCGAATGCTTTAGCTAGGTCTAGGAAAACTAATTACTTTTTCAGCTTTATCAACATTTTTACAAACAATCTCTGTTAAATTGTATACCGCATCTGATGTACTTTTACCTTTTTGAAATCCATATTGATTTGAAGAAAATAATTTATTTTAGTCAAGAAAATTAACTAATCTTCTTTTCATACATTTTTCTAACAGTTTAGCACAGTTACTGAGGATTGATATAGATCTATAGTTATTAGGGTCAGCCTTTGAGCCTTTTTTATATATAGGTTTTATTACAGCAGTCTTAAAATCATCGGGAAATACACCTGTTTCTAAGCTTAGATTAAAGATATACTGCAAAGGTTTTAATATATTTGGTTTCGTATGTTTCAATACACTTGCTGATAATCCGTCTATACCAGATGTTGTTTTTGGTGATAATTCATTTACGAAGCGTTTAATTTCCCGTTCAGTGATTGGAGTGAAGAATATAGAGTTTACTACTTTAGTTTGAGGATTCAAATTTAAATTTATTTTATCATCAACCTCTTTGTTAAGTATTTTTTTGCCAACACTGGAAAAATGCTCATTAAAACTTTCAACTATTAACATTGGATCACGTTCAAACGTTACTAGACCATTTTTAGTGTTTAGTTCATTTATTTCTACATACTTTTTGTCTTTTTTATCTATAATATCTGTTATTACCTTCCATAATTTACTAACATTGTTATTACATAATGTAATTTGTTTTGTATAGTAGTCATTTTTAACTTCTTTTATTAATTGTGTAAGTTTATTTCTATACCTTCTGTAATATTCCTTAAATTCTAAATCGTTTTGTTTTTTTATTACTAAACGACTTAATCTCTCTCTTTCTCTTACAGAGTTGACTAATCCTTTTGTTATCCATGGTTTTATATTACGATATTTACTACTTACTTTTTTATTTTCATTGTTAATACGTGAATTACTTATAGAATTTTTCATTATTTGCATGAAATTCGAAGTTGCAGTATTAACACAATTACTGTTTATTACCAGATTCCAGTTACATTTTTTCAATTCTTCATTTAATAAAGTATGATCTATAATTGATGTTTCATATGATATTTTTTCCCTCTTTTTCATTGTAATGGGAACATTTATACTAGTGAGAAAGTGGTCAGTTATACTTGTTTGCAACACAGCTGATGTGACATTCAGTGGACTTTGGTACTTTAAAAATATATGATCTATACAAGTCTTACTATATTCTGTAACTCTAGTGTGTTTATTTATGCATGAAACATAACCATGACTATATAGTAAGTTTAAATACGTGTCTATATTTTCACAGTATTTGTCACTTAATATATCTAGATTAACATCACCTAAAAGCAAAGAGCAAGTTGATGAATTTTTAAGCTCATCATTTAGTGATTGTAGAAATGCTTTCTCATCACCACTTGGAGTGCGATATATAGCTATTATGTTACAACCTTCTGCATTATTTAAATGTAAGCGCATTCCAGTGGCGTCAGCAAGATTCAGCTCCGTTACCTTCTCAATGCCAACTTGCTCGTTTACCAATATCATGACTCCATCTGCACGTGTTAAAGACCTATTTGTATAATAACAGCGATATCCGTTTATGTTAATGTTACAAGTTGCTTCATTTTTCCATATTTCTGTTAAGACAATAATATCTACATTTATAGCAATATTTTGTAACAATACTAAAAATTCATCTAAATTTTTTCTAACACTTCTAATATTCAATTGAATAATCGTGATGCCTGTTGTATCACTAAATAATTCATTAAAAGAGTCTATATTATTACAGATGTTAGTGTCTATATTTTGGTATAAGAAAATTTCATTAATTACCTGTTCCATCTTGAGTGAAGTTGACAGTCCTGTTGAGCCACTTAGTTTTGCATGTTTTGTAGATCTTCTAACTTTTTAACATGTTTCACTCGGGATGTTTCGTCTTTGCTTAGAAACATTTAAACAAGCCTTTTTGTAGAATCGAAACTGAATTTAAAAGTTCGTTAGTTTGTACTCATATTAGGTTAGGTTAGACTCCAAATATTTAGTCCTCTTGGTCTAAACAGAAAGTTTTTCCTATATTTATAAAGGTGTACATTCCATGCGAGGATGCCAAGATACGAATATATTGGGTTTATCCCCCAGTGAGGGATAAACCAAGATACGACGGTAGCAAGGGTTCTGTGTCGAGCTATTTAAATAGATTTGTGTTTTCCTCCGGGTACCCAACGCCACTGACGAGCCACACGATACGATTACAACTGAATATTATATATGGTGGTCTGGCCGTCTTCAATAGCCGGGGTTTGGAAAATAATCTTGTCTCTCGCAGCGTCAAGGGAGTATACCAAATCTAAATATAAAATAACTCGGTCTGGAAAGTAACAGAGGTTGTCTGGAAAGTAAGTGTAAAGTCGTACTGCATAACTAAATGTACATGGCAAACAAATCAATATAGTATTTAAACAAACAATGTTAGAGCTTACCTGAAATAAGCTTTCATCCGTACTACATTACGAATACATTCCAATAATAAGCAACAGTGTACTTACGTCACTTATTAATGGCACTACGCATGTAAATTAGAGAATTAATAATACATTGCTTTTGATTAAAAAATATATTAAAATTATATGAAAGATATCGATTTATTAATATTGCACATTCGTAAGCAACACTTAAATTTTGCACAATAAGCATACGTATATTATATATGTATTTCACTTACTGGCCCATATTCAAATAAAGTACGATCGCGCTTAGACGGTCGCGTTACGGTATTTGCCACGCGTAAATGAAAACAAAATTTATATCGTTGAGCGATGATGCAGAAACCAAAAACAATCCATCCATCATTCCGTAGTGAAAGTTCCTAATTTCTTCTCCATACTGCTGCTTTCCTAATATTCGTAGATTATCGTTTGCCCATAGTGTAGCATATGCAGATATATAAAATTTATAAACTAGCATGTGCCTTTTTGATAATATTTCTTCCTGAACGAAGTTTAAATATTCATGATTCAGACAATTAGTAGCGCAGTTTTTACTATCACTTCGTTAAACATAGATACTAACTTTTGATTTTTACGTATTTCTGGTAAGGAATACATATCTTCCTCGTCCCATTTTGAGTTCTACCTATGCACTACCCGCCTCTCTCACATTCACGTTTTGTGTAGACAAAGAGAGCGGATTAATACATACGTTATTGGGAAATAGTTTCTATAAAACTACACTTTATTATTAAATATTTTAACCAGTTAAACACCATTAGGAGAATTGAATGTCTATTAATTGAGTGATTAATACGTAAACAGTGGATAATTCACTATCAGTTAATCACTGGTAATTGAATACATTATTATTTTGGACATCAGACTGCGTAGGTGTGTGAGGGAACGAGCAAATAACTTCCCAAATAGGATTCGGCGAGAGGTGCTGAAATGACTTGAAAAGTGAGGCACCTTCTGGGTAGAAAAATTCCATAGTTTCGCTCTTCTGCAAATTTCGACTGCTTAAGCACTATTTCCAAGAATTCCTCTTGCGAATATGAGGCTTGGTTAAAGAGTACACAACTTTAGTGTCAGATATTAAAACAGTTAGATCTCGTAACACAGAAACGCAAAATTTTGTATCATACATCACTAGAAAGTTTGAGGTTTCCTATTTATTTTGGTTTATCATGTTATACAATTTTAGAACATGGCAATATTAGAAAGTGCATTACATATTGTATAAAATTCACAATAAATAAATAAGTAAATAAAGGTTAACTCGACAGGCATGCAAAAAGGAAGTCATGCACTCTATTTCAACTACTATATTTTGTTTATTATTATTATTTTTTTTTATATAACCCATCACTACACTATCAATTCATAATGTTAACTTTTTCATAAATGAAAAATAAGTGGAAGCAAGTCTCTAGTTCGTATTATGTTGTGGAGTTTTGTGTAAAATGTGTTTTCCTGATATAAGCGTAGTAATTGAATATAATTTTCACATATTAAGAAGGAATAGTTCGTGTCGGGTGTTTCTGTTGTACAGTATACAAATAGTAATACAAAGCATTGAAATATATAAGGTACTTCTGCATGGAAAATAATTTTGGCACTTTCGCCAAATTTTTGTTTCAAATTTATGAGCGAGACATCATAAGATATATTTTCTCGACAATTTTGCCGTAAGAAAACATCCACATGGCTATCTGATACATCTAGTTAATCGTAACTAGAATTTCCTCATCACCTAGTATCTAAATTACATTCTTTGAAATCCAAGTGTAATTCAAGATTGGTAAATCTGTACAGGAGGGAAAGAGTACAAAACACATTTTGTTTTGGAACACGTTTTTGTATGTGATGAAAGTCTCCATATGTTTGGCCACTCCGTGTATATACTTAATTAGTATTTACAGTGTTAATATGTCATTCGAGTAATTTACTGTAGCAATGAAGAATTCAGATTTTTTTTTTTTTTGAGATTGAGAGAAATACTGGGAAAACTCTGGTAACCCTGGATAATTCCTATCCGGAAAGGAATCGCCTTTGGAAATTTTGTAGCTTCGGAAAGTGGTAGGCATTCAATGTGGTACGAAACAGAAAACTTTCTAAGCTTTTATAGAAGATTTTTTTACAGCTATTAAATAAGAGACCAAAAGTTACGTTTCACTGAAACCAATTTTTATAAAACAGAAGTAAAATAATGTTTATTTGTAATGTAGAAAACCTGACCGTTCTGATCGTAAAAGAAAAAATAAAAATAACTATTTATATGAGTAGACCTTTATTTTTGTAAAATAAATTTGTATTGTAAATTTCATTAAGTAGAAGGGTAATAGTATAGAAGGGTAATTTCTTTAAGTAGAGTTCTCTAAATTTTCATTTACTTTAATGTTGAAAAGAAATAAATTTTTCGTTAGCATATATGCCGATAGGACAGTTCAATGTTAAGTTTTGGTCGTATTGATGTTGATGTTTTAAATATCGAGAAACATCGTCACATCGCAAAACAAAGATGCTATAAGAGCAGATATCGTTTTGTTGAATATTTCAGTTCAGTAAAGTTTATCGTATAAATACGCTCATACTATGTTTGTTCTTTCGGAAAATTTAGATTGGTATGCGCTGTACTGTAAAAAGATTAAGAAGGTATATGCCCCATTACATCCTATACAAGAGCTCTCTACATGCAATTTGGTTCGGGTGAGAGCCTTCTGTGCGAAGAATCCGTTCATTTGTGGTAAGCACTCATGTTAGGATCGAATATTAACAAGTAAATCCATGTTTCCAGTAACACTGGTACTAAAATGGACGCTGTACACCAATACAAGAAAGAAATACTATAATTTATTAGCAAAAATATCCAGTGATAATTTTATACTTGGAAACCGAAAATACTGAAAAAGTGCGTGACCTGTAAATTAAAACATAATACAAAGAGAATTTAACTAGAAATTGCTAGTGCTGAGGTATTTGAGCAAAGACTTAAGGCTGTAGAGAATAAATAGGTCTGTCTTTAAAATATTACAGTATTTTTGAAAATGTTATCCGTTTTTAAGGGGAAAGTATGTATAACATTGCTTTTCATATTTTGCTCTATTTAATATACGTAATCTAGCGTAATAGTAGAGAAAATTTTAGTGTTGGAGATTTCCGTCCTCATGCAACACTGAAAGTACGTTGAAAATTCCTAGCTTTACTTAAAAAGAAAATTAAAAGAAAAAAGCATGAATGGAACACCTATAAAATGTACCTGTAAATAGTAAAACTAATGTAGTAATGTGCATGAAACGTTATATATCCCTATAATATACTTGCATGTAAAGTAGAGAAGTTTACTTTGTTTTGCTTTAACAACATAAAAAAGAAAGAAGATAACGGATATTGGTCAGTATTTCGATATTACGTTATGTTTTTCTATTTTTTGGTATTGAGGTATATATATATATATATATTCGTATGAGTTGTAGGACAATTTCAGATATTTTAATGTAGTAGTTTCGTTACATTTTGTATCCCTAGTTTGATCTCAAAGAATCGTCCCCGCTAACTTAATCGCTTCTCAAATGGAACTTACGGGAAGGTTCTCGAACACAGGTCCCTCCATAAAGGTTCGTAGGTAGGTTGGTTTCTTTCCGTACCAAAGTTACGGAACATTACCTTCAAGAAACGGAACATTCCTTACCAAAGTAACATTTAATTCACATAGTATTGCTAAGGGAGCGCTAGCAAGTGAAGGCGAGTTAGAGCCCCGCAGGGCACGTTCTTTGTCTTTGTTATTGCTAAATGGGAAGGGAAACATGTATTCTAGAACCTTGCCGGAAATTACCGATATTTTCTCTCTGCACGGCAATACATTTTGATAAAAAGGAATAATATTTTTCTTATTCTTTTCAGATTTGTTTGTTTTTGTTTATTAAGTGGTGAAGTTTCAAATGTCCAACTTGAAGGATTTAGCAAGTGAAATGTCTTTTCAGTATTTGAAGTTCTCTTATAATGGAATTGAAATGGAAACAGAAAACGTTCCTATTAAAGTTGAAGTAAAAACAGAGAACGAGCAATTTGAGGAATGCAATTATAAACTATGTACTAGTAATACTAATGATGATAAGGATCCTCTTGCAGTACGTTTGGAGTGTAAGGAACCAAAAAGTGCAATGGAAGAAAAGAATATCGCTTCCGAAATTAATCAGGATGAAACAATATCAGATTGGAAACTGAATTCGAGAGCAATATGTTTGGTCAAATGTTTGTCAACAGCTGAAATACTTGTAATAACGAAACGTTTTCAGAGTGACATCAAACCAAAGTGTTCCGATTTTATACACAATACGAAACAGTTAACCAGTGACAATTCTGCCAGTATTGGAGATCAGATCGATCACGAAGAGGACGTTGAAGAAATCGGTGATATAGAAACATATAACAATGCTCAGGCCCTCAGGTACGTTTAGTCTGTTTATTTCATCATAGTCATGTCTATATAAATATTTCTTTTCAACTCTTGCAATACTTAGTTAAATATTGTTTTCATTTAACTTAAACTCAGTTAATGGAACTGCAAACATTTGAATAGATAAAATAACGGAACCTAATACTTAGTTATGTATGAGATGAGACAATTGGGCAATGAAATAAGTTTCCAAACGTAACGGTAAATCACTATAAAGCTCCTCCTTATAGCACGGCTTGAGTGTTATAATTGAATAGTGCCAAGCTACTGTGTAATGCCAAGAGATAATCTTATTAAAAGTGCTCGTAAGTAAAACGATCATTCAGTAATACTTTAATCAAGATATAAATTGCTATCAAATCTCAAAATTATTTAACAAGAGTATTGTTAAACACTAACTGCAATAGGAAGTATAGGTATTTTGCGAGCATAAAATTCAGTAGTATGTTTTCTATTATTGACAGCAGTACTTTACTGGCTTACCTATAACAGTACCCTCTCACTCAAGATACTTTCGTGATACAGAAGCTCATATAATACGCGACAAAGCATTACAATCTTTTTCCTCGAAGGTGAAGGTTTAGAGAATTACTTGTCCTTACTATGAATCCTTCTTTGTAACTAGATTCCGGCGTTGCAACTCCAACTCTGATAGAACTATATTGAGCTCTGAATATGAGTAACTCCATTACGGTTACAATAATAGCATCGTACAGCGTTTGTTCCGTTTGACATCCGTAGCTTTTACACTGGTATTAGTGTGATTAAAGAACGTACATTTCGGTTGCTAGGCTTTGCCATGCTCCTGTCATGTGACCGTATATGAAAGCTACGTAGTTTATTCTATAAAGAAACCAAGAAAGTTCTGTCGCTTTTTGTTCAGAGACTCTCACACCGTGAGTTGAATGTGATTGGAGTTAAGGCGAAGGTCATTTGTTGGTATTGGTATATCCAACATACTAGCTGGTTGTGGCAGTTCAGTTACACCGTGAATTTTCGTAACGACAGAATGAAAATGTTACCTCCACATAACGTGTTAAGGCCAAGTATGCTGTACGAATAGAAACTGAAGTCAAACGCCGCTGCAGTTGTGCAGAGGTTATTCCAAGCTCTCGGTGATTGTGTTGTGACTTCCCGGAGCGTGCAGCGGTTGTTTAACAAGTTTAAGGACGATGACGAAACACTCGAAGACACTTTACATGTGGGAAGACCAACACGTAAAAAATGAAAATCTGCAGGCAGCAATTGAAGCAGACAATGGCCATATATGTGAGGAACTGGGACTATAATTCAGTTTGAGTGGAAGAATGTTCGGCAGCACCTCCATCAACTTGGAAAGCACTTCAAGTTGGGTCGGTGGGTTGCACATGATTTGACTGCGGGGCAGAGAGCAACGCTGCAGACACCTGTGCTTTTTGCTGCCTTGTCTGAGAAAGGAGCCATTCCTGGACAGTGTGTTGACATGTGGGCCCTAAAGTAGGTCCTGTAGGAAGCTCCACTGCGCTGGTATCATTGGTTAGCATCCCATATACCGGTTCCAACCAGTCAAAACCAGCACTAAACCAGAAGAAGGTCTTCCTGTGTGTACTGCTCGCGACATCGTGCATCAGGAACTGTTACCAGCTGGTCAGTGAATCAATGCATAGTGTTCATTCAGCAGTTGAGCCGTGTTGAAGGAAAACTCAATACTCTGGATCCAGCACTACTGAATCGTAAAGGGGTTCTCCTGTTACAGGATAACTCTAAACCCCACCTATCTAGAATGACCTTTGACACCTTTCTACGCCTTGAATGTGAAACACTATTGTCTCTGTTATACTCCGCGGACATTGCGTCATCTGTTTTTTCACCTCTTCCCTTTCTTGTCATTCACCTTCGGGGACGCCAGTTCAAATCCCTAGTAGAGTTGCAAAGTGCTCTTGATACATTCTTGGCTTCACTTCCCACCAACTTCTACCGGAATAGATTCCATGGACGTGGCAAAAGTTCGTCGATGCTGATGGGGAGTATTTCATCTTTCAGGTACCTCGTAGGTGACAGATTGATTTTGAAATGTGGCGGGTAAAAAAGTAACAGAACGTTCTTGGTTATCTTGGTACTTTATTCTGGTTAAAACACAAATTACTTTGATATAAATTATGTCGAGAATTATGTAACTGTTATCGAATATAGAAAAATTTTGTCTACTCCCAGTCCAAGCCTTTATATTATGCTTTCACCATAAGTGACGTAAAAGCATGCTCTAGATAGGAGAGGAAGAGTATGTAGTGTATACTTCCTTAGATCTTCCACTTCGAGCACTGCGTAAAGGAATATCGTACAAGTAAATTTATTTAGTTACTCGACCTTTAAATACTGCTGGACATTCCCAGTTGCCTCCCGCCCTGCCGCTTGCTCCCTCACATCATTTTGACTCCTAACAAGGAATGCGATATATTTCATGCCAATGTTAACAATTGACTGCAATATTTTATACTGAGTAGCGCTCGGTATTTGTTTCTCTGTTTTTTCTATATTAGTAACAAGGGATTTTCTGAGAAAAATTGCCCCATACCCCTAGAGATACGCTTCTCTTACGCCTAAGTTATTCATGTTTCTTACCATTCTTCACAACAAGTTGATAATCCATGGTGCACCGCAACACTTCTTCAGATTACTATTATTTCCAAAATGTATTAACAGTTCTCACAATACATCAGATGGATCCAGCGGTACAAACTTGTCGCAAAAGTAATGGCAAATTTCATTCATCCCACTGGATCCATCTGATAACCAGGAGATATGCCTATAATAAAACATGAGAGAAGAATACCTCATTCTACCCTCTATCACACGTATGAATTTACGACTAAATAATATGAATATTTACTTTCATTTATTTGAAATTTCTCACGCTACATTTTTAATGTCCATTTTTCAGATTATATCGAAATATACGTTATATGTGTTTAAAAATGTGTATGGAGAGAAATGACCGCTTACCCCTTCCTACACTACGTACATCTTAGTTACGTATATGTCTGCTTCAATTATTGAAAGAAGTTTCAAATACAGTTCATGGAGAACGATACTCGTAATTCTTCCTAAAAAATCAGAAAAGAAAGTAAAAGGAGACATAAATTATAATTTTCCAGCAATAAGGATCATGACTACGAATCGAGTTGATAAAAATAAAAAAATATTCGAGCAACTAATTTTATTAGATTAAGTTAGCGGTCTCTTAAACACTGGATAGTGAAAACGACGACTCAGCTCTTTTGATTATCTGAAACAAAATGAGATTAGCGGGAAATATCTTTCTTCTACATCATGCTGCCAGCTATTAGTAGATTTGCGAACCACAGAAAGTTGTTTGCAAAGAGTACCGTTCGAACACAACGTAGAGTTCTTTCCCATAATGATTTCTTTCCGGTGGCACTTCAAAGTACTGTTAGTAAATATAGAGGTAAACAGAAACATTGCAACCGGTGCTTAATAATTGTTTAATGCAATGGCAGGCATACACTTATTAGGATAATGTGTGCTTTGGTTCGTTTATTAAATAATTAAGATTAAATTTGATTGGGTTATTGCCAGTGAACAATTGAATAACTAATTTAAGATCTTCAATAAAGTGAGCAAATGAGTTTTATTTTAAGGAACATTTGTTGGATTTATTCTTAAGCGACATTTATATCGTTATTTACTAGAAATAGATTGCGGCATTAGATAAGTAATGTTTGCCTGAATTCTAATATATGGAAAGAATGTCAGAATAGCGTAGGCAAAATGGTGAGGTATATGGGGATTATGTGAAGAAATTTTTCGTTTTTAAGATTACAAGAAACAATGGCACCTGCGATCTATGCGTAGCGTAAGAAATAAAACATGACTTTCGATAGGACCTGGAAGGGCATTTTCCTCCATTAAGCTAGCAGTCTTTTTCGTTTTTTTTTCCCCAATGCGAACTATTTTTTCTTAGTTAAGTACTCTATATTATTATTATTCACATCAATATTTGTTATGATGCTAATCTTAACTGGTTAGCTTGTACTTATTGTGCACGTATGTTATGAGATCAGTTGCTTTACATGCCACCAGAAGAATGAGTTTTCTATGTGGTTATACCTTTAGACTCCGAGCTACCACGAAAATTCTCCTGCGATAAATGTAAAAAATTCTTACTTATTGAGCAATAAGATTACATACAAAAGTACCAAAAAGGTTTTGTCTTACTGGTCAGACAGGAAGATTAGAGCAAACTCGTGGTGTCCTTTCATTGACCTTGCCTCAGTTCGAGGCATTGCTTGGAAAATTGTTTCATCCCAACAGTAACAAGTAAGACAAAATAATCGCAAGTATCTCTGAGTGAAACACGCACCATCTTCTCCCTATTTGACTAGTTTTTACTTTACACATATACGAACGAAACCAACGCTGAAGTGCATAGTTGTTCATCGGTAATTTGCGTACTGTAATCAACAAAGATAAAGTGTGAATGTATGTTGGAATACATTCTAATAGACATCTTGTAAATTTTCCTTCTATTGCTGTTTCGTTTGTAATCATCTACCTGGATTATACACTTTTACTGGAAGTAACTGGCCAGCGTCCTACACACGAAAGGGAAGAGTAAATCACTTGAAAATACCACTAACGGACACAACACTTCAAAAGAATTTGCATGTTTAAGGAATTCTTCGCCTGTTCTCGAAGAGTTTAAAAACGCTTTTCAGATATATGTTTCATATATGGACAAAAGATATTTGACAATGTTAGCAAAACACGTTTGAACATCTTTTGCATATACGACCGAATTCATGTAATCATTCAAGAATATAAAATCAGAAGAACTATTGTTATTTCTCTTTTGTGGATCAAATTCTGAAGCAATTACTTTCTGGTGTTATTGTGATACACATATGTGCGAAAATGCGATGATTCTGGATGCAATGTACCCTTTCTGTTTCAGAGCAATAGATTAAAACTTAGTGACGCCATATACTAATGTATATGGTTAACTGTAAGATGCTGTCTATTCTTTAGGCGGAATCAGTGGGCCAAACGAGAGTTGGATTATATTTAAATTTAGCGTCCGGTTCAACACCGGGGCTATATGAGGCATGGACCTACAGCCTAACTTGTTATCCGAACAACATAACCTCCCACTGGGAATCGAACCCTTTTCTTCCCCGCCAATAGCACGTACTCCATCTACATCGGTGCTCATTAGCCAAACGAGGATAATGAGGATAAAACGCCCGCTGTAATTCTTCTTTAAATAAATCATTTATTTCTATATTAAGTTTTTTGAGCTTGGATACATATAACCGATGACTTGTGTTTACGTTTTTCCCTCCATTTTACGTGCAGTCTTCAAGCAAAATTTTCGTATACGCTAAACAGTGTTTATGTGCCTTATTATAGTGTTAATTATGTGTAAATATGTTTGCGATAGGTCTGCTTATTTAATTTTAACGCTTTTTTCACATCATTTGGTTTTCCATATTGTTTCTAGTTCCACTCTCAAATGTGTATTCCAACATTGGGCAAAATTTCGATCCTCATACTATTCACAGAGAGAAAAATTGGAGTGGGTAAATTTATAGTAAAATCTCACCTAATAGTCTCGGTTGATTAACATTCGTATAAAAAAGATTGTGCGAAAAGAATGTCACAAATTGTAAAATAACTTTGTGTTTCTTGTTTCCTGATACAATGAACATATCTTTGTTACGGAGGGCAATTGCTGTTTTCGCCGTAAAAGTGGTAGCAGGCTAAGTTCTTCGTACTGTATACAATAACAATATACAGCTGTAATTTATATAAATTTTCCTTTCAATTTCGTAACAACTCTTTTAACAAATTAGCAAAGTTAGATTATTATCGTAAGTCTCTATTCCTATAAGTATCTAATAATTTTCTATTCAGTAATTTATCCTAACAATTTTCTCTGGTGTGATTTGTTGTGGATTAACTTGCTATTTACGTGTGCTTCATAGAATATTAATGGAGGAGATACCTTATATATTCTTGTTAATGCCATTTTTCGGAGTAGATTACTCTCAAATGTGTTCATGATACACTTTTTCGTTGTTTTTTCTCTAGTGTTAATTAACACCATTCAGTGTACTGTTCTGCAAAGAATAAAAATGATATATGGTAATGACGTGTGATATGTTTTAGGATATCTTTGACTCCTTGTCTAATTTCGCACTCCTACCTATTTCTCTCTTATTAATGATGTTTTATTACATAGAATGCAGAATTTCCCCTTTGTTTACTAGGACAGTGTTGGCAGATGTAACCAAAGATGCAAATCAATTTTTTACAAAACACATAAATTGACTCGTAACTCATACGTATGAATGTTCTGTCGTTAATTTTCAATTTGTTTAGTTGGAATAGCTCGAAAACTATGGATCAGTAAAAAGAATTTTTCACTTTAAACCGATAACTAGTGGGATGAAGCCTCCGTAAGTGTTAACTAGGGAAATCGTAGTTTTCATAAATTAAGTCAAAATTGGCAACACTGCTGATGTTGTAGTGCATCAAAATGTGTGTTAAGGATTTGTCTACGTTATACAATTCCTGGCAGCAATGAAAAAGAAACTTTGAAATTATCATGATAAAACTTTAATTTACATCCACTCGGGAACTGCTATTCATTTCTATGGGGCTGCTTATAAAGCAAGAGGTATACAAGAATAATCCTCGAACTATAGGAGACCTGGTAACGAACATTCGCAGTGCCATTGGCAACATTAATACTTGGTAAAGTTGCTGCCAACGTGGTGAAAAGTTTGAACCGATGATTGAATCAAAAGAGGGGTCACTTTCAGCAACTGTTATAGAGTTGATAACTCATTTCGTGAATGTGTCGGATGCATATAAGATCACGATTTTCCCTAATTCCTCCTTATAGAGGCCCCATCCGATTAGTTATCGGTGGAAATTAATTTTTTTCTGATTCATAGTTTCAAGTTACTCCAACTAAGCAAGCTGAAAACTAAGGACAGCCAATTAACGAGTTATGAGTCAATTTACGTGTTTTGCAAAAAAAAAAAAAAAAAAAAAAAAAGTAAGTTTACATCTTCGGTTACACACTGTGCAGTTCCTAGTGTACTCCGATCGTTCTTCCTAGTTTAAAAATATATACATGAACAAGGCCTCATTTTGGTATAACCATTATTTATGTATTGCATGGCGTTCCAAAGTTGTACTATCCTAAATTCTGGGTTGCGTTGTATATTGGGCACCCTTTATAACGTATAACGTTTCTTCACCTTCATATTTTAATATACAGGAAGGAGCAAGAGTGTGGAAATGGATTCATTCAAAAACCATGTTTGACAAACCATATTGTTATTCATACATACCAAAAGTCTCACACGTGCAAAGAGTGTGGAAAGGAATTTAAGCTTAGGTCACGTTTAACAGATCACATTTTAATACATGCAAAGACTCACACGTGTCAAAAATGTGGAAAAGGATTTAAGCGTCGATCATGTTTGTCAAGACACATGTATATACATACAGCTGAAAAATCATATACGTGCCAGGAGTGTGGAAAAAGTTTCAGACAGAGGTCACATTTGGTGGAACACATGTTTATACATAGAACTGAAAAACGTCACATATGTGAGAAGTGTGGAAAAGCATTTAAGCAAAGGTCAGGTTTATCAAAACACATGTTTTTACATACAAGCGAAAAACCTTACGCATGCCATGAGTGTGGAAATAGATTTAAATGCAGGTCATACTTGGTAAGCCACATGTTAGTACATACAGGTAAAAAAGTTTACACGTGCGAAGAGTGTGGAAAGATATTTAATCATAGGGGAAGCTTACTTTCACACGTGTTACTACATACTGGTGAAAGACCTCACTCATGTCAAGAGTGTGGTAAAGTATTTGGTCGATTGTCCAGTTTAACAATACATAAGTTCTTACATATAGGTGAAAAAATTTACACGTGCCAAGAGTGTGAAAAGGGATTTACGGAAAAGTCAGGCTTGGCAAAGCACATGCTAATACATACAGGTGAAAAACCTCACAGTTGCCAAGAGTGTGGTAAGAATTTTAGGCGCATGTCACATTTGTCTAGCCACATGTTTATACATACGGGTGCGAAACCTTACACGTGTCGGGAGTGTGGAAAAGTCTTTAGTCAAAGTTCAAGTTTAAGAACGCACATGTACATACATGCAAATGAGAAACCTTACACATGCCAAGAGTGTGGAAGGGGATTTATTCGAAGGTCTTTCTTGGTAAAACACTTGGTAATACATACAGGTGAAATTCTTTGTACATGCCAAAAGTGTGGAAAGGCATTTAATCATGAGAGAAACTTGCGATCACATATGTTGATACATACACGTGAAAAACCATAAAGTTGCCAGGAGTGCGGTAAAAGATTTATTCGAAAAACTTCTTTGGTAAAACACATGCTACTACATATAGGTGATAACCTTTACACATGTCAAGAGTGTGAAAAGAGATTTAATTGTAAGTCATACTTGGAAACACACATGCTAATACATACACGTCAAAAACCTTACGCTTGGCAGAAGTGTAAAAAGGTATTCACTCAGAGGTCAACGTTAGCAACACACATTTTAATACATTCAGGTGAAAAGACTCACACGTGCCAGGAGTGTGCAATGGGATTTAGGCTAAAATCAAATATGTCAAGACACATGTTAATACATACAGATGAAAGACCTCACACTTACCAAAAGTGTGGTAAGGGATTTAAGCGTAGGTCCCATTTGGCAAGGCACATGTTTATACATGCAGGTGAAAAATCTTATACGTGCCAAGACTATGGAAATTGAGTCAGTGTTAGCTTACTTTTGACAAGACATATTAATGCATAGCAATGAAAACATCAAAAGTGGAGAAAGAAATGTAGTCAAACGTCTAATTTGCAAAACCATGCCAATATGACTAATGAGATCTGCACACGCACTGAAAGAAAGAAAATGTTCAAAATCAAAGTTAGAAACATGTTAAAAATGTAGGTGAAATATATTAAATATGCCACTGGTGTGGAGAGAAATTCGATAAATTTGGTATTTACATAAACATATTAAGATATTTAGAAGACAAAACTCTTACTTGTGAGAATTGTTTAAACGCTCACATATGACATGCTTGGCAACGAATGGCATACATAAATTTAGGAAGCTTCTATCGCATAAAATGCAAGTGAGAATTCAATTAAAGTTGAAATATTGGAAAACAAAAGTTTGCATATGCAGTTGGAAAACACCGTAGCCATTAAGAATGTTGGAATAAGATTTATTATTAAGTCCAGTTTCGTGAGACACATGATATCCAAACTTTTTATTACTTATATTTTGAGGTCATACTTGTGAGTTCCTATATATTTCCTGACATATATTATGGGAGAGTTCAAAATTTTATTGTCCTGACTATCCAAATAGGCAATTTAATCGCAATTTTATCTCGGAGGTTGTAATTGACGCAAAACATTTTTTCCAATCCAATGCGATTTGCGACTCTTTCGATACATACTAGTATATTTTTCAGACGTAGATTATTTAGGCTCAATACTAATTTTCTGTCACTATTTCACGAGTCCGATATAAACACAGAAAAACAAATTATATATATATATATATATATATATATATATATATATAATTTGTTTTTCTGTGTTTTCCCTTTCTACAAAGCTAGTGTATATATAAGTATCACATCAACATGCAGTGTTATTCTGTCTTTAGAATAAAAATACATTTACGACGCAAGTTATGTCTTCTATAGTGGAAATTGAGAAGAAACCATCGCCTGAACTATATTGTGTTATTAACAATTAACTACGCTACCATCTAATTAAATTGTACGTTCATATTGTCTTGCGACTTTCAAATACATGTATTGTTAACAAATAATAAGCCCACCGTACAATAACCTTTTTCTAAGAAATGAGTGTATCAGTTGCGTAAAAATTATTGCAAAATGAACGATCTGAAAAGCACATCTTGTGGATTTTGTTTAAAAGTGTATGAGCCAAACAAGATTTGAGTATAATTTGGGGGTATCAGATTCCCTTCAAACGACAATTGTATTGGTACATAAGGGCCACGGAAAACTATGATGATCATCTCGGAACGGTAGCTTTTAAAGATAGCGTCGTATCAAAGATGGCGACGGATCGATTTATAAAAGTGGCAATATCTCGGCTCCTAATTCTCGAATCTGAACGTTTTTTTTAAACGATAGCTCATTATATTTGCAAGAAGCAAAGTTGTCGTCATTTTGCCGTATCTTAGACGATATATGAGGAAAATACATAAAATGAATTTCGAAGCGCTTTAAGTTTTATTTAATCTAAATTAATCGTGATAACAAAAGATTTTATGAGAAAGTATTGTAGGCAATAAAAAAGCTTTTGTTTGATGTACTTTTGAATATGCTATCAATAATACCGTAAACATCAAGATTTATATGTTCAAAGATACTTCTGGAAAAAAAGCACGTAACATGAGTTACATTTCATATTATTTTACTCTCTTTAATTGCGAATTTATGTTTTAAATTTTAGTTCTCAAAATCCAACTACTTCATTAACTGTGTACTCCTCAGGATCTGTTTGAGATAGGTTGTCACAGTCTGCGAACTTACAAGCAGGTGTATACTTCTTGTTATTAAGCAAACGAAAACGGCTAGGTAGCTTACAGGAAAGAAAACAAGGGCAACTCAAAAGTTTCAAGACAGTTTCTGGAGCTCGTAATCAGTCATAAACTGAACAGATACGTGTCCACTCCGTCAGTTGTCCAGCTATGGTTTTCAGGCTCGGGAATTTCAGGAAAGATATCCAGGCATCGTTTCCAAATTGCAAATTTGTAATTTGCTCTCAGAGTATACTGATAGGAGCAATCTTCGCAGGGAGTAAGTTGAACACAATCGATTACACTTCGTTTACTTCGAAATAATTGGGAGTGTGCCTGTTTACTTGATCAATACGCTATGTCTCAAATACAGGAAGCAAACAAACTTTTGTAGTTGGCTGAAAAGTTGACTGTTTCTATTCCAATCTTTTCCAAAAAATTCAAATACATTTATAAATTCATCATCATTTCGAAACTTTAATTGCATTTAATTTTCCTTGACTACACATAGCACTAACTGAATCAAAACCAGTCATTTTGTGAAGGGAAGGTAAAGCACACAATAAAGGAGATCACAAAACAGAAAAATTTCCTTACATCAATAAGTCAAATTTGTTTTTCGTTCCACGTTTAATGAAAACATCACTTAACTTTCAATATCCACAGACGCATATGCACAAAGAGCTAACACATCCGTGTCATGTGATTTACATACGATATTTGAAAACTCTTGTGAGACATTAATAATATGTAATATCATTCTCGTATCAGCTTCCTCTTGACAGGGGCGGCGATCGCCCCCCTCAGAAGAAGTTTTCTTGTTTTATGTATATAAATAAAATCCATCCCAGAGTTTGAAGCCCTTAAAAGTAGCATTATGACAACCCGCCCCCCCCCAGAAGTCGCTCCTGGATCCGCCCCTGCTTCTTGGGAAAATGACAGTTCTGGCACTTCATTGATATCCTTTGTACTTTTTAGACACTTGTTTCCATACATTACGAACAACTTTTTTCCCCTTTCAAACTTTTTTTTCCCTTTTCCTAGCAACTATCTGCTACGACTCTCGTTAGCTTGTTCTTGCTGTCATCACTTCTGATGAGTCGCTTCCAGTTTGGTACTTTATACGCACTCTTCAAACTATGCAGTAATATGACTTCATCAGCACCTCTCGAAGTTCTTTCAGCGGACTTTATTGACTTCTCTTTATAAGTTTCAAAAATTACGTCTATTCGGTCACTGACATGACCTACTTTTTGAACTTCTAGCAGGATTAAATAAGATTTTTCATCAAAAGTACATTTTCTCCATATAATTTTTGAATAAGCTCCATTGCGTCAATAACTTGTAGATTTACCTTGCGGACGGTTAGTAGATGAAACCATAACCTAGAGAAAATTCGCTAGTCTGGATTTACTATTTTTTCTTAAAGTACCATCAGGATACGCTAGACTCAATGGCAAAAGACCCAAAGGATGACTGAAAACTTACTCTATGTTTAGGTTACGGTTTTCTGCTAACAAAATCATATTCCCGAAAATATATCTTATCTGTTTCATAATTATTTCTTTGTTTTTCTTTTATGCCTAACCCCTGGTTATTTTTGAAAGTTTGCAAGTGATTCTTTTTTTTTTTTTTTTTTTAGAATCAGAAAAAAAATATTCTTTTCTAAACGATCATGTTGGAAGTCTTGGTGAGCTTTTTCCTTTTTCTCTGTTGTCAATAATAATCCTTTTGAACTTCTGTCTGCGTTTCTATGTCTTTGAAATGTGTAATGTTAATGTATTTTTGTCCAAAGGGTTGGTCCACTCATTTTACGGATGCTCAACTAAAGCCGAGACGTATTTTTCGTCTTTAAAAATACGGGTCTTCTGAACATTCGAAAGCTGGTATTTCTTGTTTGTAATGATTTCCATAAATTTTCGCATCTTGCCAAGTACTGAAGCTCGATATTCTGCGGTTAAATAGTATTTACTGACTACTCCTACTTTAAACTGAATCCTTTTGTCCCACCTGCTGTCTAAGTATCTTTATTTACTGTCTCCTCTAAATCCTGATCAACTGGAATTCGTGCAAATGGATTCTTTGATTTAAGCTGGACAGAAAATTCTACAGACATGTAGAACTCAAAACAGGAAAGATTTGTATTTTCCAATTGGGATAGTTCAGTCAATTGGCTTAATAGGTACCTGTCGTAATTTATTTTATCTAAAGAAAACAACATGGAATCATTTCTTGCAAACACCAAAGATAGTGTAACCAATAAGTTTCTCTCGAATCAAGCTCAAGAGTAACTCCATTAAATCTATGCAAAATATCCAGAAAGACGACGAACTCCATACTCATGTCTCTAATGATTCAGATAGCCTTCAACAACAATAAAAATTTCTTTGATTTTGTCGTCTCCGTATAACGTTTTAAAACTGTTTTGAGATATGTTTTCAGCAAATGAACCCCAAAATAACTAATTTAATTCTGTAACTGTAAAAGGAAGCTGATATTTTCGACTTCGACTTGATCCAAGAATTCCTTCCCAATTATTCTCATTAATCCTTCGTAGACGCATTGGTGGAGCCTTACAGGACGGTTGTATTGCTTCTCGTCTAAGACTTGACAAATGAAGCCAATTGCAATTCTTTCTGATTCTACTGTTAAGTCTAAGTCCAGCATTACTAGTAACTTTCCAATATTAGAAAGTAGGTTACGAACTATGTGAAAACGTCCCATCATTATGAAAATACTGTCAAATTCATTGAGACGAATCCATTTAATTTCTGCTGCTTTTTGAAAAACTGGCCTGATCTACAACAACAAAAATATTTTCCAAATTTAGCCTTGACTTTATTTGGGTGCACTCAGTCAATATTTCATAAACTTTTGACTTATCAGTTGCTGGGTGACATGGAATGCAAATAAGCTATTGGATTTCGGTAACGTTTTTCCTGACTAGTATATTAAATCCTGTTCAAGACCTAACTGTCTAATTTCCAGAATTGCAATGAAGACTTAGAACCCAAAGTAAATTTTTCCGTTTAGATTCCGAAAACAAGCTAAGGCATTCAGGATTTGGCTGTGTTGTAATGTTAGGAGACTCAGTCTTCTTACTTGCACTATATTCTGGTAAATAATATGCAACTTTTCTTATTATTAAATACAGGTCTCAGAGATAGACACAAGTCTGATACTTTCTGAATTACAATGCCATTAACTATGTGAGATGGAAACATTCCGTCTCAATATTCATTGTTTACATTGAATTGCAGTGCTGCCGTGCACACCTTTGAACATTCAAATCTTGATATTTCCGGCTGTGTTACAGATAGAATGTTCGCAAATAAATCAAACGAAAGCTAATTAATGTGTCTTCTCTTTTGGCTAAAGTATTTTTTCGTAAGAACCTTTTGTTGTTACGATCAATATAGACTAAATAAAACTTAAGGCGCTTCCACATTCAGTTTTTCTTATTTTCCTCATATGTCGTCCAAGATACGGCATAATGGTGACGTTACTTGCTGCAGATATAATGAACTATCGTTTAAAAGAAAGAGCGTTAAAATTCGATAATTAGGTGCCGAGATGTTGCCAGGTATAAATCGACCCGGGCGCCATCTTTGATTCGACACCATCTTGCAAAGCTACCGTTCCGAGACGGCCATCATAGTTTTTCGTGGTCTCATGTACCAATACAATTTTAGTTTGAAGGAAATCTGGTAGCCGGAAATTATACCCACGTTACCTATACAGGCCCATGAACTATTAGATTCCTTTTGAAAAAAAAATTTACCATTTCAAAACCAATGTTAGTACATGGACAATTTTTAATACCGAGAGGTACGGAAGAAAGTATTCACCTCCGTCTAAGGAATCTAAATAAAATCTATGATAAAAGTTAAAGCGTGAGAAAAACTTGGCGTTAGTTTTTCACAAGCTATTTACACAATTATGGCTGAAGAGGAAAGAAACTCTTGGAAATGATAGTGGACAGTGCTTAAGCATTAAAGGTTAATCAGTACTAGTGTCAGAGATTACATTCAGCTTAAGATAATTCTTACAGATAAAATTTACAGTTCGACTCTTGATAACAGTCAATATTTTAGTAAAGTGTTCTGCGCATTAAACATTAAAAACTGGTTTTTCATATCCAGCAATAATTTATGCAAATTTCGGAAAATCGGAGCATATTTTACTAATACAATGAAAAACTTTTAAAAATGATATTAAGAGCATGGTTTTTAAGTACGAATCAGTTATATTATGCTCTTCTTTATTATTATTATTCCATTTCGTAAAGTCGACTTTTAACGCATAATAGCCCAATGTTTTGAAAGTAACAGTTGATTCAATTTAATGATTTTTAGAGCATATTTAAGGATTTTTAAATCTGTTTTAGGATTCTAGAAGCAATTGTTAACGTGATACAAACACATTTATTTTCAATTTAGCGCGCATCTGTCCAAATAAAATATAAAATTCTAGGATACATGTTATTTCTCCAGTGTGTGATATAAGGGTTGCTACTATTTCTGTATTTTGCTGGCTTGGATCAGCAGAACCTTATAAAAACATCACTCAACATAGCAGAGAAAGAACTATCATACGTACTTGGGAGAAAAAAAGTGTGAAAAGTAAACTTTAAAAGGAAAACGTCTCAATTCTTAAAATGGAACTCATCGTGAATTATTGTGTTGAATCATAAAAAATAGGAAATTACCTGCATTGCTTTTAAGAAAATATCATTTCCTAATTAAATTATCGTAATACTTAAAAACCGTTAAGTAATATCTCCCTAAATTTCTAGGGTCTCCAGCGTATGTGTTTCGTTTCCTGAATAATTTCACTATGTCTTCTGGTTTGTTGAATTGGATTTTGGAGTTTCTTATACAATCGGTGCTGTATGAGACTTGGACATACAGCTTTATATTGAATAAAAACCAGAAGATTACTATGACATGTGACTACGAGTGCATTCACTTCGTTCTTTATCTAACTTCCTGTTGCTCTTGGAATGAAATACGCAAACATGAGATGAAGGTAGCAGTATTTAACTACTTGTTCGAATGCATAAGACTTACTGTCTTTATCCTTTGAAAGTTTACGATATAAGTTAAAAGACGGGGATAAATCGATAGTAAGAATTACATATGGTAGACAAGATTAGAATATATTGAGCCAGTTGAACTGCACCGAGACGAAGTGAAAACAGAACAGCAAATTCGAATTTGGCAATTTCCTACTGACGTTTTTCAAGAATCTAGATGCGAGCTCATTCTAGTTTGGTGTTTCCGGACAATTCAAGTGCATCTATCTCGTCGTCCAGTCCCCACCGTCACCGACCTGTGAAAATTCTGCAAAGAGAAGTGAGGTGCCATACACGTGGTCCAAATGGAAGGTATTCTCCTGGAATGGAAACGTAGGTACCGGGAATAGCCAGTAGAAGTGACCTGCAGATCGCACAGAATGTGTGATGAAAAGCAGGTGTTTCCTAGGTATGTGGCACAGTGAAATTTGGCTAAATATATTATATAGTGTATCGTTGTGAGTTTAAATTATAAAGGTAACTAAGAAATTTCTGTCGCCTTTTCATCCGCCACCTTCGAAAATTGATATATCATCTAAGACGTACCTGGAAGATCAAAATTAGTTCCCATCAGCATCGACTAGCTTTTTCAACGTTCTGGAAGACCATGGATTCTATCGCAGTAGAACTTGGTGGGCCATGACGCGAAGAGGGTATCAAGTGCATTTTTCACTTATACTAGGAATTTGAACTGGAGTCCCCTAAGGTAACACTGTTCAACAAATTTTGATCGAAAGTATGTAAATTCTTTGAAATTGCGATTTTTACATTCATTTAAGCATAATATGAAAGGAAATGATAATAGAAGAATTTTCTTAGCTCAGGTTGTGAAAAAACGCCCTTGTACAACAGTAGCTGTATATATACAAATGTATTAATATTTATAAAACATTTAAGCAAAATTCTTGTAAAAACCTACATTTCACTTATTTTTTATCTATTTCACTGTGATGTGATAAGCTTGGGAGTTAAGAAGTACCCTAACCTATAGCTTTCTACCCTTGTACTTCCTTTTTCAAAATTGCGCAAATACCAGTTTCACAGCGATACAGAAAATAAAGTAACCGTGGTCAAGTTAAACATTAACAATTCCGTAATAAAAATCAGTATTATCATCGAAACATGAAAAATATGTACAAATACCTTTTTGTGCAAGAACTACACTGCAATGTAGACAAAAGTTTTAAGTGATCCCTTGTACAGGATTATGTTTATTTTATTTTGAGCGTCTTCGCTTGGGTTGCCTTTTGTAGGTTACATCTGGAGCATCCCTTGCAATAGTCCAACAGTAGTCGGCCAATATGTTAGAACTCCACTTTCTCTCATATCTCTTTTCCATGGCTGCAATATCTTGATGGAAACGCTCACCATGTTCGTCACTTACTGCACCACAATCTTCGGGAAAGAAGTCTAGATGTGAATGAAGAAAGTGGAGTATCACAGACATATTGCAACCAAGATTTTCGTAGCACAATAACAACTTTGCTACCAGTTGTTTGTAATTTGTTTCTCGGTGTCTTCCCAAGAACTGTGAACAAACACTCTTCAAGCTTTCCCACGCAGCTTTCTCCTCACCTTGGAGAATTTCGTCGAACTTGTGATCTTTGAATAGCTGCCTAATCTGTGGCCCTATGAAAACACCCTCTTTAACTTTGGCATCACTTAATCGAGGGAATTGTCCTCTTAGGTACTTATAGGCCTCATCCTCTTGGTTTATGCTCTTAACAAAACTTTTCATAAGACCTAATTTAATATGTAGAGGGGGAAGCAAAATTCGGTTACGATCTACCAGTGGTTCATGCTGCACATTTTTCACTCCCGTCTGAAGAGTTTCTCTGGTACTTCAATCACTTTTGCGGTAATGAGATCCACGATTTCTACTGTCCCATTCACATATAAAGCAACAATATTTTGTATACCCTTACTGCATACCTAGCAACAGTGCTATTACTTTAAGGTCACCACAAATGAGCCACTGAAAATCGTAATATTTAATGGTTTGAAGTAAACGTTTCAAGTTTTCATAAGATTCCTTCATATGAACTGCGTAACCTACAGGAATTGAAGGAAGTTCATTTTCAATATGTAAAAGCACTGCCTTTAAACTCACCTTGAACGAATCTATAAAGAGCCTCCACTCTGTAGGTTCGTAATTAATTTTAAGTGCCCTCATGAGACCATTTACATCTGTACATGCCACAAGTGTGTCTTCCATAGTAAAAAGTGAAGTGAACATCTCCCTATTCCGATACACTGAAATATTTACTTTTTCCTGCAATAAATTCCATTGCTTTAAGCGTGACGCTAAAATTTCGGCTATGCTTTTCGAGAGGTCCAAGTCTCTGATTAGATCACTTAGTTCCTCTTGAGTAAGTCTATGTGGTTCACATGGAGGTTCTTCTACAACAAACGTGGGGTCCTTCGAAGTACTTGATTCAGGAGCTTCAACTTCTTGATCATCATCAGAAAAAAGATCGTATTCTTTGGGTGGGTCAAGAACAGGTAGTCCTTCTCCATGTGGAACAGGGCGCATTGCAGAAGGAATGTTAGGATAGATTAAGGCCCACTTCTTCGTGGAAATTCCCTTCTTGACGGAAGGAACCATACAAAAATAAGTCTCTGATGTGGTCGCTTGGCTCCCTCCAAATCATGGGCACTGCAAAAGGCATTGAGCGCCCCTTCCCATTAATCCAATTTCTTAGATTGCTGGCACAAGTGTTACACACAATGTGGGGTGCCCAAGATTTATCTTGGTCTCCAATTTTACAACCAAAGTAATATTGATAGGCTTTTCTTATTAGTGGTGTTATAGTCTGCTTTTGTGAGGAAAATGTCACTTCCCCATACACGTAGCAGAAGCTATCCGCACTGTGTACACAATTTCGCGGCATTTTTGTTTATTGAAATCCTCAAAATGTCACTTGAGATAGTTCCGACAACTATTTAAAAATATACATTCGAAATACCAGTATTTTTGCGTACTTGTAGTTGTATTTTTATGTCCTGCACTACACAAACCGCACATCCAAAACGCTGATAACTGCACTAAACCTGTCTTTTCTAACAATAGCAGAACACTACTGAGATAAGGAACACAATGAAACCAAGCGTTCATATAGTTTCTCCAGTGTTGCCGGATCAGTGTAACATTTTATCCCAAACGAAGCGAATATATTTATTTTTAAAGCGTTATTATTAGACATGCCTGTAAAACAAAAAGTAGAGCTAATATTCGAAAATAACTTTCAAATTCGTGATCAGCACCACAAAATCAATAAGAATTAGCTGATTTTGTTCAATTTACATTTTCGTTGTTGAACAGTGTAATTGTCCAAGGAATGGAAGAGGTGATAATCGGACGTTGCAATGCCCGGGAAGTATGACGGATGCAATAGTCTTTCCCATCCAAGGCGTAGAAGCGTGTCCCTGGTCATCCTATTCGCATGGGGTTTAGCGCTGTCCTGTAACATGAGGACCCCCTTGCGATTCAGAGGTGCTGGCTCCAGACTTTTTCTTAAGCACTGCTCAACTGCTGACAGTACACAGTTCCATTAATGATCTTAAAAGCTGGTAGCAGTTCCCGATACACGATGCAACGAGCAGTCCACGAACATACAATGGGACATTCCTCTGACGCAGTGCTGGTTTCAGCTGCTTTAGAACCGGTTGTTGGGATGCTAACCAATGATGATGGTGCCGTGGAACCTTACACAGAACCCACTTCTCATCACATGTCAACGGCCTGTCCAGAAATGGCTCCTACCTCAGACAAGATAGCAAAGAAACGCAGGTCCCTGTTCGCGTTGCCTTCTGCCCCGGAGTCAAATCATTTGGGACCCATCGACCCGACTTCTCAAGTTCATGGAGCTGCTCCTGAATGGATTCTTCACTCGCACTTTATTGTAGTTCCAGTTCCTAACATATCTGGCCACTGTTCGCCTGAAGATCTTCATTTTGTACATGTGTTGGTCTTCCGGCTCATGGTACGTCTTCGAGTTTTTCGTCAATGTCTCTAAACTTGCTAAACCACCGCTGCATTATCCGCGTAGTCACGACACCTTCAGCAAACGCCTGACATCCGCCCCTGCAGCGTCGTTTGACCCTAGTTTGAACTCGGCAGCATACATCTTATGACGTTCTGTGAAGATCGCATGTTCACTGTGTCCTTACGCAAGTTAACGGTGTAATTGAACTGCTACAAGCAGGTTGTATGTTGGATATACCCACAACGTCAACTGACCTTCACCTATTTCCATTCGCATTCAACTCACGGCGTGAGGGCCAATTCAACACAGACCTCCAGAAAAGGAGACTGAACTTTCTTGGTTACCTTTATAGATTCCTTGCTTGTAGTTACTCTTTGTATCAAGAATGATGTTCCAGTTCTGTATTTTACGTATATAAAGTGAGAATAACATATGCATTTATGAGTATATTTTTTTTTCTATTCAGATATATTAATTAAGTTATTCTGTATAGTTTCTCCATAAATATTAATAGATCTATATATCTCAGAAGTTATATTCTGTGAACTACTTTGTGATTTTTTTTATGTAAAGTTACTTACAATATTTAAACTCCTAAGTTATGGGCGACATTCAAAATCGGTATTGGAAGCAGGGGTGGATAACTTAACGTAACGAAAATAGCTCTCTGTATCAGAATTATTGGTTATTTAATGTAGTTTCGTACAAGGTATAACACCAATTTTCGTTATGACACCGTAACGTTATTCGAGCATGTAACGTTATTGTACCGTAACTGATTGAAGGAACAAATCTGTTTCGGTTATTCCTTGTCACGCTTGTCGGGAGAAAATGTAGAACTGGTACCAGCACAATGAGATTCTTTCCTCTGCGGGTTATCTGATGGAACGAATATGAGCGAAGCAGAAGCTATTTTGTTACAAGTACTATTTGCCACACGAGTAACACAAATGAACAGATAGGTTTGGTAAAGGTATTGTGTTCATCAGTTACAGATCTTATAAGAACTTTGGAGAGCTCCTCGGACATGGTATCAATTGTATTGTTCTTCAGAGGGTGACATTGAATTTCGTTCTTCAGGTGGTGAAGCAGAATGAAATTTCACTTTCACATGTTGTTATTACTAATATAAAGTAGAGATATGGAGAAAAAAAAACTTGATCAATTTCTGTGAATATCATAGGAGAAAGTCAGGTACATACAAGGAAAAAGGCAAGTGGAAGGGGGAAGCAGAGAATGAGACTAAAGTAGCAAAGGGGTGGGAAACATAGAAATGTCTTTCATTCTTCATCTTGCTTTGTTTTCATAGCGTTCTTCGCTGTCCACAACAAGAGTAAGATTAATATATTAATGTAAGAACTGTTCCATGAATGATGGGCGCAAGCCTGTGAAAATCATCATCATATTATTATTATTACTATTATTATTATTATTAAAACAAAACTTTACGGTTCTATAGCCCACAAAATAGCTAGAAAATTGCGTAATGCATGGCCACGTCATTGGCTATCAGTCTGCATTATTTTTCGGGTATTTCGCCGGAGTTTGCTGATTCTTAATCCAGGCAGATCCCCAATTGACTCACTATAGAAGGCGGTTTTACCAGCTTCTTTCGCAGTTCTACAAGGTGAATGTCGGGATGTTGTCTTTAAGCATAAATCCTGCCTGATTTTCTCTTTTCCTTTTTCCATTATTAATGTTAAATATTCTGTTGTAAATTGGCCGTAGAGGCTGCATTTGAAATAATGTTATATAAATAAATGAATGTTTAGAGCACACCAGGCAAGAACCCCGATTTTTTCTTTGGAGGGTTCCGAAGATTTTTGCGGGTCTAATACTATATGTAGTATTGAACCTGTGTTATTCAACACCAGAAAAGACAAGTAATTGTTAGTTAGGCTCCAGGTTTCAATTCCCAGTGGGAGCTAAAGTACTTTTTCGGTGTTGACTCAGTATGTTGAGAGAATGGAAAAGTTTACGGTAGACTAGCGGAGTCCGGTTACGTGCTATGTGCCTTCGTTTTACTTACAGGAATGATGCTGTTGTTTGAGGTAGCAATTCATCAAGTATAAAAGGGGGAAAGGGGGTTGGTAAAATCAATCTCATTTTGAAAGTTTACATATGTACATGGAAGACAATTTCAATATACACTATGTAAAATATTTATATGACAAAACTTGGTGTATATTTTCTTTATAATATCTTGAATAATCTGTCAAGAATAAAAGTGTAAGTTCACCTACCCCATAAATTTATATATATAATATGCTCAACGATAATTTTCGTTAGAAAGTATTCGAAAGTAGCATGACGTACTTTTCTTTGAGGCTTCCCGATTATTCCTTATGCAGTGAGTTAATATCAGTAAGAAATAAGTTAGTGGGTTGACCCTCCTAACCCCTCCATTTCTTTTAGAGTTCAACGATAAATTTTCTACAATTCATTCGGTTTCGATACAATACATTCGGTTTCGATGTGCATTTCCTTTGACTCTTTTCCGTTATCCCCATGGCTTGGGATTAAATTCCTCAAGAACGAGCGGTGAATTTAAACCTCTCATGTAGTATGGATTACCCTCTTCTCCCTCGATTCAAAAATTTTTTCTCGATAATTTCCATTACAACTGTTTGATTTTCGTGTAATATGTCGCATATTTTCCTTAAGGCTTCATAATCATTTCCACTACTTCGATTTAAACTGAGTGAACTTATCTCCCTCCCACCAGATTAATATATATAATACTAGCTGAAATACCAATTTTTCGCATGGGTCAGATAAAATATCTATCTGACAAACTGAACAACGAAAGAAAAAATATCAGTCATTTTCTACTACTTTTACATATCCCGATAAACGCCCCCTGAGACTTCTGGTTTGAATTTTAAAAAAACGCCTCTGCCCTCTAGCCGATGGGGGCTGTATTTGGAAGTCAATGCCTGTGGGTGTATCACCATTCATCCCAGCTACCTCGAAAACTATGGATTTAACACTAATGTAGGTCACTTTGTATTATCTTTACGTGTCTTGGTATCCCCCCGATAACCCCCAGCCCGCAGCCGAATGGAGTGAATTAAGATGTTAATGTAATCGGAGTTCCACCATTGATATCAGCGATTGCGAAAACTATGCATTCGACAGTAATATAGGTTATTTTCTACTATTTTTACATGTATCGGTATACGCTTTCCGTTGTAACGATCTGAAAATCGATCGTTTCAAATCTTGTTTGTTTTGTTTCACATTGTGATTATTGATTGTTTTAGTTTATTCTAAATACTTGTTCATTTAATTTTAGCTTATTGTTACTAATTTTAAAATGTTATTATCAATTTTCAACTCAAATTTTATTAAAACGAGTCTTTGAATTATAGTTTTCTGGGATACTAAATAAATCACTGGGCGGAAAGTGCTTTAAATTATGTATACATGCATTTTTATCTTTTTCTAAATTATTGATCGATTGAAAGATATACACTAAATATCTACGAAACCAGTGAAAGTTAATAAATGTAAGAAACGAATTAATTTGACGTTTTTTTAAAAAGTTGAGGTGTTGTCTAAGTTTAATACCATATTGTATTGACAATCATATTCTTTTGTGCTGCAAATTGATATATATGGTAAGATGTGTTCAAGCAATATCAAGCAATATAATATGAATTGCTAAGAGCTTAGCCCCGCCTACTTCCGTATCCCAGATGATTCCCAATGCAAAATTATTAAGTTATAGTTTGTATGAAATAACTATTTTATTAAATAATATGGATTTTCTTGAATATAGAAGGCTAATACTACAGCTTATGTTCAAACTACGAGATGGATGTTTTAAATACGTATTCTTAGCCATTGTTATACAAAGCTCAGCAGTCATGTACCAATACGTAGCTGTTTTAAAGTAATGAATGAGTTAAATATTATAAATAATTGAAGTATATACGTCGAATTCTTTATAGTAAATGAAATAATCAAGGTACTTGCTGTAGGAAGTAAAAATGGTGCTAAGAAACTGGTGAATCCTATAATCCGGATCGTTTAAAACAGATAGCTGTAATATAGTTCTTGTATCCTAATAATTGAAATAAACTAATTTTTGGAACTGAGATTTGGAATCTATATGACTATGGTTATGTTTGTTAAATGCTGTGAATCTGCTTCCACGCATGATATCCGGACCTGTTCTACTGGTGCTACTCGTAATGGAAGTCCGAAATGCAAATTATATAAAAGTTAAAGTTTTCTTAGGGCAACGAATGGTTGTTCATATAGGAAGTACTAGTGAGTGTTTTAGGATAATAATTTTAAACAATCACACCGTCCCCCCTAAGACCCACTGATTTGAATTAAAAAACTCTTCGCCTGGGTCTGGGACCTGGAACAAAGTACTCGTGACTAAATTTGGTAACTCTCGGTCCACTCGTCTGATCCGTAGGCCGTACACAGACACGCAGACAAGCATGCATATATATATATATATAGTGTGTTTTGTGGTAACTCTCGTCTAAGAGGAGAAAAGCCCTTCCAATCATTTTCTTATGGGGCCAAAAGAAAATATTCATTAATGCAAAGCATGAGCACAAGAAACGATTAGATGTATATACATACGTACATGATCCCAACGAAAATTTGTATAATGCAAACTATATATACACAATAAGGGAATACGCTTTTCTCCTTTCTCTGAAAAATCAGATTAAGGGGGCAAAAGCCCTTCCGAAAGTTTGTAGAGCTGGGTTTAAATAATATAGAAAACCACATCTAATTTACTTTAAACTTAGTGCAAACATAGCTACAATAAATAATGGATAATGTTTATTCTCCTTTTCTGTGAAAACTGGTATAAAAAGTAAATGGCCCCTCTCGAAATAGTTTGCAGCTAAATCCGAAAATAGAATATGACTAATGCAGTTTTAGCTTCGTTTACGCGTACATTACAACGATAAAATAAGGTAATATGATGTTTGTCTTTTATGTGAAAAGCCCGTTTAAGGGAAATATTTTTGCCCCTTCCGAAATATTGTAATGCCAGTGCGAGAAACGGTAGAACGCATCAAATTCACTTTGAACGGAAAATGAAATAAATAATTAAATAAAACTATATAAGTTCACTCATGTCCAAAATGATTGTCGCATATCTGTAACTATCTTCTTCTAAGAATATAAATTGATAATGATTTTGCAGGGTACTTTTAATACTGATACTATGTGTATAATCGGGAAATGTATATTTGTGGAAAATTTCATAGGAAAATAATTATAAATACGAAAATTAGAATGAGTAAAACAAGATGTAGCTAAATGTCAAGAAAGTTTTATTATTCTTATTTACTGCTGTTTTGACATGAAATTTGCCACGTACCTGTCTTTGCCGGTTATACACATACTAACATTATAAGAAATACCGGGCGAATTCGTTATCAAATTATATTCTTACAAAAACATATTTATAGACATGCGACAATAATTTAGGATATGAGTGTTTTTTTCTTTCCTGCGGAAAGCAGGGACAACACATCTCTAAACATTTTGCAGCTAACTCCGTAAGTGGCAAAATCCCCTTGGAATTATTTAGTAGAGATTGTCGAATTCGTAATATCAATATGTACTATTAACTTGTAACTTCGTACAACAGCTGAACAGGAATGAATCCAGAGGTTAGCCTGGTGGAAAATACCCCAGAAGTTCAGAATTCCCCCGGGAATATCATGTAACAATTTTATATTATCTAGGTTTTAGTTTTATGTATTTTCTACCGAATGAAGCAAAAATGTAAAAAGTAAAATTTATGTTACTCTATTTAAAGTATAGTAGAATCTTAATAGATAGGGATTAATATACTGGGGTATCTCCGAGATTTTACTATTTGCACGTTATTTTAGAAAAATGAAATTCTATATTATTTACTAAGGTTGCTAAACCCATCGATTTATACAGAACACTCACTCCTTGCTATAGTATTCCTGGCCTGTACTTGTGACCATGTTAAATGTGTGGTAAGAAAGATTTGGGATACTTGGTTCAATATTCGATTCGAGACGAAAGAGAGACTGGGTTGGACTGCGAATTACATTTATTTTATATTTCATCTTAGTTTTTTTATAGATAATGTTAGGGTAGCAGCAGTAATTTAAATTATTTTCAATTCTTTTAGAAATGGCATAGTGGGTCCAGATAAGATAATTGAAAATATTTTCTACAAGTGCTGGAGGGCCTTTAAGCAGAACGAAAATGAACCATTGGAAAAGATCTTGAGAGGGGGGGGGATCCCTGCCTGTGAGCAACACACTTGTTCGCGAAGATCAAATTGGAGCAAAAAAACCTTCAATATATAATCCATTGCAATGTTACCAAAAATGTTCGTTATTCTTGATCTAAAATTAAGCGTGAAATTGAAACAATCATCCACTTCTATTGCTTCTCTGTGTACATATGAAGCATTTTAAGTTGCTGAGTACCATACTTCATTAGATATTCATGAAGTAAAATTTGCATGTTATCTTATGAGGACCGATAAACCAATGGTAAAAGGTGTAAGATCCCCGATATTTATTAGCCGATATGAACTCACGTAGCCATAAATACAACTTTTTCTGCTTGTTGATTGCTGAAGCCATAAACAATAGTGTGATGAACTGCACCAACTTCGTCGACACTTTTAGGAACATTTTCCCGAAGGTCTGCTTTCACAGTTATCCTAAGGAGCTCATCAGAACATGCTGTTGGTCAGTGGATGCGGGGTTTATTTTTCAATATTTTCACTGGCACGGAAGTTTACAAATCAGCACCAAATAATGTGTTTATTCACCACTCCTGGGGCAAACGCACTGTTTGTATTTCGTGGATGTGAAGAATGTTTTAACTTGAACTCTTGAACACAAATACCAATCGCATTTGTGCGTTCTCCATTATTCATTTTCACACTATCCCGTTCAACAACAAAGGACCGCATGGCTCAGTGATAGAGCATTCACTTTTGGTGCGTGTCGTCCTTGGTTCAATCCCAGCTCGCGCCAAGTAGGCTCTTGTGGTGAACAAACCTCATATACGTGGAGTTTCTCGTTCCGTTTCTTTCCACTTTCTTTATCCCAATGTTTTATTTATTCTCATTATCACCATCTTTAGCCTAACCGGCATAAACGTAAAATTGAAAACTTTCATTTCATTTCTGTACAGCGACAAGCTACTTTCTTGCTTGTTTTCTGAACATGTACACATGATCTTGATTTGTTGATAATTTGAGCTGGAGAGAGTTGTTTCTTAGCAGACACAATATCCAATATTTCAATCACCAGTATTGTGTGAAATCTATATAGTAGGTTGATTTTAAATTGTACGTACCTAATGAGCTTATTACAACCAAGAAAGTACTTACGAGAGTCACTGGCAAGAGGGTGTAATAAGAGGGAGATATGAAACAAGTTGAGAATTACTAATCTATACTGAAATACTCTGTACCCATCACTGCATAGCCTTAGCAAGAATAAAATGAATGAAAGCTCTGTTCCAAGACACGATTTTCAAATATGTTTAAAAGCATGTTTTAATCTATTTAATACGTGTTTTTTTTCTGTGTGTTTTAGAACATGTTTGAAACACTTTGAACGCCTTTTTCATGTTTTAAACATGTTTTGTTCTTTTTGTTACTACTCAATGCACTGTAAAGATATACGCTTTACGCGGACCAGTTTGTTTTCACCACCTTAGAGGTGTATATACAGAAAGGGAAAGTAAAAGATACCACCAAAAAGTACAAAAAGTGCTCAAGAGGTACACAGAGCAATATAGTGTGTAGTTCTTGTGTACTATTCATTGCTGGCGGAAAGTTTTCTTCTTCTTTTCCTTTTTTTCCTTTCTGTACATCAAAGGATTACACCAAAAAGTTTACAGAAATAAAAAATAAGCTTTTCATTGTTGCATTGTTACGTTCTCAATGATTTTACATTGTAAATATTGGTTTTAAAAATATTAATAGAGTATGTTAAACTTGCAGTTAAACAGAGTTTTCCAAGAATCGTGCTATATATTTTAAATTATGCATGCTTTATTATGCTTTAAAAATTAGTTTCTTCTAGACCCATAGACAACCATGTTCAAGATACCAACCATATGTCTAAATTGCTATTATGCTTTTTATGCTTTTGGCTTGTCCTAATGATGAATAATGCGAAAGCAAAGATCAAGTAGAAGAACGTAACTTTGTTCATTACTAATAACTCTAATTAGATAATTATTACT
The DNA here is from genome assembly GCF_964235325.1 of Thermobia domestica. Taxonomy (NCBI): domain Eukaryota; kingdom Metazoa; phylum Arthropoda; class Insecta; order Zygentoma; family Lepismatidae; genus Thermobia; species Thermobia domestica. The sequence continues at coordinate 183,801,237 of NC_137469.1, read as the reverse complement.
ACCCACTAATTAAGTTCCAACTCTTTGCAATAACAATGCCTCAACAGTATAAAATATACTTTGGATAGCAGGAACAAATATTCGATACAAATCATGGACGTAATTTAGCGTTCCTTTGCAGCACTAAGTTTGTATGAGACGTTTACATGGATACAAGGTACACCCATGTCCAAAATGATTGTCGCATATGTATAAGTGTCTTCTTCTAAGAATATAATTTGATAATGATTTTGCTGAGTACTTTTAATACTGATACTATGTGTATAATCGGGAAATGCATATTTTGGAAAATTTTATAGGAAAAGAATTATAAATACGAAAATTAGAATGAGTAAAACAAAATGTAGCTAAATGACAAGAAAGTTATATTATTCTTATTTACTGCTGTTTTGACATGAAATTTGCCACGTACGTGTCTTTGTCAGTTATACACATGCTATCATTATAAGAAATACCGGGCGAATTCGTTATGAAATTATTTTCCTACAAAAACATATTTATAGACATGCGACAATAATTTAGGACATGAGTGTATTGTCTGTTCACTCTAGGATGGAAGATTGTTTACAAACAACAATTGTAGTGCGAGCGTCAAAACCTTGCTTCTCACCCCTACATGGTTAATTCATGGTTGCCAGGCACATGAATTTCCGAACCGAATGTACCTACTTCTGCACAGTCATGGACTAAGTGCTATTACTACATAAATTGCTTCTTTTGAGATGACTGAGCTATTAACGTTATGACAAATTGAGTAAGTTATTATGTAATACAATCTTACATATAATGCACACTCAATTTTGTACAAGTGTTCTTTTTCGAAAGTGTGCGAAAACCTTGTACGCCTGGCAATATTGGAAGATGGCAGTTTGTGTTGTAAACAATAAACAGAGGGAGGGAAGACCGTTAGGTTCGCTGCACAGCATTGTTTTCATGATAAGGCGACAGAAACATATTGTACTGATTGTAAACAAGGGCTGGGAATTTCGATGCGAGTATAGGTGGAAATATTCTCGCTACATATTGCCTGTTGGTGAAGGTTTGCAATGTTGCAAACTGCTAAGTGTAGAATTTCATACTAATTGAACGAGCTTTGAGAAAGATTAGTATGATGCAATAATTATAAATATTAACAACCATAGACTTAAAGTATTAGGATATAAACCATGCTGCTGTAAGAAGAATATAATACACATTGAATTACGTGTTCAAAGTACAGTATAAAGCGAATTTTAACATTTAAACATTTTAAAGCTGTACACATTTGCCCTGTTTGGGTGCCTTTACCAGACACTGTGCAACACAAAAAAGGCACTAAAATAGCTAGATCGAGCGTGGGCATGAACCCGGCTCTGGCCGGTATTCCTTATTAAGGTTTTTCTCAGTCCCACGAGGTGAATGACTAGATGGTAGCTTCTGTAAGGCAGGGGCGGATCCAGGACGGACTTCTTGGGAGCGGTGGGTTTTACTACTGCTACTTAGAGCTATTTTTAAGAGCTCCAAACTCTGGGATTGGGTTTTATTTAAATATATAAAATGAGAATGTTTCCTTTCCTGGGGGGCAATCGCCACGATCGCCCCCTGGATCCGCCACTGCTGCAAGGCCAGAATTGGACCAAACACTGAGGCCCCAGAATTGGCGGGAAATATATTCCTTCAGAATATTATGTTGCCAACACTTCCACAAATATTATGGTGGTGGGTTGCGACATCCCTTTTTCGTTTATATGTGTTTAAATTCATTATGAAGTAAGTGTAGAAGTGTTTCTTTCATTTTTTTCTTTCTTTCTTCTCATCTTTCTCACCCTTGCTCTCCTTTCCCCACCTTCTTAAAATATGAATACTGTCCTCCTGTAAGATTGTTTCTCTCCACGGCCCAAGGTTTAAAGAGACCAACCTGATATAGTTAACTATTAGCAGAAGTGTACCAATAAATTCACATTAGAGACAGCGCCGTAACTTAGATTTCTTTCTGGGGGGCAAGCATTAATACGTGTATTTGGACCTCCTAGAAAAAGTTGTTTTTCTCATTCTTGGGCCCCCCACTTTCTATCTTTTTCTTACTATTTAAGCCCCCCGGAGCCTGTGGGCCCTCCCTCACGGTAAGGTCTGCGGGGCCGTTACTTACGCCCTTGGGCCCGTTCCATACATGACAAATTATTTAAGAGGACAACATTGACAAATCTCAAAGCCATACGAATAAATGTTATTTCTAGGGCCCCTAATAATAGACGTTTCTTACTGAAGCGGCACACGGCTTACTTTTGTTTTATTTACCTTTTGTGCGCTGCTTTATGTAATGTAGTGAAACTGTTTGATGCTTCATTTATAATTTCATTTTCGTATTGTATGTGGATTAAGAAAATTTTGTTTCCAAATGGGTCCCTTCGAACGGCGGGGAACCTCACTGGGGGAAAGTTGCCCCTCCCCTGTCCCACACAAATTACGGTCCTGATTAGAGAAGAAGTAAACTCTTCCGAAATTTACGCAACTTGCAAATACCAAACCCTACTAGTGCTAAAATTGATGAGTTAGTTCCACTGTTACAACTGCTATAAGGGGAAAGTAGGGGAAGGACTGCTAAGATTCGCTGGCCAGGTTTTGTATCAAAACATAGCGCCAAGCTACAGTAAACCGACAATACATAATGACTTCTAGGACTGGGATTTTGGGGGAACAAGATGGCGACGGACGTCTTCACAACTGGAGCGTTATGCTCTTTTAATTGTGAAATTGTTATTTCAAAAATACCGAGCGAAGTAGCTCAGGTGGTAGAGCGTTGGCTTCGCATTCGGGAGGTCGTGGGTTCGATTCCCGCTGCCAATCATTCTGACTTGGGTTTTCCTCAGTCCTACCAGGAAAATGCCGGGATGGTACCGGTACCTACTAAAAACAGCCCCTGGCCGATACCTTCCTAAATCCTTTCCATTGTTGTTATTGTTGTTGCTGGATATCCAGTATAAAATGGCCCCTGAGCTGTATCTGGTGATTGTTAAATAAATAAATAAAATAATTTTATTTTTTGACATAGTTTAGTTCTTTTAATATCTTTATATATTATTACATCTTTATATTTCCTGCGTCTCTAACTCCCAAGTATTTTTACAAATAGCTAGTGTTAAAACAAATCTACTTAAAACATGCGAATTCGTCCATGTTGGAACGCTCCATTTTATACAAATCTACCGTCCTTTTTCATAGAACATTTAAAAACAAATTTAGTGAAGCAGTCCACAGGGCTATAAGGCCGGGACATTCTTTATAAATCTCCCGTAAGGGAGGTAACTAGAACTAGACTGGGATTTGAAATTCGTGGCGGGTAGTAACGTTTCTGGCATTCTTTTTTTAATTTCTGGAAGCAATGAAGCAATGCAATGAAAAAAAAAATATATTCTCGCTGTTGCCATTCCTGTTCTAGGAGATCACTACTGAAAACCGGAAGTGGTTAATTTCTACGATTTCCAGTTTCAATTGAATATCAATAGAGAAGATGAAAGGCACTCTTGAACCATTTGAGAGCTATTCGATTGGAGAAAACAGGTTTCATCTATCTTTCACCGTTTTTGCTCTATGTAGATCTTGTTTTATTCAAACGAGAAATTATAGGTGAATGAATCACTTCCGGTTTTAGTAGAGAGTTGATAATAGATATTAAATATGTTCTTACGAAACAGAAACCCGGATTTCAATACGTATTACCGTTTTCGATGTATGATGATCAAACCGGAAATGGTTTATTTAAACCACTTCCAGTTTGAAAAGATGGTTTTAATAACAAACTCAATTCCTATCTGTTGACTCTTTATATTTTGACCAAAATTGGTGATGACCCATGAAATGCTTCTTTATTTTTTCTCTCTCTCTTTTGTCACACACGGATATGGTAAAGATATAAAGGAGTTTTGGTAAACCAAACTGTAGAAGGAAAACTTGGTTTTTGCCATCCCTTCACACAATTAATCCGTTCTAAACACAGAAATATTGCACTGTGTGTTCTTTGTGATATAAAATGAAAGGAAACCTATCCTTCCAGAAAAGAAATAGATAAATAAGAAACATTTAGACTTCCTTTGGTTCTATAGTTGTGAGTGGTAGAGGTGAAAGCTACGGCTTCGAACGAGAATCCGACCGTTTCAAGCAACAAAAGATGTAGAAAAGCAATCGGAAAGATATGTTCTATACTAAGGTTTCAAAGATCATTATCTTCTTTTTACGAAGTATTCTGTTGACACATGAGTCACAACAAGCTTCCGCTGAAAAAGCAAATTCATATAGTTGCCGTCGTAAAGCTGTAGGAATTCAGTAGGGAAGTGGGGGTAGGGATGGGAAGGAAGGCTGCTCAATTCGTAAATGATAATGAAAATGGAGCTGGTAGACACAAGTTTCTCTTCTCGGATTGTCATAATACATCCCTCCCTAGCATTTGTTCTTTAAAGAACGTCACCCGTTATAATTCATGAGGTTTCCAAGTGGTCTTTCGACCCTTTACTTGCAGTAACGATAATCTCATTACGGAAGAAAGCATTACAATTAATCCAAGTAATTAGATGCAAAATTGTGACAGTCATCTGAATTGTAGTAGTATTTTGTAAGATATTTATGAATTAAATTTTACATGTTATCTTATAGAGATTCTGAAGCCTCTGATAATGGTAGTTAAGAAATCCCCTGGTAGTGGTCAGTGTTTGTGTAACTTTGGTGCATGCAGTCCCGGGTTCGATCGTTGGTGGGAAGTGAGTTCGAGCCTCAGTGACATTAATCAGTGCAAGTTTGTGGTAAAATAGGCATATCTGGTAACTACCGGTGAGCTCCTTCGTGGCTAACAAGGACAGAGAGGGAGATTATATATCGAAGTGGATTATGGTTTATTCATGAATCGAAAGCACTAATGACGCCTATTACGAAACTGTAATAAAAAATTTCCGAATGCATATACTGTGCGAGTTATATGAATATACAGGGTGTCCAGAAAATCTGTTTGCACCCCTAGAAATCGCAAACGGTGAGACAGGTTCCAAAACAGAGAAGTACGTTATTGATCATTTTAAACATAGAATGTATCAAAGCAAAAAGTGTTGTCCCAGGGCCACCCACAAGGACCCAGGCGGGGTCCAACTCAAAAATTACAAACGGTAAAGGGATCAAGTAACATATCGTTGGAGACCTGTTGGGAAGTGAAAGAAGACACAACAGGTCTCGGCTCTCTCAAATTATCCTGTGCAAATTGGCAGCCGGTCAAAATTTAAGCGAAAACGTCATTGTGAAGTTTATGGGCACCCTCAGAAAAACTGAAACTCTGAGACAGATGTCAAAACAGGCACTATATTTCATAAACACTACAAACTATATTTCATAAACAATATCCGGAGTTTGTACTTGCACTATACTGACGAATTTTTCTGCAGTTTTAATACTGTGAATCTGTTTTTGCCTAATGTCATGCCGTGTTGCCACATTCTTTACACCTTTACCCCCACCCACCTCCAATCAGGGTTGGGTAACTACGCGTAAAAAAGGTTTTCTACGTGACGCGTAAAATACGCGTAAAATCGCGTAATTTACGTAAAATACGCAAAGTACGTAAAAAATTAGAAACAGGTCTACAAATTAAAAGAAAACGTTCTACGCCCTGAGCTTTAAAAAAAATGCTTCCTAAAATTGTATGGAATCCAGCTGGATTTTGCAAAACTAAACCCGTAAGCATAAACTGGGAATTCTGTATTGGCTCTGTAAAGTAGCATTGTATAATACGGTTTGCACGCGTGACTGTTCAAAATCCATTTCATCATGTTTCACGTTTTAAACCCTCTGTAATCGAGAAAAGTTTTATGCCAGAGAAGCCGTGGGAGAAACCATTGTGCAATACAAAAACAATGGTAAGCCTTCGTGGTCTCCATTTGTGACGACTTTCTGCAATGTCTGAGAAAAGCATCACGAACAAGTAGAGGAGTTTCTGTTGGAAAACCTCGGCCCTTCAGGAATAACTAGCTACCAGCAATATCGGGGAAAATGTGGAAAATTTGAAGAACTTATGAAGAAGGGAATTACAACACCACGCACATTCTGGTATTTCGCTACTCGGCAACATAAGGAATTGTCGGAATTTGCTTTGAAGTTACTGAACATCCTAGCATCTTCAGCGCAAATTGAAAGACTTTTCTCAAATTGGTCCTTTGTCCATAACGTCACAAGAAACCGGCTCAGCTTCGAACGTTCGAAGAAACTACTTCAAATATACTACACCCTCAAATTACAAGAGCACTCAAGTTATGAATATTGGTGTCATTAAGAGTATTATGTTCGAATTGTACTAAACTATAATGGAAATGGCATGTAACATTTTTTTAGAATTAAAATAATGGCTAAGTCTTAAATGAAATGATACACTCAGTGTTGTTGAAACCAAGTGAAATATATTCAGTATTCGAACTAGGAAGAAAGACAAATTGTTTCTTTCCAAAAACAACGAAGAAACAAGTAGTTCAATATTCTGTTGAGTATTTTCTTCAGTTGTGTCTATTTATTATGAGCATTAAAAATTTCTGCATTAAAAGCTCGAATGATAGTCGAGTGGAAGTAATGTATTTAGTGTTGTAGTTGGACTTGGAAGAAAAGAGCAAAATAAATAAGTTCATTCCGAAAAATGTAGTATAATGTTCTGTTGGGTGCTTTTATATTTTTTCAGTTGTGTGTGTTTAAAATGAGAATCTAATAACTTTTACATCGAAAATTCAATATGTATTAGTTCTAAGTGAAGTGGTATATATAGTATCGTTGGTACGTGGAAGAAAAACAAATCAGTTTATTCTAAAATTTCATTATTTCAATATTCTGTTCAGTGATTTTCGTATCAGTTATGTGTGTGTGTTAGTGTGTAAAATGAAGGTGAAATGAGCATAACAGTCAATCTCTTTTTCTTTTCTAATAGAAGTTTCAAAGTATACTGAAATGTTTCGAGTTTTATATTAAAAGCTGCAAAGGTATAACAATAAATTATTATAATCGAAAGGTTACTTGATACTTTCAAACATATCCGAACCAACACATATTTTTAATGTGTGTGCTTATATGCTGGGTGGTTTTGCTTGTGTGCGCGCTAATAGGTGGAAAGTACAGAGTTTGTCCGGGAAATAATAGGACTGATTTTATTCCGCCATGACTGTACTTCGGAGCGTGCGCGCACCGACTGGATCCGGTAGAGGGCGTTCCTAGCTAACGAACGAGCGGCTGGTCAGTTGTCTCCGAGCACACGGAGAGTCAGGACAGGCTTTTTCGCGCGACGTGTTTCTGTGAGTGGTACAAGCCGAAAATGCAGCGTTCGTTAGAGCAAAGGTACGCGATTAAATTCTTTGTTAAACTCGGTAAATCTGCGATAGAGACGTTTGATATGATCAAGCAGGCTTACCCAGACGACGCTTTAGCAAGAAGTGGTGTGTTTCGGTGCAGTGACGACGCCAGCTTTAAGTTCTTAGGGAGGCAAAGGAGGGGCAGATACATTTTCAGGGGGGCGGCTATTTGCCATACCAAAAATGATATATTTATTACGTTTAACTTATTTTACATTACATTGCATAATTTCGTTGCTGTTTTCATATTAGACCTATATGATTATAAATTAAACTTATTTCAAGTAAAATTTGTAACTAACATATAAATAACGTCTGCACATGAAATATTTTTCAATGAAACTTTTGAAGCCTAAACATAAGCTGAATTACTTTCGCGTATGCTACAATTAACACATTCGCCTAGTACTATATATCTTCTCTCTCTCTCTCTTCATATATATATATATATATATATATATATATATATATATATATATATATATATATATATATATATAGAGAGAGAGAGAGAGAGAGAGAGAATTTACGAGGAGCTGCTGAAAATGTCGTAGTCCAATCCAGAAGGAGTGTAGGTACTAGGTAGAAAAATGAAACCGTAGTTTAGAAAAACATATCTCTGTATGTACAAATACAAATTTTCATATTAATAATGAAATTCTTATTCTTTATCAGGCCTCTGAAGTGATTATGTGTGCCCAAACAGATAATTTCACAAACATCCAGATCCTAACTGTTATAACATTTTTGTTCCACCAAGGAAAGTCACCGAAGTAAATTAATTAGGAAATCAGTGAAACGGGACTCTCCTCCGTTATATACATGGTGGAGAAAGAAGTGGCTTAGTATAAACATGGCGATTTGTCAACAAATTATGCTTTACATCCAGGATGATTGAAAGCAATGACTCTTCCCGAAATCATGGATGCAATTTGTGACATTATTGTTGAAAACTGCAGCATTTCAGCCAGTAGTGGATATAGCCCGGGGCCGAAGGGCCTAGGCCACCCTAGTTTTTGAGTGACAAAAATAATTTAAGCTATTATTTATATAGTTTTTTAAAGCGTATCATAAACTCACTATATACTTATTATAGTCTGAGGTCTGGCTGCACCCCACTTTCTCAGTTTTTACCTTCTCAGGAAAACTTGTGTCAGAGATTCTGAACATTTCTTTGGAACTCGTCGGTAGCATAATTCAGAATGACTTGGGTATGCTCAAGCTCTCGACATAATGGGTTCCCAAAAAATCTGTCAGGAGAATAAAAGAATGACGGCATTAAGAGAAATATTCTTCCAATTTGACCGTAATGCTGATCAATTTCGCTCACGAATAGTAACCATAGATGAAATATGGCTGTATCACTATGATCCTGAGTCGAAGCGTCGAAATAACAGTTAATGGAGTAGTAGCACTCATTTCTCCATCGTCCCAAGAAGTTCAAAACACAGAAGAAGGTTGAGAAACTGTTTGCAACATTCTTCTGGGATAAGTATGGAGTGGTACTCATAGACTACCTCCGCAACGGTCAGATATTTAATCCAGAATCTCTATATTACTTACAAAACTGAAAGAAAAATTCAAAGTTCAACGCCGCGGAAAATGAAAAGAAAGGAATTCTGTTCCTTCAGGAGAATACGCCTGTCCATAGAGCTCCTGCGAACACAATGTATATTGCAAAATCTAGGATTTCAATATCTAGATCATCATTCTTATTCCGCAGATTTAGCTCCGTGTAACTATTACGTGTACTTATTTCCCAAACTTAAATAACACTTGAAAGGACGCCATTTTAGATCTAATAGGGGTAGTACTACGAACAGTGGTGCTAGGAAATCTTCAGATTTTTTAACTTTTCTTCAAAAACTGGAGCAGTGTACAAGGTAGTATACTGACTCTCGGGGGAAGTGTAGAAGAAGTAAAACTTCATCATTCCACGTGCATTCCTTCTGGGGTGGGCTACGAATTTTTCAGCGTTCCTAGTCAATACGGTAGACGTCACGTCAGTACTTTGAAACAAAATAAGTAAGGGAGCACTAGTATAAACCAATTACTAACTAAAGATCAGCACTGTGACAATACGTTTTATTGGGAATCAATTTAATTCCATAAATTTATTATTATCATTTACAGGAAGGCAAAACACAACTCTTTTTCACCCCTTCAAAAAATTAAGCCCTGGTAGTTGCAAACTAAGATGTTATATTAGCACATCCTCTGAATATTGAAAGCCGAGAATAATGTTTCAGAAAAAAGAAGTATAGAACCTTTAAATAAAACAAAATATGAAACTGAAAACTTCAAACCTGGATAAATACAAACAAATGAAATGAAATCTTTAAGTTTTACGTCCCACGGTTATGCCGGTTAGGCTAAAGGAGACGGTGATGATGAGTAATGAATGAAATGGTGGAATGAAGAAAGTGGGAGGAAACGGGAGAACCCCGAGAAAACCCACGCACACGGTGAAATACAAACAAGTTACGTAACTGGTTTTACCTTTCTTTTGTTTCCAATCGAAGTTGATGCAATGAGAAGAAAACAAGTCGACCAAATCTACTATTGTTCGCTATTCACAATAATTAAAAATCATAAGAAAGAAGTATAACTAAAATTTACCTCAAAAGGCGCTAAATTAGAAAACAGAAATATGCGTGCATATCTAGACGCTCAAAGAAGAAAGCTTGAGGACTAATCTACCACATAGTAAATGCATAGAAAGTAGACTACAATTTGACAATGAGATTGGTTATGATACTGATATAAAATACTACATGTAGAATGTTTAAAGATTGTAGAAGTCTGGGGGGGCAGTCTAGGTGGCAGTCAGGGGGGCAGAAGTAGCTACTAGAGGGGCGCTCGCCCCCCTTGCCCCCCCTCTGGCGTCGTCACTGTTTCGGTGGCACAAGACCTTTTGGGAGGGCCGGGAGGAGGTCGCCGATGAAGACCGTGCTGGAAGACCTTCGACTTCGACAAACACCGACAATGTGACTCGTGTGCGCGAAGTTTTGAACTCAGACCGTCGACTAAGTATTCGTTTAATTACCCAGATGTTAAATTTACCAAAAACTGTGGTTCATGAAATTGTGACGGAGCATTTGAACATGCGCAAGGTGTGCGCGAAGATTGTCCCAAAAGTGCTCACTGACGACCAGAAATTGCGGCGAGTGGAATTGTGCCAAGAAAATTTGAACATGTGTGAAAGTGACCCCCAAATTTTGAATAACGTAATCACAGGTGACGAATCATGGATCTTTGAGTATGATCCCGAGACAAAGAGGAAACCTTCTGAGTGGCACACGCCGGCGTCTCCTCGCCCAAAAAAGGGAAGAATGAGCAAATCCAAAGTGAAAACGATGCTCATTGTCTTTTTTGACATTAAAGGCATCGTCCACCATGAATTTGTTCCTCCTGGACAAACCGTCAACGCCAAGTTTTACGTGGAAGTGCTCAAGAGACTCGAACGAAGGGTCAATCGGGTCCGACCAGACATCGGAGCCGACTGGAAGGTGCACCACGACAACGCCCCGGCTCACACCGCCTTTCTTGTGAACAGCTACCTGACCAAGGCCGGCATCCCAACGCTTCCGCAGCCGCCCTACAGCCCAGATGTGCCCCCCAGACTTCTTTTTGTTTCCTCGCCTGAAACGCCCGATGAAAGGCAAGCATTTTGAGACGACAGAGGGGATCCAAGCAGCTTGCACCGAGGCTCTCAAGGCTATTCCGGAGAATGACTTCCGTGACGCCTTCAATGCTTGGAAATCGCGCTGGCAGCGCTGCATCGACGCAGAAGGAGCCTATTTTGAAAGTTTTTAAAGAATTGTAACGATTGGATTAATAATTTTTTTTAAATCGACTCAGTCCTATTACTTTCTGGACAAACCCTGTAGCAGTGGGCCGGCGAGGGGCTATCCAAAATTATCTTTTATTACTAGGATTTGGCATGGAATCATTACTTTTAAATATAATGTTTAGAAGATAATAATGTTTTAATGCTTAAATTAGAAAACTAAGCTTAGAATATAACCAACTATTCAAAATGATCTTAGTTTTAATGAAAGAAATATAGTTTTCTACGTCTGCGTAAAAAAACTGGTTTTCTACATGACGTATATTACTAGTAAATTACGCGTAATTTATGTAAAATACGTAACAAATAAATTACATTGCCAACCCTGCCCCCAATACCGTCGCAGAGACCCTTGCCACAACCGGTTTCACTGCTTTATCGGACCTGTCTGCGTCTCGGACATTTGAAAGCAATTTTTAAAGTGGGATACAGCACTATTAGAAATCACTGAAGCAGTATGGTAAAATTTAGACACTTATTTTCACGTATTCGAACCTTTTTCTAAAACCTATATTTTCGCTTTTCTTCGACTACTTTTAGTATCTTATCCATGGCTATGAGTACGAGTCGAATCGTTTGTTTTGTCGTTGAATATTACAGCAAAACTCTCAGTTGTTTCATAATAATATTCCACTGCCGTAAAGATGGAGATTTGATCGTTTTTCCAGTGATCACTCTGAACTTCACTTTGCAGAATAACAGTCCAGTTTTTAACGAAGTTCACATGCAGTAAAATAGAATTTGTATCTTGAAATTATACACTATGCTTTTTGGTAGCAATTCATTCTCTTTGGATTTTCTCGATGTAGTCATGAATTACAATTCTTAGTGTTAGCCAGGAACGTACGATACGAAAACAGAATGTGTCAGTTTTTTTTTAACAAGATCATTATTTTGCCATATGGCATACGTAACATTTTCATTTTCATCAGGATCAATAATTAAAGACTCCACACTTATTCCTTCCACTCCAAGACAAACACCACATTGTTGGAGAATACAGCTGCCATTTTCTACGAACCATACTAGTAATGGAAATAGGTCACTCATGACAGCGTTACAGGCTACTCCCTTGATTTGTTGCAATGCAGTAGCAGCTAACTTAAAATTTGCACAATACACAAACACCTCCCTCGCAGGTTGCGGACTGACCCACTTTGGTCGAATACTATAAAATTTCGAGTGAACCATTCATATGCTGGGATTGTTCTGTTTAAACAGTCCGTAAATTTCTTTGATAGAACGCGTAAGAAAATCTTTCGATTTTTTAAACTTTTTGTCCATTTTCTATCACTGTAATGACATCGCACTTATTGGGATTTTGTCTGGAGCATTCCAGTTCATCACTGAGGTAATAGTTCAGGCTGTTTGTAGATCATCAGGATCTATTGGATGGCCGTTTCAAGTAAACTTAAAATGTGTGTGTTTCGTAATCGCAATTTCCATTTCAGATTAGATCGATTTAAGAAGACGGAGTAGTTGGAGGCTCATTTTACTTTTTCAGAGACCCATTTTGATCAAAATAATAAAAAGCAGCCAGAAAAACTTTTTATTCTTTACTTAATGAATGCGAACCACAAGCATCATTAAATTGTGGCACTTTCATTGTTTTCAGTATTGCCAACTGTGACATCAAAGTTAACGAAACTTCGCTAACTTCAAAAGGCTGTAGTTAATTCACGAAGCATTGGTCGAAAATGCTATTTGGTGTGTTTATTATTTATGTAACGTTGAATCATCTGACAAAATTTTAGAATTTTAAATGGTGTTTTCGAGAAAGTGCTGCCCCAAAATTGCAATTTTTGAAAATTTGACGATTTCTCGAAGTTTTTCGACAAAACGGTTGCACACAGAAGCGATGCAATTGTTTTTTCGGAAAGTGGGTAACTAGGTCTCACTAACCGTGAAAACAGAATTTTAAAATTTGAACCGGAAATGCTCGAAAACAACCTCGACTTTTCAGATAAACTGAGGTTCATTTCTTAACTTTTATACAGAAAGATAGGCATGCGCAAACCGAACTATAAGAAAATATAGTTTATTTATATCCCTATGTAGTATTGTAAATAGATAAAAAAAAACCGTTGGTATTTTTTCAGAAATTTACGTTTCTTTTAGAAAAAAAACATTGCCTCTCGTTTTTTTTCTAAATTTCGTTTTTTTTCAAATAGTCATTTGTAATGCATCCTACGTCTATTTAAGTATGAAATATTTTTATGTAGGTGTAATCACCGTAAAATGCAACATAAATTAAACGCTAGATACTAATACGCTACAAATATTTTACAATTTATATGAATACCATACCTACTAACAATTCGGGTTTCAGCAGTTTTCATCAATATCAACTAAGAAATAAAAGTAGAAATGAAATTTTGTTTTTTCGTGAAAGCAGGCCTTAAATATGTGCGAAAATAATGTCACAAACAGTATAAAATTCAAATAACTTGTGTAGAGGTAAAAACTAATACCGTAAAATGGGGTGAATAGAAACATGGGGGTGAATAGAAACAAAACTCCCAGATTAGTTTTGGATTTATCTGGACGATAAATTAATCAACAAAACTGAAATTTCTTAACATAGTCTTATATGGCTAAAGTGTTCACAGCAGAGATAAAATGTTTTAGTGAGTTGGAAACACTGCGATAGACGGCAGCAGCGTTAATATGTTACTGAAATCCTACATGGTATTTTGGCGCTCCTCAAACTTTCTTGATAAGTACGACATTTTCATATTTGTTGCATTTGAACATATGCCTATTTTGTAGTTTGCTGTTTCATTTACTGACGTTCATAGTAAAAGTTTTCCTTTTGTAAATTATTTTTAATCAAAATTTAACTTTACTGGGTTATTGTTATGATTTTTAATTAGTGGGGTGAATAGAAACACTTCTTGAGGAGTGGAAAATTCTTGAGAAGCGGAGAAAAGGACAGGAATGAATCAACAATCTCTAAGAACAAATTTCCAAGTCTTCTGAAAAATAAATAAAATGTGTGACAAACTGAAGGAGGAAAATATCAGGGCTGGATTTCAAAAGTGTGGAATTTTTCCCCTTTGTCGAGACCAAATACTGAGGATGCTGCCAAAAAGAGACAATGAACGAGAAGGAACAGAACAGCAAAAGACATCTCAGACTGTAAACCGTCCCCTTATGGATCTTCTCAAGAGAATGAGAGAAGATGGAAAAATTTAAACAAGGAAAGAAGAGAGTACGAATAGATGTTTCTGGTAAGAGTTTTGGTTTGTTTTCTGAAAATGATACATTTTCATCAAATCACAACGAAACTCAACCGATCCTTGTATTGTCGGAAGAGGAGATAGACAACACTCCAGAAGACAACATTCCAGACTATCACGAACTAGATGATGGTTTTCTAAAGCTGGTGATTTTGCTGTGGTAAAGGTTTATGAGAAGCTAAAGCTCGATGATACTATTCACTACCCAAGTGCGAAAATGTGAACATGATGGATAAGTGGGAGTGTTTTATAAGAGAGCACATAAACAATGAAATTTTCAGAAACTTCTGAAGAATCGTTCTTACTACATGAGCATATTGTTACGAAACTGTTGGGTTTTATTAGGAGTTCGTCAGCACGCTTTAAGTATATGATAAGTTTCGGGCTCCTTCGTGGCTAAGCGGTTAGCGTACGCGCCTTTGGCGTGGGAGACCCGGGTTCGATTCGCGGCGGGAACTCATGTGGTTCTGATTCCACGTTAATCAGTAGGTCCACGTCTCATGTAGCCTCGCTGCTGAACGGGACGTTAACCTCAAAATCAACTCAACTCATGATAAGTTTCCCTGGTGATTTCAGTGGTTTAAATCTTATTCAAATATCATCAAAACTGTATGGTCGTTTGTACCTATATTGTGCATTGTATTGTTTTGTAAGTTTGTAACTTATGTAATACTGGTCTTATTGAACTTACATCTTGCAGGTATCAAATAAATAGTTCGTTTGAACAAATACGCTGTTTCTTTTTACCTTTCCAACAGTATAAAAGAAACAACAATGAAAATAAAGTCATTGTTTCTATTCACCCCTATCCATGGGGTCAATAGAAACATTAAGAAAAATCAAGGTGAAGAAAAGTGGAGTTGATAAATTAATATGACATGACCTGTTTTTTGGAATAATCTGATACGCGAAATCTTTAACATCACCAGACTTATATACTCATATAGCCAAAAATGTGTTTCTATTCACCCCATTTGACGGTACTAATTTGCCTAATAGAATTTTTTCTAAATATCATATATAAATAATTTCTCGACAAGATATATATGATATACAGATCCGGCTCTACCATACCTGTAACACGTGCATTTGCATGGAGCGGCAAGTTTGGAGGGTCCGGCAAAATCTGTTATAAGTAGAGACCGGATGTTTAGGCATTAAAAACTTGAAAAATAGGCAGGCAAATAGGCACTTAAATTTAAAAAAAAATAAACAGTAGAATAGTCACAAAAATGTAACTCGAAATAATGAAGATAAATACTCAATACAATTTAAAAAATAGATTAGTCATAAATAGTGTTCAAAGAATATAGCAACATACCTGTTCGTTAATGTCTTCTTTCATTCTATATGTAAAAAACGAAGCTTGATATGTATTTCATATTGTATATATATGTATAGGGGGTAGAGAGAGATATATTGTAATGTACCATGTGCTTGTGTTATTTACAGTATATAAATTATATACATTTCCCAATTAAATCTTATTTCAAAGAAAATACATAGAATACGCAACATTAGGCACTAAAGGAATTATTTAGGCAGTGATGGGGCGAAATAGGCAAAATAAAGTTGGCTTAAATCGAAACTATAATCCCCGATATAAACTTTAAAACGTTATTTTTGATCATATCTTTAGCATTAAAGAATAGGCATTTTGCCTAACATTCGGTCTCTAGTTATAAGTATATTATTTAAATTAAATATTTCTTGTTGGAAACAGACTTCATGATGACGATAGTTACATTTACTAAGCTGACCTATTTGAATACTACATTCATAAATTATGTTTAGATTGCATTAGTTTAAGATTACATGGACAATGCTAAAGCAAATGGTCGAATCAATCCGAGCACAAATTGCTTGATTGTTTTCAAATGCAAGAATTCAATTCTCGAATAGTAGCGAATATCTGTTCCATTTAGTAAGTTATCAGAGTTTTGATATGACTACTAGTCTTATTTTTCTCAGAAACAAGTTCCTTATCATTGAAGATAGAAACAACTTTTTAAAATAATGTTAACAGATGTAGAAGAAAAATCAAGAAATAAAGATAAAATCACTAGTTGCATTGGAATTGCAAACCGATACATTGAGATTGAAGCTCGATATTGAATTTTATAAAAAGGATTACCATCTTTCTTCTGCAGGTGTGTTTGCTTTATCTTTCACTAACATAATAGATTAATATTTAAAGAAAAAAAAACAGACACAACGGGATTGCATTTTTAGTATTTAAGCCTTTCTGAGTGCGACTACACTTACCCTCCCCTTCGTTGTTCATGCTGGAGTAGTATACTTAAAATCATGACTTTTAAGACTTGTTCTTTCTGGAGAAAGGGGGAGGCGGCAAATTATGCCATTGCACGGGGCGACAAATTGCCTAGGGCCGGCCGTGTGTATGATGATGAAAGTTAGTAGTTGATAATAATGGCACTTCTTGTATATGTATATACAAGACATGAATATAGGATGATTGAATTTGAAGTAATGCATGGTGTTTCAAAATTAATATTAGGGTTTTGAAACTTTGTAGTATCTATTACAATTAACTTACAATTATAAATATTATATCAAATAAAAGAGCAACTCAAACAGTTTTGTACGCACGCATGTACATGCATTGTTTCTTCTGTCTGCCGTTAGAAAGAGCAAGTAGCAAAGATGGAGACTAGAGAGCAGAAAGCTTTTTGTGTCTTAATAAAGACTGAATCTGTACAGTGCAACCGTCTGTGTGAAGAATATTAAGGAGACGCTTGCAACTGCGTCTTTATAATTTGCAGTTGCTACAGGTCTAAAGCCTACAGACTACCGTTTACGTGCCTATTTCGCAAGTGAAATATTGCTGCATAACAATTAAGGTTTTCTGGATCGTGTCGTCTCCAGTGATAAATCGACATTTCACCTAAGAGCTAATGTGAACACTCATAATGTTTGCATCTGGCCGTCAGCAAATCCTCAGGAGATGGTACAGTTAAAACGAGACTCCCCTAAATTGAATGTGTTTTGTGCCATATGGCGAAAGGTTTATGGGCCTTTCTCGTCTATCGACTAGATGTGTAGCATGTGACGAATGAATCTCACATCGGACACTTGTAGCAAAGACAGTTTGAGGTGCTCTTTTACTTGATGCATTGCTTATAATTGTACGTAAAATGTAATAAGTACCACGAAGACTTAAATTCCCGATATTAATTTTGAAACACCCTGCATTTCTCACCAACACTGTTAGAACTAAGATGTAAAAGGGAGAGAAAATTTTCCTTATAAAGTTATTGTTTACAACAACTATATTATTATTAGTCGAGACTATAACTACAACAACACGGGTTAGTAGTCAAAAAAAGTAATCAAATGTACACTAGGTGTCCAAAGTGGCACACACGGGTGTGTCACTTTTTTAATCCGCTCCTGTGTGGACACTAATTAAGATATCGGGATATTATTCTTGCCAAATATGGTTGGACCATAGTTTATCATATTAATTTCTTTTTCTTCTGGTGTCGAATTTTCTTCTCAAATTTCACCCGTCAAAAATTCGAGAATTTTCTAATTTCGAATTTCCTTTGCTCCTTTTTTCCTGGTAGCTACCTTCGTTGTAGACAGACCTCCTTAAGACTTACCAGATAGATACCTAACTGTTGACATCAATTTGACGGGCCTGCGCGTATTGCTATCAATTAGGGAAATTAAAACTTCCCTAAATTTGGGCAAAAAATTCGAGATTTTTTTTATAAATCCGTACCTATACGTCCGAGTGCAAGTCAACTTACTCCAATCGAACATTTGTCCTTACTTAACAAACGCAAGTACAGATCGTTACAATGGGGTAATTAGGGGGCGCACGAAAAATTCGTATTTAGGTTCTAACCCTTGATTTTTCTAGTTTTTACCTTTTATATTTACCGTAATATATTTTTGGTTATTAGAAGCTTTGTTCCTTACATATCGCTATAATACTTGTAGGATATATTAGTGGTGCACCAATGTTTAATTTACGATAGTTTGTGTCTGTCTAGTAGCAGTGTTGCCAGCTACAGAAAATTTTAATTCCAGATTTTAGGGGGAAATTTTGGGGAAATTATCTGTTTTGTCTCTATTATTTCCCTTTTGTTGGCCACATCGGAACAAACGTACCAGTATCTGGAAGTCTCGTCTTTCCCTACACAACGCACTATAGAAAGTTTCAATAGGATAATTAGGGGAAGTACAGTTGAGATTTACAGTAGACCTTGTTCTCTAATTGGAAAGATAACTGTGATTTTTTAAAGGTAGAATGAGATATTTTTATTGACATGCTTACTTTATTAGATATCGTCACAATACTTGTAGGATATATTAGGGGATACCAAAGCTTATTTTAAGATAGTTTGTGTGTGTCCGATAGCAGTGTTGCAAGCTACAGAAAATTTTAATTCCAGATTTTAGGGGCAAATTTTGGAAAAAATCCCTTTTTGTTTCTATTATTTCCCTCTTGTTAGCTACACTCGAACAAACACACCAGTGTCTAAAAACTTCGTTCTTAGCCTACACAGCGCATCATAAAATGTTTCACTAGAATAATTAGGGGAAGTACAGTAGAGGTTTATAATAAACCATGTTCTGGAAATGGTAAGAAAATGGTGAATTTCTGAGGTAGAATGAGATATTTTTTTAAATATCGTGCTTACTTTGTTAGAAATCGCCATGATACTTGTAGGATATATTCTTGGAGTACTAAGGTTTATTTTCAGATAATTTTTGTCTGTGTGATTGCAGTGTTTCCAGCCAGAACAATTAATTCCCGATTTTAGGTAAGAAATTCGGAAAATTCCCTTCTCCCCTCTATTATTACCCTCTTGCTGGCTACATTGAAACAAACGTACCACTACCTGAAAGCTTCCTCTTTGCCCTACTGAATGCATGATAAAAAGTTTCAATAGGATAATTAGAGAAGCTGTAGCTCCGGCATATTTGTTGATTTTTGCTTCTGAGGCGTAAAAAGTGTCAAAATTTCAGGTGTATGATGACAGAGAATTTTTTCTTTCCCTCTTTGAATGGAAGCCAGCGACTTCAGGATTCCACTGTACCTTGTCAAAACACCAAAGAATTTGTTTAGGTGACTTGAATTCATATAACACCAGTGGTGCTAGATACAAAAATAAATTGAAATTATGTTAGGGATTTTTTGTAAATTTTCACCCCTACATTTACCTCAATAATTTCCCACCCGTTGGGAACACTGCAATGCAACTTACACCAAAACATAGCCATTTCAATTTTCTAAAAAACAAGGCCTTAACCATATCGATCGAATGAATGTTTTTTGAGTAATAAGTCACTAACTGAAAATGTAGGAAAACGCCAAAAATGACCTGGGTCCGAAAGGAATAATCACACAATTTTGCTTGTATAGGTACAAAGAAACAAACGATTTGTAAGTTACGAGGGCTTCGACTCAAGTTCTGTTGATTATTTCAATAATCTACAACATAAATCAATAAATAATAATTGTTAGAAAAAAATATCCATTTGAAAGAAAACATGAAAAAGAACGGTTTTTTATTGAAAAAAAACTTCACAGAAAAAAACAGTTTTTTTACAACACTATCCCTATGTACATTCATGACCAAAATTATTGTCGCATATCTATAACAGACTTCTTGCAGGAATATAATTTGATAATTATTATGCAGGTTACTTTTAATACTGATACTATGTATATAAGCGGGAAATGTATATTTGTGGTAAATTTCATAGAAAAAGAATTATAAATATGAAACTTAGAATGAGTAAAACAACATCCCAAGTAGCACAGTCACGTCATAAACACGTCTTTTTTTGGGGTTCGAAATCAAAATGACGTCTTTTGAAAATTTGGAACGTCTTTATCACGTACCAAAATGGTAACAAAAATGACGTGTCAAACATGACCTAAATTGTACGTGTTTATCACGTGCCAGAATGGTAGAAAAGAATCACGTGTCGAACATCACCTAAAATAGACGTCTTTTTTAGATGCTAAAAAGCGCGGACGTTCCCCGTACTGTAACTGCAGTTTGAGCAGTGCATGCTGGGAATCGTGAGCCATTTGCGGAATCGTGTTTTGATTTATTTTGTGTAAATATAAATAATGTGCTTTGTTAAAGGCACCTGTGATAAAGGTCAGCTTTAAGACAAGTAAGTATAATTCCTATCCTATTCCTATCTAGGTGCATTCTGTGTAAAATTCAGCAGATTGAGTATTGTAATTGTGAAGATTAGCTCCTCATACAGCGTTGCCTACGGTTTCTTATTACTGTGTATTAAAATACCGTAGAAAGAACGAGGATACCTACATTAGGTTAACATTTGCAGACGCATGTATCAAATTAAATATTTTAGGTAGAATACTATATAAAATATTAATAGTGAAGGTAGTAAAATGATAATGTGTGTGTTTTTATTCTCAATAAACCGTATATGGGAGTGAGTATGCATGGGAAAGTATGTCATTCTGTGGTGCAGTTTTACTATACAGATCCATAGATTGTAAAATGTACGAAAAAAATTGGACAAGTCTTTAATTTGCCTATTTCATGTCGAGAACAGGACCAACCAACCTCCGCGGGGCTTCTAACCCGTTCCTACTACTACTACTTATACTATGAATCCGTATAATAAGAGCTGCACGCATTGTGGTATTATTTGCCAAGGCGAAAGACTGCTAAATACAAGCAAGCAACGAGATGACAGTAAGTGTATGCTTTTGGAGGCATTACTGGAACAGATGGTTCTACTAAATTTTGATACATTTCTTACATTTTCAGGTTAAGTTAGAGCATTGTATTTCCTATAGCAGAATATGCACTAAATGAAGAGCTCCATTACTACTTGCAGATTGACTTCACGGGGGTTAGTATAAATATAGAGTAGATGCATGGGGCAAGGTTCTAGAACACAGGTCCCCCTTCCCACTTAATTGTAACAAAGACAGAAAACAACGTGCCGTGCGGGGCTCTAACCCGCCTTCACTCGCTGACGCTCGCTCAACAATACTATGTGAATTAAATGTTAAACTTTGGTACAGAAAAGAACCAATCTAGCTGTTAACCTATATCCCACACAGCAATGAAATATTTTCAAAACGTTTCTAAAACGTACCATCATTTTCCTTCAGAAAATGTATCCTACTTCCCTTAAGGAAATATATTCCATATGTTGTTGAAAACATTTTCCAAATAATACTGAAAATATTTTCGCAATATACTCAAAAACATTGTAGAAATATTTTATACGCCGTTAGAAAAGTTTTCCAAAAAATGTTTTCTGTACCATTTCCACACATTACTGAAAATGTATTTGAAACGTTTTATACAATGTTAACGGAATGGTTTTTAAAATGTTTCGCATGGAATATTTTAAAATCATTTGCCAATAACACTGAAAATCATTTGTCTAAAATAAAGAAATTTTTTCTAAATATTTTTACAATGTATTGGGTACTTAGTTGAAATGTTTTCTGAAGATTTCTAATCCATTTTTAACAAAAATTAATGTTCTGTAAAATAATAATTTTAAAATATTTTCCACTCATACCAAAAAATATTTTCTATACATGACAAAAAATATTTAGTGAATATTTTCCGTACATCACAGAAAATATTTACTGAACATTTTCTGTGCATCACAGAAAATATTTAGAGAATATTTTCTGTACATGACAAATTATTTAGAGAACATTTTCTGTACATGACAAAATATTTAGAGAATATTTTCTGTACAAGACAGAAAATATTCAGAGAATATAAGGTAGACATATCAAAAACATTTTCAAATTATTTTCCTTGGTGTTTTGTAACAGTAGAAAATGTTTAGAAAATATTAAACTAGTTTCAGATATGAATTTGTGCTAAGAAAGAAAATATTTACGATTCATTTTTCAAATAGCAATTGATATGTTTTTGATTTGTTATTGTATTTAGTTTCAGAACGTACTTAAAATACTTTCTAACGAATTCTGGTTTTCACATAGAATATTTTAAATTCTTTCTGAATATTTTTTCGTCATTACCACGATAACACCTACAGTTTGCAATACATTTCTTTCTTCAATACTGAACAGTTTTCCAACTCTTGTAAGTTAAAATATCTGGATTTCATTTGTACAAATTGATGGAGTGGTAAAAGTCTGTGTATGTTGGAACCGGTTTAGAACATACGGAAACTTCTATCATCACGTAAATTTGTTGAAATAAATTCTCGTATTCTAACTTATAGGTTGAAGAAAGAAATGTATTTCGAACTGTCGGTGTTATGGTAGTAATGACGGAAAAATATTCAGAAAGAATTTAAAATATTTCTCTGCGAAAACCAGAAAATGTTAGAAAATACTTTAAGTACGTTCTGAAACTACATACAATAACAAATCAAAAACATATCAATTGCTATTTGAAAAATAAATCGTAAATATTTTCTTTGTTAGCACAAATTCGTCTGAAACTAGTTTAATATTTTCTTAACATTTGCTACTGCTACAAAACACCAAGAAAAGTAATTTGAAAATGTTTTTGATTTGTCTACCTTATATTCTCTGAATATTTTCTATCATGTACAGAAAATATTTTCTAAATATTTTGTCATGTACCCGGGATCCCTTAATATTACAAGGCGACACCGCAGGGGGCACTGTGCAATACAAGTGAAGAAAACTAAATTATCTCGGACACACATTCTATATCTATGCCAATATTCATTGAAAAATGATATGGAGGAACAATAACAATCGGAACAAATCACATGCATTTTGTGAAAAGTATTCTTAATGGAACTAAAAAAAATGCTATAGTACAGTTTCTTACAGAAGTATTAAAAATATACGAAACTTACAAACACGTGTATATAATGAGTTTTTCTTATAAAGAATCACTATAAAACGTGATTATATCACCATGAAACCATTTTATTGCACCATGACTCTTAACACAAGGACGACGTGGACCACTCAGATGTCCACAGTCGAGGTGTCTTAATTGTGCTCTTCGTTGTATGTTTTACACAACACTAAAACAGCTATTGTCGTGCGTAGAATAAATGACAGGGCACAAGGAAGACATCCCAGTTATCAACATGTGAGTGGTTCATGTCGTCCTTGTGTTGAAAGTCATGATGAAATAACTCGAGTATAAAGAAATCAGGTCTACTAAGCTAAAGTACATAATTACAAAAGGAAAGAAAATGCAAGACTGGACTAAGATTTGAACCTGTAACTTCAACTTACCGTGTCGATGCATTAACCACTAGGCTACTCACTGTTTCCGAATAGTCATTCATTCTACCACTCCTGAAGTCAGTGCTCAAGCAACCAGACCGCATTGACTATACCGCAACTTGTGAAGTACTTGGGCAACCAGTGTCTATACTACAGAACCCCACTGGTGGTAAGATTTATACATGATAAATGGGGAAAATAACTTATTTTATATCATGTAAATATTTAATGCGATATACAATCGATTATTTCTTTGAGCTATCGTATATAATAAAGAAATTATCCTTAAAATGATCAAAATTCCACCATCCTACATTACTTATAATTACATAAACCGAAAGCCAAATAAAGGAATGAACCTTTAAAAGACAATACATAAAATAAAATCCTGTAGATTTATTGAGAATAATTACAGTAATAATGTATTAAATTTTACATAAAGTATACATTTGTAGTACACAATATATTCAATGTAAATACATAAACAAAAAGTCTATATTAATTTAAGTCTACTAATTGCATACCGTACATTAAAATAGTTTGAAATGTATATACACCTCATCAGTGTATCAATTTTAACAAGTTTTATTTAACATAAAAAAAAGCACACTTACTTTGTAAGAAAAGTTCGAACAGAGTTGCACCTTACAAACTCTTCCCCACACCCTAGTATTGTAGTTCAGAAGATGACTGTACCAATCACCGAAAACCAAGCAGCAGAATCATGCGTTTACTTACGTCCCCCCCCCCCTCAACACAAAATAAGTTAAACTATTTCTTGAAAAGTTCTCTGTCACCTTCATCTAAGAATATATTTAGCGATACGAAATAGGTATATTATACATTACTTTAGGATCTGAAGTGTGACTTAACTGCCATAAATTAAAACTAAGCATAATATACCCGCAAATTAGCTTAAATGAGTACCATACACATCACACGAAGCGAGCTACGCCAATAAAAAAATCACAGTCAATAAGAATTAATTAGATCTTCAGTCTATATTTTTAAATTGGTGTTACGTTGACGCTATGAACTTTGGGCTTCCTATACTAAATGTATCTATGCCAAACACTCTATATATAAAACGTTTTTCGTCGAATCTGCAAATTGAGCAAGCCGCGCGCTAATGATGGGAGGCTGATGATAGTTTATCACATAGGAAGACACTGAAATGCTAGGTGAGTCACAACACTTTCTTCCTTTTTCTGGGATTCATCCTTACTTACGGTCAAATTTGGTACCGTCTATGTAGTACCTGTGTGCGGCGTACCTTGAAATCATCTCGGTTGATAGCCTCCAAACACAGTGGACTCCTAAAATAAACCAATTGTTGTAAAATTACTACTTGTAGCATGTGTGACAAAATTTAAAAACGAAAGATATCTCAGAATCAAGGTTAAGTCAAACGAAGCGTTTTATGCGGGTTTTTTATCTTACCTCAGGCTATCCAAAATACTAAAACATTGTTTCCTATACTTTTGGAAGTTATATAGTAAATATCTTAATAACTATCACTCAAATTTGGTACGCTGAATAAAGTTATAGTGTAAATATAGAATTGAAACTATGATCCAAACTTAAAATAATGATATTACAGAACACAATAAACTTAACTTAGGATGAAAATGGAAACTGTAGATGCATGTGTATTACTGAGCGAAGGAAGGAAAGTAACTCAGCTGGGTTACGAGTTTGACAGAGTTCATACACAGAAATCGTTCGGTGGTTTATATTTCCTGCTTCGACTTAAAAGATAAAGAAGATAAGCTCGCTTTAAAAAGAGTTAAAAAGAAAAAAAAGAACTTTTAAAAGATTTAATTTATTCTGAATTTTTGTTCAGTATTTGTAAATAAATAATGTAGAAAACCGACACAGAGCTTGCCCGCTGGACTCTGGTGCCCAAATCCCAACTCCGCTATATGCATGCCTGCCATAAAGTAATAGAGATATAAACTTTTTTTAAAAAGTGCAGATTAAGCCTAGCTTAATATTTAAATTTTTTTTTAACGATACCTACAGTATGGCGCTAAATTCGTCATACAAAAGCAGAGGAGTGTTTCCTGAGAGTAAAACAAACAAAAAAGTTCCAATAAACTTAGGGCGAGAAGCCCATCGTTCACGTGTTATAGTGTGCCGAAAACATGAAAAAATCAATTCTAAAGGTCCATAGCTCTAAAACTATGGGACCTACCAAAGTCGGGTCAAGACTTCACTTAGGAACTAATATGTGCTCTATCCAAAAATACATATTTTAGAATCCTAAGGTACTCACGCAACAATTTTTATGGAGGTAGTTGGAGAGTACTTTATATCATAGGCCCATAGTCAAACTCCCTCTATAAACATTGTTGTGGAAGCACCTTAGGATTCTGAAACACGCATTTTTGGATAGGGAAGTCTTGACCGGACCAAGGTAGTTCCCATAGTTTTGGAGCTATGAAACTTTAAAGTTCATTTTTTCATGATTTCATCAGCAGCCTATAACACATAAACGATGGATTTTCCGCCCTATGTTTATTGGATTTTTTTTTTTTTTAACTCTCAGGAATCACCCCTCTGCTTTTGTACACCGAATTTAGCGCCATACTGTATAAATTAATAAGGTAGAAGTATATGTGATCCTTCTCACTATGCTCACTTATAGATATATCTTAAAGGCTAATGATAAATAACACCAGCCCTCTGCTCCTATACCATCCTGTGATACCGGAGCAGGACGTTTGGGCGCGAGACGTTTGGACGCAAAGCCGTATATCTAAATAGGTTAATCTACTTAAATGGGTTATAATGTACTTCAAAAATAGAAACCGGATGATTACGTACTAAAAGCCTTAAAAATAGGCATTAATATCACTAAAACTCAAAAAATAACTGCACAACCTAAAATTAAGAAGTTCGGAAAGGTTAAATTTGATCCACATTTTCTTTAAAATGCCATGGCAAACAGTCACTGAAAGTCTCAGTTGCAACAAATGCTTAATTTAGTTCTATTTTTTTTTTTTTTGTGTGTGTGTGTGTGTATAGTGCAGAAAAAAATGGGTCTAATTATTTTGTTTTTAGAATGATATATCCTAATTTCAGGAAAATCGGAGACAATGACCTGCAGAAATATTTTTCAGCATGAATCTATATTGGGCTAAAATAAAATTTGCTGTAGGCATCCTACAACACCCCAAAGTAAACTTCTGTGAAGTTATCTTTACAATATCTCTAACGTAAAGGATATTCATAACTTCATAGCAATTCATTACACTGCATTACTGCTTATTACTACGTATTTGCAACACAGATAATTGGAAAGGAAACAACAGTGAAATCTAATATACCTATTGAATAATTTGCTTTGTCTTATGTTACAATTACCATGACATTAACATTCCATGACGGAATTATGGGCCAAATCCAGCATTATTCTGCAATGTCAACAGTTTCAAAATTCTGTACGGCGAATTCTTTTATCAGCTTGAATATATTTTCTTCTTTCAGTTCAGTTGATCTTGAGTTTAACGTCCCGTGAACAGCGAGGCTATACACAACGTGAACCTACTGATTAACGTGGAATCCGAACCACGACGTGAGCTCTCGTCGGGAATTTTCTTCTTTTCTTGGGCGGATCGTCTTCTTGAAGCATTGTCTCGTGTCCTGCTTCTCTTTTTCCTTCGAAATGCATCAATAAAGCGCCAAATCAACCAATGTCGTTCCTTTACGTTCGATATATTATAAAGAACAGAAGTTTGTTTATTTTGGGGTGTCATTGGCTGCCTACAGTAAATTCTATTTGACCCATTCTTCCTATTTAAATGTATAGTTAGTGCCTATTTCTATGAAAATTTATTAATATTATAGTGTCTCAACTTTCTATCAATACAATAGTCTCAACTATATGGTTTAATGGGTATATCGAATAATAATAATAAAACATTCAATAAATACTCACTTCCTGAACTACCCAATACATAGCATAAAGAACAGCTATGTTCATTCCAAAACCAGCTCGTAATCATTTTTTCTGATCTCTCGGAACAGGTCAGTGCTTAATAAACATTTCTTACGTTTTGTACCATGTGTTTTAATAATCTATTATAGAAAAAGAAAATGCAAAAAATTAAAATATGTACAGTATTTTACAAATTCTAAGTCACATCTTTATAGTAACTAAAAATTAATGAGAAATGTACATTGTTTTTAACTTAAATTAGATATCTGAGTTCCAATTGAGGCAAAAATAAATAATAAAATTGTACCATCGCCATCTCAGATATGGTTCAAACTTTTTTTTTTTAATAGGAACTAGACATGTTTTTAAGGGGCTTTTTTTTTTTTTGGTCGAAAAAAAAATTCCCAACAAGTAATGGGCCATCGAGGACGGGGAGTACAATTCATGAATTGTAGAAAACGTGGAAAATGGTCAAATTCGGAGCCTCACAATTCAGCAATGGAGACATATAGAGTTACAATTCTTGTTGTGGTATGCACATAGGGATATGAATAAACTATATTTTATTATAGTTTGGTTTGCGCATGCGTATCTTTAAGTACATAAATTAACAAATGAACGTAAGTTTATGTGAAAAGTCGAAGTTTATGCTTTTTTTCGAGCACTTCCGGTTCGAATTTTAAATTCTGTTTTCACGGTTGGTAAAACCTAGTTACCCGCTCCCCCCCCCAAAAAAAAAAGTATCGCTTCTGTGTGCAACCGTTTTATCGCAAAAAATTCGAGAAATCGTCAAATTTTCAAAATCGTCATTTTCTCGAAAACATCATAATTTCAAATTCTTAAATTTTGCCAGATGGTTCAACTGTACATGAATAATAAACACACCAAATAGCATTCTCGACCAATGCTTCATGAATGAACTACAGCCTTTTTAAGTTAGCGAACTTTCGTTAACTTTGAAGTCACAGCTTGCAACAATGAAAGTGGAAAAAAATGCTACCGCAAAGCACCGTGTAAAATTTCAAGATAAAAATTCCATTTTACTGCATGTGGACTTCGCTTAAATTGGACTGTTATTCTGCAAAGGGAAGTTCAGAGTGATCACTGGAGAAACGAGCAAATCTCCTTTACGGGAGTGATATATTATTATGAAACAACTGACAGTTTTGCCATAATAAGCGATGACAAAACACACGATTCGGCTCGTACTCATAGCCATGAATAAGATTCTAAAAATACTCGAAGAAAAGCGAAAATATGCGTTATAGAAAAAGGTTCGAGTACGTGAAAATAAGTGTCTACAATTTAATAAACCGTTTCAGTGATTTCTGATGGTGCTGCATTCCACTTTAAAAATTGCTTTCAGATGTCCAAGATGCAGACAGGTCCGATAAAGGAGTGGCTTTTCAGTGAAACCGGCCGTGGTAAGGGTCTCTGCGACGTATTGGGGAGAGGGGGGATAAGAATGTGGCAACACGGGAAAACGAAAAACAGATTCACAGTATTAAACCAGCAGAAAAATTCGTGTGTATAGTGCAAGTACCAACTCCGGGTATTACTCTCGTCTTGTTGCCAAAAACCGAATTCGACAATTAAAAAAAAAAAAGTGGGAAAGTGTGCGACCGGTAACTGGTATTTACCGAAGTCATCTTTGGCTTTTATGACAGTAACGGGTCACTATGGACTAACTTCATGCTTTCCCCAAAATCGAGCTTCTGCAATTCAAAGTGTAGATTTAAGAAATTTGCAAAAATTAACTTTTGTTACATACATATATAATAACCAGTGATGGATAGCAGAAATATTATCAATAAATCAAATATTACATGAAATTGCAGTGTTCTTTGTGTTTCCAGGAGGCGCGGTGGCTCACTGGTAGAGCGTTCACCTCCGGTGCTTGGGGTCCTTGGTTCGATCCCAGCTCGCGCCGTGTGGACTTTGTGGTGGACAAACACCGTGCTGGTGGGTTTTTCGGGGTTCTCCCGTTTCCTCCCACTTTCTTCATTCCGCCATTTCACTCATTTCTCATAATCACTGTCTCCTTTAGCCTAACCGGCATAAACGTGGGACGTAAAACTCCCAAGTTTTCATTTCATTATTTTTTCTTTGTTTCCACATGCACCTTCAACAGGGTACAGGTTTCCAGAAGAGAATAAGAGAAGAGAATATAAGTGTTTTGTGACTATCGACAACGTGCTACGAGTTGTGAGTGCACCTACACCTATTGGAGCATCTGCCATGGTTACATGCCATTAGCGAAGAAGACACTAAGTAAGCAAATAATTACTTCAGAGTGGAAAAAAATCAGTGAAACTTTGTTTTGTAATCGTAATTTACACCTCAGGTTACATCGGTTTAAGAAAACGGAGAAGGGGAGGCTCATCTTATTATTTGAGAGAGCCTTTTTGATCAAAATAATAAAAAGGAGCCAGGAAAAACTTTTATTCTTTATTTAATGAATGTGAACCACAAACATAATCAAATTGTTGCACTTTCATTGTTTTCAGTGTTACCAACGGTGATATTGAAGTTAATGAAACTTCGCTAACTTCAAGAGGCTGTAGTTCATTCATGAAGCATTGGTCGACAATGCTATTTGGGGTGTTTATTATTCATGTAAAGTTGAACAATTTGACAACATTTCAGGATTTTAAATTATGGTGATTTCGAGAAAGGTGATTTTTGAAAATTTGACGGTTTCTCGAATTTTTTTGCGACAAGACGGTTGCACACACAAGCAATACAATTTTTTTTTTTTTTTTTTTTTTTACCAACCGTACCAACCAGGTCTTACCAACCGTAAAATAGAATTTTAAAATTCGAACCGGAAATGCTCGACGCAAACTTCGACTTTCGAGATAAACTTACCTTCATTTGTTAATTTATGTACCAAAAGATACGCATGCGCAAACCAAACTATAATAAAATATATTTTATTTATATCCCTATGTACACTCATGTCCAAAATGATTGTCGCATATCTATAACTGTCTTGTAAGAATATAATTTGATAATGATTTTGCAGGGTACTATTAATACTGATACTACATGTATAATCGGGAAATGTATATTCGTAGTAAATTTCAGAAGAAAAGAATTACAAACCCGAAAATTAGAATGAGTAAAACAAAATGTTGCTAAATGGACAAGAAAGTTTTATTTTCGTTTTATTGTTCTTATTTACTGCTCTTTTGACATGAAATTTGCCACATACATCGTCTTTCCCGATTATACACATACTAACATTATAAGAAATACCGGACGAATTCGTTATCAAATTATATTCCCACAACAACATATTTATAGACATGCGACAATAATTTTTGTCATGAGTGTACATACCACAACAAGAATTATAACTATCTGTCTCCATAGCTGAATGATGAGGCTACGAAGTTTACTATTTTCCACGTTCTCTAAAATTCGTAAATTGTACTTCCCGTTTTGATGGCCCATTACTTGGCGGGAAAATCTTTTCCGACAACAAAAAATACGGGTCATTTAAAAAACATGTCTAGTTGCTATAAAAAAAAGTTTCAACAATATCTGAGATGGTGATGGAATTTTTTTTGGCTGACTTGAAATGGAAGGCGCAAACCATTATTTATGTTATTTATACGTTGATTCATTTTGCAATAGCAATCTACATGTAACTGTATATCGGAACCTTATATATATTATAATATTTATCATAGGTAGAAGTACGTAATACGTAATGCATAGTACTCCGTAAGGAAGCTATTATGAACTCAAGGCATTATGTAAAGTGATGATGCAGAACCACAGGAGTGAAGTAAAGCTCTATTAGATGTAAGGCATAGTTGTATGGGATATAAAATTTTTACACTACCCTCGGTTACGTGCATATCCACCGTCGCTGACATGCCCGCTCCATACGGAAGCACACCAAGCTCATCCTGCTACGCCCTTGTGCTCACTCTGTTAATAATATTCGTGCTTTTCAGTGGCTATCTAGCACTGGTTGGTTCGTATTTTTCGCACTGTCGTTCTATCATTGTTTTTTTTTTTTTTTTTTTTCATGGTAATCTTTACTTTCAATTTTCAATACATATATTTGCGCCTGATTTACATAAGAGTTGTACTTCTGCACTTCTGAAGCACGGAGTTAAGTTGTTCTAAAGGAGAATATATTTTCGGAAAGAACAGGTTACAAATACAAAACATACCTAAAATATAAAAACTTACTCTTTTCTTTATCATAGCACTATTGTATTCTAGATTCCTCGCCCAACTAAATGAGGATTTCACTTACGAAGTATCAAT
Organism: Thermobia domestica; assembly: GCF_964235325.1. NCBI lineage: Eukaryota > Metazoa > Arthropoda > Insecta > Zygentoma > Lepismatidae > Thermobia > Thermobia domestica. The sequence goes on along the minus strand of NC_137469.1, from coordinate 183,769,349 downwards.
AACACTAAAACTGTATTCTGTAACCATAGCCGCCCGCTGCAGGGAGCACTTGCTTTAGCAATGGATTTTCCTAATTAGTATTAAAATATGCTAAATTTTTTTATTCACACACAACAGTTAGTGAAGTTAGCAGTGAGTTGTAATAATTGTTATTTTACATTAAATATTATGTGGTTCTAGGTATTTGTATCCGCGTCTTTGCTTGTATGTCGGTAATTTTCCCCACTTCCCCCTGTAAAAAAATCCTGTGGGAGTTACTATGTCTACATTTCCCTTTAAAATTCGCTTATATACTACATATACATCTATATAGCAACTAATTTTTAATAAAGATGAATATATTTATGATTACGCCAACCACACGATTAAATTAATCGAGAGCCGTAATTAGTATACACTACTTTAATTGGTTAGTGCATCGCATACACGACAACGACAACTAGCATATCTGAGGATGTTTCATACTGTGACCAGAAAAATTTACTTCGAAATATCCCATACTGCAGCTAATTTAATATTATATAAGCATTTCGATACTCGAAAAGAAAGATCAATTGAGACGTGTTAATTTATCCTGAATAACTGAGTCCTGCAACCAAGGAAGAGGGGTTAAAATAACTAATTGTCTATAACAGCCCAAGTACCGGCAATAATTAAGTGCAATGAGCAATTACAAAGACGAGACGGCTATTTTTACCGCAAAACTGTACAGCTGTTATTCCTTTTGCTTAATGTAACCAAGTAAGTTGGTTAACACCTTTTGACAATTTTCTTGGTAACTAAAGGTCAGAAGGTATAGCGTCATTAGCTTCCCGCACTTGAACCTGCTCGTCACTGGGGGTGTGGTAAGAGGATAGCAAATCACCAGCCACCATTCACTGCGCTCAGCGAGCCACGAGTAACCAAGCTGGCAACTCCCCATAAACGTCACTACAACTTTTCACGGGAAAGCAACGACGTTATACCTTCCGTACTATAGTAATCCAGGAAAAGGCAAAGTGTAGTATCACTGAGTACTACTCGGTTACTATTCGGCTACACGACTTCTAGCGTAGTTTTAACCGAAATTCGACTATCAGCAGCTAAGTTATCATTTAATTCTTACTCTGCACACGAAAAGAAAAAAAAAAAAAGTTCATATGAACCCGTGGTCAAACGTCTATAGTTACAGGCTGCCGAAAACGTGCGAAAAGGAAATTTAGAGGTCCAGAGTTCCACTACTGTGAGACCGATCCCAGTCGAGTCAACACATTACTTAAGAGCTAGTACGTGCCCTATCCAAATATCCATATGTCAGAATCTTGCGGCACTTACACATTAACTTTTATAGAGCCAGTTGAGGAATACTCAGAAAAGTTGAAGTGCTCATAAACTGTCCATTGATACGCAAGCACCGCAGAATTTTGAAACATGGGTATCTGAATAGGGCACATACTAGTTCTTAAGTGATGTCTTCCTTGACTGCGCTCGGTCCCACACTGAAGCTATAGATTTTTAAAGTTTATTTTCTTATGTCTTCGACAGTCTATAGCTTCGAAAGTATGGACTTTTTACCACAGGCCCATATGAACTATTCCTTTGCTCTGATGTGACAAATCACCTCTGTAGGTTTGATGCTTTAAATTTTTTTACACCCTATATATATACCAGGGTTGGCTGGTTTAAACCAAGGTGGTTTAAACCAGCTGTTTTTTAAAAAAAAAAAAAAACAACTGGTTTAAACCAAAAAACGAAAAATGTTCGAAAAAATGTAAGTGTTTGTAAAATCTTGATGAACACACATTTGTGGGTTATCACGTTTCACTCCCATATATTATTCGTGTTATATTCAGACCTGAATTCCCCATTCATTACTCAAAAAGATTATACTACAAAAGCATTTTTTTTTTTAAGTTTATAAATGTTTGTGATTTTTTTGTAGTTGTTATTATTGTTATGTAATTGCAATCAAAGAAAAATTCTAAATATTGTTTCGTTTCAATGTTTACTATTGATAAAATACTTCGAAATGCCGTACTTTGTGTGTGTGTGGGGGGGGGGTCATACAGACCCCACGAGAGGCATTTAGTGAAATGAGAACTATTTTTGGTATCTATTTATGTATAAATGAGTCTGAGCCAAAGTGGACTCAAATAATTCGTATCTTTATTCACTTTTCTTACTGATATGCAAATTAAGTCGTTGTATTTCTTTAATTTGGACCAATAAAAGTCATTGTTAACTAACTTGAACTAAGGTAGTTCTGTACTCCGTAGTACTTAGAAATTGTCCATATGTAATTCTCTATAATAGTTTTACTTGTGCAACTGTTTATCTTTTTGCTCTTCCGAAATTACTCTTGACAATTATATCAAGAAGCATGTAAAGATCAGTTCAACGTATTTTTATCAGGATTCCTTCGTGAGTGAGTCGGCAGACGTATCGCATTTGTGGCCAATTAGTCCTGGTTCCGAGTTCAAATGGAGGACAATTTCTCTCGGATGTAACTCGAGAAGCGGTTTTTATTCCGCTTTAAGCTTATGTGACTCCTTCCAGCATAACCCGGTTGTTGCATAATAACATCAGGATGAAAAAAAACTTATTTCTGTCCATATATGATATGAATATATAGAGCAAATTATTTAAACCAAACAAACCTGGTTTAAACCAAAAAACCGTTTTTTTCTTTCCAATAAAAACCATGGTTTTTGCCAACCCTGATATATACTAATATAAAGAAACGTGGAGAAAGTTATATTGTTTACTGACATAACCAAGACATACGGTTAGTGACATAACCAAGAAGGCAGCAATCTTCTAGAACACAGGAACGTCTTCCCATTTAGCTGTAATAAAAACAGAAAACAACGTGCCCTGCGGGGCACTAACCCGTCTCCACTCGCTAACGTTCACTCGGCATCATTATGTGAATTAAATGTAGAACTTTGGTAAAGAAAGAAACCAATTATTACACTTTTAGCCAAAGCTCACGCTCACGCCTCAAGCTGCGGCTCACGCTCATCACGTTGTTCATCATAAACTCGCACAGCCTAGGATCGAACTAGGGATGCTGATGAAAGAATTGGTGAAAAGAAAATGTGGAGGGAAAAGAAAACTCACGCTCATCACCTTGTCCATCATAAACTCAAATGCTCTAGGATCGAACTAGGTGCATTGAGAGATCTACTATTTAATACCGTGCCTACAGTCCCTCCACCCCCCAATTTCACACTCAGTTGAATAAACTGTGTCTGTGTAACGTAATTAACTGACAAATTACACTTGTTCTAATACAAAAAGAAGAAATGAATATCGTAATCTGAAAATACATAGTACTGCCCGCTGATCTAGTTACTAGTGTGTGTGCATTTCGGGCACGTAGTCTCACGTTCGATTCCCTGCGGGAGAGTACAAAAATGTAATTTCTTAATTATTTACGTTCATTCTTCATCCATCTCGTTTAGCATAAAGAGTATAACTATGGAACGTTATCTGAACATACATAGTTCACTAACCTTTTCTTTATCATGATCCCTTTCTATTTTTAGAGCTTGTCTTTCTTGCTTCAGCTTACATTCCATTTCTTCTTTCGACGTCTTAAGATCCCTCATGTTGCATTCCAGCACTTTGTTCCTCGCATGACAACTAGCTAGTTCCATTTCCGCTGTTTCTAACCTTTCAGCTAAAACTGAAAATATAATAATAAAAATAAATATTATCATTTCCCTAAATTTGCTTTCTATATAAATATGTAAGAATTCTCAAAAAAGTATTGTGACCTGCTTACCCAACGCACCAGAAGTAAGCATTCTACAAATGAACCACCGTGATCCCCACGTCTTCTTTAGACTACATGGCATAAGCGTTAAGATATAAAACAAACGTTTCATTTGAAGTTTCACAACCCCAAGCAATAAAATTATTTCCGCCAGTTGAAGAAAGACACACGCAGCGTTTTCATTTTAACTTTTACGATAATTAACATAGAACAAACGAAAAACAAATAAACAAATGCCGTCGAATTGTAGAAGATTCGCTACGCTCGTTTCTATAATTAACAACTAAAACCACGATGCGTAACTAGATCAAACACAACAATAACTTGTCATCACTTATGGAAATTCCCTTTCTTGTATATATATATATATATATATATATATATATATATATATATATATATATATAAATAAAAAGAACAGCCCGTTCTGCATTGTTACTACGCCTATATCTGTATTTTGACTTGTTAATTTTATTCAGCATAGTAACAGAACTCAAAGTGAAAGACAATATACGCCAGATAACAAGTAAAAGTATAAAGTACTGTCCTAGCTCCACATACTCAAATTCATTACATTTCAAATCTTTGATCAGTAAATTCAGTCTCAGCAACTAAAGTATTTCTTACGGGAAGAGTTATATTACTGAGCGAAAGACACTTTAGGAAGGCTTACTTGTTACGGGTGTAAATATGCGTTCAAAGGAATGCCATTGAAACGGTTGTGATATAAACACCAACCAACATGGGTATGTGGTTGCCACTAAAAACTACAAATGCTACATAACCGAGTCAGGACAGGAGCGCAACAAGGAATGGGGCAGCGTGAAGTTGCGTCCGTAAGGAATAAGTGCGTCAGCGAGGGTGCGTATGCGCGTAAGCTAATGATTACGTAAAAACTAAAATCATTATATATTGTTATTAATTACCAGCGTTGGCCAAAACCATGGTTTTTATTGAAAAAAACTTTTTTTTGGGGGGGGGGAGGTTTAAACTTTTTTTTGTTTGTTTGTTTAAATCAGTTTTTTGGTTTAAATAATTTACTCTATGTATTCATATTAAATATGGACAGAAATTAGTTTTTTTCCCCTTGGTGTTATTATGCAACAACAAGGTTATGCTGGAAGGGGTCACAAGCTTAAAGCGGAATCCAAACCGCTTCTCGACTTACATCCAAGAGAAATTGTCTATTTGGACACGAAACCGGGACTAATTGGTCACAAATGCGATTGCCGACTCAGTCACGAAGGACTTCTGATAAAAATACGTGGTACTGATCTTTACATGGTCCTATTTGTTAATATAATTGTCAAGAGTAATTTCAGAAGGACAAAAAGACAAACAGTTACACAAGTAAAAACATTATACCTAGAATTATAAATATATAAATCGGGAAACTCCCGCCTTAGCCATTAGGAAAATCCTGTTATTACTTTACATGTATCTGTATGTAAAATTTTAAGGTCAACGGATCATAATCACTACGCTAAAATTGAGGTATTAAATTACAAATTTGGTATGTATATATCACTCAATAAAATTAAAACCAAGTCAAATCCAAGCTGATGTTGGAAGCTACATAGGCACTTGATAAATTGGGCAATTTCTATCAATATATTTAAGCAACCTTGGCTTCTTTATAAAACAACAGGCATTCATTCAAGTAGAAATATATCATTTGGTTTCATTTCGTATGTTTAGGCTTAACATCCTTATGAAATACCAAGTTTATCACGGAGAAGACTCCTGCTTAGAGGGACACCTCGAATCGCTACTTGGTTTACACTTGAAAGATGGGTTGTGGTTCGACCGAGAATTAAACACGGGACCCCTTGATTAAAGGGTGGAAAGTAGATAAAAGTAATGCGGATGGTTTGATATGTGGAAACGTCACCATGAAGTTCACACGATTTAAAGCATTTTTCGTTTTTTTTTCTTTTTTTTTTTGGTTTAAACCAGTTGGTTTTTTTAAAAAAACCAGCTGGTTTAAACCAGCCAACCCTGTTAATTACACACTGCTCTCCTGAAATAAAAGTAGTACTCCTTTTGTAAATTTTGCAAATCTATACGGACCTAAAATAGTACATTCCCACGTACATGTAAACTAAAACAAATACATTACAATACAAATTAAAATCAAGTTGTATAACCTCTACTGTTACAAAAAATACATCCGCTCGTTCTGCCATAAATTACTACAGCACTCATCCCGGAAAGTTAAAATTTGACTCTGTTCAAGAATGTATATAAGTAATCAAAATATAAGGAATGTGAATATGGATGAAATAATCAGATGAAAATCGTAATCTGACGTGTAAGTTTTAAAACGTAATTCAAAGCGGGTGGAAAAAAATCATGATTTTTAAAAAAAAATCATTTTTGATGATTTTTTTTAAATCGATTTTTTTTATTTAAATCAAATCTTTCTCCTCGTATAATACAACTCGCGAACTGAAGAAAAAGCATTACAAATTAGTATTAAATGCCAATTATGCCATTTAAGTGAAAGTATTGGGGTTGAATTTTGAATTAATCCCCAATCGTTAACCTATATCAATCCCAAACAATGTTTCTTAGCTTTAAATTATGGCTTTTTTTTTTTTTTTTTTTTTGGTAAATTATAGACTTTTAGTCAAGCATCATCCCTATTTATCCTAGGATGATGGTTCATACCTCATTCTCTTCAGAATAGAACAGCCTTTAAAACGGTAACACTCACATTTTCCCTATCATGTCCCTGAAGCGGAAAATTTTGAGAGATGTCGGGATTTTTTCTGATTTTTTTTTTTTTTTTTCAAATTTTGATCCCCTCTGGACTCACTTGTGTTAACGCACAGATCTCAAAATCAACTGTTAAATACTAAGGGTGTACTAAATGTGTGTATAAAATTTCAAGCTTCTATCTTGAATAATAAGGGCGGGAAAAATATTTAACAATGAGCTAAGAACATCCTCACCATACCCCAGATGACACGGATGTGATATAAAAATTTCCTCAGACATCTTATTTATCCTAGAATAAAACAGTTTCAAACGGTACCATTCAAATGTGTCCATCGTGTAGGCTATCTGGGGCTGGAAAATCACGAAAAAACGGATTTTCTGTTAAGAAATATCCCCTTTTTTTTAACTTTTTACCCCTCTGTACCGCCTGTGTTTAAAGGCAACAATCTGAAACAAATCTGAAAAATACTAAGGGGTGAAGTGAATGAGTGTCCAAAATTTCAAACTTCTAGATACAAAAGTAAGCCCGCAAAAAATAATATCCCCGAATACCCCAGATTTCCGTATAAAACATGATCTCAGGTAACAGTTTACTGAAACATCCCTATTTATCCTAAGATCATGGTTCGTACATCATTCTCTTCGGAAAAGAACAGCCTTTCAGATGGTACCATTCATATATCTCCATCTTAGGCGGGGAAATCGCGAAGAAAGCTATTTTTTGTTAAAAATATCTTTTTTTTTTTTTTTTTTTTTACATTTTCGCCCCTCTGGACCCCCCTGTTTTCACGCAGAGATCTGAAATCATCTGAAAAATACTAAGGGTGCACTGAACGAGTGTGCAGAATTTCAGTATTCTGAATGCAAAAAGTAGGCCCGCCAAAAAATAATAAAAATAGACACAAAAAATCTTTTTTTTTTTTTTTTTTTTTTTAATTTATGACATCCTCACATCCTATGTCTCGACGCAGAGAGAAGTGAAAGCATATGTAACGTGCTCTACAATTCCTTCAATCTTGAAAAAACAAAGTAAAAAGCTTTATTGGTACTTTTTTAATCGAATAATAAAGATTTTATCCTATCACCTAAAAATAGGTGATATAATTTAAAAGTTGAAGCGTTAAGGAAAAAGTACAGCAACGCTTATTAAAGTGACACTTTTTTCCTCAAAAGTCACTGATATTTGGCAGGGGCATATTTTAAAGGAAATTGTAACTAGCTTGCGGCACGAAATACATAAATTTTGCCTAAAGTTATAAAGTCTAAACAAAACAACAACAACAACAACAAAAATCGGAGAGGGATAGGATACGCCGTATTATCTGGGAACAAATATATAGACGCACACACAAAAGAATCTTCGTCTTAAATGTCGATGGTGATTTCCCCGTTGGAATAGCTAACGATTTACAACATAAACCGTATGTTACGAAGAGAAGAAAACAGGATTGCCCTGTTACCCGTTCAAAACGGGATTTTCCCTAATCATCCTCTGCATGACACTTGTTTTCAAAGCTGTACATACTGTACATTTGAGTCTCATTGTATTATGATTATCATCTTCCATAAAATCGGAATAACAGAACAGAAACGGGACTTTACTTATTTTCACTTTAAATTATTTCGGAATTTGATTTAAATCAACGATTTTTATTTAAAAAATCAAGTGATTTAAATCAATCCACCCTGATTCAAAGTATACGCTTGTATTTACATACTGCACAAATAAGCCACCATGAACTCAAGTTATGAAGGCAATGTTCCAGTAAAAGACAACTTCTTAATTGCTTCTTATATGCGAGAATAAACCATTAAAATGTACAGGAGAAATATGTAAATTGTTCTATTTTTCAATATCACTCTTTACTCGCAGTCGCACCTACACTTTGCTGCCTCCTCTACCTTTACCGTTCTGATTCAGACAGCACTAGTGCTTGCTAGTTCCCACATAGCACGGGTCATTTTGAACTGTAGCATGGTGTATATCCGAACTCTACGACACTATATTTATTCGCACAAAGCTAAAGCCTTCCTAGACTGAATCTGCTTCGAGAAATGTAGCTCTTCACTTTGAAAATACTCTCTAAGCTAGTAAACAGTGAATTTTCCGATTAAAGAAGTTAACATAAATATTGGCCAGAATAAATCTGGGATATAGTATACAACAGGTCCTCATCATTTCCCGAGGACTCAGGAAGTTCAGTATTTTACGGATTATTCATTGAGGACCTAGCAACTTGAAAATGGGGTAACAAAGCGATTTTCATTTACTTATCGATTGAAACTTGTACATGACATACCACCATTTCTATACGTGGTGCAAGAGTTTGAACTATCCTCGAGTACGGTGCACTTTATGTGCGCCTCTGTAGTGCCCTTGTACTTTATATTTCACTATGTGTGTGGGGGGGGAGAAGGGACTTGAACGCATATTGCATGTCTTGTGCTCGTGGATAGTTCTTACTGTTGCATTACGTACAAACGTGATGGTATTTCATGTAGAAGTTGTAATAGCACACATAAGAAACGCAGATCACGGTGTTCTCATACTGCATATTCCAGTGTGAGTACAACATGATCTGGGTTTCTTATGTGTTCTATTACCACTTGTACATGACATACCACCATTTCTGTACGTGGTGCAAGAGTAAGAACTATCCTCGAGTACGGAGCACGATGAGGAGCTGTTGTATACTATTACCTTATTCTGTACATTACGATTAATTTTATTCTCGCCTTATGTAACTGACCCCACATTTTATTACCCAAGCCTGGCCCTTACAATCAGGAACCTTAAATTAGAACAGAAAAGACGGTGCAGTTTTACTATACGGATCCACACATTGTAAAATGTAGAGAAAAATCTTGGAAAGTGTTTAATTTGCCCATTTTATGTTGAGAACAGAACCCAACGAATCCCTGGGGGGGGGGGGAGCTTCTAACCTTTCTACTGCTACTCCTACTACTGCATACACTATGGATCCGGATAGTAAAACTGCACGGAATAGACTAATCTATAGTTTGCTTTCTCAGACTCATTGCACACTCATTTCAGTTTACATTAACTTTACACTTTATGCTCACAAGATACTTTATCGAAAATATCTCCAACGTTCATATCTACCTTCCTCTGCTGATGGTTCTTCCTTTTTCTTTTTCCGTAATTGTCTTTGGCCATCACTTCCCCTTTCCTTTTATTTAAGAGGTCGAATGTGTCGTCAAAATTTAGCTTTGTGGCTATAAGTCTATTCGGAAAAGTATTTTCAGTATCTACATAGCTTCTGAATCGATCCATTAACTTCCCTATAGATCTCGTATCAGAAGTCGGAGAATACATGATTCCTTCTTTTAGATAACTCTTCGCTTCACACAACTTAACGTGATAGTATTTAAGCTTCATACATTATTTTCCTGTACTTTACTTTGCCGGATAATAATTAGTGCAGTATAAATCCTGCATAAAACACAGAATAAAATTTTTAAAATTTGAAAAAATACACACGCACGAGAAACATACGAAAATTCCAATGATGCCAGGCCGGCAAGGAACATTCCTTTATATTGTATCTCAATCTCCACTAATAATTAAATTCGTATTTCAGGATCAGCCCATGTTTCAACTGAAAATATCACAGTATACATAAATAGCCCATTTTATGTCGTGAACAGAACTATACCAACCTCTGCGTGACTTCTAAGCCGGCCAAATGAAACACTACTTTTGCGTTGCATTAACGCAAATCGGTATGAAAAGTGGCTCCAAGACTAAACGTCCTATGGAGAGTCAATTTCGAACCTATTTTGTTTTCTATATCATGTATGTAAAACATTTTTAGTATTGCTTCCAAAATATTTTCTCTCTCAACATTAAAAACATATTACATTACATTCAACACAATATTTCTAGTACAATTTGTGAAAATTTTCGCTACATTATTTTCCTGCTATCGTTCTAAAAATGTATTTCCTGTACTTCATAAAATGTTTTCCAAACATTTTTTGAAAATGTTTCTGGTAAATATTTGGAATACTTCTCAGGTATAACAAGGAATATATTTTCTCCAGTAACGAAAGAGTATATTCTGAAAACAATGTAAAAATGTTTCTATAATATATCAGAAAATGTGGTTCACTAAAAACACAATATATTTTCCAAAACATAACGGAAAACATTTTCTATTCATTTTTAATATATTTTCCTTTCCCTGTTTTAAAGTTTTATATTCAAAATTCGATAAAATATTCTGGAAATAATACTAAAATATTGGTCGGAAATGCTTCATTTAAGTTATATGAGAAGATTACCAAAATACTTTTGTAAAAAATTAAGTAAACCTTTTAAAAACATTTCTGAAAAATATTTCTTATATTACGAAAAAAAAATTTTTAAAATTATCTAAACGTTTTTAAAAATATATATTCAATATGTTTTCTCGTAAAAATAGAAAATATTGCTAATAACGTATTAGAAAATATTTTTTAAATATATGGAATATATTACATTTCATTGTTTTCCGTATCATATATGGAAAACATTTTTAGTATCATTTCGAAAATATTTCCCCTCTCAACAGTGAAAACATATTACATTACATCCAACACAATATTTCTAGTACAATTTGTGTATTTTTTCTTACATTATTTTCCTGCTAATGTTCTAAAAATATACTTTCTGTACTTCATAAAATGTTTTCCAAACATTTTTTAAAAAAATATTTCCGGTAAATATTTGGAATACTTCTCAGGTATAACAAGGAATATATTTTCTCCAGTAACGAAAGAGTATATTCTGAAAACAATGTAAAAATGTTTCTATAATATATAGGAAAATGTGGTTCACTAAAAACACAATATATTTTCCAAAACATAACGGAAAACATTTTCTATTCATTTTTAATATGTTTTCCTTTCCCTGTCTTAACGTTTTATATTCAAAATTCGATAAAATATTCTGGAAATAATACTAAAATATTGGTCGGAAATGCTTCATTTAAGTTATATGAGCAGATTACCAAAATACTTTTGTAAAAAATTAAGTAAACCTTTTTAAAATATTTCTAAAAAATATTTGTTATATTACGAAAGAATTTATTTTTAAAATATTCTAAACGTTTTTAAAAATATATATTCAATATGTTTTCTCGTAAAAATAGAAAATATTGTTAACAACGTATTAGAAAACATTTTTTAAATATATGGAATATATTTCATTTCATTGTTTTCCGTATCATATATGGAAAATATTTTTAGTATCATTTCGAAAATATTTCCCCTCTGAACAGTGAAAACATATTACAATACATCCAAAACAACATTTCTAATATATTTTGTGAATATTTTCCTGGATTTACTTTCTGGCAAGCATTCTCAAAATGTACTCTCGGTAATTTCTAAAATGTTTTACAAACATTTTTGAGAAAATATTTTCGGGAAATATTCGGAATACATTAGGGAAACCAGAATGGAAATCTCCAGAGAAGGAAAACCTTTTGCAAATCAAGGAAAATATTTTCTTTTGGTTGAGGAAATATTCCTTGCTGTGTGGGATGGGGGGACTTGTGTTCTAGAACCTTCCCGACGCGTGGCATATTAAGTACAGTGCATAAAACACGAAACAACTTTTGCTAGGTGCCCACTAAAAAGCACAAATGCATTCTATTGGAATCAGTGCAGGAACACAGCAAGAGGGCCCGAGCGGCAACGAGGGGGTGCGTTCGTAGGGAACAGGCACGTCAGCGACGGGGACTATGCGCGTAAAGAAGGATAATGGAAAAGCACACTTACGCTTACAATGATTTCACTATCACTCAAAATGCGGCTTCACTCGAGCAGCCGGTTCTACCAAATAGAAAATTTAAAGATAAAATATTATAAGAAACATTTTTCGTGAAGGAATGAGAGTGTGAATATAAGTCATTACTGTCAGTGTACAGCACATTGAAATGAATTTTAAGTGATCAGTGAAAGTATTGCATATGTAAGTGTGGTCTTCCACTATTCTCTTTTAGACGTATATTCCCCGTCGCTGACGCGCCTGCTCCCTACGGACGCATCCCGTCGCTGCCACTCGGACCCTGTTGCTGTGCTCCTACCCTGACTCGCTGCTTTTTAGTGGGGAGCGGATATAAATTGGTTCGTGTTTAATTCACTGAAATTGTTACGCTTTACGTCCACGCTGTATTTGTACTGAGGCCTGAAGTCAATCTGCAAGCACTAATGGAGCTTCTGATTTAGTTCATGCTCTGCTAAAAGAAATGCACTGTTCTAACCTGATATGAAACTGTAAGAAATATGTCAAAATTTGGTAGAACCGTCTGCTCGAATAATGCCCAAAATTCATTTCAATTTGCTGTGTACTGACATTAATTACTTACATTCACACTTTTATTCCTTCACATAAATATGTTTCACATCGTATGTTACCTATGAATTTTCTGTTAGGTAGAACCGACTGCTCGAGTGAACCTCTTTGGGAAATGACCCTCGGCAATTGTTGCAATGCCAATCGTGTATGACTTCAAAGTTAGAAGCAACGAGCCCTATGGAAGTTCTAACCCCTTCGCTCACTCAGTTATGTTTTGTTTAACCTTTTGTAGCACTACTGTCTTAAATCTAGTGAAAAAATCCACAAAATCGATGAATATTTGGTAGACCCGTTTGCTAAAGTAGTGCCCCCAATGTATATGTGCATAATCAGTGGGAGGATATTACCCCAGTTGAGAGCACTCTCAAACTGCAACCATCGCCCTGCTGCACCTACACACCCTCACAAGACACTTGGCTACCGTAACTGTGCTACAGAATTCGGTGCGGAAATCATAATAATGTAACGGATTTTTGACTGTTCGAATATTTTGTTCATTAATTGAGTAGACAGCTCCCTCGCATTTTAGATTACAGTACTTACTCCAGTGCCAGCATGTGATGATGGATACTTATCAATGTTGCCACTGAAGTTCAAAAAAATATATTCCAGCTCAATTAAGTATCCTCTACATGACTATATTATTATGATTTCCACTGCTAATCGTAAAACGATTCAAAGGAAACCAAATGTCTTATTAAGGGACCGTTGTTGGGGGCTGGTGGTGGTTCCAGTCAGATGTGTTTAAGAGAGCTCTTGACAAAGGGAATATCCTCCTAATGTTTATGCGCACATTAACAACGGAAGTCTCTTTGGGTCAAAAACCTGCTTTCAGGTGGAACACCAATTCCTCATCATTAAAAAGAAATGAAATTAAATATTTAGTTTCACGCCCCAGGAAAGGCACCGAGCCTAAGGAAGATGGTGATAATGAAATGTGAAAAATGGTGGTATGAAGAAAGTGGGCGGAAACGGGAGAGTGTCGAGAAAACTCAGGCACATGGTGTTTGTCCACCACAAAGCCCACTTGGCACGAGCTGGGATCGAACCAGGGAGCCCACGCACTAGAAGTGAACGCTCTACCACTGAGGCACTGCAGCCCCATTAGTAAAAAAAAAAAACAAAACAAAAAAACATACCTCATTACTTCGGGGCTTACATATCTGCTGCCACCAAAAGGAAGGTGTGTACACAACAGGGGCGGATCCAGAGCAGGCTGGATCCGCCCCTGTTGTGTACACACCTTCCTTTTTGGTGGCAGCAGATATGTAAGCCCCAGAAGTAATGAGGCTATGTTTTTACTTGTTTATGTTTTTTTTTTTTTTTACACGTTGCAGAATTTAAATGAAGCAATACATAGCAAGCAATTACTTGCCTTGGTGTTTTTGGTCAGAAAATGTCCGCGTTCGAAAACGCAGGTAGTCATTTGTGTTCTTTGAGTTCAAGATGCGATATTTTACGCTCTCATTCCGTTCTCAAATCCGATCCCTACTTCTTATGGGGCCGCGGTGGCTCAGTGGTAGAGCGTTCACCTCTGGTGCTTGGGGTCCCGGGTTCGATCCCAGCCCCCGCCAAGTGAACTTTGTGGTGGATAAACACCGTGTTTGGGGGTTTTCTCGGGGTTCTCCCGTTTCCCACTTTCTTCATTCCACCACTTCATCCATTCCTCATCATCACGTCTCCTTTAGCCTAATCGGCATAAGCGTGGGACGTAAAACTCAAAGATTTTCCGATCCCTGCTGCTTGTTAACAACGGGCAGACAATAATCCATAAAATCTATCTGTCCACAAGTTTGTCAATATTTATTTTACGTATCTTTCCATTTAAGAAGTGGCCATTCCTGCACCGAGGTTGGGACGATTTCTGACTCTTCTTCACACCGTCCTTTACGCTGAAAATATCCAGAACAGAAAGCATGTGAAATTTATGGCTGATATTTTCCTGCCAACTCATTTTTCTTTCTATAAGCTCTTTTTTTTTAATGATACAAATTGTAAAAACCCACTTTACTGTTTACATGAAATTAAACTGCTTCATTTCATGTTAAATGTATTTAGTCGTTGTAATAAGCCTAGGTGTAAATACATGTTATTTCCCAAAATAAGCCTTGCATGTACTCCCACTTTCGAGAGCGTGTGGCCAATGCTCCTGCAAATGATGAATTGATCAACAGCAGACCACCTAGCACGGAATCTTTCTTAACTGAACTTGAAGCCGTTACCCTGACCCCTTTCTGCTCGTCGAGCTGCTCTAGAAATATCACTGTGGAGGATGATATACATACCAAAGTTGCGACAGGTGAGTTTTTGACATGTTATTTTATAATACCCAGTAAATGCCGAGTAAGAAGAAAAGAAAGAAAGTAGTAATATTTTATTAGTACTTAACTAAAATAAAATAATTGTTGAACAAGGCAATACTTTTATGTAAATGAAATATTCAATTTAACGTTCCACGATCAGGCACTGAGGCTAAGAGAGTCGGTGATGATGAGAAGTGAATTAAATGGTGGAATGAATAATGTGGGAAAAAATTGGAGAACTCCAAGAAAAGCCGCTTGAAGTGAGCTGGGATCGAACCATTGGCCCCAAGCACCAGAGGTGAACGCTCTATCACCGAGCCACAGCTGCGCCAATTTTATTTAAATATAACTGTTTCAGCAACTACCGTTGTCTTCTTCAAATACACTCTATTTATTTATTTATTTATTTATTATTTTAGATTTTTAAAGATTTCCTTGTTTATTAATTTTTATTCCTTCAGCAATTATTTTATTTGACTTGAGTATTTATATATAAGCAAAGCTTTAATATAGAATGTATCTCATGTTATAGTGTTCGCGCTTTTTTTTTTTTGAATGGGAAAAAGTACTCCTCTCGAAAATATTTTTCTCAACAGAGGGGTAAAATATAATTTTCACCAAAGAGAAGTTTTATTATTATTATTATTATTATTATTATTATTATTATTATTATTATTATTATTATTATTATTATTATTATTATTATTATTATTATTATTATTATTATTATTAATAATAATAATAATAATATAATAACTGCCTCAACTTCTAACCCTGCTCAGAACAAATAATGTGACGATTTTCACCCTACTGTTTGTGACAGAATTCTGGTTCTAGAAGTCTTATTTTTTAAAAATACTCCAGTAACAAGTGAGGGGGCGTTTGCTCACAATTTTTTATTTTTCGGAATACATAAGTTATGCGCCATTTTGTTTGTAATTTTCACTTTATTTTTTGTCATATTTTGAAATGCTAATACATGTTTCGTCTTGCATCATAAATTTAACTTACTAAATCGTATCCAATCAGGATGAAATTTCTTATGACAGCAGAATGATACCTTTACTTGTTAGTTCCACCTGCGTGCAGCTTGTCAGATTGCTGCATCCGATAGCGCAGTTCTGTCACGATATGTAAATGCGGAATTTTGACTTCATTTTGGGGGTTACATAGCAGTAGTGAAAGATAATACATGTAATTTCTATCGTTGTCTAGTTGTGTTTGATAAATGAGTAGCTATATTATTTCATTATTAGAAAGTTCTTTGTTTGATACCATAAAAACTATTCTTACTGCATGAGTCTGTATCAGTTATGATCCCAGTGCCCGCAAAGTGAACTTTGTGGTGGACAAACACAGTGTGCGTGGGTTTACTCGAGGTTCTCCCACTTTCTTCATTCCACCATTTCATTCTGTCTTCATCATCACCGTCTCCTTTAGCCTAACCGACATAACTGTAGGACGTAAAACTCAATTTTTTTTTTTGCATCAGTTGTAATATCGTATCAATATACTTGATCGTCACTTTTAGCTCACATCTTAAAGTTGGTCTTGGAGTGGCATTTTATATTGTGAGCACATACGTAATGTAGCCTTCTATGAGTGTTTCAGAATTATTTGTCATGTATCTGTATATACAAAGTCTTATATCCCCCAACTTGTTCGATCCTCCTGAACAATCAGAGTTAACAGCTGCAATAAAATCAAAAGTTAAGCTATTACAGAATAACTAAAATTAATGGTAGTTTAATTTCGCTGTATGGAAGGCCGTTAAAAGTGGGACTTCATGCAAGCGAGTGCAGTAACTAATCGTTTTATTGCGTATTAATTATAGTTACACATGACGTATTGTAATTATTTTTTAAAATTTTCTCCCCACCTGAAAAATTGCACTATGATTGTTCATGATTTTTTTTTCTGTTTCAGTGTTCCTATCTGTCTTCGTTGGGAGGAAAAGGGACCTTTCTCTGATGCTTGGTTTCCAAAGAGCTGGCGATGAAATATAACTCCCGCGAAAAAAAGAGCAAAGTTCACGTTGTGCAAACTAGCCTTAAAGACACTTATCATTCATGAGTAAAAATAAAGATCTTCAAATGAACAAATGCCACAAATCTTCAAAACGTTAGTAGAAAGATATTCACTTCCATCTGCCTTGTTGTTTGAGGATGAAAATGATTCGGCATGCTTGAAACATGTTGACCTGTTCCTCCTCGCTTTGTTTGGAAATCAATGTAAAGGCATCTCTTTCGAAAACTAAAAGATGGAAGAAACTGCTACTGGTATAATAGATAAAGAAGTGGGATACTTACCGCAGTCCCAATTTTTAACCTACTTAAGCACGTGAGGCTTTTTTGATATGATGCTGCATTTCTGTACTTTCAATAACTATGAAAGGTGTTTTCCTTCATACGAAATTTATAGGAAAATTTTATTCTTTTTATTTTATATTATTAAAAGATCTCTGTAAGTTTTAGATTATAACCAACAGATTTGCATTGTCTACATATTTCTTGTTTGTATTACAAATAATAAAGACAATCAGTGTTTCTTGTTGCATTACAAACCGTATGAATATTATTTTATACGACAAAACGTGCACATTGTACATATAACTAATAAATGTAGAATTCAAACTAATGGTTATGTGTTTTCGCTTTCATCCCTCAGAGATTAATTAATTTTAAAATGTACTTTCTTTTTCGATTTTTCACCTCCAAAATAAAGGTGTCTTAAATTGGAGTTATAAAAGTTTAGTCCTAAATTTTGCACTGTCAATAAAACCCATTGTTCTTGTGTATGTGAGTGTGTGTTGGATGTGGGTGGTTGTGTTTGTGTATATGTGTGCGCATACTAGCGTAATAATGGATAGCTATAAAATTTATGGAAGCACGTGTTGTACCGTAATTTCATTAAGAAGAAGGAACTAGTAAATGCACATGAATAAATTCCAGTGACGAAATGAGTGGATTATTCTTAGTACTAAGGGCCGCAGTGGCTCAGTGGTAGAGCGTTCACCTCTGGTGCGTGGGGTTCCGGGTTCGATCCCAGCCCCCGCCAAGTGAACTTTGTAGTGGACAAACACCGTGTGCGTTGGTTTTCTCGGGGTTCTCCCGTTTCCTCCCACTTTCTTCATTCCACCATTTCATTCATTTCTCATTATCACCGTCTCCTTTAGCCTAACCGGTATAAGCGTGGGACGTAAAACTCAAAGATTTCATTTCATTTTCTTAGATCTGTAAGTACAATGTTCCTTTATTTTTCCATTTCATTCTTTGTTTTTACCATGTTTATTCGTCTTTTCTCATTCTTAAAAGTGTTGTAGGGCTTTTTTTTTCCGCCAAGGGTGAGTGTTACATTCGAGGGCTTTTTTTATGTTTTTCAAGTCGATCCAATGCGTCTCGGTTTTCTTTTTAATGTATGGCTTTAAATTTATCCTTTCGTGGAGCAAGCGCTGCCGTTTCTTTCCTGTAGCACTACGTATATAATTATTCCTTGACAGCTATTGTATATTCGCTTCTTAATGTGTAGGTAAATATACCACACATTAAGAGGCGAATATATATACTCTTCAATAGGTTACTATCCAAATACTAAAAAAAATATAAATCAACAACACTAGAGGCGGTCAATTGGATATGGAAATCCCCAATCCATAGATAATACGAACCTTCGGAGAAGCGAAATTTCCAAATTCTTGGTACAGACCAATCAAATAGACCACAATACTTTGACGTTCCCCAATGTGTGCTTCCGAGAGAGGGTGGTGATGTATTTCGTTGTGGCAAGATCTAGGGTTCTTAGGGTCTATCCTGATCAGTTATTTATTACAATAACCCAGTGGTCTTACTTATCTGGTATAGGAGCTTGTAAATTATTATGCAAATTACAACACAATGGTGAAAAATCAATAAGCAGCCACAAGGATAAATTTATTTTCATTATTGCTTTTACTTATAATAATCGTTGTCCAGTTGTTATTCGTAGACTTTTTTTTTTTTTACCCAAGAAAAGTGTTGCGGCCAGAGATCAGTTCAGAACTGTCAAGAAAAAAAACGCAGTTAAGAAAAAAGTATGATTTTTTCTTTATCATTTTTTAAAATAAATGTGTTGTAAGCTGTGTGTTTTAGAGTAGATATTATTATTATTATTATTATTATTATTATTATTATTATTATTATTATTATTATTATTATTATTATTATTATTATTATTATTATTATTATTCAGTTCCATATGTCCAAATAACCATAAATTGATGTGTATCCAGTGTTGACATTAGGAATCTCTATGTATAGTAGAATCTCGATTATTCGACACAGTTTCAGGGTTATTTGTTTCAACCACTATTCAACCGATCTATTTCAAAATTTACGGGGCCAAAACTAGGTAACCCTAGTAGCCTAACCCCTAATTTTGTTGCAAAACGGTTGAATAGGGGCTGATAAATAGCCTCAAAAGTGTGGCGAATAATCGAGGTAGTACATTGATTGAAATTCCTAATATCAAAACTGCGGATTCACATCAATTTCTAATGGTTTTGACATTTGAAACTGAACAATCCTGTCAGACTTCCATGACATTTGAGGTAGCGAGAAGCAAAGGGGTGTAAGTGACATTTTCAATAGAGTATGTATGTCTCTAAAATGGATTCTGCATTGCAAAATATACAAACTGCATAATGAAGTTCGGCGTAGAGCATTCATGGGTAGACTTTCTATTGGACTGCGACAAGCTTCACCATCCAGTTTGTATATTTAGCTGTGCAGAATCCATTTTTGAGACATCCATACTTTATTACAAATATCACTTACACCCCTTTGCTTCTCGCCGCCTCATTTCGAGAATGCCCCCCCCCAATTCACATGAAGGGTGTGAAAAAGACGTGATTTACACGTGGAAATCACGTAAAAAAGACGTGATTTACACGTCATTTCTATGACGTGTAAAAGACGTCATAAAAATCACGTCACATTCTATGACGTGTAAAAGACGTCTTAAAAATCACGTCATATTCCCGGACATTTCCACGTGGGAAAAGACGTGTAAATCACGTCATGTTCGGTGTATTTTACGGTGTTTTACACCAAAAAAACCACGTCTTTTCGACGTCGGTGTGCCACTTGGGATGTTGCTAAATGGACAAGAAAATTTTATTTTCATTTTATTGCTTTTATTTACTGCTCTTTTGACATAAAGTTCGCTACATACATGTCTTTGCCAACTATACACACACTAACATTATAAGAAATACCGGGCTAATTCGTTATCAAATTGTATTCCTAGAAAAACATATTTATAGACATGCGACAATAATTTTGGACATGAGTGTACATACCACAACAAGAATTATAACTCTATCTGTCTTTATAGCTAATCGTGGGGCTCCGAAGTTGACCAATTTCCATTTTTTCTAAAATTCATAAATTGTACTTCATTTTTGATGGTCCATTACTTGGCGGGAATTTTTTTTTCGAGAAAACAAAACAAAAAAATACGAGTCCCTTAAAAACATGTCTATTTGCTATAAAAACGTTTCAGCAATATCTGAGATAGTTACGGTACACGCTCTACCTGAACTGAAATGGAAGGCACCTTTTTCTTATTAGAAATGCCTATTAGACCGGATAGTGGAGACTATTGTATTAATAGAAAGTTGAGACACTATACTATTAATAAATTTTCATAAAACTAGACACTAACTATACATATAAATAGGAAGAATGGGCCAAATAAAATTTACTTTAGGCAGCCTGTTACACCTCAAAATAAATGAACTTCTGTTCTTTATAGTATTTCTAATGTAAAGAAACGATATTGGTCGATTTGGCGCTTTATTGATGCACTTCGGACAAAAAAAAAGGGGACTTAGTGTACGAACAATGCTTCGAGAAAACGATCCGCCCAAGAAAAGAACAAAAATTCCAGGTGGGAGCTCGTGTGGTTCGGATTTCAGGTTAACCAGTAGGTCCACGTCTCATATAGCCTCGCTGCTGAACGGGACATTAATCTCAAAATCAATTCAACTCAAAAGAAGAAAATATATTCAGGCAGATGAAAGAATTCGCCACACAGAATTTTGAAACTTTTGAAACTGTAGAATAATGATGGATTTGGCCCATAATTCCGTCATAAAATCATAATGTCAGTAGTATGGGCCCCGCTTGGCCGAAGTTTCAACTTTGACCCCGACATTTGTGACGTCAAAGGTCAATGCCCTTGGCCCGGGGTCAATGACCTAGGGGTACTTAGGACCACTCCCTCTAGATTTAGGCAGGAATATGCTGGCCCACCACAATTTTGGCAGGGGTATTTAGGACCACCCTCCCTTCAATTTTGGAAATTGCCAAATCTAAAAATTTGCTATGGTAGGCTAGGACCATAGTATGTACCTCTATTAGTATTGGGGGTCTATGTCGTTCCCTTTTATGGGTAAAAAATTGCCAAAAGTCAAATTTCGGGTTTTTTGACCTAATTTATCGCCTTTGATGAGGTGTTATTACCCTATATAGTTATATAGGCGTATACGGGGGTCCATTACCTTTCATAAGACATCGGTATATTGATGCATCCTCTGAAAATGTTTGGAGGGGTACTTGGCCCACCCCTTAAGTTTTGGAAATTCCCCTATTTAAACATTTGGTATCATAATATAGGACCCTAATATATATCACTATAAATTTGGGTGGTCCATCTCGTTCCCTTTTAGGAGTACAAAATTGCCAAAATATAAACGTAAGCAATACGTAATACCACGTGTTTGGTTTTGACCTAAGTTATCCCCTTTGGTGAGGTCCTATTACCTTATATGTTTATATGGTCATGTATAGGGGTCAATTATCTTACATAAGACATAGGTATAGAATTCAGTTTTAAGTTTTGTTTAACATTTAAAAATCTTGGTTTCGTTCAACATTTTTTACTCACTGATAAATATGATCGTTTATTTGTTAATCGAGTAGTTAAAAACCGGATGTTTGACGGTTAGCCGTGAAACGTGAAGTTATTTTAGTTGAAATTTTTGGTTGGAAATTTTTTTGTTTGAAATTTTTTCGTTTGAAAATTTTTGTTTGTAAAAAATTTTTGTTTCAAAATTTTTGATTGAAAATTTTTAGTTTCATAATTTTGATTGAAATTTTTCGTTTTAAATTTTTGTTTTAATTTTTTTTCGTTTCAAACTGAAATTTTTTTCTTTGAAATTTTAGTTTGGTAAATTTTGGTTTGAAATTTTTTCGTTTCAAAATTTTTGTTTGAAATTCTTTTGAAATTTTTTTGTTTGAATTTTTACTGTTACATTTTTCAATCAATTTAAGGAAAATGAATCACATTTTAGATGTGTTAATTTGAATGTCGTAATAAACTAATGAGTCAACAGTATGTTGTCATGATCAGAATCGCGATACTATATGTCGTAATTATTGATGTGTAAGGAGAAAACGTAAATAATGTCACAACCAATCAGATTGTTTCTTACATCACGTTTCGGCTCATGATACATGATGAAAGCTTTGTTTTCATTGGTTCTCCGTGATGTCATTTATTCATTTCCTTGTTTTTGATTGGCTGTTAGTGATGTCACTTTATAGTTGAACACGTTTCTGACCTAAATATAATTCTATTTTTCATTTTTCAAGTCCTACTTCCACGAAGATCGTGAATGAAGGAAGGTGTACCTCTTGTGTCAGCGTGACTTTACTCCGTTCACTGGATTTGAGGTAAGTTATTAAGACTTTATCAACCGCGTTACTTAATATCCGTGCAATGTTTCTTAAAACGTATTACGCATGAGGATAACATTGTTGTTACTGTTTTATTTTAGCGTGAAATATTTAGTCTATGAGAGAGCAAATGGAAGAATTAGTGGGAGTACCCTCACTTACTTGACCGAAGATCGAATTACGAATCCCACAGATTAGAAGTAACCACGAGAAAATGATATCATTTGTTGATTTTGGTCTAGCATCCCTTGAGCAGTGAGGCTAGGAATACAGCTTAATGTTGAATCTGAGCGCATACTGGGTATTGAACCCGGGCCAGAGGTGCGTAACGCTAACCACTTAGCTATGAGGAAGCTCAGTTTCTGAAAGTTGCCATTAACGTATTAAATATACAAAATTTTAGTTTTTCAAAAAACTACGCACGAATTTGTTCCCCTACAACGTGCCTTTTAATAGTGAGACGTGGACCTTCAGTTTAATGTGGGATCTGATCTCCCGCCGACAATCGAATTCGAGTATTCCTTGCCTTAGCTTGAAAAAGCAGCCGCATGAGATTTTGTTTTCGTTTCATGTTCGTCATACGTTTCAAAGTTCAGTGTGAGGGGGAAAATGCTTACTACAATGATTCTCTTAGCACAGTTAGAAAAACAATTTCATTCATTCTTTTTATCACTACAGAAACTTAGGTCAGTTACATGTTGATGTTGGTCCCAGGTTTGATTTCCAGTATGACTACAATAATTTTTTAACAGGAGAACTATTTGAGATATGATAATTCTTTTAGGATTGATCGTGTAGTAATTTTGATACCGTTAAGCGATCTCTGAATTCAACTTTAATTTGTTCTTTTTTCTTTCTGGTTTTAGGTATTTGTTTCTTTGCCTATTATTTTGTTTTACCTTACTTTTTCCTATTTGAATATGGCTACTTCTGGCTTTACTGTCTTGCGAGAAATCCAGACATTATCGGCGTTTTAATCTTGAAGGACGAATTCTTGAAATTCAAATCAATGCTGCGACCAGTGACACCGATATTGTTGAGTGTGTTCCGACCTCCTTTCAAAAGACGTTGGATTATGTATTGGAAAATATCGACGAATCATCGATGGTTGGATTATCGATTTTATCTCACGATGAAAAGAACAAGCCGTTTTATTTATCTTTTCGGCGTGCAAGTAATTTGACACTGGAAACTTTATGGACTTCCTTTGATCGCATCCTTCAATGTAACGATAGTTTTCTCATGAACGAACCGTTCATTGTACATTTTCATCATGTGGATGTACCCCGTGGATTTGGAATGGTGCGTCGAGGTCTTTTATCAAGCGACGAGTTACTAAAACGCAAGAATGGCATTTTACGAGTAAAAAAACACCGACAAGAAATGTTTGGCTTATGCAATTGTGATTGCTATTGGCCTAAAGAAATATAAGGATACGAACAAGAAACTGTATAGACAACATCAGAACGTGAGGAAGTGTGTTGTTCTCCCTGACGTACATGAACTTTTGTCCAGATCATCAGTGTATTTAGATCATGGGGGATCCGTGGAAGAATTGCGACAATTGCAACGCTACTTGACCGATTATAAACTTACCGTATACACCAGCTTTTCCGGAGAGGATATTCTGTATGAAGGGCCTGGTGGCGAAGACAAAATTCCAATCAATTTAATGTGCCTCAATTCTCATTATGACATCATCACGTCATTAATGTCCGTTTTTTCTACTGTGTATTATTGTGTTGCATGCCACAAAAATATAATAACAGGGATAGACACGTCAAGAACTGTTCGGCCATGTGTGAAAAATGTTTGCAGAAACCGCCATGCAGCAAGTACAATACGGAGAGGCAGTGCCTAGAATGCAATCGTGAATTTTATGGTGAAACATGCTATACAAATCAATGACTGTACCATATCATAAGGGCCAGCCAGTATGCAAGATGGTAAAACAGTGTTCCAAATGTCTACGCATTAATTCTTTTATCCGTACAGGGGAAAGAGAACATCATTGTACAGATTATTTTTGTAATGTGTGTCATAAACACGTTACGTCTAACCACCAATGCTACATGAGGCCTGATACAACTCAATCAAAACCTGGAGTTCCATCAGTGTTACATGCCAAGAAGGCTATGATTGTATTCTATAATATCGAAGCCACACAGGGTACTTTCTTTGATGAAGACACGTTCATTCATAAGCCCAATTTACTGGTGGCCCAACAAGTATGTTACAAATGTGTCCAAGATGAAGATATACATCATTCGTGTGTAGTTAGTGGACAGCGGGAACATATTTTTCAACATGATCCGATGAATGCCTTTCTTGTGTATCTACATCAACTACGATCCAACAACAAACTTATTGTATCTTTGGCACATAACTCTAAGGGATATGATGGTAATTTTATTCTCTAATCTTTAGTGGAAGAACATGAATTGAAAGCTACTTTGATCTTGAACGGAGCAAAATTTTTAAGCATGAAAGTCAATCACTTATCGTTTATTGACTCCTTAAATTTCATGCCAATGGCTTTAAGTAAATTATCCAAGGCATTTCATTTACCAGCGACCAAAGGATATTTTAAACACTTTTTTAATACTGCTGCAAATCAAGCGTATGTGGGAAAATTACCGGACATCCATTATTACGGTGCATATGAAATGAAAGTGGATGAACGAGAGAAATTCATAACATGGTACAACGAACACCAGAACGATACGTTTATTTTCCAAGAAGAATTGGTGAACTATAGTGTCCAGGACGTTAGTGTACTTCGAATGGCTTGTATATCTTTCATGACCACTTTTGAACAAGAAACTCAAGTTAATTCTTTCCTGGAGGCTATCACTTTGGCGAGTGCGGCAATTTAGTATTTCGACGAAATTTCTTAAAACCCAATACTATTGGCATTCTTCCTGCACGAGGATACCGTCACAGAAATAATCAGTAACGGATTGCTTTCCAGTGGCTTCCCTACATGGAAGAAAAAGAGGGACATTCAATTATACATGCAGCAAGAGGAAAAGATGTTTATGTTGCTGGTTTTCATCTGGAAGGTTACTACAAACATCCCGACACTGAAGAGGAACACGTGTATGAATTTCAAGTCTGTAGGGTCCATGCCTGTCCTCTCTGTGTCCCTACAGGCCGTGATCAGCCCATTTATGAGAACTCCGAAGAAACTATCAATCACCGCTACGAGAGAACACAGCGTAAAATGAAATTATTACGATCCATGGGATATAAAGTACATAAAGTGGGAATGTGAATTTCGTCAAGTGTTAAAATCCAATCCAGCATTGGCCTTTTCTTTAAGCACACATCCTTATACTAATAAGACACCGTTAATTTCAAGAGACAGCTTCTATGGTGGGCGTGTTAATGCCGTTAAACTGTATTACGTCGCAAATGAAAATGAAGGCGAAGAAATTCAATATTTGGATATTGTTTCACTGTATCCATATGTGAATGAATGTGGACGGTATTCAATAGGACACCCACGAATTTACCTACAGGGAGATCCAAATATGCCCGCCATTCAAGATGTCAACGGTTTAGTCAAGTTAAAGATTTTGCCTAGCAGAAATGTCTTTCACGCAGTACTCCCATTACGCTCAAATAAGAAGTTGTTGTTTCCACTTTGTGCTGCCTGTGCCACAGCATTAAATCAAGATTCTGAATGTACACATTCCGACAGTGAACGAAGTCTAACAGGAACGTGGGTGTCCTATGAAATTCAAAAAGCCATTGAACTTGGGTATCAAGTAATTGAAATTTACGAAATTTGGGATTACGACATCACCGTATATGATCCAGAAACCAAGACTGGCAAATTATTCAGCGAATATATTAACACATTTTTGAAAACCAAGCTGGAAGCTTCTCGATGGCCGGCCAATTACGTCACCGAAGAAGAAAAGCAGCAGTATATTCAAATGGTACAACGTGAAGGCATAACTTTAGATGCAGCAAATATAATGACAAATTCAGCACGTCGTAGTATTGCAAAACTCTGTTTGAATACCTTCTGGCTACAACTCGATATAAGAGACAATTTCAACCAAGCGACCATCATTAACAACCCCATAGAACTGTGTCAAAAATTAACTGCTCCAGATATACAAGTCAACCAAATTTTACCTGTTAATAATTCGTTGTTATACCTTTATTGGCATATGAAGATGATGTTCCAATACAAAATCGCAATGCTAATGTTGTCCTTGGAGCATTTACAATGTGTCAAGATTGTCTGGAACTCTACAAATATTTAGAATTGCTGCAAGAAAGAGTACTATATTTCGATACAGATTCCGTGATATTCACGCAGCGACCATCAGAGCCCACTATAGAACCAGAAGTATTTCTTGGTTCAATGTCAAATGAACTGGAATCAATTGGACCAAAAGCATACATTAAAAAATTCGTGTCTGGTGTCCCAAAACAGTACGCTTTAAAAATATACGACGCCGACGCGAAATAAACCTGTTATGTATGCAAAATTCGTTGATTCACACTCAATTATACAGCAAGCCAAAAGCTAAATTTCAATAGTCTGGAGCAAATGATCGTTAATCAATCCAGTGAAAAAAATCTCCATTAGCATGCCACACAAAATTTACAGAACCCACGATCATAATCTTGTCACAAAACCTGAAGAAAAGAAGTACAGTTTCAACTATAAAAAACGCCGATTAGTACCAGATACATACGAAACATTACCTTATGGATATAAAAAAGTCAAAACAGAATAACAGTCATATTTTTCCCTAATCCCACCAACATCACCTCCCAAAGACGGACAAAGTGACAACCGCAACACGAGACATGCTTCAACGATGCACGAGTTCCTTTGGTGCCACAGCGGAAAAAAATTCAAGTCACATCACCTTACAGAAACCAGTGGATAAAAAAAGGAATTCAGGTACGTCACATTTGCTTTTCTTTTCTCACCTCACTCTCTCTTGATCAGTTAGTTTATGTTCTTGTTAGATGTTAATAATCTGTTTTTCTTCTTTTACAGGAAACAAATAAATATTACCACGTATATTCACATGTTTTATTTTCTCTTTACAGAATTTGTAATCACAGACACATCTTTCTTTGAAGAAAAATAAATGCACACAGACATGGAGAAAAAAGAAATTCTGTATTTTATTTCATATGGTAAAAATACATGTAAAAAAGTAATTCTGCATTTTATTTGACATCCTAAAATCAAATTCTTTTCTGTACTGCGATTTCAATTTTCTTTTTCTGAATCAGTTTACCGGAAAAATAAAGTTTCTGAAAATAATATTTTGCGGGGAAAAAATCAAACTAAATTTTTGTTTCAGAACTTTTTCGTGTACGAAACAGAATTATCTTTAAAAAAGTCAAAACTAAATTTTTGTTAGAAAATTTTTTTGTTGTACGAAACAAAATTCTCTTTCAGAAAAGTTTTTGTGTACGAAACAAAATTGTTTTCAGAAAAAAATATTGTGTACAAAACAAAATTGTTTCAGAAAATTTTTGTGGCCGAAACCAAACTGTTTCAGAAAAATTTTTGTGTACAAAGTTTGGTTTCAGAAAGTTTGTGTACGAAACAAAAATCAGTTTTCGTCACGAAACTGCTCCGACTAAATGAATCGATTCATTCTGATAGTGTTGGCAACACTGAAAAATCCCGCAACCATTGTTACTGATTCATTGTTGTTACAGCGGACACAACTAGACTCGAACCAACAATCCTATAGGTCTGATTCATCTCTAAATACAGTAAAATTAAACAATAAGGTTATGTTTATACGTTTCAATGCCAACGCTTAGCAGTGAGTCAGCAAGGTCTTACGATAGGGAATGGACACCTGTATTCGCCCATATAACTATATAAGGTAATAGGACCTCATCAAAGGGGATAAATTGGGTCAAAAACCAAACACGTGGTTGTACTAAAATTTGGCAATTTTGTACCTCTAAAAGGGAACAAGGTGGACCACCCAAATTTATCGTGATACATACTAGGGTTCTATACTATAATACCAAATGTTTAAATTGGTCAATTTCTGAAAGTAAAGGGATGGGCCAAGGTACCCCTTCCAAAATTTTCAAGGGATGCATCAATATATCAATGTCTTATGAAAGGTAATGGACCCCTGTATACGCCTATATAACTATATAGGGTAATAACACCTCCTCAAAGGCGATAAATTAGGTCAAAAAACCCCGAAATTTGACTTTCTCGCAATTTTTTTACCCATAAAAGGGAACGACATAGACGCCTAATACTAATAGAGGTACATACTATGGTCCTAGGCTACCATACCAAATTTTTAGATTTGGCAATTTCCAAAATTTAAAAGGGGGTGGTCCCAGGTACCCCTGCCAAAATTTAGGGGGTGGGCCAAGGTACCCCTGCTAGAATCTAGAGGGGGTGGTCCTAAGTACTCCTAGGTCATTGACCCAGGCCAAGGTCATTGACCTTTGAGCTATGACGTCATAAATATTGGGGTCAAAGTGCAAAGTGAGACAGGGTGACCCCCTTACTACTATGTCATGGTAATTGTAATAAATTATTTAATATGTATATTAGATTTCACTGTTTACTTCTTGTTTCACTGTAGTTTCCTGTCCAATTATCTCTGTTGCAAATACATAGTAATAAGCAGTAATGCAATATTATGAATTGCTATGAAGTTATGAATATCCTTTATGTTAGACGTATTATAAAGGTAACTTCACGGAGGTTTCCTTTGGGATGTTATATGATGCCTACAGCAAATTTTATTTTAGCCCAATATAGATTCATGTTGAAAAAAATTTCTGCAGGTCATTGTCTCCGATTTTCCTGAAATTAGGATATATCATTCTAGAAACAAAATAATTAGACCCATATATTTTCTTTCTGCATTATACAAAAATTTATTAGAACTAAATTAATCATTTGTTGCAACTGAGACCTTCAGTGACTGTTTACCCCAGGACATACTATAACATAACGAAAATCTAGAGTTTTGAAGATGGCATTTTGAAGATTTGGATCAAATTTCACCTTTCTGTTTTTGTGATACTAGTGCCTATTTTTAAGGATTTTAGTACGTAATCATCCGGTTTCTAGTTATGAAATACATTAAAACCCAATTAAGTTGATTAACCTATTTAGATGGGCCGCGGTGGCTCAGTGGTAGAGCATTCACCTATGGTGCTTGGGGTCCCGGGTTCAATCCCAGCCCCCGCCAAGTGATCTTTGTGGTGGACAAACACCGTGTGCGTGGGTTTTCTCGGGGTTCTCCCGTTTCCTCCCACTTTCTTCATTCCACCATTTCATTCATTTCTCATAATCACCGTCTCCTTTAGCCTAATCGGCATAACCGTGGGACGTAAAACTCAAAGATTTCATTTCATTTTTTTTAAACCTATTTAGATATACGGCTTTGCGTTCAAACGTCCTGCTCCGGTATCAGAGGGTGGTATAGGAGCAGAGGGCTGGTGTTATTTATCACTAGGCTTTAAGATATATATAAGTGCATATGAGTGAGCATAGTGAGAAGGACCACATATACTTCTACCTTATTAATTTATAGGTATCGTTAAGAAAATGTAAATATTAAGCTACCTTTAATCTGCACTTTTTAAAAAAGTTTATATTACTTTATGGCAGGCATATAAATGGAAGTTGGATTAGGGCGCCAAGGTCCAGCGAGCAAGCTGTGTGTCGGTTTTCTACATTATTTATTTACATTAACAAAAAATACAATAAATTAAATCTTTTTAAAGTTTTTACTTTTTAACTCTTTTAAAGCGAGCAAACCTTCTTTATCTTTCAAGTCGAAGCAGGAAATATGAACCACCGAAAGATTTCTGTGTATGAACTCTGTCAAACTTGTGACTCAGCTGAAGGTGCCATAACGTTGGTACTTTCCTTCCTTCACTCAGTAATACTCATGCGTCTAGAGCTTCCATTTTGATAATAAGATAATTTTACTTGATGGTAATATCATTATTTTATGTTTGGATCATAGCTTCAACTGTATATCTACACTACAACTTTATTCAGCATTCCAAATTTGAGTGACAGCTACTAAGATATTTAGTATATAACTTCGAAAAGTATTGGAAACAATGTTTTAGTGTTTTGGATAGCCTGTGGTAAGATAAAAAATACGCATAAATCGCTTCGTTTGACTTAACCTTGATTCTGAGATGTATTTCATTTTTAAATTTTGCCACACATGCTGCAAATTATAATTCTAGAACAATCGCTTTATTTTAGGAGTGCACTGTGGAGGCTATCAACCGAGAGGATTTAAAGGTACACCGCACATAGATACTACATAGACGGTACTAAATTTGACCTAAGTGAGAATGAATCGCAGGAAAAAGAAGAGTCTGTCTCATCTAGTACTTTGAACTGTCTTCCTATAAGTGATGAACTATCATCAGCCTGCATGCTATCATCATCATCCGATCATTAGTTTGAGGTTTGCTCACAGCTTCGACAAGAAACATTTGGCATAGAGACATTTAGTGTAGGAAGCCCAATATTCATAGGATCAACATAGCAGCAATTTAAAAATCTAGATTGAAGGTCTAATTCCTATTGACTGTGATTTTTTTATTGGCATAGTTCATCTCTTGTGATGTATATGGTACCCATTTAAGCTAATTTGCATGCATATTGTGCTCAGTGTTAATTTATGGCTGTTAAATCACACTTCAAATGCTAAAGTAATGTTAATATACCTACTTCGTATCGTTAAATATATTCTTAGAAGAAGGTAGCAGAGAACTTTCCAAGAAATAGTTTAACTTATATTTTGGGTGTGTGTTGAAGGAAGGGGAACGTAAGTAAACGCATGATTCTGCTGCTTGGTTTTCGGTGATTTGTCTGCCACCTTCTGAACTACAATGCTAGGATGTGGGGACAAGACTGAAAATGGATGTTAGCTGCAACTCTATTCGAACTATTCTTACAAAGTAAGTGCTTTTTTAAAATGTTATATAACACTGGTTAAAATTGATACAAGGTGTATATATATTTCAAACTATTTTAATGTACGGTATGCAATGACTAGACTTAAATTATTATAGACTATTTGTTTATGTATTCACATTAAATATATTGTGTTCCGCAAATTTATACTTGATGTAAAATTAAGTAATTATTACTGTAATTATTCTCAATAAATATACAGGATGTTATTTTATGTATTGTCTTTTAAACCTTCGTTCCTTGATTTTGGCTTTCGATTTGTTACGCAATCTAAGTAATGTGGGATGGTGGAATTTAGATAATTTTAAAAATAAACTGTTATTTTTCTCTATTATATACGATAACTCAAGGGAATAATCGATTGTATATCACATTAAATATTTACATGATATAAAATCAGTTATTTTCTCCATTTATCGTATATGAATCTAACCACTGGTGAACCCACCACAAGGAAGACATGAACCACTCACATATTGACTCCCTTGTGCTCTGTCATTTATTTTACGCACTACAATAGCTATTTTAGTGTTGTGTAAAACATGCAACGAAGAGGACGATGAAGAAACCCCACCTGTGAACATCTGAGTGGTCCACGTCGTCCTTGTGTTGAGAGTCATGGTGCAATAAAATGGTTTCGTGGTGGTACGATCACGTTTTATAATGATTCTTTATATAAAAAAACTCATTATATACACGAGTTTCTAAGTTTCGTATATTTTAATACGTCTGTAAGAAATTGTACTAATGTATTTTTTAGGAGTTCCATTATAAATACTTTTCTCAAAATGCATGTGATTTGTTCCGATTGTTATTGTTCCTCCATATCTTACAATGAATATTGTCATAGATATAAAATGTGGTGTGTCCAAGATGATTTAGAATTTCTCCACTTACACTGTACAGTGTTCCCTGTCTTGTCGCCTTGTAATATTAAGGGATCCCGGGCACATTTCAAAATATTTAGAGAATATTTTCTGT
This sequence comes from Thermobia domestica, assembly GCF_964235325.1. Taxonomy (NCBI): domain Eukaryota; kingdom Metazoa; phylum Arthropoda; class Insecta; order Zygentoma; family Lepismatidae; genus Thermobia; species Thermobia domestica. The sequence goes on along the minus strand of NC_137469.1, from coordinate 183,736,534 downwards.
ACATGACAGAAAATATTCGGATAATATAAGGTAGACACCAAAAATATTTTCAAATTAGTTTTCTTGGTGTTTTGTAGCAGTAGAAACATTTAAGAAAATATTAAACTAGTTTCAGATATGAATTTGTGCTAAGAAAGAAAATATTTACGATTCATTTTTCAAATAGCAATTTATGTTTTTGATTTATTATTGTATGTAATTTCAGAAAGTACTTAAAATATTTTTCTAACATTTTCTGGTTTTTGCAGAGAAATATTTTAAATTCTGAATATTTTTCGTCATTACCACGATAACACCTACACTTTGAAATACATTTCCTTTTTCAACCTGTAAGTTAAAATACTAGAATTTATTTCCACAAATTTATGTGATGCTAGAAGTTTCCATGTATACTAAACCAGTTCTAACATACACAAACTTCAACCACCCCATGAATTTGTATAAATGAAATCTAGATATTTTAAGTCACAAGAGTTGGAAAACTGTTCAGTATGCATTTTCTTCAGTTTTGAAGAGTATTTCAAACTGTAGGTATTATTGTGGTAATGACGAAAAATATCCAGAAAGAATTTAAAATATATCTCTGTGAAAACCAGAAAATGTTAGAAAAGTATTTTAAGTACGTTCTGAAACTACATACAATAACAAATCAAAGACATATCAATTGCTATTTGAAAAATGATTCGTAAATATTTTCATCCTTATTACAAACATATTTGAAACTAGTTAAATATTTTCTGAACATTTTCTACTGTTACAATACACAAAGAAACTAATTTGAAAATGTTTTTGATATATCTATCTTATATTCTCTGAATATTTTCTGTCATGCACAGAAAATATTCTCTTAATATTTTGTCATATACAGAAAATATTCTCTAAATATTTTCTGTGATATACAGGAAATATTCACTAAATATTTTTTCATGTATAGAAAATATCTTTTATGTATGGAAACATTTTAAAATTATTATTTTATAGATCATTAATCTTTGTTAAAAATGAATTAGAAATCTTCAGAAAACATTTCAAGTAATATAGGAAATACACTTGAAAAATATTTAGAAAACATTTTTCTTCATTCTTGACAAATTATTTTCTGTGTTATTAGTAAACAATTTTAAAATATTCCATGCGAAACATTTTAAAAACCATTCCGTTAATATTGTATAAAATGTTTAAAATACATTTTCAGTAATGTTTGGAAATCGTACAGAAAACATTGGTTTTGGAAAACTTTTCTAACGGCGTATAAAATATTTCTACAACGTTTTCGATTGTATTGCGAGAATATTTTCAGTATTAATTGGAAAATGTTTTCAACAACGTATAGAATTTATTTCCTTAAAGGGAGTAGGACACATTTTCTGAAGGAAATTGATGACACGTTTTAAAAACGCTTTGAAGATATTTAATTGCTGTGTGGGTTGTATGTTAGCTACAATCCCGGCATGAATAAGATGAACCAGGGAAGAAACTCACTTAGGATGGCTAGCTTGGAAAAGCTGTTACAGTTTTTGGACCGAGTGACCACATCGGATCTACTATCGAATATTCTGGAACGTTTCTAACTGAAAAGTGATTTAGCACTTTACTACTTACTTCTCGATTTCACATTATGTGTTTGAAGTTTTATCCAAAAAAAGAAGTAAATATTCACAGCCCTTTCCAATTGCAAATAACTGATATGAACGGAACTTACGTGTTACATTGTTATGATGATGCCCAATTACTCTTACGTACGAGCCAATACTTTCACTCGCACAGGTACTTTCGTAAGCATAGTATTTGCTGCAAGTGATGTCTTTCTGGGTTCAACTGCAGCATGATTTGCATGTGAATTAAATTTACCTGCAGCAACTACTGGCGTAATATACAATACAGATTGTGGGATAACCAACATAGGTGATTCTGCCGGTGATTTTCAGTTACTGGTGTAACGTTGACTTCATTTGGTGATTCATTATCTGCAGCAAACATGAATAAACTATTTTATACTATAACTGAAAAAAGTAGCTAAAGCATGGAATACTTGATTACATTTTTGAATTACATTTACATATAATGACTAACTTGGAAAAGAGAGAGGTAATTTTAATAGAAAATGATTTTGATAATTTTAAATAGCAAATATATAGATAATGAAAAGCAAATTCTGAAGAAAACCAATACTCTAATCACACAGAAGTATGATATACTTTTTTTGCTACGAGTAATAAAGTAGAATGATCTTTGTACCAAACTAAACCATCTGTGACAATTACAAAGTATACGTATTTAATACAGGCTATAGCGCTGATCATAAATTTCTCATCTTCTTCGATATAAACACCAATTGCTAAATTCGAACTTCTATCTACACTTTAAATACTTCACAAAATAGTGACTTCCAAGAAGTAGACCTGAAGACACTCTTGCTAATTATGTCCATGGATAGCGGGGTTGGCAAAAACCATGGTTTTTATTGAAAAATCCAAAAATCCGTTTTTTTGGTTTAAACTCGTTTTTTGGGGTTTAAATAATTTGGTCCATGGATTTATATCACATATGGATAGAAATAAGCTTGTTTCGCCGTGGTATTATTTTGCAACAACCTGGTTACGCTGGAAGGGGTCACATAACATTAAAGCGGAATGCAAACCGCTTCTGGGCTTACATCCGAGAGAAATTTTCCTCCATTTACTCGAAAGCGGGACTAATTGGCCACAAATGCGATACGTCTGCCGACTCGCTCACAAAGGACTCCTGATAAAAATACGTTGCACTAGTATAATACATACTTGTTAATATAATAGTCAAGATTCATTTCAAAAGGACAAAAAATAGTTGCACAAGTGAAACCATTATACAGAATGGACAATTTCAAAATACTGTAGAGTACAGATAATGTAATTAGGTTCAAGTTAGTTCACTACGACTTTTATTAGTCCCAGTTAAAGAAATACAAAACTTAATTTGCATATGAATAAGAAAAGTGAATAAAGATACTAATTATTTGAGTCCATTTTGGCTTTGACCCATTTATACATAAATAGATACCAAAGATACTTCTAATTTCAATAAATGTCTCTCTGGGGTTGTATGAACCCCCAAAAAAATACGGCATGTCGATGTATTTTGTCAATAGTAAACATTATTAAAACAAAACAATATTTAGAATTTTCCTTTGATTGCAATTGCATAACAATAATAACAAACTATAAAAAATCACAATAGAAACATATATAAAGGTGATTTTGTAGTATAATATCTTTGAGTAATGAATGGGAAGTTTAGGTCTGAGTATAATACGAATAATATACGGGAGTGAAACGTGATAACCCACAAATGTGTGCTCATCAAGATTTTACGAACACTTTTACTTTTTTGGTTTAAACCTTTTTTTGAACCAACTGGTTTAAACCAGACAATCCTGATGGACAGTACGATAACAATGTTGAATATCTGTTGGTAACATTATTTTCTTGATTTAGTGGGAAGATATCCTTTCTTTCGCTACACATTTCTATTGAGTTTAGAAATTAAGATAATCTATTATCAAATTATATTTTGCATTCGTGAACCATACGTCCTACATATCAGGAAGAAGATACGATATAATACATCACGTATTATTCGAGAAAAAAATAATTGAAATTCCTTTTAAAAAAAGCAAGATCATGACTTGTTGACTTTAGACTATCTAAGTATCTGGGTACGTTATCAAGAGCCATATACGAAGGTGTACAGAAAAATGCATATTATAACTTTTATCGATTATTTTACAATTGTACTCGCGAGACATACTGACACACATACCTTACAGCCTTTGAATGCGTACTCGATTATCACTATCTATTAATCTCTTCACTATACATAATTTCCAGCTTAAAGATACTACTTTATGAAAAAAATCTAACTTCAAAATTCGTAGGAACACCCCCCTCAGGACCCGAGGCAAATCTTAAGAGGTAGGGAGTCTGTTCACACCCAGACTGTTTTACACCCGAAGAACTCGAGAAGACGAAGTACACTTGCTCAGTTTGACAGAAGGATGAGTGCACCTTAAGAGGGAGAAGGAGTGCCCTACAACGACCGGAATATTGGTGTTCAATTTAACATGGGATCTCAACAATTTTTTAGGCAAATCATCGTTTCATTTCGTTCTTTTGCAAAAATGTCTCAGTAGCTCACTAAATATGATGCATCTCATTTTAAAGGTGCAATTTGAACGCTGTGCGTGATATTTTCTTCTTAGAAATACAGATAATTATAATCCATATTCCCATAAGAAAATGATCAAAATTAGAGGGAAAAGTCTTCTGTTTTTTTACAGTAAGGAAAAGAGCTAAAAACTTCGGACTTTTTTGAGAATGGAGTACAATCTTTGTATTTGTGCGCTACTGTACTATTTTTTTGCTGTTTCCAAAGACATCCATTACACAATCGATGAGAAATTATATCCTTCATCATTGAATCTACAGAATTCAGAAATCAGATTTTTTCGTGTTCACGTACTTGGCCGTCTAACTGCTAGATGTCACTATAGTCATTCCTCATCCCACTTTCCTTCTCAGCGGGAGCCAGTCCTTTTGAAAACCTACTTTGAGCTTCTTAACAGGGGCGGGAGGAAGGGAATCATTGTGAAGAACGGAAACTTCAAACACGAGGAATGACAAAATTTATGACCTCTTTAGTTGATGGTTTCTGTTTCAGCAGTACAGTGTATTTGTAGATGGTTTCTATGAGAAGAAGTAATTTGTGTTTGTAGCGATAAAGTCAACCTTTCGACAAAGATTTGTGAAGGAGAAGCCGAACCAAAGTCTTCGTTTATGTGTACTACACACACACACACACACACACACACACACACATATATATATATATATATATATATATATATATAGTGGCGGATCCAGGATATGATCAAGGGAGGAGCTAAACCATAATTTGCCTCTTTATCCAGAGTAAACAGGATTGAAGCCCATTTTATCCTGTGTATACGTGAGCATCAAGGAAGGGGGGGGGGCTATAGCCTCTATAGCCACCCTTGGATCCGTGCCTGTATATATATACTATTTAAAGCGCCGGATTTACGTATAAGCTAAACAAGCTATAGCTTAGGGCTACGCTCTCTTGGGGGGCCCCAAAATCTAAAGAAAAACTGGATATACATTTTTAAAATATAAGAAAATTAAAAAAAATAAAATAAAATTTATATATACATAGCAACAGTGCTTCCTGCTATGTAGCCTAGGTTCATGTAATTAATGGAGCTCCTTCTGCTAGTCTGCTTCCTAAATTATCTCTAGTTTCTCCATTTCTGTATGTAGGGTGTCTATGTTGATCTGGACACACATAAAAGGCCCCATTACCTTAAACAGCTTGGGGCCCCACTAAACCTAAATCCGACTCTAACTATCTCTTTATGCAGGGGCGGATCCAGGACCAGGGGCGCCGGAACCGGAGGGGCAAGGGGGGCAGCTGCCCCCCCTGAAATTTTCATGGAGGGCAAGGTACTCGTTTTGCCCCTCCACTTTGAGACTTTAAAAATACCAGATAAAAGTGATTATATGAACTTTTTTTTTCTTGTTGGTAGTGTGAAAACATTCTCTATTCCAGATTCATCTTTCTCTTTGAGACATGAGAACGGGCGCATTTTCTGACCCCACATTAGACAGAAAGACTTAGGAAAAAGAATTGAAAATTCTCTTTCTTTCCATTGGTGTACATTCTCAAAACACAGTAAATTCTTTAAGAATTGTTGCTTAAGTAGTCGTAAGTCTGCAATATGAAATGAGTCGTTGATTGAGATGTTAAAGTTTAAAAAAGATAATAGTTTAAGTGTGTAACGAACGTTTAAATATATTTTCTATAAATTTAAATTATTCTTACAAACAATATGCAGAGTGCAGTTAGTTTTATAGTGAGGAAAAATGTATCCCTTGTAAGTACTAACGAATGACAGTATTTAAGACGTTCTTGCTTGAAGAGGGGACACGTTCACAAACGTTAGCAAGGACACTTCCGACAGGGATGTATGCGGGGGTGGGTCCTGGGGGTCCGGAATTCCCCCGAAATCCCGACTATTCTGTATATTGAACTAAAAGAAACAAGAAGGTGGGAATCAGAAATTTCCATCCCGTACGTATATACAGTACAGATGGTTTTCAAAGAATATCGTAAGATTTAGGAATTATACAGTTCAGTATACTTGTTTGTAGTTGAGTTAGTGACCAGCCGCTTTGGTGTAATAATACTGTTTGTTTTGGTTTTCCTCTTTCATGAATTTTGTTTTCTCCATGTTTCTGTGCCTTTTTTATACAAATACTGTATAATGTTTTGAAGCACAGAGTGTCCTATATGTAACAATCAATTTATTTTCTTCATATTACCCCAGGGGTAAAATTGGATCTGAGAAGGTAAGGGACGGTAGGTAGCGGCATGACGTCACGCCATCCCCTGACTACATTTGCACATTGTAATTTTTTAGGAACTGGGGGGATGCCGTACATAAGGTGGGGAGACAGCGTCTCTTCGCGTTCCCCCTCACTTTTACTCCTGAAAAGATACACTAAATAAACAATATTTTTTTTAAACAAATGCGACACCTCTTCTAAATTTTAAAACAGGGTAGAAACGTTTTCTTTATGTTTAATTTCTTGGATTTAAAATCAAAATATAGATATTTCTCTATATAGTTTTCTGTTTGCTGTGAACCCAATGGTTTGTGATTATACAATATTGTAAGCATTATTATTATTAGTTTATCAGCTCCACAAAGTCAATAACGAGCAATTATTATTTACAGAGTTGAAATTTTGGTTCACGTGACATTTGTGCTTCGATTCTTTTATCTTTGGTTTTGTGTTCTTTTACCAGCACAACAGAAAAAAAAATGAACACTGGCTAAGATTCTCGGAAGGATTACTTAGTTATGCATTAAAGATCCGCTTGAACCCCCTAAGTACCCTAATCACATAACGTTCACTTAGGCCATGTAAGAGAGAGTGCTGAAACCTGTAAATCAGTCTGACATTGAAATAAAAGAGTTAACTTTGCGTTACTAAATCGTTTGCTGTTTATGTAGAGATGCAAGGAAATACATATTTTCACATGTGTTCCTTACTTTATTCCTTGCTTTATGTCTAACCGAAAAAGAACCCTTCTTGGCACACGGTTAATATTAATATATCAACAAAGAAAGTATCGAAAAATACAAGTCTTCCTGGTGTTTATGAAAGAACTTCACCATCTTTTTTTTTTTTTTTTTTTCAACGTTCAATATTTTTTACAAATTTAACATCAGTAAAGCTAAACACTTATCTGTTTCACAGAAGAAACAATATGTAAAGTTCTACTTTCTTGTTTAAAATTTAATATCTTTTTCCAATGCTATCGAGAAAGTTCACAACAAAATACATTTCAGAATTCTCTGCAATGTGCCTGATTTGAAGTACCGGATTCCACGAGCACGTCCAAGCAGCACAGCCAAATTGGCGACAAATTCCCCCAACACTCCCACACAGGACTTTTCTAAAGAACTTGACGGAAGATCTTGTGTAATCGATCAAGGGAAAAAGTTCGAAATTCTTGTTTTAGAAAATAAAACTCAGCCGACTAAGGATTTCAATTTTTCACAAACTGCACGCCGATCTTGTCGCGAGGAATGGTTTCATACATTCCCTGGTTACATTATGATAGTCAGAAGTTATGTTTTGTGTTTTGATTGTATAAGGCATATTATTTGACAGGTAAAATGCTGATGTAACGACCTGAATTGACTTTTCTCGCAATAGGGTTTAAGAACTGGAAAAAGGCTGCAGACAAATTCAGAGCACATTAGAAAAGTGGACTCCACTGTCCGAACAATGTCCGTATGGGCATTTCCAACACAGTTAAAAATATGCATATAAAATGGTAAAAATTGTAGTTACAAACAGGCATTTTTTGTAAGTAGTACAATTTTTAGTATTTTATATGTTTTTAACTGTGATTTAAATGGTTGAAAATGTTTGCACCATACGAAAATCCAGCACAAAACTGGCAGTGGATTTATTCATCTTAAAGATGTAAACCAAGATGCTTGTAGATGGAAATTTTACCCTCATGAAACTGTTTATAGCTGCATTATATTATTATTATTATTATTATTATTATTATTATTATTATTATTATTATTATTATTATTATTATTATTATTATTGTCCAACCATGTTACATTACGATCATATATTCGTATTATCGTACCTATGTCACATTCCCACGTCTGTTTTGAAGACAGTAATTCAAAATCAGTTTGCCCCCCTAGCTGAAAAATACTTCCGACGCCACTGTCCAGGACCGACTTCTGGGGGGGCGGTGGGTTGTCATTAGGGCTGTTCCGATAATCGAGTAATCGATAATAATTCGATAAAATTTCAAAACCGTTTGATCGATAAAGAATTTTAATTTTATCGAATTATCGAACTTTCGAGACTCCCGAAATGTTCGAGACTCTCGAAATGATCGAGACACCCGAAATGTTCGAGACTCTCGAAATGATCGAGACTCCCGAAATGTTCGAGACACTCGAAATGTTCGAGGCACTCGAAATGTAAGAAACATTAGACAAGTTCGAGACACTCGAACTCTTCGAGAGTCTCGAATTGTTTGAAAGCAGCAAATACAGAAATATATCAATATGATCGCATTTGTCGAGTCGCTTGAATATTTTGAAAAGTTCGGGATTATCGGAGTGTTCGGAAGAAATAATGAATTCGAGGTTATCATAGTTGTATATAATATGTATTACATATATGCAGAGCCTACATGATGTGATGGCATTTCGGTAGGAGGTAGAATGATTAGATGCATAAGATTTGCAGACGATATGGCCCTTGTTGCAGAATCTGAAAAGAAAATCAATAAAATGTTAGAAAAAATGAGAAGGGGTTTGAAGAATATGGGATGAAAATAAATGTTAGAAAGACAAAAGCCATGGTGATTGGAACAAAGGGGTCTGTGTCAAATATAAAAGTAGGAGGGGAGAAAATAGAACAAGTGAATAGTTTTCGATACCTGGGTAGTGTTCTTAGTAATGACATGAAATGCGAACGTGAAATAAAAGTAAGGATAGGAATGGCGAAAGAAGCCTTTAAAAGAAAGAAAAGTTTGTTTTGTGGGACCTTGAACAAAGAGTTGAGAAAAAGACTCATAAAGTGCTTCGTGTGGAGTGTTGTGCTGTATGGGGCGGAAACGTGGACATTGCGTAAGGGTGACGAAAATCGACTGGAAGCCTTCGAAATGTGGGTGTGGAGAAGAATGGAAAGAGTTAGTTGGGTCGAGCGGAAAACGAATGAGAGAGTGTTAGAAATGGTGAGTGAGAAAAGAACACTTTTAGATATTATTACGAAGAGGAAGAGAAACTGGTTGGGGCATTGCCTAAGAAGAGATTGTATCATGAGGGACGTCCTAGAGGGTATGGTGGCGGGAAAGAGAGGGAGGGGGCGAAGGAGACTACAATTAATGGATGATATTAAAACAGAAAGATCATACGCGAAGACGAAAAGGTTAGCGGAGGACCGTGGAGCATGGAAGCTTCTCAGCTGCGGCAAGTGACCTGCCAATAAAGGCAGAATACCTATGATGATGATATGCAGAGTGTTTATTTTAAAACTTCTCTCCTTAGGAATGAAGTGAAGGAAAAGTTTTTTCCCCACAGATCTGTATAAGGTTTAAGCAGTCTGTCAGAAGAGAGAAAGAGGAAGAGAAAACATGCATCACCTGAATGGAATTGGAATCCAAGACACCATTAGTCTACTAATAGTCACTTTGCCGATTGCGCCAATAACGAGGCAGGCAGAAAAATAATTTTAATATGATTTCGAGGGTTTAATTTATAGTTCTGTATAGAGGTAAGGAAAGTCGATAAGGCTGAAGACTTATCAAACTTCCGTTTCGAAAATTTACTCTCCGGCGCTCGAATGCCTTCGAGTATTTGAGATTGTCGTGAAACTAACCTTGAGAATTTTGGGTGCGAAGCTCCCTATTACAGGCCGTCCTGTCTGTCTGTCTGCATGTGGCATCAGACGATAACTTTTGAACGAATTGTCCGATTTTGATGGAACTCATTTTAAAATGCTCTCTTTTGCTTTCACCAGACACTTATTGTTTTGGTTGCCATACCACAAGGGGATTTTTCCCGAATTGAAGTATTTGTTCTTACTTTGGACGTAGGCGGGTGAAAGCTACGATAACTTTCGAATGAATTATCCGATTTTAAAGAGAATTGGTCTAAATGCATATGTCAGGTATCTGTTGCTCTTGGTTACTTTACGATATTTGATTTTGTGCATAAGATGCCGTGCGGCTCTGGGCATTACCAACCTCAGATTCAATGCGTACCTGGGAGGGGGGATGCGGCCGAAGCGTGGTGCCGACAACACCACATTCATCTACGACTGAGGGCACACTCCCTACATGCCCTCATGGCATGATGCTATGCACAAGGGAGAACTTTACCTATGACAGAACGAAGACTAAAGGTAAATGAAATGAAGTGAAATCTTCCAGTTGAATGACCTACTATTATGTCTGTTAGGCTAAGGGAGAAGTATGATTAAGGCAAGTGAGTGATGATGGAATAATTGGTGGAATGGGAATGTGGAAGGAAACGGGAGTACGCCGAGAAAACCCACGGAAACGATGTTGTCCACCACAAACTTACTTGGTCGGGGATCGAACCAGGGAGGGACAAAAGGGATGAAGGGGAAAGGGGAGAAAAACACACATCTTCTGACTTACATTTCAATGGCTCTGATTCAATTTCCATATCAAATTAAAATAACTTCCGATCACTTCTTAAGGAAAAATAGAAAACATTATTTCCTCAAGAGTTCTCTCAGCTGCTTCGTATATTGTTGCAAACAGACTTTCAAAGAAAGGTGGTCGTGCAGTTACTTGCTTTGCAGTTGTTGAAAGAAATATAAGACCCTATCTCTCCTGTTGTGTCCTGCATACAATAGACTACTTTTATCATTGTTTCTCTCTTTTAAGAAACAAGAAACCAATGTCTTTAAAACCGATTACGATTACATTGCACTTTGGTTGTAATCAGATTTTTCTATGGGAAACAAGGTTATACTGCTAATTCAAGCTGAAACGGTACTGGAAAGTGTGTTCAAGTTACTGAAGTGAAAATGTCAGCGAAAAGATCATATGGGATATTTGGATCATTCTGAAACCTGGATATTTGGATAGGGCACATACTAGTTCCTAAATAAAATCTTGACCGGACTACGGTAGATCCTATAGTATTGGAGCTATGGACCTATAAAGTTCATTTATTCATGTTTTCGGTATCCTATAACTCCAAAAGGAAGCATTTGTGCACCCAGGTTGGTCTATACTTTTTGTTTTATCTTGGTCTCAGGATAGGGTTGCCATATTTTGAAATTAGAAAAGCGGGGGATTCTAAACCGTAAGTACTGATGTGAATTTGTGTATTAGAAATACTGACGATCCTTCTGACCATTTTTTAGTGATTCCTTTTTTAAGTGACACTTCCAATGTACTTTTCTAACAAAACTAAAGTAAAGAAAATTTAGTTTTTGCCTTTAATGTTTTATTAAGTTCAACAAATGTGAGTCTCGAATTGTAAAGTAAGTATTAAATAAGTATTACAGTAAAATATCTCTAATAAGGATTTCTCTAAGACAAGTTTTCAAAAAAAAAAAAAATAAAATAAAATAAAATAAAATAAAATAAAATAAAATAAAAGCAAGCGATATATGGCAGATGTTGTTCATACGGTTTTCTCTCTAAAGAATACAAAATAATTACTAAACTTTTATCGTAAGAAAGCTAAAACATATTTAGGAGTCTTGGTCCATTTCTTATAAAATTTCTGATCATTTTCCAAGATTTCTACTTGAAATCATACTAACATACGAAAATACTACAGTTTCACAATATATGAAATACAGTATAAACATTTTAAAAGAAAAAATACTAATAAGGAATCTAATCTAAACAATATGCTAAGAATCCGTAGGTTCAATTTGCAATCATTTCTGAATATATAAAGACTAGTTGAACATATAGATTACGTAACAACATAGACGTGTTCAGTTGAACTGGACAGAATGTTATCAAAGAAATACGCACCCATGAGATCATACATTAGTATTCATGGGTTGAACCAAAATGTGTATGATTATGCCAATTTTTTTACATTTTTTCATTCCCTTTAACTTCCTTTAAAAAATCTCGATGGCATAAAATCTCATCATAAAGTTCTACGTATGATACGTCTTTCATATTGTACAAAACCAGTAGTAATAATTTGACAGTTTTTGCGTTCATCTTGTTTCTGTCATCTGTCCATTCGCGATTGAGATTGACACAGAAATGTAGCGGTTTACGTTGAATATAACAACACTATATCAACAAAGTCGTCTTAGATTTTTCTCCAATCCGAAAAAGTGGATGGTTTTTCGTGATTAAGAGATGATTAAGCGGGGGACGAATATAAGACCTGAAAATCTGGTGGTATCCGCTAAAATTAGGTAATGTGGCAACCCAAACGTTGGCGGTGTTGTTTTGAAACACACTATATAAAAAAATTAACCACGTTATTCTAAATTGATGCAAAACTCTTACGTTTTTAAAACCTACATTATTCGTCCAGGAAGCAATCTGCCTCCACCAAACGACGCTCCTGGATCCGCTAGTGTGTGGATTCATCATAACATACAAACCGACTGTATAGAACATATGCTAGACTGTATATTCACTGTCGAGGAAATAGATTTATTTCCGTTTTTCACCTTCATTAAACTTAGTGATGATTTCAAGGTTTCCCGCGCGTAGTCTTATCATACGTCCTAGATTCAAGCCCGATCCGGAAAATTGTCTGGGATTAACTAATGCCCGAAATTTTAGGGAAAATGGAAGATTGGGAAATTTCGCTGTGTTTGGTCAAGTGCTTGGCTTGCAATTCTGTCTTGTGCTGATATTTATGAAAAAATCAATAACGATAAGGTGTTCTTCGCAAGAATACTTTACTCAGGAAAATAATTAAGACAATAATATAAAAAAAATATATTTTAAGTACAGAAAATGAGCATAAGCATTTTAGAAAGTTAAGATTATACTTTTCTTAACTTCTCAATAAACACACACACCATTCTTAAAAATATCCAGAAATTATAGTAATCCTACCCCGGGAGATTTTGAATACACGGAGGGTGAAAGTAGCAAAAATACTGGTAAACCACGGTGAACATGATCAGAGATATGTTTGTGGGGAAATATTCCTCCTAAACAACCCCTGAAATCACCACTGATTTGACTAACATTTATTTTACTGAAAGGCTAAAGGGGGAGTTTGCGCCCAAAGCATCATCATATCTGATTGCGGCAATGTGTGAACTAGTGGCCATTAAGAGAAAGTAAACACGACAGAAGATAATACATTTGGATTAAAAATAAAATTTTGCTATAACATTTTAGCGATACCGAGTGTGATTAATATGGTTGAGGTGTTGGGCGTATACTATATCGTATGAAGAGCAAATTACCCTATTTGTACGTTTAAGACCTATCTCTGGCAACACTAATACACTAGCTGTTAGCAAATAACAAACAAGAGATAAAATTCAGGGAAAAATGAACGCTTTCTGTGGGAAGGGGGGGGGACGAAAAAGCAATCCCTTTGTGCACGCTTTCCTTTCTCCTCACAAGTACAACTTTGCAATAACTTATCAGATAAAAAAAGTTGTTTGACTAGTTTGGCTGCAAGAAGGAATCATTGGAGAGGTGAAGGAACCGAACTGTCTATCACTACTTTTGATAATACCCGAAACTTCGATAATACTCGAAATTTCGATAATACCCGAAACTTCGATAAAACTCGAAATGTCGATAATACCCGAAACTTCGATAATACTCGAAATTCCAATAATACCCGAAACTTCGATAATACTCGATATTTCGATAATTCCCGAAACTTCGATAATACTCGAAATTTCGATAATACCCGAAACTTCGATAATACTCGAAATTTCGATAATACCCGAAACTTTGATAATACTCGAAATTTCGATAATACCCGAAACTTCGATAATTTCAAATACTCGAAAGGTTTCGAGTAACCGATGACAACTCGATAAATTTTCAGTCCCGAAGTTCGATAGGTCCTCAGCCTTATCGAACACCCCTAGTTGTCATATTGCTACTTTTAAGGGCACCAAACTTTGGAATGGGTTTTATTTATATATATAAACTAAGAAAGTTTCCTCTTCTGGGGGGGGGGCGATCGCCCCGATCGGCCCCCTCTGGAGCCGCCCCTGTCTTTATGCATGTTTGCTCCCTCTCTTTTCAAAGCAGTGTTTCTTTGATATTGCTTCCAATTTCGGCAGGTTTTACCATGGGGGGAAGATTCCTAAGTGCGTTTGCACACGGCAACGATAATATCGGTGGAAGTGCCGATAATGGCGGTGAAATAGACTTCAAATCGTAGCTTGCACACGCCACCGACATTATCGGCCGATCCTCCGACACGCAGATGCTGTCGGCCAAGCCCCCGATATTGTCGGCGATATCGCCGACACCGATTTTGTCGGGGGCAATGTTTTCTTATGATTGGATGCACATGAGGCTTATAATGTCGGCCGGCCAGTGGGTTAGATGAAGAGAGTGAGTTACAAGGCGCTGTGTATTCTTGTTTCGTTTCATGTCTTTGGATTTTTTTTTCCATTTTATCTATTACAATTGTATATTAATATTATTATTATCTTGTCCTATAAACAACTTCGGAACAGCTTATTATTTTTTTACAGTCTCTGTTTTGGAGTAGCTAATTCCCTTTATTAAATAAGTATAAAATGTGGGAAGTCTGAAGAATACTGGTTTCCCTCTAAATAGCTATTACCAAATAGAGTATAGGAAATTTAGATAACTAATTTCTTGATTATTTTCCACTCCTTTTTAAATTTTTGTTCTTTCTCTCTCTCACACACACACACTCTTTGATGGTATATTTTTTAATCTATTAATGCACATAAATTTTAATACATTCTGGAAATTAATTTAAGCGTCATTTTCAAAGTTTGATACACTGTGAACATAAGCATATGGAAAAAACTCCTGATTATTATTACTTCCTTTTATTTTCATCAAAATTGTGTGCAGATCACTTTTCCCGGTCCCACTCAATAAGCAATGATTGAATAGAATATTTGTTGACAAGTCAAAGTAGAATTATCATTATTTTGAAACGAAACCAGCACAATCAAACACTCTTTACAAAGCTCCAAGGACAAGTGACTCATTTGGCATTTTCTTGATTGTGATCTCAACAACAGGGATGTGACTTTATGCTTCACTTGTTGCAGATTTTTTCTCTCACTTCCAAAACTATCCCAAATCCCCCATTTTTAAAAGAATTTGTGGAATGGCAATTGAAAACAAAGACCAAAGCTATGTATCGAAGTTTTCCCTCTCCCCTTTGTACCGGCTTCGACCCCCTGATAGAGTTCCGCAGTTTAGCTACAGTGACTGGATGAAAAGGTTGTGTATTATTGTATTCTTACCTTTCTAGTTTTGCTTAGATTTTTAGAGATGGCAAGAATTTTTCCATTCGATATTTTAACCCTTATTGAACTTGTGGAATGTAGACCTTACATATGGGATAAGATAACAGACTCTTTCAAGGATAGAATTGAAAAGCAAAAAGCATGGCAGGAAGTTTATGCAAGCCGATATATAGCGATGTTCAAAATATTTCTGTAGTCGAAAACAATGCTGTGGAGAATTGGGAGCAGAGTTGTCTTCAACATTGGGAGATGGACAGATTTGAGGCTTATTCTGAGTGGACATTAATTTCTTGTATGTATGAGTTTGTATGAGTTTTCTTACCGTTGGGTGATTGTGTCTAACCAAATGGAAAAACTTATGATTCCACCCCTCACATAAGTTATTTATGCGAGGATTATTAAATAGAGTTGCCTCATGAGCATCCCAAACTTCCGGCGGAAATCTTGGTAGCACTCTCTTAATTCTCACGACATCACAATTCTCAGAATTGAAATATTATTAGCAGTTCCAATTTTGGAACATAATGAATGAATCGAAAATTTATGTTGAAATCTTCATTTACCAAGTAAGAAATAAAATAGTTTAAAACCCGAGAGTTAAAATTATACTTTCTGCTTTTATGTCCTCCTGCCATTTCGTCCTCTGCTATTTCGTCCGCCTGCCATTTCGTCCTCTGCCATTTTGTCCTCCTGCCATTATGTCCGTCCCCCATCCTCCATGTATCCCGGTCTGAATCATTTGTCTAAAGCCCATAAAACATTCAAATTCAAATGTAGATGTTGCTCATCAGTGTCGACACCTAAATATTTCTCAATCAACGGTAGAGGTGTTTGGTACCCTCAATCTGTCTCCCTCTTATTAGCGGAGAAACACTCTATATTCGGTAGTAATTCCTTTGCTTTTAAGTGCTGTTTAATGTATGTAGTAACGCATAGGAAACTAAATTTTAATATACCGGTACCCTAGTAGTATAGAAACGCACCAGATGGTACCTTACCAAAATAAACACCTTATGCCAAGGATTCAAACATTAACAATAATAAAAAAGATATTAATAAACATTTTAAAGACAGTCTTTCATTAATCAAGTCGCACTTAAAAGTAAAAAAAAAAAAAAAAAATGTTTATGCATGACAATAAAATAAAAAATGGGATGCGCTCTAATATAGCCTTACAGTTACTTTATAAATTTTTAAAATGACGCTCACTATTCTTTTTATTTAGTCTTGCATAAACAAAATTATTTTTAACTTTTTAGTGCGAATTGATTAACAAAAGAATGTCTTTAAAAGGTGTTTTATCATTTTTTATTCATTGGACACATATTCCAAATCCTAAAGTGATATGCAACCAGGGAAACCAGGGCTGGTTCAAGGCTAACATTTATTTTAGAATAAAGAAGTTGAAAATAAAAATATATTAAAATTTGCTTTTAAAATAAATAGATATATTGCAAAGTATGAAAGTAACAATGGAATATTGTATTGTCACCGGACTTACGTCGCTCTGCAACAGTTCTTACTTCTATGACGTCAAGAAATAAGTTCAATTTATACGAACACTAATTCAATGTTTGAAAAACACCTGCTATGTCCTTGTACACTCATGTCCAAAATGATTGTTGCATATCTATAACTGTCTTCTTGTAAGAATATACAGTACAACCCCTCAAATCCGAACCCCGGAAATCCAAAAACCCGGCAAATCCGAACACGTTCTCAGGAGAAAAATATTAACTACAGCTGGAAAATGAAAAAAAAATAGATTTAATCACACAAATATAGTTTTTTTAAGGTTTTGACCTAATTATATTCTTACAAGAAGACAGTTATAGATATGCGACAATCATTTTGGACATGAGTGTACACCCGCCAGTCAAGGTCACTGCCCTTTCGACCACTGGGCCACCCTGTCTAACCTCAGTCGTTGTTTTACCGCCAATTCAGTGACGAAATAAGTACGTAATATTATTTCCCGGGTAATCCGAAGCCCCCGAAATCCGAACAGACTTCAGCCCCAATTAGTTCGGATTTGAGGGGTTGTACTGTAATGTAATAATGATTTTGCTGGGTACTTTTAATACTGATACTAATTATGTGTACAATCGGGAAATGTATATGTGGTAAATTTCATCGGAAAATAATTATAAATACGAAAATTAGAATGACTAAACAAATGTTGCTAAATGGACGCGAAAGATTTATTTTCGTTTTATTGCTCTTATATACTGCTTTTTTGACATGAAATTTGCCACATACATGTCTCTGCCAATTGTATACATACCAACATGATAAAAAATATCGGATGAATTCGTTATCAAATTATATTCCTACAACAACATATTTATAGACATGCAACAATAATTTTGGACATGAGTGTACCTTCCTAAAGAAGATGACACGTTTTAATTCTATTGTTAATGAAGTGGTCTATTTCCCCAAATAAAAAACAACACCAAGCAGGGTATATACTCCCTCCTGTCCTTCCAAGCCGGTTCCCAAGGACCCGGGTTCAATTCCCGGCGGGAGCTCATGTGGTTCGGATTCCACGTTAATCAGTAGGTCCACGTCTCATATAGCCTCGCTGCTGAACGGGACGTAAAACTCAAAATCAATCAATCAATCAATCCGGTTCCCAAGGCTGCATGTAATATTGCAGCCCTTTCCTGTTGTAATAGGAAAAACTCAGGATGATCATCCACTGGTATCGAACCCAGGACCATTCGAATGTGAAGAGAGAGGGTAAATCTGGTGGTCATATTTTGAAAAGAAAATAAGGAAATAAATCCCACTAGAAAAGAGTCACATTGTCAATACATTTCAGATCTTTGCCTGGGTTTTCTGCCTTTCAATTGAAAGTTTTTTTAACCACGATGGCCCTAAATAAATTAGAATAGTTTTATTTACTCTCCCTTTTTCTTTTTTTTTAATATTGGTATGGTTTTTCATTTTATATCAGACTCTTCTCGCACTATTCTGTTATTTGCCATAGGTAGAATCCTTTGAGAAAGAGATGTTTGTAACCGTCGTAGATATTTGAGTGGCTCTCTAGACACGGAGCTGACGGCTGATAATCATGTTGGTCCCTCTTATTTATTTTTTTTTCTTCAGTTCTGTTTCTCTTTTAGCCAAAAGAAAGGAATTTCACTCTTCTGTCCCATTTCCAGCCGTAACCACCCCCTCCTGCGCTGTCCAACTTTGACCACATGCAGGGGAAAACGAAGGAAAAGGAGGGGTGCCATTTGCTTTGACGGCATTTCAGCTACAACCCCATCTGTTGCCAAAATAAGGAAACACTTTGCACTGCAAGGAGAATCAGGAAGGCTGATAGATCCTCGATTTGTCAAGGTCACTTGACTCCTGCCGACTCTTAAAGCCACCAGGCATGGAAGCGTATATGAAAAAATATCAGATTGTCGGGATTCTAACCAGGACCACCTGATTCGTGGTCAGACACACTACTGCCTGGATCAGAATGACTCTATGCATTCATAATCACTTACGTAAAAGAATAATAATAATAATAAGATGTATGGATTCTATCCACGCTCAACACCAAAAAGAAATACATGGACGCAGATTAAAAACCAGATTACTTCTTTGCCCATCCCGGCGTATTTGGAATTCATTTCAAAGGACCATTCTATCACAGCACACATAATACAACGTAACTCAGAGTACATTTCTCAAGATCACTAATATTAGTTATTACTTAGTTAAAATTGTAGACTGCTTTTATTTTCAAAACAAGACAATGCTGCTTAAATTCTAAGGGGAGAAGTGACACCAATGCTTATAGTGTAAGTCTTCGTACATATACATATAAGCTCTACCTCAGCCTTTTCCAACCTGGGGTCCGCAAGCCAGTCTGAGAAAGGCACACACATGGGTTAGAAATACATCATTCTAATTAATGATCGAATTAATAATGACAAGTCAATCTCCGAAACGGCACTAGGATACTTAATGCCGTTTGCCACGACATACCGTTGTGAATCTACATTATCTGCTCTTTCTTATCTGAAGAATAAGAACAGGATTAGACTTGATGTTGAGGCGGATCGTCGCTCAAAAGTTTCTTCGTTTGATCCTGACATTTCCATGTTAGTGGCTGAAAGATAACACCAACCATCACATTAACGAAGTTGTGTACTTCGGTGAGTCATATACACTTATTATCATGTTAATTTGTTGAAGTTAATACATTTTATATTATTTCCAGAAAAAAATACTATTTTCTATACCAGATGGGTAGGCTATTGTTGTTTTGTGTTGTTTACGTACTGGATTTATTTGCAACATCTTAGTCAAGGTGTCCGGCCTGAGATTTGAAACCAAGGCCACCTGATTACAAGGTAGGCATCATACAACTCTAACAGGATTATACCACTGCAAAGAAAAACAAACACACCCATATATGCATTAACATGGGAAAAAATATAAATACTAACCGCATATTATTGCAAGGGGTCTTTCACATGCATTGTAGATTCTAAAGGGGCACGCAGTGTGGAAACGTTTGGGAAAAGCTGCTCTATGATATCATGAGTTGCGGTGGCTTCCATTCCACCCTTTGGGTAATTTCTCATCATCTAAAGTTATTCCCGGAGTTCGCATGTTTATTACATGTTGATAAAATTTACCGCCCCAAGAATTTAGGAAACACCGGTTAGGTGAAGGTAGAAAATAGAAAGGACAACAGAGGCCCCGGCGTGAGCAATAGCTCCGGAGAATGAAGGATATACAGTTCATCCAGTTTCTTCACCACTTTCCACAACTCTTCCAGTTAAGAGGAGAGTTAATGAGGGGGAAGTAGCCAAAATCTTATATTATTTAAGGAGGGGATATTATGTCAGGCGCTCCTAGTATTAAGGGAACTAATCAGTTACCAAACCCACCAATTATAATCGGCATGACTACGAAGAAAATTATAATGAAGGCATGGGCAGTTACAATTACGTTGTAGATTTGATCGTTTCGAATTAAGCTACAGGACGGGCGAGTTCTGCTCGACTAAGAAGACAGTGATGCACCTACTATTCCTTCTCAGGCCCTGAAGATTAGGTATATTGTACCAATGTCTTTATGATTTGTAAAAAATAATCATCGTTGCAATTAAATAGGATGGCCGAAATGTTAAGTGATAGATTGTAAATCTATTTATGGTATAATAAACCTCCTATTGAGTCTTATAGTCAATATCATGATGTCGGACTGCAATTTCGGAGTAGTAGTTAATATACTAAGACCTAAAAGGTTGCGTTTTATTTACGGCTTTGAAGGCCATTAGTTTTTTTTTTGAATTTAAAGTCTTATTTAAAGAGTGTTGATTGTGATAGGTAGAATAATTATACCTCTTAGTGAAATAATAATGAATGTTGATCTTATTGATGTTTCTTGATTTTTGTTCATGTCTGGTCGTAGTGGTTAATAATAAAAGCAGCGTAAGCAATTCGTAAGTAGTAAAAAGAGTAATTAGTGTTGTTATTACGATTAGAGTGAGAATAATAAATGATATTTGTTCAGCAGTTTTTATGATAATAATTCATTTCGGTAAAAATCCTAAGAATGGGGGCAAACCACCTAGGGACAAAAGGCTAGTGAAAATGGCTAACTTCGTTAGAAAAGGTTTGATTAATGTGAAATATTTTATTCATCATGAAGAGGGTGACTGTTATTGTTGAAAGTAGTGCGTAGAATAGAAAGTAAAGTGATCATGTTATATCACTTAATAATAGAGTTATAAGTATCCAGCCAATATGATTAATTGATGAGAATGCTATGATTTTACGTAGGGATGTTTGATTTAGACCTCCAATTGAGCCTACAATTAAAGATAGGATTAAGGTCAGGTGAATTAAGCTTAGGAGAGTAAACCAAGAGGTGCTAATTTTTGCCAGGTTATTAAATTAATGCAGTTTACTCAGAGTATAGCTTCTATTACTTCCAGTATTCAGAATAGAAGATTAATTTGAAGACCAATTCAAGTACCAAATCATGATGAGGAAGTTAGGGGAATGAGGGTCCCCAGCATAAGTGTTGTGGAGTAGAGTTTTAGGATTGGTGAGCACTAGAAAAAGAAGAGTAAATCCTCATATGCGGGGTATGAGCCCACTAGCTTATCTTAGGTTATCTTTCTACATCTTGGCGCACGGTGCACGTTGATTTTTGATGTCAAAGGTGAAAGTTTGATTCTTTTAGATGTAATAACAGTATATTAAAATACTTGATTCATCCTATTACGATAATCCTTTAATCAGGCATCTTATTATTTAATTATTATTTATAGTGGTATATGAGGATTTAAAAAGATCAAAATTATGATAAATTAATTAAATTTAGAGTTATTATATGTTAATAATAATTAAGACTTGAAAATCTATTAGATCCTTTTTATTAACCTGAGATACCGGCTAAAGGTAGATTAATAAGCTTAAGGTATCCATTAAGTGCTAGCTTTTACTGCATATGTGTAGAGAGAGAATAAATATACTTGTATAGGATACAATTTTGTTTGATGGGGGGAGAACCAAAATTGTACCTAAATAAGGGAGATAAAAGGGTTCATTTACTACTAATTCTTATTCATTAAAGTTAAACGCATAGGGCCTTATGCAGAGTCGTTTTGACATCTGATTAACGCCATACTACGTTGTTGACTAACGGATGGTTATAAAAATTGTATTCACAGTCTCTGATTAGAACGTAGTATTGGACGAAGTTAATCACATTTAACTAATTAATCTAGAGCAGAGACTAGTCTTTTACCCACGATTTAGTGTGCGACACAACATTTCGTATTTCGTAATTCATGTATTTTCATTTTTACAGACGACGCATGTGCTGATCTACTTTTCCGTAGTTGCCACATTTATTTTACTCACCGATGCATTGGAGTTAAATAAGTTAATCATAACCAAATCATCATTTTAGTTGCACTCAAAATTGACTCTGAATACCAAAAAGTGCACCTTCCTTAGTAAATTCCGAATTCTCTCTGAATACCGCCCATAGTTAATAGCTATTTAGTTTCGTATTATATCTTAATAATAAAATATTATCCTTGCTTTTCTTTCCTTATTTATCTGGTTGTACATGTAACCTTCGGGATAAGTGAAAAAGCGGTTGTTGTTGGCCTTGAAGACAAATAATGAAGTATAATTGCTAGCAGTACTTGCTTTTGTTTATTAATTGGCGTTTGAAGCAGTTAAGGTTAACTGGCGGTTAAGGTGTAGTTATAACTTGGATCGGAGGGCTTTATTTTTTTATTTTTAGGTAAAATTATTATTTGGAATAAATAGTTCTATTGTTTGAAGCTATGAAATTATTTATTAGACTAGGATTAGATGCCCTATTATTTTTAATGTGAAATAGAATACCTGGGTAATAGTAATTGTGTTCTTGAAACTCAAAGGATTTGACGGTATTTTAGACTAATCAGAGGAATCTGTCCCGTGATCGACAATCCACGATATATTTTACTTGCTGTTCTATTACAGTTTGTATACCGCTGTAGTTGATGATACTAGGAGAGAAGTTAAGATACTTTCAGTGTCTTTATTAGGAAAGGCTTCAGGTTAAGGTGCAGCTCATCAGTAAAAGGAGATGGATTACAATAAGATTTTTAATAGGAATTTTGATATGAAATTATTTAAATGAAGGTGGATTTGAATGTAATGTCAGTTATATTGCTAGCATGAGTAGGGCTCTAGGATATATACCCATCGCCCGTCGCTCTCATTTGTTTAGGTGAGATAAGTCGTAACATGGTGGGTGTACCGGGAGGTGTGCCTAGTTTGATTAATTACAAAGTAGAGCTTGTTAATTGAGCTATTCGTTTACATGGAAGAGGTTTCTGTGCAATTCAGATTATTTTGAATGAAGAATATACTTATTATTGTTATTATCTATATTAGTGTTAAGTGAATCAACTTGAATTGGTGTTATTGTATAGCGTATAGAATTAATTTGTTAGTATTATAGTTAATTAGTACCGTAAGGGAATGTTTAAATAAGTGAAAATTGTTTTGGGGGAAGAAAACATGAGATGTTGTACCTTTTCTATCAGGGGATACTAAATGATATAATTATATAATTATTTCCCGAACTGGAAACAGCTAAAATAATATAGTATTATAAGTGGTATATTATTTACTAATTTTATTTCAGTGGTGAAATGCCTTTCGGTTTCCATTATATCTGGTTGTACTGTACAAGAATTGAATTTAATTCAGCTGCGGTTAGCTTGTTAAGGATTTAATTTTCTTGTAGTTTGACCCTAAGTAATAGTAAGGGAGATTTCCTCTTTACTTTTCATCGTTTATAATGTGGTTTTTATATTATATGGAAGATGTGGGCTTAGAAGTAGAAATCATTTGTAATTTTGTTATAACTTATTTGAATTGTTTTATTACATTTCATATATTATTGTACTTTTATCTTAAAGTATCTTAGATAATTTGTAATGGTGTTATTTTGTATATTAGAGAGAATGAATAAAGGAATTCAGCAAGTTTTTCCTTCGCCTATTTATCAAAAATATGTCCTTTTGTTATAATATAAGGTCTGACCTGCCCAGTGAGGGTTTAAACGGCCGCGGTATCTTGACCGTGCGAAGGAAGTATAATCATTAGTCCTTTAATTGTGGGCTTGTATGAAAGGTTGGACGAGTGGAAGACTCCTTATTTGTGATGATGTTGAATTTTACTTTTGAGTGAAAAGGCTTAAATGCTTTAAAAGGACGATAAGACCCTGTATATTTTTATATTTAAGTAGTGATTTTTATAGTTGAGAATGGATATATTTGTTGTTTAAGTATTGTGTTGCGGTGACGAGAAGATAAATAAATTCTTTTTATGATAATTACTTTTGAGTATTTTTATGATCCTTTATTAATGATTGCTAGACTAAGTTACCTCAGGGATCACAGCATAATTTTTTTTGAGAGTTCATATCGACAAAAGAGATTCCGACCTCAGGTTGGATTAAGATTTTATCTAGGTGCAGAAGCTTAGTATATATGTCTGTTCGACCTTTAAAATCTTCCATGATCTGAGCTCAGATCGGCGTGAGCCAGATCGGTTTCTATCCCTTAATTTGAAGTAGTACTTTAGTACGAAAGGACCAAGTACTAATAATATTTATTATTAAGGAATAAAAATAATTAATGATTACTTTGGCAGATAAGTGGATTAGATTTAGGATCTAATAATGGATGAAGTAAGTCCAGGTAATAGTGTATTGTGATTATAGTATAGGTATTATTTCTTATTTAATTTTGATTATTTGTGTTTTAATTGGAGTTCCATTTTTATCTTCATTGGAGCGAAGGGTTTTTAGGATATATTCAGATCCGACGAGGTCCGAATAAAGTAGGGATTTGTGATTTACCACAACTTTTTGCAGATGGAATTAAGTTGTTTACTAAGGAACAAGTTTTTCCTACTATATCTAATTATTATCCTTATTATTTAGCGTCCGTTTTTAGTTTATTTTTATCTTTATTAGTGTGATTAAGAATCCCCTATTTAAGTATTATATTGACTTTTTCTTTAGGATTATTGTTTTTTGTGTTGTACCAGAATGGGTGTATATACTGTAATGCTTGGTGGTTGATCTTCTAATTCTTCATATTCTTTGCTAGGAGGATTGCGGGCAGTTGCACAGACTATTTCTTATGAAGTTAGTTTAGCTTTGATTTTATTATCTTTTGTATTTTTAGCTGAGAGATATAGATTGTTAAGTTTCGATTATTATCAAGAGGAATTATGATTTTTATCAATTACATTTCCTTTAGCGTTAGTATGTTTTTCTTCTTTAGCAGAGACTAATCAAACTCCTTTTGATTTTGCTGAAGGAGAGTGAGAACTTGCTTCAGGATTTAATATTGAATATAGAGCAGGAAGGTTTGCTCTTATTTTTATAGCTGAGTATGGTAGTATTTTCTTTATAAGAGTTTTGTTTAGTGTATTGTTTTTGGCCATGATATTTTTTCTATTTTATATTTTGTAAGGTAGTATTTATTTCTTTTGGATTTATTTGAGTGCGGAGGACTTTACCGCGGTTTCGTTATGGCAAATTAATATATCTTGCTTGAAAGTGTTTTTTACCCCTTTCTCTTAATTATCTTTTATTTTTAGGTGCCATGAAGCTTCTTTTTATTTCTCTTTTATTTTAAGTGTATTAAATTGAGAATAAGTTCTTAGAGCTTTGCTCTGTTGTATGTTTTCAAAACATACTCTTATTCTCAGCCAAAGAACTAAGTTTTATTTAATAAGGAATCTCATAAGGTGGAGAGGAAAGGCACAAATAAGATGTAGACAACTGTGAGGATTTGTCTTGTTAAAACATAAGGATCTTCGACTGGTCGAGCACCAATTCAAGTTAAAAGAATTTCTGTGCAGACTATAATTCAAAACATAATTGTAATGTACCATTACAATATGATGTAATGATATTTTTGGTAGGAGGGTGCCAGAAATTTTTTGCACCGACTGTACTTTCCACTTAGCAAAAAATTTCTTTCTGTTTATATAATTTATGTCTTTGTTCGTTATCTTATTCCAAATCAACATGGAAGATGGTAAAAATTCATTAGGAATCATATTTTTGGGGATTAATATCTTTATTCATATATTAATTAATTATAAATCTCGTATATGGATATTTTAAATGGATGATTACAAATCTCACGATGCCAGTGCTATTCGGAAATATAGGCCCACCATTGAATGGAAATTTTGGAATAATTAACCAATCTAAAATTTTGGCAGAATTGTCTGGACCTCTCTTCACCCCCTCTTAGATATCTATGTCTGTCTAAAATCTAGTTTAATGCAGATTTTACCATTTTTTATTCGTTTCAAATGCTCCACCGCCAAAAAAAGCTTTGTTTTGATTGGTGCAGTTACCGACGCGAGATATCAACGCGCGAGCATCGACATACTACACCAAGAAGCCGAAGACAGCAGATCCAGATTTCCCCAGCTCAGAAAAAAGTAGAAATTAGCTAGAAAAGCTGCATTAATAAGGTAAATCTAGTTTAATAGTTGAATAAATACCATCCAGGAAGCCACGGAGCCATAATCTACTAAATTTCAGAGTAAAAAATCAGACTGAAAAGCTGAAATAGGAAGTGTAAGTCAGTGACGCCATGTTTTGCAGATATTATTAGTGATGGGCAGGTTCTGCCAAGTGAAGTACATCAGTTTGTTAGTTGTCCTTAAAGATGCATAAACAGTTTCGGATGAGTAGTGTCTCTCCCTTAAAATCTTTTATCCTGAAAATTGTTCCTTTTAGGGTTACGTAAGGCCTGTCCCGGTGCTGTTTCTGTCCGTGTATGTACTGAATATGATTTTTTTTACTTATCTAGAAGTAACATGGCGGTATTTAATTTCATTGTAGTTAGAATAGTGATCATAATGCATGTGTAAAGTTTCAAGAGGGCTCCTGTTTACTCCCAACTTGGGAGTACAGCTTCCAGTAGGGATGGGTTGAATGTGTAGTTGTTATTAGGTTCTTTTCCCTTCAGGAAAGGGGCCTATATTTTTTCAATAAATAGTTTGGGCATTAACTAAACAGTTTGAATTAAGAATGTGATTTAGTGAATACAAGGGCCAATTGGCCCTGTTCCTTTCTGTCCCTTTCCTTTCGTAAACCGATAGAGCCGATTTAATATGGTAAAATTTGGGCGTTGTTTATGTGAGTTAGTAGTAATGATTAGTATGTATTAAACATGTATTAATGTATTCTGTAATTATAGATGTGGCATGTGTGTGTTTGTAATGTAGTATTATTAGTAGCAAATTGTAGTTGAGTGATGGAATAGTATGTGAAATAATTAAGTGTGGACAGTGTATCATGTGCTATTCACATTTTCGTATTCGATTAATAACTAAACCCATCATACCGATTTATAGCAATATCAGGAAATGAGAGTGATATAGTATCAAAATTCCGTGTACAAGGTCACATTTAGAGGTTCAAGGGTTGATAGTATCATTGTTAGCCCCTAGTGTCAAAATTTAGTACTGTCCGTCATTCATATGTCGATACTCAGTCATTTTGTGATTTAGTTTCTATGAGATTGACCTTTCTTTTTTGATTAGCGCCGAGCAAATATAATTCCCAGCCCATATGAACATGTATTTAGGTAAAGTGATCCGAAGCCAAGGTTTTCCAAAAATTACAACATGCTACGTAATCTAGAAATAAAAACATTTAAGTAAAAAGACATTGCATATATTCTTAACAGAAGTCAGCTGATATGATGCTAGTCTTCTTTCTGAAATTACAATATTAAACTGTTTTTTTAATGGCTGCAGAATAATTTCATTGTCGCACTCAGAATTTCATAAAATTAAGTAATATTATCGCAGATAATCTTACTTTCTGTGAGCGTATATATAATTTTTTTAATGAAGCTGCGGAGTATTATGTAGTATTGCGTATGTGGCAAGAGAGTCTTGAGTTCGGGTGAGGTTTTGTGTAGTGATCGGAACGATAAATTTGTAGTGATTTATAGATTTTAAAATATTATAATGAAATGTGTATATAGTCTGGGTATAGATAGATGAAATAGGGTGTTTATAAAATACGGCGTTTTAATAAATAAATAAAATGATAATATAAATATTATATAATATATTGTAGTAAAGAATAAATGATAGAACACCCATATACATACATACATACATACATATATATATATATATATATATATATATATATATATATATATATATATATATATATATATATATATATATATATATATATATGAGCCCAGTGTATACTTCGCCACATGTTGGCATATATATATATATTAAATCTGTAAGTGCTATAAACATCTCGGGTTCTGACCCCTACGCCGGAACCTCACGCGAACAGGAGGCGATATGTTTGGACTATGTTATTACTTCACAGTTTAATATGCTATAGCAGTAGTGTTTATCCATAAGAATCTCGTCTGACAGCATGAGTAGCATCATATAATCGCTGGCTAGACATGTTTAATAATCAATTATGAAAAGACAATAGTTGTTGTAGAACTTGGGGATGTAGTGAATTATGTTTCGGTCGGTTTCAAATAGAAAATCCTGCGACTTGAGATTTTTTACGACACCTATTTCTGGCTAACATACAGTATTCGCAGAGGCGACGGGTCGGATAGATTAAAATAATTAAATTAACTGGTTACTGAAAACTTTTGTTTTCGTACCCAGGTGTCGAACCCCCTCTCCCCCTTGAATATTTTCATTTCTTTTCTTAGTTTTAAAACTAGATAGTTATAGAAATTAGTCGACACCTTCAAGATTTGGCACTCTTGCGAAGGGGAGCTACTGGTGAGTTTTGGCAAGTGAAAATCACCAGTGCAAAATTCAGTTTATTTAAATTTTATTTTATTTTTTTAATTTTTGGCAAATCCATAATTAGGATCTCTCTTACTTCATCAACTTTAGTTTAATTTTCCTACTTTCCTCTCGACCCTTCTCTTTTTCGATGAGGTCGGATAGATTTTTTGTTGGAAATTCTAAATTAAGAGACTGCACCAACCTTCCGGTAGGACCGGAGTCTCTAAGGACACAGCCGGATTACGGTGAGGGGGGAATTCCTTAAAGCTTCCGCCTTTTTGAAAATTCCCTTGAGGGCACGGACTCGCTGTGAATTTGGAGACAACTTATTTTAGTCTACGTAATTGGGTAGACCACCTTTTCGGCATGTCAAGAATATTTTTGCTATGGATTTGTTGAGAATGAAATTCGACCTCTATCTTTGTAGGTTTAGTTATTCTCACTTAAGTCTTTGGCGCGCCATTCTTATTCTTCTTCTCCTCTCCTCTATCTCTCCTTCTCCATTCTTCAAGATTTTTTTAAATCTCAACCTGCTCCTCCCAAATTTTGAAGTTGTTAATTACCAATTACTTAACGTATAACTCTGATCTGAAATTACCAGCTGAAAGATTGTGAGACACAATTCATGGATGAAGTATATAGTGACTGTTTTTTCCCATCATATTTTGACCCATTGCCGACGTTCCTTCACTGTCGTCCTTCTGGGATTCTTACTAAATCCATTGGTCGCTTTCCTTCCCTTTTGGTTTCGTAAATTTTGTAAAAATTCTGGGCCCAAAATTAATATTGTGTTTAATTTATCTCTTTATACATATATAATTAGGAATGTTCTATGTTACGTGCCTGCTTTACATACTTTTTGGATTACTTCGAAATACATATGTGAAAACCACGAAATTCCTAGACACGCGGTATAAGAAAAAAATATTTTTTCTTTCATATGTCGGAAGTTGTCTGTTCTTTGTACAATGTTGCAAACTTGTGAAGAATTATTGTGGGGGTCAATGTATTAAATGTGTGCGCGTTTAATAAATATGTATATACATAGATAAATGTATACGTCAAAATGTAAATATGTTTAGTATGTGAATAGGATAGTAAAGTAAAACGTAGAATACTAAATGGATTATATGGATATATGTAAGAGCGCTCGTGTCTACCCCGAACGTAAAGTGGTTGCCAGAGTTTCGAAGCAATTATCCGACGGATGTAAATATGTAGATTTTCTTTTAAAAGTACCGCCGCGAAACTATACAAATTTTTACATTGTTCTGAATAGATGTAATTAGCAATCTTCTGTGGAATTATTGTCGATGACATGTGTTTTGAAATAATGGCAGGCCTAAAACGTAACCCAAACCATAATGAACATTATCCTTAAGTGACCAACCCGAAAATTCTTTTGGAAAGTGTACCCTAAATCCTCTTTTACCTATATATATATATATATATATATATATTCTAGAACTTAATCAGTGGTTTCCTTAATATAAATCATCATAATCCTCACACCTATGAAAGATCGTCTTAAATCTGAACGCTATATACAAAAGTTACACGCAATAACCGAAAAATGTTATGAGGTGACCCAGTGACGAACAAGTAACCTGAAATTGATCAAATAATGAAGTCGTAAATGGACTGACACAAGGGGAAAACATCCTCTGACCAAATTTTGTCTTTGGAAGTCCCTAGGTGGGAAAAACTGTTCAGCATGCGAGTGTATCTATAAACTGTTAGTTCATAGGTTCTCAATAAATGATTATTATGAATCTCTCTATATATATGTATACATATAAACGAAATTAAATTGAGTGAAATGTTTGGGCACTATTGTGGTTATGCTTATTTGAATTTCGAAATTCTTCTATTATCTCCTTTTTCAAGTTATACTGTGCATTGTCAACATCCTTTCTGTCTAAGAATATTTTTATCCATTGCCTACACTGACCTTTGAAAACAGCTGGCAATAACAGTTTCTTCTTATTATCATCGTAACCATTGATTTGGCATGCGTCGTCAAATTCCTCAAAGAATGCAACTATGTCATTTCCTGACTTTATATCAAAACGCGGTAGCTTGCATAAATCTGCCTGTATGTTTACCGTTACTGGATTAGCCTGCATGTTTGAGTGACCTTGATCGCTACTAATATTGCCAGAATTGTTCGTACTTCTAAACGTTAATCTTGTATCAGATACCTGAGTAATTACGTATTTTCTCTGTCTAGGAGGAGTAACACACTGAAGAATCTGATCTAATGTACTGTCTAATTCGTCTATTGCTTCATTTTGTTTCCTTATAACTTGTCTAAAAGACATACCATTCACCTAAGAACATTAGTAAAATAAGAACCTTGAACCTATAAACCTGTATATCTAAAATACGAGTCAATCCCTTATACCATTTTAACATTATTAATAATCACCTACATGTTAAAGTAACTTATAAATTATACCTATATTATTGTTTCATTATTAAAGATTGAAATTCATTTCACTTCAAGATCTTACAATAACCTAGAATCTTTGAAAAGGCGTAAGCCTAACGCGTCTTCCACCATGTGGTTATGCTTAAGGTTTATCCTAATGGGGGTACATTGCGAGAGGTTTTCTTTCTTAAACATAACCAACTCCGTCCTATTCTCCTTATAGAAGTGTTACGTAACATTAAATAAACCAAGAAATTCTAGGCGTGAATAAAAAATACAAGCCTCAAATATGTGACTGAATTTAATTTTTAGTGAAGTCATGAGATGTTTGTGAATTGGTTTATGTGTAGAGACATTTTGGCAGTTGACAGATTTCTGAAGCACATACCTGATTTCTTGTTGAAGATTATTGTCCCACGACAGTCACTCCAGGTCCAATCTCAGCCCAAGTCCTTATTGACACAACAGTGACTTTCCAAATTTTATCTGATATAGAATTTAATGTTCGAAGTCTCGAGACAAAATTGTTTCACATAGCTCAGTTACATGGAGACTATCGACGATGTAATCTCTGGTTGCTCTCTCTCTATCCCGGAAATATCGTGAGGTTATATACTATTTCTTTTGCTGAGGTTGTTACCCAAAGTGACGTAGATCCATGCCATGACCCAGAAACTCGGGTTCAATTTTCTTTTAATGTAAAATGAATGTCTCCTTTGCTTATGTTGTGAACTATAAATTTGATTTAGCATGCCTAAGACATGATATATGTAATTATTAGGTTTCGGATTTTTAGGTCCCAAAAAATTCAAATTAGGATTTTAAAAAGTGCATTTTAGGATTTTATAGGTTTTTAAAAACACCGTTTAGGATTTTTAGCGTTATATTACTGAAAACGGAATATTACTACACTTTAAACACTTCGTTAGCTATTTCATACTTAAATGGTAACCTTAATTTAGTAAGCTTTATGCTAACCAGTCTTCTGCGTAATAAAAATAATAAAACTCTTCTTACCTTGGACTTTTCTTGATAGCTGAAATATAGTTTAACATATGTATGGCCTATCGTACTATAGTAGTAGTAGTAGTAGTAGTAGTAGTTTTTTTGTCAGTTTTCTTATATTTGAAATTTTATACAACACCACAAATATCACTTCACTTTTCTAACGATACACTGAGGAAATACGAATGTTCAAATATTGTTTTTCCGGCACTTTTCATGTTTTCTATAGCGCAAAAAGTGGTCACTTCGCTCTCTGTAATGGTACTGAACAACAAAATATTTGGCAAGATTTTCTGTTGTGAACTTTTTCCTGTCGTCTGACAAAATTCTCTTGAATGCAGAAAAACTGCGTTCCACATCACACGATGTAAGAGGCGCATATTTCATACTGGCTAATTCCTCGGGATTTCATAGCAAATTTTCTTGAACATTGTCTCCATGAAGAATTTGGCCCACTAGTTGTATCTGTGTGAAATCAGGACTGCGTTTCAAAACCGCCTTCCACTTGTCCGCAATTTTTGTTCCAACTTCCCCAGGTACTTTTTTCTCTTTCACTTCTTGAAGAATTTGAAGAGCTTCTGTTAGTGGAAGAGACTTCTTCTCCATTTCAGTGATGGCTTGAGGCAGATGAGAAAAGTTGGCTTTAATGTAACTTATATGTTGTACAGCAAACTGTGACTTCAGTGCTTTTTTGCAGACGTGATTGATGCGGCTTCAATCTCGTCGAGTGAATCGATGGCCTGAACAATGCTTTCAAAATTATCTGCATAGTACAGTGCTGCTGAGAGCCACGTTCCCCAACGGGACACAACGGGTTGTGGTGGCAGTGGTGTGTTTGGAAGCATATCCTTGAAGGTAGCCATTCTGTTAGGAGCTTTCAAGAAAACCTTCTTTACAGATGAAATTATGTCGTTGACGATTGGGTGTAATTCTCGAATGACTTCTGCTACACGATGGAGTCCGTGTGCTAAACAGGTGTGTGAGCGTGTGGCCCCCCTCACTCCCATTCCATTTTAAATTTCCCAGTTTCTCTTGGCTGAATTGGAATGAGGCTCCATGTTCTGTTCGTCGACGCAAATTGTGCTCTAGTTTTATCTTTTTGTAAGTTGGCAATCCTGTGAGTGATGATTCGTGCTTCCTGTTCACTGAACAAAGGAGGCGTAATACGGTTAAAATGATGCAAAACATAGTTCGTCGAATTCAAACATCATCGAGACTTACTTTTACTGTTTTTAACATTTCAATTATTTTGTTTTAATGGTGAACTTATTTAACGCCTTTTAATATGCGTATTTCTGATAAAGAATATTTACTATGAACATTTGTAAAATCTTTTCTGGTATGCTCGGCGCAAACATACTGACGCTGAGGTAAAAAAGCCGCGAAGGTGTGCTAAGCAGTTATGGTGGTCCAGATTGCTCTATTTTGTGGCGGCTGTGAATAATATCAAAGTTTTTCTTCGCAATCGATCACGATTTTGTAAATTCGACTATAAAAAAAAACAAGATAAACCTACGCAAATGATAAACATAAAATTAACATAAAAATCAACGTTTGCGTGCTAAAATAGCGTATAATATGTGAATGTATGAAATCCACGAGGGATGAGTAAGGAACCAACACAGGTAAAAGGACGAATTGCACTCACAACTAAAGAGTAATAACTATCATGGAACCTAAATAATAACTGTTCGACGATCAACAAGAAGCACCAAGGAATCCTTCTTTTTTTGAAGAATAGCTACATGATTCCCCCCCCAAATCCGTCCACTTATAGTGCAGTTAAGTGTGATACGAAAATAGCGTGTGTTTAATGCTAGTGCATAGTGTAATGCAAATTTCAGCCGGCATTCGTAGTGCGTCATTTTCTTAAAGAAAAAAAAATAAAATAAAAATATAAAATAATTTCATCGCATAAATTCCACATTAATAAAATTTTGGGCTCATGGTATTTTGGTACATGTTAAATGAAAATTACTAACAAAAGATTGTAATGTCATAAAAGTAAGTATTATACATAACTTGTGTTAATTGAATAAAATTTACATACAATCTATTTCTTTATGTGCAATTATCTTTACAGCATCTCTGCACAATCACTACCCAAAATGGTGGATGTTATGTTTAGTAACTTGTACTTATTCTGCTATTGCCAGCAGGCGTGGCAATGATGGTGGGCGCTCGTAGTCGCAACCTCAATGAAATAGTATTCTGGTTCGCGATCCAACTTGGAGGTTTGCGCACTCTCTATTGTAGTATTATCATTTTTGTTGGGAATGCCTTCTTCATGCCAATTACTAAGATCCACCACAGGTAAGCTGTATTGAACGGGAGTTGTTTCCAGCAGAGTTATAAGATTTGGTTATCCCGAATGGGATCAGGTAAGGATCAGACTCTGCCAGTTACAAAAGTGGTTAGCTCGAACAAGAATCAGACCCTGCAGGCCATTAGAACGGCTGCCCCGAACTGGAACCGAACTCAACACGATCCAATCGTGTTACAAAAATGGCGCTCCGAAACAGGAACAGAACTCCTTCACCGTACATGTAAAAAGTAGTGATTTATGTGTAGAAACGTAAAGGTATAAAGTATCTGACTCGTATTTAGAAATTTTATGTAATGGTACAAAATGGATGAAAGCAATGCCAAGTTGTTGGACGCCATCAAAGGCGAAATGCAAAATTTACGTGAATCGTTAGAAAATAAAATAGAAAAAAGTAATATATCTTTAGAACACAAAATTGAAAGGGTTAGCGAGCAAACTAACAGTGTACGTGAGTCTTTAGAAAGCAAAATTGTTGAGATCAATGATTCCTTAGAAAACAAGATGTTAGAAATCTCAGAGGCAACAAAACAACAGATCGACGATAAACTTGAGGTGCAATTAGAAATATTCAAAAAAGAATGCGTAGGTAGATATGAACAAATATCCAAAGAAATAGATGAGAAATATGAAAAGGTTAATGATAAATGTGAAAAAATATGGGGGAAAACACTTCAGAATTATCAAGAACTTGAGAACATTACGGTCGATTTGGGTAAATGTGAAGAAAAGGTGGACCGAGCTTTTGAGAAAATTGAAGCAATCGAGGGGTCAGTAAATAAAATTGAAGATAATTTAGAAAATAAAGAAAAATGTTAGTGGGATTAAATGATACGACCCATAAGTTAGAAAGAAATGTCGTAGTTTTGCACAGTAGGGTTGATATTTTGTCACAGAACGCTATCCCTCCTGGTATTGATATCGTTAATATGAACCAAAATATTGCTTTAATAGGTGACAGGTTGTCAAGTTTAGAAATTAAGGTAGATGAAACCCAAACAAAGTTAACCTCATTAGCGGAGAGCGCTAGCAGAGAAGTGAGTGAGCGTAATTGGCGTAGATTAAGTATATCCGGTGATGATAGGAGTAGTCATAAGTCGAAATATAGCAGTAAGGAAGAAACTAGTAGTGCCAACCAAACAGATTGTAGTTCTTCGACAGCTAGTGAGACAACAAAACTAAAGAAGCGTATTAAAGTAAGAAAATCAGATAGGGGTGACGTAAAAAGGGCTAAACGACGAATATTGCGTCACGGTGACATCGAAATGTTCCCGAAATTTTCTGGTTTAGAAGATGACGAGTCACCAACTTCGTTTTTAGAGCAGTTTAAGATCGCAGCGCACGCTGTAGACGTACCTGAATCCCAATATTTAGATGTATTAGGGTTTATTTTTACTGGTAACGCTCGTGAGTGGTACAAGTCAAAATTAGGTACATTTCGTTCATTTAAAGATTTCACTAAAGAATTCAAAGCTCAATTTGGTTCTGAACAAGTCATCGCAAGCAAACTCTCAGTGTTGCAATCGCAAGCGTTCAACCCAAAAACTGATGGTACTGTTACCGACTTTGTTCACAAAAGGTTCAATAAGATACGTGGTTTGTCACCTAATATACCGGATACTTTTATTGTGAATACAATTAAACAGTTGATCCCTATTTCTTACCGACGACAATTAGCATTGTTCCCAAATTTAGATTTCAGTTCATTTTTAACCGCTATACAAAATCTTGAAGCACTATATTATGACAGCAGAAATACTAACGATAGAAACAACTTTCATGGTAGAACTGTACGTGTCAATCAGGTAGACGAAGTGCAAGGGAATTACGAGAATTTTAATAAAAGAGGAAATTATGGTAATGAAAACTGTAAAAATTCAGGTAAAGGTAAATTTGACGGACCCAGAAGGAAGGGAATTCCGAACAAGAGAAAGTTCCATTGGAATAAAGGTAAGAATAATCATAGAAGGAATAATGATCGCAATGAAGGTCAGGGTAATAATCGTAGTAATTACGAAGACGATCACGAGTATGAAAATTCAAATCAAAACGAAAGAGTGAGCTTTGTAAATAGTAACCATGATGAAGGTATGAACCGAACACAGCCAATGTCTACATATACTAATCTGCACCACAATTTCCGTATTATAGCCCAAGAGTTATGTTTCCACAAAACAAAGATCAAACTTTAAACTGAAGTTGCTCTCCAACGCGAGTGCGGTTGGCAGAGTTGGTAATGTAAATGGTAATTTTGGTACTGAAAATCAAAATGCACTCAATGATTCGCAATGCGAGCTTATTGTAATTGGAAAAATGTAGTAAATGTAGTAAGCTGGGACACTGATTCATCTGAAAGTAGTGATGAAGAACAGAAATTTAATAGCCAAGCTAGGTCAGCTGAAATAAAAGTACATATTTTAAATCAACCGGTAGTAGCCTTGTGTGACTCTGGAGCTTCGGTTAGTATTTTGTCGTTAGAGACATGGAAACGTATAGCGTCAATCATATCACACCCTCACTTGCGACCAGCTCCACATATTTTGTTGGTGGATTTTTCAGGTAAGAAAAAGAAACAGGTGCAAGGTGAAACAATATTGTGTATTGAAATAGGGAAGTTAGTTTTGACGTACGTGTGCTAGTTGTCTCTGATTTGAATACTGAATGCTTATTGGGTAGAAATTTTCTCACACAATCCAAGGCAAAGATAGATTTTGGTGATAATTCTATTACGGTTGAAAAGGAAGGAGAAATCGTTAACGTACCTATGCTAGGTGGTCAAGCTGACAACATAAAAGTTACAAAAATTCTGACTAAAAGTGATGTACAGAAAAAGGTAAATTTCGTATCTCAAGTTGGTATTGATACTAAAATGAATGTTACCAGCGACAGTGATGATGAATCAGAAATTTTATTTGAGATTGGAAAAGTAAATGTAGAGTGTCCCATAGTAAATAATTTGGTCAGTGAAAAACAAAAATTAGAAAAAGAATGGGTTAATCACGTTGTTCTTTCTGATCAAGCTTATAATAAAGTTCGTAATTCTTGTAGTAATGAAAAAGAAATGAAAGTGTTAAATCTAGAAGTTGCTAACGAAGATAAATTTTTGTTTGATTACTATTCACAGCAAATTTCAGAAATAGACTGTGAGATTGAAAAATCGCATTGTAAATCGTTAGGTACAGCTGCAGTTTGTAATACATTTGATAGTAAAATTGAAAGTGAATTTGTTCCAATTTCAGAAATACGGGAAAGGGTTATGGAAGCACAATTGTCTGATTTTGAGAAAGAGAAATTGTTCAAATTGTTGTTGAAACATAGGAAAATTTTTAAAAATATTCCCGGACGTTGTACCAAATTTGAATATGAAATTGAGGTAGACACTGATCAACCCTTGGTTAAAAGGCAGTATACATTACCATATAAATTCAAAGAACATATTGATTCGCAAATCGATGAGTGGTTACAATGTGGCGTAATAGAATCTTGTGTGTCAATCCATTCTCACCCAATCTTTTGCGTGCCAAAGAAAAACACTAGTAAAATGCGAGTAGTAGTTGATTTAACTGTCTTGAACAAGCATGTAAAAATAAAACAATTAAAGGTAAATAAAATTGATGATCTGCTGTTAAAGTTTCAGGGTGCTAAGTACGTATCAAATATTGATTTAGTAGGAAGTTACACACAAGTTCCAATTTCTGAAAATTGTCGAGATTACACAGCCTTCTCGTGGAATGGCAAAATGTATAGATTTACATCTATCCCCTTTGGATATGCAAATGGAGGTGTAGGATTAATGGCTTGTCTTTTGGTTGTTTTAGGTCATGCATTGTTTGATAAATTAGTTACGTACATCGATGACATTTCTGTACCAACATTTTCTTTCGATGAACAGTTAGAAATTTTAAATTTGTTGTTTACAAAATTAGAAGAAGCCAATATGACTGTAAATTTAAAGAAATCTTCATTTTGCAATACGAGTTTTCAATTTCTTGGTTTCGTAGTCACACCTGAAGGCGTGAAAAAGGATCCGTCGTATGTAGAAACAATTCGAACATTGCCTCGTCCGAAA
This sequence comes from Thermobia domestica, assembly GCF_964235325.1. NCBI lineage: Eukaryota > Metazoa > Arthropoda > Insecta > Zygentoma > Lepismatidae > Thermobia > Thermobia domestica. The sequence goes on along the minus strand of NC_137469.1, from coordinate 183,697,797 downwards.
AATGTAAAGGAACTTAAGCGAGTGTTAGGTTTGTTCGAGTGGTGTTCAAAATTTGTATATCATTTCGCTCATTTAGCCAATCCATTGTTCGAACTTCTGAAAAAGAATAAAAAATGGATTTGGACTGACGAATGTGAGCAAAGTTTTACTCAGTTAAAAGCATCGTTAGCTGAAGAAGTGTTGTTAAATCATCCGCTGTTAGATCACGATTTTTGTTTAGTGACAGACAGTTCCTTGGTAGCAGTGGGAAGTACATTATTCCAAGAAGTTAACGGTGAAAAACACATACTTGGTTTTTACAGTAAGACTTTGAATAGTGCACAGCGAAATTTCACTATCACGGAATTAGAGGCGTATGCAATCGTTACAGCCGTACGTAAATGGGGACATTTATTATATGGCCATCACGTGAAAGTTTACACGGACCATAACTCATTAGTGTTTTTGAATAAAATTCGCCATTGGAACTCTCGTTTGGCTCGGTGGAGTCTTGAACTACAGGGATTTGATTTAAAAATAACGCACATTTCAGGTAGTGAAAATGTAGCTAGTGATGCATTGTCCAGGATAGTTTTAGCTCCTCCTAGTGAAATTTTGGACATAAACAATTTAGAAGTACTTCCATCATTCTTCAGAAATCTCACACCAGGAGAGTTAACCGAAAAACAAAAGGAACATCCTGAGTATAATAAAATCATTAAATTCCTAGAGAAACCAAATGATCCCTATAGTAAGATGCAAAACAGAAATGTAGAAAAATTTTACAAACTAGAAAATGGTATATTGTTGTATAAGAACTTTCACTTTCCTAATAGTTGGAGAATTTGCATCCCACCATCTTTAGTAAATGTGGTAATTGAAGAAATGCATAATAACCGTGGACATTTCGGGTGCGAAAGAACAGTAAGTTTCATCAGCGAGATTTGTTATTGGAAATCTATGCGGCGAGACGTGATGAACTATATTAACGATTGTCTCGAGTGTAAACGAACTAAAGTCGATACTCGACCCCCGGCGAGACCTTTAGAAACCATACAGGTGAAAGGCCCTAGGAGATTAATTTCGATTGACATTATCGGACCTCTTGTGCCATCTCCCTCAAAGTGTAAATTTATACTCTCAGTTTTGGATGTTTTTACTCGTTACCTTGTTCTTTATCCGATCCGGAACGCTACTACGAAGTGCGTAGTTAAATGTTTGGAGACATTGTACTTTGTGCACTTGGGAATACCTTCAGCTATATTGGCGGACAATGGTAGTTGTTTTATCTCTAAAAACTTCAAACAGAAAATGGAGGAATATGGTGTTAAGATATTTTATTCAACGCCCTACCATCCGGCGTCGAACGCAGTGGAGAGAATCCATCGGGACACGAACAGGTTGTTCAGACTGTTTTGTAAAGATGATCATGGTTCTTGGGAGAAATTTATACCACAAGTCGTTGTGTTGCTGAACTATTCTATATCTAGCAGTCTTGGCGCGAGTCCAGCCAGTTTACATTTGAACATTCAGGCTGAAAAACCTATCTTCGAACATTTTGGCATTTTTACGAATGATACAAACGAAAATGACAATGAAAGTTGGGACAATAAATTGGTAATGGCTGATTTTAAAAGGAAGGAAGTAATCCGAAAGCGAAATGAAAGGTATAACTCACAACAGGAGAGTAAACACAAAATACAGGTGAATGATTTGTTTTTTTTGAAACAGACAAACTTAAGTTCCGCAACAGACAAGAAAATTTCCAAATTTTTCAATGTGTTCAAGGGACCCTATCTTTGTGTTAACAAACCATCAAATTCAGAAAAGGTGTTCGAATTGTTAGATCCTTTAACTGGTAAATCAATTGGTTCACATTCAGTAGATAGACTTAAGGTGTGGAAACCTACGAAACAAACTCGTAAAATTTGGTTAAATCTTGCAGTAAAACATAGTTCTGAGAAATACCATGATGTAATTTCAAGCGAATTTAAGAATTCAGATCTAGAAAGCAGTGTTGAAACTGTTCTTTGCAATGCATTAACTACAACACCAGTATGTTTATCTCAAAGTGTTCAATCCAGAAGTAATAACCAACGAATACATAAAATCTTGGAGAAATTGCTAGATATTGATAAGTATTTGAATTTTCTGTACTGTAAAAATTTGTGTTCATCTGATGTATTGGAATTTGCGTTAGTAAATCTACAGAATCCTTATGTGGCACTAAATGAACAAGTGCAAGGAATGTAAAAAAAAAAAGAAAGAAAAAAAGTCGTTTCATATGATATATGCAGGCATCTGTGACCCGCTATGCGACTTCCAGATGGCCGTTGATATTTCTTTTCCAAAGCAATGGAAAAACCAGCAAAGAAATATGCCAAGTCATGGAGATGAGGTTTCCCCCCCCCCCTTATGTGTATTGGGTAATGTAACATGTTTTTAATGCTCGGAGTAAGCTATTTTGGTAAATCCCATTCTTTATTATTTTAAGTTTTTAACCTTGTATTCTTTAATTCGGCCTCATCTCGGGGTGGTAAGAACAAATTATTCATTGTGGGTAGGTTCCTTCGAAATTTAGCCAGGCAGATCGCGTCGAGTGATCAGAGAGAGTCATAACTGAATTATTACGTTGTAAAAATTTAGCTGTGAATCTTTAAGGCGCCGATAAATTTTATTAAATCTCGACAAAACGTATATTACTCAATATTGTGTGAAATAAAGTTTTTAATATGTAATATGTTTTAAAAATTTGTTTACGAATGAAAGATTTCATTTCATATATTCGTGTTACTGTATTATTGCATTGTGTTTGAAGTTAACTAACTAATTAGTAGTGCTGTTTAAATGTTGTATTTTAAAGGTTTGAAGAATGGAAATATTATATTATTAGGAGTTATTTTGAGAATTAGTTATAAGGAAGCATATATTGATGAAAAAGGTTATTTTTGCATTTCATGTGTCATTTTTCTCAAAATATTGAAAATTTCATGTGTTTAGTACGATAAGAATATTTAGTGTAAGATGTTAAAACACGAGTCAGATACTTACAAAAAAAAAAAATTAAAAATTTTATGATTTAAGTAATAATGTAAGAAATATATTGGTTTGATGTTAATAAATAGAATATGAATAGGATATAATATAAAATGAAAATATAATAGATAATTAATATTATTCAACTTATATTGAAATATTGTATTATGAAAACACATGTAATCTTATATTTACACATACCAAAGGAGAGCCCATTAAAGTATATAGCCCATAAAATAAAAAGCCCATCTACGTTTGTGTAAAGTGTTAATGAACCATAATGGATAAAATGTTAATAATGGAAGAAAGAAGAGGAATAATAACCGGAAAAATAACTCTAAGAAGAGGAAACCCAAGGTCCCAGGGTTCTGATAATCTTCAAAGAAGATCATCGTCCGTGTCGCACGCCATTTGTGAGCGTGTGGCCCCCCTCACTCCCATTCCATTTTAAATTTCCCAGTTTCTCTTGGCTGAATTGGAATGAGGCTCCATGTTCTGTTCGTCGACGCAAATTGTGCTCTAGTTTTATCTTTTTGTAAGTTGGCAATCCTGTGAGTGATGATTCGTGCTTCCTGTTCACTGAACAAAGGAGGCGTAATACGGTTAAAATGATGCAAAACATAGTTCGTCGAATTCAAACATCATCGAGACTTACTTTTACTGTTTTTAACATTTCAATTATTTTGTTTTAATGGTGAACTTATTTAACGCCTTTTAATATGCGTATTTCTGATAAAGAATATTTACTATGAACATTTGTAAAATCTTTTCTGGTATGCTCGGCGCAAACATACTGACGCTGAGGTAAAAAAGCCGCGAAGGTGTGCTAAGCAGTTATGGTGGTCCAGATTGCTCTATTTTGTGGCGGCTGTGAATAATATCAAAGTTTTTCTTCGCAATCGATCACGATTTTGTAAATTCGACTATAAAAAAAAAACAAGATAAACCTACGCAAATGATAAACATAAAATTAACATAAAAATCAACGTTTGCGTGCTAAAATAGCGTATAATATGTGAATGTATGAAATCCACGAGGGATGAGTAAGGAACCAACACAGGTAAAAGGACGAATTGCACTCACAACTAAAGAGTAATAACTATCATGGAACCTAAATAATAACTGTTCGACGATCAACAAGAAGCACCAAGGAATCCTTCTTTTTTTGAAGAATAGCTACATGATTCCCCCCCCCCCAAATCCATCCACTTATAGTGCAGTTAAGTGTGATACGAAAATAGCGTGTGTTTAATGCTAGTGCATAGTGTAATGCAAATTTCAGCCGGCATTCGTAGTGCGTCATTTTCTTAAAGAAAAAAAAATAAAATAAAAATATAAAATAATTTCATCGCATAAATTCCACATTAATAAAATTTTGGGCTCATGGTATTTTGGTACATGTTAAATGAAAATTACTAACAAAAGATTGTAATGTCATAAAAGTAAGTATTATACATAACTTGTGTTAATTGAATAAAATTTACATACAATCTATTTCTTTATGTGCAATTATCTTTACAGCATCTCTGCACAATCACTACCCAAAATGGTGGATGTTATGTTTAGTAACTTGTACTTATTCTGCTATTGCCAGCAGGCGTGGCAATGATGGTGGGCGCTCGTAGTCGCAACCTCAATGAAATAGTATTCTGGTTCGCGATCCAACTTGGAGGTTTGCGCACTCTCTATTGTAGTATTATCATTTTTGTTGGGAATGCCTTCTTCATGCCAATTACTAAGATCCACCACAGGTAAGCTGTATTGAACGGGAGTTGTTTCCAGCAGAGTTATAAGATTTGGTTATCCCGAATGGGATCAGGTAAGGATCAGACTCTGCCAGTTACAAAAGTGGTTAGCTCGAACAAGAATCAGACCCTGCAGGCCATTAGAACGGCTGCTCCGAACTGGAACCGAACTCAACACGATCCAATCGTGTTACAGGTGACGTGCAACATGCGAGAATGGAAAGCCTTCAAGCATTCACCCATTTTCAACATATACGCTGCACTGTCTGTAACCAACAATCTCAGTCTATCTTTTTCTTCATTTGGGCAAAGCAATTGTAAAGCTTCCTTAACAGCAATGGCCAACGTCGAATGGTTTGTTTTGGGCAGTTCCTTACATAGAATAACATGAGGGAGTCCCGGCTCTTCACAGTCAAGTTTTCCCACGATTACACTTGCAATGTATCTGCCGCCGCTATCCGTTGTTTCATCCACATTTAGCCACATGAGGTTGTCACCAATGTCCTCTCGAATTTCTTCAATTGTCTTTTCATAAAGCAAGGGCAAATAATTTTTTCGAAGAGTTGATTTATCGGGAACTTTCTGCATGCAAAAATCTTCCAGAAACTTTTTAAAAATTGGTTTTTGAAGCGATGAAAACGGAATGTTGACTGAAGTGAGGGCTTTACAAAGTTCTAATTTAAAATTAGGTTCGTCTTCTCCGGACTTGAAACCGAGGAACGGTTGCTTGTTTCTCTCTTCTCTCTCCTTTCTACATTTGCTTTATGAGTGGCTGATTTCTGATGTTGTTGCACGTGAGATCGCTTGTCCGCAGGCACCTGAAAGACATTAAACAGGTACTCTGCTGTTGTATAAAGATAAAAAGTGAGGAAACATCTTAAATATTGCTATCAGAAAAACATATTACAGGTGAAAAGATTAAGAAAAAGGGACAAATATGTTTCGATGGACATTTTACATATCTTGTATTATGGGTTCTCATTTCTTTTAAAAACTTTAGTTTAAAAAAATACTCCATTTTCATACAGACCTTATTTCTCTTTCTGTCTGATGAAACAATCCCATGAGAAGACAAGAATACGAGGAAAACTGTACAAAACTGTACAAAAACATAAATAATCTACAGTGATGAAGGATACAAATGATTCGTTGAACACGTTTTGAATGTCTCCTTTATTTTTTCTGAGCAACTAATGAAAATAAATTAAAATTATTTTACGCTATTTTCACTTCCTGCCCCCTTTTTTTTTTAGTAAAATATTTCCCTTATTTGCCGTTTTAAGTTTTAACCTAAGGGAATAAATTCCTTTTAAGATTAGTATCAAGTTGGCCCCACCACTTTTGGACGGAGAAAAATAAATAATGCTATTCGTTTGTGCTACGTTAGTGCTGGTTAGTGCCCAAATTTCAGCGTTTGTGCAATCAAAAGAACAAAGTTATGAACAATTTAAATTTCGGGGCCAACTTGACGTCAAGTTGGCCCCGCTTTTTTCCCTAATTCAGATAGAATAGATTTTATAACGTCAAACGTTTGTGCTACGTTAGTGCTGGTTAGTGCCCAAATTTCGCTGTTAGTGCTCTTCAAATAACGCCGTTATAACAAAATTAATTAGCGTCAAGTTGGCCCCGCCTTTTTTCCCTAATTGAGATAGAATGGATTTTCTAACGTCAAACGTTAGTGCTGGTTAGTGCCCAAATTTCAACGTTAGTGCTGTTTAAATAACGCTGTTATAAGGAATTAATTAGCGTCAAGTTGGCCCCGCCTTTTTTCCCTAATTGAGATAGAATGGATTTTCTAACGCTAAACGTTAGTGATACGTTAGTGCTGGTCAGTGCTCAAATTTCAATGTTAGTGCTGTTCAAATAACGCCGTTATAACGAATTAATTAGCGTCAAGTTGGCCCCGCCTTTTTTCCCTAATTGAGATAAAATGGATTTTCTAACGTCAAACGTTAGTGCTACGTTAGTGCTGGTTAGTGCCCAAAATTTCACCGTTAGTGTTGTTCAAATAACGCCGTTATAACGAATTAATTAGCGTCAAGTTGGCCCCGCATTTTGTCCATAATTGAGATAGAATGGATTTTCTAACTTCAAACGTTAGTGGTATGTTAGTGCTGGTTAGTGCCCAAATTTCGCCGTTAGTGCTCTTCAAATAACGCCGTTATAACAAAATTAATTAGCGTCAAGCTGGCCCCGCCTTTTTTCCCTAATTGAGATAGAATGGATTTTCTAACGTCAAACGTTAGTGCTACGTTAGTGCTGGTTAGTGCCCAAATTTCGCCGTTAGTGCTCTTCAAATAACGCCGTTATAACAAAATTAATTAGCGTCAAGCTGGCCCCACTTTTTCCCTAATTGAGATAGAATGGATTTTCTAATGGGAAACGTTAGTGCTATGTTAGTGCAGGTTAGTGCCCAAATTTGAGCGTTATTGCTATTCAAGTAACGCCGGTATAACGAATTAATTAGCGTCAAGTTGGCCCCGCCTTTTTTCCATAATTGAGATAGAATGGATTTTCTAACGCCAAACGTTAGTGCTACGATAGTGCTGGTTAGTGCCCAAATTTCAACGTTAGTGCTGTTTAAATAACTCTGTTATAACGAAGTAATTAGCGTCAAGTTGGCCCCGCCTTTTTTCCCTAATTGTGATAGAATGGATTTTCTAACGTCAAACATTAGTGCTACGTTAGTGCTGGTTAGTGCCCAAATATCACCGTTAGTGCTGTTCAAATAACGCCGTTATAACGAATTAATTAGCGTCAAGTTGGCCCCGCCTTTTTTCCCTAATTGAGATAGAATGGATTTTCTAACGTCAAACGTTAGTGCTACGTTAGGGCTGGTTAGTGCCCAAATTTCGCCGTTAGTGCTCTTCAAATAACGCCTTTATAACAAAATTAATTAGCGTCAAGCTGGTCCCGCTTTTTTTCACTAATTGAGGTAGAATTTTATATTTAATGCAAACAATTTGTGCTTGATCGTTGGTGCTTGGTCGTGCTTCATTTTGTCCGTTAGTGGTGTTGAAATTGCACGTCCATGAACTTTGCGTCTCCAGTTAACGCATTAACGATAAAATTAATGTCAATCATTATTGCATCGTTAGTGCTACTAAGTGCAGCAACCTCTAACGTTAGTGCTTCGTTAGTGTACATGCTACAAGTAAAACAACTTTAGGGTTTCAAATTGGTGCTGGGCTCACTTTAAGGACTATCGAAATAATTAGTGCCATTCGTCAGTGCTTCTTACTGCACTAACCACTAACGTTAGTGTTTCATTAGTGTAGGTTTTAGAGCCAAAGCAATGGTCCTCGCTGATCTCTCCACACTATGCATTAATGAAAAAATCGTCCCATTCGTTTGTGCATCGTTAGTGCTTTTAGGAAACACTAATAGTTTCGTAAATGCTTTACTACTCATGTAGATATAGCCAATTATATGTCCCGAAACTCCCTTAAGAAATACATGGGGAATTTTTAATTGCGTGAAATTCCCGGCAAATTCAAAAGCACTAATTACTTCTTCTAGTGCAATCGTTAGTGCTTCTTAGTGCACCATCCCCTAACGTTTGTTCATCATGTCGCTGCAACAAGTGGAAAACCTATGTGGTCAGCGTGATCTTGATCCCTACTTTAAGCATTAACGAAGAAATCAGTGCTTTTCGTCAGTGCATCGTTAGGCTTCTGGAAAACACTGATTGTTTCGTGAATGCTTCACTATTAGTGTAGATGTAGCTAATTATAAGTTCCAAAACTCCCATATAAAATGCATGGACAATTTTCTAATTCCGTGAAATTCCCGCCAAATTCAAAAGCACTAATGACATATTTTATTGTACTCGTTAGTGCATCGTTAGTGCTTCTTAGTGAACCAACCAATAACGTTAGTGCTTTTTCAGTGTAGATGCTACAAGTAAAAAACTTTGGGTAGCTAAGTTTACGCTGCTTTCACTTCAAGCAGTAAGGAAAAATCAGTGCCTTCATTAGTGTATCAATATTGCTTCTTGGTGCGCCAACCAATGACGGTAGTGCTTCATTAGTGTATTCTCTAGAACCAAATCAATGATAGGGAGTAATTACCCTATAAGCCCCACTTTAAGCACTAACGGAGAAAATAGTGGAATTTCTTAGTGCATCGTTAGTGCTTCTAAAAACGCTAATAGTTTCGTTAGTACTTCGTTATTGTTGTAGATATAGCCATTTCTATGTCACGAAACTCCCAAAAGAAAAACGTTAATTTTTTTACTACTTAAATTCTCGCCAAGTTCAAAAGCAGTAATGATCTCTTCTAGTGCAATCGTTAGTGCATCGCAGGTGGTTGCTAGTGCACCAAGTCCGAACATTAGAGCCTCTCATTGTGAATGTTTTTGTAGGGAGGAGCTAGCGTGTAGTTAGCATCACCTAAGTTTTATTTTATAGCGTCCATACTGTTGAAGTACTAATGTTGGGAGTTCTGCAATAAGACCTATTAACGAAGTAGTAACGATTACAATACACGTCGTCATTAGTGCTTTTAAATTTGGCCTTAATTTTACAAAATGAAAAATGCTATGTCCGTAAAATTAACCCCGCACGGTTCTCGAATGCTACTATTTTTTTTTTTTACATATTTACAGCTTCTTTAGTGCACAATAGTGCACTAACCACTTACCTTAGTACCATAGTACTTTAAAAGTTATTAATGAATAACTAGGGCAGTTCTAAGTTTAGATTTTTCAACTTTCGCACAATTTTATAGGAATTGTGCCACAAAAGTGGAACTAACACCAGCGGTTAGTGCATTGTTAGAGCTCTATGACACAGTAAGCCCTAAAGTTAGTGCTAGCATAATTTAGGAGTTATAAGTTCATAACTCACTCAGCACTAAATTTAAGTTTATCGAACTTTACAATAATTGTCTCGCAAAGGTAGAACAAACGTCGAATTTTTGTACATCGTTAGTACTCCAAAAAGTTCTAACGGTAGTGAGTTATTGATGAGTTTGGGAGTTATTGATGAATAACTCGTGCGGGGCTAACTTTAGATCTTTCAGTTTTTGTAGAATTTTACATTTATTGTCAGATAGAAACAAGATCAACAACATTAGTCAGTGTATTGTTGGACCTCCATTAAACAGTAAGCACTATTGTTAGTGTTGTCATAATTTAGGAGTTATTATTGAATTACACGGATGGTACAGTATTGAAACCAGTGGCGTAGGGAAGGGGGGGCGGAGGGGCCGGGCCCCCCCAAAGAGGTCCGACAATGTACTTTGGTACTTTGATGTTTGTAATTTTTTTATATATTTTTATGTTTATATATTTTTTTGTTTGTAATTTTTCTATATGTACCTATAACAGCACTTGGCCCCCCCCCAAACACACATCCTGGCTACGCTACTGATTGAAACTTACTGAATTTTACACTAATTTCCCCATAAAGATAGGACAAACTCTAAAGATAAGTACATTGTTAGTGCTACATAAAACTCAAAACACTAACGTTAGTGCTATCATAGTTTAGGAGTTACCAATGAATAACAGAATTTAAAATTATCGAATTTTACTCTGTTTCACAAAGGTAGGACAAAAACTGAAGGTTAGCGCATCCTTAGCAGTCAAAAAAGAAAAACAAAAAAACTAGGTACTAACGTTGTACTATCTCATTTTAGTGGTTGTTAATGAAGAACTCAAGCTAGGCTATTCATTTTACACTAATTTAGATTCACATTAGATTTTTCACTTACACAATTGTCCCACAAAAGTGGGACTAATACCAGGGCTTAGTGCATTTCTAGAGCTCTATAAAACACTAAGCACTGTCGTTGTAATTTCATGAATAATTTAGGCAGGACTGAATTTAAATTAATCGAATTTTACTCTAATTGTTCCACAAAGGTGGATAACCACCAAAGCTTAGTGCACTGTTGGTGCTCCATAATACACTAATCACTAACGTCAGTGCCATCACAGTTTAGGAGTCAATAAATAACTCGGCAAGGATAAAATCAGGTTTTTCAACTTTTACACAATCAGTGTAAAATTCAATAAATTTTAATTGAATTTCGTCCGAGTTATTCACTAATAACTCTTAAACTATATCGTTATCGTCAGTGCTTACTATGTTTAGAGCACTAATAAAACACTAATATTTAGCGATTACACTACCTTTTGATTTACAATTATTGTAAAATTCGATAAATTTAAATTTAGCCTCGCGCGAGTTATTCATTAATTAATAACTTCTAAATTGAGATAGCACTAACGTTAGTACTGAGTTTATGGAGCACTAACCTCTGGTATTGTCTCATTTCTGTCTGACAATTAGCGTAAAATTGTATAAAAATTGAAAGATTTAAAGTTAGCCCCGCCCGGGTTGTTCATTAATAACTTGTAAACTACGATAGCAGTAACGGTAATGTTTAGTATCTTTTGGAGCACTAACGATGCACTGACCTTTGACGTTTACTGCACCTGTATGGGACGATTATTGTAAAATTCGATAAAACTAAATTAGTCCCGAGCGAGTTATTCCCTTATAATTCCTAAACTTTGAGAGCACTAACGTTAGTGCTTGATGTTTCGGCAGGCAATAACGATGCACTAACTTTTGATGTTTATTCCACCTTTGTAGGACAATTATTGTAGAGTTCAATAAATTTTAATTTAGTCCCACGAGAGGTATTCACTAATAACTCTTAAACTCACATAGCACTAATGTTAGTGTTTAGTGAACGAAGCACTAACCATGTGAACTGTTTTGGTAGTAATTCAGATGCGTGCGAATCTAAATTCAGACAAGTGGCATTTTCCAGTTTGTAAAATTCCCGCCAAATTAAAAAGCACTAATGAACATATATAGTGTAATGGTAACTATTACATTAGGAGGTTTTATTGCAGAACTCCTAATATTAGTGCTCCAATTGTATGGATGCTAAAAGGTGAAACTTGGGGGAAGCTAACTACACGCTAGGACTAGCCCCTCCGCACAAAAGCATTCACGACAAGAACCACTAGTTTTCGGAATTGGTGCACTAGCAAACACAAACGATTACACTAGAAGAGATCATTACTACTTTTGAATTTGGTGATAATTTGACTCAATGAAAAATTTCCGATGTATTTTTTATGGAAGTTTCATGATATAATTTGCCATTCTACACTAGCTACTAGTGAAGCACTAACGAAACTATTAATGTTTTCTAGAAGCATGACCGATGCACTGCGTTTCATCGTTAGTGCTTTCTCGGGAAACTAACATGTATTTAGACCTCCCAAAGTTTTTCCTTCTGGCATTCAAACTATTGAACAATTAATGTTGGGAGTTAATGCTCCAAGAAGCACTAACGAAGCATTAACGATTTTACTAGAAGAGATTATTAGTGCATTTGAATTTGGTGGAAGTTTGAGACAATAAAAATTTGCCCATGTATTTCTTATGGGAGCTTCGAGACATAAAATTGGCCATATCTACAGTAATAGCGCAGCACTAATGAAACTATTAGAGTTTTCTAGAAATACTAACGATGCACTATCGATTACACTAGGTTTCATCGTTAGTGCTTTCTTAAGGGCTAACGCTTTTCGCTTCTAGCGTCCAACCTATTGAAGCATTAATGTTGGGAGTTGGTGCTCTCAGAAGCACTAACGAAGCAATAACAATTGCACTAAAAGAGATCATCAGTGCTTTTGAATTTGACCAAAATTTGAGCCAATGAAAATTTCCCAATGTATTTCTTATGGGAGTTTCGTGACATGCAATTGGCCATATCTACTCTAAGAGAAGTACTAGCGAAACTATTAGTGTTTCCTAGAAGCACCAACGATGCAATAACGAATGGCGCTAATTTTTTCGTTAGTGTTTGAAATGGCGACCAGAGTGTAATTACATACTATCATGTTTTGGCTTTAGAGCCTCCACTAATGAAGCACTAACGTTAAGAGTTTGTGCACTAAAAAACAGGAACAATCCACTAACGAATGGCATTACCTTTTTGTTAGTGCTAGAAGTGTGGCAGAAGGTTTTGGCCCCACTAATCCCTACAATTGTTTTGGTTCTAGAGCTTACACTCATAAGCACTTACGTTAGTGTTTGGTGCATTAATAAGCACTAACGATGCACTACAAATGGCAGTATTTTTTCGTTTGTGCTTGAAGTGGGGGCAATGTCGACTTGATCCCAAAGGGTTCTTACTTGTAGCACCTACATACACCAATGAGCACTAACGTTAGGGGTTGCTGTACAAAGTAGCACTAACGATGCACTGACGATTACACAAAAGGAGATCATTAACGCTCTTGAATTTGGCGGGAATTTGTCGCAATCAGAAATTATCCATAACTACATTAATAATGCAGTACTAACGAAACTATCAGAGATTTCAAGAAACACTAGACAAACACCGTGCTCGTGGGTTTTCTCGGGGTTCTCCCGTTTCCTCCCACTTTCTTCATTCCACCATTTCACTCATCTCTCATCATCACCGTCTCTTTTAGCCTAACCGGCATAACCGTGGGACGTAAAACTCAAAGATTTCATTTCATTTTCAAGAAACACTAACGATGCACTAACGAATGACAATAATTTATTCGTTAGTGCTTAAATGGGAGGCTAAATTCACACTGGCCCTCCAAATATGTTTTACTTGTAGCACCTGCACTAATGAACAACTAACGTTAGGTGTTGATGCACCAAAACGCACCAATGATGTACTAATGATCGCATTAGAACAGAGCATTAGTGCTCTCGAATTTGGCGGGAGTTTGACGCAATCAGAAATTACCCATGTATTTCTTATGGAAGTTTCGTGACATGTAATTAGCCATAACCTCACTAATAGTGAGCACTAACGAAAATATCACAGTTTTCTAGAAGCATTAACGATGAATTAACGAATGTCATTAATTTCTTCGTTAGTTCCTAAAATGGGGGCCAAGTTCACGCTAGCCCTCCAGATGTGCTTTACTTGTACAACCTACACTAATGAAGAACTAACATTAGGGGTTCGTACACTAAGAAGCACTAACGATTGCACTAAAATAGATCATAAGTGCTTTTGAATTTACCGGGAATTTGACGCAATGAAAAATTACTCATGTATTTCTTTAGGGAAGTTTCCTGAAATGTGATTTCCATAACTACACTAATATTGAAACATTAACGAAACGATTAGTATTTTCTACACGCACTGACGGTGCATTAACGAATGACTAATTATTCAGCTATTGCTTGAAATGGAGGCCAACGTGAAGATGGAGACATGAAGGTTTTCTTTACTTGTAGCATGTACACTAATGAAGAACTAACGTTAGGGGTGGTACACTAAGATGAACCAACGATTGACACTAATTTTATTGTTAATGCCTCATGTGGAGGCCAAGTTCACTGACGTGAAATTTCATCACAACTATAGAACATATGGAAGCACGACCAAGTTCTAACATAGCTTGGCATTAAAAAAATTCTACCTCAAATAAGGAACAAAACCGGACCAACTTAACGTTAATTAATTTCGTTATAACGCCGTTATTTCAACAGCACTAACGACTAAATTTGAACATTAACCAGCTCTAAAGTAGCACTGACGTTTGGCATTAGAAAATCCATTCTATCTCAATTAGAGAAAAAGGTGGGGCCAACTTGACGCTAATTAATTAGTTATAACGACGTTATTCTTGGGCACTAACCAGCACTAACGTTTCACATTAGAAAATCCACCCTATCTCAATTAGCGGAAAAAGGCGGAGCCAGCTTGACGCTAATTAATTCGTCAATTAGATAATCAATTCTATCTCAATTAGAGAAAAAGGCGGGGCCAATCTGACACTAATTTCGTTATGACGGCGCTATTTGAACAGCACTAACCAGCACTAACGTAGCACTAGCGTTTGGCATTAGAAAATCCTTACTATCTCAATTAGGGAAAGACGGCGCGGCCAATTTGACGCTAATTAATTTCGTTATAACGGCGTTATTTGAACATCACTAACGGTGAAATTTGGGCACTAACCAGCACTAACGTAAAACTAGCGTTTGGTATTAGAAAATCGATTTATATCTCAATAAGGAAAAAAGGCGGGGCCAATTTGACGCTAATTAATTCGTTATAACGGCGTTACTTGAATAGCACTAGCGCTCAAATTTGAGCACTAACCTGCACTAACGTTTCCCATTAGAAAATCCATTCTATCTCAATTAGGGAAAAAAGGCGGGGCCAACTTGACGCTAATTAATTCGTTATAACGGCGTTATTTGAACAGCACTAACGGCGAAATTTGGGCACTAACTAGCACTAACGTAGCACTAATGTTTGACGTTAAAAATCCATTCTATCTCAATTAGGGAAAAAAGGCGGGGCCAACTTGATGCTAATTAATTCGTTATAACGGCGTTATTTGAACAGCGCTAACGTTGAAATTTGGGCACTAACCAGCACTAACGTACCACTAACGTTTGGCGTTATAAAATCCATTCTATCTCAATTATGGAAAAAAGGCGGAGCCAACTTGACGCTAATTAATTCGTTATAACGGCGTTATTTGATCAGCACTAATGTTGAAATTTGGGCACTAACCAGCACTAACGTAGCACTAACGTTTGACGTTAGAAAATCCATTCTATCTCAATTAGGGAAAAAAGGCGGGGCCAACTTGACGCTAATTAATTCGTTATACCGGCGTTATTTGAATAGCACTAACGGCGAAATTTGGGCACTAACCAGCACTAACGTAGCACAAACGATTGACGTTATAAAATCCATTCTATCTGAGTTAGGGAAAAAAGCGGGGCCAACTTGACGTCAAGTTGGCCCCGAAATTTAAATTGTTTATAACTTTGTTCTTTTGATTGCACAAACGCTGAAATTTGGGCACTAACCAGCACTAATGTAGCACAAACGAATAGCATTATTTATTTTTCTCCGTCCAAAAGTGGTGGGGCCAACTTGATACTAATCCTTTTAAGTGACTGCTTAACGCACAAAACCGTAGTTATACGAATAAACAATAAAACTGCCAGCAACCCAGACTTTAATGTTAGAAGATTAAGAGGCTCTGTAGTCTATTGGTTAGAGCGTTGGACTCTTATTCGCGTGGTTCCGGGTTCGTTTTCTGTCCAGAGCATCCAGTTTCGGAGTACACCCAGCGTCGTGGAGCAAAGAAATATAGACGATACGCTTGTTAGCGGGCAGTGCTTTCTAACAACTGCTCCGTTACAGAGGCGGATACGTAGTTCCACCATTTGCTAACCGATGACACTGAGGTAGCAAAGTCTGTGACTTCAGTGGTTAAACAATTTTAAAAATGCTAGATTACTAAAGGGGTTGCCTATCTCGAGCTGAATCGTGATTGAATAAATTCCACTTGCAGCAAATATAAACACAAGAAAAGTAAAAAGATAGATGGAGTTAAATTTTACATTTGGCAGTACCAATCCTACACATTTACGCAAGGAAAACTTTAAACCAGGACTTGAAGCACACAAACGACTATTTAGATTTTAAACTGAGGACAACATCTGCTATCCCTCAAGAGTCAATTACAACCTATTGTAAATTTTTATTGTAGTAAGGTGACATCAAAATAAGTTTACAACCAGCCCATGATTTGAGTTGTATCGTGGTCAGCACATCGTTAGTCTATGGGTCGTTAATGTTGCTAGTTTTCTTGACCGGAGTTTGCTATTTTTAATTTAAGCATCTGCACAATCGCAATCGCTTCATGATGATTGGCCCAAACCAAAAAATGAATGTCTAGACTGGGAATCGAATTAAATGCATTCTAAATTTAAACCGAAAATTTAGTACACATTTCAATAATTACAAGGCTTTCAGACAACGCAGGCTAATGCTCTTTAATGTTCATGCTTTTAGTGGGCATGGTCCCGATTTCGACCCTCAATAAATGCACAATTTGAGGTAGCTATCGTGAAGCAACTAAAGACAATAAACTTGGTTGAAAGTTGAAATAAAAAAAAAAAAAAAAGAACGACATTTAGACTAAAGAGCCAGCTACAATAACAATAATTAATGGCGATGTGCCGTTTACCCACCATTTCCACATAATTCCGTGCGCATAATTTTGTAGGAAGAAAGAATATGCTTAGATCAACTAAAATTAGGTGGTTAGTCGAATAGGATCACATGAAGGGGGGAGCCGTAACTCACTTGGTAGAGTGCTGCATTCCATTTGGGATGTACTCCGTTTGATCTCGTTCACAGTCACCAGACAAATACTGGAATGGTACCTTTAAGTAGGCCTATTTAAACTCAACAGAAGGTACCATTCCTTCATTTGCCTGGTATGACGGGGGGGGGGAGAGAAGGAAAACATAGATAGGATGGTCGGTGACGGAAACGGACGACTTCCCGAATGCCAAACCAACACTCTATCAACAAAAATTACTCGCCAAGGCCCATTTTTCTGAAATCTCTTTCCTTTGTTGTTTAAAATTCTCATTGTAAAATGGGCTTCCTATCTATATATGAATAATCCTAATTGTTTAAAAACATTAAAAAATAAAATTCTTAAAATAATAATTTATTAAACTCACCTGCTTGGTAAAAGATGACTTTGCCATCAGTTGTGAAGTTGTTGTCCGATATTATCCATTCTCGAATTAGAGCACTTTTGGATGATTTTTGTTTCGGCATGATCTTTCCTTTTCAATTCCAATCTTCAATGTTAAGAGGACTCGTACAAATTTGATATAATCCAAATGCAATCCCAATGAACACACTTCCTTCTCCTTTCTTACAAGGTGAGAACACTGACACAATGTCCATTGCTGACAGGGAGAAGAGGTCAACGCCATCAGCTTGAACTTTCTATCGAATGACCACTCACCTGTTGTTGCTAAAAATAAACTTGCTGCCCCGCTTATTCTCAATCGCAGCCGCAAATTACAAAGAAACATGCTGTGTGAAGGAAACCTTGTTATTGCATTGTTGAAAACTGATTGACTACGTGTTTGAAAGTATTTTTCAAGTTAAAAATAACTATAAAGAATCATTTAGGACGTTATAGGTTCGAAAAGCTAATTTAGGATTTTTTAGGTCGTAACCCCCCAATTAGGACATTTTAGGTCCTATAAAACTAATATAGTTCTACTTATAGTAACTTGAAATGTAAAGAAAACACGAATTTTTTGCATTCACTGTACAGGAATAAAATAGGTTCGAACCTAAGAATCCGGAGCCTAGTAATTATATTAATTTTTTTCTCTTTCCTTTAGTCAATGTGATTAAATATATAAAGCTAAATTCGAAGTAATGTCATTTGATTGTTTCGACTTTGAAGACATAATGCTATGTATTCTGTTGAAGTATAACTAAGAACTAATCCTTTCAATACTTTTTTTTATTCTTTCTTCTCCATAAATGTAACAAATGTTTGCGAAATCGTAGCTAGATGGTTTTCTTTAATGATATATGCTAACCCCATACACTGTCTTGTGTGAATGAGTGTGTGTCTGAATGATAAATTTAGTTTTAAGTTGTAGTAGTGATACTGTTTAGTTGTATTAACATTCATAATATATGTGTCATGATTTATGATATGTGTTGTATTGTATTGTATTGTATTTATTTCGTCCTTTTTTCATACATTTAGCACTGTAATACAGTGCATATGAAGTGGACACGTCATTTATATATGAATACAAAAGTAAAAGAAACAATAATAGTGAAAATTACACACACTAGGTTACTAATTATACCTTACTTCTTACATCTTATCACACTGTACAATTTACATGACATCATTGTTAAAAATAAACTTAGCAATTATTACTTGCAGTGTATTTAGAAATCCTGCAACAAATATCTAATGCTAAAAGCGAGTAATGACATTGATTTACTGTACATCATGTAACAACCCACACAGCAATGAAATATTTTCAAAACGTTTCTAAAACGTGCCATCATTTTCCTTCAGAAAATGTATCCTACTTCCCTTAAGGAAATATATTCCATATGTTGTTGAAAACATTTTCCACATAATACTGAAAATATTCTCTAAATACACTCAAAAACGTTGTAGAAATATTTTATACGCCGTTAGAAAAGTTTTCCTAAAAATGTTTTCTGTACGATTTCCAAACATTACTGAAAAAGTATTTGAAACGTTTTATACAATGTTAACGGAATGGTTTTTAAAATGTTTCTCATGGAATATTTTAAAATTATTTACCAATAACGCAGACAATATTTTCCTACATATGCCAAAATATTTTCTTTACATGACAAAATATATTTAGTGAATATTTTTTGTACATCACAGAAAATATTTAAAGAATAGTTTCTGTGCATGACAAAATATTTAGGGAATATTTTCTGTACATGACAAAATATTTACAGAATATTTTCTGTACATGATAGAACCCAAAGCCCATAGGCCAATTCGGTTACTACTGCAGATACGAAAACAAGGTAAGATACAGAAGGAAATTTTTAAAATGCAGCAAGTTTTGTTTTTATATTAGTATACCGCCCAATAGTAACGAAAAGTACAACGCTGCCACTGTTGGACAACAACGAATGAAAGAAAGAAAGTTTGAAATTATTTGGACCAAAGGGAACGGAAAGACACAATGAAAAATATAGTGCAAGACCCAATTTCGCGTCCTTCGTATCTGCTCCCCCCCCCTCAACACCGTGGTTGCTATGCCTCTGGCGTGGATGTTGCATTTGCATGTTTATCCTTCACTGTGTCTCCTTTCAATTCTTCTCGGTGTAGCTAATTTCAAACCACACATTCTTTCATTCGTGTAGCCCGACATGATGTATGGTAACGCATTTTCTTTATTGAGCGGTACACTAGTACAAAAACAAAAGTGTTGCTGGAATTTAAAAGAGTCCTTACATATCTTACCGTGTTTCCATACCTGCAATAGTAACCGAGTTGGCCTATGGGCTCCGGACTTTTGCGTCACTCTGCATATACGGTATAACGGCTTCTTGCTGGGAACAAATAGTAAGTTGAAAACAAGGCGGCCAGGCTGTGACATAGCAGCTGGAAGAAAACATAAGATTCTTCTGTACAATTTTACCTGCTTAGACGTCTTTGCCTCACTCTGTCTTCATGACGAGGAACCATTGCGGCCCACAGACTCAGATCAAAAAAATAAATAAATAGATAAATAACTAAAAACAAAATAAAAATAAAATACCACTACTACTACTACTACTACTACTACTACTACTACTACTACTACTACTACTACTAATAATAATAATAATAATAATAATAATAATAATAATAATAAACAGTGTAAATTATAACTACGTAATGTTAACTTGCTCTCATAATTTTAAGCATTTTTTTTTAAACTCAAACTCTTATTTACACACAAAATGTTTCTGGGTGTTTCACTGGTACTACTGGTATGTGGACACGCCGTGCATATATGTTGGGGTGTCTTATGTGACTTACGACATTCAAACTGCACATCAGTGTGTTCACAATCGTCGCCTGCCAGTTTTAAAAGCGGCTGTATTGGATTTTTTTTTTTTTAATACGAAAAGGATTGAAGTTTAGACATCCATTTCAAGAAACAATTGTTGGCAATCCTTTTCCTATCTTAAAAATAATAAATCCAATATAGCCGCTTTGTAAATTGGCACGCGATGATTGTGAAGGCTCTAATTTGCAGTCTGAACCTCGCAACATCACATAAGACACCCCAACGTACATAGACGGCGTGGCCACATACCAGTAGTAGCAGTGGGACACCCTGAAGCATTCTGTGTGTAAATAAGATTTTGAGTTAATAATAATAATAATAATAATAATAATAATAATAATAATAATAAAAGCAGCTTAAAATTATGAGAGCAAGCTAACATTATGTAGTTATAATTTACACTGTACACTATAATAAATATACATCTATATAAGTTTATATCGGTTAGTAGTTAAATAAAAATATAAATGTACACTATTCTGGCATTATTTATTTAAATACTCTTCAGCAGCATCTTCATGCTGCTCGTATTATTTGTTTCTATACATTAAGAACAATCTTCTCAAATATCACATTAAGAACAATCTTCAACACTTGTTCTAGAAAATTATGTCACTGACACTAATTAAAAAAAAATCAACAACAATATTTATGTAAAATATGTTGCTGAAAATATGTTCTACAAATCTACGGCGCATGGGGAACAGATCTTTTCACGAAATGTCACTTTTTGCAACTTTCAAGAAATATCACATTGTTGAATAACCAGAAAACGTATTTGCTTCTTTATAATGTCACTTTTGATTACCACAACTAACTATAAATTCGACGCTGCGAATTGTCAGTTAAAGTTCTGTGGAACTGCAGCTGAATTCTTAACTGATCTTCTTGTTCGTCTCTGTATGACATGTTGAAGCCAAATCCCAATAATCTACGCGATCTCATCGTTAGTTACGTTTCTCTTGTGTTACACAGTTTCTGAAAATAAAAATAATAGGCAGCGTTTAATAACATAATAACAGCAGGGAATGATTAAAGATCAATTATTACATCTTAAACTTACAAAAATATTTAAAATGTTTGTGTAGGACCTACAGCAGCTTGTGAAGACAATATTGTGTTACAAAAGTAACATCCTGAAGAAAATGTAAACGGCAAGGAAGACAACAGCTTCAGCTGAAAGTGACACACCTTAGACTGTAGCTTATTTACGGACGTTGTAACATGTTGAAGCGGTCACACATTTTTTTTAAAAAGTATAGCATCTTATAAATATTAAACCTATTAAAAAAAAAATTGAAAACATGTGGCAGCATTTGAGTTGATGAAGAACTAGCGTCTCATTCCGAATGCTCTGATCTCAAATCTGGACCCGATCATCCTTTTTCCCTCAGTCGTACCAGGTGAATGCCGAGGTGGTTACTAAGGCCTTGATGACCGCTACCTTGCTTGATTTCTTTCCCCACGGAGCAGGCCATACATATTATTTTGCCTTATACAAATGAATAATTTTGATACGTTGCATTGCAAAGAATACAAAAAATCGCGAATATAGGAATGAATCATGAAATGCTCAAGAAAACTACCAACATGACAGAACAATTCAGTAAAAGGATGAAATGAAAGGTAAGGGGAAAAAACAAGGAATGTCCATGTGTGTGCTTTATTGGGTACTTTGTCCTATGAGATGGTGACTTTTGGTACTATTTGCCTGTATATATATATATGCATCCGTAGATGTAAAAATATCTATGTAAAAACAGGCAAAAGATTTGATTAAGCCTATGCCTTTTTACGAGGTTTTCAATATTAAAACACCGTTTTCTCAAAAATACAATTTTGTGACATTCCTTCTATTTTCCCCTTACCCTTCAAATATACTCTATACATGTTCAACTCTCTCTTCCACGGACACTTAAATGGAACGTGTCACTTGAAGATGGGAAAATTGCGCATTTTGCTAAAATAAGGATTTTCAAAGTGTTTTGAATGTTATAATAGCGCTTGTAGTACATGCTTTTGGGAAATAAAGTTTACAGGAAGATGATTCTGAGAAGTATTCATGGCACAATAGTATGTATTTAAAGCGAAGAAAAAATAAAAAGGGCGCCAGAAAGGTTTTTTTTTTTTTTTTTACAAGAATTTAAACATAGTGTATCCCTCTTCAAATGACAACTTCTTTGATTCTTTCCACTCTGAATCTAAGGTACGGCTTTTTTAATGCATTCAGTGCATTCACAACTTTATAAAGGTCTTACGTTGAAAAAAATGGAATCTTTAAGTTTAACGTCCCACGGTTATGCGGTTAGGCTAAAGGAGATGGTGATAATGAGAAATGAGTGAAATGGTGGAATGAAGAAAGTGGGAGGAAACGGGAGAACCCCGAGAAAACCCACGAGCACGGTATTTGCCACCACAAAGTCCACACGGCGCGAGCTGGGATCGAACCAGGGACCCCAAGCACTGGAGGTGAACGCTCTACAACTGAGCCACCGCGCCCTCGGGTCTTACGTTGAATGTTGTATATCTTAGCGCGAAAGCAACTAATTCGCCCAAGGAAAGTCCAAAATCTAATAAGAACCACTTCCAATCACTTGATCACCTTAATTGCACCAATAATATACCAACGAAAAGCTCAAAAACCTAGGTGGGTTTTTCCGGGCTGGGCCCAATTGGGCAAACCCTGAACACAATACAATACACACACACACACACACACACATATATATATATATATATATATATATATATATATATATATATATATATATATATATATATATATATACGCAAATCGCAAAAGAATAATTGTAATCTTTCGGCAAATCTAGTCTGATGGCCCCCTTTAATTTTATATATGCCAGGTGAAATATTTACATGTCGCCTGCCGCAAACCATTTAAGAGAAAATAAGAAAATTAGCGAAAGAATTATAATTTTTCAACAATTATTTCGAGCGGCACGCCAATAGTAAACCTGCAGGCAGAATTAGGTAATACTTGTTATGCCCCACAACTATTCTTGTTTATACCTTGTTTATTCCTTTTGCTTGTCATGTTGTTGGTTTATTTGTGTCTTTGCTTTCTGTGTTTATATTCGTGTTGTTCAGTATGTAAATTTTATTTGTTATATGTTTTGTCATATGTCAACTTAATTTTGGTCGGTACCAGAAATTAATTTATTTAAATATTAGAGGAAGAAGAAAGAATATTAAGAATAAGAAGAATATTAAGTGAAAGAAATGTAATTGTGATTGGAAATTGTTAATCTGTTACTTTTAACGGAAAATTTAATTAAAATAATAATCTTCAGAAGTGATTAATGTGTTTAAATTGTCATCGGCCAAAGGTTACATAATTTAATTTATGATTATTTAAGTTTCGAACGTTTTGTGTATATTTTAAAAGTGCCAAGAAAATAATGAAAATGCAGAGTTAAATACTTTCTTCTAGGGCTTAGGCCCTTACTCTTCCCTACCGCCACATCACCGTAAAATGGTTCTAATGTAAACTATTGTGTAATCTACAAGTATAAAATCCAAATTTTAGTAACCTTCTACAATTTAATCAATATAAATCTTTTGAAAATAGTTATTTGTTTCGGCACGACTTTATAATAATCGTAATGCCTATTTTGTTACTGAATCGTTATCTACATGATTGAATGACATATGAATCCGCATATCATTAGATGTAATCTATTCCTTTGTGTGAAACCGAGTTAATCCATGAAATTTAAATACTGAATTATGAAGTTAAGTAGCATATACAGCAACGCCAGAACGATTACTATTTATACGGAGGCTATATAAAAGGAATAAAAGATATAATTATGAATATGAATATTTAAAGATAAATGTATTAATGAAAGATTTAAGAATGTATTTGAAATACGATATAATTTATAGTTAATATACGTAGCCTTTGTGGAATTAATGAACTGTGGGTAATGCTGGTTATATAAATAGCAACTTTAGAGTCATAACAAGATAAGTTCTTATCATGGAAATGCTAGATGCGGAATTTTTAACTAAGTTCGGTAACCAAACGGTATTATTGATTTGTATTAAGTTTAATGTTGGAAATTCGTATTTTACTTGAAAACTTCCATACATTCCGTCAGTTAGTCACGGTTTCTTCTCATACCTTACCGTGCAATGTGATCGTATAGATCTTCATGGTTGTTTGCTTCTGAAATCAAGGATCTGGAACTAAATATACCTTTTTTTTCCACGTTTTGCGTAAACGTGGTGGCGACTCAGTTTAGGCCTATACAATAACTCTAAAATAAAAGTCAGATTTGTCAAAATTATGAAGCTTGTCGAAGAGCGTGACAGAGAATTTGGCGACCTTTCAGCCAGGATATTAGATAAAGAAGGCAAATCGTCGTGAAGATGTTAATAAATCGCTCTATCGAATATATGAAATATGAAGGAATGTTTTTGAAAATTTCCCCCCAAAATGTTAACTGTGAAGACGAGGAAATAAATATGGTGAATGTGGTGAGAAAGAAGAAAAGGTGCTACGGTCCTAGATACTATAAAGATTAACATGTCAGGTACTGAAGTTGAAAAAGACCTTTTTAAGTGTTGCCAAGAAGTAGTTCCGACAATAAAGAAAGGAAGTAAGAGGAAAATTAATACACGAGATAAAGCAATTACCTGTGGTAACTGCACAAAATTGTTTCACCAGAGATGTGTGGGAACTATAGAAAACCCAGATGATCAAGATATGGAATACTTTTCGAACTGGATCTGTAAAGACTGCCAACTGAAAGGAAGCGAAAATAATAATAAGACAGATAGTGAGGATGATTTTGAAGATACCGAAGAAGAGAAAGTAAAAGGAAAGGAGAGAGAACTGGGAAAAGAAGAAGCTCAACGGAAAGAAGAAGTACAAAATTCAAAAGAAGAAGAAGTGCCAAACGAAGAAACTAGACAGGAAGAATTGCAGAATTCGAAGGAAGAAGGAGAAATTGAAGAAAAAACACAAGCAGATAAATCTCAAGACATTTGTATTTTAATGGAATCAGTCGTGTTACATGAAGCCAAGGAACAACCGAGTGTGCCACAATCAGAATTAAACAGCCAAGAAATGTTTAAAATGTTTATGCAGCAGATATCCCTATTTCGGTTAGAAGTTACCAATAACATAACCACATTGGCTAATAACATGCAAACATTCGGAAAAGAGTTGAAGGAAGAAATACGGGAGGACTTAAATATAGCGATTGGAGATTTGAAGAAAGAAATTGTAGGTATAAAGAAAAAGGAGGAAGAAACGGAGAAACGATTAGAAGAGGTGGAAAAAACGGTTGATTCGTTAGTCAAGGCTCATGATGATGTCAGTATGGAAGTAGCCACGACTAGGAGCAGACAAGAGGAGAATTGTCAGAAAATTGAAGATAATACCCGTCGAATTGAAAAACTGGAAGACGAAGTGAAAACTCGCATGACGAAGCTGGAAGAAGAAATGAGGAACCAAAGACCGTGTGAAGAAAAATCTTACATGAATGGGAAGGACGTAGGTCACGATAATACTCCGGTAGTACCTATATTGCTGAGTTCTGCGACCGTATGTAGTACTACTATTACAACGGTAACCAGTAATCAACAGAGTATCTATGCCAATGATTCGTTGATGACGAACAGATCTAGTATTGGTTCCATAGTTACACCTCACCCTGTACCAGTATGTTCTGTGATAGAGCACTCTGCGATTAATAATCCAGTAATGGGGAATAAAACCATCAGTATGAACCCGATCGAAACATGTGGAACGATAGGACGTATAACTATGAATGATTTAAGTCATTTTCCTAAGTTCGACGGTCAGCCCAATGGAACAGCAAAAGCTTTTCTGGAAGAACTTACCCAAACGTTGAATCTCTTCACGTTGCGTGAAGACGAAAAATTGGTAATCACGCAAAGATGTTTACTTAAGGGAGCAGGAGCATGGTTCAGGAACGTGTTGCCAAATCTGCAGACATACCAGGATTTTGTTGACAGCTTCAAGCGACAGTATTTGTCCCCAAGACTAGAGAGGGTACAAAAGCGGAGATTACAGAATATGCGACATGAACGGAACCAATATCCTTCTTTAACGGATTTCGTATGGGCAATAGTGGAGCGCTATCACGCTATAATAACAGATGGGAATGAAAAAGAACTCATGGAAATAATCTTAGATAACATACCGCCAGAAGATGCCAAAATCGTCCGAGCGAACCCTAGTCGAAATGTGGATGACCTGGTACTAAAGATAGCCGATATGGAAGACTATGGTGATCCGTGGAGTTATAATGAGTCGAAACCTCGATACTCAGGAAATAATAAATCATACATGCGAACTCCACAAATACGATACGCGAAAAGGATGAAGATGGACTCCGCATCCCAAACAGAGAACCCAGATAACAATCCATCATTTGTTAACGAATCACCATCTGAAAATATTAACCAGAACAAATGGAGATACAACTACGGACCAGTTTACCCTAATAGGAGAGGAAATAATCGTGGATGGTATATGAATCCATATGGTCCTCCACCACCTTGGTGGAATAGAAGAAGAAACTTTCGAATGGGTCAAAATCAGAATGGAAACTCAAGAGTTAATGCTTCTGAATTGGAAAAAATTAATGTGTCATCATCTGCTACCGATGTGTCACATCCGATTCAGAATCCGCAATCGGGAAACTAACGCCGCAGCCTACGGAAACAGGGGTAGGTGGCTGCGATGGAAATGTATCCCCTGATATAGTTACTAATGATGACATCGTACGCAACCCGAAACAACTGGGTCAAGATATTCACCGATTATATGGTAATTTTATATTTAAAGAAGATCCTGATTTGTATGATCCGGAGGAAATGAGGAGGAAGCAATCACAAGATGATTATTGCAACTTATTGAAGAATAAAATAAAAGTAGAAAACTCGGAACATATTAAATTATTCAGATCATTACTGTTTGTTAAGAACGTGAAACGTGGGAGTTGGCTTCTGGTAGTGCCCCAAACTATGGCCAAGGACATTGTTCGTCGAATCCATCAGAAGGGCCATTTTGGTCAAAAGAAGTGTTTAGCTTTTTGCAAATCCATTTTCTATTGGAAAACATTGAAAAAGGATATGATACACTGCATCCAAGATTGTTTAGAGTGCGCTAAGACTAAACCAGCGAATCGTAAAATCCAATGTGAAAAATATCATCTGGACGCAAATTATGCACATAATAAGATTTGTTTAGATTTAGAAGGTAAACTTCCTAATAGTCATGGTTTCCAGTATATTCTATCCGTTGTTGATGTATACTCACGCTTTGTTTGTTTCTATCCTCTACGTAAAGCTAACACCGCGGAAATAATTAGAACGCTAGAAAAGTACTACTTTTATGTTTTTCCTTATCCATCTTCCATTGTAAGCGATCAAGGAGCACAATTTACCTCGGCGCAGTGGAAAAAGTTTTGCCAGGAACGCAAAATTAAACATTGCCTAACATCTCCTTATAATCCTCGAGGAAATGGTATCATAGAAAGAAAACATCGAGATCTCAACCGGATTATAAGACTGTATTGTGCTGAAGAACAAAGTAATTGGAGTAAAATGTTGAAACCTGTACAGGATCTTTTAAATAATTCTGTGAATATCATGACGCAACAGGTTCCTGCCGAAATCTTTCTCGGGCATTCATCTGTGGACATATTCAAGAAAGCGTATAATTGGCCGGAGGAAT
Organism: Thermobia domestica; assembly: GCF_964235325.1. Lineage (NCBI taxonomy): Eukaryota > Metazoa > Arthropoda > Insecta > Zygentoma > Lepismatidae > Thermobia > Thermobia domestica. The sequence goes on along the minus strand of NC_137469.1, from coordinate 183,669,877 downwards.
TATATCCTTTGGATATACATGATAGAATCATAAGCTTACGAAATCCTGTCCTGCCGAAATCATCTACTAAAGCCACGAGTGAGAAAGATATTGTGCTGAAACCTGGAGATTTAGTTATGAAAAAGACACACTATTTATCATCTGCGTTCAAAAGTGAATCAGCGAAATATTTGAACTGCTATGTGGGACCTTATTTAGTAAGTAAAGTGTTACGCAATTGTGCAGTGCTGGATACTTTAGATAATAAATCGATTGGAACTCATAACTTCCGAAATTTGAAACTCTTCAAATGTTCACCTGAACAAAAAACTAAATTAATGGAAAAATATGCTATAGAGAAGACGTAAAAAAAAAAAAAATATCACTGATAATTTTTTTTTCTTGAAGAGGGGGAAAGTTGTTATGCCCCACAACTATTCTTGTTTATACCTTGTTTATTCCTTTTGCTTGTCATGTTGTTGGTTTATTTGTGTCTTTGCTTTCTGTGTTTATATTCGTGTTGTTCAGTATGTAAATTTTATTTGTTATATGTTTTGTCATATGTCAACTTAATTTTGGTCGGTACCAGAAATTAATTTATTTAAATATTAGAGGAAGAAGAAAGAATATTAAGAATAAGAAGAATATTAAGTGAAAGAAATGTAATTGTGATTGGAAATTGTTAATCTGTTACTTTTAACGGAAAATTTAATTAAAATAATAATCTTCAGAAGTGATTAATGTGTTTAAATTGTCATCGGCCAAAGGTTACATAATTTAATTTATGATTATTTAAGTTTCGAACGTTTTGTGTATATTTTAAAAGTGCCAAGAAAATAATGAAAATGCAGAGTTAAATACTTTCTTCTAGGGCTTAGGCCCTTACTCTTCCCTACCGCCACATCACCGTAAAATGGTTCTAATGTAAACTATTGTGTAATCTACAAGTATAAAATCCAAATTTTAGTAACCTTCTACAATTTAATCAATATAAATCTTTTGAAAATAGTTATTTGTTTCGGCACGACTTTATAATAATCGTAATGCCTATTTTGTTACTGAATCGTTATCTACATGATTGAATGACATATGAATCCGCATATCATTAGATGTAATCTATTCCTTTGTGTGAAACCGAGTTAATCCATGAAATTTAAATACTGAATTATGAAGTTAAGTAGCATATACAGCAACGCCAGAACGATTACTATTTATACGGAGGCTATATAAAAGGAATAAAAGATATAATTATGAATATGAATATTTAAAGATAAATGTATTAATGAAAGATTTAAGAATGTATTTGAAATACGATATAATTTATAGTTAATATACGTAGCCTTTGTGGAATTAATGAACTGTGGGTAATGCTGGTTATATAAATAGCAACTTTAGAGTCATAACAAGATAAGTTCTTATCATGGAAATGCTAGATGCGGAATTTTTAACTAAGTTCGGTAACCAAACGGTATTATTGATTTGTATTAAGTTTAATGTTGGAAATTCGTATTTTACTTGAAAACTTCCATACATTCCGTCAGTTAGTCACGGTTTCTTCTCATACCTTACCGTGCAATGTGATCGTATAGATCTTCATGGTTGTTTGCTTCTGAAATCAAGGATCTGGAACTAAATATACCTTTTTTTTCCACGTTTTGCGTAAACGTGGTGGCGACTCAGTTTAGGCCTATACAATAACTCTAAAATAAAAGTCAGATTTGTCAAAATTATGAAGCTTGTCGAAGAGCGTGACATACTCAAGCAGACTGTTTTACCAAATTTTGACGCATTTCTTGCATCTTCCGGTCTCTTTTTGCAGAACATGCACTAAACGAAAAGAAATCCTTAAGTTTAATATCCCACGATCATGTTGGTTAGGCTAAAGGAAACGGTGATAATGAAAAATGAAGAAAGTGGGAGGAAACGGGAGAACCCCGAGAAAACCCACGAGAAAGTCCACACGGCACGAGCTGGGATCGAACCAGGGACCCCAAGCACCGGAGGTGAACGCTCTATCACTGAGCAACCGCGCCCCCTATGTACTAAATGAGGAGCTCTAAAAGAAAAAGCGAAACAACTTCTGTTAGGTGGCCAGTAAAAAAGCACGCATGCTATCTGAGTCAGGGCAGAAGCACAGCAGGGGGGCACGCATAAACGAGGATGGTGCAAAAACATTTACAATATTTGTAATTATTCTTATCTTCAAAAACACTTAATTTCGATCCTAAAAAAAAAAAAATACCTTTCACAGCTAATACACGAGTGTTACACCGCCTTTCTTTCTTACCTTTACGACAGAAAATAGTGTATGTAGGGCTATTGCCTCTGTTCTGAATTTTTCTTCTTGAATAAATCTTTTCCACACTTTGCGCAGTTGATTTTACGCGCTTCACCATACCATGACTGTAGAAACTTTATAATCCTTCTCTCTTTATTACACAATTCTTTAAAAAAAAAAAAAGTTTACATTACGGCCATCGCAGATGTTCACAACTGACGTATGAACCGGAAATTCCCGCCGCTTACTTCTACCCTATTTGCATTCAAAATCCATTTCAATAAGCTGTGCAATGATAGAAATAACTTACATTAACACTCTCATTCCTTCACGAAAAATATTTCACATCATATTTTATCTATAAATTTTGTTCTCGGCGTAAACGTCTGCTCGAGAGAACCCAAGAATTATTATAACCCACTGGTGTATTTAAGGGGGGCTTCCGGGCTTAAGCCCCTTGAAATTGTACTTACTATATTAAAGTAAATGAATTATCTTGGAGAACAAAGTTAGCCAAGCCCTTCTCCCGTGAAAAAAAAAGTCGTAAATACGTCATTAAAATGGTAATATACGCGCAATTATCCCGTCACCAAAATAGAAATGTACGTGCCTACTCCCTTCGGAAGCATCCCCTCGGCCCCCCCCCCCGCCTTCACCCTCCCTGACTCGGTTAGATGGCATTCGTGCTTTTTAGTAGCCCCGTAACACAGATTGGTTTGTATTTTTTGGGCTTCTTATCCACACATCAGGAATCAGTATAAATACGCAAATCGTAAAAGAATTGTAATTTTTCGACAATTAATTCTGACGGTCGCCTTGAATTTATAAGTGAAAAATTTATACGTCGCTTGGCGAAAATCATTAAATAGACAACAAGAAGGAAAGTAGCGAAAGAATTATATTTCACTAAGTATTTCGAGCAGTGCTTCTTCCAGACTTGTCTTTGGGAGGGCAGTGGCTCCCCGGAGCAGACCAAAATAATACGTTTATAATAATAACTAGAATAGCACGAGCAATGCCCCCGGAACATTACTTTTGAAAGAAACACTGCTTTCGAGTGGCACACCAGAAGTAAAACTGCACGCAGAATCATTATAACCTGTCATAAAAATGGTAATGTACGCATCTTTTTAAACTCTTTACTTTGAACAAGGCAGTGATATTATGTCAGTACATAGTATTGCCGAATGAGCATTAGCGAAAAATGAAATGAAATGAAATCTTTTAGTTTTACGTCCCACGATTATGCCGGTTAGGCTAAAGGAGACGATGATTATGAGAAATGAATGTAATGGTGAAATGAAGAAAGTGGGAGGAAACGGGAGAACCCCGAGAAAACCCACGCACACGGTGTTTGTTCACCACAAAGTTCACTTGGCGGGGGCTGGGATCGAACCCGGGACCCCAAGCACCAGAGGTGAGCATTAGCGAGTGAAGGCGGGTTAGAGTCCCGCAGGGCACGTTGTTTTCTCTTTCCTTCTTGGGAACTGTAACTGCAGAAACCGGTTCAGATCAATTGGTCATTGTCACTGCCTTGACTAAAGTAAAGACTTGCCCGCATATTTTCCCTTTGGAAGCATCCCCTCGCTCCTGCTGACCTCCAACTTTGCAATGCTCTGACTCAGACAGTATTGGTGCGGGAAGCTTCTAGAACACAGGTCCCCCATATAGGTTAATAGATGTTTCTTTTCTGTATCAAAGTAAAATATTTAATTCACATAGTATTGCCGAGCGAGCGTTAGCAAGTGAAGGCGGGTTAGAGCCCCGCAGGGCACGTTGATTTCTGTCTTTATTACAGATAAATGGGAAGAGGAACCTGTGTTCTACATCCCTACACGTAGTACAGGCTGATTTATATTTTTTGCACTGTAGTTTTTACGTCATACATCCGGCAACGTATATATATACGCAAATCATAAAAGAATAACTATACTTTTTCGACAATTACTTCTGACGCTCCTTTTGAATTTTATCTATTCCATGTGACGTATTTCAAATCGCCTAGCGCAAATCTTTAGGAGACAATAAGGCTTGTGTATAGCCCGCTCCCCCCAGTTCTTTGTCACCGGAACTGGAAGAGTCAGTACTACTACTACTTATATCGAGAACAGAACCAAACCAACCCCTGCGGGGCTTCTAACCCGTTCCTACTACTATTGCTACTAACTACCACCACTACTACTACTATTGCTACTAACTACTACTACTACTGCTACTATTACTACTACCGCTACTAAAGCTACTACTACTAGTTATACTAAAGCTTCCTTACCGCAAGATTTACATCTTAAATCTTTATAACATGCGATTCCGATTCATTATGAACTAGTATGAATCGTTAGAATCACTATGATTCGTTAAAAATCATTGGGGGGAGCGGGCTATACTCAATCCGACAATAAAAAGAAAATTATTAAAAGAATCTATTTTTCAGCAATTATTTCGACTGGTGAGCCAAAAGTAAACCTTCACGGTATTTTATGTATAGAGATGAAAAATAGAAATCTAGCATCCCATACCTTTATTAATTTGTAAACATAAATTTCTCGATAATACATAGTATACATGAGAACACCCTGATCTGCGTTTCTTGTGTTCTATTACCATTTCTACATGAAATACCATAAATTTTCTACGTAGTGCAATATAAGAAGTACCCATGTGCACAAGACATGCGATATGCCTTAAATCCCCCCCTCCACACACACATAGTCATAGATAAAGTACAAGGGCACTACACATGCAGATATGCAGATATAAAGTACAGGTACGTTCTTTTTTTATTTTCGTATCAGTCGATAAGTAAATAAAAGTCGCTTTGTTACCCCCTTTGTAAGTTCGTACATACTCAATGAATAATCCCTAAAAGTATGAGCGTCCTGCTTATTCGGGAACTGATGCAGCTTCATGTATACTATACAGACACTCAATCACTTATAAAGACAATAAAACTAAATTATTTTATGTAATCGTTATACTTACCGACTTTTCTTGTCTTTCTTTCTTTCTTCTTCACTATTAACAGAGTTGAGGTGTGCCTCCGACTTCGGAAAAGTCTTCTTTAATTTCAAATCACTCATTAACTAATTAAAATTGGGTATATTACCAACTTTTTAAGTAGGTAGATATTCAATGAATAATTCCTGGCTCCTTAACTATAACCCTTTTTCTATATAAAGATATCTTCTTCAACATGACTGAATATAGTGAGATTTATTTTATTTTATTTATTTATTTTTTAAATATTCCTTCTTGTCTTGACTTGTGAATTCAACATAGCGCGCAAGGAATGCTGGTACCTTTGATGAACAAATGACGGTTGATGTAGCGATGCTAATTAGCAATCTCACACATTGGATATCATAAATTTCAAATTTTTAACAAATATATTTCTTTGGTGCTGCTATAATTAGTATAATGATTGGTAATAATGCTACTACGATACTCTCGTGAGAGAATTTATTCAACATTCGATAAAATATTCTGCAAATAATTCTAAAATATTACATGAAAATATTTCATTTAAGTTACAGGACAAGATAACAAACACATTTCCATACAAAATTAATAGGAGTTTTAAAAATATTTCTTATCTTACGAACGAATTTATTTTTAAAATATTCGAAATATTTTAAAAATTATATTTCATATGTTTTCTTGTAACAATAGAAAAGAATGTAAATGACATGTTGGAAAACATTTTATTCTGTTTATAGGCCTATTCTGTTTCCTTTATCATGTATGTAAAACATTTTTTGTGTTACTTAGAAAACATTTTCTCTCTCAACTAGGGGTAAAAGTACGGGGGGACGCCACCCCCACCTCGAGAAAATATATACGGCGTCTACCCAGTTCCTAAAAAAAATTACAATGGGCAAAGATAGGCAGGGTGAACGACGTGACGTCATCCGCTACCTACCGTCCCCCAACCTTTTCAGATCCACTTTTACCCCTGCTCTCAACATTGAAAACATATTACATTACATTTAACACAATATTTCTATTACAATTTGTGAAAATTTTCCATACATTATTTTCCTACTAACGTTCTAAACATGCACATCCTGTTCAGTGGCATATTTACGATTTTGTTTTGTGGAGGGAATCTTTGCTAACTTTATTCCTGAAAATGTGAAAATTGTGCAGGATATTTCATTTACTTTAATATAGTAAAACAATTTCGGGGGAGGATTAAGCCCGGAAAGCTTATTTAACGCCAATGCTTCCCGTAGTTAATTAAATGTTCTCCAAACACATTTTAAAAAATAGTTCCGGTATATAGTTGGGATACTTCTCAGATATAACAAGGAATATGTGTTCTCCAGTAACGGAAGAGTATATTCTGAAAACATGTAAAAATGTTTCTATAATAGACCTATATCAGAAAATGTTGTTCACTAAAGACACAAAATATCTTCCAAAACACAATGGAAAACATTTTCTATTCATTTTTAATGTTTTCTTTTAACTGTTTTAAAGTTTTATATTCAAAATTCCATAAAATATTCTGGAAATAATACTAAAATATCATACGAAAATACTTAATTTAAGTTATAGGAGAAGATTACCAAAATACTTTTGTAAAAATTAAGTAAACCTTTTTAAAACATTTCTGAAAAATATTTCTTATATTACGAAATAATTTATTTTTAAAATATTCTAAATGTTTTTAAAAATATATATTTAATACGTTTTCTCGTAAAAATAGAAAATATTACAAATAACGAATTAGAAAACATTTTTTAAATATGTGGAATATATTTCGTTTGATTGCTTTCCGTATCATATATGGAAAACATTTTTAGTATCATTTCGAAAATATTTCCCTTCTCAACAGTGAAAACATATTAAATTAGATCCAAAACAATATTTCTAATATATTTTGTGAATATTTTCCTGGTTTTACTTTCCGGCAAGCATTCTCAAAGTGTACTCCAGGTAATTTCTAAAATGTTTTACAAACATTTTTGGGAAAATATTTTTGGGAAATATTCGGAATACATTGGGGAAACCAGCATGGAAATCTTCAGAGAAGGAAAACCTTTTGAAAACCAAGGAAAATATTTTCTTTTGATTGAGGAAATATTCCTTGCTGTGTGGGAATTCTATTCACTTAGCAGTTCATGTATTCCTGTACCGAGTAAAAGCAATGTTGTAATAAATATTTCTGGAGTTCTTTTTTAAATTTAGCAACAGAGTCCTGAGTTTTTATTTCTTTCGGAAGTTTATTGTAAAGCATGATACCCGCGTATTTACACCTTTTTTCATATAATACTGTTCTGTGTTCTACAATAGAAAAGTTTTGTTTGTTTCTCGTATCATGATCATGTTGTTGTTCTACTCGCGTAAGGATACCTTGTAGGTGTCTCTTTACAAATATCAATAGATTTAAAATAAACAAACAGGGTACTGGAAGTATACGAAGTTTTTTATATATTGGTTTGCAATGATCTTTTGGTTTAGCAGTTGCTATCATTCTTATTATTCGTTTCTGTATCGTAAAGATTACTTTGGCCTTGTGTGTATTTCCCCAAAATATAATACCATATGTTAAATTCGATTGGAATAATCCAAAGTAAATTGTTTTTAAAATAGACTCTCTTAAAACATTTTTAAGAACTTTAATTGCGAAATATATTTGGTTTAATTTTTTACTAAGCTTAGTTATTTGCACATCCCAGGAGAGATTTTTATCTATCCAAATTCCTAAGAACTTAGTTGAGTTTACATATTCTATTTCGTTATTTTGAATTACAATGTTCCTAGGCTGTGCATGTTTGTTGCGCATGTGATGAAAATTGATTGCTTGTGTCTTTTCAATATTTAATTTAAGCTTATTTTCTTTAACCCAGTGAGATAGTTTACAAAGGATTTCGTTTGCACTACCTTCAACAACCTCATTTGTTTTACCTTTTACTATAATATTAGCGTCATCTGCATAAAGGGATGCTTCTGCTGGAGCAATATTACTTGGTAGGTCGTTAATATATATCAAAAATAATAGCGGCCCTAATACGGATCCTTGTGGCACTCCACATGTTATTTCTTGTTTCTCTGATATGTAGTGTGTAGCTTGGTTTGTATCCCTATTATTGTATGTAATTTCCACTACTTGCTACCGATTTTTCAGATACGATTGAAACCATTTGGATGCAATGCCTCTTATTCCGTAATTTTGTAGCATTGAGAGAAGATTTCTATGTGACACTAAGTCAAATGCTTTCGAAAGATCCAGAGAAACACCTATATATTTCTCCTTACTATCTAAACTTTTATGTACACTATCCACGAAGTTATATATTGCGGTTTCCGTTGATTTCCCTTAATAACCAAGGTCATGAAGGACCGATACTAATTGATTTAAATCGGCTCTAGGAGAGAAACCAAAATAACAGGATGAGCCTGAATACGACGTCTTCTGTAAGAGAAGTTGAAATTCCTATTGATGCAATACATAAATATATTAAGTTGATAACTTTAATTGTGTTCTTTCTTCGGCTAATTCATATGTGTGGTCGATCTCAGATTATGGAGTTCAGTGACTGGATAGTTAATATTTACCATTCAGGATTATCTTACAACCAATTAAGTTCCATTCGCTTGGGCTGGGTTTGGGCAACTCCCTCTTGTGCAGTCGCCTGGACCCAGGTCAGGCTCGTATGTATGGACATGTGTCTATTTCCGGATCACTTCAGAATTGATCCTCCGTTAAAAAAAACATTCAAGTTCATTACTATATTTCCTGAATTATCCAGTAATCATTTCTCCTCCAATCCTTTATCTTTCTTCATTCTTTCTCTTTTCCGCTTCTTCCCTGCCTCTCTCTGCTACTCTTCTTTCTCACTCTTCTTTTTCCTATCACTAACAAAACTGAAAACGGGGTCGTGACGGGGATTAGTCGCTATCAGCACGGTCAATAAGTTGTTTCGATAGTTTTTTTTCCTTCGGAAGTCCGATATGAAATGATTAACTCGAAAATGAACATATACAGAAATAATAATAATAATAATAATAATAATAATAATAATAATAATAATAATAATAATAATAATAAAATTTATTCATGATTTCAATTATCAGAGATGAAAGTATTGTATTTCTTCCTTACTTCGGGCGACTCCTCCTTCCAACCACGAGCAAAATACCCCCGTTTACATAATTTAATTAATAGGGTAAAATGGTTTTCCTCGTATTTTTCTGGTGTGGAAGAATTGTATGATTATTAAAATGAGGATTGATATTACTAATGGAATAACACCTCCTAGTTTATTAAGAATAGAGCGAAGAATAGCGTAAGGAAACAAGAACTACCATTCTGGTTGAATGTGCACGGGTGTCACTAGAGGATTAGCTGGGGTGAAAATTTCTGGATCTCCTAATATATAAGAATTTCAAACAGTAAGTAATATTAAGGCCGTTATTATTATTAGGAATTCAATAATATCCTTTGTTGAAAAGTAGGGGTAGAAAGGAATTTTATCTTGATTTTTATTAAGCCCTAAGGGGTTGTTAGAACCTGTTTGATGAAGAAATAGAAGGTGTACTATTGATATGGCAGCTACAATGAAAGGTAAAGAATAGCTTTAAAGTAGCATTATGTACGGCGAATCCCCCTCAAATTCATTGTACAAGTATTATTCCTAAATAGGGAATAGCTGAAAGCAAATTTGTAATGACTGTTGCCCCCCAAAAGAACATTTGACCTCAAGGTAAGACATATCCTACGAAGGCTGTTGCTATAACTAAAAGTAAGATAGCAAATCCTACTCTTCAAGTATGAAGGTAAAGAGAAGAGCCATAGTATATCCCCCGGCCCACGTGTAAGTAAAGGCAAATGAAGAAGGAGGAGTCATCGTTAGCATGTAATGTACGTAAAAGTCACCCAAAATTAACATCTCGACAAATGTGAATTACTCTATTAAAATCTAACTCAATTCTTGATACATGGTGTATTGCTAAGAATAGGCCTGTGGTAATTTGAATAATTAAACATAGGCCAAGGAGGGACATGAAGTTTCATCAATATGAGATGTTAATCCGTGCGGGGAGATCAACTAAGGCATTATTAGAAATTTTAAAAAGGGGATGATGTAGGCGAATTGGTGTTGACATATGTTTTAGATGGCCGAAGAAATCCTTGATATAAACTAATTTTTGCTACAGCAATTAATGTAGTAAATCAGTATGTGCCTAATATAATAGCGTTTATTGAGATTGCTGTTATGTAAAATTTTATACCAGGAATTTCTTGGTAGTTAGTTGTACATACATGAGAGTCAGGAATTAGGAAACTAACGAGCATTTATATTATCAACATGGCGGCTAATACACAGCAACCTTGCACGGGATGCGAACTAACAGTTTTAAAATTTGTGAAGCAATTCGTTGATTTGAAGGTTGTCTTGCTGAATACCGGTTTTACCGAGATACCGTTAACAAAATTCGTCCACGATTTCCTGCTGGAGATAGGGGAGTTGTAGCGCTCGCTCGGAACGAACCTAGCTACTAACTGATATGGGGTATCTCTGTTCTAGATCCTAACCTAACGTAACCTGATCTAACCTTTCCCCCACCTCGCGATGTAACGAAAGCAGGCCTAAAATCAGTTAAAAACGTACATATTGAAAGATTATAAATTTTAATAGCTTCTAGCTTCTATTAAGATTTTGCTAAAAAAATATCGGACGTCCAACTTCGGAATACATGCCAGAAAAAATCCGGAATTCGAAAAATCAGGAATTTATAAAATTCCGGAAGTTTTAAAAAATTGGATTTTTCCGAAATCGAATTGTTTCGCGAAATTGGATTTTTTTATAAATAAGGGAAATAAACTTCGGATTTTTATTCGAAAAATCGAAAAAAAATGGAAAAACGGAACATTTTTGGAAAATAGAATACTTGGATAATCTGAATACGAAAAATTTCCGAAATTTTGATAAACAGAAAATTTTCTGGAGAAACGGGTAACAGAAAAGTCGTCGATAACCAGAAAATTTCTCGGAAAATGGAAAATTAGCAGAAACGTCTTTTCAAAACAAAACAAAACAAAAAAGATAGCCATTTATAAACCATATAACTTCGATAATTATTTCTCAAATACAGTGACTCAAAAAAGTATTCATACACCCAAAAATTAGTCGTAGGGGAGTTATATGTGTGAGCGGGAAATTGGAAGTTACATTGAAACAAAGAGACGGAATAACACTAACAGTTGCATGAGTTGAAAATCCGCCAATACTATAAGAAGACGAGCACAATGTGAATCACGTAATTATGATACTCAAAAAAGAATTCATACAGCGGGACAGTTATCCTGTTCTGTACCTTGAGCACTTGTACTGTCCAACTCGAGCAATCGTACTGTATCTGCAGCAAGAGTTCATTGTATGCCTGTTAGTCTGCTCTCGTTGTGAGTGCTAATGGTCAAAATGGGGCGCAAGAAAAGTGAACTTTCCTTAACGCAACGTGATGGGGTTGTTTCTCTTTATAAAGAAGGTAATAATTATCGTGAAATTGCAAAGACTCTCTCAATTAGTTTTGGTTCTGTTAGTTCCATCAGAAAGAAGTATAAAGAGACTGGAACAACAAAAAATAGACGAAGATCGGGACGCCCAAATGTTCTTAGACGCCGCGACCAATGGAAATTAGTCAATTTAGCACGTAAAGCACCCTTTAGAAGTGCTGTGTCTTTGGCTGAAGAAATCGCGTCAACATCTACTTGCATTGTGAATCCTCAAACTATACGAAATGTGCTATATAGTGTCAATTTTAATGCTAGTACAGCCAGAAAGAAAACACACATCTCAGAAGTAAACCGACAAAAGCGCCTAAAATTTGGCAACGAATACCATACTAAGCCTTACGAATTTTGGGACACTGTTGTATTTTACGATGAATCGAAGTTTAATATATTCGGATCAGATGACAAAAGATGGATGTGGCGAAAGCCAAAGACTGAATTGCAATCGCAACACATTATCTGTACAGTAAAACACGGAGGAGGAAGTGTGGTGGTTTGGGGATGCATGGAATCTTCTGGAGTGGGAAACTTAGTTTTTATTGAAGGGGGCATAGATGCTAATAAGTATATTAGTGTGTTGCGCCATAACGTATGAAACAGTGTACAGAGGTTGGGTCATGACAGTCTTTGTTTTCCAACTGGACAATGACCCTAAGCATATCGCTTAAAAACTAGGGAATGGTTCCTGTTCCACCACAAAGCCCAGATGTCAATGCTATCGAACACTTGTGAGATTATCTGGGCTATACAGTACAGAAACGCCGTCCTTTGAGCAAGAAAGCACTACAAAAGATACTTTTGTATGAGTGTTCTAAGATTTCCCCAGAAATGACCAAAACGCTCGTTCGGTCGATGCCAAGGCGCCTCGAGGCAATAATTAATGTTAAAGGTATGCACACAAAATATTAAAATCTTGATTTTCGCATACAGATTGTTAGAACATGTCGTGATTTGTAATTCGTGTTGCTGTATGAATACGTTTTTTGAGTTGAGAAAACATTTATTTACTTTTGTCATCTGAAGATTTTTTTGTTTTGAATGTTTTTTACGAACCTAGTAAATTATGTAGGGGAAACTGCTGTACCTAGGGACATATGTACCATGACCATCGTTTATTTATTGTAGAAATAAAGGGATAATATGACTGGCTCTTTTCTGGCCACATTGCTTAAGCTAACACCTGACTGTCTAAAGTCCTAGAGCTTGTTGATGTTCATGCGTTTTCCTATGAGAATACGAAGTTTAATATTTGTAAATTGAAATTGGAGATTTTGAGGTAAGTTTTTCAGGTATAGCATTACTAATTTGATTCTGTTGAAGTATATTTGGTGTGTTTTCGAAAGAATACGTACTCAAGTATATATCATAGAATAAACGTAAGGCTAGTGAATAGTAGTAGTAAGTAGTGAATAGTTTTGACTCCCGATGTGATTCAAGTGAGGTTGATGTACCTGTGGACAATGATCCTAGGGACATGGCCCTAGGTACATTGTTGTAAAACTGTCATTTCTTTTCAGGATATTGAGGAATGCCTCGTAGCAAATCAGGGATAAAACGACCAGGTCCTAACAAAGAAGACGTGGAGAGGGCTGTGAAAGAAGTTATTAAAAAAACAATTCGTACTGCAGGAAAAAATACCATGTTAGCAAATCAGCTTTGGCTCGTTACGTTAAATAATGCTATGACTCTAGACTGAAGGAATTTACTTATAATCCGAAATATGATAATAAGAAAATATTTACTGATGAAGAGGAATGTGAACTAGTAGATAACGTGAAGCAAAGTGTAAGCCTACACTATGGTCTTACAGCACAGTGTATGAGGCAGCTAGCTTGTAAGTACGCATAACTCAATAAAATGAAATATCCATCTGAATGGGATCGTAATGGGAAAGCTGGTGAAGGGTGGTTGCGTTGTTTCAGAGAGAGATACAAAAGTGAAATTTCACTTTGTTAGCCCGAACCAACTAGTATAGCAAGATGTTCATCTTTTACAAAGGAAAATGTAAGCAAGTTTTTCACCGTTTGCAAGGAAGTCTTGAGTAGAGGAAACTTCCCGCCCTCTAAAATATTTAATGTTGACGAGACCGGGATTTCAACCGTTCATACACCCCCAAAGATACTTGCTCCAAAGGGAGAGAAGCAACTTGGAGGAATAACATCTGGTGAAAAAGGACGAACTGTTACGATGATTGCGTGTGTCAATGCAATGGGAAAGAGTTACACCTTTCTTTGTATTTCCTCGAAGGGGAAATATAAATTGAATAAAAAGTTGCGGTTCGTGTATTAATTAAATTTTCATATTTTAAAGAGAAAACAAAGAAAATTATACATACCTTCCACTCCAAGTTCTTTAATTACAACTGCCCATAGTTTGTTCACGACTTATGGTTTGTGGTAATCTGGATGAGCTTGGATCAACAATGGAACTTTATCAAAAACACAATTTATTAAAGCATCAACATCTATTTCCAATTTTATTTTTATTTTTATTTCCGCACCTCGCAACGACGTCTGCTTTCACGCAAAACAAACTTTTTTTCTCTCACGTAGTGCTCAATTTCTCTGCAGACGACTCTCAATTCGCACGAATTCGGACGAACAATCCCAGCATGTTGGGATCGTTCGCATTCGCATCTTTTCGTTGGATTTCGCAATTCGCAGGTCGGAACTAGTCGAGGCACTCCAATTTACTTACACGTGCTGGGAAATTCGCAATCGCATTCGGAAGCAATGAAGGCGCGGCCTTTAAGAATCATAGGGCTATTTTAAATAACGATGAGCGTGAATGTAATGCAAAATTTACGCTTTAGTTTATTATAATCCGATTAACTGTTATAAATATTGGTGCATATGTTTGGACTGTTGGACCAGAATATTTTGCTTAAATTTCGTGCTTTTTTGCTGTATTTTCTGTACTTTTGATGCTTTAGGTATGCTAGGTTAGTTTGGCTTAGGTTAGGTTAGGTTATGGTATTTAGATTTGTGGGAGCAGAATGCTGTGCTTAAAATTCGTACTTCCCATATTTTCTGTTTTTGTTGGTTTACGCTAGGTTAGGTTAAATCAGGTTAGTTTCACGTAGGTTATGTTAGTATTTAGTAATTACACGTAAGTTACACCAACTTGTTTCTCCCGTAAACATGGTAATTTTTACCTGATTTTTGCCTCCCAATTCCAAAATAATTCTAATATGTGCATGTTTAGCTTTGCTAAACACTCCGCAGATTTTGCGAATGCGTGGTACGGAATAACTTTCTCGGGTAATGGGGCGTTTACACTTAGTCGATTTGCGTTCGATTCAGTTGAATTGATGTCACTTTCAACTTAATCGACCGTGTAAACAGGACTTCAACTTAATCGCTTGTTGATCGAAAGCGACTAATCGACTAACAACTGAATTGAAAGACGTTCTATTTTCTGTGGTCGATTCTATTTTCTTCTGCTATAACACCGCAAATTGTACCAATTACTTTTTGCTTGGACATCTTTAAAATTGCCAGTCGATTTCGAATCGACCAGAGGAGAGCGAGTCGACAAGCAGCATTCAATTTCGGTTGAAACAATTGAACACATCCATCGATCTCATTCGGTCTAGTTGCGTCGATTTAGTGGCAAATACAGCGAGTCGATTTAGTCGTGCGACTAAATCGACCAAGTGTAAACGCCCCATAAGGCGGCCTTGAACTTTTGTGTTGTTCAATTTAAATTATTGTACTTTCTTTCTAAAACACTTAGTAGGAACATTGTCCATTAATTATCTACTGATATAATAGAACAGTGATGACAACCTGATACAAAATGAAATCCCATGTCGAGATGCAAAAAATCCCATTTTACATGTGAATTTCCCACGTTATAGTAATTAAAACTATGCTGTAATATTATAAATTAAATTTCTCTGTGTTAGTCACTTTTTACAATATCTAAATGAATAAGCTATAAATTTCGATCTTGAAAAATCCCATATATGCTGCTCATTATCTCTTTCATGGAAATAGGATCAAAAACTCACAGTTATGAGATTTTTCCTACGGTTGGCATCACTGTAATAGAAAAGAAATATGGCGAAGATGAAGTATTGAGTGTTAGGCAATGGCGCACAGTTAAAGGATGCATTATGACATGGTTAATTTATTTTTAATTTCAAAAATACTCCATGTCAGATACACATAAAACAATTATACCTTTGTTGCTTATAGGAGGTATGTCCGAGGTTTTTTCGTTAACTACTAGTGTTTCTGGAGAAGAAGAAAAGACAGTATGCTGACGTGAACTTAAATATATTGATAAATCAAGTTAGTCATTCACTAAAAGATTCCTTACTCTTATCGGTGATTTTCATTGTTTTTTAGAATATGTTTCGCTGGGCCACATGGTAATATCCTACTTAGCATGAAAGAAAAATTCACGAAATCCATCTGAAGTAATGGTTAAATAATAATTTCCTTTACTATTTGCGTGATAATACTGCATTCAACAACAAGAGTAATGCATTACTCGAACAGACGGTTCTACCAAATTTTCAAACATTTATTGCATTTCCTGGTTTCCTTTTGCAGAACATGCATTAAATGAGTAGCTAGTGCACAAACCGTGAAACAACTTGTGGTAGATGGCCACTAAAAAGCACGAATATTATCTAACCGAGTGAGAACAAGAGATCGAGCGAAACTAGGAGGTGCGTCCGTTGGTTGCAGGCGCATCAGCGACGAGGTACATTATCCAAGATAGCGGAAAAATACATAAAGTATGCGTAATTTTTGTACATTCAAAAACAAACGTAATAATTTTTACCTATAAAATGGATTCACTGGTTTTCCGTGTATAAATGGCCCGCTGCGAGGAAAAATTCGTCTGTTCTGAACTTTTACTTCTTTTCAACACTTCGCACGATTGATTTTGTTTCAACATGACATGGCACTGTGCAAACTTTGTAATATGACGCTCTTTATCACACAAATCTTGGTAATGAAACTGTGTGTTTGCATTGCATCCATTGCTAACACTAACAGTAGATTCCCGTCGTTCATTTCCACCTTCTTCGCATTCTTGTATTTTTCTTCTTCAGTAAATAGTTACACTTAGAATACGTTCACCACTATTTAAAATGTACTTCAATATGATGGGGCGTGGTAATTTTGGCACCAGTAGTTTGGCACGAAGAAACGAAAATTTTGGCATCATTTGTAATTGAAGCACAGATAATGTGAGAAAATACTCTGAATGTAATGGATATTTAAATTCACATGTTATTAACTAGGACTGTTCCAGCACGACGAATCAAACCAGTGACGAATGTACAGTCAGCGACAAAATTTCTCTCTCCTCTGTAAAATTTATTTTGCTTATAACTTTGGAAGTGATGGACTGATTTGAGAAGTTTTCTGTAATTTATGGTAAACTGTACCTTCTTTGAGTTGCTGAAGACTGCACTATGTTCACTGCTCCCAGGGACGAATGTACAAACACCAGTAAAAGATAATATTGGTAGCTTCATTAGATATTCAAAGCAAGTCAAAATTATCCCTTAATGGGTTTGTATTTTAGTTTCAAGTGCAAACAGTAACAGCTGATTCGAACCATGGAAATTGAAATACAGAAAAAAAAAAAAAAATAGAAAATACTCTGGATATAATAGATATTTACGTTCACATGTTAATGACTAGAACTGTATCAGCACGAATAATGAAACCAGCGATGAATGTACAAACACCAGTGAAAGGTAATATTGGTAGCTTCATTAGGTATTCAAAGCAAGTCAAAATGGAAATTATTGATCTCTTAACGAAGAAAACTTAAATACACACGCAAAAAAAATTAACAAATCAATAAGTGAGTTTCAATAACACATGATTTGCAATAATATATGGTTCACAATAATATCCAAAATTCTTGCATGCTCTTTGTTCCAGCACTGTAGGCCAAGCACAAATTTTGAACTCTTTTCTGCAAATGTTCATACATCCGCTTCGTCTTCTTGGCTGGACGCTCTCCTACAGCAACCTGCAGAAGCAGTGTCGAGACCACGGCTTCATCCTGCTGGATGCATTGGATTAATTTCCACGTTGACGGATTAGAGACTCCAACCAGATGTTTGAACTTGTTATTCCAGGACTCGCACATGTTGTTTGTTCTCAGTTCGTTATTTAGTGTGACGTCGTGAACATTCCATACTTCTGGAGGAAAAATAGGGCGCACATTTCTTAGACGGATGTTATCGTCGTTTCTTCCAAAGGCCCGAACACGCCGTTATGTACCCTAAATGTAGGTCTGGTCGAAGTAATCCACAAGCCCTATTGCTTCTTGTGCAGCCTCTTCTCTAAGCAGTTGCATCCCTTGGCAAGATTGCACGGGCATTTTCAGGTAACTGTGTCTCAACCGCAGTGAAAACCTGTGATGGATTTTCATCATTCAGAAGGTACCTCTTCCTCATTTTTTCTCGGCTAACAGCAACCTTTACTGCATCTTCGTCACCGATATGGTTATGTTCGTGAATCAAAACTGTATAGCACTTATTTAAATCACTGTTCAAAATTCCTGGGCACTGAAGGCTAACTCTTTTACAACATCTCCACCGAATACTTTCTTTCGAAATCTTATGTTTTGTATACATATAACCCCGTAAACACAATTTCTCGCATCCTCGCGTTGAATTTATCACCTCCATGCTTTAAGTTAATGACACTACTGAAAATAATGAAGTAAAAGTCATATACTGAATTTATACTTTCACTTTTCGACAACATCCGTTGACCGGCCAACTGGATTTCAGCACCGTCGTGTGACAAGCCAATCATGTTCAGGGATTTGTTTCAATTTCAATCTTAAACTTTTAATGAGGCTTTGGGATATGCGTGAGAGGGGAGCCGGAAGTTTCGATGGAAAGAATCTCGGTGTAATCTCCTCTGCAAAATAAATTGGTACATTTACATCTATTATATCCAGTGTATTTTCTAATTTTCTTTCTCTGTACTTCAATTCCCATGGTTCCAATTAGCTTTTACTGTTTGCACTTGAAAGTAAAATACAAACTCATTAGAGGGGAATTTTAACTTGCTTTGAATATATAATGAAACTGCCAATAGTATCTTTACCGGTGTCTGTACTGTCAGTTACAAAATTTTTTTCCTATGTTATAATTTCTTCCGCGACTATCTCTCGAATGGACGGACAGATTTGAGTGCAATATTCAGCAACTTAAAACAGATACAGTTTTCGGTAAATTTCAGAAAACTACTCAAATCAGTCCATCAATTCCAAAATTATAAGCAAAATAAATTTTACAGAAGAGAAAGAAATTTTGTCGCTGACTAGATTCGTCACTGGTTTGATTCGTCGCGCTGGAGCAGTTCTAGTTAATAACATGTAAATTTAAATATTTATTACATTCAGAGTATTTTCTCACATTTTCTGTATTATTATTATAAATGGTGCCAAAATTCCGTGTCAAAACTACTGGTTCCAAAATTTCCGCCTTTCTAATATGATAACCAAGGACAGAAATTTCTTATATTCAAACTCTTCTTCTTTTACAAAAAGTGATTCACTTCGTATTTTACCTATAAATTTTGTTTTCCGTAGAACCGTCTGCCCGAGAGAACGCAATAGTAATAATAAAGGTAGCTTTCGTTCCCCCTCACAATCTTGCACTTAAAAGATACCGAGTGTTCCTTACTTCACAAAATATAGCTGAGCGACCGAAAGCGGTTAGAAGCTCCGTAGGGCTCGTTCTTTTGAACCTTTATCATAATTAATACCAAAGAATGTACTCAGTTCAGAAGTAATGGAACGTGTTGGCGAAGATTTGAAATCCCATCCAATACTACTACTACTAATAATAATAATAATAATAAGTACACTGCAAAGATAAACGAATTTGTGCTGAGTATACATTTGCGTGGTTAGTATCCGTGTGCTTTACAAGTACCAAAATGACACTATATGAACGATACCGTGTCTGAAGACAACTTGGTCGAAGGTCGGGGCATTCGAAAACAAGGAAACCATTTATACCTTTACCGAAATGTTTAACTAGCTTTAATTACTGACATGCAATGAAGGAATTCAAAAGAAATGCTTTCGGTAAGTTTCGTGTTCTAATCTTGATAATGTCCCAGATACGGAAGACAAGAATTTCTCACATTGAACTCAGAAAGTTAGGCCATATTGTTGCATGAAAGAAATGTTTTACAGCACTTCGCCGAGCGAGCTAAACGTATAAAAAATATTGTCAAAATATCATGCGAATAAACGTTTCAAAATATATGTTTTGTGACTCATCCGACAAAAAAAAAATCACTTTATTGAGACACGTAATTAAATCGGTACTAACTTTTCTTGCATTTGATTTTAAAATAAATCAAAATTTATTACACACTTACTGAGATGTTACTTTACTAGCACCAAGGAAACACTTCTCTACTTCAAATATTTGTCAAATATGGTCAGTGGCGTATTTAGGGGGGCTTCCGGGCTTAAGCCCCCCGAAATCTTACTCTAGTAAAGTATATGAAATATCTTGCAGAATTTTCACATTTTCAGGCAAAGCTCCCCCGAAACAAAATCGTAAATACGCCACTGATTATTGTAATTCAGCTTTTGGCCCTGACAAAGTTTGCGAACGCGAGAACCGGTGGAAATACGCACTCGGAGTATTCGGAAATTTCAGGTGTGATGATAATTTCTTTGCAGTTCAACAATGTGCTGCGCGTAGATGATAATTATTTTGTATTTTAAAAGTGTTGTTGATTAAGAGTTCTGCTTCAGCTCACGGTGCATTTTGAAGAGGAGTAGAATCCAAAAAGCTACATCATTAAAATCGTAGTGGAATGCAGTTTTACATTATTTAACTACTTGGTGGATTATTTTAAGATTTTCTCAATATTTTAGAAATCATCATTTGTCCCCTAAGATAATATTCGAGAAATTTCTTTACCTCAACTAACAAGATTTTGTCATTTTGCATCCTTCACTTTAAATGAATGTCATTCCCTACCGTCTTCCTGCTTTCAACAAAATATGGTGGACGCATACATTGTTTCTGTTAAAGTTAGTTCCAATTTTTTTTTGTTTTATTTATTTAAAGAAGAAGAAAATTAATATATTGGATGTATCCAACACATTAAGAATATACATAAAAATACAGAAACATATTAAATTATAAAATAACAATATACAAAATATTAATGAAAATAAAATGAAAGAATAAGAAAATAACTGCTACGGAAATTAAAAAGTAAATTTTCTACTTATAAGTGCTATTACTTCTCTAAAGGAAATCGGACTTCCTAGATTCCCTTTATTAATAGAGTTTAACGTACCCGGCACTCAGAGACGACAGGACTTCGGACTTCCAGAAGTCATGCCTATCTCCCAGTGTTGGGTAACTTAATTCAATGCACTTATTTCTATATTGCAAATTTATTTTGTATTTTTTATGCAAAGAATATATAAGATAGAAAATGGCTCACATAAGCAAATGCTTGTGTGTGAGCCTGATTCTCGTGTTTTATTTTTCTTATCGTAACATATAAGGTTTATTCTTACTTTTAGCTAACAATAGTTTTTTTAAACACCTTTTAATTCTTTTAACCACTGTAAAATTAACCTTTTATATGTTTTGAAATTACTTTCATCTTTGATTCGGAGTGGGAGTTCATTATAGATCTTTGGAGCTCTGTAATGTGTTTGGTATTGAGTTATAGATTTACTCGTTGCTCTAATTTCTAAATTTTTGTTTGTCACATTTCTGGTTATATACGTATGTTTTATTACTTCCAATTTATTTCTGTTCTTTTTAACATATATTAATACCTTCTGCAAATACAATTTTGAAAGTGGTAGTACTGAGAATTGGTCATAGAGTCTATCTAGTCTACTTTCAAGTCCCTTTTTTAAAGATATTCTTACAATATTATTTTGCTGAACAATCAGAGGTTTTAAGTGAGTAGGGTAAGCAGCACCCCAAATTAATATACCATATGTAATTATACTATTTACCAGAGCATAATATACAGTTCGTAATATTTTTATGCTTACAATGTTTCGTAATTGAACAAATTTATATAATAATTTTCTTAGTATTGTGGCGATATGTGTAATATGAGAAGACCATTTTAGATGCTTATCAATAAATATACCTAAGTATTTTACTTTATTTTCACTAATAAGAGGACTACAGTTACATTTTTCAGAATTTTCACAATAATGCAATTTTAGTGACATGTTCTCTGGCTGTCCTGTTATAGTTGGTGAAAAAGTTATATACCTGGTTTTTTCAGCATTTAATACTAACTGATGATTATCAAGCCATTGTTTTACTTTCTTCATTTCTGCTTCAGTTTTTTTGAATACATCTGTGCATGTTTTACCAGTAAATATAAGTGAAGTGTCATCAGCAAATCATTGTATATGCCCGTCCATTTTTAAATTACACAAATCATTTATATAAATTAAAAATAATATTGGGCCTAATACAGTTCCTTGAGGGACTCCTTGTTTTACATATAAATAATTGCTTTGAAAATTACCTATTTGGACGGCCTGTTTTCTGTCTTTCAAGTAACTGTTAAACCAAGATAGTGATAAACCCCTTATTCCACATCTTTCTAGTTTATTTAAGAGAACTTTGTGTGATATTGTGTCGAATGCTTTAGCTAGGTCTAGGAAAACTGTAATTACTTTTTCAGCTTTATCAACATTTTTACAAAAATCTCTGTTAAATTGTATACCGCATCTGATGTACTTTTACCTTTTTGAAATTCTTATTGATTTGAAGAAAATAATTTATTTTGGTCAAGAAAATTAACTAATCTTCTCTTCATACATTTTTCTAACAGTTTAGCACGGTTACTGAGGATTGATATAGATCTATAGTTAATTTTCTTGACCAAAATAAGACCAGGTCAGCCTTTGAGCTTTTTTTATATATAGGTTTTATTACAGCAGTCTTAAAATCATCGGGAAATACACCTGTTTCTAAGCTTAGATTAAAGATATACTGCAAAGGTTTTAATATATTTGGTTTCGTATGTTTCAATACACTTGCTGATAATCCGTCTATACCAGATGTTGTTTTTGGTGATAATTCATTTATGAAGCGTTTAATTTCCTGTTCAGTGATTGGAGTGAAGAATATAGAGTTTACTACTTTAGTTTGAGGATTCAAATTTAAATTTATTTTATCATCAACCTCTTTGTTAAGTATTTTTTTGCCAACACTGGAAAAATGCTCATTAAAACTTTCAACTATTAATATTGGATCACGTTCAAACGTTACTAGACCATTTTTAGTGTTTAGTTCATTTATTTCTACATACTTTTTGTCTTTTTTATCTATAATATCTGTTATTACCTTCCATAATTTACTAACATTGTTATTACATAATGTAATTTGTTTTGTATAGTAGTCATTTTTAACTTCTTTTATTAATTGTGTAAGTTTATTTCTATACCTTCTGTAATATTCCTTAAATTCTAAATCGTTTTGTTTTTTTATTACTAAACGACTTAATCTATCTCTTTCTCTTACAGAGTTGACTAATCCTTTTGTTATCCATGGTTTTATTTTACGATATTTACTACTTACTTTTTTATTTTCATTGTTAATACGTGAATTATTTATAGAATTTTTCATTATTTGCATGAAATTCGAAGTTGCAGTATTAACACAATTACTGTTTATTACCAGATTCCAGTTACATTTTTTCAATTCTTCATTTAATAAAGTATAACCTATAATTGATGTTTCATATGATATTTTTTCCCTCTTTTTCATTGTAATGGGAACATTTATACTAGTGAGAAAGTGGTCAGTTATACTTGTTTGCAACACAGCTGATGTGACATTCAGTGGACTTTGGTACTTTAAAAATGTATGATCTATACAAGTCTTACTATTTTCTGTAACTCTAGTGTGTTTATTTATGCATGAAACATAACCATGACTATATAGTAAGTTTAAATACGTGTCTATATTTTCACAGTATTTGTCACTTAATATATCTAGATTAACATCACCTAAAAGCAAAGAGCAAGTTGATGAATTTTCAAGCTCATCATTTAGTGATTGTAGAAATGCTTTCTCATCACCACTTGGAGTGCGATATATAGCTATTATGTTACAACCTTCTGCATTATTTAAATGTAAGCGCATTCCAGTGGCGTCAGCAAGATTCAGTTCCGTTACTTTCTCAATGTCAACTTGCTCGTTTACCAATATCATGACTCCATCTGCACGTGTTAAAGACCTATTTGTATAATAATAGCGATATCCGTTTATGTTAATGTTACAAGTTGCTTCATTTTTCCATATTTCTGTTAAGACAATAATATCTACATTTATAGCAATATTTTGTAACAATACTAAAAATTCATCTAAATTTTTTCTAACACTTCTAATATTCAATTGAATAATCGTGATGCCTGTTGTGTCACTAAATAATTCATTAAAAGAGTCTATATTATTACAGATGTTAGTGTCTATATTTTGGTATAAGAAAATTTCATTAATTACCTGTTCCATCTTGAGTGAAGTTGACAGTCCTGTTGAGCCACTTAGTTTTGCATGTTTTGTAGATCTTCTAACTTTTTAACATGTTTCAGTCGGGATGTTTCGTCTTTGCTTAGAAACATTTAAACAAGCCTTTTTGTAGAATCGAAACTGAATTTAAAAGTTCGTTAGTTTGTACTCATATTAGGTTAGGTTAGACTCCAAATATTTAGTCCTCTTCGTCTAAACAGAAAGTTTTTCCTATATTTATAAAGGTGTACATTTCATGCGAGGATGCCAAGATACGAATATATTGGGTTTATCCCCCAGTGAGGGATAAACCAAGATACGACGGTAGCAAGGGTTCTGTGTCGAGCTATTTAAATAGATTTGTGTTTTCCTCCGGGTACCCAACGCCACTGACGAGCCACACGATACGATTACAACTGAATATTATATATGGTGGTCTGGCCGTCTTCAATAGCCGGGGTTTGGAAAATAATCTTGTCTCTCGCAGCGTCAAGGGACTATACCAAATTTAAATATAAAATAACTCGCACACACAGAGGTTGTCTGGAAAGTAAGTGTAAAGTCGTACTGCATAACTAAATGTACATGGCAAACAAATCAATATAGTATTTAAACAAACAATGTTAGAGCTTACCTGAAATAAGCTTTCATCCGTACTACATTACGAATACATTCCAATAATAAACAACAGTGTACTTCCGTCACTTATTAATGACACTACGCATGTAAATTAGAGACTTAATAATACATTGCTTTTGATTAAAAAATATATTAAAATGATATGAAAAATATCGATTTATTAATATTGCACATTCGTAAGCAACACTTAAATTTTGCACAATAAGCATACGTATATTATATATGTATTTCACTTACTGGCCCATATTCAAATAAAGTACGATCGCGCTTAGACGGTCGCGTTACGCTATTTGCCACGGGTAAATGAAAACAAAATTTATATCATTGAGCGATGATGCAGAAACCAAAAACAATCCATCCATCATTCCGTAGTGAAAGTTCCTAATTTCTTCTCCATACTGCTGCTTTCCTAATATTCGTAGATTATCGTTTGCCCATAGTGTAGCATATGCAGATATATAAAATTTATAAACTAGCATGTGCCTTTTTGATAATATTTCTTCCTGAACGAATTTTAAATATTCATGATTCAGACAATTAGTAGCGCAGTTTTTACTATCACTTCGTAAAACAGATACTAACTTTTGATTGTTACGTATTTCTGGTAAGGAATACATATCTTCCTCGTCCCATTTTGAGTTCTACCTACGCACTACCCGCCTCTCTCACATTCACGTTTTTTGTAGACAAAGAGAGCGGATTAATACATACGTTATTGGGAAATAGTTTCTATAAAACTACACTTTATTATTAAATATTTTAACCAGTTAAACACCATTAGGAGAATTGAATGTCTATTAATTGAGTGATTAATACGTAAACAGGGGATAATTCACTATCAGTTAATCACTGGTAATTGAATACATTATTATTTTGGACATCAGACTGCGTAGGTGTGTGAGGGAACGAGCAAATAACTTCCGAAATAGGATTCGGCGAGAGGTGCTGAAATGACTTGAAAAGTGAGGCACCTTCTGGGTAGAAAAATTCCATAGTTTCGCTCTTCTGCAAATTTCGACTGCTTAAGCACTAATTCCAAGAATTCCTCTTGCGAATATGAGGCTTGGTTAAAAAGTACACAACTTTAGTGTCAGATATTAAAACAGTTAGATCTCGTAACACAGGAACGCAAAATTTTGTATCGTACATCACTAGAAAGTTTGAGGTTTCCTATTTATTTTGGTTTATCATGTTATACAATTTTAGAACATGGCAATATTAGAAAGTGCATTACATATTGTATAAAATTCACAATAAATAAATAAGTAAATAAAGGTTAACGAGACAGGCATGCAAAAAGGAAGTCATGCACTCTATTTCAACTACTATATTTTGTTTATTATTATTAGTTTTTTTTATATAACCCATCACTACACTATCAATTCATAATGTTAACTTTTTCATAAATGAAAAATAAGTGGAAGCAAGTCTCTAGTTCGTATTATGTTGTGGAGTTTTGTGTAAAATGTGTTTTCCTGATATAAGCGTAGTAATTGAATATAATTTTCACATATTAAGAAGGAATAGTTCGTGTCGGGTGTTTCTGTTGTACAGTATACAAATAGTAATACAAAGCATTGAAATATATAAAGTACTTCTGCATGGAAAATAATTTTGGCACTTTCGCCAAATTTTTGTTTCAAATTTATGAGCGAGACATCATAAGATATATTTTCTCGACAATTTTGCCGTAAGAAAACATCCACATGGCTATCTGATACATCTAGTTAATCGTAACTAGAATTTCCGTATCACCTAGTATCTAAATTACATTCCTTGAAATCCAAGTGTAATTCAAGATTGGTAAATCTGTACAGGAGGGAAAAAGTACAAAACACATTTTGTTTTGGAACACGTTTTTGTATGTGATGAAAGTCTCCATATGTTTGGCCACTCCGTGTATATACTTAATTAGTATTTACAGTGTTAATATGTCATTCGAGTAATTTAGTGTAGCAATGAAGAATTCAGATTTGTTTTTTTGTTTTTTTTTTGAGATTGAGAGAAATACTGGGAAAACTCTGGTAACCCTGGATAATTCCTATCCGGAAAGGAATCGCCTTTGGAAATTTTCTAGCTTCGGGAGGTGGTAGGCATTCAATGTGGTACGAAACAGAAAACTTTCTAAGCTTTTATAAAAGATTTTTTTACAGCTATTAAATAAGAGACCAAAAGTTACGTTTCACTGAAACCAATTTTTATAAAACAGAAGTAAAATAATGTTTATTTGTAATGTAGAAAAACTGACCGTTCTGATCGTAAAAGAAAAAAGAAAAATAACTATTTATATGAGTAGACCTTTATTTTTGTAAAATAAATTTGTATTGTAAATTTCATTAAGTAGAAGGGTAATAGTATAGAAGGGTAATTTCTTTAAGTAGAGTTCTCTAAATTTTCATTTACTTTAATGTTGAAAAGAAATAAATTTTTCGTTAGCATATATGCCGATAGGACAGTTCAATGTTAAGTTTTGGTCGTATTGATGTTGATGTTTTAAATATCGAGAAACATCGTCACATCGCAAAACAAAGATGCTATAAGAGCAGATATCGTTTTGTTGAATATTTCAGTTCAGTAAAGTTTATCGTATAAATACGCTCATACTATGTTTGTTCTTTCGGAAAATTTAGATTGGTATGCGCTGTACTGTAAAAAGATTAAGAAGGTATATGCCTCATTACATCCTATGCAAGAGCTCTCTACATGCAATTTGGTTCGGGTGAGAGCCTTCTGTGCGAAGAATCCGTTCATTTGTGGTAAGCACTCATGTTAGGATCGAATATTAACAAGTAAATCCATGTTTCCAGTAACACTGGTACTAAAATGGACGCTGTACACCAATACAAGAAAGAAATACTATAATTTATTAGCAAAAATATCCAGTGATAATTTTATACTTGGAAACAGAAAATACTGAAAAAGTGCGTGACCTGTAAATTAAAACATAATACAAAGAGGACAAAGTGAATTTAACTAGAAATTGCTAGCGCTGAGGTATTTGAGCAAAGACTTAAGGCTGCAGAGAATAAATAGGTCTGTCTTTAAAATATTACAGTATTTGTTGAAAATGTTATCCGTTTTTAAGGGGAAAGTATGTATAACATTGCTTTTCATATTTTGCTCTCTTTAATATATGTAATCTAGCGTAATAGTAGAGAAAATTTTAGTGTTGGAGATTTCCGTCCTCATGCAACACTGAAAGTACGTTGAAAATTCCTAGCTTTACTTAAAAAGAAAATTAAAAGAAAAAAGCATGAATGGTACACCTATAAAATGTACCTGTAAATAGTAAAACAAATGTAGTAATGTGCATGAAACGTTATATATCCCTATAATATACTTGTATGTAAAGTAGAGAAGTTTACTTTGCTTTGCTTTAACAACATAAAAAAGAAAGAAGATAACGGATATTGGTCAGTATTTCGATATTACGTTATGTTTTTCTATTTTTTGGTATTGAGGTATATATATATATATATATTCGTATGAGTTGTAGGACAATTTCAGATATTTTAATGTAGTAGTTTCGTTACATTTTGTATCCCTAGTCTGATCCCAAAGAATTGTCCCCGCTAACTTAATCGCTTCTCAAATGGAACTTACGGGAAGGTTCTCGAACACAGGTCCCTCCATAAAGGTTCGTAGGTAGGTTGGTTTCTTTCCGTACGAAAGTTACGGAACATTACCTTCAAGAAACGGAACATTCCTTACCAAAGTAACATTTAATTCACATAGTATTGCCAAGGGAGCGCTAGCAAGTGAAGGCGAGTTAGAGCCCCGCAGGGCACGTTCTTTGTATTTATTATTGCTAAATGGGAAGGAAAATATTATTCTAAAACCTTGCCGGAAATTACCGATATTTTCTCTCTGCACGGCAATACATTTTGATAAAAAGGAATAATATTTTTCTTGTTCTTTTCAGATTTGTTTGGTTTTGTTTATTAAGTGGTGAAGTTTCAAATGTCCAACTTGAAGGATTTAGCAAGCGAAATGTCTTTTCAGTATTTGAAGTTCTCTTGTAATGGAATTGAAATGGAAACAGAAAACGTTCCTATTAAAGTTGAAGTAGAAACAGAGAACGAGCAATTTGAGGAATGCAATTATAAACTATGTACTAGTAATACTAATGATGATAAGGATCCTCTTGCAGTACATTTGGAGTGTAAGGAACCAAAAAGTGCAATGGAAGAAAAGAATATCGCTTCCGAAATGAATCAGGATGAAACAATATCAGATTGGAAACTGAATTCGAGAGCAATATGTTTGGTCAAATGTTTGTCAACAGCTGAAATACTTGTAATAACGAAAAGTTTTCAGAGTGACATCAAACCAAAGTCTTCCGATTTTATACACAATACGAAACAGTTAACCAGTGACAATTCTGCCAGTATTGGAGATCAGATCGATCACGAAGAGGACGTTGAAGAAATCGGTGATATAAAAGCATATAACAATGCTCAGGCCCTCAGGTACGTTTAATCTGTTTATTTCATCATAGTCATGTCTATATAAATATTTCTTTTCAACTCTTGCAATACTTAGTTAAATATTGTTTTCATTTAACTTAAACTGAGTTAATGGAATTGCAAACATTTGAATAGATAAAATAACGGAACCTAATACTTAGTTATGTATGAGATGAGACAATTGGGCAATGAAATAAGTTTCCAAACGTAACGGTAAATCACTATAAAGCTCCTCCTTATAGCACGGCTTGAGTGTTATAATTGAATAGTGCCAAGCTACTGTGTAATGCCAAGAGATAATCTTATTAAAAGTTCTGTAATGCCAAGAGATAATCTTATTAAAGGTAAAACGATCATTCAGTAATACTTTAATCAAGATATAAATTGCTATCAAATCTCAAAATTATTTAACAAGAGTATTGTTAAACATTAACTGCAATAGGAAGTATAGGTATTTTGCGAGCATAAAATTCAGTAGTATGTTTTCTATTATTGACAGCAGTACTTTACTGGCTTACCTATAACAGTACCCTCTCACTCAAGATACTTTCGTGATACAGAAGCTCATATAATACGCGACAAAGCATTACAATCTTTTTCCTCGAAGGTGAAGGTTTAGAGAATTACTTGTCCTTGATATGAATCCTTCTTTGTAACTAGATTCCGGCGTTGCAACTCCAACTCTGATAGAACTATATTGAGCTCTGAATATGCGTAACTCCATTACGGTTACAATAATAGCATCGTACAGCGTTTGTTCCGTTTGACATCCGTAGCTTTTACACTGGTATTAGTGTGATTAAAGAACGTACATTTCGGTTGCTAGGCTTTGCCATGCTCCTGTCATGTGACCGTATATGAAAGCTACGTAGTTTATTCTATAAAGAAACCAAGAAAGTTCTGTCGCTTTTTGTTCAGAGACTCTCGCACCGTGAGTTGAATGTGATTGGAGTTAAGGCCAAGGTCAGTTGTTGGTATTGGTATATCCAACATACTAGCTGGTTGTGGCAGTTCAGTTACACCGTGAATTTTCGTAACGACAGAATGAATATGTTACCTCCACATAACGTCTTAAGGCCATGTATGCTGTACGAATAGAAACTGAAGTCAAACGCCGCTGCAGTTGTGCAGAGGTTATGCCAAGCTCTCGGTGATTGTGTTGTGACTTCCCGGAGCGTGCAGCGGTTGTTTAACAAGTTTAAGGACGATGACGAAACACTCGAAGACAGTTTACATGTGGGAAGACCAACACGTAAAAAATGAAAATCTGCAGGCAGCAATTGAAGCAGACAATGGCCATATATGTGAGGAACTGGGACTATAATTCAGTTTGAGTGGAAGAACTGTTCGGCAGCACCTCCATCAACTTGGAAAGCACTTCAAGTTGGGTCGGTGGATTGCACATGATTTGGCTGCGGGGCAGAGAGCAACGCTGCAGACACCTGTGTTTTTTTGCTGTCTTGTCTGAGAAAGGAGCCATTCCTGGACAGTGTTGACATGTGGGCCATAAAGTAGGTCCTGTAGGAAGCTCCACTGCGCTGGTATCATTGGTTAGCATCCCATATACCGGTTCCAAACAGTCAAAACCAGCACTAAACCAGAAGAAGGTCTTCCTGTGTGTACTGCTCGCGACATCGTGCATCAGGAACTGTTACCAGCTGGTCAGTGAATCAATGCATAGTGTTCATTCAGCAGTTGAGCCGTGTTGAAGGAAAACTCAATACTCTGGATCCAGCACTACTGAATCGTAAAGGGGTTCTCCTGTTACAGGATAACTCTAAACCCCACCTATCTAGAATGACCTTTGACACCTTTCTACGCCTTGAATGTGAAACACTATTGTCTCTGTCATACTCCGCGGACATTGCGTCATCTGTTTTTTCACCTCTTCCCTTTCTTTCCATTCACCTTCGGGGACGCCAGTTCAAATCCCTAGTAGAGTTGCAAAGTGCTCTTGATACATTCTTGGCTTCACTTCCCACCAACTTCTACCGGAATAGATTCCATGGACGTGGCAAAAGTTCGTCGATGCTGATGGGGAGTATTTCATCTTTCAGGTACCTCGTAGGTGACAGATTGATTTTGAAATGTGGCGGGTAAAAAAGTAACAGAACGTCCTTGGTTATCTTGGTACTTTATTCTGGTTAAAACACAAATTACTTTGATATAAATTATGTCGAGAATTATGTAACTGTTATCGAATATAGAAAAATTTTGTCTACTCCCAGTCCAAGCCTTTACATTATGCTTTCACCATAAGTGACGTAAAAGCATGCTCTAGATAGGAGAGGAAGAGTATGTAGTGTATACTTCCTTAGATCTTCAACTTCGAGCACTGCGTAAAGGAATATCGTACAAGTAAATTTATTTAGTTACTCGACCTTTAAATACTGCTGGACATTCCCAGTTGCCTCCCGCCCTGCCGCTTGCTCCCTCACACCATTTTGACTCCTAACAAGGAATGCGATATATTTCATGCCAATGTTAACAATTGACTGATATTTTATACTGAGTAGCGCTCGGTATTTGTTTCTCTGTTTTTTCTATATTAGTAACAAGGGATTTTCTGAGAAAAATTGCCCCATACCCCTAGAGATACGCTTCTCTTACGCCTAAGTTATTCATGTTTCTTACCATTCTTCACAACAAGTTGATAATCCATGGTGCACCGCAACACTTCTTCAGATTACTATTATTTCCATAGGAGAGGAAGAGTATGTAGTGTATTATTTCCAAAATGTATTAACAGTTCTCACAATACATCAGATGGATCCAGCGGTACAAACTTGTCGCAAAAGTAATGGCAAATTTCATTCATCCCACTGGATCCATCTGATAACCAGGAGATATGTCTATAATAAAACATGAGAGAAGAATACCTCATTCTACCCTCTATCACATGTATGAATTTACGACTAAATAATATGAATATTTACTTTCATTTATTTGAAATTTCTCACGCTACATTTTTAATGTCCATTTTTCAGATTATATCGAAATATACGTTATATGTGTTTAAAAATGTGTATGGAGAGAAATGACCGCTTACCCCTGCCTACACTACGTACATCTTAGTTATGTATATGTCTGCTTCAATTATTGAAAGAAGTTTCAAATACAGTTCATGGAGAACGATACTCGTAATTCTTCCAAAAAATCAGAAAAGAAAGTAAAAGGAGACATAAATTATAACTTTCGAGCAATAAGGATCATGCCTACGAATCGAGTTGATAAAAATAAAAAAATATTCGAGCAACTAATTTTATTAGATTAAGTTAGCGGTCTCTTAAACACTGGATAGTGAAAACGACGACTCAGCTCTTTTGATTATCTGAAACAAAATGAGATTAGCGGGAAATATCTTTCTTCTACATCATGCTGCCAGCTATTAGTAGATTTGCGAACCACAGAAAGTTGTTTGCAAAGAGTACCGTTCGAACACAACGTAGAGTTCTTTCCCATAATGATTTCTTTCCGGTGGCACTTCAAAGTACTGTTAGTAAATATAGGGGTAAACAGAAACATTGCAACCGGTGCTTAATAATTCTTTAATGCAATGGCAGGCATACACTTATTAGGATAATGTGTGCTTTGGTTCGTTTATTAAATAATTAAGATTAAATTTGATTGGGTTATTGCCAGTGAACAATTGAATAACTAATTTAAGATCTTCAATAAAGTGAGCAAATGAGTTTTATTTTAAGGAACATTTGTTGGATTTATTCTTAATCGACATTGATATCGTTATTTATTAGAAATAGATTGCGGCATTAGATAAGTAATGTTTGCCTGAATTTTAATATATGGAAAGAATGTCAGAATAGCGTAGGCAAAATGGTGAGGTATATGGGGATTATGTGAAGAAATTTTTCGTTTTTAAGATTACAAGTAACAATGGCACCTGCGATCTATGCGTAGCGTAAGAAATAAAACATGACTTTCGATAGGGCCTGGGAGGGCATTTTCCTCCATTAAGCTAGCAGTCTTTTTCGTTTTTTTTCCCCAATGCGAACTATTTTTTCTTAGTTAAGTACTCTATATTATTATTATTCACATCAATATTTGTTATGATGCTATACTTAACTGGTTAGCATGTACTTATTGTGCACGTATGTTATGAGATCAGTTGCTTTACATGCCACCACAAGAATGAGTTTTCTATGTGGTTACACCTTTAGACTCCGAGCTACCACGAAAATTCTCCTGCGATAAATGTAAAAATTCTTATTGAGCAATAAGATTACATACAAAAGTAACAAAAAAGTTTTGTCTTACTGGTCAGACAGGAAGATTAGAGCAAACTCGGGGTGTCCTTTCATTGACCTTGCCTCAGTTTGAGGCATTGCTTGCAAAATTGTTTCATCCCAACAGTAACAAGTAAGACAAAATAATCGCAAGTATCTCTGAGTGAAACACGCACCATCTTCTCCCTATTTGACTAGAATTTACTTTATACATATACGAACGAAACCAACGCTGAAGTGCATAGTTGTTCATCGGTAATTTGAGTACTGTAATCAACAAAGATAAAGTGTGAATGTATGTTGGAATACATTCTAATAGACATCTTGTAAATTTTCCTTCTATTGCTGTTTCGTTTGTAATCATCTACCTGGATTATACACTTTTACTGGAAGTAACTGGCCACCGTCCTACACACGAAAGGGAAGAGTAAATCACTTGAAAATACCACTAACGGACACAACACTTCAAAAGAATTTGCATGTTTAAGGAATTCTTGGCCTGTTCTCGAAGAGTTTAAAAACGCTTTCCAGATATATGTTTCATATATGGACAAAAGATATTTGACAATGTTAGCAAAACACGTTTGAACATCTTTTGCATATACGACCGAACTCATGTAATCATTCAAGAATATAAAATCAGAAGAACTATTGTTATTTCTCTTTTGTGGATCAAATTCTGAAGCAATTACTTTCTGGTGTTATTGTGATACACATATGTGCGAAAATGCGATGATTCTGGATGCAATGCACCCTTTCTGTTTCAGAGCAATAGATTAAAACTTAGTGAGGCCATATACTAATGTATATGGTTAACTGTAAGAAGCTGTCTATTCTTTAAGCGGAATCAGTGGGCCAAACGAGAGTTGGATTATATTTAAATTTAGCGTCCGGTTCAACACCGGGGCTATATGAGGCATGGACCTACAGCCTAACTTGTTATCCGAACAACATAACCTCCCACTGGGAATCGAACCCTTTTCTTCCCCGCCAATAGCACGTACTCCATCTACATCGGTGCTCATTAGCCAAACGAGGATAATGAGGATAAAACGCCCGCTGTAATTCTTCTTTAAATAAATCATTTATTTCTATATTAAGTTTTTTCAGTTTGGATACATATAACCGATGACTTGTGTTTACGTTTTTCCCTCCATTTTACGTGCAGTCTTCAAGTAAAATTTTCGTATACGCTAAACAGTGTCTATGTGCCTTATTATAGTGTTAATTATGTGTAAATATGTTTGCGATAGGTCTGCTTATTTAATTTTAACGCTTCTTTCACATCATTTGGTTTTCCATATTGTTTCTAGTTCCACTCTCAAATGTCTATTCCAACATTGGGCAAAATTTCGATCCTCATACTATTCACAGAGAGAAAAATTGGAGTGGGTAAATTTATAGTAAATTCTCACCTAATAGTCTCGGTTGAATAACATTCGTATAAAAAAGATTGTGCGAAAAGAATGTCACAAATTGTAAAATAACTTTGTGTTTCTTGTTTCCTGAAACAATGAACATATCTTTGTTACGGAGGGCAATTGCTATTTTCGCCGTAAAAGTGGTAGCAGGCTAAGTTCTTCGTACTGTATACAATAACAATATACAGCTGTAATTTATATAAATTTTCCTTTCAATTTCGTAACAACTCTTTTAACAAATTAGCAAAGTTAGATTATTATCGTAAGTCTCTATTCCTATAAGTATCTAATAATTTTCTATTCAGTAATATATCCTAACAATTTTCTCTGGTGTGATTGGTTGTGGATTAACTTGCTATTTACGTGTGCTTCATAGAATATTAATGGAGGAGATACCTCATATATTCTTTTTAATGCCATTTTTCGGAGTAGATTACTCTCAAATGTGTTCATGATACACTTTTTCGTTGTTTTTTCTTTAGTGTTAATTAACACCATTCAGTGTACTGTTCTGCAAAGAATAAAAATGATATATGGTAATGACGTGTGATCTGTTTTAGGATATCTTTGACTCCTTGTCTAATTTCGCACTCCTACCTATTTCTCTCTTATTAATGGTGTTTTATTACATAGAATGCAGAATTTCCCCTTTGTTTACTAGGACAGAGTTGCCAGATGTAACCAAAGATGCAAATCAATTTTTTACAAAACACATAAATTGACTCGTAACTCATACGTATGGATGTTCTGTCGTTAATTTTCAATTTGTTTAGTTGGAATAGCTCGGAAACTATGGAGCAGTAAAAAGAATTTTTCACTTTAAACCGATAACTAGTCGGATGAAGCCTCCGTAAGTGTTAACTAGGGAAATCGTAGTTTTCATAAATTAAGTCAGAATTGGTAACACTGCTGATGTTGTAGTGCATCAAAATGTGTGTTAAGGATTTGTCTACATTATACAATTCCTGGAAGCAATGAAAAAGAAACTTTGAAATTATCATGATAAAACTTTAATTTACATCCACTCGGGAACTGCTATTCATTTCTATGGAGCTACTTATAAAGCAAGAGGTATACAAGAATAATCCTCAAACTATAGGAGACCTGGTAACGAACATTCGCAGTGCCATTGGCAACATTAATACTTGGTAGAGTTGCTGCCAACATGGTGAAAAGTTTGAACCGATGATTGAATCAAAAGAGGGGTCACTTTCAGCAACTGTTATAGAGTTGATAACTCATTTCGTGAATGTGTCGGATGCATATAAGATCACGATTTTCCCTAATTCCTCCTTATAGTGGCCCCATCCGATTAGTTATCGGTGGAAATTAATTATTTTCTGATTCATAGTTTCAAGCTACTTCAACTAAGCAAGCTGAAAACTAAGGACAGCCAATTAACGAGTTATGAGTCAATTTACGTGTTTTGCAAAAAAAAAAAAAAAAAAAAAAAAAAAAGTTTACATCTTCGGTTACACACTGTGCAGTTCCTAGTGTACTCCAATCGTTCTTCCTAGTTTAAAAATATATACATGAACAAGGCCTCATTTTGGTATAACCATTATTTATGTATTGCATGACGTTCCAAAGTTGTACTATCCTAAATTCCGGGTTGCGTTGTATATTGGGCACCCTTTATAACGTATAACGTTTCTTCACCTTCATATTTTAATATACAGGAAGGAGCAAGAGTGTGGAAATGGATTCATTCAAAAACCATGTTTGACAAACCATATTGTTATTCATACATACCAAAAGTCTCACACGTGCAAAGAGTGTGGAAAGGAATTTAAGCGTAGGTCACGTTTAACAGATCACATGTTAATACATGCAAAGACTCACACGTGTCAAAAATGTGGAAAGGGATTTAAGCGTCGATCATGTTTGTCAAGACACATGTATATACATACAGCTGAAAAATCTCATACGTGCCAAGAGTGTGGAAAAAGTTTCAGACGTAGGTCACATTTGGTGGAACACATGTGTATACATAGAACTGAAAAACGTCACATATGTGAGAAGTGTGGAAAAGGATTTAATCAAAGGTCAAGTTTATCAAAACACATGTTTTTACATACAAGTGAAAAACCTTACGCATGCCATGAGTGTGGAAATAGATTTAAATGCAGGTCATACTTGGTAAGCCACATGTTAGTACATACAGGGAAAAAAGTTTATACGTGCCAAGAGTGTGGAAAGATATTTAATCATAGGGGAAGCTTGCTGTCACACGTGTTACTACATACAGGTGAGAGACCTCACTCATGTCAAGAGTGTGGTAAAGTATTTGGTCGATTGTTTAGTTTAACAATACATAAATTCTTACATACAGGTGAAAAAATTTACACTTGCCAAGAGTGTGAAAAGGGATTTACGGAAAAGTCAGGCTTGGCAAAGCACATGCTAATACATACAGGTGAAAAACCTCACAGTTGCCAAGAGTGTGGTAAGAATTTTAGGCGCATGTCACATTTGTCAAGCCACATGTTTATACATACAGGTGCGAAACCTTACACGTGCCGGGAGTGTGGAGGAGTCTTTAGTCAAAGTTCAAGTTTAAGAACGCACATGTACATACATGCAAATGAGAAACCTTACACATGCCAAGAGTGTGGAAGGGGGTTTATTCGAAGGTCTCTCTTGGTAAAACACTTGGTAATACATACAGGTGAAATTCTTTGTACATGCCAAAAGTGTGGAAAGGCATTTAATCATGACAGAAACTTGCAATCACATATGTTGATACATACGCGTGAAAAACCATAAAGTTGCCAGGAGTGCGGAAAAAGATTTATTCGATAAACTTCCTTGGTAAAACACATGCTACTATATACAGGTGATAACCTTTTCACATGTCAAGAGTGTGAAAAGAGATTTAATTGTAAGTCATACTTGGAAACACACATGCTAATACATACACGTCAAAAACCTTACGCTTGCCAGAAGTGTAAAAAGGTATTGACACAGAGGTCAACGTTAGAAACACACATTTTAATACATTCAGGTGAAAAGACTCACACGTGCCAGGAGTGTGGAGGGGGATTTAGACTAAGATCAAATATGTCAAGACACAT
The DNA here is from genome assembly GCF_964235325.1 of Thermobia domestica. Taxonomy (NCBI): domain Eukaryota; kingdom Metazoa; phylum Arthropoda; class Insecta; order Zygentoma; family Lepismatidae; genus Thermobia; species Thermobia domestica. Next base: position 183,631,736 of record NC_137469.1, on the reverse strand, counting down.
GTTAATACATACAGATGAAAGACCTCACACCTGCTAAAAGTGTGGTAAGGGATTTAAGCGTAGGTCACATTTGGCAAGGCACATGTTTATACATGCAGGTGAAAAATATTATACGTGCCAAGACTATGGAAATTGAGTCAGTGTTAGCTTACTTTTGACAAGACATATTAATGCATAGCAATGAAAACATCAAAAGTGGAGAAAGAAATGTAGTCAAACGTCTAATTTGCAAAACTCCATGCCAATATGAATAATGAGATCTGCACACGCACTGAAAGAAAAAAAATGTTCAAAATCAAAGTTAGAAACATGTTAAAAATGTAGGTGAAATATATTAAATATGCCACTGGTGTGGAGAGAAATTCGATAAATTTGGTATTTACATAAACACATATTAAGATATTTAGAAGACAAAACTCTTACTTGTGAGAAGTATTTAAACGCTCACATATGACATGCTTGGCAACGAATGGCATATATAAATTTAGGAAGCTTCTATCGCATAAGATGCAAGGGAGAATTCAATTAAAGTTGAAATATTGGAAAACAAAAGTTTGCATGTGCAGTTGGAAAACACCGTAGCCATTAAGAATGTTGGAATAAGATTTATTATTAAGTCCAGTTTCGTGAGACAAATGATATCCAAACTTTTTATTACTTATATTCTGAGGTCATACTTGTGAGTTCCTATATATTTCCTGACATATATTATGGGAGAGTTCAAAATGTTATTGTCCTGACTATCCAAATAGGCAATTTAATCGCAATTTTATCTCGGAGGTTGTAATTGACGCAAGACATTTTCTCCAATCCAATGCGATTTGCGACTCTTTCGATACTTACTAGTATATTTTTCAGACGTAGATTACCTAGGCTCAATACTCATTTTCTGTCACTATTTCACGAGTCCGATATATATATATATAATTTGTTTTTCTGTGTTTTCCCTTTCTACAAAGCTCTAGCTACACTACTAAAGTTAGTGTATATATAAGTATCACATCAACATGCAGTGTTATTCTGTCTTTAGAATAAAAATACATTTACGACGCAAGTTATGTCTTCTATAGTGGAAATTGAGAAGAAACCATCGCCTGAAGTATATTGTGTTATTAACAATTAACTACGCTACCATTTAATTTAATTGTACGTTCATATTGCCTTGCGATTTTCAAATACATGTATTGTTAACAAATAATAAGCCCACCGTACAATAACCTTTTTCTAAGAAATGAGTGTATCAGTTGCGTAAAAATTATTGCAAAATGAACGATCTGAAAAGCACATCTTGTGGATTTTGTTTAAAAGTGTATGAGCCAAACAAGATTTGAGTATAATTTGGTGGGTATCAGATTCCCTTCAAACGACAATTGTATTGGTACATAAGGGCCACGGAAAACTATGATGATCATCTCGGAACGGCAGCTTTTAAAGATAGCGTCGTATCAAAGATGGCGACGGATCGATTTATAAAAGTGGCAATATCTCGGCTCCTAATTCTCGAATCTGAACGTTTTTTTTAAACGATAGCTCATTATATTTGCAAGAAGCAAAGTTGTCGTCATTTTGCCGTATCTTAGACGATATATGAGGAAAATACATAAAATGAATTTCGAAGCGCTTTAAGTTTTATTTAATCTAAATTAATCGTGATAACAAAAGATTTTATGAGAAAGTATTGTAGGCAAAAAAAAAAAAAAAGCTTTTGTTTGATGTACTTTTGAATATGCTATCAATAATACCGAAAACATCAAGATTTATATGTTCAAAGATACTTCTGAAAAAAAAGCACGTAACATGAGTTACATTTCATATTATTTTACTCTCTTTAATTGCGAATTTATGTTTTAAATTTTAGTTCTCAAAACCCAACTACTTCATTAACTGTATACTCCTCAGGATCTGTTTGAGATAGGTTGTCACAGTCTGCGAACTTACAAGCAGGTGTATACTTCTTGTTATTAAGCAAACAAAAACGGCTAGGTAGCTTACAGGAAAGAAAACAAGGGCAACTCAAAAGTTTCAAGACAGTTTCTGGAGCTCGTAATCAGTCATAAAGTGAACAGATACGTGTCCACTCCGTCAGTTGTCCAGCTATGGTTTTCAGGCTCGGGAATTTCAGGAAAGATATCCAGGCATCGTTTCCAAATTGCAAATTGGTAATTTGCTCTCAGAGTATACTGATAGGAGCAATCTTCGCAGGGAGTAAGTTGAACACAATCGATTACACTTCGTTTACTTCGAAATAATTGGGAGTGTGCCTGTTTACTTGATCAATACGCTATGTCTCAAATACAGGAAGCAAACAAACTTTTGTAGTTGGCTGAAAAGTTGACTGTTTCTATTCCAATCTTTTCCAAAAAATTAAAATACATTTATAAATTCATCATCATTTCGAAACTTTAATTGCATTTAATTTTCCTTGACTACACATAGCACTAACTGAATCAAAACCAGTCATTTTGTGAAGGTAAGGTAAAGCACACAATAAAGGAGATCACAAAACAGAAAAATTTCTTTCATCAATAAGTCAAATTTGTTTTTCGTTCCACGTTTAATGAAAACATTACTTAACTTTCAATATCCACAGACGCATATGCACAAAGAACTAACACATCCGTGTCATTTGATTTACATACGATATTTGAAAACTCTTGTGAGACATGTATAATATGTAACATCATTCTCGTATCAGCTTCCTCTTGACAGGGGCGGCGATCGCCCCCCTCAGAAGAAATTTTCTTGTTTTATGTATATAAATAAATTCCATCCCAGAGTTTGAAGCCCTTAAAAGTAGCATTATGACAACCCGCCCCCCCCCAGAAGTCGCTCCTGGATCCGCCCCTGCTTCTTGGGAAAATGACAGTTCTGGCACTTCATTGATATCCTTTGTACTTTTTAGACACTTGTTTCCATACATTACGAACAACTTTTTTCCCCTTTCAAACTTTTTTTCCCTTTTCCTAGCAACTATTTGCTACGACTCTCGTTAGCTTGTTCTTGCTGTCATCACTTCTGATGAGTCGCTTCCAGTTTGGTACTTTATACGCACTCTTCAACCATGCAGTAATATGACTTCATCAGCACCTCTCGAAGTTCTTTCAGCGGACTTTATTGACTTCTCTTTATAAGTTTCAAAAATTACGTCTATTCGGTCACTGACATGACCTACTTTTTGAACTTCTAGCAGGATTAAATGAGATTTTTCATCAAAAGTACATTTTCTCCATATAATTTTTGAATAAGCTCCATTGCGTCAATAACTTGTAGATTTACCTTGCGGACGGTTAGTAGATGAAACCATACCCTCAAGAAAATTCGCTAGTCTGGCTTTATTAATTTTTCTTAAAGTACCATCAGGATACGCTAGACTCAAAAGCAAAAGACCCAAAGGATGACTGAAAACTTACTCTATGTTTAGGTTACGGTTTTCTGCTAACAAAATCATATTCCCGAAAATATATCTTATCTGTTTTAAAATTATTTCTTTGTTTTTCTTTTATGCCTAACCCCTGGTTATTTTTGAAAGTTTGCAAGTGATTCTTTTTTTTTTTTTTTAGAATCAGAAAAAAATATTCTTTTCTAAACGATCATGTTGGAAGTCTTGGTGAGCTTTTTCCTTTTTCTCTGTTGTCAATAATAATCCTTTTGAACTTTTGTCTGCGTTTCTACGTCTTTGAAATGTGTAATGTTAATGTATTTTTGTCCAAAGGGTTGGTCCACTCATTTTACGGAAGCTCAACTAAAGCCGAGACGTATTTTTCGTCTTTAAAAATACGGGTCTTCTGAACATTCGAAAGCTGGTATTTCTTGTTTGTAATGATTTCTACAAATTTTCGCATCTTGCCAAGTGCTGAAGCTCGATATTCTGCGGTTAAATAGTATTTAGTGACTACTCCTACTTTAAACTGAATCCTTTTGTCCCATCTGCTGTCTAAGTATCTTTATTTACTGTCTCCTCTAAATCCTGATCAACTGGAATTCGTGCAAATAAATTCTTTGATTTAAGCTGGACAGAAAATTCTACAGACATGTAGAACTCAAAACAGGAAAGATTTGTATTTTCCGATTGGGATAGTTCAGTCAATTGGCTTAATAGGTACCTGTCGTAATTTATTTTATCTAAAGAAAACAACATGTAATCATTTCTTGCAAACACCAAAGATAGTGTAACCAATAAGTTTCTCTCGAATCAAGCTCAAGAGTAACTCCATTAAATCTATGCAAAATATCCAGAAAGACGACGTACTCCATACTCATGTCTCTAATGATTCAGATAGCCTTCAACAACAATAAAAATTTCTTTGATTTTGTCGTCTCCGTATAACGTTTTAAAACTGTTTTGAGATATGTTTTCAGCAAATGAACCCCAAAATAACTAATTTAATTCTGTAACTGTAAAAGGAAGCTGATATTTTCGACTTCGACTTGATCCAAGAATTCCTTCCCAATTATTCTCATTAATCCTTCGTAGACGCATTGGTGGAGCCTTACAGGACGGTTGTATTGCTTCTCGTCTAAGACTTGACAAATGAAGCCAATTGCAATTCTTTCTGATTCTACTGTTAAGACTAAGTCCAGCATTACTAGTAACTTTCCAATATTAGAAAGTAGGTTACAAACTATGTGAAAACGTCCCATCATTATGAAAATACTGTCAAATTCATTGAGACGAATCCATTTAATTTCTGCTGCTTTTTGAAAAACTGGCCTGATCTACAACAACAAAAATATTTTCCAAATTTAGCCTTGACTTTATTTGAGTGCACTCAGTCAATATTTCATAAACTTTTGACTTATCAGTTGCTGGGTGACTTATGGAATGCAAATAAGCTATTGGATTTCGGTAACGTTTTTCCTGACTAGTATGTTAAATCCTGTCCAAGACCTAACTGTCTAATTTCCAGAATTGCAATGAAGACTTAGAACCCAAAGTAAATTTTTCCGTTTAGATTCCGAAAACAAGCTAAGGCATTCAGGATTTGGCTGTGTTGTAATGTTAGGAGACTCAGTCTTCTTACTTGCACTATATTCTGGTAAATAATATGCAACTTTTCTTATTATTAAATACAGGTCTCAGAGATGGACACAAGTCTGATACTTTCTGAATTACAATGCCATTAACTATGTGAGATGGAAACATTCCGTCTCAATATTCATTGTTTACATTGAATTGCAGTGCTGCCGTGCACACCTTTGAACATTCAAATCTTGATATTTCCGGCTGTGTTACAGATAGAATGTTCGCAAATAAATCAAACGAAAGCTAATTAATGTGTCTTCTCTTTTGGCTAAAGTATTTTTTCATAAGAACCTTTTGTTGTTACGATCAATATAGACTAAATAAAACTTAAGGCGCTTCCACATTCAGTTTTTCTTATTTTCCTCATATGTCGTCCAAGATACGGCATAATGGTGACGTTACTTGCTGCAGATATAATGAACTATCGTTTAAAAGAAAGAGCGTTAAAATTCGATAATTAGTTGCCGAGATGTTGCCAGATATAAATCGACCCGGGCGCCATCTTTGATTCGACACCATCTTGCAAAGCTACCGTTCCGAGACGGCCATCATAGTTTTTCGTGGTCTCATGTACCAATACAATTTTAGTTTGAAGGAAATCTGGTAGCCGGAAATTATACCCACGTTACCTATACAGGCCCATGAACTATTAGATTCCTTTTGAAAAAAAAATTTACCATTTCAAAACCAATGTTAGTACATGGACAATTTTTAATACCGAGATGTACGGAAGAAAGTATTCACCTCCGTCTAAGAAATCTAAATAAAATCTATGATAAAAGTTAAAGCGTGAGAAAAACTTGGCGTTAGTTTTTCACAAGCTATTTACACAATTATGGCTGAAGAGGAAAGAAACTCTTGGAAATGATAGTGGACAGTGCTTAAGCATTAAAGGTTAATCAGTACTAGTGTCAGAGATTACATTCAGCTTAAGATAATTCTTACAGATAAAATTTACAGTTCGACTCTTGATAACAGTCAATATTTTAGTAAAGTGTTCGGCGCATTAAACATTAAAAACTGGTTTTTAATATCCAGCAATAATTTATGCAAATTTCGGAAAATCGGAGCATATTTCACTAATACAATGAAAAACTTTTTAAAATGATATTAAGAGCATGGTTTTTAAGTACGAATCAGTTATATTATGCTCTTATTTATTATTATCATTCCATTTCGTAAAGTCGACTCTTAACGCATAATAGCCCAATGTTTTGAAAGTAACAGTTGATTCAATTTAATGATTTTTAGAGCATATTTAAGGATTTTTAAATCTGTTTTAGGATTCTAGAAGCAATTGTTAACTGTGTAACAAGCACATTTATTTTCAATTTAGCGCGCTTCTGTCCAAATAGAATATAAAATTCTAGGATACGTGTTTTTTTTTCCAGTGTGTGATATATATGGCCGGTACTATTCCCGTGTTTTGTTGGCATGAATCAGCAGAGCCTTATAAAAACATCACTCAACATAGCACAGAAAGAACTGCCATACGTACTCGACAGAAAAAAGTATGAAAAGTAAAATTTAAAAGGAAAACGTCTCAATTCTTAGAATGGAACTCATCGTGAACTATTGTGTTGAATCATAAAAAAACAGGAAATTACTTGCATTGCTTTGAGAAAATATCGTTTCCTAATTAAATTATCGTAATACTTAAAAACCGTTAAGTAATATCTCCCTAAATTTCTAGTGTCTCCAGCGTATGCGTTTCGTTTTCTGAATAATTTCACTATGTCTTCTGGTTTGTTGAATTGGATTTTGGAGTTTCTTACACAATCGGTGCTGTATGAGACTTGGACATACAGCCTTATATGGAATAAAAGCCATAAGATTACTACGACATGTGACTACGAGTGCGTTCACTTCGTTCTTTATCTAATTTCCTGTTATTCTTGGAATAAAATACGCAAACGAAATGAAGGTAGCAGTAGTTAACTACTTGTTCGAATGCATAAGACTTATTTTCCTTATCCTTTGAAAGTTCACGATATAAGTTAAAAGACGGAGATAAATCGATAGTAAGAATTACATATGCTACACAAGGTTAGAATATATTGAGCCAGTTGAACTGCAGCGAGACGAAGTGAAAACAGAACAGCAAATTCGAATTTGGCAATTTCCTACTGACGTTCTTCAAGAATCTAGATGCGAGCTCATTCTACTTTGGTGTTTCCGGACTATTCAAGTGCATCTACCTCGTCGTCCAGTCCTCGCCGTCACCGGCCTGTGAAAATTCTGCAAAGAGAAGTGAGGTACCATACACGTGATCCAAATGGAAAGTATTCTCCTGGAATGGAAACGTAGGTACCGGGAATAGCCATTAGAGATAGCCTGCAGATCTCACAGAATGTGTGATGAAAACCAGGTATTTCCTAGGTATGTGGCACAGTGAAATTTGGCTCAATATATCGTATACTGTATCGTTGTGAGTTTAAATTATAAAAACATAACAAAGAAATTTCTGTCGCTTTTTCATCCGCCACCTTCGAGCATTAATATGTCATCTAATACGTATCTGGAAGATCAAAATTACTTCCCATTAGCATCGACTACCTTTTTCAACGTTCTTGAAGACCATGGATTCTACCGCATTAGAACTTGGTGGGCTATGAAGCGATGAGGGTATCAAGTGCATTTTTCACTTCTACTAGGGATTTGAACTGGAGTTGCCTAAGGCAATTGTCCAAGGAATGGAAGAGGTGATAATCGGACGGTGCAATGTCCGGGAAGTACGGCGGATGCAATGGTCTTTCCCATCCAAGGCGTAGAATCGTGTCCCGGGTCATCCTATTTCCATGGGGTTTAGCGCTGTATTGTAACAGGAGGACCACTTTGCGATTCAGAAGTGCTGGCTCCAGACTTTTTCTTAAACACGGCTCAACTGCTGACAGTATACAGTTCCATTAATGATCTTAAAAGCTGGTAGCAATTCCCGATACACGATGCAGCGAGCAGTCCACGAATAGACAATGGGTTATTCCTCTGAAGCAGTGCTAGTTTAGGCTGCTTTAGAACCGTTTCTTGGGATGCTAACCAATGATAACTGTGCCATGGAGCATTGCACAGTACTCACTTCTCATCACATGTCAACCGCCTGTCCAGAAATGGCTCCTACCTCAGACGAGATAGCAAAGAGACACAGGTTCTTGTTCGCGTTGCCTTCTGGCCCGAAGTCAATTCACGTGGAACCCATCGACCCGACTTGTTGTGTTTCCCAAGTTGATGGAGATGCTTCTGAATGGTTTCTCAACTCGCACTTTATTGTAGTCCCAGTTCCTCACATACCTGGTCATTGTTCGCCTCAGTTACTGCCTGAAGATCTTTATTTTGTACATGTGTTGGTCTTCCGGCTCATGGTACGTCTTCGAGTATTTCGTCACTGTCTCTAAACTTGTTAAACTACCGCTGCACTGTCCGCGCAGTCACGGCACCCTCACCAAACGCCTGACATATATTCCGCCCCCTGCAGAGGCGTTTGACCGCAGTTTGAACTCGTGCAGCATACATTTCCTTATGACGCTTTGTGGAAGTCACATGTTCACTGTGTCCTTACGCAAGTTAACGGTGTAATTGAACTGCCACAAACAGGTTTTATGTTGGATATACCCAGAACGTCAACTAACCTTCACCTTATTCCCATTCGCATTCAACTCAAGGCGTGAGGGCCAATTCAACACAGACCTCCAGGAAAGCAAACTGAACTTTCCTGGTCACCTTTATAGATTCATTGCTTGTAGTTACTCTTTGTATCAAGAATGATGTTCCAGTTCTGTAGTTTACATATATAAAGCGAGGCTAACACACACACACACACACACATATATATATATATATATATATATATATATATATATATATATATATATATAGATAGATAGATAGATAGATAGATAGATAGATAGATATATTAATTAAGTTATTCTGTATAGTTTGTCCATAAATATTAAAATTAATTGATTTATATATCTCAGAACTTATATTCTGTGAACTACTTTGCGATATTATTTTATGTAAACTTACTTATAATATTTAAACTCTTAAGTTATACGCGACATTCAAAACCGGTATTGGAAGTGCGTGCGACAAAGAAGTGCATAATTCGGATATTCCTTCTCTTGACTATCTAGTTGATTCTGATTATTGCCATAAAGATATACACAGCGCTAATAGTTTCATTGATCGAATATTATTTGTCGCAGTTTGTTTGTTTATCTATTTCGCTGTTTACTTTCCTTAGTGTAACCGAATGACTCTGTTTAAGTTAGTAAAGAAAGAAAATATTAAGAAGCATAAATAAGTATTAAATTGGGTGTACCTCAAATCATATTTTGTTAGAAAAACTCTGCCCGGATCCATGTTCGGTCTGGATTGTATTTTGCTCATGTGAAAAAAAAGTAGAATATTAATACATGATGTAACTGCCAGTATTTGTATTTTGTTAATGCTACAATTATGCATTATTGCAATAACCAATTAGTGCAAATATGTTTTAAAAAATTCATTTGGCAACAAAATCCTGTATCTCCTGTTCTTTAGTGAATATGTATTTTAACCCATTTTTCGCTGACGTTGCATGTATGCAACACTTAATATGGTTTGTCTTCTTTTACTCAATATATCTTTTAAAAATGTTGTATTGTTGCTTCAAGTAGAGTTAGGACCTTATGTTTTTGAAGTAAACAATTTTCAATATATGCCGATGTCTTTGGAATTGTTCTTTTTAAAATATTAATTTTGGGATCAACGTCCAGTGATTTTTGTATTTCGTATCTCGCAACATGGTCTGCGCTTGAATAGAGGTGACTCGTGTTACTCAGTTCTTTAGTTGTTATATTCATAGTAAGCCTAAATATGCACTTCACGTTTACCATGTTGATGTCATACGCAAAATATTTGTGGTGTACCATATATGCAATGTCAGCGAAATATGGTATATGAAATTCAGTGTAGTACTAAATATGGGAGGAGTCGACCTACTTGACAATTTGGTGTCAACCTATAGAATACGCGTTCATGGGGGAAAATGGTGATGGCCAATTTTTGAGAACTTCATTGATGTAGCAGTGGTAAATGGGTGGAAGCTTTGGCAGATAATACATGAAGATCAAACGATGTTGGTAGTCCTTTCGGCGATCAATAGCACGTGACTTGCTAAACTCAACAATTCGGATGATTGGAAGTGCTATCCAGAGACCATGCCGGTTCAGTTCTGGAACTTCGCTAGCTGGCGTTCTTCCAAATTTTTTGAGGAAAAGTGACAAGGAAAAAGGATGAAGATAACGAAAATGCCACAGGCAAGTAACATTTGAATGTACAGTTTGTGTTGTTCCCTAGCACCAGGAGTGTGTTGCTTTCCAATTTCCATAATCAGTAAATGGATGGTTAGTTCGCAGAATTACATTCATGATAATAGATGTATCTACTTACATAATAAATGTTTTGAACACTATTCAGTAGAACATTACGCAAATAAGATCCAGAAAAGAACATGTTATATATAGCGGGCAATAGTGAAAAGGAACGCGGGCGTACGTCGTCCCCCCACTTCCAAAAATATCTGTGACGTCTCCACTTGCTAAAATTATTACAATGGACAAAGATAGGTACACACATGTCCAAAATGATTGTCGCATATCTATAACTGTCTTCTTGTAAGAATATAGTCTGATAATGATTTTGCAGGGTGCTTTTAATACTGATACTATGTGTATAATCCGAAAATGTATATTTGTGATAAATTTCATACGAAAAAGAATAATAAATACGAAATTTAGAATGAATAAAACAAAATGTTGCTAAATAGACAAGAAAATTTAATTTTCGTTTTATTGTTCTTATTTACTTTTTTTTTTGACATGAAATTTGCCACATATGTCTATGCCGATTACACACATACTGACATTATAAGAAGTACCTCGCGAATTCGTTATCAAATTATATTCCTACAACAACAGATTTATAGACATGCGACAATAATTTTGGACATGAGTGTACGTGGGACGACGTGACGTCAAGATTGTGAGTATTCGCTTTCACAACAGTATTTCAAATACCAATATACACGTTTAATAAAATCAGTAAATTTTACTACCTCATTACGCTAACGTTGCATATATGAAACATCCCGTTTTTCGTCTAACCTTTGTATATTGTTTTTTTTTTTTTTTTTCATTTCTCTATTATATGAGTCTATAGGAACAACATACGTAAAATTCAGCCATTTTCCAGAGTGGATAAAATTGCGGCGTAAAATGGGTTAAAGCAATCTGAATAGTCTTAAAATTCAAACTAGATACCGATACCGACTGAAACGATATGATCTATCTGAACTGAAAATTTCATAGATCAAACATACACATATTAAATACAGTATAATAGCTTGAAATATGTGTTAAGATATATCTGGTAACAATTAAAGTCTAAGTTAGGTGGGAAGGAAATGCAACTGTAGATTCCGGAAATTTTACGTTCTTTTACGGGAAAGGAAATAAAAATCACGAATTAGGAACAGGCTTTTTTTGTACACAAACGAATATCAGCAGTTAAGCGGGTTAAATATGTTACTGACAGACTTTCTTTTACTACTCTTAAGGGTCGGTAGTGTGATATTGTTTTAAATGTACATGTCCCAACAGAAGATAAGGATGACGATATAAAAGACAGTTTTTACGAAGAAGTGGAACAGATATTTGACCAACTCCAGCGATACCATATGAAAATTCTATTAGCGGATTTCAATGCGAAGGTAGGACCAGAGGATATTTTCAAACCGATTATAGGAAACGAAGGTCTGCAAAAGGAAAGTAATGACTCGTGAACTTTGCAACATCCAGAAACCTTATCGCGAAGAGTACAAAATTCCCACATCGCTACGTTAATAAATACACGCTGACCTCACCAGACGGAAAAACATAATCAAATTGATCACGTTTTAGTAGATAGAAGAAGACAATCTAGCATAATTGATGTCCGGTCGTTTAGAGGTGTTGATTTTGACACTGATCACTACCTGGTAGTAGCGATAATAAGAGAGAGATTATCGTTGAGTAATGGAAATATTCAATGTCTGAAATCGGGGAGATTCAATTTAAAGAAATAAGAACAGAGCCAGGTAAGAGAGAAATACCAGATTGAAGTTTCGAATAGATTCTCGGTTTTAGAAGATTCGGAGTGTATTAGTGTTGAGGATACTTGGATTGAAATTAGAGATAGCATTAAAATTTAAGCAAAAGAAAAATTGAGACACGTCGAAATACGTAGGAACAAACCATGGTTCGACCAGGAATGCATTAAACTAGCAGAGAAGAGAAAACAGGCAAAATTACGTTGGCTACAAAATCCGAATGAAATAACAACACAAAATTTCGTAGACATCAGGCGGGAAACTTCCAAAACTTTTAAAACAAAGAAACGCGATTTTTTGAAAGCTAAAATTAAGGAATTTGCTGATAATAGAAAAAATATTCGGGACAAGTATAGGGGATCAACGAATTTAAGAAAGGCTACCAACCTCGTGCTTACATATTAAAGAAGGCTGACGGAACAGTTCTCACTGATACAGGTAGCATCTTAAATAGATGGAAATATTTCTTTGACGATTTGCTCACACGCAGCCAGGAACTAATGTGCGTGGAAAAATTGAGATATACACTGCAGAACCGTATATTCCAGAATCCAACCAGATAGAAGTAGAAATCGCTATAAAGAAATTAAAGAAACACAAATCTCCGGGTGTAGACGAAATTCCGGCTGAGTTAATTTTAGCTGGAGGCAAAAAATCGTGGAACAAGATATACAAACTCATTATCCTTATTTGAACAAGGAAGAATTACCACAAGAGTGGAAAGAATCAATCATTGTTCCGATTCACAAGAAGGGCGACAAAACTGACTGTAATAACCATCGAGGCATTTCTCTTCTGTCAACATCCTATAAAGTTCTTTCAAATATTCTTTTATCAAGCTTGATCCCATACCCAAATGAAATTATTGGAGATTATCAGTACGGATTTAGACGAAATCGACCAAATATTTACCATTCGCCAAATACTCGAAAAGAAGTGGGAATACAATACACCGGTATATCAACTCCAGATTGATATTAGAAAGACTTACTACTCGGTTAGGAGAAACATTGTACAACGTTTTTACAGAATTTGGAATACCGGAAAAGCTAATTAGATTAACCCTACAATAAGTGCGCGGGCTACTATTGTAACCCAGCGTTTTTGTTCTCGTTGCCGCGTAGTAGTTCGAGATGGTAACACAAAGTGTGTCTGTGTACCTTTCTATCAACTATCATTCTGCGCATTTAGTGTGTGGTCGAACGTAAAATCGAAAGGAGCTCATTGTTATTCTGGTTGAAAGTTTCATGGGCTACATCTGTAGCCCGCGCGACTGTTGCTGTCACGAATGTTCGAAAACGTCAAAGTTTATTCATTATAGTTTGAGTGTTATTCAGATGGTCAATGAGTTTGCAAAATGCCAATTCTGATTAGGAATGTTTTCTAGATGGCGACAGTGAACAATTTGAGACCGCAGAAATGCATTTTTCGGACAGAGAAATAGTGAAAATTCAGATGTGACTGAGAATTCCGAGCGGCAGGAATCACTGATACCTGTTGATAATAGTAGTAAAGACAGTTGTGAAGTAAATTATTATGTAGCAAAAGATATTTTCAAATGAAAAAACGACACTCCTAGTCGTAATATTCGCACTTGTGCTCATAATGTGCTTCTTTTCCAGGACCTAAAGCTAAGGCCAGGTCTGCGTTGTTGCAATTTGAATGTCTAGAACTGCTTTTAGATGCAAAAATTTTGAGAATTATAGCTGATTGTACCAATATTTACATTGACAGGGTAAGAAACAGATTTGTACGTGACCGTGATTCAAAACTTACAGACGAGACTCAAATACATGCTTTTATTGGCATTTTGATGCTTTTGATGAATCGTCAATGCTTGAAGGAAAGTGTGCTCAGACCACTCATCGCTTATGTGCCGAACATGCTTGGTCGGAATTCATGATAAAGTGGAATTCATGATTATAATTTACATGAATAGAAAAACAGAAAAAAATTATATGAGTATAATGGCATATGTATAATTATGCAAAATTGTAATCAAATCTTGATAGCAAGAAGCCATTAAAAATCTTTCGCTGAAACAATATAGGTTTTATAGATAATACGTTTATTTGTAAGCTTTGATTGTAAAATTTTAGTAAAATTATTCATATCTTTTAAAGAATTCTGACACATATATTTACCATAGAGGAAAGTTTGAAATGCGCCAGATTGGTACATTTATTGCTAAATACAAATAAGTTTGACAGTCTTATTCGTGTATTACTTTAGAAAAATGAATGCTATTGGTTTTCTTTGTATATACATAGCTTTCAAACTAAACATATTTCTCAAATTCAGCATAAAAACTTTAAAACAGTTTATAAATACAATTCTATACAACAGAGATATTAATATTAACAAAGCTCGGAAATATAACAAAAGAATAACAAATGGGCTACAGTGGTAGCCCGCGCGACTATCCATGTCACAGAAATCTGCAGGCGTATTGCAGGGTTAATTAAGGTATGTTGAAATACAGAGATCTTATTAAACGCTTGCAGGGACATGGGTTTAGAAGTAAATTCAGAGAAAACTAAATACATGGAAGTGCGTCGGGACCGTAATATGGCAAATTATGGATGCGTTAAAATATTAAATAATACTTTTGATAAAGTGGATAGTTTCAAATATCTAGGATCAATATTAACAAAGGAAAATCATATTCACGAAGAAATTAAATGTCGACTAAAAGCAGGGAATTCGTGTTACTATTCGGTTCAAAATCTCTTGTCGTCGTGATTTCTGTCGAGGAATTTTAAGCTTAAAATATACAAATCGATAATTATGCCTGTTGTTCTGTATGGCTGCGAAGCATGGTCACTTACTCTGAGGAAAGAGCATAGACTGAAAGTATTTGAGAACAAGATCCTGAGACGAATATTCGGATCCAAGAGGAACGGGAATGGCGGAAACTTCATAACGAGGAACTACATAATTTATATGCTTTACCCAACATTGTTAGGGTCGTCAAGTCTAGGAGACTTAGGTGGGCGGGTCATGTACCTAAAATGGAAGAAAGTAGAAACGCTTTCAAAGTCTTGACTGGAAGACCAATCGGAAAACGACCATTAGGAAGACCTAGGCGCAGATGGGAGGACAATATTAAGATGGATCTCGCAGAGATTGGAATACAAAGTATTGTATTGTATTTACTTTCATCCTTTTTCATACAAATTGTTCACAACGTGAACGTATGAGTTGGACACGCCATAAGAACACTGAATGTGTACATATGTATAGATTTAAATCTACATGCAATATTAAATATAGTGTGAATTTATGTAAAAAAAAAGCACAATTTTTCATTATTCTAATTTACATACATCGATATAAAACAACATAACAGTTAATAAAACCTTACATTATAGATATACAAAATATATATACTTTAAACATTATTTACTACAGGCGAGATATTCTTCTACAGAATAGAAACAGTGCTCGAGTACGTAGGACTTGACTGCTTTATTGAAACCAGATGTTTTGTTTTTTTTAAATGGAAGGAAGCTTGTTATAAATATTCACTGCCATAGGAAATGTACTATTCTTATGTACTTTTAAACGTGAGGACTCTACATGAAGATCAGACGCTTGTCTTGTATTATGCATATGAATATCTGAGTTCAACCGGAAGCTGCTTGTACCTATCTGTATATGAACGAGTGAGTTGAAAAAGGTACACATTCCAGAAAATAGGCAAGCTAAACCGGGATGGTTATATTCATTTTATATATACCTACACCGCTTGAGAAGAACAAGGAAGGCATTCATTAATTTTACGTCATCTTTACTGAAGTCTACTGGAACGTATGTGTGAAAAATCGAAGATATTTCTGGAATGTGTTCATATTTCCACCCATGTTTGAAAGTTGAGGTTTTTGGAATATGTCCCTTTTTCAACTCACCCATTCATATCTTTTCTTACAAATTTTAGAAGTTCATATATATATAAACATGGAAGAGGTAAGATTTCAAGAAATTTAAATAGAGGTTTACAAGAAGTTCGAGGTTTACTTCCGGTCATAAACCTTAAAGCTCTCTTTTCTAAAACTAATACGGAATTTAGCAGTGCAGTAGATCCCCAGAATATAATACCATATTTCAATTTAGAATGAAAAAGTCCAAAATAAGTTGTGAGCAGAACATGTTGACTGACACTATTTCGTAAAAGCTTTAACATGTAACAGGTTTGAGCCAATTTACTGGATAATTTTTGGATGTGAATTTTCCAATCTAATGTATCTGACACCCAAAGACCAAGAAATTTGATATCCGAGACGTAATTCAACGTTTTGCCGTTAATTGTTACACAAGGGCGTTTTCTTATCTCGTTTTCGGCCCTGGTCGCCGAAATAGGAATACAAAGTAGAAACTGGATGCAGTTAGCTAAGGATAGAAGTCAATGCAGAGCTTTTATGAAAGCGGCATTGAACCTCCGGATTCCATTTAAGCCATAGAGTTAGTTAGTTAAGAATTAAAATCTACAATAACCAATAAGTGCAAAGTAATATTTTCCTTAAAGTCCATTTGGCATCAAAATCCCGTTTCTTCTGTTCTTCAGTGAATATGTATTTTAAAGCAATCTGAAGTCTTAAAATCCAGTCCTTTCGGACTGATATCGACCGAAACGATATGATTGATCTGAACTGAGAGTTCTGTAGATCAAACAATCATATGCTAAATACAGTAAAATTTGTCGAAATATCTGTTAATATATTTTATATCTGGTAAGAATAAAAATCTACAATAACCTAGTTGTACTTCTAAATATCTACTCGACGTTAAGTAATTCGTGAAACTTTAGTGACAGTATTTTTATGGAAGTTGAACCGAATATAAATTTACCAACAAACAAAAATATACAGAAGATATCTCAAAGTAATAATGATCCACACACACTTATATATATATATATACCAGGTGCGCCATTTATAATATCAGACCTTGATGACGGAGAAACCAAAAGAGAGAGAGAAGCGAAACTTTGCACGAAGCAACTATACAAAGGGGCACATTGGTAGACGTATTATTTGACATCACCGGATGAACAGTGTTGCCAACCTAATATAAAGTTATGATTTTTTTAATGGAACGACCTAAATTGTATTTCATAATTGAATTAAACACTAAAAAGGAAGACGAAAGATATGCCACCCGCAGGTCAGTGTTGCAAACTTATCGAGAAAAAACGTTAAATATGTGTCACATTTAAACGCCTTTTGCACACACAGGGAGTGAGGTACATACTAGTTTTGCACAATAATTTAAATATTGACCAGAACGGTTTAAATTGATACCAAGTTTAGATAGGTCCGTTAAACAGTGTTGACATAACAGAAAAGACAAAAGTCGAGTTTGGATATGGTGCAATAACTCGAAAAAGGCCATAAGTACATTACGGTTTAAAATTTTAGGACAATTTGGTATGTCATAAGAAGCATTCTCACGTTTATTTGAAGTCGATAAGTCAAGTACTTACGGAGATATTCGGAATTTTGTAAAAGCTGACAGCGTTACCAACTTCTACAGCGCAAAATGCTCAGCTTTTACAAAATTCCGAATATCTCGGTAAGTACTTGACTTATCGACTTCAAATAAACGTGAGAATGCTTCTTATGACATACCAAATTATCCTATAAACTTTAAACCCTAATGTACTTATGGCCTTTTTCGAGTATTGCACCATATCCAAACTCGACTTTTGTCTTTTCGGTTATAACAACACTGCTTAACGGACTCATCTAAACTTGGTGTCAATTTAAACCGTTCTGGCCAATATTTAAATTATTGTGCAAAACTAGTGTGTACCTCACTCCCTGTGTGTGCAAAAGGCGTTTAAATTGACACATATTTAACGTTATTTCTCGTTAAGTTTGCAACACTGACGTGCGGGTGGTATATCTTTCGTCTTCCTTTTCAGTGTTGAATTCAATTATGAAATACAATTTAGGTCGTTCCACTTAAAAAATCATAACTTTATATTGGGTTGGCAACACTGTTTATCCGGTGATGTCAAATAATACGTCTACCAATGTGCCCCTTTGTATAGTTGCTTCGTGCAAAGTTTCGCTTCTCTCTCTTTCTTTTGGTTTCTCCGTCATCAAGGTTTGACATTATAAATGACACACCCGGTATATATATATATATATATATATATATATATATATATATATATATATAGAGAGAGAGAGAGAGAGAGAGAGAGAGAGAGAGAGAGAGAGAGAGGGTTTCCAAAGTTCCCTGACATAGGGTAACTGTTATCAGAGTTACAACAAAATGTAAGAAGAGAGAAACCGTCTCCAAATATATGTTTAATCTAAAATGAAGGAATTTTTAAATCGGACGAGACGTTTGGTTTGTACACTCTTTATGCGTCCAACGTTAAATGAAAACACAACGTTGCTATTTACCTGTATCCACAACATAAGTGAATGAAGTTAGTGTTTTAAGTGGGGCATTTTCATTTAATATTGTGCTCATAAAGAGCGTACAACCCAAATGGCTCGTCCGATTAAAAAAATTCCTTTACTTTGAATTGAAAATATCATATTTGGAGATGATTTGTCCTGTTACGTTGTGTGATAACTCCGATATTTACAGTTACCCAATGTCAACGGACTTTTGAGAAAAAAATATATATATATATATATATATATATATATATATATATATATATATATATATATATATATATATATATATATATGTATGTATATGTGTAGGGGTTGGTCAAAAAATCTAAAACGTTTGCAAAAGTGTGAAAACCATACTTAGTGTGGTGTGGGGCCTGCTTTTGCGCCCAAAACAGCTTGAATCCGACGTGGAATGGACGTATACAGCTCCTGAATTGTGATGTGTGGAATTTTGTACCATTGTTCCTCCAAAACATGCCTCAGTTCCTTAAGGGATGCTGGTGGAGGGTAATGAAACCGAACACATCTTTCTAACTCAGACCACAATGGCTCAATGATTTTCAGAGCTGGTGATTGTGGGACCCAGGAGAGGTATTCCTGGTCATGCTCCTCAAACCATGATTTCACCGTTTTTGCAGCCTGAAAGGGTGCCAAATCATCTTGTTGGATTCCATCACCATCAGGGAACAATATTTGGGACATGGGTAGAACCTGCTCCCCCAAAATGGCCTCATACGCCTTAGCATTCATCATTCTATGCAGGGCTATGATGGAACCTGCGGAAAACCATGATACCACTGTCCATACTGTAACAGAACCACCCCCATGCTTTACAGTTGGGAGAAGATAGTCTTATCATAGGCCTGCAACGGTGTTCTCCATACGTAAACACGACCGCTTGTTGGAAACAAGGTGAAGGTCGATTTATCGGACCACATTACGTGTTTCCACTGCTCATGAGTCCACGCCTTGCGGTCCTTGCACAACTGGATACGCCTCTTCGCATTTACTGCTATGACCAGGGGTTGGCGATAGCGGCCCTGCCATGAATTTTCATTTTATGAAGTTCCCGTTGCACTGTTTTCGATGAGATCGGGTTCTGTAGGCCGGAATTGAGTTCAGACGTAATTTTCATTGCAGTGGTCTTCTTTTTAGCTGCTACAATTCGTTTTCATGCCCTCTGGTCCCTATCTGACAGGATTGTCTTTCGACCACTGTTGTGCTTTGCAGACGTCGTTTGCCCATGAATTGTGTGCGCCCTCGTAACATTGGACACAGTGCCTTTCCATACCCCCACAATGTTTGCCACTGTTGCCACTGAAGCTCCAACCAGACGGGCACCAACGTCCATGCCTCTTTGGAAGTCTGTCAGGTCGCCCATTTTACCGCACCCCTTTCACACCACGACACTCACAGGTAAACGGCTTACTGCTAACGGAATAGGAAGGTCCACATAGCACATTGAAAACAAGAAAACGATCGGCAACCGCATCACGTGTTGTACAGTGGAGGGCCAAACTTACGTGTCTTGTCTGAAGAGTTTTTAGATTTTTTGTCAACCCCCTGTATATATATATGTAAAACTCATATATATCCGTATGAGTATGTGAGTTTGTGTATTTTTAATATGTGAATTAATGGTAAGTAACAAATTCAAAATTTCCATTCATTAAGGAATTAATTAATTATCATAATTTCAAACACATGTAGTAGCCAAACTCTATTTTGGTTTTTAAATAGACACATTAAACATACTCTTCACCTCCCTCTATCAATATTAAGAAATTTACAAAAAAAAAAAAAAAAACGCTCCTTCCGAACTGTTACATTTCACAAAATATTTTTTACCGTAAAAGAATCGAAGTCAAAATGCTATTTATGTGACCACATACAGAATAAAAATACAGAAGTTTACTATTAATACAAGAAATTGATGCTCTCACCCATTTCGAACACTTTAAATGCTCATTTAGTTTCTAATGAATTGAAATTTAATTTCTTATCGATACTATAAAACGTTTTTAATAATTGTAAAGTTCCATAACTGTTCTCCAAGTGGATTTGTATAGTACAACCAAAGGTAGTTTTATGAAGTTTAATAAAAAGTCCAAAATAAGGTTCTTGGAAACAACTCTTACACATAATGATTATTTTAGGTTGTCGTAATGATCTGTCCAAGTAGCTTGATAAAAATTCAGCGTATCATAACAACAAAAGTTTCTTCTCTTATTTGTAAAAAAAAGAAAAAAAAGAAAAATAAAAGGTAAAAAGAAAAGCTTTCAGGGTGAGTGTAGGGGGTGCTGAAATCTGCAGCTAAGATACCATCTTTCTCCCCATTGTTTAAATTCGGTGTTGATCTACGCTCTTTAATAAGTACTTATTTTCAAATATACATTGAGAAAATGGATTTCGGGAAAGAGAATCCAGTAAATCCTCACTTTCTGTCCATTCGGGCATTCTGATGACAACACGCACGATTATTACTGAATTATGTACGAAAATATAAACACACATGCACACCTACTTCCCGCACATTCTTAAACAAAGAGTTACAATCTGGGTTGCAAATTCGCAGGAGTCCTACTCCCCTAAAACTAGTTTTTCCAGAAATATCGTGGATCAATGAAAACTTGACCCCTCACCCATCGTGACACACTACCAACTATGACTCACCCACCATAAATCACTCTGACCGATTATGACCTATCAAAATCCATGATCCTCGCGCTCGTCTCCATTGACCAAAGAGTTGATTTTGAGTTTAACGTTCCGTTCATCAGCGAAGATATATGAGACATGGACCTACTGATTAACATGTAATCCGAACCACATGAACTCCCAGGACCGGATTTATAGGGGGGCAATTCGGGACACTTGCCCCTGGGCGCAGCTGGTTGCGAGCATATAGGGCGCGCCATTTCGAGGCAAGATTAATGCTGGCAAGTTTCGAAGGCCGTATGGACGATGATGAGATGGTTGGTGGAATGAAGAAAGTGGGAGGAAATCTGAGCTGAAAAATATTCTTGCAGCATCTGATGAAATTATAACCACTTCCTCTAATTCAGAAATCAAATCAGTTGCCAAAAACTTAATGAAATCAATCAAAGATCTGAAATTTGTAATTAATTTAGTATTTTAGGACTCAGTTTTGCATGAAATAAATGGAGTTAACAAAGAAATAAAATAAGCAGCGTTTCTTTCAGAAAAAAAAAATGTTCCTTTGGGACACACTTAGTATTCGGAGGGTCACATATTATTTTCACACGTACTATTCTATTTATTATTATATTATAGACGTATTATTTTGGTCTCCTCCGGGGCGCCGTGTCCCCCTAGAAACATGTCTGGAAGAAACACTGAGAATAAAGATTTGACTTTGCAAAGGTCTCTTGATTTGTTATCTGATCTTTTGAACACAATCTCCAGGTTTTGAATTATGGATTTAACAGATGGCTGTCGGAAGCGAAGGTTCCTGTTAATTTGATAGATGTGGAAGATCAGTTCAAAGAAAAATGTATCTTGAAGAAGAAGAGAATATCAGGAGAGGATTAAGCAAGAGTTTTTACTGAAGAGGATCGCCTTAGACAATCTTTCTTCAGATTTCTTGATCTCTTACGGGAAGAACTCTTTAGTAGAATGAACAGGCTCAAAGAAGTAAGCAAGGACTTCAGCTTCTTCAGAGGAAGCTCATTGTGTAAAATGTCTTCGGAGAACCTGAAAAAAATCGTGCGCGGATCTCGCTTTGAAATACCAAGACAGTTTGAAAGCTGTATTGCAGGTTTCAGATGAGAAACGACATGGCCTTGAGTTGGCTTCACACGGCGTCCAATTGGCATTGAGCAGTGTTGACAGTTCGCGACAAGCAGTTCTGCCCGCTGTCTTGTGACAGGACACGCTGCCCCATCAGCATTTGGATACGCGTTGTTTTCGCAAGTTTTGCATTTCGCTCACTTCGAGCGGTGTGACTGAGCGCTCCGCTCAGTAACCTTCTGAACTCCACCAATGTCTAAACTTCACTGGCAACACTGTCAACACATGATCAGGGAGCAGTAGTCAGCAGTGTGAATCGACAGCAAGTGGGCAAGTTGAAGGAGAATAATAAAAGAAGAATGCAACTATGAAGAATTATTTGTAAGTGAATTAATAGAACAAAAATTGTTAAAGGACTTGTTTTGTTTTAACCTGCCGGTAAAGGTAAGAAAACTGAATGTGCTCGAAAAATAACAAGTAAGCCATATTCGTGAAGAAGCCAGCCACTGCAAGTAAACATCGCATGTCACGTACTAATGTCAACGAAAAGAATTAAAACAAATGATATGTGTATACGGTATACGACACACTAAAGCATGCTTAGCATTCGTAACATTATAGAATTCTTTTGATATTACCGTAAAAACATATGCGCATATAAAAGGTAAATCTACAATATTGATACATTATTTATGTAAGCCGATATAATATTATTCATTTCAAATACCTCACTCATAACCTAATCTATTTTATTGGACACTGCATCAGTGCTACAAAAAGTAAATATAAAGTTTCTTGCGCCAGTCAATATTAGTAGAAGTTAATAATTTGTAGACACTCTAAAGGATCAGTAAATATAGAACGTCGTGCATATAATGAGCGCATAATATGAACGCATTACTTTGCATTGAATTCTTTTAGTCTTAAGCTCAAGTTTGAAACATATATCCACAAAAAGCGCTTGAAAGAAAATCAATCTATATTTGATATAGGCCTATATAATAGCGGAATATTACTTCAAATTATAGCTATAAAAATATCTAACAACCACAGTAGTGATATAACGTCGTTACATAACTGCATTATTTATGAAAACTCTGCTAGCTAACATATTTATCTGTGAAGAATGTTTGAAATATCAGTAATAAGTTGAATTCAATTTAAATAAAAGTTCGCCAGTCGCGACTATCAAGTGTCAATCAGTTAGTCACTTTACATTCAAATTAGTATTTCACTAGTGAATAATCTGTTCAAGCAAAGACAGAACTGAAGATAGAAACAATTATACCAAGCGGCAAGTATAATATAATAGTTTAGTGCATCCGTAAAAAGGAAATAATTAAAAATAATAAATAAATAATAAATATAAAAATAAATAAGAGATCAAGCTTCTCTAAAACAATTCTTTCTGGACTTATGAAATAACATAATTTGCTACTGTCGTATGGACTTTCCTTTATTCTGAAAAGACTAAATAGTAGAGAAACCTTATTGCATGTATTATTATTATTTTTGTTGTATATAGTATTTTGTATGTTTCCTTGTTTGATATATCTTATTTCTTTTAATTACTTGTCAATCTCAGTTTTATGTTAAACGGTATTAATAATTAAAGTCAGTGACGTTATCAAATCATTATTGAAGCGACTGTTTACGTCAAAATATTGTTCATTTGTGGTAAGCGTTATCTATTTTGTATATAAATACTATTTTGTGATAGAATGTGGTATTATAGAAACAAATATAGTAAATAAATACATGTGGTTTTTGATAAGTTTACGCAAGTGTATTCTGAAACTCCAGAGTCTAGATTGCATCATCTCTCTACGTCCACGCTACGTCTGACAATTTCGTGAATAACATCAGTGTGGAGATTTATATTGAATGCTCGAATGGTAAGTTGTCGATTACGACCCAAGAGTGTTGTAGTATTAATATTAGTATTCTTATTTGAGTTCATTACTTCTTGATGCACTTTGTTTTTGGAGCGTGCGCTCCTGCTACCGAGATTCCGGATAACGGGAGGTTATTAAAATTTTGTTTCATATTTTAACCACTAATACCCTCCACCGTTACAGTCTTCTCGCGCTACTGCGAATCTTCACAATATCACAGGCGCTACTTAGAAATATTGTACTAGCACATTAACTGCCCACTTTACCAAGTAGAGAAAAGAATTACGAACAAATGCGTGAAAACTACATCTTTCTATGTCAACTGGTTGTCATGATAGACGCTTTGAAAGGTTTCCATATAAAACAATTAGTATAACGAGCGTTGAGTCCCGCGTCTAATTTCCAGTGGATTTTGTTTCGATTTGCAAATAGAACTCACAACTTTTATTACAGGATAATCAGGGGTGTAGCCAGCAGGTTCTTTTAGGAGAACATTACTTCCAGGGGGAGGCAAGCTTTTCACATATTAAAAGCAGAATAAATTACCTCTTTCATAACATGAAAGCATTTTAACTCACCATACATACATACATACTATGCGCATATTATATTTTCACAATGCTTCCTTATTAAAAGACGGGTCTTGACAGTACTGCAGTTAAAAACCGGAGTGTAAAAGGTGAATTAATAAGCTATTCATAAGAAAACAAATGCTGTTTATAACAGTCTGTTTATCTGACTTTGTGTTTCTGTAGGTTAAAATACTAAAGGGAAGAAAACTCGAAAAAATATTAACTCCGATATTATTATGCAATAATATAGTAGTGAGTTCACAGTGCACCCAGTTAGGGAAATGAAAATATAAAGCATATGATTAATTTTAGTTGTTTCAATTAGGTATAGAAACCGTATTGATGATGATTGATTTTTTTTTAATTTTCATATTTTATTATAAAGTCCTTCATTTGCATTAACTGTTAAATAAGTTTATTAAACATATACCAGACGAACCTCATTTTGGAGCTGGAAATAGTTCGGAAAGACAGAGCCCCCCTTTCCCCCGTGGCTACATACCTTTGCAATCTGATTCATATACTGTATATACGCCTAACATCGTAAGAATAAAGCATGGGAAGTTTGTAATTTGTTTTGTAATTTACTTCAAGATAGACCCTTTCTTATTCGACAGAAGGAGCGCAGTATGTTTTATGTTTCTTTTTTCTTTCACGTTCCACTGCCTTATTATGTGCGACTTTTAACACCCTCTTTTCTCCTCTATAAG
The DNA here is from genome assembly GCF_964235325.1 of Thermobia domestica. Taxonomy (NCBI): domain Eukaryota; kingdom Metazoa; phylum Arthropoda; class Insecta; order Zygentoma; family Lepismatidae; genus Thermobia; species Thermobia domestica. Next base: position 183,606,244 of record NC_137469.1, on the reverse strand, counting down.
GGAACCAAAAGCATCAGGCGTCTGAATGGTGTCATAAATTATCGTAACCCAAAACAAACTCGAGCATATCGAGTTGCTTAGGAATCAAATGGATTACTTTCGTGGCACCTACACCAAGCCCAAGCGTGCTACTTGTTATGAAAACGGAGAAGGAAACAAAGAGGCTAGTTGTGTAGGAACTAGCTTAAGAGAATTCATCAGTGTCTCGTTGTTTTCTTTCGTGGTAGTTGACAATGTCTTTAAGCAAACCGAGTACAGCAGAAGTTTTATTTTCTGTCTTCTTTTTTTTTCTTTTTCTTTCAAGTGCTACGAAGTCAAGCTCGAAGAATTATTTTTTGTTTACAGTTTTTGGAACTCATAAAAATAAATTTACAAGACTCAGATTCAGACAAAGACGAAATATTAACGGACATAGATGATAGTGAAAGTAGTGTTGAAGACAAGTGTTTATCATTTCCACTGGAAAAGTTAACATGTAAGTAATTTAATTGCTATATATACTTCTAGGATGCACAGTCAAAATTCTTGAGTTTGCTGGAATAGTACATTTACATTGTGAATAATGTTGCCAATGTATGTGTCATAATCTCAACTGGAGGAAGAGCGAGAAGGGAAAGGGGAGTTCGAAATCCGGCAACACCCCGCGAAATATCGTGCTCCATTGGCCACTGTCCGTGATGCTTTACATCTGAAACACACAGTAGAATTATGTACAGAAATTGAGAATCTTAATGACCAGGCTGTTGTATTCTTGCCGGACCTCAAGAAGTTCACCCCAAGGAACATACTTGACATGGGTACCGAAATTGGCCTTCAAAGTGTCTGTCCAAACGTCTCAGTGGGTGGCTCTTAGATTTTTTTCTTATCCTTCCATGCAATGTGGCAACTTGTGAAAGAAGTTTCAGTAAACTAAACTCAATAAAACATACTTACGTTCATCCATGGGAAAGGCTCTCAGATTCGGCAACATTAGTTATAGAAAACAAGATTGCTCAATCAACATCTTATGAAAAAATTGTTGAGGACTTTGCATAAAAGAAAGACAAAAAACTATTTTTGTGAGTGCATGTTACAAAACGAGAAGGGAATTATATAGAATACCGTTATTAATAGATACTATAAATAAAAGTACTTGTTCTTTATATTTATTGTTACATATAAATAGATGTGAAACGTGTGTAACTATCTACCTTAAACTTAAGCATATTACTAGAAGAAATTATTTACACACAGGTGGAAGGTCCACACATAGAGATGGAGTGGGTCAAGTGAGTCAAGTTTTCTGAGTGGGTCAAGTGAGTCAAGTTTTCTGAGTGGGTCAACAGCATGTGACCCACCACCTACCTTGACTCACTGCGATCCACCACCCACCATGGCCCACTGCGACCCACCACTCACCGTGACCCACTGCGACCCACAACCCATCATGACCCACTGCGACCCACCGACTCAGTCTGATCTACCGACCCACTCTGCTCACTGCATTGTAGACAGTATCTTCTGAAGACTGGTAAATTTGTCTTCGTTTTATTCCCTTTCTTTTCCATTTGTTTCTGTCTACTTACCTGAAGTGAGTATATCTAACCAAGTGAAAAAAGAACTTCAGGCACTTTTGGATATTGATGTTTGTAATTGTAATAATAGCAATAGGGCTTATATTACTACTTGACTTTCGAGACCTGTGAGATTTCAGAGGAGCTAACTACTGTAAAAATACCTTTTTGAATCACTGTAATATATAAATTATTATATAAAAAAATTGAATGTAACTATGTGTGCTTCATCATCACGGTCAAGTTGCAAAGTCAAATGAAATTACTTTTGTTATATAGATAGGCCTTAATCCAAACTGGGATGTTATATTGCTTTAATACATAATTTCCTAAGGAGGTAGTGAGGATCCGAATTTTTGCGAAAAAAAAAGAGTATCTCGCAAGCCGTTAAACTTACGGAGCTGAAATTCAGTGTATTAACTCTTTATTAAAAATAAACAGAATGTGTCCTAGCATTTTTTAAATTCTCCTTTATCGAAGGGGACACTTTCTATATGGAAAATTGGTAGTGAGTTGGTTTGTAAAAATGATCGAAAGCGTTCGATATTAGTTAAGAAAAAAAATCAGAATCAAAAAATACAGTGCTTTGCTTCATATAGCCATTGCTTTCTACTATAATAATTGCTGAAGCTTATGTTTATTATATGGAGCGCTTACAGCACATTGCAATCAATCCATAAAGTTGTGAGAAAAATAGACATAAAATTTGTATTCTAAGCTTAATTACACGCAAATTTGAAGTTTGGATTGTACGCATAATTATATGGAAAATTTTACTATCTTTTCCTTTACGTTGGTCTACTTACCTTGATTTGGGACTTTCAAATTTCATCCTTTTTTCCACTGAAAATTAGCGATAATTCATCAAGGAAATAATTATATTATGATAATTTAATTGAAATTCATCGTAATTTGGCCTATGGCAAACAGCAGTGTGGTAATTGAAGGAGAAGAAAGAGGGAAATTCCCATTCACCTCCGAACACTTCCCCGGAACCTCGTTCCCTTTTGCTTTCTAGGGGGGAGGAGTAGTAACATCAAACCTTCATGTGTAATTACAAAAAATAAATTTATAAACAAATAAGAAATCATCAGTTTATCTGGCTTTAATTGAGAATTTATGCACAAGATTCCCTATCGAAGGTGTGGTAGATGAAGTTTCTGTTCTCCATGAGTCGATTGCCAATTGACATGGTCGATATGGAAAAGATGTTGTATGGTGATAGAAAGATGATACTTCTTGCTGAGTATTTCGAAACTGGCCGAGAAAAATCGTTATCAGACTTAATTCTAACAAGCAGATTGTCGATGAGGAGTTGCGGAATCGGGTAGAAGTATTATCAATTTCCACGACAGAGTGCGAACGGGGATTTCCCCTTATGATTTTACAGATGACTGATATTAGAAATAGACTAAGTGCTCAAACATTGTCTAACTTGTTGTTCATCAATGCTAATGGCCCACCGTTAGACAAGCTTAAAGTATACGAGCTAGTTATTTCTTGGCTGAAGGATGGACATCATTCCGCTGCGGATGACTTACCACGAAAAAGTTCTGGAGGTCAACAGGAAATAAACCTGATTTCAGATTTGTTTTAAGGTGGCAAATTATGAGTTATGGAAAATGTATACTTGTATTACTAATGGCTTATTTGTGTTATTCAACTTTGCACCTAATTTTTAATAAGTCTCTTCTTTGCTTTAGGTAAACTACTTTGAATAAATATTCATAATAATTGCAATTTTGCATATTTGTAACTTAAATTTAACATGGTGTTTTGTTGATTACACAAATTACAATTATGAGCATACTTTATGGAGATGCTCTCACATAGGGTACCCGAGCACCTTTATACACTATGAAAAACTGATTTTTCAAGTCTTTTGTGAGAAAAATACTGTGAACTGAGAAACCATAACCTTTTCCATATTGTAGGCCTACAGGGGTATTTTCCTGTGAATAGAAGTTTCTTTTGGGATGCGTTGAGAAATTAACACTTGCAAGAATACTCTCTTAGTATGACAAGTATATTTTAGGCACACACTAATCCCACCCCCTCCACCTCGAAGTGCTTTAATTTCTTCACTGACAAACACTTTACCATTTGATATTATAAAGGTCAGATCCACCGTTATTGTAACAGAGTGGTGCTTGAGCGATTGACTAGAAATTCAAACTCCGATTAGTGACAATTTCACAGTCTTGTTTTATTACAAGTGTAAACTCTTTAGTCAGTACAGAAGAGGCCGTGGATCGTGTTCAGAGTTGATGACGATGGATTTTGCTGACTCAGACTGGGTCACAGTGGATGAGAGTGGTTCATGGTGGGTAGTGGGTCACGGTGGGTCAGAGTGGATCATGGCGGGTCGTGGGTCAGAGTGGGTCATGGTGGGTGGTGGGTCAAATTTTCATTGACCCACGCCAACTCTGCACATAGACTAGCCAATATACACATGCGAGGAAAAGGCAATATAGACACGCGAAAAGCCAATATACACATGAGGAAAGCCAATATACATAATCATCTACATACAGGTGGAAGGCCAGCACATAAAGTGAAGTCACACATACAACTGAAAAGTCAATTTACACACAGAGGAGGAATCATAAAGTAAGTCAATGAAGAAGAATTTCTTGAGCCAACAGAACAAGAGGAAGCTACAAGTTATCAAGTTAAGGGTTCGTATATATTTATAGAAAAATGTTTCTAAATATAAAGGTAACCAAGGAAGTTCTGTCGCTTTTTAACCCAGCACATTCGAACAAGGATATGTCACCTAAGACGTACCTAAATCAAAAATAGTCTCCATTAGCATCGACGACCTTCTGCCAACGTTCTGGAAGGATATGGATTTCATCGCGGTGATCTTGGTGAGCCGAGAAGCGAGCAAGGTATCAAGTGCATTTTGCACCTCTACTAGGGATAAGAACTGGCGTCCTCTAAAGTAATTGTCCAAAGAATGGAACAGGTGATAATTAGATGGTGCAATGTCCAGAGACTATGGCGGATGCAATAGTGTTTTTCATCCAAGGCATAGAATGGTGTCCCGGGTCAGTCTAGCCACGTGGGGCTTAGCGTTGTTCTGTAACAGAAGGATCCCTTTGCGATTCAGAATTGCTGGCTGAGTTTTGAGTTTTTCTTGAACGCGGATCAACTGCTGACAGTACATAGTTGCATTGAAGCTCTGACCAGCTGTTAGCAGTTTCCGATGCACGATGCTGCATGCAGCCCACCAAACACATAGGAGGACCTTCTTCTGGTGCAGTGCTCCTTTCGGCTGTTTTGGAACCGGTTCACGGGATGCTAAGCAATGAAGACGGCGCCGTGGAGCTTCGTACAGGACACACTTGTCATCACATGTCAACACCCTGTCCAGAAATGGCTCCTTCCTCAGACGAGACAGCAAAGAAACACAGGTGTCTCCTCGCGTTGCCTTCTGACCCAGTGTCAAATCATGAACCGAGTTGGGACCCCTCGACCTAACTTGTAGTGCTTCCCAAGTTGATGGAGGTGTTGCCGAATGGTTTCTCCACTCACACTGAATTGTAGTCTCAGTTCCTCACATGTCTGGCCACTGATCGCCTCAATTGCTGCCTGAAGATTTTCATTTTGTACATGTGTTGTTCTTCCGGCAAGTAGGTGCATCTTCGAGTGTTTCGTCACCGTCCTTAAACTTGTTAAACCACCGCTGCACTGTCCGTGTAGTCACAATACCCTTCTCAAAGGCCTGACATATCTTTCGCCCCGCTGCAGAGGCGTGTGACTCCAGTTTGAATTCGTACAGCATACACACCCTTATGACGCTCCGTGGAGGTCCCATGTTCACTCTGGCCTTATGGAAGTTCAGGGTGTAACTGAAGTGTCACAAGCAGGTAGTATGTCGGATATACCCACACCAACAACTGACCTTCGCCTTTTCTCCATTCTCATTCAACTCCTGGTGTGAGGGCTAATAAAACACAGACCTCCACAAAAAGCTACAGAACTTTCTTGGTTACCTTTTTTAGCTTGTTTGAATTGTTATGTATTTGTTTTGTTTTTTCTATTACAACACTAATATTACTTTGCGTTAAAATCTGAAAGACATTTCACAATAGATCACAATACATGTATATAACAAAGTTGCATCTTCTACAACTATATATCATACTTCTTACGAGGATAATCTTGAGAACTTTGTTTTCAGTATAACAGAGTATTTTATTTTTGAAATAAATGAGCTTCAACAAAAGAACCGGTTTGAGAATTTAAGTTTTAAAAATATATAAATCTATATTATAAAATTGAAAGTGACTATGTTTGTGAATCTCAATCTCTTGATCTGCCCAAACGATCTCGATCAAATTTTCAACGTAGATGCGGTTCTGCCCTGTGAGTATTTTTAGCTATTTACTTTGACTGTCAGAAAAAATAAATAAAACTTAAGAACTCTTGAACTACTCGACCGATCTTGATCAAATTTTCAATGTAGATGAGGTTCGGGACTGGGATTACTTTTATCATTTCAATTTGACGGACCAACGTAGGGGAAGGGGTGGAGGAGAGATATCTATAGAAAAATCAATAAATATAAAAATAAAAGTGACTATGTTCGTGAATTAATTACTTTTGAACCACCCGATCGATCTCAATCAAATTTTGAACATATATGAAGTTCAAACCTGGGAAGTTTTTTTTAATCATTTCATTTTGAGAGTAGATCTTAGGGGAGAGGGAGGGAATAAGGGGAAATATATAAAAATGAATAAAACTTAATAACTCTTGAACCACCGACCGATCTCGATCAAATTTTGAACATAGATAAGGTTCGGGCTTGGGATGTTTTCTTCATTTCACTTTTACAGTGCAACGAAGGCGAAGGGGAGAGGGGAGATATATGTAAAAAAAAAAAGTAAAAATAAAAGTTACTGTCTCTGTGACTTCATCACGCTTAAACCACCCGACCGATCTTTAAAAACAATCAACATAGATGAGGTTCGGACCTGAGATCAGGGGCGCCGCAACAGGGGGGCAAGGGGGCATTTATACTTTTAGGCGCAGCACCCATATCATTTAAAACCCAAAAACAGGAAGTGACCTTATAGAAATCAAAATCTAAATTATACAGTAATAATCTCTAAAGATTTCAATATAGTTGGCACATACTTACAAACTAATGACGGTACTACAAAAGACTGAAAATACGAGGTGTTTTAAAAATAATTTTGTACTTTTAGGTTCAGCTCCCATACCAATTAAGACCAAAAGTCGGAAGTGACCTTGTAGAAATCGAAGTCCAAGTTATACAGTAAATATCTACATCGAACCCAGGATTATTCATACCCACTTGTAAAACGGAAAAAAAAAGAAGAACCATCGTGGTTGAAGGAGGAGTCGCTTAATTTAGCAAAAGAGTGATAATGAAATATCTACTACTAATTGAAATTACAAATATTTTATAATAAAGTAAATTTTGAATAAATTATATTATTATTCTTAGTCTTTCTGTATATATTCGTTTTAGAGTTAATTATCCCACATCGGACTTCCGAAGAAACTTATCGAAACAATTTATTGACCGTGCTGATAGCGACTACTCCCAGACACGACCCCGTTTTCAGTTTTGTTAGAAATAACAAAAAGAAAGGGTGAGAAGGAAAAGGAGAAGGAGATAGGAAGAAGAAAAGAAAAGAAAAAAAGAGAAAAGGAAAGATTGAGGATTTTAAAGGAGAATGGATTACTGGATGATTTAGGAGATATAGTAATGAACTCGAATGGTTATTAACCGGTAAATCATTCCAAATACTATTAGTGGAGAATCAATTTTGAAGTGATTTGGAAGAGACACATGTTCATACATACAACCCCGACCTGGATCCAAGCGACCGCTCCGATCGGTTGCCCAAACCCAATCTAGGTGTGGAGAAAATGGAATTTAATTCTTTGTAATTTAATTTTAAACGATAATTGATAACTATCCAGTATCTGAACTCCATAATCTGAGATCGACCACATATGAATTAGCCGAAGAAAAAAATCAGTTATCAACTTAATATATTTATATATTGCATCAATAGGAGTTTCAATTTCTCTGAAAGAAAAACGTCGTTTTCAGGCTCATCCTGCTATTTTGATTTCACTCCTAGAGCCGATTTAAATTTGTTAGTAGCGGTCCTTCATGACCTCGGTTATTTACCTTAACACATATATTAAATCATGACACATATATTATAAACGTTAATACGACAAGACAGTATAACTTAAACTAAAATCTATCATACATTCACACGCTCACTCACACAGGACAGTGTATATATCGTTAAATAAAACCATTTAGATATGATTTTACAGAATATTTATTATATTAATGGAGAAAACGAATAAAGAATAAAAAAAGAAGTTATTATTGAAAGAACAATTTCGTAGTTATGTGTCAAGGGAATACATAAAGTTATACCTTAAGTCTAAACAATCGAATGGCATTTCTTGGAATTTATCTTCATATATTTAATCACATTGACGAAGGAAAGAAAAAAATGTTAATATAATTACATATACCACGTTTTAGGCATGTTAAATCAAATTTATACTTCACAACATAAACGAAGAAGACATTCATTTTTATATTTAAAAAAATTGAACAAAGAGAAAAGCAAAACAAACTTTTATATATAATGAAAAATCTTTATGATTCTCTATCTCATGTCAAGACATTAAAAAAAAGAATCCTTATACTTCCTGTAGTGTATATCAAACTCGAGCATTCAAGATTAATGTTAATGCACTAAAGGTAGTGTCCAACACATTTCGCTCGATTTAGTTTAGTTTATATTTATACACATATATATTGATTTATAGTATACACGAACTACCAGTTTGTAGCTGTATTTGCATACTGAAAAATTCCACCCATCTAGGGATTTAAACGACAACATTTGGTCAGAGGAGGATTCTCCTCTTGGTTCAGTCCATTTCTGAATTCATTATTTAATAACTCCAAGTTACTCGTTACTCATTCATCACTGGGACACATCATAACACTTTATTCGTGAATTACGTATAACTTTTACGCATAGTATTGATATTTGAGAAGAGCTTTAATAATTGTGATGATTATGGTGATTTATATCGTGGCAAACACTGGTTCAGTCATAGGATACACACTGGAAAACAGGGGGGATTCTAGGTACACTTTCCAAAAAGAATTTTTGGTTGATCACTAAAGGATAATACTTGCTGATGGTTTGAGTTACGTTTTAGACCTGCTGTTATTTTGAAATACATGCCATTGAAACTGTCCACATTACTGATCACTAATTACATTAATTCAGAACAAAGGAAATCATTTAAGTTCGCGGCAGTATTCTTAAAAAAAGAAATAGGCTACATCATTCCATTCGTCGGAAAACATTACTTAGAAACCCATGGCAACCAATATACGTTTGGGGCAGATGCGGTGCTCTTACATATATCCATATTATAAATTTAACATTTTACATTTCACTTTAATATTCTATATTTCATACATATTTACATTTCGACGTCTATATCTATATATTTAATACACGCGCACACATTTAATTACATAACCCCAACAATAATTTGTCCAAGAAGAAGGGCACAACATTACACAAAGAAACAAAACTTCTGACATATCATAATAAAATATTATTTTCCTTTATATCGCGCGTGTATTAATTTTAAATTCTCACATATTCAATTGGAGAGCAGATCAAGGAAAGAAAAGGAGAAAAGAATTGTGAGGCAGGCACGTAACACAGAACATTTCTAATTATGTATGTATAAATAGATAAACCAAACACAATATTAAATTTTTGAGCCCAGAACTATTATAAAGTTTAAGAAACCAAAAGAGAAGGAAAGTGACCAATGGCTTAAAAAATCCCAGAAGGACGACGGTGAAGGAATGCAAATGAAATGTTGTCAAGTACGAAGTCATTATTCACTTCGGCAATAGGTCAAAAATGATGGAAAAACCCAGTCACTATATATTTCACTCATGAGTCGTATCTCGCAATGTTTCAGCTGGTAAATTCAGATCAGAGTTATAAGCTGAATAATTATTAATTAACAAGTTCACAATTTTGGGGGGGCAGGTTGAGATTCAAACAAAAAATTGAAGAAGAAGAAGGAGAGATAGAGAAGAGAAAGGAAAAGGGAAAGAATGGCGCGCTGAAAATGTAGATGAGAATAACTAAATCTACAGGATAGAGGTCGAATTTCACTCTCATCAAATCCATAGCCAAATAGTCTTAAGATGCCGAAAAGGGTGGTCTACTCAAATACGCAGACTCAAAAGCTATCTCCAAGCCCACAACGAGCCCGTGCCCACAAGGGAATTTTTAAAAAGCTGAAAGCTTTAAGGAAATTCCCCTCCTCGCCGTATCCGGTTCAGTTCTTGGAGACCCCGGCCATACCGGAAGGTTGGTGTAGTCTTAATTTACAATTCCCCCCAAAAAACTACCCGACCTCACCGAAATTCAGAAGTTCGAGGAAAGTTCGAGAAACTAGACTAAGGTCAGCGAAGTAGGAGAAATCCTAATTATGGATTTGCCAGAAATTAAAAAAATTAAATAAACTGAATTTTGGATCGGTGATGTCAATTGCCAAATCTCACCGATAGCTGCCCTACGCAGGAATGCCAAATCCTGAAGGCGTCGATTAATTTCTATAACTATTTAGTTTTAAAACTAAGAAGAGAAATGGCAATATTCTAGGGGCGAGGGGTTCGACACCTGGGTACGGGAATACGGAAGTCTACTGTAACCAGTTGCTTTAGTCATATAGCCCTGTCTGACCTGTCGCCTCCATGAACACCAGCCCGAGTAGGTAACGTGAGGAGGAAAAAAATCTTAAGTCGCAGAATATTCTGTTTAAAACCGACCGAAACATAATTCCCGACAGCCCCAAGTTCTACAGCTACTATTGTCTTTTGCATAATTGATTATTCAATATATCTAGTCAGCGATATGATGCTACCCATGCTATCAGATGATATTACTATAGTTGATCATTGCTATAACACATTAAGCTACAAAGTATTACCATAGTCCGACTATATATCGCCCTCCTGTCCGCGTGATATTCCGGTGAAGGGGTCAGAACCTGAGATGTTTGTAGCTACACGTATCTATTCAATATATATATATATACCAACACGTCACGAAGTATGCACAGGCTACTATATATATATATATATATATATATATATATAACTATATGGGTGTAGTGTTGTAAATAGAAAAAAACCGTATTTTTTCAGAAATGTAAGTTTTTTTAGAAAAAATACATTGCTTCCCGTTTTTTTCTAAATTTCGTTTTTTTTTCAAATAGTCATTTGTTATGCATCTTACGTCTATTTAAGTATGAAATATTTTTATGTAGGTGTAATCACCGTAAAATGCAACATAAATTAAACGCTAGATACTGATATGCTGCAAATATTTTACAATTTACATGAATACCATACCTACTAACAATTCGGGTTTCAGCAGTTTTCATCAATATCAACTAAGAAATAAAAGTAGAAATGAAATTTTGTTTCTTCGTGAAAGCAGGCCTTTAATAAATACGAAAATAATGTCACGAACAGTATAAAATTCAAATAACTTGTCTAAAGGTAAAAACTAATACTAATGTGCCTAATAGTATTTTTCTAATTCTCATATATAAATAATTTGTCGACTAGATATATATGATATGCAGAGCCGGCTCTACCATATATGCAACATGTGCATTTGCGTGGAGCGGCAAGTTTGGAGAGTATGGCAAAATCTGTCATAAGTATATTATTTAAATTAGATATTTCTTGTTGGAAACAGACTTCACGATGATGATAGTTACATTTACTAAGCTGCCCTTCTATTTGAATACTACATTCATAAATTGTGTTTAGGTTGCATTAGTTTAAGATCACATGGACAATGCTAAAGCAAATGGTCGAATAAATCCAAGCATAAATTGCTTGATTGTTGTCAAATGCAAGAATTCAATTCTCGAATAGTAGCGAATATCTGTTTCATTTAGTAAGTTATCACAGTTTTGATATGACAACTAGTCACGTTTTTTTTTATCAAAAACAGGTTCCTTATCATTGAAGATAGAAACAAGTTTTTTTTAATGTTAACAGATGTAGAAGAAAAATCAAGAAATAAAGATGAAAGAGCTACTTGCACTGGAACTACAAACTGATACATTGAGATTGAAGCTCGATATTGAATTCTATAAAAAGGATTACCATCTTTCCTCTGCAGGTGTGTTTGCTTTATCTTTCACTAACATAATAGATTAATATTTTAAAAAAACAGACACAACGGGATTGCGTTTTTAGTAAGTATTTAAGCCTTTCTGAGTGCAACTGCACTTACCCTCCCCTGCGTTATTTATGCTGGAGTACTATACTTAAAATCATAACTTTTAAGATTTGTTCTTTCTGGAGAAAGGGGGAAGCGGCAAATAATGCCATTACACGGGGCAACAAATTGCCTAGGCCGGCTCTGATGATATGTATATACAAGACATGACTATAGGATGACACAATTTGAAGTAATGCAGGGTGTTTCAAAATGAATGTTAGGGTTTTGAAATTTTGTAGTATCTATTACAATTAACTTACAATTATAAATATTATATCAAATGGAAGAGCAGCTTAAACAGTTTTGTACGCACGCATGCACATGCATTGTTTCTTCTGTCTGCCGTTAGAAAGAGCAAGTAGCAAAGATGGAGACTAGAGAGCAGAAAGCTTTTTGTGTTTTAATAAAGACTGAATCTGTAGTTACAGTGCAACCGTCTGGGTGAAAAATATTAAGGATACGCTTACAACTATGTCCTTATCGTTTGCAGTTGTTACAGGTCTAAAGCCTACAGATTACGGTTTACGTGCCAATTTTGAAAGTGAAATATTGCTGCATAACAATGAAGATTTTCTGGATCGTGTCGTCTTCAGTGATAAATCGACATTTCACCTAAGAGCTAATGTAAACACTCATAATGTTTGTACCTGGCGGTCAGCAAATCCTCAGGAGATCGTACAGTTGAAACGAGATTCCCCTAAATTGAATGTGTTTTGTGCCATATGGCGGAAAGTTTATGGGCCTTTCTCGCCTATCGACTAGATGTGCGTCGTATGACGAATGAATCTCGCATCGAACACTTGTAGCAAAGACTGTTTGAGGTGCTCTTTTACTTGATGCATTGCTTATAATTGTACGTAAAATGTAATAAGTACTACGAAGACTTAAAACCCTGATATTCATTTTGAAACACCCTGCATTTCTCACCAACAGTGTTGGAACTAAGATGTAAAAAGGAGAGAAAATTTTCCTTATAAAGTTATTGTTTACAACAACGATATTATTATTAGTCGAGACTATAACTACATCAACAACAACACGGATTAGTAGTCAAAAAATGTAATCAAATGTACACTTGGTGGCCCAGTTGGCCAAAGTGGCACACACGGGTGTGTCACTTTTTTAATCCGCTCCTGTGTGGACACTAATTAAGATAGCGGGATATTATTCTTGCCAAATATGGTTGGACCATAGTTTATCATATTAATTTCTTTTTCTTCTGGTGTCGAATTTCCTTCTCAAATTTCACCCCAGTAAAAATTCGAGAATTTTCTAATTTCGAATTTCCTTTACTTCTTTTTTTCCTGTAGCTTCCTTCGTTGTAGAAAGACCTCCTTAAGACTTGCCCGGTAGATACCTCGAATGCATACCTAACTGTTGACATCAATTGAACTGGCCTGCGCGCAGTGTTGCCAGTTAGGGAAATTAAAATTTCCCTTAATTTGGGCAAAATATTCGAAATTTTTGTTTATAAATTCGTACCTATACGTCCGAGTGCAAGTCAACTTACGCCAATCGAACATTTGTCCTTACTTATCAAACGCAAGTACAGATCGTTACAATAGGGTAATTAGAGGGCGCACGAAAAATTCGTATTTAGGTTCTAACCCTTGATTTCTATAGTTTTTCCCTACTTTTCTGTTTACCGTAATATATTTTTGGTAATTAGAAGCTTTGTTCCTTAAATATCGCCGTAATACTTGTAGGATATATTAGTGGTGTGCCAATGTTTAATTTAAGATAGTTTGCGTCTGTCTGGTAGCATGTTGCCAGCTACAGAAAATTTTTAATTCCAAATTTTAGGGGGGAATTTTGGGAAAATTATGTGTTTTGTCTCAATTATTTCCCTCTTGTTGGCTATATCAGAACAAACATACCAGTATCTGAAAGTATCGTCTTTGCCCTACACAACGCACTATAGAAAGTTTCACTAGAATAATTAGAAGAAGTACAGTTGAGGTTTATAATAAACTATGTTCTGGAAATGGTAAGAAAATGGTAAATTTCTGAGGTAGAATGAGATTTTTTTAAAAAAATTATGCTTACTTTCTTAGATATTGCCATGATACTTGTAGGATATATTCTTGGAGTACTAAGGCTTATTTTCAGATAGGTTTCGTCTGTCTGGTGGCAGTGTTTCCAGCCAAAACAATTAATTCCGATTTTAGGTGAAAAATTCGGAAAATTTCTCTTTTCCCCTGTATTATTACCCTCTTGCTAGCTACACTGAAACAAACGTACCACTATCTGAAAGCTTCCTCTTCGCCCTACAGAACGCACAATAAAAAGTTTCATTGGGATAATTAGAGAAGCTGTGGCTCCGACATATCTGCTGATTTTTGCTTCTGAGGCGTAAAAAGTGTCAAAATTTCGTGTGTATGATGACAGAATTTTTTTCTTTCCCTCTTTGAATGGAAGCCAGCAAGTTCAGGATTTCATTGTATCTTGTCAACATACCAAAGAAATTTTTAGGTGACTTGAACCCATATAGCAGCAGCGGTGCTAGATACAAAAAATTTTGAAATTCGCTTAGGGATTTTTTTTCTAAATTTTCATCCTTACATTTCCCTTAACAATTTCCCATCCGTTGGCAACACTGCAATGCAACTTACACAAAAACATAGCCACATCCATTTTCTAAAAAACAAGGCCTTAACCATATCATCGAATGAATGATTTTTGAGCAATAAGTCACTAACTAAAAATGTAGGAAAACGCCAAAAATGACCTGGGTCCAAAAGGAATAATCACATAATTTTGCTCGTATAGGTACAAAGAAACAAACGATTTGTAAGTTACGAGGGCTTCGACTCAAGTTCTGTTGATCATTTCAATAATCTGCAACATAAATCAATAAATAATGGTTGCCAGAAAAAAAAACAGACATTTGAAAAAAACATGAAAAAAACGATGTTTTTTATTGAAAAAAACTTCACAGAAAAAAACAACCGTTTTTTACAACACTATATGGGTGTCCTATCATCTATATTCATCTACTACAATATTCATATAATTCATATTCATATAAATATTCATATAATATTCATATCATCATCTTTTTCCATTTACTACGACGCTATATTTTACAAACACTCCTCTATCTACGCCCAGCCTACAAACACATTTCTAATACTTTAAAATCTATAGTCACTACAAACATTTCCCATTCCGATCACCGCACGATAACCTCACTCGAACTCAAGACTCTTTCACCACACACACAATACTATGTAATACCTGGTAGCTCTATTAGGAGAGAAAAAAATCATACGTATGTTCACTGAAAAATAGAATTATCCGCGATAATATTTAATCTTACGAAAATTCTGCAGCAACAATGAAATTCTGCAGCCACGAAGAAAAATGGAAAAGATAAAAAGAGAACATTTTAATAGTGTAATTTCAGAACGACAACTAGCATCATATCAGCTGACTTCTGTTAAGAAATTATGTAATGTCTTTTTACTCGAATATTTCAATTTCTAGATCGAATAGAATGTCGTACTCTTCAGGAAATCTTTATTCGGGATTATTCTACGTAACTACACGTTTAGGTGGTCTGGGAATTATATTCACTCGGTTTTAATCGAAAAATAAAGGTCAATTCTATGAAAACTAAATCACTAAGCGCTTGAGTTATCGACATAAGAATAACGGATAGTACTGAATTTTGACACTAGGGGAATAGCGACGATATCAACAACCCTTAAACCACGGAATATGACCTTGCACACTAAATTTCGGTATTATATTACTCTTATCGGCTGATATGGATTATAATGGGTTTTAAGTGCTAACCACATACGAAAATTAAATGGTAAACGGTACACTGTCCACTCTTAGTTAATTCACGCACTATTCCATCACTCACAATTACACTTACTACTAATAGTACTACATTACAGACACACACATGCCATAAACTATAACTACAGAATGCATTAATACATGTTATAACGTACACTAATAAACACTACTAAATAACCTGAACCCAAGTTTTACCATATTAAATCGGCTCCACGCAAGACTAAAGGAAAGGAAGGAACAGGGCCAATTTGCCCTTGTATTCGCCAAATTTACATTATTGATTCGAACTATTTATTGAGTGACCAAACTATTTATTGAAAATGACCCTTCCCTGAAGGGAAAGGGACTCTGAAAACTATATTCAACCCATCCCCGCTGGCAGTGGCGTAAAACACTTTTGCGGGCCCCCAGAAGGGGCCCTAGTTGTAAAGCCGATAGAAGTAAGGTTGAAGTTCTACTTCTTTAAATCTTTATTCATCGCAAGACTTCGGGGCCCCCTATACCTCGGGCCCCCCCGCACTGCGAGGGTTTGCGGGAGCAGGTGCTACGCCACTGCCCGCTGAAAACCGTAACCCAATTCGGGAGTAAATAGGAGCCCTTCTGCTTAATTTAAACGTACATGCTGATGGTTACTAACACTACAAACAGACCTAAAAATACCGCCGTACATATATATTTAAAAAATCACGTACTAACTACACAGACAGATTACTGAACGGGCAGGTCTGAACGAACCTACACTGATTCAGGAGGAGCAAGAGGAAATTTAACTATTTGATTCACTGAACTGCAAACTCGGTTTGGGAAAAGAGATTAAATGCACACACTATCCTGAATTCTATCCATCACGATTCCTGTTGTCAAATATGGCGTCACAGAAATTGATGTTCGTATATCAACTAACTTCTATGGGTTTTATAACTGATAAATTCTCTGTTCTCAACTATTGACAGCTTCCAGCCATGTTCTTTTTCCCTTGTATTACGTATTTACCTGAAAATCTGCAGTTTTTGGGTAGAATCTGCTTAAATCGTCACTATCAGAAATTATAGAGCTTGCTCAGCCGGTTTCAACAAAATAAGACAAGATGTTGGCGCTTTGATATATCGCGTCAGTAATTGCACCAATCAAAACAGAGCTTTTTTGGCGGTGGGGCTTTGAAGCAAATAAAAAATAGTAAAATCTGGATTAAACTAGATTTTAGATGACATGGGTATCTGGGAGGGGGTGGGGAGAGGTCCAGAAAATTCTGCTAAAATTTTAGATTGGTTACTGATTCCAAAATTTCCGTCCAATGGTGGGCCTACATTTCCGAATAGCACTGACACCGTAAGATCTTGTAATCAGCCATTAAAACATCCATATACAAGATTTATAACTAATTTAATATATGAATAAAGATATTAATCCCGAAAAATATGATTCCTAATGAACTTTTACAGTCTTTCACATTAATTTGGAATAGGATAACAAACAAAATTATGAGTTATGTGAACAGCCAGAAATTTTTTGCTGAACGTCAAGTACAGTCGGTGCAAGAAATTTCGGGCACCCTCCCTCAAAAATATCATTACATGTGATTGTAATGGTACATTACCCACTTAAAATCTAGGGATGGTACTACAAAAGACTGAAGTTACGTCGTGTTTTAAGAAGTAATTTTATACTTTTAGGTCCACCTGTCATAACAATGTAGACGCAAAAATCCTAATCCAAAGTATACAATGTAAGTTTTTATAGAGACTGTTATAATTGACACCCACTTAGAATGTTTGTACGTTATTACAAAAAATACGAGGCATTGTTAAAAATAATCTTATACATTCAGCTTCAACTTGTTTGCCATTTAACACCTATAAACCGGAAGTAACCTTATTTGAATCGTAGTACAAATTAACCGGTATTAATTTTCATGAATATCGACACTTACTTACAATGTAAGGACGTCACTATATAAGGACAAAAATGTGAGGGTTTGTGAAAATAATTTTATACATTCAGTTTCAACTCGTTTATCATTTAAGACTTATAAACCGGAAGTGATCTTCCATGAGTCATAATACAAATTATCCAATATTGATCATTATAAAGTCCACTCTAATTGAAACACACTTAGAATGTAGGGATCATCACACAAAGTCAAATATTCAAAGAATTTTAAAAAATGATTTTATACATTCAGTTCCAATCCCTTTTTGATTGAAGACTTATAAAGCGGAAGTGATCTTATATGAATCTTAATCAAAAGTATACAATATGAATCCTCATAAAACCAGAATTTACGCCCACTTAGAATGTATGAACGTCGTTACAAAAGGACAAAAATACGATGCAATTTAAAAATATTTTTTAAAATATTCAGTTTCAACTCGTTTGGTTAACCCTTTTAGGATTTTTGGTAACTTTTGTTACCATGGCGTAGTATCGTCTTTGGTCGCTTATTTAGGTTCTATAACAAGTATTTAAGCCGTTTTTTTATTGGTCAAATGGTGGATGGACCACAGAATACCCAAAATGCGTTTTGGAACCGGTTGATCAACTTGGCGGCGCCAAATGGGACCGAAGAGACGTGCCTTTTTATTTTTTCTTAAGGCATATTTCAAAAAATTTTCACGCCTTTAGTTTTCAAGATACCAGATTGAAACTTTGCATACGGATTGTGTGTACCATTGGGTATTTGTCAATTTTTCTTTGGAGATCCGTTCGCGAAACTGGAGCCGGGTCTGAAGGACGTAAGTGTTAAAATGAGGTGTTTTTTTTTTTTTTCAGAAAAATTTCCAGTTTTTCCCGACGTTTCCCGTTTAATTATACGATACGAACATGTGATTGGTACAGTTGGAAAGGGCTTGTTATACTTAAGAAAATGACGTCTGAACCAAGACTCTAGTCTTAATAGTAATGACGCAGTAAATTTTTACAATATATATATATATATGTAGTGGTGGATCCAGGGGGCTATAGGCCCCCCTTCACGCTCAGGTATACACTGGATAAAATGGGCTTCAATCCTGCTTTACACTGGATAAAGCGGTAAACTATGGTTTAGCCCCTCCCTTTATCATATCCTGGATCCGCCATTGTATATATATATATATATATATATATATATATATATATATATATATATATATATATATATATATATATATATACGTATGTCTATTTATATGTATATAGGGATTAAATTCAGACTTTCAACAATTTTTCCAACCTTTGTCTTCAGATACAAGATAAATATTTTGCTCACGTTTTATATATATACATAAGAACGTATTACTTACAAAAAAAATCAGATCCCTATGGCAAAGTTTTTGGTGGGATTTTCAAAAAATATTCCGGGTTTTTCCCGAATTTTCCAGTTCAGGTGTATAATACGGATACGTGAGTGGTACCGTTGAAAAATGCTCGTTATACTAAAGAAAATGGCGTTTGTGGCCAGGTACTCATCTTGACCTGGTTAGTCTTGAACCTGCATTTTCCCATAAGACATTCGTTACATACTACTCTGTATGTTGGTCACCTGTCTGTCTTGGGAGTTGGCTGCATTAAACCAATGTTTACCCTATGATGATAATGATAAATTTACCTGCATATCTTGGCCACGCAAAATACCGTTTTCTTATTTTTTGTATTCCCATATGAGAGACAGATGTCTGTATTTGTGACTGGAGACAAGGAAGCATAGATTCCCACATTTGTTCTTGGAGGTCAATGGCCAGAACACTACCCTGATAAAGGGGTGGTGAAGGAAGATGTGAACAAGAAAAGGCACGAACAGGAATACAGGAAACGGTTTGCATATTTCTGTATCCTGTATCTTTTGGTAAAAACAATACCTATATCGGCTCCTTTCATCAGTGAGGGGCTTTAGTAATTCCGGAAAATTCTCAAGGTTAAAGCTACCATTCATAGATGGCCATTTTCCACTGGGCTCGCTCGGGCTCGCGCTCATCTCTCTGGACTGGACTCGCACTCACTCGGCCTCACGATCATTTCTCCCAACTGGGCTAGCGCCACTCGCGCTCGCACTCAGTAATCTTATCTGGGCTCGCACTCACTCGGGCTCACGCTCATCTCTCTCGACTGGGCTCGCACTCACTCGGGCTCGCGCTCACCTGTCTCAACTGCACTCGCGATCACTTCTCGCAACTGGGCTCGCGCTCGCACTCACTAATCTTATCTGGGCTCTCACTCACTCGGGCTCGCGCTCACTTCTGTCCACTGGGCTTGCACTCACCCAGGCTCGCACTCACTTGTCTCAACTGAGCTCGCACTCACTCGGGCTCGCGCTCACCTGTCTCAACTGCACTCGTGATCACTAGCGCTCGCGACCACTTCTCCCAACTGAGCTCGCACTCACTCGAACTCACGCTCACTTGTCTCGACTGCGCTCGCACTCCGGCTCATTTCTCTCAATTGGGCTCGCGCTCATTCGTGCTCGGGCTCAGTTCCCTCAATTGGGCTCGCGCTCACGTATTTCATTGGGGCTCGAGCTCAATTGCACTCGGGCTCACTTGTCTGAGTTGAGCTCGCATTGACTTGTTTCATTGAGGCTCGGGCTCAATTATTTAGCCCGAGCCCAGTTGAGCGCAAGAGCCATGCTCGCGAGCTTGTACACCTTAATGGGCTGATTAATGGCGTATGCCCCCTCCAATTTCAACCCCTGATGGAGTTGTTATAATTAATCGGAGTTTTCTAACTTTTCCTATTTTTGCGGCAGCCCAAACTATTATCTAAATCGATTTTTGTTAAAATAATGTGAGTCACTTTTATATCGATTTTCACTGTTTCTGTTTCCAGAATCTACATGGATAGAGCTATCATTTAGTTACAAAATAATGTTTTTTCTTATCTCATAGAAATACCTGACACGTTAATACTAAACTTCGCTAAAACAGCTGCTTTAACAAAATGAAGTAGTCCTACAAGTCATAAGTTGTTTATGTAGCTGAAATTTGAAATACTGTTGATTGATTAATTGATTATTTTTCACCGTCTCCTTTCATCAGCAAGGTTATATGAGACATGGACTTATAGTTTTAACGTGGAATCTGAACCACTGTCGTTCAATACTTTCCCAGAGGGAATCAATCACAAAAGTCGCGCGTGCTAGCCACTAGATCAGTGGAAGGGCTTGTAATACGTTGCCCAATGATTTTTGTTAGGAATAAATTATAGTTGATTTTTTTATCGTTTAGTCAGCGTATGTGAATGTGATAGTGCAAGTATTAAACCATTATGTGGTCCACAATCCAGTATACACCTTCTGAACCCCTGTCACCAAGGTATTCAAAGTGAAAGTGTTAGTGCTCTGAAGAATGTTAACCCTCCCCCCGTCACATCCCCATTGTTAAGAAACCAACTATCCAACCCCGAGTCAGTGAAGCGGAAATCGATCTTGGCCGATGATAATTTTGTGCTCAGGAACTGCATCAATTAATAAGTACAACAAAATTAGTAAATCCCAGGCATGTTAAAAGCAGACCTTCACCTTCAATCAAGTTTTATTGCATTGCCAAGCCTCGAAGCTTATTCATTGTCGTGCTCTGTAGATAATAGCTATGTATCTGAGACCATGCTTCAAAACCATACACTGAGAAAAAAGTGAACGTGGCGTATGTAAAAACGTATGTTACATTTGTAAATCCTGTAGTTTTTGGACTGCAAACGTATAGCTGAAAACCCATGTTTTATAATACTTTCTGTAAGTATTCCATGTGTACGTACTTTCCGTATAAAACAATATGGGCGGTCAGGATCTCATATACAAATGGACAAACAAGGGAACGTATAGCCTGTTGGCCTCTATCTAGAATTTGAGGGAGTCAATAGTTTGTATTAACAAACAAGCAATATTTTCTAAAGTTAATTCTGCAGTAGTTTCTTTATTTCTTTACGTTTCCAACTTCTGATGAAAAAATAGGCCTATTAAGTGATATGACACCTCCATGAATACCAGGATGATATAGTCTTAATGCGAATTTTTTACATAGTTTTCAAGACGAGACAGCCTCAAATCTTGTCTCGTGCGCATCCCTAATAACGGAAAAATTGTACCTATATAAAATGAGGTAATATTAAGGACTGCGTTAAAAGAGGAAATGTAATTATGTCAATTTACGAAGCTATCGTGAAATTTAGAATGTTTTGCGTTTGTTTGTTTGGAGCTTAATATTCTTTTTCATCAGTGAGGTTATAGGAGATCTCGCTCGTCTGGAAGATGAGAATACTTACCACTTATTCACAGTGAATCAATATGAATAAGTGCCTGGCAACCCTTAGCTATTTCGTCAGGTATGTGCTAATCTTCACGGTAATAAGATTTGATAAATCTGCAATGAAAATATTGTGGCAAACAACATCAAAATCGAATTGTAACCAAGGGTAAAAATGGATCTGAAAAGGTTGGGGAACGCATGACGTTATACCGTCCCCTGTGCCTAACTTTGCCCATTATATTCTTAGGAAGTGGAGGGACGCCATAGATATTTTTGGAAGTGGGGGATGACGTCCCTCGTGTTTTCCCTCACTTTTAACACTGGCTGTAACAAACGACACGCCATCGTTTCAGGGTAGCTTTCGAAAAAAGACTTTAATGAAAGGAGGTGTGTGTGTGTCTTATTTTTTTGGATGTTGAATTGCTATCTTTCTTTTTTTAATAGCCCATTGACTTATATGAGGAAGTATTTTTCTTTTAAATTGACGAGATTTTAATCATTCAATTTTACTAATTTCTTTTTCTGGCCTATTTAAGAGTTCCTTGCTTTAATAATATTCAATGTAATATTGTTTTAGTTTTTATTTATATATATTAAAATTACATAATACCGTAGTAAAATTTCGCACAGAATACATATAAAGATCTCAAGAAGAAGTAGTCAGTAAAATTAACAGGCTAAAATTCTTTTATTTCAAAAAATTAAAACGATGTTTCCTCATATAAATTAATGAGCTGAATAACCATTATGGTGCAAGTTATCAACATTCTTAAGAGCTACTCTTGTTTATTGGGATTTAAAGAAGCTACAATTAAATAATACATAATTATTTCGCTCGACTTTTCTATGAACGCACAGCTTCATTAGTTGCTAGTTGCTTAGTTGCTTAGTCGCTTAGTTGCTAGTAAATAAATTTCCTACTTCGCAAGGTCAAGTAGTTTCCTTACTCTATAATCTCACAAAAAAAAAAAAAAAAAAAGATTGGGTCATGGAAGTTGTTATTACCTGACCAGTATATTAGTGCGGTTTTTGGAGGATGGCGCTGACGTCCGAGAAGTTGATCCCCCCCCCGATTGAAGCACTAATGATATCTTCTAGTGCAATCGTTAGTGCTTCGTTAGGGCTTCTTAGAACACCAACTCCCAACATTAGTGTTTCAATAGTTTGGACGCTAGAATCAAAAAACTTTGGGAGGGGCAACTTCACGTTAGCCCCCCAGAAAGCAGTAACGATTAAACCTATTGCAATCGTTAGTGCATCATTAGTACTTCCAGAAAACACTAATAGTTTCGTTAGTGCTTCACAATTAGTGTGGCTATGGCCAATTATATGTCACGAAATTCCCATAAGGAATACATGGGGAATTATTAATTGGCTCAAATTCCCCCAAAATTCAAAAGAGCTAATGATCTCTTCTAGTGCAATCGTTAGTGCTTCGTCAGTGCTTCTTAGAACACCAACCCCAACATTAGTGTTTCAATAGTTTGGACGCTAGAAGCAAAAAACTGTGGGGGGCAACTTCACGTTAGCCCCCCCCAGAAACCACTAACGATTAAACCTAGTGCAATCGTTAGTGCATCGTTAGTGCTTCCAGAAAACACAAAAAGTTTCGTTAGTGCTTCACAATTAGTGTGGCTATGGCCAATTATATGTCACGAAATTCCCATTAGGAATACATAAGGAATTCTTAATTGGCTCAAATTCCCGCTAAATTCAAAAGCGCTAATGACCTCTTCTAGTGCAATCGTTAGTGCTTCGTTAGTGCTTCTTAGAACACCAACCCCAACATTAGTGTTTCAACAGTTTGGACACTAGAAGCAAAAAAATGTGGGGTGGGGCCATCTTCACGTTAGCCCCCCCAGAAAGCACTAACGATTAAACCTAGTGCAATCGTTAGTGCTTCCAGAAAACACTAATAGTTTCGTTAGTGTTTCATTATTAGTGTAGATAAGGCAAATTGTCTGTGACGAAAGTCACGTAAGAAAAACATTGGGAAATTTTCATTGAGTCTAATTCCCAACAAATTCAAAAGCAGTAATGATATCTTTTAGTGCAATCGTTAGTGCTTCTTAGAAAACTAACACCCAACATTAGTGCTTCAATAGTTTGGACGCTAGAAGCAAAAAACTGTGGAGTGGGGTCAACTTCACGTTAGCCCCCCAGAAATCACTAACGATTAAACCTAGTGCATCGTTAGTGCTTCTAGAAAACACTAAGTTTCGTTAGTGCTTCATTATTAGTGTAGATATGGCAAATTGTATATGACGAAACTCACGTAAGATAAACATTGGGAATTTTTTATTGGGTCAAATTCCCACAAAATTCAAAAGGGGTAATGATATCTTCTAGTGCAATCGTTAGTGCTTCTTAGAACACGAACTCCCAATATTAGTGCTTCAATAGTTTGGACGCTAAAAGCAAAAAACTTTGGGGGGCAACTTCACTTTAGCTCCCCCTCAGAAAGCACTAACGATTAAACCTAGTGCAATCGTTAGTGGATCGTTAGTGCTTCCAGAAAACACTAATGTTTTCGTTAGTGCTTCACTATTAATTTGGCTTTGGCGAATTGCATGTCACGAAACGCCCGTAAGGAATACATGGGGAATTTTTCATTGGCACAAATTCCCGCCAAATTCAAAAGCGCTAATGATGTATTTTAGTACAATCGTTAGTGCTCAGTTAGTGCTTCTTAGAACACCAAGTGGAAACATTAGTGCTGCAATAGTTTGGACGCTAGAAACAAAATACTTTGGGGGGCAACTTCACGTTAGCCCCCCAGGAAACACTAACGATTAAACCTGGTGCAATCGTTAGTGCTTCCAGAAAACACTAATGGTTTTGTTTTGCTTTACTATTAGTGTAGATGTGCCTACCTATATGTCACAAAGATGTCCAAACTCACGAGGTCGGCGCTCACGAGTTCGAAACTTACGCTCACTCGACCTCAACCTCACGAATTGAGCGTGAGATAAGGCTGGTAATGTGAGCGTTAGGTTGAGTTAGTTCTAGGTGAGACTGGTGATGTGAGCGTGAGGTCAGACTGATGATGCGAACGTGAGGTTGAGTGAGCGTGAGGTCAGGCTGGTTATTTGAGCGTGAGGTCAGACTGGTGATGTGAGCGTGAGGTTGTGTGAGCGTGAGGTCGAAATGAGTGTGAATTCAGGTCGAAATTAATTTTTTGAGCGTGAGGTTGAGTGAGGTTAGGTCAAAGTGGTCACCTCTGGTTAAGAAACTCCCATAAATATATGGGGAATATTTCACTGGGACTAATTCCCGACAAACTCAAAAGAGCTAATGATATCTGTAATACAATCTTTAGTGCTTCGTTAGTGCTTCGTTAGTGACTCCTAACACTAGTGCTGCAATAGTTTGGTCAGTAAAAACCAAAAAGAATTTTGAAGGACAAACGTGAAGTTAGCCCCCTAGGAAGCACTAACAATCAAACAGTGCAATTGATAATACATTGTTAGTGGTCCTAGAAAACACTAATAGTTTCGTTAGTGCTTCATTATTAGTGACGAAATTCACGTAAGAAAAACATTGGGAATTTTTCCTTGAGTTAAACTTCCGCTAAATTCAAAAGCACTAATGATCTCTTCCAGTGCAGTCGTTAATACTTCTTAGAGCACTAAATCCGAACATTAATGCTTCATTAGTTTGGATGCTAGGAGTAAAAAGAAAAAAAAGAGAGCTAACTTCACGTTAGTTCCCCAGAAAGCACTAACGACAAAATCTAGTGCAATCCATAGTGCATCGTTAGGACTTGTAGAAAACAGTAATAGTTTTGTTTGTTTCTCTATTAGTTCGATTTTGGGAGTTGAATTTCATTATGTTTCTAATTTTTTCGTATGAAAATGTAATCTTTTTTCCTTGGTTCATATATAAACAGTCATTTTATTATTTCTTTTTTCTTCTGCATTGTTTTACGATACGATGAAAA
The DNA here is from genome assembly GCF_964235325.1 of Thermobia domestica. Lineage (NCBI taxonomy): Eukaryota > Metazoa > Arthropoda > Insecta > Zygentoma > Lepismatidae > Thermobia > Thermobia domestica. The sequence continues at coordinate 183,580,371 of NC_137469.1, read as the reverse complement.
TTAACTACAATCCTTTGCTAATTTTAGTATGTTTAATTCTGTTTGTTGAGTATGTAAAATGGTGTTTACGGGTTTTGGAACATAACGTTAATTGATCTTTTACAATAGTATTATTTATTTGTGAACTTTAGGCTTCGTGATTCAAAGTTGTATACGAAGATGGAAATGCTAAGAAGACTGTAATTAAAACAAGGTAAGTGTCTTTACAGTTAATTAATGTGGAGTAATTAATTAATGTGAGGTAACTGTTATTGATTAACCTTTTTCTTGCACAATTCTTCTAAAGAGATTCCTGTTGTCACCCGGTAATCCTAGCAGACATCTCCTACGTTAAATACAAATTGTTAACAGGGTTACCAGCAACATACGAAATTTAATACCATACAGTGTTCTACTAATTATTCAATATACACAAACCAAATAAAAACAAAGAAGGTATACTTCAGTAATTATAAATGTATCAACTCAATGGTGATATGTATACTCTACCCCAAAAGTGCATTACCACCTGCAATTCTCCTTTTCCTAAAATTGTAGGCAACCCAAACAGCTCGGTGGTTGTGTTGGTTGCAACTTCGAAAGGCGTTGGACTAAACCTCAATTTTGTCAGAAATATATCAGTGTGACAAACTGCAAATAAGAGATAAATAAAAAAATTTCTTATGGTAAATTCTAGTTCAAAATTCGAAGCACTTGCTTTTGCACGTGACTTTTTGTTTCTTTTTTTCAGGGAACAGAAAACTTCTGGCGTCTAAGAAATTATATCATATAATATTGCAGATTTGCAAGTGGATGTATTTACATTGCAATTTGTGGTAATAAAGATATAATGATTGTAAAAAGTAACTTTAATTTATTCATCCATCGCAAGTCTTAGGGGCTCCTTATGGACCTCGTAGCCCCCCGAATATCGATATCGAAAATTTAGAATGATATATTCATGTCCTTATATTTGCGATATCGAATGTTGATATATGATAATATAGATATCGATGATAGCGTTATCGACATAACACAGGCCTAGGTCCGAGAAGTGATGCTTGAAATATACTGGAATCAACAATCAAATTCTAAATAAGTTCTCCATTTCCGTATTCAATGTTGAGGGGGAAGGGTGTGACCCCGAATAGAAATTTTAAGAAAAAAATGTTAAGATAAAAGTAGGTTTTCCGTTTTCCCTTCAATACAAAACTATTAAGAGAAAACTGTTACTGTAATTTTACCTTTTACTTCTGTTTCTGATTGTTATCACAAATCAGCGACAGTACACATACTTTACATAGTAGACCAATACACTCTATAACTTTTTGCTTTTGAAGACAACCAAGCAAGCCGGAAGATGAATTTCCTGTGATATTAAAGTGGAATGTTCTACAAAATAGTCATAATTCATTGGCCATATTTCTATCAGTACTTTGGTACGGACTAAGAGCTACAAGACTAAAAGACTTCTGCATTTTCCTGGGATTTTCATTTTCTTAATATAAATCCCCTATCCTGGGCTAATTCTGGACTACCGCTGTTTCGAGGTAATCGGTAAACGAGAGAGTAAACAACTCTCAACCCTCATTTTAGTAGTTGAGGGTGAGGGCGATAAAGTAATTGAGGGTGAGTATGAGGGCGGGTGAGTGTGAGGGCGTCAATGGAGGGTGAGTGTGAGGGCATGAATGGAGGGTGAGTGTGAGGGAGGGTGATTGTGAGGGCGCCAATGGAGGTTAAGTGTGAGATCGTCAGTAGAGGGTGAGTGTGAGGGCGTCTACGGAGGATAAGTTTGAGAGAGGGTGAGTGTGAGGGCGTCAATGGAGGGTGAATGTGAGGGAGGGTGAGGGTGTCAGTTGAGGGTGAGTGTGAGGGAGGTGAGGGTGAGGGCGTCAATTGAGGGTGAGGGTAAGGGTTCATAAAATTAATTATCTTGCAATTCTTCATTTCTGGAAAATATGTTACAAAATGTAATGTATTTTTCTTGGAATTAATCGTCGTTCACAGAAAATCGTCATATCAATATTCCAAAAGTTTCATACGCTTTTCAATCGCGAAGACCATATGTTTCTCATAGCTTTATTACTTTTCTATATTTATATATTTTCACTTTATAGAAATAATAATTAAGAAATATATAAAAATATCTACTGCAAGTTTTTGGCTACCGAAAATTTCAAAGTTTAACGAAAGTAACCCATTAAAAATACTAGAATTTCTCAGGAAATAATGTTTTTTTTTCTTTCATATATTCGTTCAGAAGAGAAACTAATAAATATCCATATATTCATTCATTTTGAAATTGTAACTAAGAACAAGCTTGTCTAATGACTACCGACTCGCTGATATGGAGTACCTGGCAGTAGGGGGCAGCACAATGCATGTAATATGAAAAACGTATGTTTTTGGGGGGAGGGTCCGAATATTTTTGATCACATAGTGTACCTGTGGCTAGTAGTTTGATAATTAAAAATGAGGGGGGATGCTCTGAATTTCCTGAGTGAGTATTTTCCTGAATTTTGAATGAAATAAGTTCAATTACATTCTCAGGTAAACACAATTTTGTTTCCATATGGGCCTATTACGAAGTATTCTATTTTGATAGTAGTCTTTCCTTTTTTCAAATCTTGCCGCCCATTAAACTTGCCGCCCTGGGCGGTGGCACGGTTCGACCCCCCTCGCGTCGGCCCTACTACATGGTAAAAAGTTAAAGGTTAATTACACGTTAAAAAAGAAAGATTTAATTAAGATAAAATGACTAGCACCTGGTGTTACAGTACAAAGCCAGTTAGCTCTGTTCTTCACTTTAAAATAAATCAATCAAATTCAATGAGGCTTTTTCCTCGCCAATTATTTTCATTTTTTTATTTGAGTTAGCATCCCGTTCAGCGTAACATGGGATCCGAACTACATGAGGTTCCGTCGGAAATCGAACGCGTGTCTCCCGCGCCACAGGCGCGTACGCTATTCGTATAGATACGATAGATATCTCCTGTTAACCGCCAATCACTTTTAAAATAGTCTTATCAGATTTATCCTAGGGCCCAGTGGTTCCCATCGTTTTACCTGGCGCTCCCCCTTCGTAATTACTACATACTTTCCGCCCTCTTTCATCCCCGCTTTTTGTCATACGTACTTTTTGTCAGGCCTTTTCTGGGATTTCAGATGCAGCATTTTATTTTCAAATCTTCAGTAATAATAACAATACTATGCTATTATATAGAACAGTGAGTGACTGAGTGACTCATTATCAACCAGACCATATTTCTATAGGGAGGAATGTGCAATTTACATAAAATGCTCCTTTTGTCACAAAAACAAGGGATAAGGAACGATTTTCGAAAACGTGTATCCTAAAAGAGTAAATGGTAGTTTTTTTTCTTTAAGAAACTGTATCACCCAGATTTTAGGAGGGTGAGTGTGAGAAGATAAAACTGAAGTTAAGAAAGATAAAACTTGGAACACCAATTTACCATAAAAAGTAACTTTTTTTAGCTTTTTTGAAAATTCCACACCTTAGAGGGGAATTACACGTACGTACTATTTTACACGTACTACATTGGGCGCATTTAAGTTTGTCGTGTCCTGATTAATTTAGTTGCTTGAGGGTAAGTGTGAGGGCGTCATTTGAGTGTGGGTGTGAGCAAGGGCGAGGGTGAGGGCGTCGATTGAGGTTGATGATGAGGGCGTTAATGGAGGGTGAATGTGAAGGAGAGTGAAAGGAGGGCGTCAATGGAGGGTGAGTGTGAGGGAGGATGAGGGGAGGTCGTCAATGGAGGGTGAGTGTGAGGTACGGTGAGGAGAGGGCGTCAATGAAGGGTGAGTGTGATGGAGGGTGAAGATGAGGGGCGTCAATTTATAACAAACCTATAGTTTGCACAATTATTTAAACTTAATGTTCAGGTTGCGTTAGTTTTAGAAAAGAAAAGGAAGGGAAAAAATGAAGTTATTATCTATTATCAGAAGAATTCCAAATTCTTGTTTTGTGGCCAACCAAGAATGAAAGAAGAATTAACATTGTTCAACTTAACTGGTACATTACTAAGAAAGAAAAAAATGAGCAATTAGAACTGTATAAGTTCAAGTTTATAGATTGTATTCGAAATCATAGAGTTAAATTTTTCATGACTAGATTATTCGTGCCATTCGTTAACAATTACATTATAACAGATTAAAAAAAATTGTCATTAAACATTTGCCTCCATCGTGGTATCTCAAAGACACTTTATCGACATTGTATGAAATTATGTTATTACAGTGGTTTAACATATCTAGATTCTCAAACATATTTCGTTAATACATATAGAAACTCATTACCATTCAAAAAAATTGGCAATCCATCCTCTCTACTTATGTGTTCACAAAAGAACTTTAATTGGGCGTTCGTTACTTATCATATCCCTGTCATTTATCAAAGAAAAATGCAAACATAGGCCGTATCATCGCTACTACAATTTCATTTTTAATTCAAAAGTAAATAAGTAGCATCATGTATTACTTTACGTTAGCCTATGCATCATTCGCATAATACATCTAATGTGAAAAGCACTACTATTAATGAAAAATGATATATTTACAAATGTCTAGCGAGCGAGAAAAAATCTACATCTACTCGACAGGGTCCAAATATTAGAACGCTTTTTTTTTAGAACTATTATCACTTTGACTTATTATTATTTTGTTCACAACTAGTTGAACTTGAAGAGGGATGGATATGCATAAGGAATCATATTCTACTTGAGAGTAGCAAGTTTAAAAACATTCCAACGTTATCGGTTTCCGATGAGGCAAATATATGTTTAATAAGTAGGCACGAACATTTAATTTCGCACCGTAATCATGGCACGTTCAAAGTAAACATCTACCTAAACTAAAAAAACAAAACATAGCACGAAGTGGTATTTTAGAAATAATAATATCGAAATCCGGAGGTATGTCCAGAGTAAAGTTCTCCCGAATCGGCACAGACCGATTATTCGGATTTATGTCATGATACGATATCAACATCGAAGAACACGTTATTTTCGATTTTCCTTAACCTACAAGACTAAATATATGGTGCAAAACAATGTGACGAGACACGCGAAAGAAGATTTCAAATTACTAATATATTATGAGACACTATGAAAGGGCACATGACAAAATAGTAAAAAACACGTTCAAAGTACAATTTTACCAACTTTACACGTATTGAGCATATAGAAATGTATCACAAAATAGTATCAAAGAGCACACGACAAAATATGGAAAGCGCGTATATAGAAATATATCACAAAATAATATCAGAGGGACACACGACAAAATATGAAAAGAAAAAAAACACGTTCAAAGTACAATTTTTACCGGCTCTACATGTACGAAATGGAACTTTTACCTAACCTACACGCATGTATTACAAATATGACTTTAAAAGGACACATTAATATACATAAAGGCACTCTCAGAGAAATTTCATCATAACGTGTACAAGTGACATACCTTACGGAGCAATATTAAATCAAATGAAATGGGTTACGAAGCACTTAAAATTCTCAGATATGAAATATTCATAAGTGCGTTCATAGTAAAGCTTTTCCTAGCAAAGCAACCTATATCACACTACCATATAAAAAGGCACGTATTAGATTTATGAGCACGGATAAAATCAAATTTCCTAACCTAACCGACATAAATATTATGGGTCACACATTTAAAATTTAGACCTAACCTAACCTACAACAAATATTTCACAAAACAAAACACCATTATGGGACATAATTTAGCAATGTGTTTAAACTACCCTACCTAAACTAAACATTCAAAAATCTCAGAGTACATTACTATTGAGAGGTGCGTCCAAAGTAAAGTTTCACCATATCAACATACAAATTTTCAGGTTCACGTATCAAACAAATAAAATTTAATAATTCAATTATACATGCTTATGGCATGCAATCTATGTATATGAGTGGACAGACACGATGAGTATAGAGACGCGTAACGCCCTTCGGTTTAGTTACCCATACTGATGCTTAAGAATTCCATTTAGCAAACTGTTATATTGTTTATGAAAAATAAGAAATAGGTGTTACCCGTTTATTCGCAGGTCCCACAGGATAGTCCACAGGTTAAGCTAGGCTATTCAACCTGTCTGTGTGAAGAATCGACACTAATATCCCCGTATTGTTGGCTCCACATACTACCAAAGTAGGATGTTCCACAAACCGATGAAATTAATTTCAACAATATATACCTCCTGGCCCATCAATTTAGGTTCCTAATGATGGCGGGGGTAGCACTCGATGGCCGTTGTCCAAAAGAAAGGTTAATAATAAATTTTCTCTTCAGTCAGACTCCTCAGTGTCTCTTTTTTCCAAATAGTAGTTTAGGTTTATTCCAATTATTAATTTAGACTAGATTGACTTCCGGATTTTCACTTTTGGTTACGTGATTTCTACACTTAGAGGAGCGACCTAGGCCATCGTCTTATACGTGTCAATTATGGCGATTCACTGCGTCATCTTACACTCGTAACCAGGCCTTGATAAACGCGGTTTTAATATTACATCGTCGACTACGAACTAAAACGAATTTATATCCTCTATGCTACAATACAAGAATCTAGTCACATAAACAGTCTTTTTATCCATTGAATGACATTTTCTACTTATTGGAAATGATCACATAACTAAAATTTTTAAACTCACCTAATCACTTCTTGCAATCGTTGATGTTGCTATCGCAACGATTGCCTCCAATTTTGTTACATCGTCGCCATCTTAAAGATGTTAGCTTCACGTATAGCGATTCAAATGCCCTCTTGCGGTAATAACCAGAGAAATCGCCATGACAGTTGATATTATGTAAACAAGATAGCAGCCTGATCACATGCAGTATATTAGGTAAAATTTTTAAACTGACATCTAGTATTATTTAGTTTTATTTATGCTAGTTGTTCTGAGGATACTGTACAGACTATAAAGAAACTGTTGCATGGTTTGAAGTGAATCGGTAATAACTGGGTTTAAAGAAAAATGTTCGAAATTTTGGATTAAATTTCCGTATGTGTTTACGTGCGTATCACATATCAAGATTGAGTACATGTAATCTTCTGTGCCATTCCTTGTACTAACAATAAAAAAACGAATTAACATTAGAACTAATATAAACCTACACATAACAAAACTGGGCACAGTAATACTATACGGGAACCAACTTCAACCGGTAAACATTACAATACGGGAGCCAACTTGAACAGAATGTAAACACCCGATAATCGGGCTGTTACATTTTTCCCGGCGGCTTTAAGAAAAAAAATTAACTATTTAAAACAATTCTAACAATTATTATTATATTTTTTTATTTATTTTTCTTTTTTTATTTTTTTTCCTTTTTTTTTGCTTAAAGTCTTTTAACAATTCTCTCTTTTCTGGAGAGCAATTGAACAATTTTACATTTGATAAATTTTGAGTCGGCACTTCTCTCCCCTCCAAATCTTTCAAAGAAACGGAGTTGTGATGTACTTTCGTCACAACAAAAGGCCCTGTGAATACAGGCATGTACTCATGTGTGACCTTCTTAAATGCGTCAGATTGAAAATGGGTTTTGACCATCACCAAGTCCATTTCCTTAATTTCAATCACATTATTTTGCGACTTTCGTTTCCGTTTGGATAATAAACGGGGTTCCACCTGAATATGCCGTTTAGAATTTTCTGTAGCTTTCAATTCAGAAGGCCATGGGAATTTTTCTCTGAATCTATCAGGAGCCGAGAAAGAAATGAACACCTCAGCAGGCGTACATCCAATGGTACTATTATAAGAATAGTTTAGTAAATCTTGTGCCACCTTTAGCACTGTTTTCCACTTAGTGTGGTTATGGCTGCACAATAATCGAATAATTCGATTGAGTTCTCGATGCGAACGTTCCACTATGCCATTTCCAGAAGGGTTATATGGCGAGACTAAAATGTGTTGAATTTGGTGATCATTGCAGTAAGTCTTCCACGGGTTCGAAAGGAACTGCGGGCCCTGGTCGGATATGATAAAATTTGGATAAGGGAAAAGGTAGAAATATTCCTTTTCTAGCGTCCGAACAATCTCAGCAGTTGTGGCAGTCCTTAACGGTAAGTAACACAGAAACCTTGAATAGACGTCAACAATTGAAAGAATATAGTAGAATCCATAGCTACATGGCAATTTCCTCACGAGATCGATGCATAATTTGGTATGTGGCTTATCTGCCTCAATATGCAGATCCTCACGAGCAATGATTCTATTGGAGAACTTCGTTCGGGCACACAATTCACAATTATTATTGATGAAATTTTGGAACGTACGTTTTTGTCCTTTCCAGAAAAACAATTCTTGAACTAATTTCAAACATTTACTAACACCAAAGTGCCCCGTTTCATGAACTTTCCTAATCGTTCTCTCAAACAATAACTCTGGGATTACTAGCAGCCAACGTTTCGTTTTTAAATTTTGAATATAGATCAAATTATTTACTAGACGAATTCGAGAGTCGACAGTGTCTGACATTTTCGCTTTTAATTCATTACAGTACTTATCACCCGCTTGCATTTGCATCAACTCATTTACAGTGAACCACGTACTTTCATCATAACAAATAAAACTAACATGATATTCTTCAGGTTCGGCAGGGAGTTCCGGAGTATTGCGACTCAATATGTCGGCTATTTTATTGTCCACTCCCTTAATGTGCTCGAACCGAAGATCAAACCTCTGTAACTTTAACAAAATTTTTGTGGTTCGGGGATCTAAGTTCTGTAAAGTAAAAGCGTGTCACTGCGCTGTTGTCACAATGGACCGTAACTTTTCTACCTAAAATATAATACGAGAAATGTTCGCATAGAAACAATACTGCTAGCAACTCCAATTGGAAGATCGAATAGGAAACTTCATATAACTTTAATTTTCTACTTGCATATCCGATAACGAGAAGCTCTCCAGTATCATCATACTGAGCCAGATAGCCAGCTAAATTTTCTAGCGACGCATCTGAAAATAAGTGAAACGGTTGATCGAAATTGGGTTGACTGAGCGCTGGAGGATCACTCAACAATTCTCTCAATTGTTGAAATCTATTCAACAATTCTTCAGTTAGACAATATTTCTTGTCTTTCTTCAACAAATCGAAAAATGGCGCTGTTAGAGCTGCAAACTGAGGAATGAATTTCCTTCTCCAAGAAAGAATTCCTAAGAAGGACCGAAGTTTCTTCTTAGTTTTCGGTATCGGAAAGTACTTTATCGCTTCGTTTTGTTTGGGATTTGGTTTTAATTCCTTCCCATTCACAATGTGTCCCAAAAATAAAATTTCGGACTTGACGAACTGACATTTCTTAAAATTTAGTGCAAAATTTCCAAAGGTTAGAATTTCAAAGAGTTGTTCCAAATGAATAAAATGTTCGTCAAAAGTAGAACTAAAACACATCAAATCGTCTAGATACACTACAACAAATTTTCTAGTATCTAATCCAAAATATGAATTCATCACATTTTGGAAGATACTAGGACTAGACTTTAAACCCATTGGTAGGACACATAATACATACTGTCCGCCTAAATAGATAAATCTTGTGGGTGCGAAGGAATCAGGGTGCAGTCTAATACCATAATATCCCATTGTAGCATCCATAGAGCTAAAAATTTTAGCTCCAGAGATGCGAGTAAGAATCTCATTGATGGGTTCAACCTGTATTTTAGGACTTACGACTTTTCAGTTCAGTAATCTGAGGTCAATTACAGGCCTCACACCCCCAGAAGACTTTCTCACGCAATGTATCGGATTGCGGTAACTGCTAGGATGTTCTTTAGCTATCCCCAACCTTATCCATTTATTCAACTCTTCCTCAAACTCTTTTTGCATAGCTTGAGGGATTGGATAGATCTTTCCGACCACAGGTTCTTGGTCTGTTAATTCTATTTTATAAAGTTCGCATCGGATGGGTTTAGGATATTCGCAAAATAAGTGCTTGAATTTAAGGAGCAAATTTTCCAATTTTAGTTTCAGATCATCATCTAAATCATCGCGACTTTTAATATATTCTTTGATTTCTAATTCCGAAATCTCACCATAATCCCTACATGGTTCGTTAAAAGAAGAAAGAATTTGGTTAGGTTCACGTGATTCCGAATTAGTATCTAAATGGACAAGGAGTATCTTTGGATAAGAAATATCCAAAGTCGCTTCTTCATCGTTATTATTATTCAAGATTAATTTTCTGTTATGACTATCCAACGTGACTCGAAACTTAGCAAAGAATGGCGAGCCTAATAGCAGTCCAGCCTTCATGTCTTTCACGACAAAGACTGGGACATTAAAAAGATTATCCTGTATATTTAAAGTTAATTCAAGTAATCCCTTCACAGGAAAATTATCTTTGCCTGCAAAAGCAGTTAAATGTACACTGGGCACTGGTTTGAGCTTTGCCGAACGAAAAGAATTTTGAAGGTTTTGCCAAATATTATAATTTAGGAGGTTCAGCTCCGCCCCAGTATCCAGGATACATTTAATTTGCATTTCCCCCACCTTACAATCTATAGAAGGGGAAGGAAATATCTCGAAATCTTGTTTGGACACATTCCCTTCTTCTTCTTTTAAAACAAAATAGGTCAGTAATTTCAAAGAAGACTCATTTCCAATCGACACATTTTCGTTTTCAAAAGAATAAGTTTTACTAACATTTTGATTCGGGGAGAGAAGTTGGTTGGAGCAGCCGTCGTCTCCCCTCAGTGACGACTGCTCAACATGTTTTCCGAAACAACTACCTGATTTGTCGTTTCCGCAGTCACCGAAGGATACGGTGGACGTAAAGCGGAAGTGACAGTAGTCACAACAAGTAAGTTTTGTGAAAATGGAGAAGTTACCATCGTAACGGAAGGACCTGGTACCATAACCGGTTTCATATTACCAAAATTGTACATTCCCGGTACCGTATATGGTACTGGTACTGGTACACCCCCATACATCGGAACTGGCTGCATACCATTTATGGGTCTAAATTTATTATTTCTATTCCTTTCCCATCCTTGTTTCTGATTTCGATTTCTTTTCCAATTATTGCGGTATGATCTCCCATTAAAATTTTGAAGTTTATTTCCAAATTGAGAATTAGAGTTATTTTCTCTTCCCCCACTTTCATTGTGGATTGGCTCGGTTTGTACCGCGTTATCGGTTCGATTAGAGTTATTCGGTAAAAAGAATGTTTTCCTAATTTGGGGTTTCCTAGGTTGAAATTTTTGATTGCCCTGATTTCCTAACGAGGGAGTTGGACTACACTCTAACTCAGCTATTCGTAACATCTGATCCTGCACTGTGCTAACTGAGCCTAGTTTCAAAATTTTCGCTTCTTCCTCAGGAAGGCAGTCCAGGATCAGATCCTTCAACTCTTGATCCGAAGGTGAAGTTACGATTGAATTATATTTCTCCACAATGTGACGCACAAATCCTAACAAGGAAGAATGTCTTGACTTATCATATCGTAACGAGTAGAGGTGGCGCTTTTGTGCCCTCTCTAATCGTTCCGATATGTATTGAAGCTTAAAAAGCCGCACGAAGTCAGGGAAAGATTTTATCTGGGAAGCAACACTGCGGTGCCAAATTTTAGCTGACTTTTCTAGAACTCGTCCCACTATATATATACGATCCCTATCAGTGAGAACGTACATATTCATCGTTTGCAAAAGATCATCTAAAAAGATTTGAGCTACCCCCTGCGTTAATTGACCGTCAAATTTAGGGAAATGATGAATTTCTTTGAGATACGTGCCAGCCTCCTTTTGTATGAAGGACTAGTCTCCCAAGGTTTAATCTTTTGATTTAGCTCTAAACTCATTGGATTGTCTTGATCGTTAATGACCACACTGATTTTCACTAATCCCCGTACGGACCGATTTCTTTGTCTTTTTCTTCCTTTTTAGCCGATTAGGTCTACGAAATTCTTTGCAACATTTTTCAGAATCCGACGAAGAAGAAGAAGAATTCATGTCATTCTCGGAATCATTTGCTAAAATGTCATCAAGTTTAAATACCGTAGTTCTCGGAAGCGCATTATCATCCCGAACCGATCTACGACTTTCGAAGGGAGTTTCAACTAAATTTGAATTACCACGGTTCTCAATCAAATTCTTCAAAGTTTCGGCATTTCGTTCACATAGATCACGACTGTGACGATACGCATCAATTACATCTTTTTCTATTAATTGTATCATGTTGACTGTCTTCATTAGCTTCCCGAAGTTGTCTATGTTCCTCAACTTGCCTCTCTTTTACATTTTTCAAGCCACTAGTTAATTTTACATTTACTTTACTAATGTCACATCTCAAAGTTTCAATATCTTTAGTTAGAGTTTCAACCTTACAATCTACAATTTCCGCAGTTTCTTTACAAATTTTACTTATATTTTCTAAGTCTGACCTAACCTTGGTAATTTCAACATTTAAATTATCTACTTCTTTACTACAAAACTCTGTGACATTTTCTACAGTTTGACCTAAATTTTGATTACTTTCTTCCAATTCAGTTCTTAACTGTGACACCTCACGTTTCAATTCGCGTTTGACAGCGGACAAATCCTCCAGCACCGTGGAAAGAGACTCTTTAATCGTAACAATGTCACTACCTAATTTGTTTATGTCAGATTTTAAGTCATTTTTACCGGCATCCATTTTACCGTTCATGACAGACATTTCCGTTCGCAAATCCTTAATTATTCCAATCAATGTTTTAAGCAATGGTCCCCCACCAATTTCAATTTCGGGTACACCTTTCTTTTTCGGATTTCTCACCACGGGTGGTTCAGTTTCTGTAGCTAACGCACTATCCAATTTACAGTCGAAACAAACCCATTTACTGTTAGTGGTACGTAGCACTTCCTGTTCCTCATCAGGAATGTTCAAACAACGGATGTGGAACCATTGATCACACGTTTCACAGCGTATGGATACACTGTCACTAGAACTGTACTTATTGTCACAACATTTAAAATGTTCGGTAGAACCATCTATACTAAGACTTTCGTTACCGTAAAACGGGAATACTTTGACATTTAGGGTTACTTTGACATAGAGCGAGGCTACTTTGACAGATGAGCAATTCGTGCTTCCTGTGAGAATTGTTGCATATACTTTCATAGATAAAGGCTGATATGGTGTCCACGGTGCGAATTGCCGGAGGGGATGAGAGATTTCTCCCATTGTATTTCTACCTCCTCTCAATATCCTTCCTGTCCCCCAATATATAATATAAGGACTTCTAGATCCGCCACTGTTTATTCCCCCCCAAAATCTGTGCCATTAGTATGTGTGACTATCGAAAGTACAAGGGTGGAAGAGAGTGGATTGAATGTGTCCTGTGCAAAAAATGGGTGTGTGGGTTTTGTAATGGTGGATCAAATAATCCTCAATATGCTTGTTACGACTGTGAGTTGACGACTAAGGTTTTTCTTTCCATTGTTACATGTAAAGATAACATACCGATACATATGTAATTATATTAGAAGTAAAGTAAAGTAAAAAAATAAAGTAGAGTAAAAAACAAAGTAACAATGTAAGGTAAAACACCGTGTATGTTCAAGTTAAAAGTAAAGCTTTAGAAAAACTTGTATAGTGGTGTATAATGATGTACCACAACAAAATAAAGATTTCGTGCTTATCAAGTATACAGCATACCGTACCTTACACATGACCAAAACAGTGTTTTATACACTTTACATAAATTCCATGTCAAAATAACTCCAAACGTTGAGTAACTTTGACCTTATGCAACAAATACATAAGATGTCAAAGTAGCCCCACCCCCGGGGCTACTTTGACCGGTATTTCTTAATTTCTTCCCGCGAAAACTTACTAGTAGTGGATGTGATAGCCTAGATACCTATTGTTATGATGAGAATAGTATCATTCATTGGTTGCAGAAAGTGTCCCGTGTACACATCTAAACTAGTCAAAAACCTGTCAAAATAGCCCCGTTTTACGGTACTCATTTTCATTAATTGGGTCACGCGTCTAATAACTCATCATCGTCATATACACTCATTACTTTACATACTTATCTTAGTTTGGCACACAAAACAATAATTATAAAATATGTTAATACATATCCTTGGCTAAGGGTCGCCACTTATAACAAACCAATAGTTTGCACAATTATTTAAACTTAATGTTCAGGTTGCGTTAGTTTTAGAAAAGAAAAGGAAGGAAAAAATGAAGTTATTATCTATTATCAGAAGAATTCCAAATTCTTGTTTTGTGGCCAACCAAGAATGAAAGAAGAATTAACATTGTTCAACTTAACTGGTACATTACTAAGAAAGAAAAAAATGAGCAATTAGAACTGTATAAGTTCAAGTTTATAGATTGTATTCGAAATCATAGAGTTAAATTTTTCATGACTAGTTTATTCGTGCCATTCGTTAACAATTACATTATAACAGATTAAAAAAATTGTCATTAAACATTTGCCTCCATCGTGGTATCTCAAAGACACTTTATCGACATTGTATGAAATTATGTTATTACAGTGGTTTAACATATCTAGATTCTCAAACATATTTCGTTAATACATATAGAAACTCATTACCATTCAAAAAAATTGGCAATCCATCCTCTCTACTTATGTGTTCACAAAAGAACTTTAATTGGGCGTTCGTTACTTATCATATCCCTGTCATTTATCAAAGAAAAATGCAAACATAGGCCGTATCATCGCTACTACAATTTCATTTTTAATTCAAAAGTAAATAAGTAGCATCATGTATTACTTTACGTTAGCCTATGCATCATTCGCATAATACATCTAATGTGAAAAGCACTACTATTAATGAAAAATGATATATTTACAAATGTCTAGCGAGCGAGAAAAAAACTACATCTACTCGACAGGGTCCAAATATTAGAACGCTTTTTTTTAGAACTATTATCACTTTGACTTATTATTATTTTGTTCACAACTAGTTGAACTTGAAGAGGGATGGATATGCATAAGGAATCATATTCTACTTGAGAGTAGCAAGTTTAAAAACATTCCAACGTTATCGGTTTCCGATGAGGCAAATATATGTTTAATAAGTAGGCACGAACATTTAATTTCGCACCGTAATCATGGCACGTTCAAAGTAAACATCTACCTAAACTAACTAACATAGACACGATGAGTATAGAGACGCGTAACGCCCTTCGGTTTAGTTACCCATACTGATGCTTAAGAATTCCATTTAGCAAACTGTTATATTGTTTATGAAAAATAAGAAATAGGTGTTACCCGTTTATTCGCAGGTCCCACAGGATAGTCCACAGGTTAAGCTAGGCTATTCAACCTGTCTGTGTGAAGAATCGACACTAATATCCCCGGATTGTTGGCTCCACATACTACCATAGTAGGATGTCGTTCCACAAACCGATGAAATTAATTTCAACAATATATACCTCCTGGCCCATCAATTTAGGTTCCTAATGATGGCGGGGGTAACACTCGATGGCCGTTGTCCAAAAGAAAGGTTAATAATAAATTTTCTCTTCAGTCAGACTCCTCAGTGTCTCTTTGTTCCAAATAGTAGTTTAGGTTTATTCCAATTATTAATTTAGACTAGATTGACTACCGGATTTTCACTTTTGGTTACGTGATTTCTACATTTAGAGGAGCGACCTAGGCCATCGTCTTATACGTGTCAATTATGGCGATTCACTGCGTCATCTTACACTCGTAACCAGGCCTTGATAAATGCGGTTTTAATATTACATCGTCGACTACGAACTAAAACGAATTTATATCCTCTATGCTACAATACAAGAATCTAGTCACATAAACAGTCTTTTTATCCATTGAATGACATTTTCTACTTATTGGAAATGATCACATAACTAAAATTTTTAAACTCACCTAATCACTTCTTGCAATCGTTGATGTTGCTATCGCAACGATTGCCTCCAATTTTGTTACATCGTCGCCATCTTAAAGATGTTAGCTTCACGTATAGCGATTCGAATGCCCTCTTGCGGTAATAACCAGAAAAATCGCCATGACAGTTGATATTATGTAAACAAGATAGCAGCCTGATCACACGCAGTATATTAGGTAAAATTTTTAAACTAACATCTAGTATTATTTAGTTTTATTTATGCTAGTTGTTCTGAGAATAATGTACAGACTATAAAGAAACTGTTGCATGGTTTGAAGTGAATCGGTAATAACGGGGTTTAAAGAAAAATGTTCGAAATTTTGGATTAAATTTCCGTATGTGTTTACGTGCGTATCTCATATCAAGATTGAGTACATGTAATCTTCTCTGCCATTCCTTGTACTAACAATAAAAAAAACGAATTAACATTAGAACTAATATAAACCTACAAATAACAAAACTGGGCACAGTAATACTATACGGGAACCAACTTCAACCGGTAAACATTACAATACGGGAGCCAACGTGAACAGAATGTAAACACCCGATAATCGGTGTGTTACAAATTGAGGGTGAGGGTCAGGGAGGGTTAGGAAAAATGACCATCTCTGGTTTGTGAAAAGATATTTCACAGTTCATGTTATTTCTTCGTTACAAAAACACTTCTAGTTGAATCTATTCATGGTGAATTACTGAACTTAAACATTTACAATTATTGAATAATTATTTTTAAACATAAAAAGGCGTTACAGTTCAGCAGAATGCAGTAGTAGATGAAGTGAATGAAAATATTGTTTATTTGTTGAGATGTGCAAACTGAATGTGAATAATAAATGTTTATTCACACATACTCTTGTCCAGATGCGGATCTACGATGGACTTCTGAGGGCTCGGTGGTTTGTAATACTCCTACTTAGAGCTACTTTTAAGAGCTCCAATCTCTGGAATGGGTTTTATTTATATACCAAATAAGAAAGATTTCCTTTCTGGGGGCAATCGCCCTGCTCGCCCCCTGGATCCGCCCCTGATCTTGTGTAGCATACTTTGAAGACACTTAGTTCGTGTCTACTCCTGACGATGGCCACATACGGATAATTTTTTATTCGGATATCGGATAGAAACTTATCCGGATTTGGAATATGCGGATGACAGATAATGGATAATATCCAGATGACGGATAACGGATAATATCCGGATAACGGCTGACGGATAATATCCGGATGACGGACGACGGTAATATCCGGATTTGCAACCGAATCACGGGGAAAGAAACGGTGTGTGTTAAACTTTTGGCATGATCCTAGATGTGTCTCGGAACTCTACAGTGTCACTGGAAATTATTTAATTTGACCACCAAATTTACTATTCGTTTTGAAACTGACTTAATGAATCTTTCAAGCATTCTTTATTCCAATAGTTCTGGAAAAAATATTTTAAAAAAACTATTCCCATATTACCGGTGGACTTCCTGAAACGGAACTTTATAATCTTAAGTTCGTTTACTACGTCGAATATTTTTATCTTTGGTCCCTTTTCTTTCTCTTCTTCTGTCTCCTTTTCTCTCTCTGTCTCACTTCTGTACCTCTAACAGATATTTATACGTTTTAATTTTCATTGAGAAGTGTTTAATTTTCTCCCTACATTAATTATGAATCTCGTTTCGTCTCATTTTTATTCTTTCATTTTATTGCTACTAATAAATGTATATTTTGAAATTAGAATTGTGCTCATGTTGTTGTTGATTCTAATACGGGAGAAAGGAAACGAGAAGAGAGGGGGTGGTCTTTTTAGCAGACACGACTATGGGATAAGAAGGGGTATATTGAATAGTCTACCTGCACGGTGTTAGCTATCACACTATTTTTTTCGTGTGTATAAGTTCAATAATTCTCCATGAATAGAATTAACCAGAAGTCTTTTTGTAATGAAGAAATAACAACATGAAATTTGAAATGTCTTTTAACAAACTGTTGAGATTTGAGAGTCGACAAACTTTACACTTTTGGGTACCGATTACCTTGAAACATCCAGTAGCAACAATTATCCCAAGATAGGAAGCTTATATTTAAAAGAATGACATTCTCTACAAAAGGCAGAAGTCTGAGAGAAAAGAAAGAATGAAATCTTTCATTTCTAGTTCTATTAGTCTTGTAGCTCTGAGTCTGTGGCAAAAGTACTGATAGAAATATGGACAATGAATTATGAATATTTTGTAGAGCATTCCACTCTAATATCACAGGAGTTTCTTCTACCGGTTTACTTAGTTCTGAAAAATATACAGTATATTGCTATATTATGTAAAGTACCTGTACTGTCGCTGATATGTGATGGCAATCAGAAACAGAAGTAAAAGATAAATTACAGTAATGGTTTTCTCAACAAATAAATAATATATTCATTCACTTCATCTACTACTGCATTCGGCTGAACTGTAACGCCTTTTTATGTTTAAAAATAATTATTCAGTTTTCAATAATTGTAAATGTTTAAGTTCAGTAATTCACCATGAATAGAGTGAACTAGAAGTCTTTGTAACGAAGAAATAACAACATGAACTGTGAAATATCTTTTCACAAACTGTCTCTCGTTTACTCTCTCGTTTACCGATTACCTCGAAACAGCGGTAGCCAGAATTAGCCCAGGATAGGGGACTTATATTAAGAAAATGAAAATCTCAGGAAAATGCAGAAGTCTTTTAGTCTTGTAGCTCTTAGTCCGTACCAAAGTACTGATAGAAATATGGCCAATGAATTATGACTATTTTGTAGAACATTCCACTTTAATATCACAGAAAATTCATCTTCCGGCTTACTTGGTTGTCTTCAAAAGCAAAAAGTTATAGAGTGTATTGGTCTACTATGTAAAGTATGTGTACTGTCGCTGATTTGTGATAACAATCAGAAACAGAAGTAAAAGGTAAATTACAGTAATAGTTTTCCCTTAATAGTTTTGTATTGAAGGGGAAACGAAAAACCTACTTTTATCTTAACATTTTTTCTTAAAATTTCTATTCGGGTTTACACCCTTCCCCCTCAACATTGAATACGGAAATGGAGAACTTATTTAGAATTTGATTGTTGATTCCAGTATATTTCAAGCATCACTTCTCGGACCTAGGCCTGTGTTATGTCGATAACGCTATCGTCGATATCTATAGTATCATATATCAACATTCGATATCGCAAATATATGGACATGAATATATCATTCTAAATTTTCGATATCGATATGCGGGGGGGGGGGCGACGAAGTCCATAAGGAGCCCCTAAGACTTTCGATGGATGAATAAATTAAAGTTACTTTTTGCAATCATTATATCTTTATTACCACAAATTGCAATGTAAATACATCCACTTGCAAATTTGCAATATTATATAATATAATTTCTTAGACGCCAGAAGTTTTCTGTTCCCTGAAAAAAAGAAACAAAAAATCACGTGCAAAAGCAAGTGCTTCGAACTTTGAACTAGAATTTACCATAAGAAAGTTTTTTATTTATCTCTTATTTGCAGTTTGCCACACTGATATATTTCTGACAAAATTGAGGTTTAGTCCAACGCCTTTTGAAGTTGCAACCAACACAACCGCCGAGCTGTTTGGGTTGCCTGCTATTTTAGGAAAAGGAGAACTGCAGGTGATAATGCACTTTTGGGGTAATGTATACATATCACCGTTGAGTTGATACATTTATAATTATTGAAGTATGCCTTCTTTGTTTTTATTTGGTTTGTGTATATTGAATAATTAGTAGAACACTGTATGGTATTAAATTTCGTATGTTGCTGGTAACCCTGTTAACAATTTGTATTTAACGTAGGAGATGTCTGCTAGGATTACCGGGTGACCACAGGAATCTCTTTAGAAGAATTGTGCAAGAGAAAGGTTAATCAATAACAGTTACTTCACATTAATTAATTACTCCACATTAATTAACTGTAAAGACACTTACCTTGTTTTAATTACAGTCTTCTTAGCATTTCCATCTTCGTATACAACTTTGAATCACGAAGCCTAAAGTTCACAAATAAATAATACTATTGTAAAAGATCAATTAACGTTATGTTCCAAAACCCGTAAACATCATTTTACATACTCAACAAACAGAATTAAACATACTAAAATTAGCAAAGGATTGTAGTTAATTTTTATCGTATCGTAAAACAATGCAGAAGAAAAAAGAAATAATAAAATGACTGTTTATATATGAACCAAGGAAAAAAGATTACATTTTCATACGAAAAACTTAGAAAAATAATGAAATTCATCTTCCAAAACAGAACTACTAGAGAAACAAACAAAACTATTACTGTTTTCTACAAGTCCTAGCGATGCACTATGGATTGCACTAGATTTTGTCGTTAGTGCTTTCTGGGGACCTAACGTGAAGTTAGTTCTCATTTTTTTCTTTTTACTCCTAGCATCCAAACTAATGAAGCATTAATGTTCGGATTTATTGATTGATTGATTGAGTTGAGTTTAACGTCCCGTTCAGGAGCGAGGCTATATGAGAAATGTTCGGATTTAGTGCTCTAAGAAGTATTAACGATTGTACTGGAAAAGGTCATTAGTGCTTTTGAATTTGGCGGAAGTTTAACTCAAGGAAAAAATGTCAATGTTTTTCTTACGTGAGTTTCGTCACTAATTATAACACACTAATGAAACTATTAGTGTTTTCTACGACCACCAACAATGTACTATCAATTGCACTAGGTTTGGTTGTTACTGCTTCCTGGGGGGCTAACTTCACGTTTGTCCTTCAAAGTTTTTTGCTTCTAGCGTCCAAACTATTGCAACACTAATGTTTCGACTTGGTGTTCTAAGAAGCACTAACGATTGCACTAAAAGATATCATTAGTGGTTTTGAATTTGGCGGGAATTTGTGCCAATGAAAAATTCCCCATGTATTCCTTACGGGCGTTTCGTGACATGTAATTCGCCAAAGCCAAAGTAATAGTGAAGCACTAACGAAATCATTAGTGTTTTCTGGAAGCACTAACGATTGCACTAGGTTTGATCGTGAGTGCTTTCTGGGGGGAGCTAGAGTGAAGTAGCCACCCAAAGTTTTTTGCTTCTAGCGTCCGAACTATTGAAGCACTAATATTGGGAGTTCGTGTTCTAAGAAGCACTATCGATTGCACTAGAAGATATCTAGCGCTTTTGAATTTGGTGGGAATTTGACCGAATAAAAAATTCCCAATGTTTTTCTTACGTGAGTTTCGTCACATACAATTTGCCATATCTACACTAATAATGAAGCACTAACGAAACTATTAGTGTTTTCTAGAAGCTCTAATGATACACTAACGATTGCAGTAGGTTTAATCGTTAGTGCTTTCTGGGGGGGCTAACGTGAAGTTGGCCCCACTTTACTGTTTTTTGCTTCTAGCGTCCAAACTATTGAAGCACTAATGTTGGGTGTTGGTGTTCTAAGAAGCACTAACGATTGCACTAAAAGATATCATTACCGCTTTTGAATTTTTTTTAGGGAATTTGACTTAATGAAAAATTCCCAATGTTTTTCTTACGTGACTTTAGTCACAGACAATTTGCCTTATCTACACTAATAATGAAGCACTAACGAAACTATTAGTGTTTTCTGGAAGTACTAACGATTGCACTAGGTTTAATCGTTAGTGCTTTCTGGGGGGCTAACATGAAGTTGGCCCCACCTCACAGTTTTTTGCTTCTAGCGTCCAAACTGTTGAAGCACTAATGTTGGGGTTGGATTTCTAAGAAGCACTAACGAAGCACTAACGATTGCACTAAAAGAGATCATTAGCACTTTTGAATTTGGCGGGAATTTGAGCCAATTAAAAATTCCCCATGTATTGCTAATGGGAATTTCGTGACATATAACTGGCCATAGCCACACTAATTGTGAAGCACTAACGAAACTTTTCGTGTTTTCTGGAAGCACTAACGATGCACTAACGATTGCACTAGGTTTAATCGTTAGTGCTTTGTGGGGGGTAACGTGAAGTTGCCCCCCCCCCCAAGTTTTTTGCTTCTAGCGTCCAAACTATTGAAGCACTAATGTTGGGAGTTGGTGTTCTAAGAAGCACTAACGAAGCACTAACGATTGCACTAGAAGAGATCATTAGTGCTTCAATGGGGGGGGGCAACTTCTCGGACGTATGGCGCTGCTGTTGTGTTTACATCAGTTTCTTGGCAAGCGCGTTGGGAGAGGGGAGCGGAGAGCGTCACCCTGCAGTGTATCCAACGATTTTTGAAAGTTACAATTTACATGTCATTAAGTAGCCTATCTCTTTGCACTTAATAAAGAACACCATAAAGTATATAGTAGTTATTGAATGCTGGAATGGTTAATCATTCCTGCAATAATGCAGATGTATTGTGTATAACATATGCACGGAAATTAAAAATTTAAAAACAACATAGCACGTAAATGTGTATAAAAATTGATTACGTTTTATTCGAATTCATTATAGAACAGGTGCAACCTGTAAAACTCAGGAATGACGATGCCAATGACTAAAAGGTTAATGTAGGAGAGACTTGCGCAATACCTTGTATCTGTTAGTTAAGATAAGGTGGATCACTACCCGGAAGTCAGTATATGCATTAGTTCATTGTCTTAACTAACGCGTAAAGAAATGGCACATATTATAAGTATTACACTATAAAATAGTTATGCATCAGCTACAACATGAGATACTATTTTCTGTGCTTATGTATTCTGTTAGCTAAAAAAGTAACATATAAGAGAAAAACTTGATCAGTTTTAAGATGAGTACACAAGATGGCGCTTGCTGTTAGATTTTGCTACTCCTGTGCTCAGTTTTATGAAATTTTTACTTACAAGCATAAATTATTTTACAAGTAGTTGTCTCATTAGGGAATATGGATATTATATTACCGTTTTTCGTGTTATGTTTTACATTTTATTCAAATATTATTTTGTGTTTACGGAAATAGTTTTAGCGGCTGAATCTCATGCTTACGCAGGACGCCATAATGCTTCGTTGCCAAACTTACATGTGTACTGTTGCAGTCACAGTAGTAGGGCAATTCCTTGTTAGCGTTTGAAGTCCAGGGGCGAAACATGTGAATTGTGACAAAACTATTATAGTTAATAAAAGTGGAAAATGGGGAAAGGGAAGGAATCATATATATATATATATATATATATATATATATATATATATATATATATATATATATATATATATATATATATATATATATATATATATATATATATATATATATATATGTATATAAAAGAAAAATCCAACTCTAAGTAAAAGATCGAAGAGCCAAAGGAAGCAAAGAGAAAGGGAGAATAAATTGAAGAAACAGATAAGCACTATTCAATTTTTAACTGTTTCCACGTAATACAAAAATAATAATACAAAGATAGTTTATTTTGACGATCATTTTGAACGTTAAATATGTAGCCTAATATGTTTTCTTTCTTTTTTTTCTATTCTTTCCTTTCTTTCTTTCTTTATTTTTTTCTGAAACTTAATTTGCTTAGGTAAAATATTATATCTTCTTGAAAATAATCTATATATGTTTTTGAGCTTTCATACATACACGAATAATTGCCTGAACCCGTTAGTGGAAAATAGTAATTAATTCCACTTACTAGGGAAGGTCGTGGGGTGTTACTCTGACATCATATTGATACTATGCTCAGTCGACTCCTTTTTACATATGAAACAATTAGGCAACCGGAGAAATCCTCGATCGTAAGCTTGTTCGAGAGCGTTAAAATTTCAAAATTGAACAGATTTTGAAAAAATTTGAAGAAACCATTTTTTGAGATACATGCTTCATTTTTGGTACTGGGGAGTTTTTTTTTTTTTTTTAAGGTACTCGACGGAATGGTTAGGTCAAAACGTACGCATTTTGCAAGATAAGGGAACTTATTCAGGAAGGGTTGAAGGGTAATGGCGTCTTACAACTTGCAAATTGTATCCTATTTGGCACACCAGATAAATAGGCTAATAAAATTTATTTGAAACCAACTGTATTTTCATTCAAATGTCACTTTCCCGTGTGGCCACCTAAACATTAAACAATGACATTTGTCTCCGAGAACGCTTAGCCGCGGAACTAACTTCAACGGGACTTCCAACCCAGCCAGCCTCTGTGCATTGTGGAAAAAATGAAATATTTCAGTTTAACATCCGATGATTATACCCTTTAGGCTAAGGAAGACGATGATTAAGGAAGTGAATGATGATGGAAGAATTGATGGAATGAGAAGAAGGGAGGAAACAGAAGTACCCCGAGAAAATTCATGGACATGATGGTATTCATTGTGGAAGACGGTGTTTCAATATCTCATCCCTAGCCATTTTTTAAAATTTTCAACGGATTTTAATGGCGATTGTTTGAAAATAGTGGCCAAACTTCAGACAATAATTTACGGTATTTCGAGAGAAATGTAACCAAAAAACAAACAATCGGCTAGAGATGATGTATGCAAACAGCGGTTTTCTCGAGAATAAAGTCACCTGGTTCACAACTTTGAGCGTACATTCCCGCTAACCTTTTTTTTTCTTCTTTAAATTTTTCGGTCTATTTTCTCGTTGAATATCTTAAAATATTTCCTGGAGTTTGACCAATATTTCCCCATAATCAACATTCCAATTGCTGAAAACTAAGCACATGGCTAGCGATAATGTATTCGAACACCGTATTCTGCGATGCATAAGCATAGGCCGATAGGATTCGGAGTACCGCGGCAGGGTAAGCCTGTCTGGCACTGCTCGAGCTGTTTTGACCTAGCTACAGAAGGGGAAGAACCAGGCCAGTAGTCAGTTCAAAAATGCAGGGGAGCAGTAGAAGTTAGGGAGGCCGATCCAGCCATGAAAATGAAATGAAATCATAGTTTTACGTCCCACAGTTATGCCGGTTAGGCTAAAGGAGAGGTGACGGTGTTTGTCCACCACAAAGTTCACTTGGCGGGGACTGGGATCGAACCCGGGACCCCAAGCACCAGAGGTGAACGCTCTACCACTGAGCCACCGCGGCCCCTCCGATCCAGCCATATCATAGTTCATCACCATATTATTGTTCATTTGGAAGCTTATCGTGAAAATTTTAGGGGAGCAGTAAAAAATTTAGGGGGAGCCCGGCTCCCTAGACCCCTCGGGGATACGGACATGCGAAGACAACAACAGTATAGATCATCACAAGTTTAATTATGAATATCACGTCGTTCTTCATTGAATTTTGCACGCCTGGCAAAGAGTTTCCAAGACAAATGTGATTGTTCAATTTGAAGGTGGCCACACAGGAAAGTGATATTTGAGTAGCAATATAGTCGAATGGGGGTATCAAATACATTTTATTAGCCAATTGGCCCCAGGGATAAAAGTGAAGGAGAATGCGGGAACGCCGCACCCCCACCTCGAAAAAAATTAAGGCGTCCCCTCAGTTCCGAAAAAACTATAATGGGTATAGATAAGCAGGGGGATGGCGTGGCGTCATGCCGCTACCTACCGTCCCCCCACCTTTTCAGATCCACTTTTACTGTTGGTTGGCCCAGTATGCCAAATGGGAGGCAATTTGCAAGGTGTAAGACGCCATTACCCTTCACACCATTCCAAATAATTGCCCTTATCTTGCAAAGTGCATACCGGTAAGTTTTGGTCTTACTACTGTGTTGGGTATCAAAACTGAAGTGTCTATCTCAAGAAATGGTACTTCAAACTTTCTGCAAAATCTGTTCAATTTTGAACTTTTAACGCTCATAATTCGAACACGCTTGCGATCGAGGATTTCTCTAGTTTCCTAATTGTTTCATATGTAAAAAGGCGTCGACTGAGCATAATATCGAAACGAAGTCAGAGTAATATCCCGCGACCTTCTCTAGTTAGTATGTCTAGCTCTTATTGATCCAATACTCTGACGAATATTGTCCGTGAATTTCGAATTCTAAGTGATATGTTTACCGCTTGCGGTTTCAACATAAGAATAAGGAGCGGAGATGGAACCCATGCTTGGGTCGCTGAATCTATATCAACAAATAATTTCTTGCTATCGCTTAACGTTTTGCTCTATTGAAATGTAAATTGAAAGTGTGATAAGGGGCAATGCAGAGTGACTGGATGAAGTAGCTACAATCATTGGCATAAGTCACTGTTCAATCTGTAACATTATCCACGCTGTGCTCAGATTTCGGAATGTGTGTGCCAGGATGGTATCACGCCAGTTGATAGACGAACTGAAGCAGCGATGTGTTGATGTGTCACGAGATTTTGCCACGCCGTAAACGAGAAGGTAGTGAGTTTCAGAAGAGATTCGTTACTGGGTATGAAACATGGGTGCACTATTACATTCCGGAAATAAGAAAGCGAGCATGCAATGGCAGTATCCATTATCGGACACAACCATCTACAGAGAAGTTAGTACTTTCTTCTGGGACCAAAAGGGTGACATTTTGTAGCGTTACAGCATAGGGAATGCATAGTTAATAATATCTTGTATTCCGATCTTCAAAAACATCCTAAACTTTCTATACGAAGTAACACGGACTTCTGAAAACAAATTTCCTTTATAACATAACAATACTCGGCCTCATACTACTGCCTGTGCAATGGCTGCGATCATTGAAAATCTTCATTTCATCCTCCTTTCGTATCGAATCTCGCCTCAGATGGTGAAAGGCACTAAAGATAAAGAAGTTGCAATCTGATGAAGAGGTGTAACAAATGGTGTATGACTGATTGCGTATCCAATTAAAAAAAAATCTTTAGAAGCATTGGGACACTTTGTAAGTAATGGGAAACTTATATTGAGCGTAGAGTAAATTGTGTAGAAAATGAAATTCATTTGTTCCATACTCACTCATTATTTTCCTTTTTTTTTTAAGTTTTAAAGGTTTTTTGACACCTCGTAACACTAGAAAATTGTTGTTTCCGTAAGTACCGGATATGGAAGTGGATACAACCTGAGAAATTTTAATAACCGGTTCGGGCGAGCTAAGTGAATGACACCATTGAGTAAAGCAATAGGCCCGTATGCGCTGTCAACGATCAGGCCATGAGCGTCTGCAGCGGAGGCAAGGGGAAAATCGCTTTACCCTGCATTTTCGAAAGGTGTTTGGTTGTTTCAAAACGCTTTTACCCAGAAACACACATGAAGGAACATTATATTTGGTTACACCTATAGTCCTATGTAATGTAGTCCACAAAGTTATGCAATATGCCTCAATAATAACTGTTTTGCATCATGCATTATGCGCATCAGTGTGTGTCGGGCTTTTGCCGCTTCCCCGACCTTAGAAAAATCCTGCTGGTGTTTCTGGATAAAAGTGTTCCTATTCGGAATCGTTATTATCTTCAGATGTGCATAGTATCAAGTATGAACCAGTACTAAAAGATAGTTGAGTTGAGTTGATTTTAGTTTAGCGTCCCTTTCAGCAGCGAGGCTATATGAGACGTGGACCTACTGATTAACGTGGAATCCGAACCACATGAGCTCCCGCCAGGAATCGAACCCGGGTCTCCCGCGCCAGATACTAAAAGATAGCGTGAAATTGTTTTGAATATATGCCACTATAAACAAGAATTACAGAATTCATACTTGAGCTTATTATTGTTGAAGATCATGTGATATATGAAGGACAGCAATCAAGGTGCAAAAGCAAGTACTTTCAAAACACTTGGAGAAATGAAGTAGGTTAAATATACTAGTAGATTTTAATAAAATTTGCTGTAAATAGCTTGGTAGATAGATCACCTCTGGAGCACGAGATCGCTGGTTCGATCCCACTTTTCGCCAGGAAGACTTTCTGTAGGACCCATAGTGTGCGTGGATTTTCTCGGTGTTTTCCCACTTCCTTCAGTCCACCATTTCTATAATCATCGTCACTGCTCCTTTTAGATTCGGATTATAATCGTGGAATATTAAACTAGAAAATTTCAAATAGCGCCTTCGGCATCCTAACACCCGTGCTAATCGCGTAGTTTTACTCGCTGCGGGAACTTATGCAAAGTCATTCTGACCCGTGATAACTAAAGAGTTCGACTAACATATGTTTCCTGCAGTAGTCAGGCCTTTAGTATGACGCTAATCATACGTCAAAACGACTGCATAAAGCCCTATCTCAGATTCCTCATTCCACCTGGATTGTGGAACAAATCTGTGTATGTAAATAAGCAACCTAGTAAAAGTTGATGATAGTTTTCATTTAACGTAGCCATGTTTGGTGCAGAAAACGTTGGAATTTTAGCCATAATGATTATCATCCCGGTAGCCACTCCAAAATTGTAGGGGGGCCCGTCTGAAGTTAGAGGGGGCTCGATCCAACAATATTATAGTTCATCTGCAAGCCTACCGTGAAAATTTTAGGGGGCTAGCCAAAATTTAATGGGGCCCGGCCCACCTAGACCCCCCCTGAATACGGGCCTGATGATTATGCCATCTAAAGTAAAGTTACACTAAGACATTCAACTTACAAAATATATGCACTGGGGAACACAACTTACAAAATACCTGCACGGGAATACAACTGACAAAATACCACGCTTGAAAGAACTAAGTCTGTTTTGTTGAAAAGATCGGATTTGTGTAATGGTTTTGTATTTGTATACTTATTCCTTATTTGCACCTTTGAGACATTTAGTTATGGATAAACGCATTTCTTTGTAATTTGCAGATAAAATTTTACTATAAATTTAGTTTTCGTTACCCCTAAATGCAGTTTGAGTCGAATTTTGTCCAGAAAACGCTGGAATGTTAGCCATGATATTTAAGCTCCTAAAGTAAAGCTGCTCCAAGGATTGCAACTTCGGCTATAAAATAACATTTTTGAACATACTAAGAATCTGTTTTGTCCCATCTACCTAGGTAATGATTTTGTATTTGTACACGTATCCTTAATCTGCACCGTAGAGGCATCTAATTATAAATAAATGCATAACGTTTAACTGCCGTTTTCTAACAAACTATTACCGTA
Organism: Thermobia domestica; assembly: GCF_964235325.1. NCBI lineage: Eukaryota > Metazoa > Arthropoda > Insecta > Zygentoma > Lepismatidae > Thermobia > Thermobia domestica. The sequence goes on along the minus strand of NC_137469.1, from coordinate 183,551,559 downwards.
GAAATGATATAATTTTCCCCTAAATGCAAATTGAGTTGACCTTTGACCAGAAAACAATGGAATTTTAGCCATGATATATTAAATCTCTAAAGTAGAGATAAGTTTTACACCAAGGATTACAACTACGCTTATAAAACACCATTTTTGAGCGTACTGAAAGTCTGTTTTGTCCAAAAGATGAAATTTATGTAATGATTTTGTATTAGTATAGACATTCTTAATCTGCATCATAAAGACATCTAGTTTGAGAGATACGCATAACGTTCCATGAGTTAAAAAATCACTTCTGATCAAAGAATATAATTAATTCCTTTTTTAAAGCAGGCAGTATTGAGTAAAATGGAAATAAAAGCTCTCATTTCTCTTTGTTCTAAATCATTTATAAAATGCGACCGTGTCTAAACACTCTTCTACCCGTAAGTCATGTGGCAACACCGCATGTGTCGCAATGTGCTCTGCCATCTAGCGAGAAAGTTTTACCCTAAAGGTGACTACCGATCCAGCTTAAGGTTCGCGATTTTTTGTGTTTAAGTGTACGTTTATCGGTTGACAAATTATTTTCTCGAGTTTTAACCAAGGCTGAATTCCGATACGTTTCCACTCGAGTCTTCCTCGTTGGTCTATTGGCTGGTGCATGTGCCTTTGCTACATGTTGCTCTGGATTGAAATCCCAATTGGAGCCCCAAAATTAATTTTACAATCCTTCACTTTCATTAGTCATCTGTCTCCTTTAGCATAAAGAGCATAATCATGGGACGTTAAACTAAAGAAATTTCATTTCATTTTTCTTATGAACATAAACCTTTTGGGGGAAAAGGAGGTGAAGAAGAATTTTTCCTTTATTTTCTTTAGAGGGCTATTAGATAGCTTGTCTTTCGGGATTGACTTGTAAAATCTGATTACAATGCATCTTTCTTTTAGGATTATTATCGAAATCCAACCTTTTCGTAAATGTGGAATAAAAGTATTGATAAAACATGAGCGTATGAGCAGGCCCGTGCTGGGACACTAACGAGGGCGGTGGACGAGTCTACCAAAAGGGCGCCCATACAAACGTGAATACGTATATATATTAAGTTTCCAATCTAAAGTGAAGAAATTTTTTAAATGGAACGAGCAGTTTGGGCCGTATACTCTTTATGCGCCCAATATTAAATAAAAATGCAGCGTTGTCATTTACCTGGATGCACAACATAAAATGGGGCTATCATCAACACGTTAGTGTAAAAGACAGTCATACATTTTGACAGTCACTTGAAATGGGGGCTGCCATCGACCAGTGCGACAGATCAGGTTCTTCCTTCCCAATCCAACCATTTGGGAATGTTTCATTTAGGTAGGTCTGCATATTCCTGTCAAAATGTGCAGGTCCACTGTCATGCTATGATCACATCTGCTGTCTTACGTTCAAGGGCACGTGTGCTAACAATTTTGGAAAAACATAACGTAAAACTAAAGGATACATATTCCCACACTGGCGGGCCAGTAATAAATAAAGTCCTAGTACAAAATTATCCACCATACTGCACCGCACGCTCACACTAAATCTCTGTTGCTGTTCGTTTACTAGAGCTGCGTTTGGTTTTTTACGCCCTACACATGACTACTGCTAGTTTCAGGAAGGTGTCTGATCATTTCTAGTACGCTGTCTTCAATGAAAAGACCTTATTCCTCGAAGGTGAATATTGAGACGTGGAAAAAAATACAGGAAATGTTACTCTTGTTTGAGGGCGATGGTCACGATATAAATGTCTCGCCTCTGGGCTATATCTCCTTGACTCTCCATAAATGAGGTGAATATCTCCCAGCTCGTGGACAGGGTAATCTGGCATTGCGCAGGTACGTACAGATTAACACCATCAAGTTTACTTACTGCACGATCTGCACGATCGTGAATACCTGGACACAACACTTTACCTTTGAACGCAACACGTCCTATCCTGCTATACAGCAGTTCTACACCTAACACTAGAGCATCGGACTATGTATATCACTCGCAAGTTGCGAAGATGTCTACCACAACACAGCCACACTAATTGATGCCATTCTACAACAAAACTGCAAGACAGCCTTCTGCGAGCCACTCGCAATTGTCACACAAGGAACGATAGTTCCGTAGTGTGCGACCAAAACATACCTAATCTGGGTCAAAGTTATTATTATTATTATTATTATTAATTATTATTATTATTATTATTATTATTATTATTATTATTATTATTATTATTATTATTATTATTATTATTATTACATTTTCACATACTCGTAACTTGGACAGAAAGCTGTTCATTTATCATCTGTCACCATTAGCCTAGAAGACATGTCTGTGATAAGTTAAAGACTTCGTTTCAATAAAATTCTTGTTCTAAGAGTTTATTCTGTGCTGAGACAAAATAGACCAATCACATTTCGTAGGTCTATCTCTTTCTTCCGAATTCTAAGTATTCTTCTAACTTGAACGTTGTACTATTATTTCTGATTGTTGAAATCTTGTGCTTGATTGTTGTTCATTTCCCTCATTCACATTTGATAAAATACTCACAGGAATACTCTAGTTTTTTTCAGGGGAAGTGTCACCCTTGCGCCGCCACTGCACTATATCTGATTGTACAGTAATGACATACGACTAAAAATAATGGACATTTCTTCGATCCGACGTTTTGTTGTTGAGTTATGGCTGTTTTCACATTTTTCCAACAAATTTTTGGGAAATCAAGGCGCCGAAAGAAGGCATGAGTAGCAGCACGAAAGACTCTTATATTAACTTACCAAATAGACATACATGTTAATGCTTTACTGGCTTTATAAGTATTTTTTGAAATGGGATTGTACTCTTTACCTGTTCTCTGTCGCAGGTTGCCTTTTATAAGTGCGCACTGTACCCTTCACAAGTTCTTTACCAACAACCGCTTTATGAAAACAGAATTGGTATGCAGAAGAACAACCAAAGCCACTTATCTATAATGTAATGTTTTGCAGGGCGCACTATACTCTTCACGGGTTCTTTATCAACAGTATGTATTTATATTGTACAGAACTGTGCTATACAAAAGAATAAATAAAACAGTTTATCTTTGATGTGATTTCGCAAGGGCCAGGCGCCTTACTTAAAGGGCGCATTGTACTTATTATTGGTTCTTTACCAATAACAACTATCGGAATTTATTATTTAAAAAACTTGTACCTTGGAGGGCGCACCGGGACATGTCCGGGTGGGCCAGCACGGGCCTGGGTATGAGTAATGTAAGCGTAAGTATCATTGTTTCAACACAATAAATTCACAACTTTTATTTATGAATACATAAATTCCTCTTGAACTCCGTCTGAATTTCCTTCAGACTCTAGGTTTCAGGTGACAAAGAATTAACTCTACTAACTGTTTTCACACACAAAATAATTTTGAAACTTGGGAGAGGTACCCTGAAAATGTGTTCTGTGTTTTCTTTTTGAATACGTAATTATTTTTTTCTGAATTTCACTGGTGTTATAAGGAACATTCAATTGTCAGGTATCCCACTTAAACTTTAATCGCTCCCCTACCGCCCGCAATGTAACATTTGGTATATTTGTATTAAATAAAGTTTTTAAAATATGGCAGAAATATGGTTTGGATTTCAAATTACCAAACCATGCTAAATAATGACAGGTTAGACATCAGAGAAAATTATCCTTATCTTCCATCTCAATCAGAGGCGAATCCAAGTCTCCTTCGGAGGTGGTTAGGAGTGTGGCGGTCAAAGATTATCAGTTTCTCTCTGACCGGACTTCACACATCCGAAAATAATTTCAATGCAAAAGAATGTTGTTACTCAAGATACTGCTTAGACAATTGATCGGGATCACATGGTCCAACTTGGTCTCAATTTCGAATATGTCTTATCTCAACACTACACAACAGAACTTGCTTTAAACAATGAAAGGATAGTTGCGAAAGTATAATTTTGATTCACAAAGATGAATTCGAGGTTTCGTTAATAGGAGAAGTAGGAATTCCTTACACTCGAATGCTACGAAATTCTTAGTGTTTCTTTGTACAACACTGAGATTAGTTTATTCGCAAGTTATTGCCAAATTAATATGGAGGTTGCACGTACTTAGTTTGCAAGTCCTTTAAAATGTTCTGGAAATAACTTACATAACTTTTGAAACAGTGTTTGCCTTAACTTCAACACATGCGTGAAGTGGTTTATTATGAGCAGGACAAAAGTAACTGTGATAGATTAATTACAAATAATCTGGTTAGAAACACTGTTGATTGTATTTTAGTTCCAAAACTGGCCGCCCGCACTCGTTCACTGGTCACGTTATACTAAAACAACAAAAACAAATACCTGCCTCAAACAAATACCATCCTCTCATAATAATCATTAAAAAAGTCGGTTCTCTATCGAAAGGTGTTTGAAGTCCTCTGGACAATAAAATGACAGCTCAGACCTCAAGAATGTGCTTTTTCTTTTTGTAAAGTTGTTTCATTCTTCCTTTACAATTCTGCACATGGAATGAGTTTTCTTTTCTTTCTTTCTTTCTTTCTTTATTTATTTATTTTGGCTCTAAAGCAAATGAGTCCACGTCAGTGTGAAGTGAGCGCGGACTCGCATTAAATTTAACTCGCGCTCGCTCGGGCTCACGCTCACTTCTCTCAACTGAGCTTGCACTCACTCGGGCTCGCGATCACTTCCCTCAACTGGGCTCGCGATCACTTCTCTGAACTGGGCTCGCGCTCATTTCTCTTAATTGGGCTCACGATCACTCGGGCTCGCGATCATTTCTCCCAACTGGGCTCGCGCTCACTCGGGCTCGCGATCACTTCTCTGAACTGGGCTCGCGACCACTTATGTTAACTGGGATCGCGCTCACTCGGGCTCGCACTCACTTCTCTCGATTGGGTTCGCGCTCACTGGGGCTCGCGCTCACTAATCTCAAGTGGGCTCGGGCTCACTCGGGCTCGCGCTCAATTATTGAGCCCGAGCTCGGTTGAGCGTGAGTGCCGAGCTCACGAGCGTCGGGCTCGCGAGTTTGGACACCTATGCTACCATCTCAATTGTCAACTATTGGCACGTGACGGCGTGTCAAAAGATAGCGAAGGTTTTGACATATGAATTCCCTTAAGATTTTTTCAAAACACCTTTTGCTCCTAGGGAAACTCTTGTAGCTCATTAACAGGAGGTAGTTAAGTACCAAATTAGAAAGTGGATACGTGCCCCCCCCCAAAGAAAAAGAGGAAAAAAGACCGTATTTTGCAATAAGAAAAAACAGTAACAACTGAAAAAAGTCATATAAACTGCATATATTTTTTTTTGTATTGTATAATTTTGCTTTTCTTGTTTTCAATCTGAATAACTCAGTTTGCTACAATATGAATTTCAATAAAGTACGTACGTAAGGTTCTATTTTATGGTTGCTCGTGTTATTGTGTTTTCATTCCGAATAATTCAGTATACCAGAATAATTTTCAGGAAGAGTAAGGTATGTAGAGAGTGGATAAAATGATCCTCTCAAGACAAATTGGCCTCCAGATCTTAGCTCTAATGATGTATATTGTAATAATTGCGTCGGTAGGATAAGGTGTTATCTCAGGTTACAAACATGCAATTTTGAACGTTCTCAATAAAGATCTTTGATATTATTTTAACACAAATTTCAACCTATTAATAAAGGATCATTTTGCTTTAGGGGTGGGTAGAATGATCCTTCCATTGAAAATAATAGAAAAATATTGTAAACTTACAAAAATGATACTATTTTTAAAAATGGAGTACAGAGTGTAGTAATACTCGTTAAAGCATGTTAGTAATAATAGTATTTATAGTTTGTTAAGGTAGGCTAATATATTGTTCAACATAGAAAACATTTTTTTGAACACAGTTCTGATATGCTTATTTGGGAATCAGCTTTCTTGTGGCCTAAGTACCAGAACACATGTCACATACAAAGAAATTTGCATCTTCATCAACATCAAGACACTGATAGTGGGCCCATTCTTGGAACTTCTGACACATTATCCAACCGTCACCTTTAGCAGGCTTTGAATATAAGTCATGACAATAGATACACTCAGTAGCGTAGCCAGGATGTGTGTTTTTGGGGGGGCAAGTGCTGTTATAGGTACATATAGAAAAATTACAAATAAAAAATATATAAACATAAAAATATATAAAAAATTACAAACATCAAAGTACCAAAGTACATTGTCGGACCTCTTTGGGGGCGGCCCCTGTGGGCCCCCTTCCCTACGCCACTGGATACACTCGGTATCTGTCATGGATTCGTAGTCAAAAGCAGACGATATTTCTTTTATGCGCCTTGCAGCTTCTTCATTTTAGAAATCATTGCCCTCTTTCTATATTCCTTTAATTTTGGAACAACAGCTTCCAGAACAGCAGGAATAGAAAGGTTCGATGGGTTCTGCTGGACATCACTTAAAGTATGCCTATCTTCAAGGATTTCATTATCGTGCTAATCAGGGTTAACTTGAGTGAAATAAACAAAAACGGCAAAATGATCCCTAAGAAAATGGAATTATTCTAAGGTAAAATTATTCTGGAATTATTTTGCCTTTTCATATGGCTTCCATTACGTACGTTCTTGTGTTTCAAAACATGGAGACTTCCACCTGCATTGCTAAATGTATAGAGTTAAGCACTGACTTTTCAACAAGTAGTTTCTCATTTATATTCTAATTCATGCGTTAGTACAAATAAAGTAAAAAATAGCACTTACCTTATAGACAATATTATGGAAATGTTATTTCTTCGTCTGGAAGACTAACAAAACGTTTCTCACCCATAGAGAACTGATGGACAAGGACAGCTTATTATGTGTGACATAGCAACTACGCGATACGACAGGTAGAGCCACCAGTTTCCGCTGTAGGGGTAGGGGATCATTTTACCTGCAGGGATCATTTTACCCACTTCTCCACTACATATATTAAACATACTGCAGTAACTCTTTCTGGTACTGTATATTGTTAGGTTTACTCTATATGCATCATTTAAAAGTAGCTGTCCTGCCATTGCTCATTGAAATTTTATAATCAAGCAATGGATCAATCCTATTCTCAATTTTATAATCAATCATATTCTAAAAATACAACAATCACACTTATTTTCTGTAGGTTGGAAACATGTCTAAGTTGCCTACTTTTCAATGGAACTGATGGTGGACAACATGGACAGCTTTCACTATACATAAGCATTGTTGCATTTTAGAAATTAATCAAGAATACAAAATACATAGGCCACTACGTAAATAAATAATATTATGAATGAAGATATGCAAAACATTTTAGCGTAGGTCTTATAAAGAATAATATTGTATAATTTATGTTACATTCATGTAAAGTTAGCTCTTAAATAATAAAAGAGTTGAAACTATGTATAAAATTATTATAACAATTCCTAGCATTTTTGTAATTTTGTCATGGCGTCCCTACATTGAAAGTGGGCGTCAATTATAGTGGGAACTACGTAGATTATTACTATAAAATTTGGATTTCTATTTGTATAAGGTCACTTCCGGTTTATAGGTATTAAATCTTAAAGAAGCTGAACCTTAAAGTATAAAATTATTTTTAATAACGCCTTGCATTTTTGGCCTTTCGTGGTAGCGTCCCTAGATTCTAAGTGGGTGTCACTTATAATGGAGGCTATATAGATTATCACTTTATAACTTTTATTTCGATTTTTATAAGGTCATTTTCCGTTTATAGGTCTAAAATGATAAGGGAGTTGAACCTTAAAGTATGAAATTATCCTTAAGAATGTTTCGTATTTTTCGTCCTTTATAGCACCGTCCCTAGATTCTAAGATGGTGCCAATTATATCCGGATCAATCTAGATTATTAGTATATAATCTAGATTTCGATTTGTACAAGGTAACTTCTGGTTTTGGGATTTTAAATTGTACGGGTGCTGAAGCTTAAAGTATACAATTATTTTTAAAATACCTCATATTTTCGGTTTTTTGTAGTGCCGACCCTAGATATTAAGTGGATATCAATTATAATGGGATCGATGTAGATCATTATTACATAACTTGGATTTCAATTTCAATTAGGTCACTTCCGGTTTTTGTGTCTTAATTGGCATCGAAGCTGGACCTTAAAGGATAAAATTGTTTTTTAAAACACCTCGTATTTTCGGTCTTTTGTAGTACCATCCCTAAATATTAAATATAAATTATATTGGGGTCTAAAATAAAATTGGGGTCGATGAAGATCATTATTGCATAACTTGGATTTCGATTTCTATAAGGTCACTTCCGGTTTTTGTGTCTTAATTGGTATAGACCCTAAACGTAAAAGTATAAAATTATTTTTTAAAACACCTCGTATTCTCAATCTTTCGTAGCACCGTCGCTAGATATTAAGTGCGTAAAGATTATAGTGAGCTTGATGTAGATCATTATTTTATAACTTGGATTTCAATTTCTAAAAGGTCACTTCAGTTTTTTGTGTCTTAATTGGTATGGGAGCTGGATATATGTAAAAGTACAAAATTATTTTTTTAAAAACACCTTGTATTTTCGGTGTTTTGTAGTACCGTCCCTAGATATTAAGTTGGTATAACTTACGGTTGAATCGATGTAGATCATTACTGCATAACTTGGATTTCGATTTCTATAAGGTCACTTCCGGTTTTTGTGTTTTAATTGTTATGCTAGCTGGACCTAAAAGTACAAAATTATTTTTTTTAAAACACCTTGTATTTTCGGTGTTTTGTAGTACCGTCCCTAGATTCTAAGTGGTTGTCGATTTTATAGGAATCTAGGTAGATTATTACTGTATAATTTAGATTTTGATTTCTATAAGATGACTTCCTGTTTTTGGGTTTTATATGATATGGATGCTGCGCCTAAAAGTATATATATATATATATATATATATATATATATATATATATATATATATATATATATATATATATATATATATAGAGAGAGAGAGAGAGAGAGAGAGAGAGAGAGAGAGAGAAACTCGTATTTTCTCTCTTTTGTAGTACCGTCCCTAGATTCTAAGCGGTTGTCAATTATATAAGAATCTAGGTAGATTATTACTGTATAATTTAGATTTCGATTTGTTTAAGGTCACTTCCGTTTCATGGGTATTAAATGAAAAATTAGCTGAACCTTGGAGCATATAATTACTTTTAAGAACACGTCTTATTTTTGGTCTTTCGTGATGACGTCCCCACATTCTAAGTGGGTTTAAATTATAGTGGGATTTATGTAGATGAATATTGGATAATTATTGCTACGGTTCATCCGCAGTCATTTCTGGTTTGGCTCTTGTGTTTTAAAATTACTTTTTCATTGTGTTGTTTAATCTTCACCTTGTATTTTGTCCATTGTTGTACATATCACCGTTGAGTTGATACATTTATAATTATTGAAGTATGCCTTCTTTGTTTTTATTTGGTTTGTGTATATGGAATACAGTAAAAGCTCTTTATTCGCGGGATATATGTTCCATAAATATGCCGCGAATACAAAAACCGTGAATACGGAATGGTAATTGATATGGGATTATAGGGGATACGTTCCTAGGTGACAAAATAAAAAAAAACAAATACATATATTAAAAATCAATTTACTGTAATTGAAGTTTTTGACCATATTGATTAATTATTATCTTCAGGTTTAGGCAATGGTTTGAAGAATTTTGTAATTTTTTCTTGTTTGGCAGTTTTTAAAAGCTTCTTCAATTCAGACTGATATTCAGCAGTGGCATTAGCAATTTGTCTCTTAAAAATAAGACTCCGTTCCATAGACGGATCAATTTTCATAAAGAAATCACAAAGCTCATTTGACATTCTTAAACCTTCACTAAGATTTTTCAAATTAAATGTCACGTTTCCAGTGCTTGTTGAAGCCTCTTCTTCAATGGGCTGTGAATTTAACATTTCCTCCAAGTCGGTTTCAGTCAAATCTTCATCTTGCGATTCAAGCAATTCCTGAATGTCACTTGATTCTATCTGGTCGAACCCATCTCGTCCTATTCCATTCGCAATTTCGGCTATGTTTGCAGTCAAAGTTTGAATTTGCACACACATTCTTCGTCATTTTCCGCAGTCAGAGCAGGCCACAGTTTTTTCCAGCATGACTTCAATGTGTGTGGCTTCAGTTCTTCCAATAATTCTTTTATGTTTACGATGCATTTTGCTATGTCAAATTTCTTCCAGCATTCCATAACATTCATATCAGGATTACATTCCATATTATCCAATACGATTTTGAAGGTTCGTCGAATGTAATAGAGCTTAAAGGCCTGGATTATTCCTTGGTCCATAGGTTGAAGCAAAGCCGTCGTGTTGGGAGGTAAAAATGTCACTTTTATATTTGGATGCATAGTTTCAAGTTCGCGAAGATGACCTGGTGCATTGTCCAAAACTAGAACTGCTTTACAGTCTAAATTCTGTTTTTTTTTTTTTTTTTAATAAGTTTCTACTTCAGAAACAAAACAATTCCGGAACCAGTCACAAAAAATAGCGCTTGTAACCCACACTTTCTTATTAGCATGCCAAAACACTGGCAGGTTGTCCTTGTTTTGATTTTTTAAAGCCCGAAAATTTAACGATCTGTAAAGCATCAGTGGTTTAATGACACAATCTCCAGATGCATTAGAACATAGCAGCAGTGTAACTTTATCCTTTGCTGCCTTAAATCCAGGAGCAGACTTATCGCTTTTAGAAATGAATGTTTTGTTTGGCATTCTCTTCCAAAACAGTGCAGTTTCGTCTGCATTAAATACTTGCTCAGGTTTGTATCCTCCATCAGCTACTAAGTTTGCAAATTCTTCTGGATATCGTTCTGCTGCAGCAGTGTCTGCAGATGCAGCTTCTCCAACGATTTTAATGTTATGCAATGATTATCTCACCTTAAATTTATTTAACCAACCTTCCGATGCTTGAAATCCTCCATCTGTACATTCACCACTACAACTACCATCAGGTTCTTTAAAATGGGCGTAAAGACGCTTTGCCTTCTCCCGGACCATTGGACCACTCAGGGGCACCCTTTTCTGGTTGCGGTCTTTGATCCATAATGGCAACGCCATTTCCATTTTTTCTATTGCTGGATCACGAACAATTTTCGCTGACAGTGAAGTTGAAGCTACAGACGACCTCATTTTATCTTCGAATTTTTTTATCGATTGTACAGTTGATTCGTTGACATTGAATGAACGTGATATGGATGCAAACGACTCTCCAAGGCGTAAACGATCAAGCATTTCTATTTTCACTTTAAGCGGTAACACAGATTTTTTTCGTGTCGAAACTCGTTTCTCATTTTTTTTTTTTTTAGTTGACATTACTGTATAAATTAGGAAGACAGAGGTAGAGACGTGTTACTCGATCACAATTTTTGTAACGAATGGAAAGACGAAATAATAAAACACGCAAAGCGGCTCTTACCAAAGGACGGAACGTCTAATAATGTGGTGGCATTTAAAAATATACCTTATTCATTGAGTAATAAGATTGCTTTCATTCTGTTTGTTTACATTCTCAAAAACACCGTTCGCGGCGAAGGCGGCTTATGTCAAAGTCCGAACCAATACAGCGGCGATATCATTTAACAACATACTTTAGGCAAAGTTGTAATAAGGTCTATTTTACATTTTATTATTCCACTTGACGGCATTTACAAAGGATATTGGGTTGAATACCCATTGGAATCCGTTTTATTATTACGTATGTGTGTACGTACTGATTAGATCCGCGAATAAAGAAGTCTTTAGCCGCAAATATAGGAATTGGGTCGTATTTTTTAAATCCGCGAATAGTGAAAACGAGAATGAAGGGAGAGCGAATAAGGAGCTTTTACTGTAATTAGTAGAACACTGTATGGTATCAAATTTCGTATGTTTCTGGCAAACCCTGTTAACAATTTGTATTTAACGTAGCAGATGTCTGCTAGGGTAACCGGGGTTCATTTCATGACTGGACATTAGAATACATTATCTTGCCTGCATTACAAGTATGTAGTCAGAGTGATCTTCAAAAATTCAAAATTTCTTTCAGTACAATTATTATTATTATTATTATTATTATTATTATTATTATTATTATTATTATTATTATTATTATTATTATTATTATTATTATATTCTTATCAGAGACATGAGCGTTTAGCTCTACGCTCATGATAATAATGCATTCCCAAAACTCACTCTGATTACCGCCTTATTGATTACTAGAGACCGGATGTTTAGGCACTAAAAACCTGGAAAATATGCAGGCAAATAGGCACTAAAATTTTTAAAAAATAGGCAGTAAAATAGGCACTAAAATGTAACTAGAAATAATGAAGATAAATACTCAATACCATTAAAAAATAAATTCAAGTCATAGATAATATTCAAAGAATATAGAAACATACTTCTTTCTTAATATCTTCTTTTATCGTATACATAAAAACGAAGCTTGTTAGGCATTCCATATATACTGGGTGAACCTGAAAGATGTGCAGATGCTTCGGGAGGTGATTCGTAACATGAAAAGAAGACAAAAAATCCTCTTACATGTTGTGAAATTCCGCGTCGTTTACGAGTGAAAGGGGACCAACTTGGAATCGAAAATCGAATCCTGATAATTGGAACGAGACATAAAAGTGTGCACAACTTTGGGAGGTGATTCATGACATTCAAGAGGACTTTTTGTCTTTTTTTTTCATGTCACGAATCATCTGTCGAAGTATGTGCACATCTTTCGGTTCCGTTCCAATTGTCAGGATGCGATTTTCGATTTCAAGTTGGCACCCCTGTCAGTCGTACACGACGTGGAATTTGACAACATGCAACAGGACTTTTTGTCTTTTTTTTTTTTTTCATGTCACGAATCACCTCCCAACGTGGTGAAAGGGCGAAGTGGCGTAACATGAAAACGTCATTTTGAGTTATGACCACCATCTACCTTCATTTAACCTTCTCTATCAACTATAAATTTCATACCGGAATTCCTTATATTAACAGAGGTATGAACGTTCTAAAAATGGCGTATTTTGAAATGTAAAGCAAGATATAACGTTGAACGAGACATTTTAAATCGCTCTCCTGTAAAATTATAAAAATCAAGATACGCCACTTCGCCCTTTCACCGACGCCCCGTGCACATTATCTGTTCCGTTCCAACTGTCAAGATTCGATTTTCGATTTCAAGATGGCACCACTGTCACTCGTACATGACATGGAATTCAACAAAATACAAGAGGACTCTTTGTCTTCTTTTGATATCAGTAATCACCTCCCGAAGTATGTGCACATGTTTGAAGTTCCCTTGTATATATATTGTAACGTACCACGTGCTTGTGTAAACACCTAATATGCGTATATATATGTGTATTATTTATGTTATACAGGGTGCGGCACGTAAAACCGGCCCGTCGTAATATTCTGGTATATTGTGTTTTTGGCAACACTTAAATAATCTACCTTCCTACCAAGAGATGGCGTGTCGAGGTCGGGTCGACTTACGTGGCCTGCAGCAGTCACGTGCAGCCGCAGCCAGTGAAACTTGTCGAAACCAGTTGAGAAAAAGGCCTCGTTGTGTTAAGCCGGGTGGGTGTCAGTGTGTGATAATGCCGTATTCGATACCCGAGCGTGTTGCCATTGTTGAAGGGTTCATTCTCACTGGATCTTTTGTGAAAACAAAGAATTTGTTTCGGGAGAAATTTCCAGAACGTTCTGTGCCAGCAAAAAGCACCATTCAGGAATTGATTGAAAAATGGCGGCGTACAGGATCGGTTCAAAATGCTCCCAGGAACAGACGACCATCTGTCTGCACACCTGAATTAAAGATGCAGGTGGAGGAGATAATGACAAGAGGTCCTCGAAAGTCAACCAGGAGATTGAGTCAACAGGTTCATGCGAGTGAGAGAAGTTGCAGACGTGTTTTAAGGGGACTGAAAACCGTACCGGATAAGTGTTGTGCAAGAACGGAAGGAGCCTGACCTGCAGAAGAGTTTGCATTTCTGTTCATGGCTGTTGAGCAATGTTGCCAGTGGTTTCTTGGATCCACTAATGCTCATCATGAGTGACGAGGCGTGGTTCCACCTGTCTGGGTACCTAAATTCCCAAAACAACCGGTATTGGTCGACAGAAAATCCACACGCAATCCACCAGGTACCCTTGCATGATGAGAAGATTGGTGTTTGGTGTGCCATTTCCGCCACACGCGTTATTGGGCCCATATTCTTTGAGACGACAGTGAACAGTGACGTGTATGTGGGAATCCTGGAGGAGTTTTATACACACTTGACCGAAGAGGAGCGTCAGTTATGTTACTTTCAGCAGGACGGTGCAACATGCCACACATCAGCTGCATCATTGTCCCTTGTGCATGAGATGTTTACACCAGAGAGGACAATCAGCAAAGGCTTGTGGCCTCCTCTGTCACCAGACTTGTCCACGTGTGACTTTTACTTATGGGGACTGTTAAAGGGAAGATTATACGAAACAAATGCACACACAATTGAAGAACTCAAGACGAGGATCCAGGATGTCACCAATAGCATTACAACACAAGAACTGACAAGGGTATATATGAATCTCCTCAATCGTGCTCACATGTGTGTTGAAGTGGGCGGAGGACACTTTCAGCACCTGCTGTGAAGGTGAGTAGTCATATTCAATACATTACATTTCATTTATGTGTTGTAGTTAATCATATTCAATACATTACATTTCATTTTATGTGTTCACTTTACGGGCCGGTTTTACGTGCCGCACCCTGTATAAATTATATATTTTCCCAATGAAGGCTTATTTTGAAGAAAATGCATAGAATAGGCAACATCAGGCACTAAAGCAATTATTTAGGCAGTAAAAGTCGAAATAGGCAAAATAAAATTAGCTTAAATCGAAACTATAACCCCCCATATAAAGTTTAAAACGTTATTTTTGATAATATCTTTAATATTAAGGAATAGGCATTTTGCCTAACATCCGGTCTCTATTGATTACTTTTAAGCTATGCAGCATGTGTTATATAAAAGAAAATCTAAAACAAAGCATTATCATTAATACTTACAATATATATATATATATATATATATTTTTTTTTTACTCCACTCTCAAGACTTTACTTTCATAAAGCCGCGAAATCCGTTTAAAAAGGTGGGTCTTAAAGTAAGGTAGGACAGCAAATAAAAATTTTGGCGCGCCTAGAGGACGGATCCTCGCCTCGGTAATACTTTTTTGGCTAAAGCGAGGTTCGACTCCAGACGGACTCAAACCCCGGTAAGGCTATGTGTTATATTTTACAATCCTCAAGATGTGATAATACTGTACACCAATAATACGCTGAGCGTTTAAAAAATCCCTCAAACTCGTAACAATGTTTTGTAAGAGTTCTTACAATGAACCAATCAGATTTAAGGAAAACGTCATCTCTTTATTTAATCTACGAACGACAAGGCTGGACATAGACGTCTCTTTTTCACCATTATTAGAGAATAAATGTATCCTTCATACTATTAACGAGTTAGGCACCACGGTTCAAAACCCACTGAGCAAGATTAAACCGAGCTCATTCATAATTAAACTGTTAGCGTACACGTCTTTGGATTGAGAGACCTGGGTTCGATTCCCGGCGAAAGCTCTTGTGGTTCAAATCAATAGGTCCTAGCCACGCTGCTAAAAAGGGACGTTAAACTCAAATTGAACCTTGAAAATGGACTCCTGTATATGCCCAAATAACCGTATAAGGTAATAAGACCTCATCAAAGGGTTAAATTAGGCCAAAAACCTCCAAAATTTAATTTTTTTACTCATGAAAGGGAACGAAACGGACCTACAAATTATAAAAGTACATACCTGTGTCCTATACTCCCATTAGACTGGTCCTATGAAACTTTGACCTTGACCTTTGACCCATGTCAAAATCTGCCCCGGGTAAAGCGTGTGTTGGCCTGAGCCGTGGTACCTCTAGCTCATTCGTGCCAAGTAAGGGTGACTCATTCGGGCCAACGCCTACCCATACTACTGACAGAAAGGACAGAAGAGAAACTCATGCGGCAAATTAAACAAAGGCAGAATTAAATAGAATGCTTGCGGTACAGAAGAGCCAAGCAAATTCCGATAAAGAAGAATTGCAAATGCGCATAAAAGCTAACCAAGAAGAGGTGCAGCGAGGTATTCAGAGTGTCAAAACACAACTCTCTGTCCACGCTGAACGATTAATTCGGCTGCAACAGGTACAAGAAGAGGAAAAGAGGAAGGCGGCTGACCGAGTGGACAGATTGACTAAGGAAATTACCCGAAGGATGCAGAGGCATAACCAAGAAATGCGTACACTCGTGCGTCCAACCACGGACACGGGGAACACTTCGAAAAGCTAAACTGCTTCACCTCCACCAAAAGAACTAGTTCAGGGTTCAAGTCAGGATATCGAGGAGTCTCACTCTTCTTTGGACAACCCCGCAATTAATCCCAATACCTTGAAAACTCCGAAGATGAAGCGTAAGCTACGCGGAAGGACTGTCACAGGAAAATAAGAGTCGAAATAAAACCCGAGAAGCATTTAAAGCTGCGGAATGTACGTGCGCAAATTGAAAATGAAATTTCTGCTTTTTGCTCAGCAATGTCTTATCTTAAAATCAAAAGAGAGTTGTATTTAACCCACACAGCAATGAAATATTTTCAAAACGTTTCTAAAACGTGCCATCATTTTCCTTCAGAAAATGTATCCTACTTCCCTTAAGGAAATATATTCCATATGTTTTTGAAAACATTTTCCACATAATACTGAAAACATTCTCTGAATATACTCAAAAGCGTTGTAGAAATATTTTATACGCCGTTAGAGAAGATTTCCAAAAAATGTTTCCTGTACGATTTCCAAACATTACTGAAAATGTATTTGAAACGTTTTATACAATGTTAACGGAATGGTTTTTAAAATGTTTCTCATGGAATATTTTAAAATTATTTACCAGTAACACAGACAATATTTTCCTGCATATGCCAAAATATATTTAGTGAATATTTTTTGTACATCTCAGAAAATATTTAGAGAATAATTTCTGTGCATGACAAAATATTTAGGGAATATTTTCTGTACATGACAAAATATTTACAGAATATCTTCTGTACATGATAGAATGCGAAGCCCATAGGCCAACCCGGTTACCATTGCAGATACGGAAACAAGGTAAGATATAGAAGGAAATTTTTAAAATGCAGCAAGTTTTGTATTTATATTAGTATACTGCCCAATAGTAACGAGAAGTACAAAGCTGCCACTGTTGGATAACACTGAATGAAAGAAAGTGTGGTTTGAAATTATTTGGACCAAAGGGAACGGAAAGACACAATGAAAAATATAGTGCAAGACCCAATTTCGCGTCCTTCGTATCTGCTCTTCCTCCCCCCCCAACACCATGGTTGCTACGCCACTGGCGTAGATATTGCATTTGCATGTTTATTCTTCACTGTGTCTCCTTTCAATTCTTCTCGGTGTAGCTAATTTTAAACCACACATTATTTCATTCGTGTAGCCCAACATGATGTATGGTAACGCATTTTCTTTATTGAGCGGTACACTAGTACAAAAACAAAAGTGTTGCTGGAATTTAAAAGTGTCCTTACATATCTAACCTTGTTTTCATATCTGCAATAGTAACCGAGTTGGCCTATGGGCTCCAGCCTTTTGCGTCATTGTGTATATATAATGGCTTCTTGCTGGGAACAAATAGTGGGTCGAAAACAAGGCGGCCATACTGTGACATAGCAGCTGGAAGAAAACATAATATTCTTCTGTCCAATTTTACCTGCTTAGACGCCTTTGCCTCACTGTCTTCATGACGAAAAACCATTGCGGCCCACAGACTCAGACAAAATAAATAAATAAATTAATTAATAAAAATAAAATAAAAAAATATTAATAATAATAATAATAAAGAGTGTAAATTGTAACTACAATAATTTTAGCTTGTTCTCATAATTTTAAGCATTATTTTTTACTCAAAATCTTATTTATACAAATGGTTTCTGGGTGTTCCACTGGTGCTACTGGTATATGGCCACGTCGTGCATATATGTTGGGGTGTCTTATGTAACTTACGAGATTCAAACTGGATATCAGTGTGTTCATAATCGTCGCCTGCCAGTTTTGAAAGCGGCTGTATTGGATCCATAAAAAAAAAAAAATTGAGGTTTAGACATCCAATTCAAGAAACAATTGTTGGCAAATCTTTTCCTATCTTAAAAATAATAAATTCAATATAGCCGCTTTGAAAACTGGCACGCGATGATTGTGAAGACTAATTTGCAGTCTGAACCTCGAAATATGACATAAGACACCCCAACATACATACACGGCGTGGCCACATACCAGTAGTAGCAGTGGAACACCCAGAAACATTCTGTGCATAAATAAGATTTTGAGGAGAAAAAAAAAATATGAGAGCAAGCTAATATTATGTAGTTATAATTTACACTGTCCACTATAATAAATATGCATATATATATCAGTTTATATCGGTTAGTAGTTAAATAAAAATATAAATGTACACTATTCTGGTTTTATTTATTTAAATTCTCTTCAGCAGAATCTTCATGCTGCTCGTATTATTTGTTTCTATACATTAAGAACAATCTTCTCAAATATCAGAAATTCACATTTTAACTTGTAAAAACTTGTTCCAGGAAATTATGTCACTGACACGCTAATTCAATAAAAATCAACAACAACAATATTTATGGATGTTGCAAAAAATATGTTCCACAAATCTACGGCGCATGGGGAATAGATCTTTTCACGAAATGTCACTTTTTTGCTACTTTCAAGAAATATCACATTGCTGAATAACAAGAAATACTCATTTGCTTCTGTATAATCTCACTTTTGATTACCACAACTAACTCTAATTTCGACGCTGGGAATTGTCACTCCAAGTTCTGTGGAACTGCAGCTGAATTCTTAACTGATTTTCTTGTTCGTCTCTGTATGGCATGTTGAAGCCAAATCCCAATAATCTACGCGTTCTCATCGTTAGTTACGTTTCTCTCGTGTTGCAGTTTCTGAAAATAAAAATAATAGGCAGTGTTTAATAACATAATAACAGCAGGGAATGATTAGAGATCAATTATTACATCTTAAACTTACAAAAATATTTAAAATGTTTGTGTAGGACCTACAGCAGGTTGTGAAGACAATAATGTGTTACAAAAGTAACATCCTGAAGAAAGTGTAAAGGGCAAGGAAGACAACAGCTAAAGCTGAAGGTGACATACCTCAGACTGTAGCTTAATTACGGTCGTTTTAACATGTTGAAGTTGTCGCACTTTTATTTTTAAAAAGTATAGCATTTTATAAATATTAAACCTAATATTAAAAATAATAATAATTTGAAAACATGTGGCAGCATTTGAGTTGATGAAGAACTAGCGTCTCATTCCGAAGGCTCCGATCTCAAATCTGGGCCTGATCATTCTTTTTCCCTCAGTCGCACAAGATGAATGCCGAGATGGTTACTAAGGCTTTGATGACCGCTACCTTGCTCGATTTCTTTGCCACGGAGCAGGCCATACATATTACTTTGCCTTATACAAATGAATAATTTTGATAATGTAGGAATTAATCATGAAATGCTCAAGAAAACTACCAACATGACAGAACAATTCAGTAAAAAGATGAAATATATTTTATACATATTCAGCTCTCTCTTCCACGGACACTTAAATGTAACGTGTCACTTGAGGACAGGAAAATTGCAAATTTTGCTAAAATAAGGATTTCCAAAGCCTTTTAAATGTTATAACAGCGGTTGCAGTATATGCTTTTGGGAAATAAAGTTCACAGGAAGATGGTTCTGAGAAGTATTCATGGCACAATAGTAAGTATTTAAAGCGAAGAAAATAAAAAGGGCACCAGATTTTTTTTTATACAATATTTTAAACATAGTGTATCCCTCTTCAAATGACAACTTCTATATTTTGTTTTCCACTCTGAAAATGAGATTAAAGAACAGTAGGGAGAGTTTCTTACCTATTATTGTGTTAGTGGTTAACGAGGAAAGCTCTTTCCTTTTGCAACGTGCCAATTAAATTGCTCAGCTATTGCACTTGTCTTTTTCATTATGTTTCTTGTGATGGCTTCTAAGCTGTGGCCTCCCAGTTTTTCATTTCTTAGACCTGTAATGAAATACACATTAAGCACTCAAGTAATAGTAATGGAAATTTAGAGCATACAACTGATGCCCTTAAACAAATTACATTGATTTTAGACGACAGTCTCACCGAGTCAGTTGCAATTGGCGCATCCTCAAAAATTAATATTTGCACTGACGTTTTATTTTTCCAATAAAAGAAAAATTACATACTAATTTTCAAGCAGTTGTACAGGTTTGGCAAAAACCATGGTTTTTATTGAAAAAAAAGTTTTTTTTTGTTTAAATAATTTACTCTATGTATTTATATTAGATATGGACAGAAATTAATTTGTTTCGTCTTGGTGTTATTATGCAACAACAAGGTTATGCTGAAAGGGAATCCAAACCGCTTCTCGGGTTACATCCAAGAGAAATTGTCCATTTCGACACGAAACCGGGACTAATTGGTCACAAGTGAGATTGTCGACTCACTCACGAAGGACTCCTGATAAAAATACGTTATACTGATCTTTACATAGGCCTAGTTGTTAATATAATTGTCAAGAGTCATTTCGGAAGGACAAAAAGATAAGTAGTTACAGAAGTAAAAACATTATACAGAATTACATATAAATCAAGAAACTCCCGCCTTAGCCATTGGGAAAATCCTATTATTAGTTTAAATGTATTTGTATGTAAAATTTTAAGTTCAACGTATCATATTAAATGACAAATTTATTATGTAGATAACATTCAACAAAATTAAAACAAAGTCGAATCCAAGCTGATGTTGGAAGCTACGTAGGCAGTTGATACATTTTGCCAATTTCTATCAATATATTTAAGCAACCTTGGCTTCTTTATAAAACAACAGACATTCAGGCAAGTAGAAATATACAATTTGGTTTCGTATGTTTAGCCTTAACATCCTTATGAAATACAAAAGTTATCACGAAGAAGACTTTCGCTTAAAGGGACACCTAATCGCTACTTGGTTTACACTTGAAAGATGGGTTGTGGTTCGACCGAGAATTGAACACGGGACCCCTTGATTAAAAGATGAAAAGTAGATAAACATAATGCAGATGGTGTGATATGTGGAAACGTCACCATGAAGTTCACACGATTTAAAGCATTTTTCGTTCTTTTTTTCTTTTTTTGGTTTAAACCTGTTGGGTTTCTTGAAAAAAAAAACAGCTGTTTAAACCAGCCAACGCTGCCGTTGTAAATTAGAAATTGATGAAAGCAACGTTTCTATAAAAAATATTATGAAATCTACAGGAAGACGAGGAATAATTTAACAGTTTTAGAATATACACGGTGGTTGTAAAGTCAATACCTATTTTTAATCTAGATTATCCTAGAAACTGGCATCAGCTTAGCTGGCCAGTTAACATTTTAGAAGTTGTGGAAAATGCGGGTGCATACGTTGCAATGTAACTTAATAACCAAATGGTGCACTCTAATAATGTATTCGATGAAAATAAAACTGTGATAAGTTGTTTAGTTTTAGAAATATTCATTGTTACAAATAAGAACTGACTTTACACCCACGCTGTATTCAGGGAGTAGTAATGCAGAAAACAAACTATTCGCGAACATGGATGAGAGATACTTTCTAGCATGCATTGTTTAACAAGTCACGTATTTCCAAACTACTTCCAAAGCAAAGCCTACACGAAGTTGTTCTATGAGAATTCATAAATATCAAATTCTGCGGAGAATTGTAGGTACTATAACGTCAGCAACCTATATTAATACACTAGTTTAGCACAGATTGAAAATATTATGTATAACTCAAGAAGCAGGTATTGTACATGGAAATTAAGATGAAATGAAACATTTAGTTTAACGTCTCACGTTTATGCATCCAGGGTGAGACGCTGATGATGAGAAATGAATGAAATAGTGGAATAAAGTAAGTGGGAGGAAACGGGACAGCCCCGAGAAAACACACGCACACGGTTTGTCTACCACAAAGACCGCTTGGCGCTAGCTGGGATCGAACCAAGGACCCCATGCAGCAGAGATGAACTACGTACTTTCTAAACGTTTCAACTAGTTCTAAACGTACTCGCTTCACTGTCAGACCAACAATTGAGCCTCTTTCACTCTAATATACGGAATGTTCAAAAACTCCGGTCCGATACGGTTTAGTGTATATATATTTTTGCATATGTATAATGTAATGCTTTATTAACTGTTATATTGTTTCATATCGTTGTATGCAAATTAGAATAATGAAAAACTGTACCTCTCTTACTTAAATTGACGCTATTTTACTATCGGATGTAGATTTAAATGTATAAATATGTACAGATTCAATGCTCTTGTGACGTGTCCAACTCATACGTTCATGTTGTGAACAATTTGTATGAAAACGTGTGAAAATAAATACAATACAATCAGTGTTTGAAAAACCCGGACTTTTTTGAAAAAGCCCAACACACCTGGACCCATATGGAGTTTTTCGGGATTGTTTTTTCTTCGGGTTTGAGGTTTTTTTTTTTTAAATATTCCAATGCCTTTAGGATAAAAGTGTTAAAATGGGATTTATATTTCAAGATTATGATTGTCACAACTTGCAACAATTTCACTGCTGTTTTGAAAAATGACTGTCATTTTGAAATTTTACGTTGGATCGCCGCCAAAATATATACAGTTAATTTAGAGTGTCTTGTGCTTCTACTCTGAAAATTTCAACTTGAAAAACTGAAAATTGCGGCGTGGATACCCGCTATTTTGAAATTTTAGGTTGGTATGCCGCCAAAATCTGAACATGAGAAATTTAGTTTGTCTCGTACTTGTACCCTGAAAATTTAAACTTAAAAGACGGAAAGTGGTACCCTGTTGTACGCGTGGTACAGGCAGACGAACGAACAAATATAGAACGAATCAGCCTAATACCCTCACTGACATTCGCCAAATTTATTAATTGAGAACAAATATATTAATTTAATTTAAACAAATCAATCTGTAACTCATGTTTTATAAAATAAAAGTTTCAAAATGTCTTAAATAAAATTAAATATTTTCTAGCGTAAAATAAATGGTTCTATTGTTGAAGTTCACTTCCGATACTTTGTGCGTTGAATTACGGGAATTTCCCGAGCACTTGTTGCAAGACCGTTCTCCCAGAAAATTAATTTAAAACAATTAACATATATGTAGGGTGTTTTAAAACAACACCGACACCGGTTTGGGTTGAGTTGATTTTGAGTTTAACGTCCCGTTCAGCAGCGAGGCTATAAGACGTGGACCTATTGATTAACGTGGAATCCGAACCACAAGAGCTCCCGCCGGGAATCGAACCCGGGTCTCCCACGCCAAAGGCGTGTACGCTAACCGCTTAGCCACGAAGGAGCTCCGACACCGGTTTGGGAGGTGATACCTGACACCAATGTAAGACAAAAAGTATAGATCAACCTAGGTGAACAAATGCTTCCTTTCGGAGTTATAAGCTGCCGAAAACATGAACAAGAGGTAGTTGGCCAGTACTCCAAATTATATGCCAGTAGCAAGGCTAGCTCTATAAAAATTGTTGCGTGAGTACCGCAGGATTTTGAAACGCGTATTTTTGGAGAGTGCACATCTCAGTTTTTAAGTGAAGTCTCGACACGACTACGGTAGGTACCACAGTTTTGGCGCTATAAACCTTTAAAGTTTATCTTTTCATATTTTCGGCAGCCTACAAGTCCGAAAGGAAGCAATTGTGCACCCAGGTTGGTCTATACTTTTTGTCTTATTTTGCTGTCAGGAATCATCTCAAAAACGTTGTCGATGTTGTTTTGAAACACCCTGTATAATTCAATTTCATAAAGTAAATGTTTCAATATGTCTTAAATGAAACTAAATATCTTACAGCGTAAAATAAACAGTTTTATTAGGGACGCGGTGGCTCAGTGATAGAGCGTTCACCTCCGGTGCTTGGGGTCCCTGGTTCGATTCCAGCTCGCGCAGTGTCGACTTCTTGGTGGATAAACACCGTGCTCGTGAGTTTTCTCGGGTTCTTCCGTTTCCTCTCACTTGGTTCATTCCACCATTTCATTCATTTCTCATAATCACGGTCTCCTTTAGCCTAACAGGCATAACTGTGGGACGTAAAACTGAAAGATTTCATTTCATGTTTTTCAAATAGTTTTATTGTTCAAGTATTCAGTTCCAATGCTTTGTGCGTTTAATTGCTGAAAATTCCCGAGCACTTATTTCGCGACGAAGGTTTATTATTATTTTCCGAAAATGCAAGCTTTCTTTACTGTACATCGAAACTTCCACTAGTACAAAGTTTGAATTCAGGACTTGAAATAGTAAGCGTTACGCACCCTTCGAAACTCCGAGCACTAAGATTCTTAAATTTGACACGAATTTTTACGCTTTTGCTGCTGTTGATTCTACAGAAAGCTAGTTGAAAAGTAGCAACAAATAACTAAACTAAACTGTTGTTGGAAAACCAAACTCTACTGAAGAATACCAGTGTTACCATCAAAGATAATAAAAAATAATACTAATAGTTTTATTAATACACTACATATTTACTAGTAGTACCAGCACCTATAGCACTAAACCCATCAGATGTATGAGGGATAATGTCCTTCGGCGTCGCTAAGTAAGCGAGCACACTATTCACGGAAAGTATTTTCTAAAATATAAAATTGCATATTTTACTTGAAATAGGATATAAGCACATTCCATAAATTAATTTGTTCTATAATTATCTCAATCTAAGGTACGGCTTTTTAAAATGCATTCAGTGCATTAAGAACTTTATAAAGGCCTCACTTTGGATGTTGTATACCTTAACGTGAAAGCACCTAATTTGCCCAAGGAAAGTCCAAAATCTGATAAGAATCACTTCCAATGTGATCACGTTAATTGCACCAATAATATACTAACGAAAATCTCAAAAACCCAGGTGGGTCCAACCCGAAAAAACCCGGTGTTTTTTTCCGGGCTGGACCCACTTGGGCAAACCCTGAATACAATACAATACAATACAAGAATAATTGTAATTTTTCGGCAAATCTAGTCTGATGGCCCCCTTGAATTTTATATATGCTAGGTGAAATATTTACATTCGCCTGCCGCAAATCACTTAAGAGACAATAACAAAATTAGCGAAAGAATTATAATTTTTCAACAAATATTTCGAGCGGCACGGCAATAGTAAACCTGCACACAGAATTAGGCAATACTCTAGCAAGCTGTTGTACCAAATTTTGACGCATTTCTTGCATCTTCCAGTTTCTTTTTGCAGAACATGCACTAAATGAAAAATCCTTAAGTTTCACGTCCCACGATTATGCCGCTTAGGCTAAAGAAGACGGTGATAATGAGAAATGAGTGAAATGAAGAAAGTGGGGGGAAACGGGAGAACCCCGAGAAAACCCACGAGCACGACGTTTGTTCACCACAAAGTCGACACGGCGCGAGCTGGCATCGAACCAGGGACCCCAAGAACCGGAGGTGAACGCTCTAGCACTAAGCAACCGCGCCTCCCTATGCACTAAATGAGGAGCTCTAAAAGAAAAGGGGAAACAACTTGTGCTAGGTGGCCAGTAAAAAAAACAAGAACGCTATTTAACCGAGTCAGGGCAGAAGCACAGCAGGGGGGCCCGAGCGACAGCGTAGGGAGCAGGAACATCAGCGACAGGGGGTGGGGGGTACGCATAAAAGAGGATGGTCATTCACAATATTTGTATTATTCTTATCTTCAAAAACACTTAATTTCGATCCTTTAAAAAAAAAAACACCTTTCACAGCTAATACACGTGTGTTACACCCCCTTTCTTTCTCACCTTTACGACTGAAAATAGTGTATGCAGGGCTATTGCCTCTGTTCTGAATTTTTCTTCGTGAATACATCTTTTCTACACTTTGCGCAGTTGATTTTACGCGCATCACCATACCATGACTCTACATAAACTTTATAATCCTTCTCTCTTTACTACACAATTCTTTAAAAAAAATAAAATCACATTACGGCCATCGCAGATGTTCACAACTGACGTATGTACCGGAAATTCCCGCCGCTTACTTCTACCCTATTTGCATTCAAAATCCATTTCAATAAGCTGTGCAATGACAGAAATAACTAACATTCACACTCTTATTCCTTCACGAAAAATATTTCACATTTTACCTATAAATTTTGCTCTCGATGTAAACGTCTGCTCGAATGAATCCCGCAATTATTATAACCCAGTGGTGTATTTAAGGGGGGCTTCCGCGTTTAAACCCATTGAAATTGTACTTACGATATTAAAGTAAATAAATTATCTTTCAGAATTTTTTCATCTCCAGGAACAAAATTAGCCAAGCGTCTGTCCCCTAAAAAAAATCGTGAATACGTCATTAAAATTTTAATATACGCGCCATTATCCCTTGATCAAAATAGAAGAGTACGTGCCTGCTCCCTTCGGAAGCACCCCCTTGGGCCCCCGCCTTCACCCTCCATGACTCGGTTAGATGGTATTCGTGCTTTTTAGTAGCCCCCTAACACAGATTGATTTCTATATTTTGTACTGTACTTCTTATCCACACATCAGGACTCAGTATAAATACGCAAATCGTAAATGAATTGTAACTTTTCGACAATTAATTCTGACGGTTTCCTTGAATTTTATCTATGCCAAGTGAAAAATTTATACTTCGCTTGGCGAAAATCATTGAATACACACAAGAAAGAAAGTGGCGAAAGAATTATATCTCAGTAAGTATTTCGAGCAGTGTTTCATCCAGACCTGTTTTTGGGAGGGCAGTGCCCCCCGGAGCATCCTAAACAATACGTTTACAATAATAACTAGAATAGTATTAGCAATGCCCGCGGAACATTATTCTGAAAGAAACAGAGATTTCGAGTGGCACGCCAGAAGTAAATCTACACGCAGAATTATTATAACCTGTCATTAAAATGGTAATATACGCCTGGTAACTCTTTACTTTGGGCAAGGTAGTAATATTATAAAATACAAATCGCCGAGCGAGCGTTAGCGATTGAAGGCGGATTAGAGCCCCGTAGGGCACGTTATCTTCTGTCTTTCCTTCTTGAGAACTGTAACTAACTGCAGGAACAGGTTCAGATGAATGGTTTATTGCCACTGCGTTGCCTAAAGTAAAGACTTGCCCACATCTTTTCCCTTTGGAAAGCATCTACTCGCTCCTGTTGTCCTCCACCTTCGCCCTGTTCTGATTCAGATAGTATTGTTGCGGGAAGTTTCTAGAACACAGGTCCCCATATAGGTTAACAGATTTCTTTCTCTGTACCAAAGTAAAGTATTTAATTCACATAGTATTGCCGAGCGACCGTTAGCAAGTGAAAGCGGGTTAGAGCCCCGCAGGGCATGTTGATTTCTGTCTATATATTACATATAAATAGGAAGGGAGACCTGTGTTCTAGAGCCCTGCCTATTGGTGCTTTTTAGTGGCCACGTAGGCTGATTTGTATTTTTTGCACTGTAGTTTTTACGTGATACATCCGGCCCCGTATATATATACGCAAATCATAAAATAATAACTGTAATTTTTCGACAATTACTTCTGACGCTCCCTTAGAATCTCATCTATGCCATGTGACGTATTTCAAATCGCCTATCGAAAATCACTTAGGAGACAATAAAAAGAAAGTTATTAAAATAATTCATTTTTCAGCAATTATTTCGAATGGTGAGCCAAAAGAAACCTGCACGGTATTTTATGTATAATCATAAACAATGGAAATCTAGCCTCCCACATGAATTTATTACAGACAATAAAGCTAAATTTTACAGACAATAAAGCTAAATTATTTTATGTAATCGTTCTACTTACCGACTTTTGTTGTAAGCTTCATTTAATTTTATTTCGGCCTCCAATTGGACACCTTCTTCATAGGCACGACCGTTCAGATCCAGATGCCTTCTTCCTATTTATATAATAAATATAACTGTAAAATGGTAACATTCGAATTAGTGTTCCACATGAATCTTTGATCTTTAGAATTGCCGGGATTCTGTCACAACTTTACAGGAACAGATCAACATTCAAATTCAACATATCGCGCAAGGAATTCTGGTACTTTTGAGAAACAAATGACGGTTGATGTAGCGATGCTATTTTGCGATCTGAAATAAATGCCTGTGCGATGTCACCAAGATATTATAAATTTCATATTTTTAACAAATATATTTATTTGATGCTGCTATAATTAGTATAATGATTGGTAATAATGCTACTACGATACTCTTGTGAGAGAATTGATTCAACATTCGATAAAATATTCTGGAAATAATTCTAAAATATTGCATGAAAATATTTCATTTAAGTTACAGGACAAGGTAACAAAAACATTTCCATACAAAATTAATAGGCGTTTTAAAAATATTCCTGAAAAGTATTTCTCATATTACGAACGAATTTATTTTTAAAATATTCGAAATATTTTAAAAATTATATTTCATATGTTTTCTTGTAAGAATAGAAAAGATTGCATATGACATGTTGGAAAACATTTTATTCTGTTCACAGGCCTATTCTGTTTTCTTTATCATGTAGGCCCTATGTAAAACATTTTTAGTGTAACTTCGAAAACATTTTCTCTTTCAACTAGAGGTAAAAAGTGCGGGGGGATGCCGCCCCCACCTGGCAAAAATATGTACGGCGTCTCCCCAGTTCCTAAAAAAAAATACAATGGTCAAAGATAGTCAGGGGCAATGGCGTGACGTCATCCGCTACCTACCGTCCCCCACCTTTTCAAATCCACTTTTACCCCTGCTCTCAACATTGAAAACATATTACATTACATTCAACACAATATTTCTATTACAATTTGTGAAAATTTTCCTTACATTATTTTCTACTAACATTCTAAAAATGCGCATCCTGTCAGTGGCGTATTTACGATTTTGTTTCGTGGACGTAATTTTTGCTAACTTTATTCCTGGACATGTGAAAATTGTGCAGGGTATTTTATTTACTTTAATATAGTAAAACAAATTTTGGTGGGACTTAAGCCCGGAAAGCTTATTTAACGCTATTGCTTCCTGTACTTCATTAAATGTTCTCCAAACACATTTTAAAAAATATTTCCGGCAAATATTTGGGATACTTCTCAGATCTAACAAGGAATATGTTTTCTCTAATAACGGAAGAGTATATTCTGAAAACAATGTAAAAATGTTTCCATAATAGACCTATATCAGAAAATGTTGTTCACTAAAGACACAAAATATTTTCCAAAACAGAATGGAAAACATTTTTCTATTCATTTTTAATGTTTTCTTTTATCTGCTTTAAAGTTTTATATTCAAAATTTGATAAAATATTCTGGAAATAATACTAAAATATCATACGAAAATATTTAATTTAAGTTATAGAAGAAGATTACCAAAATACTTTTGTAAAAATTAAGTAAACCTTTTAAAATCATTTCTGAAAAATATTTCTTATATTACGAAATATTTTTTTAAATATTCTAAATGTTTTTATAATATATATTTAATACGTTTTCTCGTAAAAATAGAAAATATTGCAAATAACGTATTAGAAAACATTTTTTAAATATGTGGAGTACATTTCGTTTCATTGTTTTCCGTATGACATATGGAAAACATTTTTAGTATCATTTCAAAAATATTTCCCTTCTCAACAGTGAAAATATATTAAATTAGATCCAAAACAATATTTCTAATATATTTTGTGAATATTTTCCTGGATTTACTTTCCGGCAAGCATTCTCAAAATGTACTCCAGGTAATTTCTGAAATGTTTTACAAACATTTTTGGGAAAATATTTTCGGGAAATATTTGGAATACATTGGGGAAACCAGCATGGAAATGTACAGAGAAGGAAAATCTTTTGGAAACCAAGGAAAATATTTTCTTTTGATTGAGGAAATATTCCTTGCTGTGTGGGAAAATTCTTCCGTCAATAATTGTGCACATGAAAAATAGGTTTGTTAAATATAAAAGTTTGGTCATTGTAGGACTAATAAATTATAGAAAATTTAGTATGTATCAACAAATTTTTCCAAAGGACGAACTGAATGACTTGATATCCACCTTTCCTAATACTTCTTGCTCAAATCAGCTTAAGAAGGAACTTATCAACTTATATTCTAATAGTAACAAATACATTTCTCTTCCTGCCGATAGTAACAAATTCATTTCTCTTCCTGAATTCTTGAAATATATTCTCAGCAATGAACTTCTAAGTTGCTAAGTATGGTATTGAGCATTCCATCAACTTCAGTTTCATGTGAACATTCAATGAGCCCTGAAAAGATTGAAAACGTATTTAACGAACAGCATAATATATAAAAGACGTTCTGAATTACGGACGCTTACAATAAAGAACTAGCGTGAAAGCGTTGTAGGATATCTAAATTCAAAGAAAGAGCTATTAATATTTTCACGGAAATGAACAAGGTATGTAGCTCATTTACAAGACTGTGGTGTAAGGTATTTGTTTTTTACTTCCATTTTTAGTTCTGATATTTCGTATTGTATAAAGAATGCTGATGTACACTAACCACTACATCAAATAAGATGACATCTTATAATTCATAAATATAGTACTGTATTAATGTTTGAGTTTTCAATATTTGCAATATATCTTTACTCTGAATTTCATAATTAGTTAAATTTGGTGTACAGTATGTTTTTTTCAGAAGTATAGATTCCCGAATGGTACCACATTTGATAAAAAAAGGAGGGTATTACTTCCCCATATATATATATATATATATATATATATATATATATATATATATATATATATATATATATATAGCCAGTTTTTTACGACACGCTTCGCCACTGAAAAGGACTTTCGCGATGTGCTTATTAAGGGTAATGCTATGCTATAACATATTAATCAAAAACTTTCCTGTAAATTAATTATGCGATCATATTAATCAAAAACTGTCCTAAAAGGGGTCTTATCTACTCATAGAGCGTTACTACTTGCTTTCCAGGAAAACTGTACCACAATTACCAGGATATATTGTGCCTCACTGCTGTGTGCGTTGCGGGATTCTGTGAAATCTCAGAGCGTGGCATTCTGACGAAAGGTGTTCGCCTCATGCAAAACAACACATCTGTTCACTGCTCGAATGTTGGCCAGACAGATGCACTATCCCTGGATATGAAATTTGTCATAGTTCGCGTTTTCTCTTCACCGTACACCATCTTCATTCGACCTCTTCTCAACCATGCAGTCATTTCCTAGAGGAAACGACTTATGCGATTTTGCCACGCTGCTTTCTGAGGTGTAGTAATGCATTTTGGAGCACTATACCATACTTCCCGGTCGAACCTATAACACAACAACGGTGCAGAGTTACGAGTTGCACTTTACCACATGACCTACATAGGTATGTAGGATTACACATGTAAAAGTTCATCTCTCTACGATACGTGGAAGTGGGTCAGGGTAAAACTTCCTCGCGCACTTCTCGTTAGAAGGTAACTTTCAAAGAAATCACATATGCAAATTACTCAGAAACTATTGATTTGCGACCCGCGGTTAATATAGGTGATAATGTGTCAAAGTACTTCTACAATATCCCCTTGCAAGGAATGCATTGAATGCCACTGAGACAAGAAAAAAAGTTCTCTTCAACTTTCGGCTATCGGACATAGTTTCAGATCTACAAGGTGCCGAAAGCGTGGGAAAATGACTTTCGGACGCCAATAGTTCCGAAACTATCCAACGTAAAGAGGGCGGGTAAAAAATTTACTGAAGAAGTCATACCTGCTGTATTGAATTTTGCATGTTTCACAATCCTACCATGCACGCGCAAGGGATTCCCCAAAGGAACGTAGGGAGTCCCGGATAATCTTCCAAATGAAAATTGGTCTAAATGGATATGAATTGATAGGGTTTGTACCAGATAACAACAATTCATTTGAATTACGTCGATATCTGGAACAAATACAAAATGGCGGACATTTTCATGCCCGTTGTTTGTGGTTGCATAATCGCCAGGAACGGATGCTGGCCAACAGTGACGTTCTGAGTATTAAGTATAGCGAATTTGTACTCAAATGGTCTAGAAAGACATCTGGAATGTCGGTAGAGCACAACAGATGAAGCAGGGTGATTCACATGTGTGGAGACACTTAACAAAAATGCTCAGAAATGCACTCATACTAAGTAAACGTGAGTTCAAAGCGTCAGAAATGTAATGAATAGCATCAAGAACATGAAAGCCATTGCCAATTCACCAATAATATTCCCTAAAACCGATGCAATATGATGTGCACGGTTGCATACCAATAAGGATGTGACAACTGAGGCCAAGTTGAAATTGTGCGAGGGGATTCACTAAGAAACTAGATAAACTAAAGGAATGTCACTAGTGGGATCGCATGATCGATATTGAAATGTGGCCAATGTTTGTGTGGATACCAACATGTAGCTAAAGGACAAATGACATGTCCCACTACTGCTGGAACACCGCCCCAGGTGCGCAAAATAGGAAAATCACATTGTACATTCTGCTATTACATCTGGTGCACTTTTTGGTAGAATGTAACTACAACACGATTGTATTAATGTCCCTCTTTGTTTGCGACATTGTCCCACATGCGACACATATGAAAAGAAATCTCTTAATCAATTTTTCAAATTCTGATAGAGCGTGAAAATAACGAACTTGTATGATGTCCCACGTCCTCTGGGACATATCACGTACTCGAAATATAGGAAAACACCTCCAGAAATTCATAACTTACACACAGTGCACATGCCAAGACAAAGACGAAAATGAACCAATTTGGCACATGTAACATTACTGCTGGAACACCATACATATGGAAAATAAAACGACATGAGAGATAGGAAGAAACATCTTAAAGCTCTGATTGTTTACAACTGCAGAAGAAGTAACAAAATGAAACATACAAGAGCGCTTGCCAAACAAAGTGGGTACTCCTCAAAGAAATGAATACAGTGAAAGTGAGGCTCCCTTGATGCCTCAGGGCTAGAGCGCTAGCTTTCGCTCGCGTGGTCTCAGTTTCCAGTCCTACTGGGAGCCCACGCCCTCAGATTCAAGACCCGAGTAGTTATTTTCCTATTTTTCGCACGTGGGGCGGTGTCCCAGCAGTAGTGCGACACGTGGACATTTGTCCATTAGCTGTTGATATCCACACACACATTGGCCACATTTCAATATTGATCATGCGATCCCACTAGTGACATTCCTTTAGTTTACCCAGTTTCTTAGTGAATCCCCTCGCACAATTTCAACCTGGCCTCAGTTGTTACATCCTTATTGGTATGCAACCGTGCACACCATATTGCATCGGTTTGAGGGAATATTATTGGTGAATTGGCAATGGCTTTCATGTTCTTGATGCTATTCATTACATTTCCGATGCTTTGAACTCACGTTTACTTAGTATGAGTGCATTTCTGAGCATTTTTGTTAAGTGTCTCCACACATGTGAATCACCCTGCTTCATCTGTTGTGCTCTACCGACATTCCAGATGTCTTTCTAGACCATTTGAGTACAAATTCGCTATACTTAATACTCAGAACGTCACTGTTGACCAGCATCCGTTCCTGGCGATTATGCAACCACACACAACGGGCATGAAAATGTCCGCCATTTTGTATTTATTCCAGATATCGACGTAATTCAAATGAATTGTTGTTACCTGGCAGAAACCTATCAATTCATATCCATTCAGTCCAATTTTCATTTGGCAGAATAACCGGGACTCCCTACGTTCCTTTGGGGAATCCCTTGCGCGTGCATGGTAGGATTGTAAAACATGCAGAATTTAATACAGCAGGTATGACTTCTTCAGTGAATTTTTTACCCGCCCTCTTTACGTTGGATAGTTTCGGAACTATTGGCGTCCGAAAGTCATTTTCCCACGCTTTCGGCACCTTGTAGATCTGAAACTATGTCCGATAGCCGAAAGTTGAAGAGAACTTTTTTTCTTGTCTCAGTGGCAGGAGTCACCTCCCAAGAGTTGTAACACTTATTTTGCAACACCCTATATATATATATATATATATATATATATATATATATATATATATATATATATATATATATATATATATATATATATATATATATATATATCGGTGCGAAGCGGTCCCGGCTTCGATTCCTAGTGGGGGCACTCGGTCGAAAAAGTGTAAAACGCTTTTTCAGGCCAGCCACCCTGAATCAGGTTTACTGGGTTTTCCTCATTCACACGAGGTAAATGCCGGGGTGGCACCTAACTAATAGGTCCCAGGCCGCTTCCTTCCTTCCGTTTCTCCAGATAGTGTGCTCACCGAGGAACGTCATCCCTCAAAACGTGAAGGGTTAAATGGCCTTAGATGCCGAAAGCTCAGAAATCTAAAATCCTAATATACAGGGTGTTTCAGATAAAAGATCCAGTGCTTATAAATCCGAAACGGCTGAGAATAAAAAGATGAAACAAAAACTGAGATAGGAAAATGTCATAGGGCGCATCACATGGTGTTGTTGTGGTGACCCCCAGGGCCCTCCTTCAAGGGGACCCAGGGGCCAACTTCGAATTTTCAAATAGGAACATGTATTGAATCATACCTCATTGAATAGTACTTGAAAAACGAAACAACTTTTGTAGGAAACAATTTTCGATTTGGGCCACCGTTTTTAAATGGCCGCAAAAAGTGGGTCCTGTATCAGATAAAACGTCCAGTGCCTATAAATCCGAAATGGTTGAGAATAAAAAGATGAAACAAAAGCTGATATAGGAAAATGTTATAGGGCGCATCACATGGTGTTGTCGTGGTGACCCACAGGGCCCTCCTTCAAGGGGGGCCCAGGGGCCAACTTCAAATTTTCAAATGGGAACATGTATTGAATCATACCTCATTCAATAGTCCTTGAAATACGAAACAACTTTTGTAGGAAACAATTTTCGATTTGGAGCACCGTTTTCAAAATGGCCGCAAAGAGTGCTGTATCAGTTTGAAGTTGGCACCTGGGCCCCCTTCACGGAGTTTCCTGAGGGTCACCACAACAACACCACTTGATATGCTTTATCATCGTTTCTATCTCAGTTTTTGTTTCATCTCTCTATTCTCAGCTGTTTCTAATTTAGGCCTATAAGCAATGGACTTTTTATCTGATACAGGACCCACTTATTGCGGCCATTTTGAAAACGGTGGTCCAAATCGAAAATTGTTTCCTACAAAAGTTATTTCGTTTTTCAAGTACTATTGAATGAGGTATGATTCAATACATGTTCCTATTTGAAAATTCAAAGTTGGCCCCTGGGCCCCCTTGAAGGAGGGCCCTGGGGGTCACCACAACAACACCATGTGATGTGCCCTATGACATTTTCCTATCTCAGTTTTTGTTTCATCTTTTTATTCTCAGCCGTTTCGGATTTTGTAAGCACTGGACGTTTTATCTGAAACATCCTATATATATAAAACACATATATAATTAGTTCTTTATAATATATATAGTAGATAATATATTACATATATACTTTCAAGTGAAAATTTCCACTTTTGTTTCGCTCCTTCCCGATCTCATCCGGGGAAAAGAATTTTTAAAAATCCTAACGGTTTCCTTAAATAGAACTACACAAGTAACAGGAAAAATATAGAGACTGTTCAATAACTTGGGAAGAATTTTTGTATTTGTGAAAATTAAACAACAAAAAAAATCATATTTGGTATTAATTCTTTAATTAGTTCCCTTAAATACTTTACAATTTTTGTACAATTTCTATACAATATTAATATTCTTGATCGTATTAAATTATATTCTTCGACCTACTATCTTTTAGACCGTCAGTTCATTCAGCCGAGCGGCCAATATCCATTCCGGAAGAGGACTCATTCGATCCCCGACCGAAGCAAACCTAGTATTATCTTTGTCGCCAGCTTACTCTACTAGACGACTGTTTTAAAATGGGACCTAGGAGCAGACTCACTCGATCTTCTACAGGTTAAAAATGAAATTACTCTTCCAGGTTTAATTCAGCTGTTCCTACTTAAAATTTCTTAAGTAATAGAAAAAATCCGCAGCTATTCATCACTCAGATAGCTGGATTTAAAAAGAAAAATCAATCCGAATGCCCCCTCATTTAAGAGTCAATCAAAAATGCATATCTAAAATGCCCCCTCACTCAAGAGACAATTAAAAATTAAAACTCTAAATGCCTCCTCATTCCAAAGGCAATAACAACACAGTGAATGCCCCCTCATTCAAGAGACAACCACAATATTTGAAAAAAACTCCGCCATCACCTATTTAAAAAAATAGCTAAAGTTTATCTCTATCAAACCCCCTTCCAGGCTCATTTATCCCGAAAGAAGAGTTATCTTTATTACATTAAAATAAACAGTCTCTATCATTCAAGACAGCTGCCCAGTAAAATTTAGTAAAATACTTTAATAATACTAGTTCAAAAATAAATGGTAGACTCCCTTATAATACGAACAGGGGTGTAGCCAGCAGGTTTGTGTTAGGGGGGGGCGTCGTTTTTGAGGGGGGGGCAGCTACAATGTACAAAGCCAAAAAAAATGTGTTGCTGCTAGTGTTTTTGAGGCCTGAAAGAAAGGAAAATTTTGGTTTCCTTCTGGAAGACTAAAAACACTATTTAAGTTATTATTATTATTATTATTATTATTATTATTATTATTATTATTATTATTATTATTATTATTATTATTATTATTATTATTGTCCATAAATTATATTCAAGATAGTTTTTATTATGCTTAATCAAGAACTACTGCCCGGGACCAAACGCTATACTTTTGTGCATAGTTATAAAGGTAACCAAGAAAGTTCTGTCCCTTTTCGTGGAAGTCTGTGTTCAATTGGACCTCACACCGTGAGTTGAATGCGAGTGGAGATAAGGCGAACGTCAGTTGTTGTTGTGGGTATATCCAACATCTACCTGGTTGTGGCAATTCAGACACACCGTGAACTTGCGTAAAGACAGAGGGAACATGGGACATCCACAGAGCGTCATAAGAGCATGTATGCTGAACGAGTTCAAATGGAGGTCAAACGCCGCTGTAGCGGGACAGAAGATATGCCAGGCCTTTGGTGAGGGTGTTGTGACGACGCGGACAGTGCAGCGATGGTTTAACAAGTTTAAGGACGATGACGAAACACCCGAAAACAACATGTGCCAGAAGACCAACACATGTACAAAGAGGAACTGGGACTACAATTCAGTGTGTGGAGAAACCATTCGGCAGCACATCCATCAACTTGTGAAGCACTACAAGTTGGGTCGATGGATCTCTCATATTTTGACTTCGGGCCAGAAGGCAATGCGGCAGTCGCCTGTGTTTATTTACTGTTTCGGAGCCATTTCTGGACAGGGCGTTGACATGTGATAAAAAGTGTGTCCTATACGAAGCTCCACCGTGCCGTCATCATTGGTTAGCATCCCATGAACCGATTTCAAAACAGCCTGAACCAGCACTGTACCAGAAGGTCCTTCTGTGTGTTTGGTGCATCGTGCATCGGGAACTGCTACCAGCTGGTCAGAGTATCAATGCAACTGTGTAGTGTCAGCAGTTGAGCTGTGCTCAACAAAAACTCAAAACTCTGGAGCCATCACTCCTGAATTGCAAATGGGTTCTCGTTTACGGGACAACGCTAAGTCCCACGTGGCTAGGATGACTCAGGACACCATTTTCCGCCTTGGATGGGAAACAATATTGCAACAACTATATTCCCCGGGTATTGCACCGTCCGATTATCACCTGTTCCATTCTTTGGACAACCACTTTAGAGGACGCCAGTTCAAATCCCTAGTAAAAGTCCAAAATGCACCTGATACTTTCTTCGTTTTACGGCCCACCAAGTTCTACCGCGATGGTTTGCATGGCCTTCCAGAACGTTTTCAGAAAGTCGTCGATGCTGATGGGGGCTATTTTTGATTTTCCAGGTTAGGTGACATATCGATGTTCGAAGGTGGTGGGTGAAAAAGCAACAAAACTCTTCTTGGTTACCTTTATATTTAAATTTAAGACCTTGTATACAGAACATATCTACACAAGATTGATTTTCTTTGAAATTTCACTTAATTTCTTTATGGTTTCCTGACAAAAATATTTATTATTCGTGACTAAAAAAAAAAAAAATATTATCTTACACTGAGTAGAAATAAGAGAGAGAGCGAATGAAATCCAAATTGAATAAAAGCATTGTTTCTCACCAAATTTTCCATCCTCTATATCTTTTAAAACACTTGTTAAAGCATATAAAATATACTGTACTTACAAATCAGTTTAGTACCTTTGTTTTATGGCTGTATTTGTAGTACCTTGTTAAAACGTTTGTCTTCAAATTGTCAAATATAAATCGCAGTAAATTGGGTAATCTGCTGTCACAAAAAAGTATTCTATTTTTCGATCGGTATAAGAAATAGATACTATACTATTTTTCGATCGGTATGGAAAAACAATATTTCTCCATAAATTTTACCATAAATTATTAATTATCAATAGACTTTGTTACTTTTAAATGAATGAAGGGAGATAACTTTACTATGATGTTTTAAAAGCTGGTCATTTGGGGAGGCCAGGAAATCATTTAGGGGGGCCGGGCCCCGATGGGTCCCCCCTTGGCTACACCCCTGAATAGGAATCTAACAAAAAATCCTTATTTCATCCTATCTAAAAATATCCTAATTTCCTAAGATTTAAGAAAAATGATAGGGTATTTCTCAGAGCCGACTACTCATTCTGTAAGTCCGGTTGAGCGGTAAAAAACTTCTTCCCTGCGTCCCTTCACTATTGGAGGCGCAGAGGGGTAAGGATCTCTGGGAGATGTGTAGAAGTTACTGGTTGAGAAGAGTCCCTCCCCCACATAACATGGGCCCCGTATTTATAAGCTCAGCCTCCCAAGTCACCAAGCATCCATATGTTTCAAATATATATATATATATATATATATATATATATATATATATATATATATATATATATATATATATATATATATATTTTCCCACGGCTACTTGTAAGGGGAACAGTAACTAAAGCGCAAATTACTGTATGTGAAGAAACTTAAAAAACAATTTAAAAATTCATGACAATTAATAAAAAAAATCAATATACTATCATTATTTATGTAAATTATACAAAAATTAATGTGTAGATTTTTAAATCAACACAATATATATACAGTACAACCCCTCAAATCCGAACTAATTGGGGCTAAAGCCTGTTCGGATTTCGGGGGGTTCGGATTACCCGGGAAATAATATTACGTACGTATTTCGTCACTGAATTTTCGGTAAAACAACGACTGAGGTTAGACAGGGTGAGTAGGATAGGGGCATCTAGTACACCAACCTTGAATTTGCTTTGTGTACTTTTCTGACATGGTAGCACTTGGTAATGCACGTTTTAAAAAATGGATACACCCTTTTTTCCCGCATATTAATGACACATAATGTATGCAGGTGCGGCCGGAGGTAACATGACACATAATAAATGGTTTCCGGTCAAAAGAAATGTTAATTGGACAAGCAGAATATAGAAAAAACCTTTTCGGAAATAAAATATGCAGATCACACACGTAGAACAAGGTAATTCATTAATATTCAGCACATGTAACGCGGCAGCTGCTGCTGGAGAATATTTTAGAAATTGTGATCGTTGGAATGAGTGAAAGAAAGTACTAGAAACTTCCAGATCTTTTTTAAATTTATTATTGTTGGAATAGGGGAAAGAACACACTCGAAACTTCTGGAAAGATTGAAGGGTATAAAAAATACTGATGCATTTGCATGATGTGTACATTTACAAAGAAGAGGGCACCGAGAACAACTGTTAACTTTGCGAAGAAGATATTTTACTACTAGGAGAGACTGGAAGATTGGTAAGTACTAACGTTGTAGTTTTTTTGTATTATACTTGTTTACTTTTATATGGGAAAGGGACATATTGTAATTGTCTGGAGTATAAGGGGACGGAACTGTTTGGTTTTATCGGGAATTGATTGCGGATTTTCCGGCATTGAAAATGATATGACTCGGTGTACTTTTATGGAATTATAACGTGACTAAGATATAGTATAATGTAATATGGAGGGTACAGGGAATCAACATTAATGATTGCACCGGGAATCGAATTACTATTCTCCCACGTGGAGAACCGTACGCTAAATATTTTTGCTTGCAGTGCGAACTTGTTACTTATACATAGCTATGAATTGTGTAAGACATAACAGGTATATATAAATTATATTGTACAGGAAGTTAGCAGAATGCGCCCCGGGAATCGAACCAGGACTCTTCCACGTGGAGAACCGTACGCTAAATATTTTTGCTTGCAGTGCGAACTTGTTACTTATACATAGCTATGAATTGTGTAAGATATAACAGGTATATATATAGTATATTGTACAGAAAGTTAGCAGAATGCGCCCCCGGGAATCGAGCCAGGGCTCTTCCACGTGAAAAGCCGTACGACAAACATTTTGCTTAGCAGATGGTTACTTATATGTAGCTATGAAATGTGTATGACATAACAGGTATATATAAATTATATTGTACAGAAAATTAGCAGAATGCGCCCCCCGGGAATCGAACCAGAGCTTTCCCACGTGAAAAGCCGTACGACAAACATTTTGCTTAGCAGATGTTGTTACTTACATGTAACTATGAATTGTGTAAGACGTATAACTGGTATTTAGAAAGTATATGGTAAGAATTATTATTATTATTAATGTAAACTGTTGTGTTTTGTTTCATAAACGCTAGTGTAACAATGAGGTTATATGGCGACAGAACGTTTAACGTTACCGCAGATTGAACTTAAGGGTTTTTCATGTTGAAAGCTAAGGCAATAAAAAGAGACCCGAGATTGTTTGAACATATTACCCAGGATGAAATGTAGTAGTGAAGTTAAAAGGGAAACTTTATACTTATATTTGTAATTGGAAATCGTAATACATCAAATAACTAATTCTTAATTCTTTTATTGTTTTTAGGTGGTGAAGGAAATAAAACGAAACTTGTGAAATTTGGCGAGTAGCAACTCGAGAAATTTCACTTCGTGGATACGAGTTTCTTCTTTTCTGGCTTGAGAGCAAAGCGAAAACACTTATTCTGGCAAGTAGATATGAGTTTCTGCTTTTTTTCTGGCTTAAGAGCAAAGAGAAAACATTTTGTTCTGTCATGAGCCTTATATACTCATCTACTCGAGAAATTTTACAAGTAGGCAACGTTGAATGGTTAATGATTGTAAAAATGTTGAATATGAAGAAAGTGGTAGGAAATGGAGAACCCCGAGAATATCCACAGGGTGTTGTCCATCACAAATTGTCACGGTCTTGGGATTGAACTAGGGATCTTCGTGCCAGATGGGTGCACTCTACCAATGGATCAAACTGTTTCCATTTAAAGAAGTATTCCGTACAGTGATAATTATGAATGTTGTCTAATATTTTTCTTGTAGGTTTTCGTGCTCATGTTGTTAAATAAAACATTTTTTTCTACTAACATTACAATGGACAAATGATGAAAGCGAATATGTATAAGAAATAATAAAATATTAAATGGTCGTATAAAATAATCTCTAATATAAAAGTTAAATAAAATTGAATTACTCGCACACAACTCGTATTCAAAAATCAATACATAAACTTTTCATCCACACCTGTATCGCCCTCCTATAATGCAACTAGATAGTTCGTTCGTTTATTATACCGTAGTTTAAGTTGAATGCTTGTACCGATGAAATTTCAAAAAAGTATTAACAGTCCAGATAAATAAACATTTCGTCTTTTGAAAGTTCATGTATCGTTAATTTTAATACCAACAGATGTTTCGTGAAGTTGTTGTTGTTGTTCACCAGCCCCACTACCCATGGAATTTTTGTCCATCACAATTGCACATGTTCTGAGATTAAGTCACACCAGTGGACAAATGTGTTGATGGCTGGCTGCATTAGTCTGTTGATACGTTGGATAGTACGAGCCGTTGTTAGAAATGCTGTGTCGTCAGCGAATTGATAGACTTGGACGTGAGGAGATACATTTTGCAAACACTACCTGGTTCACTTTTCCAGTTTTAGCTACTGGCATAAGCATACAAACTCATCATCTGAGAAAAATAATCGTTATATTTGGTGGTCAATCTCAACCATGGATAGTCTCAGCTTGAAAACAGAGGCTGTTTTCC
Organism: Thermobia domestica; assembly: GCF_964235325.1. Classification (NCBI taxonomy): domain Eukaryota; kingdom Metazoa; phylum Arthropoda; class Insecta; order Zygentoma; family Lepismatidae; genus Thermobia; species Thermobia domestica. The sequence goes on along the minus strand of NC_137469.1, from coordinate 183,509,336 downwards.
TTAATTCTTTTGCACGGTGGGAGTTTTCAAGTTTATTTCACCTCAGTATGTTCTTATTTTCTTCATTATGTTTAAAGTTTTACATTAAATTTTAAAAAAGGTTCCAGCGAAAACATTTATTCCAACAAAAGTCTACCCAGGTTCGATTCCCGGCGGGAGCTCATGTGGTTCGGATTCCACGTTAATCAGTAGGTCCACGTCTCATATAGCTTCGCTGATGAAAAGAGACGTTAAACTCAAATCAAATCAAGTCCAACAAGAATCTTATACAACCATCTAATGACCATATAATTTTGAGTGCATGTGTATAAAGCTGTAAAATTAAAACTGTAATCCTTGAACCATAGGTGGTTCTTGAAATCTATCCTTCTGGTCCTCTTAAACATTAGTTCAAAAAGAACAAAATAAAATTCGTGTAACCTGTGTATCACATAGTATACTAAGAATCTCAAACAATTATTAATACTACTGTAGGATTATAAAATATTCTTCATCGCCTTCAAATCGTTCACCTCTGGCGCGTGATGGGTCCATGGTTCGATCTTAGCCCGCCAAGGGCTTATTATGTTTGGTACACAGCATGTATGCAAGTTCTCATGATTCTAACATTTCCTCCCTGAGAAAACAATCCATCTCAAGCAAAAAATTTTTATTGTTCCAAAGAAATCATGAAGTAAATTAAACCTTCAATAAGGATTATTTAATAATAATTATAAGGTATGATCATAGCCTTGCAATGATTCTATTACAAGAGAGAAAGATCGGATAAGCTATTTAAGCCAATAAATAAATGTAGGAAATGGAAGTACCAGGAAAAAGAGATGTTGTCCACCACAAAGTTCACTTGCTCGGTTTTTAAATCACAAACATCAAAATCTCTTCTACCTCTGAGTCACCGTGCCCTCCCCCATATCCGACTATACTTCACTGTGGGTCTACAAGTTTCAAGAGGTTACCGTACAATGTTTATTCTTTTTAAAATCATATACCAAGTAAGGGTCTGCACATCCTGAAAATTGTTGGAGGGTGGATTCTGCATTAACAGTAACTGCGTTTAAGCATTATTGAAGTAACATTATCCTAGTTGCAATAAAACGGCACGTAATTTTACAATATTGTCATCTATATTCTCAGCAAAAGAGTACACTAACTTCTTTTTATAAGACATAAAGAGTACAAGGGTACTGTAACATCGAGTTTTCTACAGTATATCACACATTTCTCTCCTACTGCAACCATAATTCTCTTAAGAAAGTGTTGAAATGTTTGTTGGGTTATAAAGTTTTAAATGTGGTCCGCATCCAATGAATCCCTCGCGTAAGTATGCCCTTAATTCAATCCATTCTGCATACAAGATTATATGTAGTATTCATTTAAAAGTAACTGTGTAAACAAGAATGTTAAAGTCTTCATATCATAAACTAAACACAAGGTATCAACCTCAGTAATTCCCGTTCAATCGACAATAGTTCATTATTTACTTACGTTGGTAATGTCTCTAAAAATCTAAAATAAAGTATTAAATAGTTTCAGTTTCCTACCATATTCTTCTTAAACACTAGTTTCTTCATATAGCATACAAACAACTAAGATTATTTTTTCTAATATCAGTTTATTTCTTTAAATACATTACTCTCACTGACAATTCAGTTGCCAGTAATTCAGTATTTTAGCTCTAACTATTATTTACATGTGTTAGTCCAATGTTTGTAATCTATTAAATTCTTAATATTACAATACTACAAATTGATCCATTTATAAAATAATATAGATAACAGTTCAATTCTCTGTAACAATTTGTAATTTCTCAACTTACATCAAAGTATTTAGCCCTAATATATATATATGAGGTTAAATATGTTCTTCTATTCATACACAATCAAATGCATATGCTACAGTGTCTCAGTGTTCATTTACAGAATTAAATAATTGCTTATCTTTCTCTAAAAACATTTCTACTATTTCTTTGATATAACAATCAGACTCTGTAATGTATTCATATACCAGATTAAATTTTTTCTCCAAAGTATAAGTGTTCTTAATATTATAACCTTTAAAATGCTTCTTTAAATAAAGTTTATAGATTTTCTCTCTCATTTCACGTTTAATTAAGATCGTCCACACCTTTTGTAATAATTCGTAATCATACTGCAGCAAACAGTTGTGATCTTTTTCATTTTCATTACGTTCAACACATGCTGCACATAATAATACTGAATTTGGTGTGTACTCATTAAATAATTGTATAACACATGTATTACTAATAGTTTCACTAGTACACTCGCAGTCATTAGCTTCCAGTTCAAAACAGTTAATATTTAAAACACTGTCATCATCATCACTTTCCGGGAGTATTTCATCATTATATCTATTATAGCGTCTAAAATAATACACTTCTTCTATTTCTTGTGATGGATATATGATTCTCACTTTATCACGTAATTCATCTGGCAAATCGGGGTCAGACGGGTGAATTAACAGTATAGGTTTTTCGTTTTCACGCTGAATTTCTTTTTCTCTAGGTGAAACATAAACAGTCTCCATGTTACTCATTTTTCTGCTCTTCAGCAAAACAAATCAAATGAATACTTTTTCAAGTGTGATACATCTATTTATATACCTACAATAAAAGCTTCTGCGCATGTGTAAAACACATTTTTTCCCCTTACATTTAATAAAGTGTTCTATGCATTCTGTGTCTTATATTACAATCAAATAATATTTTATTTGAATTCTCTGTTTAATAATGTTTCAAGGCAATACAAAATAAATCTTTTCCAAGAAACAATTCGTTAATATAACATCATGATGTGTGTTCTATTATTTTCCAAATATACTCCATAAACTTATATTCCATTATAATAAAATACATAAATGCAAAATATATATTTGTCTTATTGTTATTGGCAATATATTCTACACTCTGCTTCAATATAAAAATCTTTTACTCACACTAAGCTTACTTTTAACGTACTTTTGTACATTCTTCTTGTACATTTTTTACACCATATCACTATACTTCCCAAAATCTTTTTCTAGTAAAATTTTTAATAGAGTGGGCCTGTATTCAAAGTCACACACAAGATCTCGGAAACGTTCAATAAAGTTCCATGTAATCAAAAACAAATGTCCATGCTTTTTTCTGTAAATTGATAATAATTCTTTACGAACCTCAAGTTTTGTTATGGTTTCTATAGCTTTCCGTTCAAGACATTCCGTATCCAACATCAAACAATCATGCTTTAACTGTCCACCTTCCAAAAAACCGCATGCAATACAAATACAAATATCGTCTGGTTTCCAATATATTATACACTCTTTTATACAATCCAATGATGTACGTTCCACAGTACACTCACATGGTAACTTCAAAAATTCTTCCAACTCCCAATTCTGCACCGGGGAATTACTCACTGTTGGTGAAGGGGTAGGGGGATATTCTTCTATTTCGTTTTCAACATCAAGTAACGGGAAAACTTCTGTTTCCAGTGGCGGAGGTTGCGGGCTCACCACCGGTTGAGATGAAAATTCTGTTCCCGATAATACATCCAAGTTGGCCGGGGTAACTTCTGTTTCCAGTGGTGGAAAGTGCGAAATCACCACCGGTTGGAATAAAACCTCTGTTCCCTGCAAAGATGACAATTCTGTAAAATCACTTTCACCTCTTGTACTAAGATCCAACGGTTTCATTGAATCCATGTTTTAAAACCAATCTATAACTCCTTTTCACTAAAAACACCGCTATATTTCAACAGTAAACAATTCAGGAAAATAAGGTTTGTTCTCCAGTGTTTCTATTAAGATTTTTTATTTCCTTCACCACCTAAAAACAATAAAAGAATTAAGAATTAGTTATTTGATGTATTACGATTTCCAATTACAAATATAAGTATAAAGTTTCCCTTTTAACTTCACTACTACATTTCATCCTGGGTAATATGTTCAAACAATCTCGGGTCTCTTTTTATTGCCTTAGCTTTCAACATGAAAAACCCTTAAGTTCAATCTGCGGTAACGTTAAACGTTCTGTCGCCATATAACCTCATTGTTACACTAGCGTTTATGAAACAAAACACAACAGTTTACATTAATAATAATAATAATTCTTACCATATACTTTCTAAATACCAGTTATACGTCTTACACAATTCATAGTTACATGTAAGTAACAACATCTGCTAAGCAAAATGTTTGTCGTACGGCTTTTCACGTGGGAAAGCTCTGGTTCGATTCCCGGGGGGCGCATTCTGCTAATTTTCTGTACAATATAATTTATATATACCTGTTATGTCATACACATTTCATAGCTACATATAAGTAACAACATCTGCTAAGCAAAATGTTTGTCGTACGGCTTTTCACGTGGAAGAGCCCTGGCTCGATTCCCGGGGGCGCATTCTGCTAACCTTCTGTACAATATACTATATATATACCTGTTATATCTTACACAATTCATAGCTATGTATAAGTAACAAGTTCGCACTGCAAGCAAAAATATTTAGCGTACGGTTCTCCACGTGGGAGAATAGTAATTCGATTCCCGGTGCAATCATTAATGTTGATCCCCTGTACCCTCCATATTACATTATACTATATCTTAGTCACGTTATAATTCCATAAAAGTACACCGAGTCATATCATTTTCAATGCCGGAAAATCCGCAATCAATTCCCGATAAAACCAAACAGTTCCGTCCCCTTATACTCCAGACAATTACAATATGTCCCTTTCCCATATAAAAGTAAACAAGTATAATACAAAAAAACTACAACGTTAGTACTTACCAATCTTCCAGTCTCTCCTAGTAGTAAAATATCTTCTTCGCAAAGTTAACAGTTGTTCTCGGTGCCCTCTTCTTTGTAAATGTACACATCATGCAAATGCATCAGTATTTTTTATACCCTTCAATCTTTCCAGAAGTTTCGAGTGTGTTCTTTCCCCTATTCCAACAATAATAAATTTAAAAAAGATCTGGAAGTTTCTAGTACTTTCTTTCACTCATTCCAACGATCACAATTTCTAAAATATTCTCCAGCAGCAGCTGCCGCGTTACATGTGCTGAATATTAATGAATTACCTTGTTCTACGTGTGTGATCTGCATATTTTATTTCCGAAAAGGTTTTTTCTATATTCTGCTTGTCCAATTAACATTTCTTTTAACCGGAAACCATTTATTATGTGTCATGTTACCTCCGGCCGCACCTGCATACATTATGTGTCATTAGTATGCGGAAAAAAAGGGTGTATCCATTTTTTAAAACGTGCATTACCAAGTGCTACCATGTCAGAAAAGTACACAAAGCAAATTCAAGGTTAGTGTACTAGATGCCCCTATCCTACTAGGGTGGCCCAGTGGTCGAAAGGGCACTGACCTTGACTGGCGGTGTGTATACTCATGTCCAAAATGATTGTCGCATATCTATAACTGTCTTCTTGTAAAAATATAATTAGATAATGATTTTGAATAAGCATTAAGTCTAAAAATGTTAAAACCTCAAAAAAACTAAATTTGTGTGATAAAATCTTTTTTTTTTCATTTTCCAGCTGTAGTTATTTTTTTCTCCTGAGAACGTGTTCGGATTTGCCGGGTTTTCGGATTTCCGGGGTTCGGATTTGAGGGGTTGTACTGTATATATATATATACAGTGGCGGATCCAGGATATGATCAAGGGAGGGGCTAAACGATAGTTTGCCGTTCTATCCAGTGTAAAGCAGGATTGAAGCCCATTTTATCCAGTGTAAACTTGAGCGTCAAGGGGGGGGGCTATAGCCCCTATAGCCCTCCCCTTGGATCCGCCACTGTATATATATATATATATATATATATATATATATATATATATATATATATATATATATATATATATATATATATATATAAATTCTGAAGTATGAAATAAAGTGTTTTTCATTCTTAGCGCTGAAAATGGGCAATGGAAATACATAAGAAGGATGAACGAGTGGAAGAACAGTTAAATAAACTGGAGAAATAATTTGCTATTATTCTGTCCAAGCTAAGAATTGTCTAAGGCTGCAGTATTTCTAAACCCGGAGTTGATTAAGATGAATTGGTTTTCAATCAATCAAACACAGACCTAACAATTCCCTTATTTCGATTTACACTAACTGAACATCCTATAATTGCCTTTGAAGCTGTTTAGTATCATCGATATCCTACCGTGTAAAGTAGCAAATGCTATAGCATTTCCCATGCTATGGCATGTCCTATGGCATTTCTTGTCGATAAAACCGGCTCTATTTCGTAGCATTTTCCTTACCATTTCTGACCCGATTGCAGTGCCATGGTGTGTTAAATGGAAGCGAAAGATTTTGTGCCAAATATCCATGCTGTTTGTTTTGTGTGGGAAATTGAATTGTAGTAAACAAAAATGAGTTGAAGTAGGGATGTTATTATTATGCTCATTGAAAAATATGAGAAGAATCCTTCTTTGTACAAAGTTAAAAGTCCTTTCTATCATAATAAGCATACTCGACAAAGGGCTTTAGAAGAAATAGCGACTGAAATTTCTGCTTTTAGTATCGGAGCCATAATAGCGCTCTTCTGCAGTGATTTGTTTGCTCCGTCACGACAAGATGCTTATCAAAATGCTACCATGTAAAAGCACCACATACTTTTCATGTCATAGAATATTATACGAGATTTTTGACAGCACATCTGCTATGAGAAATGTCGCGATAAATGCTTCCGTCTAAAACTATCCTTAGTCTCGAATAGGTGTTGTGAAAGGAATTCTCTTCTCGAAAAGCGTCTTTCTACCAGTGGCGGCGTAAGGGCGGGGCGAGCGGTGCCACCGCCCCGGGCCCCACTTTGTGGGGGCCCCCGGACGGTAGGTAAAAAGTAATTACTAAAGGAACTTGTTAGCGTGAGGTACAAGGGCCGTCAAGGTTTACAATTCACAGCTTCCCTAAAAGTAAAAGTAAATATTGATTAATTGTCAATCAATATTACACTAAATAACAGATGAAACAACAAAAACATCTGTCTAATAAAACTAATCAGTGCCGGATTTCCGTATAAGCTGGCCTCACTCTCTTGGGGACCTGCAAAGAAATTTAAAGGAAAAGCTGAATGTAGGTGAAAAAATAATACAAACGTTTCACTCTCTTGGGGGCCCCAAAAATAATTAAAGAAAAAATCTGACTGTAGGAGAAAAATAAATAAAATCAGTTTCACTCTGTTGGGGCCCTAAAGAAATTCAAGGAAAAAAGTGTATGGATTAAAATATGAATAAAATAAAAAAATCACTCTGTTCAATTACTTCAGAGAAATTTAAAGGATAAATCTGTGTAGATTAAAATATAGTAAAAGAAAAGTCGAAGTATAGGGGAGAGGAGGGACATTGGTACACGGGGTACATTTGTACGAGGTAGATATTTTTCCACTGTGAAGATGTAAATGGACAACTGTTTGGTGTTGGCAACATTGGTGAAAAACGAACATCGTGAGACAGTTGTTGGATGGACGCATCGTTCTTTTCTCTGTGCAGGAAAAAAACTTGATTTCTTAGAGCAAAAGTAAGTTTTCACTTATGTCTTTGTAAGCTTATATTTGTAATAATCACTGACATTTTGGAAACTTATGTATGTCGCATGAAAGTGTAATTCTTTACAAATAATTTCATTTATGTTAAATTGCCCTGCGTGGAGTAATTTTTCAGTTATAGGAATTAATGATCCTGAAGTTCAGTTGGGGCACATTAGTACACAAGCATGTGGGGTGGATTGGTACGGACCAACGTGCCCCCACTGCTCTGTACCAATCTACCCCTTCCATTTGTAACTATAAAGGTAGACTACTCTTTGTGCATTTCTCACGTATCACAGTTTTCATTGTGATTAACATCAAGTAGATAAAGTTACTAATAATAGGCCTATAGGCTATCTCATGTGTGATCCCTTGACTTCCATAATCAAGGCATAAAAATAAATTAACCAAAATAATATGGAAAACTTTCCTTTGATTATATTTGCGACTTTCCAGAACAGTAGGTATAGCCGATAGCTACACAAACTTTCGAATGGAAAATTGTTTAACCATTTAGGAGCCAAGATAGTAAAATTGTGAAGATTCTTTCCCCCAGTGATGCGAGTGATTTTAAAAGGCACATGTCTAACAAAATCAATCTCAAATATATATTTGTAGATGGATGCTAAAAGCCAGCGTATAGTACGCGTCATATTTATTCGACTTTCAGCAACCTATTTGAAATTTATTCGTCGAAGTTCTTAAAACTTTAATATTATAAAGGTAACCAAGAAAGTTCTGTCGCTTTTTGCGGAGGTCTATGTTCAATTCGCCCTCACACCGTGAGTTAAATACGAATGGAGAGGATAAGGCGAAGGTCAGTTGTTGGTGTGGATATACCCAATATACTACCTGATTGTGGCAGTTCAGTTACACAATGGACTTGCGCAAGGACAGAGTGAAAATGGGACCTCCACAGAGAGCCCAAGGGCGAGAATGGTGTACAAGTTCAAACTGGGGTCAAACGCCGCTGTAGCAAGGCAGAAGATATGCCAGGTCTTTGGTGAGAGTGTCGTGACTACGTGGACAGTGCAAAGGCGGTTTAACAAGTTTAAAGACGGTGACGAAACACTGGAAGACGCACCACGTGCCAAAAGACCAACACATGTACAAAATGAATATCTTCAAGCAGCATTTAAAGCGAACAGTGGCCAGACATGTGAGGAACTGAGACTACAATTCAGTGTGAGTGAAGAAACCGTCCAGCAATACGTCCATCAACTTGGGAGGCACTACAAGTTGGGTCGATAGGTACCACATGAATGGATCCGGGCCAGAAGGCAACGCGAGCAGATACCTGTGTTTCTTTGCTGGCTTGTTTGAAGAAAAAGCCATTTCTGGACAGGATGTTGACATATGATGAGAAGTGGGTCCTGTATGAAGCTCCGCGGCGCCATCATAATTGGTTAGCATCCCATGAACCAGTTCAAAAACAGCCGAAACTAGCACTGCACCAGAAGGTCCTCCTGTGTATTTGGTGGAATGCTCATGGCATGGTGCATCGGTAGCTGCTACCAGCTGGTCAGAGCATCAATTCAACTGTGTACTTGGTTTGTATTCAAGAATAACTCAAAACTCTGGAGCCAGCACATCTGAATCGCAAAGGGGTCCTCCTGTTACAGGACAACGCTAAGCCCCACGTGGCTAGGATAACCCGGGACACCATTCTATGACTTGGATTGGAAACACTACTGCATCCGCCATACTCTTCGGACATTGCACCATCGGATTATCACCTGTTCTACCGCGATGGAATCCATGGCCTTCCAGAACGTTGGCAGAAGGTCGTGGATGCTGATGGGGCTATTTTTGCTCTTCCACGTACGTCTTAGGTGACATATCGATGTTCGAAGGTTGTGGGTAAAAAAACGACAGAGCTTTCTTGGTTACCTTTATAATAACAAAGCTTCGCCTCCTTTGGAGACAATTAGTACCGCTCGAACCAAAAGTATAATATATTTTCCAGTTAGTAGTTGAGGTATGAATGATTTCAAAATTTTGTAAACTGTAGATAGTCCTTAGATTATTTACTTCTATTTTTCCTTATAGAGACAGACCCTCATTTATAGTACGTTTTTGCCTTTGTAAATAGCTTGCGGAACTTCTAAATTTTGATGAGAACGCAAGCAAGCATTGGACTATTATTATTATTATTATTATTATTATTATTATTATTATTATTATTATTATTATTATTATTATTATTATTATTATTATTATTGTAACAGGTTGAACTAGATCTGTTGAATTACTAGATTCTTACAAATCTTCACATTCTTTTAATGAAACGTTGCATTTTTGCTGCTGTAGGTCCTTAAATCTATTGTTGAAATACTCATGCAAAATTAAACAAAAAATTACATTATCTCTATTATTAAAAAGTCTGTGTGATATTTCGCTTTGCTCGTACCAATCTGCCCCTACATGGGGAAGATTGGTACAGATTGCAGACCTTTCGTAAAACGTAATTCACCACAGTTTAAGTAAGAAAAAAAATCATGTTTCTCAAGCTAACGGTATGTTCTAAAATCTCGGGTAAGTAAAATTCGTACCAATGTCCCCCTCCCCTCTCCCCTATTGTGTTGTCTACATTCTGCTAGCTTGCTTCCTGAAATATTATTATTTATTTATTTATCAGTTCAAGGGAGGGGCACAAAGAAGTGATGAACGTACATAAAGCTTTATAAAGATAACCAAGAAAGTTATGTCGCTTTTTGTGGACGTCTGTGTTCAAATACCTTTCATAACGAGAGTTGAATGCGAATGAAGATAAGGCGAAGATCAGTTTTTTGTGTGGGGAATATCCAACACACTACCTGGTTGTGGCAGTTTAGTTACACCGTCAACTTGCGTAAGGACAGAGTGAACATGGGATCTCCACAGAGCGTCGTAAGGGCGTATATGCTGTACGAGTTCAAACAGGAGTCAAACGCCGCTGCAATGAGGCGGAAGACATGCCAAGCCTTTGGTGAGGGTGTCGTGACTACGTGGACAGAACAAGTTTAAGGACGGTGACGAAACACTCGAAGACGCACCACGTGCCGGAAGATCAACACATGTACAAAATGAAGATCTTCAGGCAGCAATTGAGGCGAACAGTGGCTAGGCATGTGAGGAACTGGGACTACAATTCAGTGTGAGTAGAGAAACCATTCGGCAGCACCTCCATCAACTTGGGAAGCACTACAAGTTGAGTCGATAGATGCCACATGATTTGACTCTGGGCCAGAAGGCAACGCGAGCAGACACCTGTGTTTCTTTGCTGTCTCGTGTGAGGAAAAAGACATTTCTGGATAGGATGTTGACGTGTGATGAGAAGTGGGTCCTGTACGAAGCTCCACGGCGCCGTCTTCATTGGTTAGCATTCCATGAACCGGTCAAAAACAGCCGAAACCAGCACTGCACCAGAAGAAGGTCCTCCTGTGTGTTTGGTAGACTGTTCGCTTTATCGTGCATCGGGAAATGCTATCAGCTGGTCAAAGCATCAATACAAGTGTGTACTGTCAGCAGTTGAGCAGTGTTTAACTCAAAACTCTGGAGCCAGCACTTCTGAATCGCAAAGGTTTTCTCCTTGTTACAGACAACGCTAAGCTCCACGTGGCTAGAATGACCCAGGACACCATTCTACGCCTCGGATGGAAAACAGTATTTCATCCGCCACACTCCCCGCACATTGGATCGTCCGATTATAACTTGTTCCATTCCTTAGATAATCATCTTAGAGGACGCAGTTCAAATTCCTAGTAGAGGTGCAAAATGCACTTGATACCTTCTTCGCTGCACGGCCCACCAAGTTCTACCGCGATAGAATACATTGCCTTTCAGAACGTTGACAGAAGGTCATCGATGCTGATGGGGATTATCTTTAATTTTCCAGGTACGTCTTAGGTGACATATCGATGTTCAGTGTGGTTGGTGAAAAAGTCACAGAACTTTCTTGGTTACCTTTATATTAGGGTACTAGCATTCTGTTCCTAACTAAAAGCTCTTTGGTGCAGGCGCTATAGTTGCTGATTCGCTTGTTTTTCTTCTGTCTTTTTTTCTTTTGTCCTTTACAAGTCGAATTTTCAGCAAGCGAAACTCTTTTGCTTAGTTTTTTTTTTTTTTTTTTTTTTTTTTTTTTTTTTTTTTTTTTTTTTTTTTTGCTCCTGACATACAAATTTACACTTCAGCGCACAAATTTAGAGTGAATAAGATGTTCAATAAAAAAACAAGTGTTCAAATGTTCAAAAGAAAAAATGTGAATTATGTTATATTGCTTCCTTCTATATTTAGATAGAAATAAAATCGAACTATTTTCTTACTTTGCCAACTTCGTGCAGCAGATAAATGATGAGAGCGAGGAAAGGTTGAAAGCATGTTTGTTGCTCTGATTTGGCTTTGTTCTAACCGAATGATCTGGATGGCATAGAATTGTTTTTATATTATCCTTTCATTAAGGTGTGCTTAGAATCCTAAAGAACAACTTGACTTTTCCCTACAAGGTATAGTGAAATATGTATTTTCAATCGGGCTTGAAGCTTACAAAAGTTTGGCAACCGCTCTTCAAGTTTTGATAACACTACACGTATCTGTCGCATCATTTGAAAGGTCTTTCAGCAAAATGAAGCTGATAAGATCATACTTGTGCTCCACTACGAGCCAAGAAACACACGAATCTGGACATTCTTTCTATCGATAATGGAATAGCATCTACTTTGAATTTTGATAATATAGTTGATACTTTCACAGCTACTAAAGCAAGGAAGGTAGCATTCTGAATGCTGGCGGAACACAGACTAATAAGGTAGTAAAACTATTGCCGAAAGTAGTTTCATGTTTCAACTTAAGACAATAAAAATACAAAAGTACCAAAAGAATAATAAAAAAGCCGCCAAGATCTGTCAATTGACTGGTGATGGGTAGTAATGAAAAGTAGGATGGTACACAACCCATAGTAGAATTCTGTGCTCACATTTTTAATCTATGGTGTAGCCCTATCACATTCAGGATTTTTTGTTACAGTATATTCTAATACTAAGTGTGTTAGTAAGTGGTAATGGAAACAGTCATAAGTGGCAGAATATAAATATGACTGAATTATTAAATACAAAGGAATGGAATCATAAAACAAGTGTGAAATCTGGAAACAGGAGAGAAAGATTCTAATGCTTAACTATTTATTGATATTTCGGCAAAAGCAGTGGCACTAAATAGATCGTATATTATCACTGGGAAGGAACCTAGTAAAAGATAAATGAAGAAGACACGCAGGAAAGAAATCTATTCTAGCCATTATTTACTAGTTCGGTAAAAAAAAAAAAAAAAAAAAAGGTGTTTAAGTATCATGTATTATCACTGGACAGAAAACGAATGTTAAACTAAATGGGGCTAATTGTATGAGAACTTATCATATGAGAAATTGCACAGGACAAACACCAAAGGCGAGAACCAAACAAGAAAATGCTATAGAAAACTGAGAACTTACATTTAGAAATCGCATCGGTTATATTATTATTTGCATATTTTTCAGTATCAGCTCATTGTTACATTTTGTACGTAAATTTGTATCTAAATGTATTATTAGGAGCATTACTTAAACTATTCTATCTAATTACAGTACGCTTTTAACCTAGAATAGTATAACTTAGGTGTCGGATAAATTCTGGATTCTTTGTTGTTGTTGTTATGTTTTGTTTGTTCTTAAGATTATGCCATTTCTGTCATGGGTTGTAGTTTACGTTACACTTGTATGCCTAATCCTTTTTCTGTCATGCCCCTTGTTTAAAAATATATATATATATATATATATATATATATATATATATATATATATATATATATATATGAATGTCTCTCCCATTTATTTAACATATTCCAAATTCAAATGTTTCAAACACACACACACCAACGGGAAAGGGGGAGGAGGAGTAAACAGAAAGAATAAGTATGCAAATGAATGTCAAAAATAGCAATGCATAAATCATGATTGTTCGAGAAGGGGCCCCGATCTACTTCACTGGCCCCGGGCCCCAGTTTGTCTTACGCCGCCACTGCTTTCTACTGCTTCGTCTCGTCGAAATGGTCTGCCTCGTCTCGTTTCGTGGACAACCCTGAACCCCATGTTTTCTTTATGTCCACACCAATGGCGCCGACTTTCCAAAATTTATGTGGGTGCATATCAATGGCGGGACGTGTTATATGTTTCACGGGAGTCCCGATATTTTTTGATTGATATCATTTAGTTAAAATCTTTAATGAACACTGTCATAAAGGGCTGTGCTGTGATTAAGTAAAATATTCCAGTACTATAAGGATAAGTTGGGGCTGTTTTAGCTCAATTGGTAACACGGCTGACTTCAACGCAAGAGAAACGGGTTCAAACCCGGACCCAAGTTTAAGGATAAGTTACTGTAATGAATATTCTCAACATATGTAATCGTAACATTACGTGTATACTTTAAACAACTTACATGATGCACAATGATTGCAAGAGACAATGATATTATCAATACATTGCTAAAAGAAAATACCACATTCATAAAATAAAAATAAAAATAAAAAAATCATAAAAGCAAATAATTTTAATGGTATTGCAGAACGAACTTGCAAGGATTTTGTTCTGAACATAAACCACAAAGTGATTAACTTAAGTGTGTTGCTTGATTGCTTTTGCACAAACACATTAGAAACAAACAATTCTGTTTTAAGTTAGTAATTTTTAACTTGCATTCTCCATGCTTTAATTCATTATTATTATTATTATTATTATTATTATTATTATTATTATTATTGATAACGACAAGTAACAAATATTTATTTTATTTTGCTTTCATCAAACTAAAAATCTTGTAGGTGCGCCGCACCCACAAGATAATTTGTATAGGTCTTGGAGCACCGACGTAGTCGGCGTGAATGGCCTTCACTTAGGAGTAGTAATTCGCGTAGGGGAGACCGGGGCACGTTTTCCAACTGGCTTTAGTTCTGAAAGGATCCGGTAGATCGCTCCTACTGGTGAACTGGCTTAAGCAGCAATGCTTGGAACACGATCTACTCAAGTTTCAATTAAGTAGCTGTGTTGATGTAGGCAGGAGATCTTGTGAAATCATTTTTTCAAAGTATGAGGTCTGCATTAAAACTTTAAATAAATGTACTATTGTTAAACGTATTGCTTTGACATTGCATGTACTAAAGATGGTGTTCTTCCTTTACCTAATGTTGTGTTTGTTTTGTACATAATATAGACCATTACTCGTCAAGGTTATGTTGAAGTTGAAAAATGGCGATGGAGCAGGTTTACCAAAAACATACGTGGCATATATTCCAAAATTTTTCCATTCTCAGTCAGTTTTTCTAATTGTAGTAGGACTTTAACAAATGAATGTTAGGCCTACTATGTAATTAAAAAAATCTCCGAAATAACAATGTATGGTACAAAATATGTAGCTCTTGACCAGGCACGCAGCCAGCGGGGTGTAAAAAAAAGCTAATGTTATTCTATGCTGATTTTTTTTTTTTTTTTTTTTTTTTGTAAAAATGACGTCCGCACAACCACGTCAAAATATCGAAGCTGCTGTGGCTCTATCTCCCCCCGAAAAAAATACTGAGTACGTGCTTGCCATTAACCACATAGTCTATTGTGTAAGAAACTTTAATTCGAGTGATGAAGATTGTTTACGCATTTATTGCTTTGAGTCTTTCTCCAAATCTCAGGCAAAGCAAAGTGAGTGAGGTGCACAAAGCGCAACAACTGGGCACACATAAACTGTACAAAGGAAGATGTATTTTTTGTTTGTGTTCATTGTGATTCTCACAATGATGACTTTTGTTAACTTGTTTATTGGGCCTACAATAATCTCACTTCTGTATACTGTCCAAGCAATAAACAAAAGTTGCATTTTCAGTAAAAGCAACGATTTATTATTTGTGTTTTAGCATTTGAAGTAGTTGGAACACTTTTCCTTATGTAGTCTTAGTAGGTTGGCCAACTTGCCCCGCACACGGGCACACTTTCCAACATCACATGATTACATGTAACCATTGGAAGTGAAAATCAATATCCCTTTTGTGCTAAAATACCTGTTCCACTTCGTTCATAAAGGTATAAGGAATATAATGATATCCTGTTTACCTCTAAATAGGTTTCAGATAAAATACCACACATGCAATTTAAAAAGAAAGTTGGCAAATGTGCCCCGGTCTCCCCTAAGTCCAAAGACTGAAATGAAGACACATAGCGATCCATTCTCTAATCCTTGGCAAAAAGTGCGGAGCCTAATACAGTGCAAAATAATAATAATAATAATAATAATAATAATAATAATAATAATAATAATAATAATAATAATAATAATAATAATAATAATAATAAATAAAAAACAAAAAATATAGCTGCTACACCGATTATCGCAAACCAAAAGAAATTTTGAGTGCAACCTTACTAATGAGTTATCTTAACACAAGCCGATATGGAATGTGTCCATGATCTAATCATGAAGGAAACTTTGTT
This sequence comes from Thermobia domestica, assembly GCF_964235325.1. Lineage (NCBI taxonomy): Eukaryota > Metazoa > Arthropoda > Insecta > Zygentoma > Lepismatidae > Thermobia > Thermobia domestica. Next base: position 183,493,301 of record NC_137469.1, on the reverse strand, counting down.
TTTCTATAAAATCGGGACAGTCCCGTTTTATGAGATGTGAGAAAGGTTTGCTATTCTCTCACTGGATTTGTGTTATTTTCTAAGCTATGTGCTTCGTATTGGAATATGTTTAATTACTGAGCAACGTCATTACGACGTTTCGGATGGTGGATGTGGTGGTTGCACTGTTTCCCCTCTCAGGTCTCCCCAATCGAAGACACCCACTCCGCAGACGGCAGTGCAAGGGGCTGAAAGTTTTATGAAGAACAAATGTAACCTGTTTTTGCTCTCGAGCTCCGTGGCTAATCGGTTAGCGTGCGAGCCTTTGGTGTGGGAGACCCGGGTTCGATTCCCGACGGAAACTCATGTGGTTCGGATTCCACGTCAATCAGTAGGTCCCGTCTCATATAGCCTCGCTGCAAAAAGGGACGTTCACTCAAAATCAACTCAACTCAATTGTTTTTGCTCTGTTTTGGGCGGTGGAACATTGAGGCGTTGTCATCACTACAGTACAGTGTTTCCGTGAATTGACTAGATAATAATTGACAATAATCCTTTAAGTGAAGCATACCTATAGTTTATCCGGCTTAGTACCTTCCACCACGTAATTAAGAAAATTGAAAGAATTGCAAAAGAGGAGCGTTATGGATGTCAATGCTGTGTTGGAAGGCATGCTTAAAGCCAGTGACGTAATTAGGGGGAACAAACGGGGCTTGTGCCCCGGGCGCCGGATTGGGAGCGCAAAATTGGGTAAGTATTTTGGGGAGCGTTTTGGTTTGGTTGGTTAGGGGGGCGCTAAGTCCAGTTCTTGGCCCGGGCGACAATTAGCGTATTTACGTCGCTGCTTAAAGCTTTGTCTAAAAGAAAAAAGGAGTAGTTTTTATCATTCGTTATTATTCATGTAAAATCCGTTCTTAAAAGGAGTGAAATTATGCAACAAGACAAAATCAATTTCAAAAATGAAATTTATGAGTTTTATGAAACCTGCGTTGAATATCTAAGGAAATGGAGTGTATCTAAGGAAATCAATATTCAAGTGGATGCTGTTGAAGGACACTCCTAATTCGGGACAGCTTGAAGGTAGTGTTGCTAACTTCAAGGAGAAAGGTATTGAAATAAATGATTCTTTGCTTTTCGATCAAATGGCTTCGTTGCAGGATTTTGGTAGTAATAATATAAAGGAGTGAAGTGAGGAAGATAAAAGAACACTCCAATGTCACGAGAAGTGGGTTTGTTTTTTGAAAACCCATACTAGGTCTGAACAGTAGTTTGAATTTTTAAAGATATGCCAATATGTGTTTGCGATCTCTGCTCATAATGGTAACACTAAAAGAATATTTTCGCTCATGAACTTTCAATGAACAGACTAAAGAAACAGAATGGGAGTGGTGACCCTTTTTGCAATTCTTCAAGTACCGTTACTATACAATTTCAAAATGAACTGTGGTAACTATTATAACTTCGTATATATTAAAAAAAAAAAAAAAAAAGAAGTTTCAAAGTGGAACAACAGCTAAGTATTATCATGAATCGACCTCATGAAATGAGCTCATGTGTTGCGTTACATTGTTCTCATGAATATACCTCATGTATTTTTTTTATTATTTTAATAATTGATAAACGCTTCATATATCTATTTTTAGTAATGTTTTCAAATATTTCATTATTTTACATTTTCAGTTTTTGTTAGCTGCTGATAGTTACTTCGTATTTAATTAATTCCACAACCTTTTCAATAGGTTTTAAAATGTAAAAGTGTAAATTTGCCCTTTTTTGTGAAAGATACAAAGAGAGAGAGAGAACAGAGAGGCTAAAAATATATATTTATGGGAGCAACCTATCCAAAAATAAAAGGTGTCCCGTTTTTTCTAGTTGACGATTTGGTCACCCTATCTTAGAATAGTGTGTAATATGTTTAACCTCCGTTATTCTTGGAAATTAAGAAATGTTGAAATAATTCATTTGAATTTCTGTTGGTTTAGTTATACGCACATTGATGTGCAGAATTTCATTCAGTAATTGCTGTTATAATAAGAATATAACTCTGCTTGTAATTTGCTCCATGCACAAATCCTGCGGAGGATGGGTTGTTTGTTAGAAAATTAAATTGAATTACTCAATCTGATATTTTAGTTGTTTTAAACATGTTCAACCACCATAAAAAAAACACGTTTAAAAGAATTTGTTTAAAACTTTTAAAACAAACTGAATAAAACAAAAGCCCTTGTTTTAAACATGTTTTAAACACTTGTTTTAAACATTTTGTTTTAAACATATCAACCCTGGTTCAAATCCGCTACTTTCGGAGCACAGACACGCTACTTTTTGATCTTCGAATCTGACAACAGTGACTCAATGATTCAAATCAACACAATGTGAGGACTCCATTTGGTCCAGTTGCTAGCATGCTTGACTTCGGTTCGCGTGGTCCCGAATTCGATTTCCGGTGGGAGTACAGTTGAACGACCGAAGTGGTTCGGATTTTATTATAATCATTAGCTCCACGTCTCCTTTAGACGCCCTAGCATAATCGTGGGACGTTAAACTAAATCAAACCAAACCAAAAGTCAACACAATGTGTATTACTAACTGTAAGTCCTTGGATAACTGCATACAGCTATGGTATGGATCTAGTTTGAGGTGGTCGGTGGTCAAACTAAAACAAGTGAAATGTAACTAGGGTGTAATTAGAACTTTTAATTAACCATGGTTTTGTGTACATCACGATTAAGGCTTAAGGGAACAACTAGGGTTACTGAAAAGTTATCAGTTACATTTAATTTCAGTTTCAATTTGCATTTACATGTATTGCTGGAACCAAAACTTTGACATTAACATTAATATTATAAAGACTACGAAAAACATCATCTTTTGAAAACATTCTTGCACCATAAAACAAATTGCAAGTAATTTTAAAATATTTTGCAGTTTAGCTACGTTATTTGCACAATATTTAGAATAATATTTAGCAATTTATTTAAGTTGGCCACACTACTTCAAATAATGGAACTACGACTTGTAATTAAAACCACTAAAAACTATTGTTGTAATGTTATAGAAGCAAACTAAAGCGACAATCATTAAAAAAAAAATAACACAAATACGTTATTTTAAGCAGTACAACAATCACTAACCATGTGTTTGGTATCTCTGAAACGGTTTGAAATAACAATTGTTGTAAATGACATTATGATCACTTAAGTCTTTTGGAAGCATCTACATGATGAGACGTGGTATGTCAGCACGTTTTCGAAGTGAAGTGTTTAGGAAAAGTTAAATTTTTCATTTCTTGTAACGTTGATCCTTCATTCATTCGAATTACATTATACCATGATCATAGTATTTAACGCTAAGATACAAATGATGCACATTGCACCGTCTATGCCATTTGAGTTATTAGAGATCTCCAATATGTTGATATTGGTGATACTGTATTGTTCTTTGCTAGACTGAATAATGTATGTGGTATTGTGGGTTTATTTAATATCTAAATTAGAAATAGGTAATACCTTACATAGTTCAATTTGAGAAAATACAACTTTATTTTGCGTTGGTAACACTGCTTGTTTATGTAGTGGTATTGCAGAGTATCTTGAAGAATTTTCCCTTGAATATTTCACACAACATGGTACAAATATAGGCGTGGATCCAAGGGAAGGACTATAGGGACCATATCTCCCTTAACGCTCAGGCATACACTGAATAAAATGAACTTCAATCCTGCTTTACACTGGATAAAGAGGCAAAGTATGGTTTAGCCCCTCCGTTGATCATATCGTGGATCCGCGCCAGGATATATATATATATATATATATTTTGTGGCAGAGCCAGTATTTTAATTAACAAAATTCATAATTTAATGATTAATTTTATTTATTTTGAGAATATTGGATTTATGTAAGATATTAAAATTGTTGTTTAGTGAAGGAAAATAACAGACGTAATTCAGGTCAATGCAAGTTTTGTAAAATTATACTATTTTGCCGTCAGCGAATAAAAACAAACAATAACACATAATTGGTAGTCTGCGAATGCAGGAAATAAATTTATAAAATGCGTCGGCAATAACATTTTGTAAAATCATGAGTTGCATTTGTACAATGTTTGTGAACACGAGACACATTCACGGATATGTAGAAATTGCCTAGAATCATGAGATCAGAGCATTCCGAGTGTTGCAGTTTTTGTTCTCGAAATGAGGAAGAACCTTGTTTTTCCAAAGAAAGGAGGACACACGTGCCTGACGTCAGACGACGCCACCGAATTCCTGGAGTGAATTCTCAAACAAAACCAGGGGACAGGAGGTCTCTAGATAGAGAAGTGCGGAGCCTATCGTTGGAGTAGTACGGAGCCTATTCATTGAGTAGTACCGAGTCATTAGAAGGAGAAGTTAAACATTGCTAAGTTTTTGAATGTGATTTGAAAGTACAAAGTCAATCACAACATTGAGACTCCAGTCTTCAGTCTCAATGCGACGATCTTCAGCCAACTAACTTTTAACGTTAGTTATACCAGAACATTGGATTGAGACGCCATCTCCAATGTGGACCATTTATTAACCCGAGTGACGCCTGTCAGCTACGATATCAACTTGGGAATATCAACATCTAATAATCATCCCAGGAGAGCATCATCAGTGATCATCAACCGAAGACATCAATCAAGGTATGTGTGACTTCAAATTCAGTGTTCAAATGCTCAATGCTTGGTATGCATTGCTCTTCTGGCAACGTTTCTAGATATCCGATTTTATCCACGACATTTACACAAGCAACACTTTCAAATAAGAAATATAACTGTTAGTCATTCATTGAACTTATGAGTTGTCATTTCAATTTAATCCCCGTAAGAAATATGTTTTATGCAATAACCTCTCGCATAGAAAACAGTAACGTACCCACTCATTCTAGATGGTGAGTGGAAGGTGATCTGCTCAGTTCAACTATCGCATCCCCATTTCAAGGCACGAATTGAGCGGGTTGTCAATATATATATATATATATATATATATATATATATATATATATATATATATATATATATATATATATATATATATATATATATATATAGAGAGAGAGAGAGAGAGAGAGAGAGAGACAGAGAGAGAGAAGATTATATACAACAGCAGTGAATTTTGTTTCAGGAGAAGCTTGAGGAACGGGTAAGAAACATTTGTGTTGTACGTGCAATGCAAAAAAAATGATCACAATTTTTTTTTCGGGAGGGGCTTGAGCCCAACACCTACCCCGTAAATACGCCACTGTACATCAGTCAACCGTTCCCATATTATCTCACACAGCAGCGAAACAAATTTTGAGTAAAGGCAAAGTAGCTGTCAATGTTCGAGACGAGGCCTAGACTTTCGAGACTGACCAAGGTCTCGTCTCGATTTATAGAGGTCTGTCTAGATCTCGGTCTCGTCTCGGTATGTAAAAGTTCGTCTCGGTCTTGTCTCGATATATAAAAGTCCGTCTCGGTCTCGGTACTATCCCTAGTTTTATTTTACATTTATAATACAAAGGTGAAAATTGTTAGGGTTTATTTTTAAAATAAAAATATCCTATTCTGGGAGAGGGGCAATCGCCCCTCTGGATCCGCCCCTGACCTGAGCATATGCATGAAGTGGTTTATTACGAACAAGACAAAAAGAACTGTGATAGATTGATTACAAGTAATCCGGTTAGAAACACTGCTGCTTGCATTTTAGTTCCAAAACTGACCGCCCGCACTAGTTCGCTGGTCAGGTAATACACTTGATAAGATAATTATTGTATATTTTACATAGCATTGTTATTTCGTGATTTTATTTCTTTATGTAAATATGTACTGTACTTCTTATATTTTATGAAACTTATCTAAACTCATTCCTTTTGGACATATATTATATTACAGGAATCGTTTCAAGAAATCTTGAAATCTCAACGACCAACCCTGTTCTATACTGCCGAGTCCAAACTCCTGTGGACAGGAAATAGAGAAACAGCTGAGATATCGAAGAGACCTGCCTGCTGCCTCATATGTATTTATCACGTTAAGAATTTATTATACCCAATTTGGTTTGGACAATTTCTTTGACTCTTGCAAACAATTATTTTGACACATGAGAATGAAATATCAAACGCAGCGTACTGCGGACAACACATAAAGCACTAAAAATTATAATGACAAATGTAAGAATAGTAGCAAAAAAAACTTGGCTTTGTCACTTGATTTATCTTCCTGTATATCAAGTATTTTTAGCGCTTCATTTTAAAATAATAATGTTTATTTATTATTTAATAAGATTATACAATGTAGCATCAAATTTGAATTATCAGCGTTCCCCCCCCCCCCAACCAACAAACTTGTCTTGTTGTCCTTGAAATTTTACGGGTAGCTTCCGAATTTGCTTTATTCAATTTGGGATGCTTTAATCGGTGTGAGTCCTCACACTCAAACTGAAGTATTTTTCTTCATTCCCAATGCACACATTGAAGAGGAACATGTGACAGTAAAATGTAATAAGGTACTTGCATTGCTCAGCTATTATGTTGTTGTATTTGGGTTGATAAAAGCAAAGCTTTGATATGGAAAATATAATCGATGGTCTTTTTTTTTTTTTTTAATCATTTTCATCAGAAAACTTGTAACTTAAAAGTCCTTCAGAGTAGTGTTGTAAATAGAAAAAAAAAAACGTTCGTATTTTTTCAGACATGTACGTTTTTTTTAGAAAAAAAACATTGGCTCTCGTTTTTTTCTAAATTTCGTTTTTTTTAAATAGTCATTTGTAATGCATCTTACGTCTATTTAAGTATTAAATATTTTTATGTAGGTATAATCACCGTAAAATGCAACATATATTAAACGCTAGACACTGATACCTACAAATATTTTACAATTTACATGAATACCATACCTATTAACAATTTGGGTTTCAGTAGTTTTCATCAATATCAACTAAGAAATAAAAGTAGAAATGAAATTTTGTTTTTTCGTGAAAGCAGGCCCTTAATAAGTACGAAAATAATGTCACGAACAGTATAAAATTCAAATAACTTGTCTAAAGGTAAAAACTAATACTAATTTGCCTAATAGTATTTTTCTAAATGTCATATATAAATAATTTGTCGACTAGATATATATGATATGCAGAGCCGGCTCTACCATATATGCAACACGTGCATTTGCGTGGAGCGGCAAGTTTGGATGATCCGGCAAAATCTGTCATAAGTATATTATTTAAATTAAATATTTCTTATTGGAAACAGACTTCATGATGATAGTAGTTAAATTTACTAAGCTGACCTTCTATTTGAATACTGTACTACATTCATAAATTATGTTTAGGTTGCATTAGTTTAAGGTCACATGAACAATGCTAAAGCAAATGGTCGAATAAATCCGAGCACAAATTGCTTGATTGTTGCCAAGTGCAATAATTCAGTTCTCGAATAGTAGTGAATATCTGTTCCACTTAGTAAGTTATCACAGTTTTGATATGACAACTAGTCTTCTTTTTGTCAGAAACAAGTTCCTTATCATTGAAGATAGAAACAAGTTTTTTTTAAAAAAAAATGTTAACAGATATAGAAGAGAAATCAAGAAATAAAGATAAAAGAGCTAGTTACACTGGAATTGCAAACTGATACATTGAGATTGAAGCTCGATAGTGAATTCTATAAAAAGGATTACCATCTTTCCTCTGCAGGTGTGTTTGCTTTATCTTTCACTAACATAATAGATTACTATTTAAAAAAAACAGACACAACGCGATTGCATTTTTAGTAAGTATTTAAGCCTTTCTGAGTGCAACTGCACTTACCCTCATCTCTGTTGTTCATGCTGGAGTAGCATACTTAAAATCATGACTTTTAAGATTTGTTATTTCTGGAGAAAGGGGGAGGCGGCAAATTATGGCATTGCATGGGGCGACAAATTGACTAGGACCGGCCCTGATGATATGTATATAAAAGACATGAATATAGGATGACACAATTTGAAGTAATGCAGGGTGTTTCAAAATTAATATTAGGGTTTTGAAACTTTGTAATATCTATTACAATTAACTTACAATTATAAATATTATATCAAATGAAAGAGCAACTCAAACAGTTTTGTACGCACGCATACACATGCATTGTTTCTTCTGTCTGCCGTTAGAAAGAGCAAGCAGCAAAGATGGAGACTAGAGAGCAAAAAGTTTTTTTGTGTTTTAATAAAGACTGAATCTGTACAGTGCAACGGTCTGTGTGAAGAATATTAAGGAGAGACTTGCAAGTTCGTCCTTATCGTCTGCAGTTGCTACAGGTCTAAAGCCTATAGACTACGGTTTACGTGCCAATTTCGCAAGTGAAATATTGCTGCATAACAATGAATATTTTCTGGATTGTGTCGTCTTCAGTGATAAATCGACATTTCACCTAAGAGCTAATGTGAACACTCATAATGTTTGTATCTGGCCGTCAGCAAATACTCAGGAGATGGTACACTTGAAACGAGACTCCCCTAAATTGAATCTATTTTGTGCCATATGGCGGAAAGTTTATGGGCCTTTCTCGCCTATCGACTAGATGTGTGCCGTGTGATGAATGAATCTCACATTGAACACTTGTAGCAAAGACTGTTTGAGGTGCTCTTTCACTTGATGTATTGTTTATAATTGTATGTAAAATGTAATAAGTACTACGAAGACTTAACACCCCGATATTCATTTTGAAACACCCTGCATTTTTCACCAACTGTTGGAACTAAGATGTAAAAAGGAGAGAAAATTTTCCTTATAAAGTTATTGTTTACAACAACGATATTATTATTAGTCGAGAATATAACTACAACAACAACACGAGTTAGTAGTCAAAAAAATGTAATCAAATGTATACTCGGTGGCCCAGGTGGCCAAAGTGGCACACACGGTGTATCATTTGCTTAATCCGCTCCTGTGTGGACACTAATTAAGATATCGGGATATTATTCTTGCAAAATATTGTTGGACTATAGTTTATCATATTATTTTTTTCTTCTGGTGTCGAATTTCCTTCTAAAATTTCACCCCCAGTCAAAACTTCGAGAATTTTCTAATTTCGAATTTCCTTTACTTCTTTTTTCCCTGTAGCTTCCTTCGTTGTAGAAAGACCTTCGTTAAGACTTGCCAGGTAGATACCTCAGATGGATACCTAACTGTTGACATCAATTGGACGGGTCTGCCCGCAGTGTTGTCAATTAGGGAAATTAAAATTTTCCTAAATTTGGGCAAAAAATTAGAAATTTTTGTTTATATATCCGTACCTACACGTCCGAGTGCAAGTCAACTTACGCCAATCGAACATTTTTCCTTACTTAGCAAACGCAAGTACAGATAGTTACAATGGGGTAATTAGGAAAGGCACGAAAAATTCTTATTTAGGTTCTCACCCTTGATTTTTCTAGTTTTTCCCTATTTTTCTGTTTACCGTAATATATTTTTGGTAATTAGAAGTTTTGTTCCTTAAATATCGTCACAATACTTATAGGATATATTAGTGGTGTACCAATGTTTAATTTAAGATAGATTGCGTCTGTCTGGTAGCATTGTTACCAGCTACAGAAAATTTTAATTCCAGATTTTAGGGGGAAAGTTTGGAAAAATTATCTGTTTTGTCTCTATTATTTCCCACTTGTTGGCTATATCGGACCAAACGTACCAGTATCTGGAAGTCTCGTCTTTTCTCTACACAACGTACTATAGAAAGTTTCAATGGGATAACTAGGGGAAGTGCAGTTGAGGTGTACAGTAGACCTTGTTCTCTAATTGGTCTACTGTAACTGTGATTTTTTTTAAAGGTAGAATGATATATTTATTATTTACATGCTTACTTTATTAGATATCGTCACAATACTTGTAGGATATCTTAGAGGGATACCAAAGCTTATTTTAAGATAGTTTGTGTGTGTCTGATAGTAGTGTTGCAAGCTACAGAAAATTTTAATCCCAGATTTGGGGGGCAAATCTTGGAAAAAATTCTCTTTTTTATTTCTATTATTTCCTTCTTGTTGGCTACATTCGAACAAACGTACCAGTGTCTAACAGCCTCATCCTTAGCCTACACAACGCACCATAAAAAAATTCACTAGAATAATTACGGAAAGTACAGTTGAGGTTTATAATAAACCATGTTCTGGAAATGGTAAGAAAATGGTGAATTTCTGAGGTAGAATGAGATTTTTTAAAATTTCATGCTTACTTTGTTACATATCGCCATTATACTTGTAGGATATATTCTTGGAGTACTAAGGTTTATTTTCAGATAGCTTTCGTCTGTCTGATGGCAGTGTTTCCAGCCAAAACAATTAATTCCCTCTTTTAGGTGAAAAAATCGGAAAATTTCCCTTTTCCCCTCTATTATTACCCTCTTACTGACTACATTGAAACAAACGTACCACTACCTGAAAGCTTCCTATTTGCCCTATAGAACGCACCATAAAAAGTTTTAATAGGATAATTAGAGAAGCTGTAGCCCCGGCATATTTGATTTTTGCTTGTGAGACGTAAAAAGTGTCAAAATTTCATGTGCATGACAGGATTTTTTCTTTCCCTCTTTGAATGGAAGCCAGCGACTTCAGGATTTCACTATACCTTGTCAACACACCAAAGATTTTTTTAGGTGACTTGAACCCATATAGCAGCAGTAGTACTAGATACAAAAAATTTTGAAATTCGGTTAGGGAATTTTTAAAATATTTTCACCCCTATATTTCCCTCAATAATTTCCCACCCATTGGCAACACTGCAATGCAACTTACACCAAAAAATAGCCACATCCATCTTCTAAAAAACAAGGCCTTAGCCATATCAATCGAATGAATGGTTTTTGAGTAACAAGTCACTAACTAGAAATGTAGGAAAACGCCAAAAATGACCTGGTGCCGAAAGGAGTAATCACACAATTTTGCTAGTATATAGGTACAAAGAAACAAAAGATTTGTAAGTTACGAGGGCTTCGACTCAAGTTCTGATTATTATTTCAATAATCTGCAACGTAAATCAATAAATAATAGTTGCCAGAAAAAAAAACAGACATTTGAAAAAAAACATGAAAAAGAACGATGTATTTTATTGAAAAAAAACTTCACAGAAAAAAAAACGTTTTTTTACAACACTACTTCAGAGAAGGCTGAACTTCCAAAAGATCTTACAATATTTGCCCACAGTTAAGACGACTTCGCATATTTGTGGCAGCATAGAAAGCATCACTAAAGAAAAAGGAACTCTCAGTTTTGTATGGCATACAGTCTGAGCCAAAAAAAAAAAAAAAAAAAAATCTATTGTTCGTTCACTAAAGGTGAGATGCTTTCCAAAGGTAATGTTTGATAGATAAAAGCACACCCATATTCATTCTTTACAGCAGGGTGCGAAATCGTTTGAAAATGGTGGGGGGGAAGAAGTTTGGCGATCCACAATAATGCCTCACTGTGCTTCACACGAAGTGGGGGCTCCAAAAACTTGAAATATTCATGGATTATTATTATTATTATTATTATTATTATTATTATTATTATTATTAATATTATTATTATTATTATTATTATTATAAATGTTTAAACTAGTCGTCATTGTTATTTAAAATACTTTAATAATGTTAATTATTCATTTAACCTAAATTGGTGCGCTTATCTACTGCATTTAATATACACTTCGATGCGTATGGTCTAGGGTTAGACTCCCGTGGGAGCACAAGCCTCTTGTGTTTACTATCATATTGAAGACTACATTCACGAAAATAGCGAAGAAATAATAGCGGCTGAGAACCGATGTGCTAACCAACGAAGCTGAAGCGCTCCCTGGCCAGCCATAGATCCCCACGAGCTGTAGAGTCAGAGTACAGTTATTATTATTATTTATGAAAATACCGTTTCTTCGCTAAGTATTTAGTGTTTCAGTTTGGTCGCTCAGATATCCGGTCACCTATGTAAGTCTAAATAATACTAATCGTGGAACGTAAAACTCAAATATTTCATTTCTAAATAATAATATGTATCTATATTGTATTATTAGCAAGAATATATTATAAATAACATATGATTTCAATACAAATACTTGATAGACAACGATAGTGGTAGAGCGCTCATCTCATGCGCGTGGAATCCCTGGCTGGATCCTAGCTCGCGGCAAATTCTGCTTGTGGTATACAAACACTGTGTATGTGAGTTTTCTCTGGGTCCTCCGGTTTCCTTCCACTTTCTTAATCCACCATTATCATCTATTTCATCATGACCGTCTTCCTTAGCCTTGGTGGATATTCGTAGGACGTTAAACTTTAAAAAATGAAAGCATAAACACAATAATACGATTGATTTGGTGATTTTAGTTTAGCGTCCCTTTTCAGCGGCGAAGGTATGAGATGTGGACCTACAGTTTAAGGTGGCATTCCAACCACCGTAATCGTTCAAATTTTTGTAAGGCGCTCCCACCGGGAATCGAACCCGGAACCCCGTGCACCAAAGATAATGCGCGCGTGCTTGCCAATAGACCAGCGGGGAGAGCCACACTAATAGTAGTATTGAATGATTGTGTTACTGTATTATAGACCTAAAATATAGTTTGCAATAATGTTTCTTACCTTAGAGAAAAATTTTAAGATTAAACTTCTCTTCACTTTCTTTCCGTGTGTAACGAGAATCGGACAAGTAATGGCCGGACGAAACCCACTTATCAGCAGCAGTAACAGCATCCCATAATTTTAAAGGAGGTCCATTGAGTTTAATTGTCAATAGAGATTGCAAGGTACTCGCCAACATACGGTTTCTTTCGGAGCTTTTAATATTATGAGCAACACTAAATCCACGTTCACAGGCAGCAGTTGATAATGGTACAGAGCGAACTTTTCGCGTTAAGGTTTCAAGAGCTGGAAAATCATTTAAAGACTTAGAACTTGATTTGTACTCTCTCCATTCTGACACTGCAATATCAGGATTCAATCCCAACAATTGAGCTGCTTTATATACGTCTACGTTACCGTATAAACTACTCATGCTATTACAATCTTTATTTTCAAACACTGAAAAACACTTTAGCACATCATTAGAAGGAAACCTTCTTTCCACTTCGTCTATTAAACCCTGGATTACCTGCCCCCTTATTTGGTCGAACTCACTATCATCACTCCCTATATCAGACGCTTGTCTGCAGTGCACTAAATACTTTTCTTTACAAAGACTTAGGTAGACATCATCTTTCACACGCATTTCTCTCAGAGCTTGAATTGTAGATTGAATTTTTTTCTCTATTTCGTTGTACGAAACTGCTTCCTTTTGCATCGTTTTGCTAATATTAGACAAAATGGACGCAATATCCAGAAGAAAACCTAGCAATAGAATGTTCTTTTTCTCCGACAGTTTTTTGTAAATACCACTCAGTTTAGAGCGGTCTCTGCTGAAATGGTCAGTATTTTCACACTCCAGAAGTAGGAATTGCATTATAGAAGAAAAATCTGTAAAGACTGCCAATAATGTGTCCCTCTCACTTGAAATCCAACGTATGTGGAACAATTTTTTTGATTTTCAGCAGTCCTGCGGCATTTGTGACTGTCGCGATACTTTTAAGCTTTGCAGCTGCAGATGGCTTACTGAACACTTTGTAAAGTTCGTCTATCAAACATTCAAAGTTATGAACAGCATTCACAACACCAAAAACTCGTTCAGAAACAAGATCCATTCGGTGTGCCATGCAGTGTACGCTAATTAGACACGGGTTGATATTCCTTCTAATTCGAGCGGCAACACCTTCATTTCTCCCAGTAAACACTGCAGCCCCGTCTGAACCAAATCCAACGAGCTTTTCTTTAAGATTTAAAATATCTATGCCATCTTCGGAAAACGCTTGAATAATTTTCTCTTCAAGGGATTTTGCATCGGCATTTTCTACGGTCACTAATTTATAAAAACAACAACAAGGGTTATCTTCTTCGTCCACATATGTCACATATAACAGCAAGTGCTTATCCGCAAACCTGTCTGTAGATTCGTCCACTGAAATTGAAAAACAATCTGTTTGCTTGAGAAATTTTACCAATTTTCCACGCAACTGATCAGCAATAAAACATGCCATAGTTGCCGCAGTTTTATCTGTATGATGATGTGTTCCCATATCAATGCCATTTTCGATCTGCAGGTTTATTAGTTCGGGGTGGTCGCGGAAACTCCACTCTCTTTTTGCCGCCACATAAACTGAACGTAACACTCTGACGGTTGTTTCCAGCTTTTCTTTCTGGTTTTTTATACACAGTTCTCGAGCAATTTCTGAACACTTCTGAAAATTATGTCTTTTACAAATTTGTTCCTGCTGCTAACACTGAGAATGCACCACACTTTTTTCATGCTTATATATTGCATCAAGATTCTTTTTCTTACTCTTTTTTGACACACCCTTATTTGCCCAAGGTAAGTCATGGGCGGAAGTCCCTACACTTTTGGATACTAGATAGGAATGCTGCACACAAACACTACACAACATAACATCTTCACCACTGTCTTCATGATTTGTGAATATCAGCCACGAGCGGTCCTTTTTCCAAGATGATGAAAAATTGGTCCATACAACTTCAGACGTATCACTTATTGATTTTGACGTTAATATAGGTGGCGTATAATCACTAAAATGAGACTGACTTGGTAGTTGCTCCTGAGGAAGGGGGGTATCTGCCTCCACAGTGTTCGATGATTCCAAGTCTATTTTACGCACCTTGTCACTTGTTCCACGATTTTCACTCTCAGTCCGATTATCGTCACATCTGGTGAATTGTTCTGCGATCTTCGGATTCGTTTTAAAAAAATTAGTAATTAAGCCCGATTTCCCGGATACACCGCTTTTTGCTCGCTTCATAGTTACACGATATTTTCTATTTATGAAAAGAACGACATTAACATCCGAACGAGTTGAAGCAATTCTTGTAACTGAATTTTATTCTACATTCTGCATTCTTCAACTAAAACGAGAGAAACGGCAAATCTTTGTTTTTAAGTCCCTCCCTTCGTCGCCAGTCCTCAAAAGTGACCATAGCAAAGGGAGAAAGGAAACCTGTCATTTGTAAGTTATTTCCAAGAATTTTCGGAAGGACACTTGACCCAAACTGCTCCTCTGCCCTGGACAATGCGATACTTCACGCTGCTAAAGCCCGTCCGTCAATGTGGTGCCAGAAAGGGACGTAGCCTAATGTTTTTCCAAATTGTAAACAAAGGATATTGCATAGAAAGGGATCTAAATGGTCCGTGGACTTTCCCTCGTTTTGTCAATGTGTTTTCCTTATCCGTATCGCAACACACTTTTTCTCTTTCTTGAATATGCATCCAAAATCTTTCCGAGGCTGCTTGATGGTGTGTATTTATTTTTAAAAAAAAGAAAAGAAAAAAATGCTAGTAAGAAACCCCTAATTGCTAGAAAGACACCCCTTACAGCCTATAAGGAAGTTAAACCTGTTTTATACATACATTACTGATTTATTTTAGCATTATTTAGAAGCTATGAGCATGAAGATTTTTTATTTTTTATTTATTCATATATGGCATTTGCTTTCCATATCTCCCTCTAGTCTAATGGCTAGCATGCCCGCTTTTGATGCACATGGTCCTGAGTTCTATTGCTAGTGGGACAGACATGAAATGTATACATAGTACGATGATTTTAATTCACCTTAAAATGGAGGTCTACGTTTCATATACCGTCGGTGCCAGTAACGGACGCTGAACTCAAACTAACATTTCCTTTCCAGTGATTTATAACACAACTAAAAGGTGCTCACGAATCCCTTTTAGTTGGTTGGTTAGAGTTACGTCCTTTCCAGCACTGAGGTTATATAAGACATGGACCCACAGTTTCACGAATCATTTGTACACAAAACAGGCAGTAAACTCATTCTGACCTCATCAGCTTTTATTTTGATTTTACTTTTTTTTTCTCACACTTCCTGTCTCGAATATATTTTGAGTAGTAGTTCTGAAACCACTTTAAGCATTAGGTACCGTCCTATTCAGCCTGTGCGCTGCAAAGGAACACTAAATACGAATCAATCCAAACAAATAACACAGTACATTACTGAGATATAAATCTCTCTGTAATAATTTTTTAATTAATCTATTGTGAATAGGCTACTTATTGGCAGAGGTTTTGAGAGAGGAGAGACGCTGAAGAAAAGCATTATGCTAAGGAACGGCTGTTTCTGTTATGTATTGTTTCACTGTATTATATTAGAATTAATATTCATAATTTGATTTCAGTTTTGTGTCTATCCTTAAATTAGGGTCTATATTTCTGGTTCTCTTTTCTCTCAGCAGGCGCTCCGGCACAGATAAATTTGGCACTACAACCCTGCTTATTGGGAATAAAGTATTATTGTAGCCTGTGTCCATTGTGCCTTTTGATCAACATAAATTAAAACATGATTCCGAGTTGAGCAGATAATTTCAAATTCAGAATATTTCAAAAGGAGGATCGGGGATATTATAACTCAAATACAATAACCAGTTTCACAGCAAAACCAGAATACTGTGACACAGCAACCGAAAATGTGGCCCTTGAACTCCGATTGAAAATTATAGCAATAGAATAGTAAGCAGCGGCGCAAATTTGTCTTCAACATTGGGGAAGGGGGGTAGGGGTATGACCGTTCTCGTAATCTTTTCTTTTTCTTTTCTTTTCTTTTCTTTTCTTTCTTTCTTTCTTTCTTTCTATCTTTCTTTTTTTTAAGCGATGTTCAAAATATTTATAAAGTTGAAAAACAATGCTGTGGAGGATCAGGGGAGCAGAGTTGTCTTCAACATTGGGAAGTGGGCAGATTTGAGGCTTATTCTCGGAGGAAGTGAGACTCATATTACGTTAGATTAATCTGATTTCTGAGGTGAACCTGTTTTATATTATATATTAGGCGATTTAGATGAAGTAGCAGTCGGACAGAAACCATTTCTTCCCATAAAACATATTTCAAATCGGATTATTGGGGGAACAGTCGTCCCCAGTTCCATGATTGAGGGTACATGTCACCCTCATCCCCCGTCGTGCCAGTGATAAGTACTGCATAAATACTGCATAAATAGTAACAACTAACTTACCAAACAAAGAAAAAAAAAGTTCTATAATAGACGCAAATGTCAAAATTTTTGGTAAACGTTTAAGTCTATTTTGAAACAAAGATCGACTAATATATCTTAATAATAAATGTGTACAATACATTCTAACAATAAAAACGGAAAATTACTCGTAATTAGCCCTGAAGAAAGGGCGCAGAATTGAAGTAACAATGAAATCCGAAATTTTAAACTGCAAATCGAACAACAATAAAATTTGATACAATATTTCACGATTTGAAACATGTGAAAAGCTGCATATCAATGTTCCTCACGGAATGTGAACGCTCTACTACTGAGCCACCGTGCCCTCTATACTATATTAGTAATTTTGTAACTGTTTGTTCATAGTAGAGGTAACAATTACTGTTTTCATTTAGATATTTTTTTAATGAAAGGAAACAACTGTAGAAAAAAAAACAGGAAAAAGAACACGCCCTATAACAGCAAGAAAACTGTCAGCTTCCTCTTAACCATCCTCATCGACTCTACTCCGACCAGTCATAAATAAGCCCCCATACTAAGTTTGGTGACTGCCTTTACCACCTACGGTGTGTCGACATTGGACAAACATTGTACATAAAGAAAGTGAATGAACTTTTCTCTTGGATAGCTCTAGAGGATAAGGGTCTTCATCTCGTCACAACGGAAAAACCGAAAAAGTTTACCTGATCCTTTTTTTCTTTTTGAGCGAGCATGCATTTAAAATTATTGTTTGAAAATTTTCATTATACTTATATTTTCATATTAGGTGTTCCCCCCTACAGATTTTGGTGGGGGGGAAATGCAAGCATATTTTTTTTGGTGGGGGGGGAAATTCCCCCCGTACCCCCGGGATTTCGCACCCTGCTTTACAGGATACCTCTTACACGAGGTCCACATTTTTCCTCAAGGACAAATTCTCCATTTTTTAAATCAGAAGGCGTGTCCTTCCAGTAGGACAAATGGCCGTATTTTTATCATTAATATTAAATATATTCAAGCATTTCAAATAAAATAAAAATTTGTGTTTAAAATAAGAAGCAATAAAGATTTTTTTTTTTTGTGAAGCTATCCTTTTGGACACTATTGCGCGAAAGCATGGCTTCCAGTCCCTGTGTTCAATTATGGTGTATTATTTAAAGCATGATTACACAGGTACGACCGTGTCGGAATGAGTGAAGCACTTAACATCAATTATTATCATTAGAGATGTGACAATTATCGTCATTTATGTTCAAAGTACAAGGTAAGTCAAAGTTAGAGCCACCCAGATTACTGTATATTCTGAGGTAAGAGAGGTATAATTTAAATGGGTTTAGGTGGATGCGGGAAATTTCTAGCAGTATAATGTATTCTGTAGGCCATTGTGGAGGCAACTGTGTTGGATTTGTCTAAAATAATCTTAAATGGAAAAAAGAGCCCACCTCTTTTTGTGCTAGTATTTCATGAGAACTTCGTTGAAAAAGTGTGTGTTTCATTATTACTGTTTATGTAACCAATTGCATGAATTGCATGTTGTTCCTAATATCAATATAATTTATAAAGTCATTGCTGAAAAGCAGTATATTGAAATCTAGTCTGAAGTTGATGCGTTACATGACCCCTGTTTCCACTTAAGAGTTTAAAAAATAGATTAAACCAATATTAGTCTTTGTGAAATGGGCAACAGACTCACGTTATCTCACCAGAAAGTTTATCCCGCGCAAATCGAAGTTTTATACAGAGCCCTCACACTTTACCACATTTATGTTAATCAGAGTGGTTGTGACTTTTAATGTTGACTGGGAAATGTTTAGATTACAAAAGCTATAATAGGAAATGTTGTTAAGTGTTGTAATCTAGATATGTACCGGTATTAACTGTCACCTTGTATTTATCAATAAAACAGGTACAAAGAGAAATAAAATCTTTGAGTTTTAAGTTCCACGGTTATGCTGGCTAGGCTAAAGAAGACGATGATGATGATAAATGAATGAAAAGAAGAAAGTGGGAGGAAACGGGAGAACCCCAAGGAAACACACGCACACAGTGTTTGTCCAGAACAAAGTTCACTTGGCGCGAGCTGGGGTCGAGCCAAGGACCTCATGCACCAGAGGTGAACGCTCTACCACTGAGCTACTGCGGCTGTATTTAATAGGTACACTCAGAAACAATATTAAGTATAGGTTGAAGGTATATGAAATTATAGCTCCAACCTATACTTAATATTGTTTCTGACTGTACATGTACCCATGAAATTAGTTTTTGTACCCATAAAATTAAGCGCTTTAGTACCCATGAAATATATTTGTACCTAAGAAATCACAGGTACATTGTACCTGCTACCTCTTGGGTACCATACACCTGCTAAATTAGTGGATACAAAACGGCCGTTTTGTACCTCCGAAATAGTGGGAACTGTATTTAGAGTGTACGCGGTACGCATTCCAAAATTTTTCCATTCCCAGTCAGTTTTTCTAATTGTGGTAGAACTATAACAAATGCATGTTGGGCCTACTTTGTAACAAAAAAAAAATCCGAAATAATAATGTATGGTACAAAATACGTAGCCCTTGTCCAGGCACGCAGCCAGGTGTAAAAAAAGTTAATATTATTCTATGCTGTTCTTCTTCTTCTTCTTCTTCTTTTTGCTGCAAAAATGATGTCCGAACAAACCAGTCAAAACATGGAAGCTGCTATGGCTCTACCCCTCCCCCACAAAAATTACTGAATACGTGCTTGCAATTAACCACATATTCTATTGTGTATGAAACTTTAACTAGAGTGATGAAGATTGTTTATGCATTTATTGCTTTGAGCCTTTCTCCAACTCTCAGGTAAAGGCAAAGTGAGTGAGGTGCACAAAATGCAACAACTGAGCACACATAAACTGTACAAAGGGAGATGTATTTTTTTTGTTTGCGTTCATTGTGATTTTCACAATGATCACTTTTGTTAACTTGTTGATTGGGCCTACAGTAATCTCAATTCTGTATACTGTCTAAGCAATAAACAAAAGTTGCATTTTCAGTAAAAGCAACGATTTATTACTTGTGTTTTAGCATGTGAAGTAGTTGGAACATTTTTCCTTATATAGTCTTAGCAGGTTGGCCAAGTTGCCCCGCAACGGGCACATTCTCCAACATCACATGATTACATGTAACCATTGGTAGTGAAAATCAATATTCCTTTTGTGCTAAAATACCTGTTCCACTTCGTTCATAAAGGTATAACCCTTTGGGGATCTTATGGTACATTTTGTACCATACGCATTTTTCATGGTACATTGCGTTATTTGAGCTTCTCGTCCGGGTATCTTTTTTTTTTTTTTTTTTTTCAAGTCCAGAGACATTGTAGAAGACATTACGTATGGTTTCAGACCGTCCTGCGTCCAGACATAGGAGGTGATGACGTCATTATTTTTGAAATAAAAATTTTCCCTTATGAAGCCTATGTTCATTATTTTTTGGCGGGCTTATTTTTTCACGTAGAAGATTGAAATTTTGTACAAACATTCAGTCCACCAAGTAGTATTTACCAGATTTTTTGTTCCGATGTCAGTGCTAAAACAGGGAGGAACCAGAGGGGCAAAGGGGTGAAAAAAGAGATATTTTTACCCCAAAAATCCCGTTTCTCGTCATTTTCCCGCCTCACATACATGATGGGGACACGTGAGTCATACCGTCTGAAAGGCAGTTCCATTCTGAAGAGAATGACGGTCGAATCATTATCCTAGGGTAATTAGGGACGTCTCAGGGATTTTTTAAAAAATATACTTCTATATAGGGAAAAATGGGACATGGTGGGTATTTTTTTTGGTGGGCTTACTTTTGCACCTAGAAGATTGAAATTGTGCACAAACATTCAGCCCACCTAGTAGTATTTCTCAGATTTTTTTCAGATCTCTGCATTAAAACAGGTGGGGGGTCCAGAAGGGAAAAAATTGAAAAAAGGGATTTTTAGACCCAAAAATCCCGTAATTCGTGATTTTCCCGCCTCTCACACACGATGGAGACACGTGAGTCATACCGTCTGAAAGGCAGTTCCATTCTGAAGAGAATGACGGTCGAATTATTATTCTAGGGTAATTAGGGACGTCTCAGTGATTTTTTTTCAAAATATACTTCTGTATAGGGTAACATGGGGAATTTTCTGAATTTTTTTGGCGGGCTTATTTTTGCACCTAGAAGATTAAAATTGTGCACAAACATTCAGTCCACCGAGTAGCATTTAACAGATTTTTTTCAGATTCCTGCGTTAAAACACGGGGGGTCCAGAGGAGCTAAAAGCTGAAAAAAGGGAAATTTAGATTTTAAAAAATCCCTTTTCTGGAATTTCCCTCCTTAGATACATGATGGAGACATGTGAATGGTACCGCCTGAAAGGCAGTTCTATTCAGAAGAGAATATGGGCGACACATGTCCCTAGGGTAATTAGGGATGTCTCAGGAAATTTTTGGTAATTTGGGGCATTGTGGTAATTTTTGATAAAATTTCTCTCGCCCTTACTATTCAAGATAGAAACTTGAAATTTGGCACACACATTCAGTATACCAAGTACTATTTATCAGATTTTTAAAGATGGCTACGTTCACACAGGGGGGGTCCAGGGGAAGCCAAAGTTCGAGGAAAAAAATTTTCCCTCCGAAATTTTCACTTTGACATTTTTCCCCGCTTCTGGTATATGGTATGAGCATGTAAGTGGTACCATTTGAAAAGCAGCTCTATTCTGAAGAGAATGAGGTATGAACCATGATCCTAGGATAAATAGTGACGATGCAGTAGCTGCTTGACTGAAAGTCTAAAAAATAGCCCAAAAAGCCATAATCCCCTAAGGGATAAGGAATATAATAATATCCTGTTTACCTCTAAATAGGTTTCAGATAAAATACCACACATGCAATTTAAAAAAAAGTTGGCAAATGTGCCCCGGTCTCCCCTAAGTCCAAAGCCTGAAATGAAGACACATAGCGATCCATTCTCTAATCCTTGGCAAAAAGTGCGGAGCGTAATACAGTGCAAAATAATAATAATAATAATAATAATAATAATAATAATAATAATAATAATAATAATAATAATAATAATAATAATAATAATAATAAATAAATAAATAAAAAACAAAAATATAGCTGCTACACCGATTATCGCAAACCAAAAGAAGTTTTGAGTGCAACCTTACTAATGAGTTATCTTAACACAAGCCGATATGGAATGTGTCCATGATCTAATCATGAAGGAAACTTTGTTTTTCTATAAAATCGGGACAGTCCCGTTTTATGAGATGTGAGAAAGGTTTGCTATTCACTCACTGGATTTGTTGCCTAGCGGAAAGTGCAATGATAACGTTTATCATTGAGTGGTTTGGTTCTAGAGAGAAAGTAACAAGCAGAAAGCTGAGCAAAGATAATTTGTTTATCAGAGATTGAAATCAATCAACTTTTAGCCTGATCGTTGGTGTTGAGTGCATACACTCATAACTAAATTATCTTTGAGTGCATATGTGTGCTGAATTACCTGTAGAAAATAGCCGATGGTGAAAGACACCTTTATCTGGCACGGAGCGTATGGTTTTACTAAAACCTATTTACGTTATGAAAAGTTTTTGTAGGCACTAAGGTAAGTAAAATGTGAATATACACAGTTATCTAGTAAATCGTGAACAGAAATTGTTCAAATTAAGAATATGGGTGTCACGATATACTACCTTCTTTTTTAAAGGAACATTTTTTTTGCGAGCAGGTCAACTTTAGGCACACAACCCGAAATTGCGACGAGCCGACCTTTTCGTTTAGGGAAGGAGCAGAAACATAATACTTTTAGGAATTATTTATTGACTATCTAGGATGTTAAAAAGTAGGTAACAAGGCGACTTTCATTTAATTCACATAGCATTGCAGAGCGAGCGTTATCGAGTGAAGGCGGGATAGAGCTCCGCAGGGTACTTTGTTTTCTTTCTTTATTACAGCTAAATGGGAAGGGAGAGCTGTGTTTTAGAAACTTGCCGATTTGTACTGGGCGACAGAAAAATACCCCACTTAGCATAGATAAAATTTAAGGGGGCCACCAGAAGTAATTGCTGGAAAATTACAATTATTTCATAATTTACATATATTGCATCCGATATTGCAGTATGTTTAGTACAAGGGGGTCCAGAAGCACGCAAAAAAAATATATTAAAATAAAATTTACAGGAGAAATGAATGATGCAAGTACTTAGACGTACCATAACGTAACCAAATCTAACCTAACCTAACAAACTAACCGAATTAGTAGAAATAAGCGAAATTCTGTCATTATTTGGAAAATAATGTGGGACCCCTACACTAACATAACGTAAACTAAACTAACCAAATGTGAACAGAAATTACCAAAATTGTAACATTTTTTTAGAGAAAAGAGCTGGACCCCGTGCTAAACATAGGCCCCGATATTGGCCATAAGGATTACGGTATATAAGGAAGCGTATGTTGAGCAGAAGGGTTCCAGCATTTTTACCTAAAAAAATGTTACACTTTTCTGCGTACATTAGGTTACTTTAGGTCAGGTTAATTTATCTTAGATAATGTTAGTTTTAATGGTCGAGCATAATTTTCCAAAAAGTGACAGAATTTCTCTTATTTCTGCTAATATTAGGTTAGGTTAGATTTGGTTGTATTATGTCTAAGTCCCTGCATCATCCATTTCTTCTGTGAATTTTGTATTTACGTGCTTCTGGATCCCTTCTGCTTAACATGTCCCCAAAAGGAAAGGAACATGGTGCTAAATGTTCATTAGAAGGCACGAATGCTATCTAACCGAGCCAGGGTAGGGTGAAGCTGGTGGAAGAACGCGTGAGCAAAAGTTACAACAACATATGGATTTTCACAGTGATACAAGTCTTATAGCACTAATTCTGCTGTCTGCAGAGATTTCTTCCTTATAAGCATGTCTTTAAATGCAGAGTATCGAATTTTACCTATAAATTTTTCAAAATGCGTTGTATCTGAATAGTCCACTAGCTACCATTCGTGACTTCTATGATTCTACGTTGTATCAGAATGTTCTTAAGACAAAAGATATCCAATGCAGGGTAGAAAAAATCACGATTTTTTTTTTTTTTTTTTAAATTTAAATCAGATCTTTCTCCTTCTGTAATACAAGTCGCGAACTGAAGAAAAGATATTAGGAATTAGTGTTAAATGTTAATTGTGCCATAAAAAGTGAAAGTTGCTTTTGAAGTTTCAGTTAATCCCCAATCGTTACCTATTTCAATCCCAAACAATGTTTCTTTTTAAGCATTAAGGAGAAAGTACAGCAATGTTTATCAACATGACACTTTTTTTTTTTTTTTACAACAGTTGCTGATATTTGGCAGGGGCATATTTTTAAAAAAAAAAATTGGAACTAGCGTTGTGGCCTATATGTATAATACATAAATTTTGCCTGAAGTTATAAAGTCTAAAGAAAAAGTTTCGAAGAGGAGATCGGACCCTTCTAAATACACCCCTATTATCTCGGAAGAAACAAAGAGACACGCACACAAATGTCGATGGTGATTTCTCCGTTGGAATAGTTAACAAATTAAAAACCCTATGTTACGAAGAGAAGAAGGCAGGATTGCCCCGTTACCTGTTCAAAACGGGATTTTCCGTAATCATCCTCTGCATGATATTCATTTTCATACTGTGCTGTACGTACATTTGAATCTCATTCTATTATGATTATTTCCTTCCATAATCGAAATTACAGAACAGACACGGGATTTTACTTATTTTCACTTTAAATTAATTTATTTCGGAATTTGATTTAAATTAACAATTTTTATTTAAAAATCAAGTGATTAAAATCTTGAATTAAATCGTAACTTAAATCAGACTGATTTAAGTCAATCCACCCTGATCCAATGACATTAATGTGATAAGTTGCACTTTTTTCCAGGTGTTTATGTTGTTTTGATAGTCATTTGTTTATACTCTACATCCATTGCATATAAATTATAAATGACTAGAGATAAAAAGATGGAACAACAAGTGAGATAGGGAACTGTTATAGATCGCTTTGCCTTCCTCCTATCACAGAGACTTTCGATCACTCGAAAAGTTTAAATGGAAAGGTTTTTACAAACGGAAAACAGATTTTATCTTATCAGCGGTTAAAGTCGCATTTCTTTATCATTGTTTCCAGGGGAAACCTGTCTGAGTAGCTTCAAGGTAAACTTCCACTCTGTTGGCATATTTTAAACAGCTTTCAAATGGAAAAAGTAAAAGTGAACATAAAGCATCTATTATAACAAACGTCTGGATTGATTCTGCAATGTAAAAAGCAAATGTTTTTCATAATATTTACGCCCGAAATGTACCATGTTATATAAGGAACTTTATCGCTTGCTAAGTGGTGCTGGCTTGTTTTCTAGTACTTATTTCTCTTCCACTTCTTGTGCAGCACTCATTTTAACTTTGTTGTGGTTCACTTCTTCCAGACTGTTTCGGCTCTCCAAGGGTATCCAATCGCAATAAACCACAAACAAATAATAAAAATTACAATCAAACATATGGGTTGTCTTATTCTCAAATGAAAATTAGTCTTATCAAGGTAAATAAATATTTATTTAAATAATAAATTAAATTGAAAAATGATTCGGTGAAATTCCTTAAGGTAAAAAAAAAAAAAAAAAAAAAAAAAAAAAAACAGATTCCGGAACTCTTTCACTTCAGAGCCCTTAAGTCAGATGATCATCACTCAGACCAACAGACTTCTACAAGTTTACTTAGTCAGGCTCCACCAATCCGTCACTCCCTCACAGTTTTGTCTGACGCCTACCGCTATCAGGAAAGCCTGACTACAACTTTCCGTCTACAAATGTAAGAGATACTGTTGTCAATAGACATCACTTAGTCCAAAAACGGATTCTCTTTCTCTAAAGAGACGACCATCACTCAGGCTTCTCTGGCCTAGCAAAAAAAAAGAAAAAAAATCTATAAGAAACCTTAACGTGTTTTCTCCCTCTGAGGTTAAGAAAAATAACCTACTTCTCCTAACTAGAAGATAATGGGAATCACATATCCCAATAAGCTATCATTCAAGCTTATCGCCTGACTATAGTATTCGCGCCGACTCGTGAAGCTGGACCTAGATCTACCGATTTCACCACCCAATAGAACGTGAGGGTGTGTTCCATTCGTGAACCCCCACCCATCAGATTTTGTCAGTGTCTTCTATCGCGCTAGACGGAAAACATCTCCCGAGAGTGCAGTGTTGTCGGATTGGCGCCAAGTTCCGTTTTGTTAATTGCTTTTTTTTATTGCGTTATATTTTCGTTCTTACTATTCGTGTTATTGTTACCATTTTAGAATAATTGTTACACTGGTTAGTGTTGTGGGGTGTTATTATTGGTAATTTTACAATACTTTTTTAAATACTCATTTACTATGACTTCAAAGTTTGGCAACATTGTTGGTGAATTTCAGCTGTTTGACGTTTCCTCAAGTGTACGCTCGGGAAGCGGCTCCACGAATTGTACCGAAGTTTTCATATGCATCGGAGCTTAAGCAAAATGATTTGTATGATTGGTTTAGAGCCCAAGCTTCACGACTTGGCGCGAGTACTATAGCTAAATGTTATCAAAACTTGGTCATCACTCATACTGAAGGAAATCACTTATTCCTTGCTCTAGCCATCACTTAGGCCTGTCCCTACTTATTTCCTTATAAAATCAGAAATTCTAACGCCATCACTCAGGCTCCAGAGAAATCATTTATTCTCTGTCATCGGTCATCATTCAGGCCGTTCCCTACAAGATAGGAAAGTTAAAAAAAAAAAAAAAAATGGCAGGACCTTCAACGTAGAACGGCTCTAACAGCCATAGTCATCCAGCACCCTATGATCCGAGAGGCTTCCTTTTGTATGATGGAAGACCCTTCTCTGGTGCCTTCCATTTCAACTCAGGCAAAAAAATATAAAATTGTACCATCACCATCTCAGATATTGTTGAAACTTTTTTTATAGCAACTAGACATGTTTTTAAGAGACCCATATTTTTTTGTTTTGTCGAAAAAAATTTTCCCGCCAAGTAATGGGTCACCAAAGACGGGGAGTACAATTTATGAATTGTAGAAGACATGGAAAATGGTCAACTTCGGAGCCTCACCATTCGGCTATGGAGACAGGTAGAGTTATAATTCTTGTTGTGGTATGTACATAAGGATATAAATAAACTATATTTTATTATAGTTTGGTTTGCGCATGCGTATCTTTTTGTACATAAATTAACAAATGAACGTCAATTTATCTGAAAAGTTGAAGTTTGCGAATTTTTTTCGAGCACTTTCGGTTCGAATTTTAAAATTTTGTTTTCACGGTTGGTAATACCTGATTATCCGCTTTCCGAAAAAAATTTTGTATCGCTTCTGTGTGCAACCGTTTTGTCGCAAAAAATTCGAGAAATTGTAAAATTTTCAAAAATCGCCATTTTTGGGTGCCATTTTCTCGAAAACACCATCTTTTAAAATTCTGAAATTTTGTCAGATGGTTCAAGTTTACATGAATAATAAACACACCAAATACCATTCTCGACCAATGCTTCATGAATTAACTGCAGCCTTTTAAAGTTAGCAAAGTTTCGTTAACTTTGATGTCACAGTTAGCAACACTGGGAATAATAAAAGTGCAATGATTTGATGATATTTGTGGTTCACATTCATTAAATGAAGAATAAAAGGTTTTCTTGACTGTTTTTTTTTATTATTATTATTTTGATCAAGAAGGCGCTCTGAAATAGTAAAATGAGCCTCCCCCTACTCCTCCGTTTTCTTAAACCGAAATAATCTGAGGTGGAAATTACGATTACGAAACGCACAAATTTCAAATTCACTTACTTAAAATGGTCTTCGGAAACAAAATTTCACTGATTTTTTTTTTATTTTTTTATTTTTTACATGTACCAATCATTTGCTTGGTTGGTGTCTTCTTCGCTAATAACATGTAACCGTGCAGGTGCTCCAATAGGTGTTGGTTCACTCACAACTCGTTCAGGAGTGGATCTAGGGGGAAGAAACTTTTTTATTTTATATATAAATAAAACCGATCTCAGAGGTTGGAGCTCTTAAAAGTAGCTCTAAGTAGCAGTATTACCCCCCCCCCCTTCCAGAAGTCCGTCCTGGATCCGCCCCTGCGTAGCACATTGTCGATAGTCACAAATGGTGAAGGTCCATGTGGAAGCATAAACAGCACTTCAACTTCACGTAATTCATGATTTATTCATAAGATTTCTGCTACGCACCACTGGTGAAGTTCCTTTCTGCAGATTTCTTAAATCTACACTTTGAATTGCAGAAGTTCGATTTTGGGGGAAGCATGAAGTTAGTTCATGGTGACCCGTTACTGCCATAAAAACTTCGCCACTTTCCGAAAGCCAAAGATGACCGCTGAATACCAGTTACCGGTCGCATACTTTTCCTTTTTTTTCTTCCGGAAGTCGTCGAATTCAGTTCCAGGCGACAAAACGAGAGTAATACAAGGAGTTTGTACTTGCACTATACTCTCGAATTATTCTGCGGTTTTAGTGGGGGCGCGGTGGCTCAGTGGTAGAGCGTTCACCTCCGGTGCTTGGGGTACCTGGTTCGATCCCAGATCGCGCCGTGTGGGCTTTGTGGTGGACAAACACCGTGCTCGTGGGTTTTCTCGTGGTTATCCCGTTTCCTCCCACGTTCTGCATTCCACCATTTCATTCATTTCTCATAACCACCGTCTCCTTTAGCCTAACCGGCATAATCGTGGGACGTAAAACTTAAAGATTTCATTTCATTTTTTTTCTGCGGTTTTAATACTGTGTATCTGTATTTGCCTAAGGTTATGCCGCGTTGCCACATTCCTTACACCTCCCCCCCCCCCCCTCAATACCGTCGCAGAAACACTTGCATGGCCAGTTTCACTGCAAAACCACTGCTTTATCGGACCTGTCTGCATCTCGAACATCTGAAAGCGATTTTTGAAGTGGGATGCAGCACCATCAGAAATCACTGACACGGTTTGGGAAATTGTAGACACTTATTTTCTCGTATTCAAACCTTTTTCTATAAAATATATTTTCGCTTTTCTTCGAGTATTTTTAGAATCTTGTCTATGGCTATGAGTACATGAGCCGAATCGTGTGTTTTATCGTCGTTTATTACAACAAAACTGTCAGTTGTTTCATATTCCGGTGATAACTCTGAATTTCACTTTGCAGAATACCAGTCCAGTTTTCATCGAAGTCCACATGAAGTAAAATAGAATTCGTATCTTGAAATTTTATACGTTGCTTTTCGGTAGCAATTAATTCTCTTTGGATTTTCTTGATGTAATCATGAATTACAATTCTTACAGTTAAACCAGCAATGTACGATACGAAAACAGGAAACAGGTCACTCATGACAGCTTCAATACAGGCTGCACCTTTGATTTGTAGCAGCTAACTTAAAATTTGTACAATACACACACACACACACTTCCCTCGCAGGTTGCGGACTGACCCACTTTAGTCGAATACTGTAAAATTCCGAGTGACCCATTCTTATGTTGTTCTGTTTAAAAAGTCAGTAAATTTCTTTGGAACGCGTAAGAAAATGTTTCGATTTTTGAAACTTTTTGTCCTTTCTTCGATCACTGTAATGACATCGCACTTAATTGAGACTTTGTCTGGAGCATTCCAAATCATCACTGAGGTAATAGTTCAGGCTTTTTATAGATCATCAGAATTTATTGGATGGCCATTTCAAGTAAACTTAAAATTTGTATGTTTCGTAATCGTAATTTCTACCTCAGATTATTTCGGTTTAAGAAAACGGAGGAGTAGGGGGAGGCTCATTTTACTATTTCAGAAAGCTTTCTTGATCAAAATAATAAAGAAAAAAAAGAAAACCTTTTATTCTTCATTTAATGAATGTGAACCACAATCATCATCAAATCATTGCACTTTTATTGTTCCCAGTGTTGCTAACTGTGACATCAAAGTTAACGCTAACTTTAAAAAGCTGCAGTTAATTCATGAAGCATTGGTCGAGAATGGTATTTGGTGTGTTTATTATTCATGTAAACTTGAACCATCTGACAAAATTTCAGAATTTTAAAAGATGGAGTTTTCGAGAAAATGGCGCCCAAAAATGGCGATTTTTGAAAATTTTACAATTTCTCGAATTTTTTGCGACAAAACGGTTGCACACAGAAGCGATACAAAATTTTTTTTGGAAGGCGGGTAACCAGGTCTTACCGACCGTGAAAACAGAATTTTAAAATTCGAACCGAAAGTGCTCGAAAAAAAGATCGCAAACTTCGACTTTTCAGATAAATTGACGTTCATTTGTTAATTTATGTACAAAAAGATACGCACGCGCAAACCAACCTATAATAAAATATAGTTTATTTATATCGCTATGTACATACCACAACAAGAATTATAACTCTACCTGTCTCCATAGCCGAATGGTGAGGCTCCGAAGTTGACCATTTTCCATGTCTTCTACAATTCATAAATTGTACTTCCCGTCTTTGATGGCCCATTACTTGGCGGGAAAATTTTTTTCGACAAAGCAAAAAAATATGGGTCTCTTAAAAACATATCTAGTTGCCATAAAAAAAGTTTCAACAATATATGAGATGGTGATGGTACAATTTTATATTTTTTTGCCTGAGTTGAAATGGAAGGCACCCTCTTTTTTTAGTTTAGTTAATTTTATTTTCGCTTAAAAATCCGCAAAAAAGTCTTTTGAATGCGAGCAGCCGTCGCAAGCCTCTGGATAATTCCATCGATCACTATAAGAAAAAACTTGAATGTTGAGTTCGTTAAATAAAGCTAAAGGAAATCCAGGCAAGAAATAGACAGTTTAAGCAGATATACACATACAGATATAAGCAATAACCAAGATGAAATTATAAATATATATAACATAATACGTATAGGGCCTATATGTAATTAAATATATATGTCTGGCCAGACTTACCTTTATCAGTAACAAAATTATATATATTTTTACATTAATCCTTTATTCAAAAAATAAAACATAGTAAGGGCGAACACTCGTCCTTACAACTTTTAGGAAATCGCATCTTTTACGTGTGTAAATTTTTGGTGATTGGTTCCAATATTATGATCCTCAGTAAACACTCGGCTGACACTGTTTGTCAGCAGATATATGTTCATATCTTTTCCTTCTGCAAAATACATTTTTATAGTGTTTATAACATTTTGTATTCAGTCAAATACTTCATATACGGAATTTTTGAATTTTTATTCATTTTTCTAAAATCCATGTCTTTTCACTCCTATATTTTCCTTTCGCGACATTTCACAGGAAGCTAATCAAACCCACAATTTTGTAAACTCACTCTTACAGTTTTACTTCAGTTAAAATTATAAGTTGTGGGGCTCTGTAATAGAGCGCTTACCTCTAGTGGATGGGATCCCTGTTTCGATCCCCGGCTAAGTAAGGTTTTCCCGTTTCCTCCCACTTTCTCATTCCACCAATTCTTCCATCATTCAGTTGCCTCAATCATCGTCTCCCTTAGCCTAAAGGTCACGGTCATGGGACGTTAACTGAAAGATTTCATTTCCTTCTGGAGATCTGTTAGTAAGTACGTATTTAAAGCAAAAGAATGTACTGAGAAACACGATTGAAGGAAGTAATCATTATAATCACACGAAGATTATCATTTCAATCCACGTTTTGACATATATTTTTGAAGGTGGCTTTTGTTGTGGGTTTCGTATGTGGGATTTACCAGAGTAGAAATGCCTTCAATGTATTGGTTGGAAGGAAATGCAAAGAGAAAAATAGCATTGGAAAGTTTTAGGTACAGATTGGAGGACAATATTCAGTGGTAGAGGGTTTACTCTGGTGGGCCAAGTAATTTTATGGTGGACAGGATCGTATCTGTTGGTTTTGTCAGGGTACTCCCGCTTCCTCCCACATTTCATTCCACCAATTCTTCTATTATCATGGACTTGCTTCAATCATTGGGCGCAGTATTAAGATAGATCAGATGGTAATAGGATTAGAAACTAGTTGGCTAAGGATAAAGATCAATGGAAGGCTTTGAACCTTCTGCTCCATACGTTATAGAGTCAATCAGTTTTGCTCTTTATCCAAGATCAAATCACAGTCATATTTAACAAAGAGGTAAAAATAACAAGATATAATTGAAATAGTGGGTAGGTACGCAATTTCCGCGCTTGCACTAGGCGCCGTGACACCCATTGTGTGTAGGAAAGGAACAAGTATAGGAAACATAAAAATTACTAATATTTTAGTTGTGACTTGAATGGCGTGAGGGAAAGTTGGGGGGAAAAATTGCTGGAATCTTGTTATGTTAGCTTCTTGACAAAGATACTCTGCGCGGAAGTTAATAATAGCCAGTAGTAGAATCGTTATGTGCAATGCTCGAAATGGGCATACCTAGGTACTCATCTTTCACATTAATTTTCATACCGGCACCTTTCCTTGTGGATTTGTACAGGTAAAAGTTTTTAATTTGATGGTACAATTTGAAAAAATGAAATGTTTTGAGTTTTACGTCGCACGGTTATGCCGGTTAGGCTAAAGGAGACGGTGATTATGAGAAATGAATGAAAGGGTGGAATGAAGAAAGTGGGAGAAAACGGGAGGACCCCGAGAAAACCCACGCACACGGTGTTTGTCTACCACAAAGTTCACTTGGCGGGAGCAGGGTTTGAACCCGGGACCCCATGCACCAGAGGTGAACGCTCTACCACTGAGCCACCGCGGCCCCAATGGTACAATTTGAATATTCATACGAGAGGCATTGATAAATATTGAGCCTTACCAAGAAAAAATTGTGCTAGAAAGCTGAAACTCCGACACTATTCCACATATTCCCCTAGTAGGTCAATGCATTTGCGACATCTGTCCTGTAACTTTTGAAGTCCTTGTAAATAGAAGTCTTTTGTCCGCTGCTGTAACCACTCATCTGTAGCATCAGTTGCCGCTTGAACACTGAAAATGGTGACCTTTGAGATGTTTTTTGAGATTCGGAAACAGATGATAATCAGATAGAGTTAGGTCAGGCGAATAAGGGGAATGAGGCAACACTTGAAAGCGTAGGGTGGCCCATGTGTTCTGTGTTTCAGATGCTGTGTGTGAGGAGGCATTGTCGTGCAAAACCAGATCACCTTAGGAGAGCTTACCACGACGTATGTCCTTGATTCTTTCGCACAACTTTCTCAAGAGACCACAGTAATATGCTGCATTAATGTTTGCACCCACTGGAACGTAATCTACCAGCAGAACTCTGTCCTTATCCCAAAAGATTGTTGTCATTTGTTTGTGTACAGACCTGTGCACACGGTACATATTTAGCCGAGGAGAAGAACTGTGCCCCATTCCTTAGACTGCTTTTTAGTCCCGGGATCATAACAATAGATCTACGTCTCATCACCAGTTACGAGTTTCTCAAAAAAAAAAAAAAAATATATATATATATATATATATATATTTGCAAATGTCCCAAAACTGTCCACGAAGTTCTCACTCTTTCCTGCTTTTGTTCCTTCGTCAGACGGTTTGGGATTCACTTTGCTGCAACCTTCCTCATATCCAGATCATTACGAATAATGGTACCAACTCTTTCACGTGATATACCCAAACATGTAGCAATTCCTTTGGCTGATATTCGACGATTTTCCATTATCTTGTCCTGGATGGCTTGAAAGAAAATTTTGGTAACAGACACAAAAACAGGCCTGCCACTGGGTTTCGCACTATAGACATCAAAATGGCCAGTTCTGAAGTTTGCCACCCAGCGTTTGACAGTTGCATATGACGACTCAAGGTTCCCCAAAGTTTGTTGCATTTCATCGTAAGTCTGCGTTGGACCTTTCCCTTGGAGGAAGAGAAACTTTATGAAGGTCCCATGCTTCTCTGTACTAAAGCTTGCTGGAGGTGCTGTTATGTTCACTTCTGAAATGAAAAATAAAAGGATGTTAATATTATAAAACATTGTACTTTGCAACCCTGCCCTATATACCCTGCTAATTTCAGCTTCTTAGATCATTTTTTTCTTGGTAAGGCTCAATCTTTATTAGCACCCCCCTCCTATGTGAAACGTATACTGGTGCAAGCGCTTCTCATTTTTCATTTTGAGAAATGGTTATGTAGGAAATAATTCGAAAATTGAAAGGACTGGTATTCTTTATGAAATGGAAAGAAAGGTCATACCGCTTCTCCTAATTCATGCACTCTTATTTACGTGAAAGTATTTTTGTAAAGGATGATAAAAATTATTAGTTGTTTGGGAGTATTAAAAAGCTTTTAGTATTTCGAAAACTGAGAATCAGTTTCGATTTGCAAAACCTCAAAACGATTTTCAGATAAACTTTTCAGAAAACCTAGAACGGAAAATGTCATGAAATGTGAACAGCGCTAATTGTTCTTAATATCAGAGACCATATATAAATTCTCTCTTTACAGTTGTGATATTTCTTTCCAATTAAACTTCAGTTTGAGACATTATTTTATTGTTAGATATGTAACTGTTTATTTTTTTCTTTTCTAGCCGTATTATATTCAAGATGAGTGAACCCATGAGAGATCGTGCTGATGTAAGTTATGTTGATGGTAATGATGATAGTGATGTTGAGGAGGCAGAAGATTTAGATTCCTGTGATGAAGAAATTGATAATGAGGAGCGTATTAAACGTATGATAGATGAATCACTTTTCGAAGTGGATGATAGCATTGAAGACTCTAGTTCTGGTAAGATTACTTCTCTACTTTAATTCATTCCTAAATTCATGTTAAATCTTGAAAACCGTATCTCCAAATGTGAGTTCTTATCGAAGTCATTCCAGAATCACTTTTATCAAAAACGAGATCTACCGTAACCGATTCCTAGAACATAAAAGTGTAGATTCATTCTCTTACATACAATCGTAATCCCTAAAGAAGTTCTGAATGAATTGTTCCATTACTTCTCTAAATAAGTTTGCACAAAAATCAAAAGCTTGTTACTTTGGAGTTGTTTTCGAGAAATATTGTAGGCGTCCGCGAAATGAGTTGTTCTACAGACGGCCTTGAATGAATTTTCCCAAAATCAGTTCCTACCCGAATCTGTCTCTCGCCCCGAAAACACTTTTTTTTAAATTATTATTATTAGTATGTATATGATTACAAGGCAGTTACACAATGGTCTTCAGAAACGATTCAGGAAAAAACCAAGCATCTGCTGTTCATGGTGCTACCTTTCTGAGATATATTAACATTTCATGGAATTGCGGTTAAATGATTAATATGAGTTGAGGAATAATTGATGAGTTTCTTTTTTTTTTTTTTTTTATTGTTTTAAACAAACAAACTACAACAAATTAATCAGCGGTATACTTTCCATTGTTGTTTACGCCTTCTTCCCGTCGTTCAATAAGCTTTTCGATCCCTCGACAATAGAAATCTTTCGGTCTTGAGTTCAAGAATTCGTCCAACCAAGCCCTCAGTTCCACGTCATCATTGAACGATACACAATCCAAAGTGTTCGAATGCTATCGAAAGAGAGAGAAATCTGGCGGCGCCAAGTCTGGAGAATGTGGAGGATGAGACAACACTCAACATTTGAGATCGTGAATCGCGGCCTTGGTCGTATTTGGCGATGTGAGGATGAGCATTATTGTGGTTCAGAAGAACGCCATTTCACTTTTTTTTTTCTGAATTAGTTCGTTGAGTGGGTGTAGCACTCCCGCGTTGAGTGTTTGGTTGCGTTCAGGCAGTTCCTAATGAATTATGCCTTCTCAGTCCCCCAGTATGCATACGGCATAATCCTTCAATGATGATGGACTTCTTTCTTTCTCGCGTAGTTGGTGGCTTAACCATTCTTTTTGCTGCTTCACATTAATTTTCTTTTTTTGATCACGAGTGATAATATGGTTAAAAAAAAAAAAAAAAAACACTGTTTGTGATCATGTCTTAAGCCATTGTCTTGCGAGCAAACCGGCAGCTATTGTAGAGCGTTATTTTCTGTCAGTATGTGGTTCGCCATAGTTTTTTTTCTTCTTATATATATATATATATATATATATATATATATATATATATCACAATCCATTTGCTACGCTAAGTCGGTACGTTTAATGTGAATTTTCATGCAGAAGGTGGTTCAGTGTCTTTTCATCGAACTCAATTGGGTGACAGGTGTGACCGTTCTTGAGGTCAAAACTCCCATTTCTGAAGCGCGAAAACCAGCGGCGGACGGTACTTTGAAGCATTGCTTCTTCTCCGTTCAGAACACGAATCTCATGAGCAGCTTAAGTGACCTTAATGCTTCGATTAAATACAAAAAGAAAATCCGTTTTAATGATCCGAAAAGACATAGAAATCGATAAAATTTAAAAGTCTAAACATTCTATCTTGTAGAGCAAACGGTTCTCTTTTTAAGTTACATAAAACATTTTGCCAGCGCTTTGTTTCTACACGCTTTTTTTTTTTTTTTTTTTTTAACGCTCTTGAATTATTTCTCAATCGAATATATATATCCGTACGGTTAACACAAAATTACATGACGCTTAAATACTTAACCCCTTTGTGCATGAGTTTTTTTTTTTTTATAGTGAATACAGTAATTTCACTTGCCTTAATGGACATCAGCAATAAATAATAATAATAATAACAATAAAACTTTTATTTTCAAAATTTTGGCCAAATTTATGTTTGGATCATATCAGCGGTATGAAAGCAAAACCTGCTTAGTCCATTTTTCAATTTTGTGAGGAAACGAAAAAAAAAAATATTTATTCGAGGATAATCTGTGTAGGCAAGTAACTAAATCAAATATTCAGAGGAACGTAAGTAAATTATTTAATATGAAGGAGAGTAAATTTTCTGGCTTACTTGGACTTAGTTGCATCTCATACAAATTTGTTTGCGCAACTATATGATTTGACTAAACCAGTGATGATCCAACTACGGCTCACTGCCCAGAAGCAAGTATGTCAAACGTTCTTTTGTCTACAACGTGATTCCTAATCTCACCAATGAAACAAGGAATAGGTGTTGATTTACCATACGTCCTCTTTTACCCGGACGTCTCTCAATTTTGCAGCCTTAAGAATTATCCTCGCTGGTTTTAAGGAAATGTATCTTTTTGGGGGGTAGGGGAGGGGGTGGGGTCCAGACAAGTGCAGCTAAATTTAGTATTACAAGAATTTTGTAAAATATATCATTGTTATTTTTTTTCAATAAATTACATTGACCCGCCTAAAGAATTTTTTTTATTATTTTTCCTTTAGGTCTTTTCTAATAAAGCTTTATCCAACACTGGGCTAGGCCGTCTGAATAAAGTCACTTTAAATAACCAAAACTGGTATTTTATTTCCTCATGAGGTACTCTCTCTATCCTGAAATTAAAAGGAAATCTATTATCTTATGAAATTCTGAAAAGTGATTACATTTGAGGAAATACAAAGAATTTAACTAAAACTTCATGGCAATAAACCTCCAACTAAATAACTACCACAATGCAAACGTCTTCATGCGAGTAGTATGTAAATAATGCGCTGCAAACATAAGTACATTTTACGCCATTTCAATATTTTTTCCACAATTTACCGTACAATACATTATTTTAAAAGTAAAACAGTGCTTTCACTAAATACTTTATCAGAGCCCCCTTGTGGCTAGGTAATCAGCGTACCCAAAGTTCAGCGTGGGAGGCCCGGGTTTGACTCTCAGTGAAACTTTATGTGGTTCTGATTTCAAGTTAAACTGTACGTGCGCATGCCATACTATAACGTAGGTTCTGAAAGTGATATGCTACGTACCAACCAACCAAGTAATACATAGTAAAAATTATTTTTTCAGTATAAAACATTACATTTATTAAACATCTAAGTGTGTGATTTACACTCGATGATTTAAATATTACAATTTCAACATACAAATTACAAGTATCCCACGTTGTATGCGATTTAACATCACAGGGTTTCGCTAGAATGCCCCCCCCCCCCCATTCATGAAAAAAGTGAAAAAATTTTAAAGAGATTTTGCAGTCATCGTATACGGTTAAATTTACATGTTTTCGTGCTAATTTGTAATACGAGGGATATATGCACTCACAAAATGTTCTTTATTCTTTTCCCCTCCTACTTGACAATCGATCCAGATAAACTCATCAGTTCCAGAAGAAAATAAAACGTCATACCGTTGTAACGCTACTCGCGCTTAGTTCTAGATTCATAAATTCATCTGGTTGCTGGGTTTTACTACCAATGAGTAGGAAACAATTCAGTTTTACGTGGTAATGCTCATTTTAAATTTTGTGTCCCATTTCCTGCGGTTTCCCTTTGTATAGCACCTCTGATGTATAGCTGTTTAATTTGTGTAATTTTTTTGGTAATTAGTATTTTAATATAATATTTGATTTTTATGGAAATACAGAAAAATTCTTTGGCCAAGGTACTTTATGTATATAGTGCTAACTTTGCTATTATGTATTTTAAAATGTTCAAAGTTTTTGTGTAAATGTTTTCTTGTTATAACATAGAAACAAAAAGGAAAGGAAAAACTCTGGACTTGACTTTCCTTAGCACCGTGGACGTGACTTTCCTTAGCGTTTTTATTTTATTTTTTTTTTTTTTTTTTTATATAAGGAAGAAGGGGTAAATTGTTTGGAAAACTAACCACTTGGCGTGGGGCATGATACTATATAAGTCGACCCATCCCTTCTTCCAGGTTTCACTTCTTTTAAGATTTTCTTCGGGGACTCTCGTGCTCTGGTAAGAGAGTTGACGCTATGTCCAGACTAAGCTGAATAAAATATTTTTGTTTACTTTAAAAATTTTTGGTAGTATTGGCGGAACGAGCTGCTCCTGAGCTCTATCTAAGTGATGAAAGTTTTTTTTTTTTTTTTTTTTTTTTTTTTTTAGGGACATAGACCAGCTCTTTAGATTTTACTGTTAGTGCCTGGATCTGTAAAGTGAGAGAGTGACTTTTGCAGTTACCTTTTGTGGTGCTCGCCGGGAAGAGCATTTTAATGAGATTGTCTGATTGTAAGGACTCGGGAGTTCGCATAGGCAGGAGTGAGACTTGCATCCCTGTTCGAGTCCATAGTAAATTAAGGTATCTTTAGGGAAATTAGAGGTACTTGATAGGCGACAGAAGGCCTAGTAGTGGAGGCCTCTGCCTTTAGGAACGCTTACGGGTCGGGAACGAGTAACCTCATGATACATTTTTTTTAAACTAGTCAATAAAGAGTTTTCCTAGAGTAATTTCACATTTTTTTAACTTCGTATTTTTTGTCCTATCTGCCAGCCTTGGTTTTATGTATATATTTTCTTTAATAGGCTGGAAAAACAACAAAGAGG
Organism: Thermobia domestica; assembly: GCF_964235325.1. Classification (NCBI taxonomy): domain Eukaryota; kingdom Metazoa; phylum Arthropoda; class Insecta; order Zygentoma; family Lepismatidae; genus Thermobia; species Thermobia domestica. Next base: position 183,453,968 of record NC_137469.1, on the reverse strand, counting down.
AGTATTCCTCCCGTGATCTATGAATCTTGACTTCCTTTTTTATTCTTCTATTACTTCAGCATACCCCTAGACGAGCTAAAAAAGCAAGATTCCCGCTGATACCTCGTTTCTTATTTTTACTTGTTACCTCTGATGATCAAAAAATGACGAATGAATAGGGAAGAAGAGAGAGGGCGGGTGAATAGCACCCTTTTTGACTCCCGCACCAACAGAAATATATGCGCCTATAAACTTTTCCAAACTGAAGGCTTGTTCTTCAACCAAGAATTTTCAAATTCGATATGGATTTTAAAAAATGCCAAAATTCAAATTTTGGTGAGTTTTGGACCTATTTTAATGCTCTTTGATAAGACTTTATTGTTACATAGTTACATCGACGAGTACAGAAATACATTGATGCACCCTTGTAAATTTCGTGAGGATAAAGAGTACCACCCCTTAAATTTAGGAATTGTCAAAAAATAAACATTGACAATTGTTCTCTAGGACTCGAATATATATTTCTGTAAATTTGGTTGGTCCAGCTTGTCCTCTTCCATGGGTAAAAAAATTGCCAAAAAATATAAACGTAAGTAGTACGTTCTATTCTGTGGTAGGGTATTGACCTAATTTATCGTCTTTGATGGGGCTTTTTACAGCATTTGATCATATGAGTGAGTTTAAGGACTCATTCGCTTGCATAGGACACAGGTAGTATTGTGAACTCCTCTCAAGTTTTGGAGGGAGTACACATTTGGAAATAATAAAAAGAATAAAACTCATCCACGTTCTCTAGGATGCAAAGTGGCCGCGGAGGCTCAGTGGTAGAGCGTTCACCTCTGGTGCATGGGATCGCTGGTTCGATCCTAGCTCGCGCCAAGTAAACTTTGTGGTGGACAAATACCGTATGCGTGTGTTTTCTCGGGGTTCTTCCTATTCCTCCCACGTTCTTCATTCCACCATTTTATTCATTTCTCGTCATCACCATCTCCTTTAGCCTAGCAGGCATAACGGTGAGACGTAAAATTAAAGATTTCATTTCATTTTTTTTTTTCTAGAACGCAAATACATACCTCTGTAAATTTAGTTGGTTCACGTCACAACCTTCTATAATTTAAAAAAAAAAATGCCAGAAACATACGTAAGCAACGCTTAATATTTGGCGGGAAATTTGAATTAGTATGAGGCGGGATTTTGAATGTAGTCATTAATCAAAGTTCACTAAAATACGCTTTTTGCAACACGAGATCATATCATGGTATGAAAACCAGAGGAACGTAACTCCATTTTCATAGGTTTACAGAAGAGAAGGAAAAAAGTTGTTTTTCTTCAAACAAATGTTTTAGTAAGATGCTAAACACATTATTGCATAACAGACAAGCCATTGACAAAGTCAACTTCAATAATACTCAAATAACACCAAGTGGGGTTTTCAGAATTATATTATTAATCCATGCAAACAAAAGTTCCATTCTTGGAGTTACGTTCCTTTGGTTCTCATACGACTATATGTATGAATACATTGGTTTCTTCTCTTGAATAGGACATGGGTACCCTGTGCACCCATTAAAATTTCGGGAGGTGTACAGTGGCTCGCCTTTTAAATTTGGGAATTGTCAAAAAAAATAAATATTCTTAAATTTTCTTTAGGACTCGAATATATTCCTGTGTATTCAATGTTTCCTACGTATTTATTTCAAATGTAAAGTTAAGTATATCACATGTAAATTTAGGTGGCCTTATTTGTCCCCTTCTATCAGTAGAAATTGCCAAAATATATGTAAGTGGTAAGTATGATCACGTGATCGGTTTTGATGAGGCTTTATAGCATAAGATGATTATATGGAAGAGTACAAAGGTCTACTGGATCATGGGGTAAGCCTTTTAAATTTTGGAAGGGTACAATAGGATCAAATTTGGAATGTTAAACAAATAATAATGGTAATTGTTCTCTTGGACACAAATACGTACCTCTTTAAAGGTCCTATCCGGTTTGCCGTAAGCACCAGACTGTATCACGTGATCAGATCAAAAGTCAAGTTGCCTGCTAAATTGAGTCTGGAGATACCAAATCAAGATGTGAGATATTTCTAAGCACGTAACCTCCGCGTTGGGCGCCCTGCATAATTCGAAAAAGATACATTTACTTTATTATTATTATTCTTGATTTTACTCAAACAACTTTACTTTTGACTTTTGACAAGGTTCTATCCATATTTATCTTATGTGCTATTCATCGTTTTCAAACTCTAAGAAGCTTTTAATTAACCATCTCCTTATTACAGTTTTTGAGATATGTGGACGACGTCATTTTTTCACTGATTTTCTATTGACTTTAACGTTCATGTTTCTTTTTTTCTTTTCTTTTATATATATATATATATATATATATATATATATATATATATATATATATATATATATATATATATATATATATATATATATATATATATATATATAACTATGTACCGTCCATTTAAGACAATTTCTTTTTTGAATATAGAATCTACCTAGTTTCTTCTACATTTAAGCTGAATTTCAGTCATCACCCTCTTTTGGTTTTTGAGATAAGTAGAGGAATTGCTTGTTTTTCATTGATTTTCCATTGATATTGATGCTTTTTTTGATTATGTTATATCCATTTTAGGACAATTTGCTTTTTAAATATAGAATCTACATCGTCTCTTCTACATTTAACCTGAATTTCAGCCGTTTCCCCCAACGTCTGTTCACATCATTGCAACCGGATTGGCCCCTTGCTGAGTTGATTTTGAGTTTAACATCCTTTTCAGCAGCGATTCTATATGAGACGGGACGAACTGATTAACGTAGAATTCAAACCACATGAGCTCTCACTGGGAATCGAACCCGGGTCTCCCACGCCAAAGGTGCGTACGCTAACCGCTTACCCTTCTGTAAATTTGTTTGGTTCTTGTCGTACCTTTAAACAGAGATCTCTAAATTTAAGACCCACATTTGGTAAATATCAATTTGGCAAATACTTTCTTTAGTTTTAATCGCTTTAGGTGAAATCGTATGAGATATTTCCTGTATATTTCAATAGTTGAGTATTTCACATGTACTTCGTCATACGTTGACATATTATATCAATGTTTAACAGAAGAATGTTCTGATGTCGCATGCACATATTTCTTGATTTCAGAGCAATCTTATCACAGTGTTATGAACTTGCGTTTCTACATCTTAGCGATATTGATTCATGTGCTTTGACGACACTTTCACATAGTTTGTGTTGTCTTCACAGTAAACTTATAAATTTAGAATTTAAAACGTGATAGATTATTATTAAAATCAATTGATATACAACAACTTCCCATTTTAAACTTTAGGGTTTGTAGACGTGATTCATAGCCTAAGTGATTAGTGAAATCTGATTGATCGTCGGTTAAATCTGATTGGTTGGTCACTGTTTAACATTTTGAAACTTACAATTTGTAATCACGACTCTTAGTCTAATATCTTTGATGTATACGAATAGTTGAAAATCACTGATTTTGTTAATGGAATAGTTGAAAATCTTATAAAGTTCGATGATTAACCGTGAAACATTTTTCTTATCACAATATTTCTGCATGACTGTTTGTTGTGCTAAAAAATATAGTTAAGCTTTAGCGACATCAAGCAGTTAATACTGTTGCTTGTCAACCAAACATAAAGTAAAAATTTGTAGATTGTACTACGTCAGGTTATCATTACCTATTTCAAATCTACATGTTGAACGAAAAGTACAATACCACACTTACTATTTAGTGTTGCAAATTAAGCCATATCACCAACATCCGTAAACACTTAAGTATTGGAGGCATCTACAAAAGTAATAATGCAAATGAGATGGATGTGTCAGTGTATATCGGAAATACCTTAGTGTCAAGTACTCTGACTAGAGGCACGAGTTTTTCGCAATGCGCGATAAAACGAAATGCGTCAGAATTAAGTAATTTTCAGTTTCTTGTCATTTTATGATATTCTTTGTGTATTTTCATTGGTTTCTGATGCACGATAAAACGTAAAATTGACAGTTTTGCGCGAAATTTTTAACTACGCGAAATAACGCGAAATTTAAAAATACGTTTTAATTAATTTAAAAAACGCTAGTTTTCCGCTGACGGAACGGTAGACTGTGGCATGAATGGTGCATTTTGGGTGATTCGGACACGGCTATACAGAACATGTGCATTAGTTATCACCATCGCAGCTGGATGGGGAGTTCCGAAGTGATGATTGCTTGAAATTTGTTGTAAGTGCACTTACATATGTGTGGCTTCCAACAAGCAATGCCAGCTGTGTGAGATTTTTTCCAAGTATGGACTGATGATAAGTGACAAACGTACAACAATGAACGAAAATGTGGAAACATGTAACATTTTTATGTTTAATACTTAAATGTAACTTGTGCCTATGTGTTTCCAGAAGAAAGCAAAACTTTTCTACTTATAGTAAGTTTAGTTACTAATTTTCCTTCAGTTTAGTTTAAAAATATATATAAATTTCTATAAGGAAATTTACAATGTCAAATGAAATATACAATGTATTTTGTTTTTAGGTAATTAATGGTTTATTTCTCTAGTGATCTGTCAATAAATGAAACTTGTAAAAATGTCAGGGAATATCTTTCCCACAAGAACTACAAAATGCGAAACTTTATTTGGAAAATTTCGACAAAACACGTAATTTGAAAAACGAAACGCGAAATTTTCAAATTCTTAATGCGAAAAACTCGTGCCACTATGACCATGATATCACGTATTTCTAGCAAGTAGTAACAGTGTTACAGGAAATTCAAATTTTAATTCAAAAATGTGGTTATATCTATCTATCTATCTATCTATCTATATATATATATATCGCATCACATCCCATCACATTGAAACAAAGATCATAATGTTGTTTACAGTAATTTTGTATCTCAACCTATTGTAATGTGATAAACGTGGGCACAGATTTGTACTGCTTAAAATAGCGTAGTTGTAGGATTTTTTTTTTTTTTAAATGAATCTTGCTTACGTATTTTTTTTTACAATATTGCAGCAATAGTTTGCTGTAGTTGTAATTACAGGTTTTCGCAGTTACATAATTTTTAATATAGTTGCTGACTTGGCCAATTTTCATCTTGTTTCCGGAACAGATTGACGAGATAACGACATCTTTTTACATTTATTGGAAACCATCTATGTAATTGTGATACTTATCTGAGCAGTTTATAAAATAAAATCTTTTAAAGAGGGTAAAATTTTTAATCCCTTGTAACTGTGTTCCCACTCGTTAGAAATACATGGTATCATAGTCATAGTATCCGACACTGTAGAACACTCACTGCAAACACAAACTTCATAACAAATCAAGTGTATTATTTTTGGGTTGAGTGCTAGGGTGGCTATTAGTAAAAATAATTCGTTGTTTTAACCATACAGTTTTCCCTTTTCACTTTATAACAATATCAGATATTGCTATTTTTGTGACTTACAGGAAAGCAATAAAATAGCTTTTATATTTAGAACCACAAGACAAAGAGCCGAGTTCTGTATGTCTCTGCTTACTCTTATAAAACACACCCAGTATCCCAGACAACAGACCGACTTGTACTTCCTTTGACCATCAACGTACACCGCATCCCCTTTCTCCAGCACGCTCAAAGTTCACTGACCTTTATTAAGATGGATGTAGCAAAACATTTATTGCAAGATATTAAAAGATGTGATTAAAATCAGAGACCGTTTCCATTCCCGTTGTTATTTTAGAACTTTTTTCAGCCTGAAAGACAGTTTACAGTGGAACATTTTATAATAATATCAGCATAGATAAAACAAAATGTTTAATAACTGTCTATTGCCTAAGAAAGAACCAGACTCAGTAAGGGAGAAGGTATATGAACATCTCTAAACGTGAGCAAATTATTTTTTGATATAGTTCAATCACAATTTTACACTGCCTCTGTGATCCCTTCCTCCCCCCCCCCCAAAAAAAAAAACATGTTCAAAATAAGTCCTATCTTTATTCAAATTACAAGCATTTCTGATGTAACAGAAAAATAAAGAAATCCTGAATTTGACAATACAGTTTATAGTTTATTATTACCATCGTACAGGAACATGTAATGTCTAAAAACGAAAAAAGCAATAAAAGTGAGATGTGAACCAATTCAGATCACATGCATCGAAAGTGAGTGACAATTACCCAACTAGTAGTAGAGAGGCAGTGTCAGGGATTAAAGTGAGCCGGAACGCGCCGGCACTGCGTTCCGACTAACCAGCCTGCTATCGGTATTTAGTTCGTATGCAACACTTGTCACTTTACACACATTGTGCTTTAATTTTTAATTAGTATTTTGGTTCTGTCTATGAACCTACTATTAGTATGATTTATCAAACCAGATCAGGAACATGGATCAGGGATTATTTGCTTTCATTATTGACTTGTGTTGAGAAATACGTTTGTCTCGACTCGTCTCGAATTGTACAAAGTGTGTCTCGACTCGTGCGCATCCCTAGCCACGTGGGGCTTAGCATTGTCTTGTAACGGGAGGACCACTTTGCGATTCAGAAGTGCTGGCTCCAGAGTTTTGAGTTTTCTTGAATACGGTTCAACTGCTGGCAGTATAGAGTTGCATTGATGCTCTGACCAGCTGGTAGCAGTTCTCGATGCACGATGTTGCGAGCAGTCCACCAAACATACAGGAACATCTTCTTCTAGCGCAGTACTGGTTTCGGCTGTTTTTGAACCGGTTCATGGGATACTAACCAACGATGACGGCGCCGTGGAGCTTCGTACAGGACCTACCTCTCATCACATACCAACACCCTGTCCAGAAATAGCTCCTTCCTCGACGAGACAGCAAAGAAACTTAGGTACAGGTGTCTGCTTGCGTTGCCTTCTGACCCGGAGTCAAATCATATGGGACCCATCGACCCAATTTGTAGTGCTTCCCAAGTTGATGGAGGTGCTGCCGAATGGTGTGTTTACTCACACTGAATTGTAGTCCCAGTTCCTCACATGTCTGACCACTGTTCGCCTCAATTGTTGCCTGAAGATCTTCATTTTGTACACTCATGTACAAAATTATTGTCGCATGTCTACAAATATATTGTTGTAGGAATGTAATTTGATAATGAATTCGCGTGGTATTTCTTATAATGTTAGTATGTGCATAATCGGGAAAGACATGTATGTGGCAAATTTCATGTCAAAAGAGCAGTAAATAAGAACAATAAAACGAAAATAAAACTTTCTTGTCCATTTACCAACATTTTGTTTTACTCATTCTAATTTTCGTATTTATAATTCTTTTCCTATGAAATTTACCACAAATATACATTTCCCGATTATACACATAGTATCAGTACTAAAAGTACCCTGCAAAATCATCAAATTATATTCTTACAAGAAGACAGTTATAGATATGCGACAATCAATTTGGTCATGGGTTTACATGTGTTGGTCTTCCGGCAGGTGGTGCGTCTTCAAGTGTTTCGTCAGCGTCCTTAAACTAGTTAAACCACCACTGCACTGTTCGCGTAGTCACAACATCCTCACAAAAGGCCTGCATATCTTCCGCCCCGCTGCAGCGGCGTGAGCATACACGCCCTTATGACGTTCTGTGGAAGTCTCATGCTCACTCTGTCCTTACACAAGTTCACGGTGTAACTGAACTGGCACACACTTTTTAAATTTTGTAACTTTGGCATGGTAATTAGCCACAAAACGATATTGCAATTTTTTATTATTCTTTTCTACCTTCCATCTATGATAGTAGGTCTAGATGAGATAGTAAATCTTAGGAAATACTCGAAATATCCATACTGTCTCACTCCTCTTAGTAGCGAAGCTAAAAGTGACTGTTGTGCATCTGGATATAGCTGCTAATGTGTGTTGACTAGCAAATAGCGGAACGGAAAAAGAAATATGGTGTTATCGTATTTTTCTGTCTTTTAACACTGGAACGTGGATCTGATCGTTATTTGGTGACAACATATTGCTAGTCCCCAGAACTAGGGCTCATAGCAAGTCACTTTTTTTTTTTTTTTTTGACTAAAAGTTGCTTTTTTTTTTAAGTTTGTCACTAAAAGTTACTTTTTTGTGAAGTAAACTCATTTTTTCGTGTGATTTATGTTTTGCATTGGCAGTTTTCTAAGAAAAATATAAAAATAAATGGAAAAAGGCAGAAATTTGTTACCTATTATTCTTCTGAAAACAGTACTTGCTGCCATGTGCAGCTGTGCTGCCACATGTGAACCAAGTCAGCCTTATTCTCAGTTCAACCTTTCTTCTTTCTAAAGCACAATGGGTGGTTGGTTGGTGCTCTCAAGGTGGATTTGAGAGCCCTTTTGTGTCCATTCTTTCTTCTAGAACCGTGCAAATATGTAATTAATGGGGCTCGAAAGTTGAAAACCTAGAAATTGCCTAAAAAGGTCCTATAAAAAGAACTAAAATATCTAAAACAAGGACCTGAAAACTGGAAAAAAGTACATAAAAATAAAACCCAATTTAATTAGAATTACATATTTAATGAATATAATGCTCAAGAAATACAAGCTTTTAGTGGTACAATATAAAGTTGAAAGGAACTTGATGAGTACAATGCTTTGTTTTGTCGTTCAGTTTGCATGATTGTTTCTGTTGTCCAAGTTCAATCCTTCACTTTGAATACTTTTGGAGGACAACTAGAAGCCGGACACTTTTGGAGAAGGCCAGGACACCACATTGGCCCGTAACACTCTGAAATTATAATTGACCTGTGTCATTTGGCATGTAATAAAAAATGTTTAAATATTTTATGCTTTAAATTGTAGGTAAAGAACAAAATTACTTTCCCGCCAGACGTGAATTCGGCAGCCTTGAGCAGCAAGACGTACGAAAATAAATTTTTATTAGGCCTTTTCCAGGAGCAGCTCAAGACAAAATTTTCACCTAAGGAAGAGATTTATTGCTCCTTTCCTTGTCCTAACCCATAGTTTACATTTTATTACAGTGATTTTAATAATCTAGAAGCCATTTTTCAGAGGAGTTAGGGCGGGTTCTAATACGATTCTGAGTTGCAATACAGTCTCAAGCAGCCACTGGCGTATTTAAAATTTTGTTTCGGGAGATATGCACTACACAGGTCTCAAAAATTTCCATTTACAGATGCGAGGAAATGATAAAGAAAAGGCAATTCGAGGAGGGGTTTGAATCCAACAGTCCCCCTAAATATGCCATTCCAAACAGCCGTTATGGTCTGCGCGAAGTTCCCGCGATTCAGCTCTAAACATAGGTCTACAACACATACCGTAATGCTACGACATTTTTTTTATTTTATTTTATTATTATTATTATTATTTTTTACTCCTCCTTATCTGACTTGTGATTGCAGATCTAATCTTATCACACCAGTCGTTGAAGAATGTCTTATCTTTTGAATTTTCTTTATTAAAGAAAAGATGTTTCAGAGGTGGTGGCGATTCGAGTTAACAGGCAAAAAAAAAAAAAAAAAAAAAAAAAAAAAAAAAAAAAAAGACACAAAATCCACAATTTTCTGGCCTACAATGACCCAAAATGAACATATGTTAAGCCTCATCTTCGGGCACTCATAAAAAAGAGGATTTTTCCTTAGCTTCTGGGCCTAGCTAGTAATAGTAAACATCTAAACACAAGTAATCCAATTTTTATATTAGCTGACAAACTTAAGTAAAATAATTTTTAATCTTAACATGTAAAAATATTACGTAAGGCTATGATCCAGCCAGCCCTATATTGGTTTAAAAAAAATGTAAAATTCAATTTATGCCCAAGTCTGGCATCAAGGTTTAAAGTTACTTTTTGATGAGAAATTGATAACTTCTTGCTCACTGTTTCACGTGTTTTTGGTCACTTCTCAACTGTTTAGAAGAGACCAGACCACTATGAGTCCTGCAGAAAGATGTTTTTTTTTTTTTTTAATTATCTTTTTATTTCAGTTGTGTAATTTTTAGAAAACCTATCTAGAGATGATAATAAATTATTCTGGTTTCATTTTTTATATGAATTTTTAGAAACTTCTAAAATGAACCTTAAAATCAGTTCTGTTTTCTTTACTACGTAATTTTTGAAACGTCAAAACGGGTATGTAGAAATAATAATGTGGTTGTGTTTTCAATATTGCAATATCCCCGCATATTAATAAACAAAACGACAAGCACCAACAAGGAACTGATGGATGCTGTCACCACCGATGGAACACGAAGGGATACGAAGAAGACCCCTCCACAGGCTCTGCAGCCGAAGACTGGCTATAAAAACGGACACCTCGAAGCAGAAGACATCAGTTGTTAACTGGTAATCCCCTACCTATTTCTGAACTGCAACGGGCAAGGTATATTACCTTCTCCCCAAGCTGCAATAGGCGGGAGAGAGTTCTCTAGCCCTACCTCTTGAGCTCCAACGGGCAAGAAGTATCCTCACCCATCTTCGAGATGCGACGGGCAGATCTTACCCTAGCTTTTAGCTGCAATGAGCAAAAGATTCCTTTAGATCCAGCTGCAACAGGCAGAGTCATTCTTAATCAACAAACTTCAAAACCTTCGAGCTGCAATGGGCAGGATGTCCAATTTTAGAGGAAAGAACTTTTAAAGACTTATTTGTAATTTTGTGTACAAAACTGTATAAATGTCTTTCATAATAAAAAAAAAAAAAATAAAAACATAAGGGGAAAACCCGTGTTGTTGTTTTTTATTTAATTTATTTATGTAATTTTATTTAATGATTAATTTGTATTAAGAAACTCGAAATGGTTAATATAACTGAAATCAGAACATACTTTATAGAATCAATTTTTCATTAATTTGGTTATGTAAATTATGCTTTAATAAAAAGTTCTTTGTTCTGTTTAGAATTTTCTTGGGATTCCAACGATCGAACATCATGGTGAAACTTAGTTCTTTGAGCAGTCTTTCGATTACTGCCTTTTGTATCTGGAAGATGTCCACTAATTCTGCTACGAGGGAGCGCGGTGGCTCAGTGGTAAAGCGTTCACCTCCGGTGCTTGAGGTCACTGGTTCGATCCCAGTTCGCGCCGTGTGAACTTTGTGGTCGACAAACACCGTGCTCGTGGGTTTTCTCAGGTTCTCCCTTTTCCTCCCACTTTCTTCATTCCACCATTTCATTCATTTCTCATCATCACCGTCTCCTTTAGCCTAACCGGCATAACCGTGGGACGTAAAACTAAAAGATTTCATTTCATTTTAATTCTGCTACGGTTAGCATTGGGCTGTTTGCTATGGCTTGGAAACCCTCCTGGACGTCAAGTCTGGTTGATCTTAATAGCTTCTATCTCGGTCTCCGTGAATTTTCGAAACCGTCATGTACTATCATCAGCTGCACTTTTCCCATGCATTTCCCGAATATTTTGGCAAGTTGCGGACCCAGTACTACGTTTATCAAACCCCAAAAAAGTAAGCAGTGTCTAATGTGTTCCTTATCTGTATCCTTTTCACTCTGTTAGTCTGTCCCCTATGAGCTCCTTGTTCACACTCACTGCCTGTTGTTGCTGTAACATTCCCCGAAGTACGTGAGTAGCATTCCTCACACTTGAGTCAGTCATTAAACTGTACCGTTTGTGAAATCGGTATTCCGCTAAATTGTGACATGTCAGAAACGGGTAAAACTTGTGCACGTAGCTGATAAATATATACAATTGTGTGTGTGTGCTGAAGTGGAAAAAAAAAAAAAAACTAACTGAGTATTTGTATTGTTGTAGATGAAAGCAGTGTAGACATCAGTGAGATAGGAATAGGTGAAGATGATAGTGAAGAGTATCCAAGTTCTCAAGAGGATAATGAGCAAAGTGGTGAACACATTAGCACAACGCAGGACACTAGTGGGAATTGCGCCCAGATAAGTGCTGATGATGCATCAAAAAAACAAAAGAATGAAGAGGTAAACAATTTAGTTTTTTACTTCTTTCTAAAGCTTCTATCATTATCTACTTTGTCAGGGTTTAAAATAAGGATTTATTATTATTATATTATTGGAAACAAATAAATGTGTGGAAGATGGCAGATATTAGCATCTGCCAAGCAGTGAATCACTGAAGAAAGAATGGATTTTTTTCGGTAATTCACACACAGGGTGTTCCAAAATGATTTATTAAACGTACAATTATAAATAATACGTCAAATGGAAGAGCAACGCAAACAGTTTTTGCTACAAGTGTTCAATGTGGACACCATTCGTCACATGGCACACATCGAGTCGATAAGCGAGTTGTTACCAAACCTTGATTAGTTCGTTTGAAATAATTGTTGCAGCAACTGCATCAGCCCTTTTTTTTTTTTTTTTTTTTTTTGGTAGCGGAGGCACATACTCATGATCCTTTATAAATCCCCAAAGGTAAAAATCGTATTGCGTCAGATCTGGTGAACATGGATGCCATGCGAAACAAGCCCGATCATTCGGCCCCTTGCGGCCAATCCAGCAGTCGCGTAAACGTCGTTTAACCAATCGTCTAATGGCAGAGGACACAGTGCATGTGGATGCATGTACTAAACTATTTAAGTTGCTCTTCCATTTGATGTACTTATAATTGTAAGTTAATTGTAATAGACACTACGAAGCCTTAAAACCCTTACATTCATTTTGGAACACCCCATCCTTCTTTCAAGATTAATAAATGTTATCTATTTTGTTGTTTATAAGGTTAATTTTCGTTATCTCGAAACTTCACTAATTTTGTTCACAATTACATCACTCTTAACTGGTCCATTAAGCACAATACAGGAATGTTAACGTGATAGGTTGAAGTGTTCGTATGGGATTTTCAGTAAATAATTTAAATATTTTTCCGTTAAAATTGCACTACTTTCAGTTATTCATAATCAGGGTTGGCAAAAACCATGGTTTTTATTAAAAAACCAAAAAACAGTTTTTTTTTTTTTTAAACAGGTTTTTTTGGTTTAAATAATTTGCTCTATACATTCATATCATATATGGACAGAAATAAGTTTGTTTCGCCTTAATGTTATTATGCAACAACCGGGCTATGCTGGAAGGGGTCACATAAGCTTAAAGCGGAATAAAAACCGCTTCTCGAGTTACATCCGAGAGAAATTGTCCTCGATTTGAACTCGGAACCAGGACTAATTGGCCACAAATCCGATACGTCTGCCGACTCACTCACGAAGGAATCCTGATAAAAAAAAAAAAAAAAAAAAAAAAAAAAAAAAAAAAAAAAAAAAAAAAAAAAAAAACGTTGTACTGATCTTTACATGCTTCTTAATATAACTGTCAAGAGTCATTTTAGAAGGACGAAAAGATAAACAGTTGCACAAGTGAAACCATTACACAGAATTAATATATGAACAATTTCAAAGTACTACGGAGTACAGAAGAACTAATTTAGTTCAAGTTAGTTAACAACGACTTTTATTGGTCCAAATTAAAGAAATACACCGACTTAATCTGCATACCAATAAGAAAAGTGAATAAAGATACGAATTATTTGAATCCACTTTGGCTCAGACTCATTTATACATAAATAGATACCAAAGATACTTATTTCACTAAATGCCTCTGGTGGGGTCTGTATGACCCCCCCGCACACACACACACAAAAAGTACGGCATTTTCGATGTATTTTATCAATAGTAAACATTGAAACGAAACAATATTTAGAATTTTTCTTCGATTGCAATTACATAACAATAATACCAACTACAAAAAATCACAAAATAAACATTTATAAACTTATAAAAAAAAAAGTTGCTTTTGTAGTATAATCTTTTTGAGTAATGAATGGAGAATTTAGGTCTGAATATAATACGAATAATATACGGGAGTGAAACGTGATAACCCACAAATGTGTGTTCATCAAGATTTTACAAACACTTACACTTTTACGAACTTTTTTTTTTTTTTTTTTTTTTAAACCATGGTTTAAACCACCTTGGTTTAAACCAGCCAACCCTGTTCATAATTTAATTCAATTGAATTTAAAATAGCTACGAGCTGTCAGCTTGTTAAATTAAATTATTTCTGTTCTATTGAATATAATATTTTAGAACTTCCTGTTACTAATAAGTTAGCAACAATTTAATCTGTTAATCAAGTAATTATTTTGAGTTAATTCTTCCTATCAAATTTAACTAACGAAACACTTGGTTTAGTGGAACACTTTCTACTTTGTTTAATTAAAGATATTAATTAATGACCTTCGATATTTCAGTAATTAGTTATGATTTAGGGATTCTAATGCAGGGACATGTGTTTAGAAGTACATGCAGAGGAAACTAAATACATGAAACTCGGGTTCGTAGTACTGCAAATTATGGATGTGTTAAAATATGACACAATACTTTTGATAAAGTGGGTACTTTTAAATATCTAGGGTTAATAGTAACAGATAAAAACTATATTCACGAAGAAATTAAATGTCGATTAAAACCAGGGAATACGTGTTACTGTTCAGTTCTAAATCTTTGTCGTCGCGAATTCTGTCGAGGAATTTGAAGCTTAAAATATATAAAACGATAATCATGCCTGTTGTTCTGTATGGTTGCGAAACATGGTCACTTACTCTGAGGGAAGAACGTAGACTGAAAGTATTTGAGAAGAAAATCCTGAGACGAATATTCGGATCCAAGAGGAAAGGGGAATGGAGAATGACGGAAACTTCATAACGAGGAACTACTTAATTTATACCGTTTACCAAACATTGTTATGTTCATTAAATCTAGGAAGCTCAGCTGGGCAGGTTGTGTAGCCAGGATGAAAAAAGTAGGAACGCTTTTAAAGTATCAACTGGAAGACCAATCGGAAAACGACCATTAGGAAGACCTAGGCGCAGATGGGAGGACAATATGAAGATGGATCTCGCAGATATAGGAATACAAAATAGAAACTGGGTCCAGTTGGCTAAGGATAGAAGTCAGTGAAGAGCTTTTGTGAACGCAGCATTGAACCTCCGGGTTCCATAGGTCATAGATTTAGTTAGTTAGTTTAGGGCTTCTAATAAATAGTGATCGATTTAAATTTAGCTTTAACACACGAATCATTCCCTTTATTTACCGCACCATTTTGCCCAATTAGAAATGTAACGAACGTAACATTAAACACTCTCCATCGAAGGTACAAACTCTTATAGACATGATGTATATTTATCCTTGAATGATCTTGCTTCTATTGCAATCGGGACGATAAATCCCATCAGTATACCATCCAGATTCCTTAGAAACCAGCTATATACGAAATACAGTGCTGCTATCTTTTGTAAAAGGAAAACCCAGGGATACCGTACCGTCATCATTTAATTTAGCGTTTTACAGTCATTTTAAGGAACGTTATTGTCAATCGTTTCTTTCAAACATTTCTACAATAAATATCTGTACGGAATTAAGAATTTAGCAGTTAATTAAAGAAACAATAACAACAATTAAAAACAACAAAAAGTATTTATAATAAAAACGAAGAGAGGAGAAGCAGGTATGTAACTGCAGACATTATATTATACATTTTACAATTGTGCAGGATATACGTAATGTTTCGTTTAATATGTTGTGGCAAAGATATATCTCTTTTGTAAATTTCACTGTCCGTTAGCCATATTTAAGTAGTTCATTAACATCACATGTGTAATATTGTTCGGAAGTTTGTTTTTCTTTCCTTTGCATGTTTCTATATCATACAGCGTTTGTAAGAATTTTGGGCAAATAAGTGAAGTTTCTTCATACCCCTTGTATATGTATTTTAGTTGAAATAACTTTTCCCTCTGGAAATGGGACCAAACGGTTCCGAAAGTTAGGAAATGAAGAAATATTGTATAGAAGGCTTGTCATCTAGATACTGGATGTATTACTGTAAGAACACCCACTGTAATGCAATTCTATAGCAAATGACAGAGTAAAACATGCTGGTCTTAGCACGCAGACATGTCGTTTCATTGAAATTTCTATAAATGTAATTCTTATCTTATGAACTTTCACAGTTATATCCTTCGTTAATTTTTATAGTCTAGGAGATTTTTTTTTTCCATTGTTTTCTGTTGGAGTGTGTTGGGGAAGAGGAATTGTATTCGAGAGAAATAAACGGAAGTTTAGAAAGTAAATTAATAAAGAGAGTACCTATGTACTTTTTTTTTTTTTTTTTTTTTTGTTATTCTTCTTTCGATTTCTTCTAAGTTCAACTGTTGTTTAAGGTTATTCTTCTTTCGATTTCTTCTATGTTCAACTTGTGTTTGAAGTTATTCTTCTTTCGATTTCTTGTATGCTCAACTTGTATTTAAGGTTATTCTTCTTTCAATTTCTTCTATATTCAACTTGTATTTAAGGTTATTCTTCTTTCGATTTCTTCTATGTTCAACTTCTATTTAAGGTTATTCTTCTTTCGATTTCTTCTTTTGTTCAACTTGTGTTTGAGGTCATTCTTCTTTCGATTTCTTGTATGCTCAATTTGTATTTAAGGGTATTCTTCTTTCAATTTCTTCTATATTCAACTTGTATTTAAGGTTATTCTTCTTTCGATTTCTTCTATGTTCAACTTCTATTTTAAGGTTATTCTTCTTTCGATTTCTTCTGTGGTCAACTTGTGTTTGTGATGCATCTAAGATTTGTATTGTATAAATTTTACCAGACTAACTTAAGGTAAAAGTTAGTGAAGGTTCGTTTAGGTAGACAGTGCAGTGCTTTGGAAATAAACAATTTTAAGCGTGTCATATAATGATAATAATAATAATAAACGCTGGTAAATGACAGTAAAGAGGATCACGCAAACTTTCCTTGCATGAGATAACGATAGATAGCGTAAGTCATGGTTACATTTTAAAGTGTAAATGGAGTGTCTCAATTAACGAACTCGGCTGAGATATCACTCTAGCTATCTGTTGCAAAAACTGAACTTGAAATTTCGCTTCTACATATACAGGTGTTTCAGAAGTCCCCTGACATAGAGTAACTTTGTTATTATCATAGTTACAACAAAATGTAAGAGGGGGAAACTGTCTCTAAGTATAATATTTTCAATCTAAAATGAAGGATTTTTTTAAATCAGACAAGCCGTTTGGGCTGTACAATCTTTATACGCTCAATGTGAAATGAAAAATGCAACGTTGCCGTTTACCTGGACCCACAACATGAGTAAATGAAGTTACTGTTTGAAATGGGGGCTGGTCATCGACATGTTAGTGTAAACGAAAGTAACTTCATTCACTTATGTTGTGGGTCAAGGTAAATAGCAACGTTGCATTTTTCATTTCACATTGAGCGTATAAAGAGTGTACAGCCCAAACAGCTCGTCCAATTTAAAAAAATCCTCCACTTTAGATTGAAAACATGATATTTAGTGGCAGTTTTCCCTCTTACATTTTGTTGTAACTCTGATAATAACAGAGTTACCCTATACCGGGGGACTTTTGAGGCACCCTGTATATAGTATATAGGATACAGATAACCACCGTTAAACTTGCTGTCATCCGTTAATATGTTAACGAATTGACTCTATTAACGAATTTGACAAGATAATCGCTCTAATTATCTACGCCAAAAAAAGAACTAAAAATTTGCTTACGTATATGGAATATGGGCTATGATTACCAGATTTAAAATCTCCGTTATCCGTTAAGACGTTAACGGATGGATTCCAGTATTAACTCCACTAGCAAAGTCGGCCGAAATAATCGCTCTAGTTATCTACTGCAAAAACAGAATTGAGAAATCCGCGTATAGAAATATATAGGCTATAGGTAGCAACCGTTAAAAGTCCCCGTTATCCGTTAACGGATTTACTCCATTAAAGTACTCGGCCGAGTTAAGCACTCTAGCTATCTATTGCAAAATACAGAATTGAAAAAGTTCGCTTAAATGTATGGAATAAGGGCTATTAGAACAGAATTTATTTATTTAGCGTTCAAGAGACCACAGTATTGTACATTTGTACATGCGGTATAGGACATGTCAAATCATATTAAGTACTATATAATAAACTAATACAATAGTTTCTTATCCATCATATTAGTCTTACAACATGAATCATATTTATACATAGATATACCACACCTTATGTATTCATGTACCTTGTTTTATTCATAATGCGAGAATCTGTAGTTTTTTTAAATACACATTATGCTACCTTTATTTAGTATTTAGTAAACATGTATTGAAGATATTTGATTATAATAATATATAAGAATAACTACCGATGTAATAATAAAATAAATACCTTTCTATTGATTCATACAACTACAAATTTCTAGCTTGAGCATGTTCATAAAATTCTGAGACGGTATAAAAGCAGTGTTCTTGTAGGTACTTTGTTAGTCTTTGTTTAAAAAGGTGATCAGATTTTGAGTTTCTTATGTTGATGGGTAAGCTGTTATAAATTTGTATTCCTCTATATTTTGGATCTTTCTGGTATAGTGCTATATTATGAATGGGAATTGCAAGATCGCTTTTGTTTCTAGTACTGTATGCATAAATGGTACTGTTGCATTTAAGAGGCGGTTTAAGTATTTTCTTATAAAGAGTGCCGTTCGCAATTTAAGAATTCACATCCGTTTAAGAGTTAGGTACGAAGTAACGAACGGAGGAACTTAAGTACTAAGAACACAATATTATTATAAGTCTCACTGCGTGATAATAATAATAATAATAATAATAATAATAATAATAATAATAATAATAATAATAATAATAATAATAATAAAGCTTGGTTTTAAAAGAAAATGAAATGCTTATTATCTGTTTCAGAATGAGAATCAACAACAAACCACAGAAGCTAGTCGTTTAAAGAAGCCATCTATTCTGACTTGGATGGAATTAAAGTATTTATACAGTAAATGCGTAGAACCGCATTTCTTGGATATAACAAATGAATTTTCAGATAGTGAGATATTTCTAGTCGATGGAGATTCCTTGTTGCTGGATGCATTCACGGATAAGAACTATAATCGTAATTTTGGTGGTCAATTGCTGCATTTAATTTATCTCTGTGAAAGGAAGTTGCAGCTGTTTGTCAGGAAAGGTGGTGTATTTCATTTGATTTTCTTCAGAACTTGGGAGAACCTCTGGAGAAATGAACCGTCTGTAATGCTTGCCAGAGTGGCTATTATGCTTCATTTCAAGTACAACACATCGTTTGAAGTGTATGCTTTTGACGGAATGTGGGACAGTGAATTCATGTTTCATATTAATCATTTCAAACCCACATTCATGCTGATGAAATTTTATTGCGAATATCGTCATGCAGATGTTGGTTGTTTGCTTCTTGAGAACGTGCTGTCTGCTTTGATAATGTGTTGTTTAAACTGCGTTGATATAGATGGCTTACATCCAGGTGTATCTTACTTAAAAGGCCATCACGTGTCCAGTGAACGTAATTCCTTTTTGACGAAGTATATTGGAAAAATTCGAAGTATTTTCTGTAATTTAGCCAGCCAGCATAAATCTCTCTTTGATGAGCGTAGAAGTAATTGCAGTCACAAGGATAGAATTCTTGAATTACATCGGTTACTTAAAATAAATGGAATGAGGAAAACAGTAACAGTGTTAAGTTCAGTCTTATATCTTGATAACTATGGTGAAGAAAACTTGGATTTGGTGCGAGTGTTCATTGCTTGTACAAGCGTAATTGAAACTTTCCCTTTGAAATATCGCGGAGTAAAGCTCATTCAGGCAGAGTTACCGGCAACTCTTGATCAGTTTATAATTCAAATACAAGCTTGTATGACTGATGTTCTGTTGTGCCTTCACGAAGCCGAGTTGTTCCATGAAGATGAAATGAATGCAATTGGTGACATGTGGCATGGATTATTTTTTATTTATTTTCTTTCTGTTTTAGAACTCAGATTTTTTGAAGAACAAAACATTCTGGAAGAAGAAAACAAAATTGCGTATGAAAATCTTACGGAAGAACTTGCCAGGTTACGTGGGAAGGAAATACAAAAATACCCTATTTTATCACATAAAATTCTATGTGGTACTGAACGTCCTTTTAATGTTAGTACAAGTGAGAAAATTTTGGTTAAAACCAAGGAAAATAAAGCACCTAAATCATTTAGAAAATTTCTTGAACGTACTTTGAAATCACTTCCCAAAGAATCTGACACGGAAGAAGTTGATCAAGCGCTTCCTGTATTGAACCAGGTGAAGAATGATGTTGACTCAAGTGAGGACGTAGCCAATGTTCGTGATGTGTGGGATTCTGATGAACCGGAACCAAACTTCAGAGAAAAAGCTGACATTAAAAATAATTTCTTGCTACCTAGTAGTAGTTATCTCTACTCAGAATTTGGTGGAGACTTCCTCAACTCAAATTATTTAATGAGTTTAAAACATACGGACCTTGAGGTTTTAGATTACGTTACACGCGATACAGATTTCCTTGAACGTTACCACTGGCATTCAAAACTGTTACTAAGTGATGAATTGGTAAGGATCAAAGACGTATCTCACAGCGTGAATGGCTGTACTAATGAATGGCAAAGAAAGCGAATTGAGAAGCTACGTGCACAATACTCCAGATTTATGTATCAATATGGTGTGAATCTAGGTGCCAAGCCAATGCAACAAGATTCCCTAATGGTACATCATGAAAAATCCAAGGTAAAGGAGAAGAAACAAAAGCAGAGCAAAAAAGCGTTGGAAATAATTCGAATGAATGAACAGAAAAAGAAAGAAGCCCTGGAAAAGAAGGAAGTGGAAAAGATCAATAATTTGGAGAGAAATGTAGAACATTTGATGAAAGCAAATGAAATGAAAGGAGCACTTTTACAAATAGATAACATTTTGAAAAGCCTTGAAACAAAGGATTGTATTAGGAAGGCTCTTTTGAAAAAGGCTTTTGTATGTTATTCCTTGTGGCACGAGGAATGCGAAATCCATCCGAGAATTTCAGAAAGGGATACAACTGCAGCAGAGAAGCTTTTCCTCGTCTTAAAAGATTTGTTAAAAGATCATAATTCAGCTCTCATCTCTCAAGACAAAGCGGTTATTGCGAATTATCTATGTGAATTGGGTTTTACTGATATGGCGAAATTATTAAACCCGAAATGTAAGAGTAGTAATCAAAGTATTTGTTCTTTGCACTTGTCTCCAATTCGTTTCCAGTTGAAGTATTTGTCGTATGCATTGGATCGAGATGTAAGAGTAGATCCTGATCCACGAGTGACGGAATTCATACCAGATACGTGGCAAAGAGAGCTATTCGATGTTATTGACAAACGTCAGTCCGCCCTGATAGTTGCTCCTACGTCTTCGGGGAAGACCTACGCCTCTTACTATTGTATGGAGAAAGTGCTAAGAGAAAGTGATGATGGAGTGGTAGTGTATGTATCACCAACGAAAGCTCTAGTGAATCAAGTAGCTGCAACAGTTTGCGGTCGTTTCAATAACAAAAAAATGCCTCCCGGAATGTATGTATATGGAGTGTTTACAAGAGATTATAGGCAAAATGCTCTCAACTGTCAAATACTTGTAACAGTGCCTGCATGCTTAGAAATACTTCTACTTTCGCCTCACAGATACGATTGGGTGAAGAAATTACGCTATATCATATTTGATGAAGTTCATTGTTTGGGTGGTCAGACTGAGGGTTCTGTATGGGAACGCACAATGATGTTAATTCGGTGTCCTTTTCTAGCATTATCCGCAACAATTCGTAATCCAGGGGATCTACATTGTTGGTTACAAGAAGCTGAATTATTCAAAAAGCAGAGAGATGTGCTAGATAATTGTAGCAGACCAAGTTCTTCATACGTGGTAAAATTAGTAATACATAAAGACAGGCACGCCGATTTGAGTAAGTTCCTGTACTCTGTACGTAAGTACAAAGATAACGAAGGAAATCCTGTAAATAAACGGATATTTAAACCCATGCATCCGTATTCCTTGCTAAATAATACTATTATTCAACAACATAATGGAATCCCTGAGCATGTAACTCTGTCATCCAATGAGGTTCTTGAATTATATGATGCAATGAGTTCTGTATGGCCGGATGATCATGAAATTCAGAGCTTGAATCCAGATACATACTTCTCAAATTCGTCAGAAGTTGTGTTTCTTTCACGCTCAGATGTTAAGAGATACGAAAGTCGTCTGAAACCAATAATTTTAATGTGGATCACAAATCACGAAGATAAGTTCCAGAAGCTTATAAATATTTTGAAGGGTGAGAGTAATGTTGAACCAGAGCCTCACGACGAGCCATGTGATACTTCTTTTATTATGAAAGAGGTCGTACCTCTTGTTCAAAAACTACGAACAGAAAATATGCTTCCAGCGTTAATTTTCTCGTACAATCGGTCGCTTTGTGAAATATTGACATATGTTGTTTCTGACTTCTATGATCAGATGGAAAGTGACATTGGAAATATGCAAGAAAGTAAACGAGAACAAAGCAAAGTAAAAGAAGAAGAAAGCAAGAAATGGAAGAAACGGCAGGAAAAGGATGAGAAAATATTAAAAAAGAAAAAACAAAATCTTGTAAAAATGGAGCTAGATGAAAGGGAACCCAAATATGAGCCTCCTCCATTACAAATGATAAAACTTTTGGATGATAAAATTTCAATTTCATGTACCTTAAGAGCAGTTGGGGCTGTTGACAGAGACGATCTAAAGTTCATAGAAGAAAGACTTACACTAATTAAGCGTACAAAAGTAAATGGCCAATGGAAGTCGGAAGTAGTATTAGACGACAATACCAAAGCATTTATCCGTGCTTTGAGAAGAGGTGTTTCGTACCATCATGGTGGCTTGCCTGCTAAGAAAAGGGGAAGTGTAGAGATGCTTTTCAGAATGAAGTTTCTGGGTGTTGTATTTGCTACAGGTACACTAGCCTTAGGTATCCACATGCCTTGTAAAACAGTTGTTGTTGCAGGAGACAGTCCGTTCCTTAACTCTCTCGAGTACCACCAGATGTCAGGAAGAGCTGGAAGAAGAGGCTTCGATTTAGCTGGCAATGTTATCTTCTTTGGGGTTCCGAAGAGAAAAATGCAAAGACTTGTGACTGCTCGTCTCCCTATGCTCGTAGGGAACTTTCCGATCACCGTGTCTCAAGTATTAAGAGTGATGCTTCTGGCAAGTAAAGCGTCGTCCAAAGGCAAAGAATCACAAGAAGCTCAGCAGGATGCGGTTTCCAGGTAAGAAAAACTTAATTCTTTTTGAGGGATGAATTTTTTGTAATCTTCTGCAGAGGTAGAAATTTTCAGGAATGAATTTTTCGTAATTGTCTGCAGATGCCGAAATTTTGAAGACCGTTTCGGCCCGACCGAAAAGCCCAGAACCCAATAATATTTTATGCGATCGTTCAGAGCTAAATTTACGTATGTGAATAATTCGTATATTCCCCGATAAGATAATTTCGTAAACGTATTCCAAGAAAGTGCTTAATTTGGATTGAATTTAACTTTATTTTGTTTTCTCAAACTTACTTTCCCACGAACATACATATGTATATATATTTGGGATTAGTCTTAGTATGTCAGTTATTAAACGCTAGCAGGGACATGAGTTTAGAAGTAAATTCAGAGAAAACTAAATACATGGAAGTGCGTCGGGACCGTAATAAAGCAAATTATAACTAACTAACTCTATGGCCTATGGAACCCGGAGGTTCAATGCCGCGTTCACAAAAGCTCTCCACTGACTTCTATCCTTAGCCAATTGGATCCAGTTTCTACTTTGTATTCCAATCTCTGCGAGATCCATCTTAATATTGTCCTCCCATCTGCGCCTAGGTCTTCCTAATGGTCGTTTTCCGATCCGTCTTCCAGTCAAGACTTTGAAAGCGTTTCTACTTTCTTCCATTCTAGCTACATGACCCGCCCACCTAAGCCTTCTAGACTTGACGACCCTAACAATGTTGGATAAACCATATAACTTATGTAGTTCCTCATTATGAAGTTTCCGCCATTCCCCATTCCCGTTCCTCTTGGGTCCGAATATTCGTCTCAGGATCTTGTTCTCAAATACTTTCAGTCTATGTTCTTCCCTCAGAGTAAGTGACCATGTTTCGCAGCCATACAGAACAACAGGCATAATTATCGTTTTGTATATTTTAAGCTTCAAATTCCTCGACAGAATTCGCGACGACAAGAGATTTTGAACCGAATAGTAACACGAATTCTCTGCTTTTAGTCGACATTTAATTTCTTCGTGAATATGATTTTCCTCTGTTAATATTATAATAATTTGTTAATAAAGCAAATTATAGATGCGTTAAAATATTAAATAATACTTTTGATAAAGTGGATACTTTCAAATATCTAGGATCAATATTAACAGACGAAAATCATATTCACGAGGAAATTAAATGTCGACTAAAAACAGGGAATTCATGTTATTATTCAATTCGAAATCTCTTGTCGTCGCGAATTCTGTCGAGGAATTTGAAGCTTAAAATATTAAAACGATAATCATGCCTGTTGTTCTATATGGATACGAAACATGGTCACTTACTCTGAAAGAAGAACATAGACTGAAAGTATTTGAGAACAAGATCCTGAGACGAATATTCGGACCCAAGAGGAACGGAAATGGGGAATGGCGGAAACTTCATAACGAGGAACTACATACTTTATACGGTTTACCAAACATTGTTAGGGTCATCAAGTCTAGGAGGCTTAGGTGGGCAGGTCATGTAGCTAGAATGGAAGAAAGTAGAAACGCTTTCAAAGTCTTAACTGGAAGACCAATCGGAAAACGACCATTAGAAAGACCTAGGCGCAGATGGGAGGATAATATTAAGATAGATCTCGCAGAAGTAGGAATATAAAGTAGAAACTGGATCCAGTTGGCTAAGGATAGAAGTCAGAGCTTTTGTGAACACGGCATTGAACCTCCGGGTTCCATAAGCGATAAAGTTAGTTAGTTTAGTTAGTGAGTTTTAAGGACTGATGATAGTAGTAAAAACAGTGCTCACCTAGGCAAAGATATCACTCTGGCATCCAGGTACTAGTGTTAATTTTGGTCGAAATTTGAATCAGATGTGAAAAGAGAACCCAATATATTCTGTGTCATTAAGAACTCATCTGTCGCTGTGAATATCCCGATGATGCACCACTGTAATTCTGGCAGATATCTGCCACCTAGATAACAGCAAAATAATTGGGTTGCCAGTATCTGAAATGGGTCCAGGGTGTTTGTAAACAACACCGACAACGTTTGGAAGGTGATTCCTGACACCAAGATAAGACGAAAAGTATAGACCAACCTGGGTGCATAAATGCTTCCTTTCGGAGTTACAGGCTGCCAAAAACCTAAAATGAACTTTAAAGGCCAATAGCTCCAAAACTATGGGACCTATCGCAGTCGGGTGAAGACTTCACTTAGGAACTAATATGTGTCCTATCCAAATATTCGTGTTTCAGAATCCTGCGTTACTTCCACAACAATTTTTATAGAGGTAGTTGGTGTGTACTTCAAATTAAATGCCCTTAGCCAAACCCCCTCTATAAAAATTGTTACGTGAGTACCTTAGGATTCTGAAACATGTATTTTTGGATAGCGCACATATTAGTTCCTAAGTGAAATCTTAGCCCGACCGGTAGGTTCCATAGTTTTTGAGCTATGAGACCTTTAAAATTCACTTTTTCATATTTTCGGCAGCCTATAACTCTGAAAGGAAGCATTTGTGCACCCAGGTTGGTCTATACTTTTTGTCTTATCTTGGTGTCAGGAATCACCTCCCAAATGGTGTCGGTTTTGTTTTGAAACACCCTCCATATATCATGCATAATAATAATGATATCAATGCAGTTTTATCTTTTGGTACACTTTTTGCATCTGTACTGTGGATATTTTAAGCGACTCACACTTTATGAATGACTAATTAGTTATTTAAAAGAAAAACTGAAAATCCATTATCTTTCTAAAAAAAATAATTTCATACATAGATCTTGAGTTAGTACCCTCGAATTATAACCATATAAATAACATTCTGTCTTCTCATACATACAAGGGAAGAGAGGGAGATTATATATAAAAGTGGAAGATGGTTTATACACTAATCGAAAGCACTAATGATGCCTATTACGAAATTAATAAAATTTTTCCAAATGCGTATACTGTGCGAGTTATATGAATATACAGGGTGTCCAGAAGGTCCGTTACCACCCCTAGAAATTGCAAACGGTGAGACGGGTGCCAAAACAGGAGAACACGTGTTTGATCATTATAAAACTATAACATATCAAAGCAAAAAGTGTTGTGCCAGGGCCACCCTCAGGGTTCCAGGCGGAATCCAACTCGAAAATTGCAAATGGTAAGGGAGTCAAGTAGCATATCGTTGGAAAGCTGTTGGGAAATGAAAGACGGCGGAACAAGTCTCAAGAATCTTTAAAATTACCCAATGCGAAATGGGCGGCCGGTCAAAATGTCAGGAAAAACTTCATTGTAAAGTCTGTGACCACCCCCATAAATCTGAAATGGTGAGATAGATGCCAAAAGAGGAAAACACTGTGTCGTCATTTCAAAAATACAATGAAAGTAAAAATATTTGTCCCAGGGTCCTCCGCAGCGTCCCAGATGGGATCCTATTCAAAATTTTGAAATGGCTAGAGAGTCAAGTAGGATATCGTTTGAAAGCTGTTGTTAAATGAAAGCAGACGGAACAAATCTCGGTGCTCTAGGATAACACTGTGCAAAACATCTTGCGTTTTAGTTTTTTCTATAGTCGGGTTTTCGTTTGTTTTCACTTTAATTAGTGTATGCAACGTAAAGAAAGGAAATGCCTCTACTGTGAGATTCTGCTCTTCGGAGCCCACTGAGGCAATTCTGAGGAAATTGGTCGCTTACTCTGAGGAAAGAACATAGACTGAAAGTATTTGAGAACAAGATCCTGAGACGAATATTCGGACCCAAGAGGAACGGGAATGGGGAATAGCGGAAACTTCATAACGAGGAACTACATAATTTATACGGTTTTACCAAACATTGTTATGTTCATTAAATCGAGGAGGCTCAAGTGGGCTGGTTGTGTAGCCAGGATAGGAGAACGTAGGGACGCTTTCAAAGTCTTAACTGGAAGACCAATCGGAAAACGACCATTAGGAAGACCTAGGCGCAGATGGAGGACAATATTAAGATGGATCTCACAGGAATAGGAATACAAAGTAGAAACTGGATGACTTCTATCCAGTTTCCAAGGATAAAAGTCAACGGAGAACTTCTGTGAACGTGGCATCGAACCTTCGGGTTCCATAGGCCATAGAGTTAGTTAGTCAGTTAGTTAAATCGATTGCTTATGTCGTTACCTCCGATGGAATTTTAAACTTTGTTTTGAGAACGAAGGGTGGAAAAAGAGAATTTCTTCGAACGGTCATCATAGAGGCCGCGTTCACTCAGTATGATGACATTATGTAATGCTACCTCATTTTCTGTTCCTTAATCATATCTCGAGTTTGGATTGGATCTGTGTAATATACTAAATATTTTTCCCGTGTGACGAAAATGCTCTCAATAATTAGCCAGATTTGTTATTGCTGCTCTTTTCGAGTGTGTGTGTGTAATTTATTGTTCTGGATGAATTTATAATTTTGTGTGTATGTATGTCTTTTGTTCTGGATTCCTGTTACTTAATAATTAGCTAAGATGGGCTAATAGTAGTGAAA
This sequence comes from Thermobia domestica, assembly GCF_964235325.1. NCBI lineage: Eukaryota > Metazoa > Arthropoda > Insecta > Zygentoma > Lepismatidae > Thermobia > Thermobia domestica. Next base: position 183,426,421 of record NC_137469.1, on the reverse strand, counting down.
TATGAAAGAGTAACTCCCACATCGACAAGTGTACGAATGTCTCTTGTTTTGCTCCCTGTTGTTTGGTACTTATTAAAGATGGATCAATAATAATAGTGAAGCTTAAATAGCTTTCACTCATAGGAAGGTGCAGTGGCGTATTTACGATTTTGTTTCGGGGGGCCTTTGCTAACTTTCGGGAGGGGCTTTGCCTGAAAATGTGAAAATTCTGCAAGATATTTCATATACTTTACTATAGTAAGTAAGATTTGGGGGGGGGCTTAAGCCCGGAAGCCCCCCCCCCCTAAATACGCCACTGGGAAGGTGATATCCCACACAAATGTGATGCATTTATACTAGTATTATTTAAAATGATAAAATTATAATCATCCTTTTGAGAGTGAAAAATAATGAAGCGAGTGAATAAAAGTGTAAGAATTGTATAAAAATGTAGAAGTAGGAGGACTTGACATAGAGCCCAATATCCAAACTATATTAATAAAGAAAATCTAAACTGAAATGTGATCTCTGGAAGTTTAAAGAATTCTAACACTAATTTATTGAAACATGTGTATCATACAAAGTGCACAGTTGTAAAAACATTATATATATATATAATCAATAGAGACCGGATGTTTTGGCATTAAAAACTTGGGAAATAGGCGGGCAAATAGGCATTTAAAATATAAAAAAATAGGCACTAAAATGTAACTCGAAATAATGAAGATACGAGGGCTATCCAGAAAGTAGATTACGTTTTGGAATAAAAAATCAACAAAGTATAGGAAACAAATTTTATTATATACAGATGAAAGCCACACACAAATACTACTTTTCGACATAGTCACCATTCAAATTAAGGCATTTATCGTAGCGATGTACGAGCTTGGAAATTCATTCGTCGAAAAATTCGGCCGCCTGCGACTTCAACCACTTCGTTACCTCTTCTTGCAGCTGTTCGTCGTCATCAAAACGCTGCATAGCCAGCCACTTCTTCATTGCTGGGAATAGGTGGAAGTCGCTCGGTGCCAGGTCGGGACTGTACGGCGGATGAGAAAACAACTCCCACTGAAAAGATTCAAGAACTTCACGCGTGACATTTGCCGTGTGGGGCCGGGCGTTGTCGTGAATCAACAAGATCTTAGAGCTCAACATTCCTCTGCGCTTGTTTTGAATTGCTCTTCTGAGGTTTTGCAGAGTTTGGCAATACCTTTGAGCGTTTATTGTAGTGCCTCTTTCCAGGAAGTCCACCAAAATCACACCTTTTCTGTCCCAAAAAACAGTCGCCATCATCTTCCTTGCCGACATTGTTTGCATGCATTTCTTGGGTTTTTGGGGAGAACCTGTGTGCCCCCACTGCATTGATTGCAATTTCGTTTCACAGTTCACGTGTTTCACCCATGTTTCGTCACCAGTAACGATGCGATCGAGTAAAGAGTCACCATCCTTATTGTAGGCGTCCAAAAAGTGCAACGCTGCAGCCATTCGCTGATTTTTGTGGTCCTCTGTCAAGATTTTGGGAATCCATCTTGCACAAAACTTGTGGTAACCAAGCTTTTCGCTGATGATTTCGTGCAACAAACTTCGCGAAATTTGTGGAAAGCTCAAATAAAGTTCCGTTATTGTGAACTTTCGATTTTCACGGACTTTAACATCGACGTTTTCGACAAGTTCGGCAGTCACTTTGCTGGGTCTCCCACTTCGATCTTCGTCGTGAACATTGGTTCGGCCATTTTTAAATCTTATGACCCACTGTCGCACTCCACCTTCAGTGATAATGTTGTCCCCATACACTTCACACAGCTGCCGATAGATTTCTATCGGTTTACAGTTTTTTGCTGTCAGAAACCTTATTACTGCACGCACCTCGCAGCACGCGGGATTTTCAATTAACGCAGACATTTCAAACCGTCACAGTATCTTAACGGAGCACAGCACGAACCTCTCACTAGCACGGCTAGATGCCGACTGAGCTGCGCAACGCTCTGACCCCAAGATGGCCGCGCTAGCCCCACCCCTAGCGGACACAGACGAAAACGTAATCTACTTTCTGGATAGCCCTCGTAAATACTCAATACCATTAAAAAATAAATTCAAGTGATAGATAATATGCAAAGAATGTATAAACATATCTTTTTGATAATATCTTTTACTGTATATATGAAAACGAAGCTTGACATATATTCCATGTATATTTGGTAAATACATTCTCTACAGCACTTTACACATAACAATTTAAATTTTATACACGCACACACAACAGTCCAAAGTTTTATAACACTTTATCAGTACAGATAACAATCTAAAGTTTTACATCTTATCACTACAAACAACACTTATATTTCTCGGATGAGGCAGAATCCTTTCTTGAAATAGTAAATTATATATTTTTTGGTAATAAAGTATTATTTTAAAGAAAATGCATAGAATAGGCAACATCAGGCACTAATACAATTATTTAGGCAGAAATGGGCGAAATAGGCAAAATAAAATTGGCTTAAATTGAAACTATAACCTCCGATATAAACTTTAAAACGATATTTTTGATCATATCTTTAATATTAAAGAAAAGGCATTTTGCCTAACATCCGGACTCTAATAATCAGTAACATTTATCAGAATTCTTTCTTTAGCTGTTATTGTTTTTTCTTTTTTGTGATTGTATTTATTACATTTTTTTTTTCATTCATATTTAGTACAGAGATATGAACTGTTTACGAAAACCATTAATTTCCTTGCATGTATCATCTGTAGATTTGCTGTTTTTGTTAATTGAATGTAGTTTCTGAAATTAATAAACAATTCATGGTTTGAAAGACCTTGTTACTTGCAACAAAAAGAAATATTTAAGTTAATAACTAAGCCAAGATCAATCGATTAAGCGAAAGAGAACGTTTTCTTCTCGTGCTAGGATATGGATAAATTAGACAGAAGTTTCGTGATTGAAGTAGCACCACTAGAAGTTTCCGAAACACTTGTAACTTAGATTGAAATAAAAGAATTAGATGCTATTGATAGCAGATAAAATTTGGTTGCGCAGAATATTTATCAGATCAGTATTTAAAAAAAAAACGTTTAAATTGTTCTTGTTATTATTTTTAAGTTTAGTTCATGCCCCACTAAATACGCGACACGAGCGAACGACGTAACGCAGGTAGTTTATGTGAAACTTTAATATTGTTTTATTAATAAAAACAGCACATTTTATGTCACTCGAAATCGATAGTAGATGTTTCTTATGTTATTACTTAATAATTCACTCGAAAGAGTTCGTAGTTGATAAAAATCTCATTTTAAGTTAGTACGCATTGTATCGTCAACTGTTGTTTAGTGCCTAACTGAAAATAACGCATTTTTCTCGAAGAATTGCGCACAGTTTGTCGAATGAACATATTTATTATGACTGCTTTAAAAGCTACATGTTTAAGTAAGGGTAATGATTTAACACTATCGTACAGTGAAATACAAAATTTTCAATGAGTCCTCACTAGAAAACAATATTTCACTGTTTGTTTTATATATTTTAGATTTTTGCACTTAATCTAGTAATCTCACGTTTTCACTTTCACTTACTCACCATGTTACAGTTTTTTGTTTTCGTCAGCATACGCTAGGCGGTACTACCAGTCTAAGTTGCAAATCATCGTCTGCTATGGTACCATATCTGGAAACAAGTGAAAAAAATTACCAAAATAGGCGTAAATTTTACTGTTTTGGTAAGATTTGAAAAACTATAGAGTCACCTAGGCGGCTGTAGGACCTGGAGGGTTTTTTCAGCTATGGGAAAACCTTATAACGAACTCTGGTCAACCATTTTTATATCACTATGTGAAGTTTACTGCTTCCGGTAAGCACATTGTTATAAATCACTATATATACCGTAACTTTTGATGAAGCACTAGAATTAACTTCAAATATGACGTTGTACGTTACTGTTTAACATCTCTACATTGACTGGAAGTAAATCTTGAAAATAGTTCTAGAAGGTATTCAAGTTGACGACTTAAAAAAATAATAATAAATAATTAAATTCGCTAAATAGTTCATCCAATGGTTTGTAAAAGCCTTCAGAATAATTGTCTATTCGCAAACATATAAACGAATATGGGCCTTTTTCGAAAACGATTGGGGTTATTTGTAAAAAAAATATAACATTAATGAAATAAATGACACATGAAATTATATAATAATAATAATAATAATAATAATAATAATAATAGTAAAATCTTGACTTACTTTTTTCAAATACTATTTGATATGCACTAACTTACACTAAAAGCTACCTATAGTCGCATGTAAATTTTATTCTAACATTTTGTTCCTTGAAATTTAAAGGTTGAATTCCAAATATTACTTTATTAATTAGCTTATATAGAAATGACATCAGAACTGTAACGGAGATTAAAGTTCAGAGGCACGTTAACAATTCTGACACGTTGTAGTTCAAAAGGGACAAATATGAAGAAACGAAAACTACGTTTTAAAAATGCAACAAAAAATATACTACTGAAATTATCAGATAAACGACCAAAATATTGATTAACTTTGGTCTTTAACCTTTTGAAGACGCGACTTCTGTTGATAAATAAAGCCACTGCTACGGGTGGGAAATCAAGAAAAAAAATGAAGTTATTTTTAAATGTTTGTAGTACAGGCTTTAATAGGTGTAGACTAACGAAACTTCTAACATTCTACACAGAAGAACCTAAAGTTCTATGAGAAACATTCTTCACGCACACCCGATGGACTGGAGGATACTAAGGGAGGAGAAAAATTTTCCCAAATTTTCTATGAACATATGAGATTCTTTCCCCCTCTGCCCCCATCGAGTTTGAGATCACATCCAAATGAACACTGAAATGTTATTTAGGATGTTTTCAACAAGATATAACAGTTGTGTGACTGTAGAGTAAACAACGTGGTGAATACACTTAAAATTAATCCAAAGACACCACGAGATACAGACGGGAAATTCAGAAAAAAATAGAGATTTTGAAACGATTGTAGATCAGATCCTGATAAATGTACTCTCATTAAACTTATGTAATTTTGTACAGAATAGGCCGTGGTTACCATGTTTTAAATAAAATAGATACTAGTACTTTGATTTAATAATAGTAAAAGTTGCCATTACAAAGATTTTTGTATGTCAACAGCTAGATATCCATTTGGGAAACTCCATCTCGTCGACCTTACATGAAGGTGTTTTTATTGGTACACTTCGTTCTCAAAAAATGTTAAATTACACACAGACCTGTTTTCACCTTTTTAAAAAATCACTATCTCGTAACTACGATATTCGTGAACAGTGAATCTTTATGGAACTATTTTACACGTATAGGCCTGCCTGCTTACTCAGTTTTAACCATCCAACGGGCAAGGCAACTTACACGTTAACATATTACAGATAGTAGCACCATGTAGTTCAGTAGCTATAAGCTGACATACACAGTTAGCATCTACGTTCTGCCAGATGAGTACATTTTTAATTTATTTTTATTTATTTTCTTAAAAATTTTTCTTTTAAGAATGATGTTTTACAGCATACCTTCGCTGTTTCCGTAATTACTATGCCATGCATTTTTTTTAACATTTAATTCCGACCGATTTATTCAGATGGCGTTAGAAGATATTTGCTTTCTCTTTCACTGAATTCCATAGACAGCTAGTCGATGCACCTTGTTGTTTCTCCTAATTCTTTTTTTTTTTTTTTTCCTCGACGATACCCAACTTATATGGTATTGTATACGATAATTTTTATTATTTTGAACGTGGTAATAATTTAATTAAATATGTGTGACATTGGACTCAGTGCACTGAAAAAAAGAAGAAAAAACAAAATAAAGAAATAAAGAAATAAAACTTTTTGCAATCGCTATTGTCAGCAGTTAACTTTTTTTCTTGTAAAAGTAGGGTCAAAGAAAATGATACGAGCAAAGTACTTTGGGCGAATTAGATTAGTTATACCGTCTCTCGAAATACTATACAGAAGTACAAAATTTGTATTAGTCCGTCGGAAAGAATTTGTTGACTTTCAGTAGATTTCGGCTTTCCTGGTAACGTATTGTGCTAGTGTGAAGCTTTTCTATGAAAGAATCCATGTATTATAGTAATCATGTGAACCTTATTCTTTTTTTGTTACTCTTTCATTTCGTGTTACTTTTTCTTAAAAAAATAATTTCCAGTTGTGCAAACGAGTATACAAGAAAATCGTTAACCTCAGCAGAACTTCCTGCTTCTAAAGTAGTTTCTAGCAATCTGCGAATGCGCACAGAAGCAAGCGCTTGTAGTTTGTAATAATGAATATCTTTCGCGTATTGCTAATATAATTTCGTAATTAAATTCAGTTTCGTGCTATTAAAATTCTTTTATTCTTTGCAGAACGCTGGTAATGTTAAACCATTGTCTTCTGTATAAAACCTTCCCCGAGTTGAAGCCACAAATACAGCATTTTTTCTGTTTTGCGACTCAACTGCTTATGATCCAGGTATGTGTATCCAGAAATTTTTGTTATATAAGTATATATTATTTAAACTATATAAGTAAATATTATTTAAAATCTTTCATGGAATATTGATAATTATTCGTTAATCTAAATTCACAGAGCAAAACACAAATAGTTAATAATTTCAAAAACTGTTACGTAGAGTCATTTGAAAAAAAAAAGAAAAGAAAAGAAAAGAAAAGAGAGAAATCCTTGAACATCTGCCTATGAATCAAAAGTCCTCTACTAACCTCTTTGCGTTACTATGTATTGTTGCGTTGTTTTACAACAGTACTTCCTACAGACAAAAATTGTAATAATTGTTTTGCTGTTGTTTAGTCCAGATAATAGAGTATAAAAACATGGGCATTTTATTTATTTTTTTTAAACATGACTGTACATGCACAATGCAGAGCAAGAACGAAAATGAGTAGGGCCACCATACGTCCCGTTTCGACCGGGACAGTCCCATTTTAGGATCGTGTCCTGGCCTTCCCGTCAGTAACTGCAACAAAATTGTATTTGTGTCGTTTTATGCAAATGAAAGAAGTAAATAACAAATCCAGTACCTTTACTCCTTGTAAAAGTATAATTAATAATAGCAAAGAGGCAAGAATTGAGTTAAAATAACCTACATTAAACATGATCTATAGTTCATAGTACTGCTCGAAAGGCCGCAGAGGTTTTAGGAGTTTCATGTTTCAAGAACCAACTTAAACGGGTCTTTCCTTTTTCGTAAGTATCGAATTACTTGACCCTGCCTGGTAACAAAGAGAGAAGAGAGAGAGAGAGAGAGAGAGGAGGGGAGCTCTGATATTAGGGTTCTGATAGGCCTAAAAGTCTAGGGTTGCTAATTCATCACCAATACAATCCTAACAACATTGTTTTCCCTTATAGCTTTTTTTTTAATAGCCAATTTTCATATTGATTCTTACGACCCTAGAAATATAGTCATTATAAGTAAACTATTACTGGTACGGGTAAACCTTATCGAGAACTGCAGAGAATTTTATGAAATGCTAATGGAGAATCAAGCTATTCTCAAATACTTCTCGCATTCTTCAATTCAAGAGTTATCTTCTTACCCAATGTAATATCAAAAATTCGAGCTAGGGTAAAGGAGGAAGAATAAAGCTTTTCTCAAATACTTCTCGCATTCTTCAATTCAAGAGTTATCTTCTTACCCAATGTAATATCAAAAATTCGAGCTAGGGCAAAGGAGGAAGAATAAAGCTTTTCTCAAATACTTCTCGCATTCTTCAATTCAAGAGTTATCTTCTTACCCAATGTAATATCAAAGATTCGAGCTAGGGCAAAGGAGGAAGAATAAAGCTTTTCTCAAATACTTCTCGCATTCTTCAATTCAAGAGTTATCTTCTTACCCAATGTAATATCAAAAATTCGAGCTAGGGCAAAGGAGGAAGAATAAAGCTTTTCTCAAATACTTCTCGCATTCTTCAATTCAAGAGTTATCTTCTTACCCAATGTAATATCAAAAATTCGAGCTAGGGTAAAGGAGGAAGAATAAAGCTTTTCTCAAATACTTCTCGCATTCTTCAATTCAAGAGTTATCTTCTTACCCAATGTAATATCAAAAATTCGAGCTAGGGCAAAGGAGGAAGAATAAAGCTTTTCTCAAATACTTCTCGCATTCTTCAATTCAAGAGTTATCTTCTTACCCAATGTAATATCAAAGATTCGAGCTAGGGCAAAGGAGGAAGAATAAAGCTTTTCTCAAATACTTCTCGCATTCTTCAATTCAAGAGTTATCTTCTTACCCAATGTAATATCAAAAATTCGAGCTAGGGCAAAGGAGGAAGAATAAAGCTTTTCTCAAATACTTCTCGCATTCTTCAATTCAAGAGTTATCTTCTTACCCAATGTAATATCAAAGGTTCGAGCTAGGGTAAAGGAGGAAGAATAAAGCTTTTCTCAAATACTTCTCGCATTCTTCAATTCAAGAGTTATCTTCTTACCCAATGTAATATCAAAGGTTCGAGCTAGGGTAAAGGAGGAAGAATAAAGCTTTTCTCAAATACTTCTCGCATTCTTCAATTCAAGAGTTATCTTCTTACCCAATGTAATATCAAAGGTTCGAGCTAGGGTAAAGGAGGAAGAATAAAGCTTTTCTCAAATACTTCTCGCATTCTTCAATTCAAGAGTTATCTTCTTACCCAATGTAATATCAAAGGTTCGAGCTAGGGTAAAGGAGGAAGAATAAAGCTTTTCTCAAATACTTCTCGCATTCTTCAATTCAAGAGTTATCTTCTTACCCAATGTAATATCAGTTCGAGCTAGGGTAAAGGAGGAAGAATCAAGCTATTCTCAAATACTTCTCGCATTCTTCAATTCAAGAGTTATCTTCTTACCCAATGTAATATCAAAGGTTCGAGCTAGGGTAAAGGAGGAAGAATAAAGCTTTTCTCAAATACTTCTCGCATTCTTCAATTCAAGAGTTATCTTCTTACCCAATGTAATATCAAAGGTTCGAGCTAGGGTAAAGGAGGAAGAATCAAGCTATTCTCAAATACTTCTCGCATTCTTCAATTCAAGAGTTATCTTCTTACCCAATGTAATATCAAAGGTTCGAGCTAGGGTAAAGGAGGAAGAATAAAGCTTTTCTCAAATACTTCTCGCATTCTTCAATTCAAGAGTTATCTTCTTACCCAATGTAATATCAAAGGTTCGAGCTAGGGTAAAGGAGGAAGAATAAAGCTTTTCTCAAATACTTCTCGCATTCTTCAATTCAAGAGTTATCTTCTTACCCAATGTAATATCAAAAATTCGAGCTAGGGCAAAGGAGGAAGAATAAAGCTTTTCTCAAATACTTCTCGCATTCTTCAATTCAAGAGTTATCTTCTTACCCAATGTAATATCAAAGATTCGAGCTAGGGCAAAGGAGGAAGAATAAAGCTTTTCTCAAATACTTCTCGCATTCTTCAATTCAAGAGTTATCTTCTTACCCAATGTAATATCAAAAATTCGAGCTAGGGCAAAGGAGGAAGAATAAAGCTTTTCTCAAATACTTCTCGCATTCTTCAATTCAAGAGTTATCTTCTTACCCAATGTAATATCAAAAATTCGAGCTAGGGTAAAGGAGGAAGAATAAAGCTTTTCTCAAATACTTCTCGCATTCTTCAATTCAAGAGTTATCTTCTTACCCAATGTAATATCAAAAATTCGAGCTAGGGCAAAGGAGGAAGAATAAAGCTTTTCTCAAATACTTCTCGCATTCTTCAATTCAAGAGTTATCTTCTTACCCAATGTAATATCAAAGATTCGAGCTAGGGCAAAGGAGGAAGAATAAAGCTTTTCTCAAATACTTCTCGCATTCTTCAATTCAAGAGTTATCTTCTTACCCAATGTAATATCAAAAATTCGAGCTAGGGCAAAGGAGGAAGAATAAAGCTTTTCTCAAATACTTCTCGCATTCTTCAATTCAAGAGTTATCTTCTTACCCAATGTAATATCAAAGGTTCGAGCTAGGGTAAAGGAGGAAGAATAAAGCTTTTCTCAAATACTTCTCGCATTCTTCAATTCAAGAGTTATCTTCTTACCCAATGTAATATCAAAGGTTCGAGCTAGGGTAAAGGAGGAAGAATAAAGCTTTTCTCAAATACTTCTCGCATTCTTCAATTCAAGAGTTATCTTCTTACCCAATGTAATATCAAAGGTTCGAGCTAGGGTAAAGGAGGAAGAATAAAGCTTTTCTCAAATACTTCTCGCATTCTTCAATTCAAGAGTTATCTTCTTACCCAATGTAATATCAAAGGTTCGAGCTAGGGTAAAGGAGGAAGAATAAAGCTTTTCTCAAATACTTCTCGCATTCTTCAATTCAAGAGTTATCTTCTTACCCAATGTAATATCAAAGGTTCGAGCTAGGGTAAAGGAGGAAGAATAAAGCTTTTCTCAAATACTTCTGGCATTCTTCAATTCAAGAGTCCAATTTTGGTAGTTTTAATAATTTTAAACGAAGTCTTAGTGAATGTGTGCGTTGATAGTTGTATTTGAAAACCTAAGTATTCCTCACGTACCTCTTCCAAGTCATACTTCCGAAACTTTTCGAATCATATTCGGTAGATATAAGTTTTGGAAGTACTTTTTACGGTTGAAACGCCTTAGATGAAGCCTTATAAATGTAAAAATCTATTTAAAACAAGGTGCAACCTGATCCAAGACATTCGTACCAAAATTTAGTGTCAGAATTTGGTAGATATGAATTTGTTATTGATATGACATAAATTTTAATATTCAGCATTGAATCATATCGATACATTAACATATATTGTAGTATTACTTTAACAAGATATGTTATGACGTCATATCTGCGTATTTCTTGTCTTCAAAAGTGAAACTGATAACAGCGTTACCAATTTAAAGGTTGTATTAACCATGATATATTCTTATAGTCTGATACATGTATTCGGAAGTTACATCCACATAATTCTTGTTTTTAGAAATAAAACATATAAATTTAGTACCTGCAATCCTGTAGACGTACTGGTACTTATTAAAACCGATTAGGATACAATAACAGATTTAGCTTGAACCTTGCTGTTTGTAGTTACTAGTGGTTATTAGTGGAAAGTTATCTTGGTGAAATCTAATTGGCTGGCCTTACTCGTAGAATTATGTTCTTACCACTTATTAATAATTTATATTTTTACGCGGACAAGACAATGAAACGAAAAATTTTCATGCAAACAAAATTTATCAGATGGGAATAAAATTATGTAAGCAAAAAATTGTAAGGAAAACTTCTAAGCATTTTTTTTTTATATCGATGTAAAAATTTGTGCAAACAAAAGAATTTTAAGTTCTACGATAAGCAGAATGTTTCAAATTACTAAAAATATTTAAACAGAAAAAAATTTCAAACGAAAAGTATATTGAAAACAAAAATTCTCATGCAAACAAATAATTATAAACTAAACTTTTGAACGAAACTGTTCATCGATTAAAATTTTATGTCGACAGATAAAAGTAAACAATGGGGCCGCAGTGGCTCAGTGCTAGAGCGTTCACCTCTGGTGCTGGGGGTCCCTGGTTCAATCCCAGCTCGCGCCAAGTAAACTTTGTGGTGGACAAACACCGTGTGCGTAGGTTTCCTCCGAATTCTCCCGTTTCCTCCTATTTTATTCATTCCACCATTTTCTTCATTTCTCATCATCACCGTCTTCTTTAGCCTAGCCGGCATATCTGTGGGGCGTAAAACTCAAAGATTTCATTTCATTTCATTAAAAGTAAACACTTTCTTACCACTAAGAAATTTATGCAAACTAAAGATTTTCAATCGAAAATTTTGAAAACAAATTTTTACATAACACGCATATTTAAAAAATTAAATAATATATTTTATCAATAAGGAAGATGTTTCTACCGACAGCCTTCCTATGCTAAGTATATTACACCAGCAACTATATGTTTAGGTTTCCGCTTATATAATGAACAGTAGCTAGTGAGCAGAAATGCTTCATAAAGTTTTACGTTAGCGTTACACATGTTTCGAAACAGAATATTGTTTCTCAAATGATTTAATCACGAACTAGAATGCTATTACTCAATGACGTCATCATAATGTAATGAATGTTGATGATGTCATGCTAACGTGTTAAACCAATCACGCGAGAAATAATTAACTCGGTTTTATATTCGAATTTGGATAATTATAATTTCATGATATGTAATTTTTTTATAGGTAATCAGTGATAAGTGATGGTTTGGGTTTGGCTATATTATATGTAGTTCTCCAGATATAAGGCCTAGAAGAAAATTTTTGTTGAAATATATTAGATCTTTTGATCCAAAACGTATTTTACTTTTTTTTTTTTTTTTTTTTTAAACTTTGGTTGATAATTATTATGTCTTAACAACATACATCCACGTTGTCACAGTTTGTTTTCTACTTCTTGTAGCATTTGGTATTGACAATATAATTTTAATTCCAGCTAGTGTCTTCAGGTCTGTAGCAATATGTAGTATTGGAAATTTAATGTATGACAAACTGTTTATCAATACAGGATGCATCCACTAACGACGACGACAAACATCACACAGACTACATAAATGTTTTGCAAGATGCAGTACACACTGTTCAAAATAATACCATTTTAGAAATATATGTGTCTTACTGCACCCTTTAAAAATATACGTGTCTTAGTGCACACTTTAAAGGATTGTTTCATATGTTGTATTGCACTTGTAAATCGATTCCAGTCCGTTTCTGATACATAAAAAATATTGCATTGTACGTGCGTTGTTCTTTCTTTCGTAGGAGCACCATTTTTCACCAAGCATTTTACGAAGCATTAATTTAATCACTAATATGATCGACTAGTACAAACAGTGCTAGTCTATCGGGTACATTCTTTGGGTACACCAAATCTTATTACAGGTTCAAATAATATATTATAATAGCAATCTATACAAACAAAAATGAAAGTGACTTAATAACTTTTGAATCACCCGACTGATCTCGATTAAATTTTCAGCATAGAGAAACTGGGGCTGGGATGTTTTTTTATCATTTCACTTTGACTGCAACATAGGAGAAATATTTAAAAATGATCGAAAGTGACCGATATTGGTATCGAATCCATAGTTTTGGAGTCGGTGACGTGAACAGTGACACTTCCGATGTCGTTTAAATCCAAATTCAGCCCACAGTAGTAATATTTAATTTTTAAAAGACAAACAACATCGTCTATGAGAGAGCGCTTCAGTAATAGTAAAAAGTGACTGATTAACGGAACATATAAGGGGCAATCAACTGAAACCCGTTCAGTGGCCATAATTTATGAAATAAATTTTATTTTGAGCGGAAACTTGTACACTATCTAGAGACGTCTGTGGTTAGCGTGCAGTAAAAATATTGTTCAGAAGAAGTCACCATGAGCGTTGAGACACTTGTTCCACTGTCACTAACTTACAAATGCTGTCCATGTAAAATTTGAACTGCTGACTATAAAACCAATCGCGCACAGCGTCCTGAACCTCAGCGTCAGACTAAAATCTCTTGACCTTTCAATGCCTTCTTTAGAGGCCCAAAGATGTGAACGTCTCAAGGTGAAAGGTCAGGGCTGTAGGGCGGGTGTCGCAACATTTCCCACTTGAATCATTGAAACAAATCCTGCACAGGACGGGGATAATCAGTGGTTTGTTCACGCCCCTTCCAAAACATTCTGGCCAAGTCCGCCACTGTTGTTTTGGAGACGCATGCATCACCATACACGTCTTTCATACGCCGGAACACTTCAGTTGGTTGATAATCTTCGGCACTCAGAAACTGGATGACGGCACGCTGATCCTGTTTGGACGGATTAGGGATCTTGAACGCCATTTGACTTGTTATACGTGCAAAACGGAAACACGTATCAACAACATTCCTACACCCAACACACAGGGACATTAGAGAAGTATATTACACCAGCAACTATATGTTTAGGTTTCCGCTTATTTAATGAACAGTAGCTAGTGAACAGAAATGCTTCATAAAGTTTTACGTTAGCGTTACACATGTTTCGAAACAGAATATTGTTTCTCAAATGATTTAATCACGAACTAGAATGCTATTATTCAATGACGTCATCATGTAATGAATGTTGATGATGTCATGCTAACGTGTTAAACCAAGTTTTCCCATCATTGTTGCAAATGTACAGTTATGTACAATATAATTTTAACTAGAGTTTTAATTTAAAGTTCATTATAACGTGTATTGTTGGCATATTATTGACATAAATGTCGCGCCACACACACTGTTGTCTTGTATTCACTAAGCATTCATGTTTAAGATGTGATGGGATAAGAAGATGGCGGGTGAATGTGTCTACTTGCGAATGTGTTGTCTGGTTGCTTTAGATTAATTTACAACAAGTTTGTAGATCTTTAGATATTCTTCTAGACAGTTAGTATTATATAACAAATTATATGTGGTGAAACAACTTTCAAGATGTTGAATTGCATCAAAAGTGAATTGAAACTATAATATTATTTCAATAACAAATGACGATCTGTGTATATAACTACTATTTTTACATACTTATAATTAATTCAATTATTTTATTATAATATTAAAACAATTAACAAATACAAAGCAATTCGTCAATAAGGTCGTGTCAACAATTGTTATGATTAAAAGGAGACACTCAAATTGCAAGAAAATGAAAACAATCAACAACTTACAATCTTCATATTTATAACAGACTATACTATTTGCACTATTTATGGATACATTAAATACATGTGTCAGATAATTATTATATTCCGTACTTGTGGCGATGGTTATAGTACAGTGTTCATATTTCTACATTGTAATCAATAAACTTACAACAAACTTACAAATTTCAGTAAATGTTATATAGACAGCAATAATATGTTTAACATGACCGTAGCCTCCATGAACAATTTAGTTGATTCAATCTTAATTGTGTACAATTTATAGTGATGTAGTTGGCTGGGATTTACAGTCCGCAACTTGTATAATAATACCTATAAATGGTAATAAAGTACAGTGTGAAGTAAGTAAGATGTCATGATATCCAGTGCGATTGGTACAAAAAAGAAAATTATTGTATATATATTATTGTATATATTGTATATATATATATTTTTTAGAATAGAGATTTGGAGTTGGTATTAAAAAAAGAAAAAACTTACAAATAGTTCTTGCTCTTTTGCAGCTTGCTTGGGCAGATATCTTTTCGGTAAAGTAACATTCTTATCGTTTTTTAGAATCACCAGCAATCTTATCCAGACTTTGAAGAAATGTGTAAATTAGCAATCTTGGCATAAACAGATCTGGTATAATTCTGCTGACTTTCTGTACTCGTGTTTTGATATGTATGATGATGTCATAATATTTGAAACCATTAATCATGGTTGGCATATTACAAACAGTAAGTTTTCACAAACGTAAAATTTGCGAATTTCTGCGGTTACGGAAAATTTTATCACCAACTAAAAGCTTTTGAAACAAAACTTTTGTGCATACTTTTTTTTTGTTTGTTTGTTTGTTTGTTTGTTTGCTTTTAGAAAATAAGGTTACAAAGCCTGCAGTGAAACGAGTAAATATAATTTCATACAATCAATACAGCCAACAAATAGAACATACATTAGGTTATTTTTCAACATAATCTCCCCCATGCCGTAGGCGTCGGAGGACCACCGATGGGCAACTAGAGATATCTCACCAAAAATTAACGGCCCCGCGGCGACAATCCGCGGAAGCCCCACTTCCGTTTTGAAAATTATACCACCAGCGGCAGAGACGCAACGAAACGCCAATAAGCAACAAAATTGCTCCCCCAAAATATGTTAAATTGCCTATATGCGTAATTTGTTACATTAAGGAGAGTCTAAAAAACACTTTTTAAAAAATAAAAAAATACGTGCCCCAGGGATGGCGCGAACCACCAACCTTTGGATTACTAGGTGCGTACTATTCCGACTTGCCCACGGAGGAGATAGAGAAAATGTCGCTTGTAGAGGCATAAATCGTTGTAGTATTTCTAATTTAGCTAACCGGAATGCTCCTGTAACCGTGTATATTCGATGATAACCGTTTGAGATTAGATAAAATCCATTCGCATATAATTTTATAACAAAATGATGCGCGTCTATTTACTTTATTTCATGGTTCCCCCATATTCACTTTCAAATGATCGGCTACAGTTGTCATCTAAATTCATACAATTATACGCATTCATCTCAAGATTTTTCACTTCATGGTGTAGAGGCAGGGGTTATTCTTGACCCCTGTAGCTCACTTTAGAAACAATTCGTCAGGAAAAATAATATTTAACAATAACCGCATGCACATGACTGCGATAGCTGGTGTTGGTTCCTTCGCGATTCTCCGCGACGAATCGAAGAAGCGCGGACCAAAATAAAGTCCTCGCTGCTACGCGGTGGTAACTTAAATACGCCGACTCTAGATATCTCTTTCGACTCGACGAAACCCTGCCGCCAGTGGCACACTAGTGGCAGTCCTTCGACGCGTCGCTATAGCGACGATCGACATTTACCGGCAAGTGGGCCACTAGTGTTGGCGACGTTTACGGCATGGCCACGTTGTCACGAAGTGTTTCGCTTCATTGTCTGCAGAATATCGTAGAAACCAGTGTAAACGTTTTCCGGATAATTGTTTTTGTATACGGTATATAGTTTTCTCACAACTTAGGTGGTGTTGATTCTCTTGTGCGCCCCAATTGCCTTATTGAATACCGTATCAGAAAAGAAATCCCAAAGGCACATTTCCTTTCTACTTTGAATGTGCGTGAACTGAATTTTCTGTGGGTGATTCAATAAACTAGCAATAGCACCTAATGTTTTATTATTTCAGTTTAATACATTATCATCTAGCACACTTATTGAATTAGTTGTTGGAAGTTTAACGACTCCTTCAAGACAGAGGTTTTATAAGACCTGGACCTACGGCCGCAACAAATTCACTTCTGCCGAGAATCGAATCCGAAGTTTCCGCACTTCTTTTACCAGGATACAATTTAGCCACAAGGGCACGCAGTATACAAGTAATTTAACAAAATAATAATAATAATAATAATAATAATAATAATAATAATAAAATAAATAAATAAATAAATAAATAATAATAATCCACTTATACATGAACCATTCTGAATTTACTTTGTAGCAATAACGTGGAATTTAATGTACGTATACCATTTAAGACCGGTAAAGTAAATACAACTACGATGAATAGTAGTCTCACATCAAGGGCGCACTTCATATTTGTAATATTTCCAAGAAGACATGTAACATTTTGTATCATAAGAAAGAAAGGTATTTTTATCTATGTAATTTCTAGATATACGACAAAAGTTTTGGACACAAGTATACATATAATTTCACTGTTGCAACGATGATGCCGAAAAATTTATTTCTGAGGACGACATTAAGATCATCTTGTTTTACTTTATGAATCTGGGAGTCTGTCCTTGGCATATAATCTGTCTCTTGAAATTGAAGGTTGTTGTTCTTCATTATTTGGGGAAGATTTTATTTTTGTCCAAGTTCATAGAAACATTTCTAGTGGTGCAGGAATATGAAGTTTTCGTCATGAGGCACAGGTCTAATTACAGAAGGTATATTACGATATACAGATTTCGATATTTTCTCCATGGACATTCCATTCTTAATAGGGAACCCAAACCTAACACAGAATAAATAAATAAAAATAAGAATAGAAATCACAAGTATGCTTGCTAGAATTCCTTCAAACAGTGGCTGTTGCAAACCGTGTACATATTTTGCAATCATTCACGCATTCAGAGTTTTTGAAACATGTATTGCAGAATACCTGTGGAACACCTTTTTTCTTTCTTGATTTCCTATATTGGAACCAAAATTAGAAATGTGTCATTTTATTTTCATAGATGGCTTAATTGAACACTTCCTCGAAGCATATATCTCGTTACCACAAAGATAGAAAACGCAGTTATTATGGAAGACTTGGGAACACGTTGGAACACCACCATCCACAATTATACAATTTTCGTATAATCCATATGAACTAAAAATTCTTATCAGGCGATAATGTTCCGTATCACATTTGCAGCTAAAGAATTCGATAACGTGAATATACTGTATCATGAAAAATACGACGACACGCCCTTGTAGTACTGTCAACTGACTATCTGTGAAAAGCTCGATGCATAGTGAAGAAAACGTAATTTTAGGTCAAAACTAATTCAAAACTAGAGTTATTATTTTCTAATGAAGTAGCTCCGAATTTGTAAAATTTAGTTATCTCAGCTTATGTGTTGAGCAGAGTAATATAAGTGACATATTCATAAATCATAAGTAGGGCAACCCAAAAGCATAAAAACCATATGTAAAATTAGACATATGGTAATTTAGACATATAGTTGGTACCTTGAAAATGGTAGTGGTTGTCTAAGGGTCTAGAAGAAACTAATTTTAAAAGCATAATTTTAGAAAATAAAGCATAATTTAAAATATATAGCACAATTCTTGGAAAATTCTGTTTAACTGCAAGTTTAATATACTGTATTAATATTTTTAAAACCAATATTTACAATGTAAAATCATTGAGAACGTAACAATGCAACAATGAAAAGCTTATTTTTATTTCTATAAGCTTTTTGGTGTAATCCTTTGATGTAGAGAAAAGAAAAAAAAAGGAAAAGAAGAAGAAAACTTTCCGCCAGCAATAAATAGTACACAAAAACTCCACACTATATTGTTGTGTGTACCTCTTGAACTTGAGCACTTTCTGTATTTTTTGGTGGTATCTTCTATTTTCCCTTTCTGTATATATATGCACCTCTAAGGTGGTGAGAAAAAACTGGCTCGAGTAAAGCATATTTATTTACAGTGCATTGAGTAGAAAATTCAATAAATATGAAAGAAACTGTTTGCATAAAATATTAATAGATAGATCAAGATATTTAGAATATTTAAGATATAGTAAATATTATACATTATACACGATTACTGTAAAACAATCATTGAAATTAACAATAAAGCATAATTCGGAAAAAATAAAGCATAATGTGGGTTGCTCTAATCATAAGTAATACGTTGTTCGTTGCAAGTAAACACTAATAATGGTGCGATCCTTATTTTTGCAGAGGCTGCTGGATGACCATGGCAATCCTCAGTGTTTTGCAGGCATCGTTACTCATTTGCATTACCATGAGCCGGGAAATCTTGTGTTTGTGTATCTGTTGAAAGCTGGAATTTTTCATAGAATTTGCAGAAAAAAAGGAGGAAAATTTTCGAAGAAAGTGATTTATTCATTGGTTATTCTGTTATGCCATTTATTTACACACACGAAAGTTCATTCAACAAGAGCTAAGATGAAGGGTACATCATCATACATTGTTCTGCCATCATTGCCGACATGGTTAGAGGAGGTAAGTGTATACATTTATGGGGTTAAGGTCTTGTAATCAACCATCAATATATTCACGGGATTAGAACATTTAAGATTTTGAACTCCTAAACGCTTCTGTATTTTTTATCTTGTGTCAGTGATAGTTAATAGGAAGTTCAGTAACATGACCTATGCTTCATTTCCTGATTTTAAGACACTTATCTACATGGTTCGAATGAGGGTTGTAATGTGAAGACACATCAAAAACTCCGCAAGGCGCAAATTGAAATTCGTCAGCTAAAATTTTCCTTTCGTTTTAGTTGTATGCAATTTAGTAAATTACTGCAATTGCCATAGAAGCTGTACTGGAAAAATAGCTGTCGTCAGTATTCCGTAAGGACCGAATGTGACTAAAACGAGAAATCCTAAGAATGTGTATTTCTTCAGTCCACATATGATAATATTTAAACATCTAGTCTTTAGAGAAACTATCTGTTTAATTTCCTTAATTCTCGGCTCAAGTACCATAAGTAACCAGAAAATATACCATAGAGATTCTGCAGACCTTTCTAACATCTCTGACAGTACCTTTACATTATGGAGTGGGGAATAAGAAGAGTGTAGGGTCTAATATACTTTGAATAAATACTTCATTGCTTAAGATCCATCACATGAAGAAATGTAAACTTTTCACGTGTGGGATTGGCACTCAAAAATATCACATTTCATATTACAGTGAAACCCCTCAACCTTTGACAGTTTCTCTTCTTCTTCGAGAAATTGATTTCAACTCACTGGAACACCTGTAACACGGACACCACTCTATCTTACATCTTGGACACACAGATGCGAAACAAAGTTGGGCACCTAAAAGAGACAATCACATAGGTAGAGGAGAAATAATTAACCTTAGACGGCGATTACGCTTCATTATTTGCAAGACAAGATTGCTGGAGTTCCGACAAGAAGTGGGGGGTGAGGGAGCAGAATATACTAGGAAGAAAACAATTATGAAATTTCGAGAACATATAGAGAGGGGTGGACAAGGCAGCCAGCTGTATTTAATATGGGAAAAGTAATTAAAAATGTGTGAATGAAGAACAAGTTACAGAAGAGAAAATCCTCCATAACTGACTTACTCACGAAAAATTTAAATTCTGGGAAACAGTCATATACTGCAGAGTGAATTTTTTCTCTCTGGAAGTTGTTTTCGTGAGTTCGTGTTTATTTCTGTGTGTGCTGCTGTTCAAGAATTACGTATTCAATGAACTGCTAAGGTACACACATACATAATAAACTGCATTCTACAGCATGTGCCCTGTATTGTACTGCACAGTCCAATCCAAGATGATATATCCGTACATGTTGATACTGTAGAATTATTCAACAATAGTAACCTATTATGTAAGTACTACTGTTCGGCACAATATCGTTCATTGATGCATGTAGTAATGTAGTATTGTTTATCACGTAACATTGCTATGACACAAATATCTACCCCTTTACCTTGGACTTCCCTCTCACTTGAACAATTTTCGAAGAAACCGCATGTGTATAACTTAGAAGGCTTTCACTATATTTAATCTTTTTTATGTAAGATATATTATATTTGCAATTTAGCATGCATCCTTCGTCGATGTTTGGGAATTAACTTTCTGGTACAAGTATCCAAGAGAGTGAGTAAAGATAAACATTAAAAGAAGGGACAAACGTATTTGAAAATGCTTCGTGGCCAAGCGGTTAGCGTACGCGCCTTTGGCCTGGGAGACCGGCGGAAACTCATGTGGTTCGGATTTCACGTTAATCAGTAGGTCCCGTCTCATATAGCCTCGCTTCTGATAAGGGACGTTAAACTCGAAATCAACTCAACTCAGCAAGTATTTGAAAGTGCTGTAATTTCGAGAATTTGCACAGAGTAGTAAGCTTTAGCAAGTAGAAAAAACAATGTAAGAACGTAAATACTGACATTGCTGATTCGTGTTATACTTATCACGGACTTCCTGTGATATAATAAATCAGAAATTATTGAATGAACTTATCAGGAAACCGAGATGTATTTTTATGACATACATTATATACAGACGTAGAGTAGGGTAAACTAAGGACCACAGAAAAATGTTCACCGGTGGATGAGCAGACCTACCCAGAAAGTCATTCTGGCCATACATACTGCCATTGGAAATTATGACTAGAGACTTACCACATGTATACTATAACGCTAGTTTGACCAACTCTGAACACCACCTGTTTCGTTTGGGCAAAAACAAGATCAAAGGATTCGACACAATATCCGCCGAGAAGTATAAAGTACCTTCAGCTGGAATGGAGTTAGTAGCAGAGAAATCCGTAACTTCGAAACGGACTCATCTAACTAAACAGTAATTTTATTAAAAAATTAATGTAGTATGGACAATTGAAATATTAAATATCCAATTAAAAAATATGGTGGCACTTCAAATCGTCAGTTTCGAACATTGAATAAAATGTCTCACCTCTCAGTCGGAAAAGTGGATAAAATGGTTTAAGAGGATTAAATTGATAATACCGTACAAGGTAAGTGTTTAGTGTATGAAATATTCAGATATGTGATAAAATTTGGATTTTCTACTTTGAAAAAATCGATGACTAGGTTGGTGCTTCGGAAACTCTAATTAAAAAAAAAAAAAATGTCGGAACCTTAAATCTTACTAAAGCTGTCCTTGTTCCATTGAATCTAACAGTAGTGTGTGTCATCTATGCAAACAATAGCAGATTGGAGGACTTGGTAAATATTTTATCTGACAGTTCTTAGACTCTGCTCTTGCAGCTAATGTGGAGGAATGGTGGTCTCTAACTTCAGTTAAAATTGAAGTTGGAAAGAGGTTGAATTATGGAGACACAAATTGTATCATCATATTCAAGTAAAGTTGATCGATATGAACTTTTGGTTGATCCAATTGGATTAAAATTTAGTATTCGATTTATCTTACAAACATATTCTTGTAGTTGTATTTTTGATACTACTATATATTATTCTGATATATGCAATGCGTCATACTGATCTTAATAAGAGTATATAGAGTAGAACGTAACAGAAAAGTGAAAAAAAAGTTTTAACTCGGGACAATGATGTTTATTCTTCATTTTTGTACTTTCGAGTGACGATAAGTGACGATAGGAGAGAGACGGTGTACAAGCAATACTATTCAACGTATTCGCACAAAATTGAAAACTTAAGGTGGTTGTAAGATTCTTCTTGGGAGGAGGATTTCGAATTTTCTTTCTACCTCAAAAAATATATAGAGTAGTTTACTGAGGGGTCAAAATAAAAGTTTACACACTCTTTTAACAATTTTGTGTACTTAATTAACAATGGTTTAAGCCGGGAAAGCCCATATTTACTACAAAGTGTATATTGAATTATTTTTTATTATTTTATTTTATTTATTTATTTATTTATTTATTTATTTGCGTCCTTTAGAGATACTAAATCAAGATTATCAGGAAAATAATTCCACATGTATTGCAGAGAAATAGGGAGAGGACACCGGGCATTAGAAATACAATGGTAGTTACATATTGAAAAGACTATTGACTTAAAAGATACAGGTTTTATTGTAAATAAAATATAAATGAATACAAATATCACTTATACGTAGAATAACTATAGCCTACAAAATGCAAAGTACTAAATACGGATAATCTGGTTATAACATTTAAATGCGCTCCCAAGAAAAATCTTACAACAACCTTAAGTTTTCCAATTTTATGCGAATACGTTGGATAGTATTGCTTGTATACCGTCTCTCTCCTATCGTCACTTATCGTCACTCGAAAGTACAAAAATGAAGAATAAACATCATTGTCCCGAGGTAAAAGAATAGCAGTACAGAACGCAAATTACAATAGGGACCAGGGGCCGCGGTGGCTCAGTGGTAGAGCGTTCACCTCTGGTGCATGGGGTCGCGGGTTCAAACCCTGCTCCCGCCAAGTGAACTTTGTGGTGGACAAACACCGTGTGCGTGGGTTTTCTCGGGGTTCTCCCGTTTCCTCCCACTTTCTTCATTCCACCATTTCATTCATTACTCATCATCACCGTCTCCTTTAGCCTAGCCGGCATAAGCGTGGGACGTAAAACTCAAAGATTTCATTTCATTTCATTTCACAATAGGGACCTTCATTGTTTACTTTTGGCTGTGAAAGTCATACCAACAACGAACATGTAACCCAATCTCACACTTTTAACACATGATTCTCGTGTATTTGTGGCACAAACCACACCTCTTTTGTGCGCACTTCTGTTGTACATGGTCCTTAGGGTCAGAGTTGAGGCGAACGTCATTCGGAACACGTTGATCTAATGGCGCACTACAAGAAATACCGCAGTAATTTTGAACAATCATTCTACGAAATTCACAATTAGTGAGTTTTTCAGCTTGGCCGCATTCTTTTAGCATTAGCCATGCATTATGAGAAGCAGAATCCACACCAAACGCGAAGAGAGGGAACCACCATTTTTTTCGTCGGAAAGCAATTCGCATTGAGTCTACATTTCATCGAATCTGTCGACTCCCCCCCCCCCCCCAATATATTTATTGTATTTTTGAATAAGAGATGGGCTGTCCACAGAGATTTTTGTTCTCCTTTTAGCAACAACACCAATCCTATCTACTTTCTGAATCGGCAGTACACTATGACAGACACTACAAAACAAAAGAAATGGGTGACGCAAGATATTATGGTGAGTTGTAAAAAGATGAAGTCACTAAATCATCTTAGCAAAACTACTAAGGATAATTGTATTAAGATTTACTGTAGAAATTATAAAAAGGTAATAAAACAAGCCAAAAAGTCCTATTATAATAATGTAATTTCTAATGCAGAAAACAAGACCAAAATGGCCTGGAAAATAATTAAAGAAGAAACAAATCAAAAACCACAACATGTTCAAAATACTGAAATAAAACTCGCGAACGGCAAAAACTGTAAAGACCCTCATGTTATTGTTGAGCTTTTCAACTCTTACTTCAGCAATATAGTTAGTAACCTACTTAAATCGCAGACACCATCGAATGATATTAAGAATAACCCTAATCGAATTAATCAAATAAGTAGTTTTATATTTATAATTCCAACAAATCCTTCTGAAATAATATCAGTAGTAAGGAATTTTAAATACGGATCATCAAGGGGACCAGATGACATCCCGGAATTTATAATCAAAGGATGTATCCACGCAATTGCACAGCCTCTGTCTCACATAATTAATGATTCATTCTTACAAGGTATATTCCCAGACAGCCTGAAATGGGCCCTTATAAAACCATTACACAAAAAGGGTGACAAAAAGAAATGCGAAAATTACAGACCAATAGCCCTCTCCTCTAAATTTTCGAAAATTATAGAATCCATAATGAAAAATAGATTAATTACGCATTTGGAACGTAACAATGTTTTATCTCACTCGCAACATGGTTTTCTTAAAAATAGATCCACATCTACAGCTGTCCTTCATTTCTTGCAAGAAGTAATAGACTCAATAGAAAGTAAATCATACCCACTATCTATATTTTGCGACTTAAGTAAAGCTTTCGACTGTGTCAACCATTCGTTACTCTTAAGTAAATTAAATGCATATGGAATAAGAGGTGTTGCTAACCAATGGTTTCAAACTTACCTTACAAATAGACAACAATTTGTAGAGATAAATTTCATTAATGAAGACAACTTGTATATCGAAACTCACAAATCAACACCTTCTATGGTTAACATAGGAGTTCCTCAAGGATCAGTCTTAGGACCAATATTATTTCTTTTATATGTTAATGATCTACCACTTTATATCACTCATGGGAAGTTATTTCTGTATGCAGATGACACAAATATACTTGTAAAAGGTAGTAATTTAACTGAGCTGCAAAATAATGTAAATATAACAGCAAGAGAGCTCGAAACTTGGTTACCCCACAATAACTTAATTATTAACACCGAAAAAACCAAATGTTTATATTTTTTCCCAACTAATTCATCATCCATTAAACCTTCGTTTACAATTAATAATAATAATGTGGAATGTGCTTCAAATACGAAATTCTTAGGATTAAACCTAGACGACAAACTTAAATGGAAACATCATATAAACAATTTATGCCAAAATTTATCTTCTATTGTTTATATGGCTTATACACTTTCCTTTGTTCTTAACCTAGACACTTTAATTTCATTCTATTATGCGTCATTTTATTCCCGAGTACAGTACAGTATTGCCTTCCGGGGTGTCACTAATGATTTGTTCACAATATTTAGATTACAAAAGAAAATAATCCGTATCATTACACATTATCATTTTCGTAGTAGTTGTAGAAGTAAATTTCGTGAACTCAGATTGCTTACGATACTGAGTTTGTATATATACGAGGTATTAAAATTAGTCAGAAAAAATATAGATAACTACTTAACGCATGCCGACGTACATGAATATAGAACTAGAAACTGTGATAAATTTGTAATACCGTCACACAGAACAAGTATGTTTGAAAAAACTACATTTTATAGAGGTGCGGTGGTATATAATAAATTACCAAGAGAATTGAAATACGTAATAGATGATATAAAGTTTTTGAGAGAGATTAAAAATATGCTAATTTGTAAATCTTATTATTCTGTAGATGAGTATATAGGTGAATAATCCTTTATTATTTCTGAAGGCAATAAAACTTGGTATGTAAATATATTTTAACCATTAGATTAAATAATAAATCTTTATTTTTTTCCTTCTTTTATTGTAAAAAAATTTTAGTTTTTATATTCGTATGCTTATAGTTTGTTTGTATGTGTTTATTATTGTGAAATGAAATGTTCTATACCATATGTACAAATTTGTGTACTTTGTATGGTCAAATGAACGCAAATAAATCAAATCAAATCATGCCATTTCACTAAAACCATATCACTTTTTGCTGCAAAAGAGAACGAACCTCTCTTCTCCTTCTTCAGTGTCTTTGTCTCTTGCAACGGACATTTCTGTATACGATTCTCTCGTACTGTACCAGTGCCTCCATTTCCATGCGCTGAAAAAGTTTCAATAAGTGTCAATGTTGTGAAAAAGTCATCAAAATAAAAATTGTAAGGTCCAAGGCCTTCCAGTAACTTAGACTCCATATCCAAAACAACACTTGGACATAGACCAAGATCCTCTTGATACGCTAGCTTGCTATACTAAGCTCCCTGATAGGGTTCAAAAGCAATCAAATAACCTGTTCGGGTGGCAGCGACCACAGTTTATAGTCAAATCTTAGTGGATTTCTACAATTTCATGGAACTTGAGGCTGAAAAAAATAGCTTCACGTAAATTATCACACAGAGCACAACCTACTTACACATAAAAAACGTAATCAAACAGATTGGGCTAGGGAGATTTGATTAGGTTTGGTTTGCTTGTGTAAACTTCAACAATACAATACAATTTTTATAATTGTTGTTTAATTTTTTACTTACAACAATCAATATCATTGTTATGTAGTAGTTAGATAAATTCACCTTGAAAAACTTTCTGTAGACAAGAACTGTTCTCGAAGGCCTTCGCCTTTGAGGAAAACTCGACGCAAATCAAAGTTAGTATATAATAAGCAATGTATCACGTATCTACTTTGTATACGTGATACATACGTAGTGTCAGAAATCTACGATATAATATATTCAAACTTTGTTCTCAAATTTGGAAATTATACAAAGAAACAGATTATGTACGTACAGTGCCCAGTGTCCCCTACAGGGAACGCCTTCTTTCATTTGCAAAATTATAAATACTTTTATTCATTTGTGACCAAACGTTACATTTTATATGTGAACATGAATGTTTCAAGATAATAAATCAAGAGTTAAATAAAAGATAGTTACCTTTTTCCTTTTCTGGCAGCCATTTTCATTCAGTGAAGTGTGCAAACAGCCACTCAGCCCGCAGAATGCGTAATTCTCTACTTCATATCTCCGCCGCTAGATGGATCTGAAATCACAGTAGTGCCAGGTGATCTTCAGACTAAACTCTGTTCAGCGTAAGCTCTAAAACTGTGATAAACAAAGCAACGTGAAACTAAATCTTGCTGAAAACAAAGCCACGTGAAACTAAATCTTGCTGATTTGATGTTGGCCTACCGACGCTCGTACTCCTTCGCAAAATAGTTCATATGATTTGATTATTACTTTCACTATGAAGCTCCATATAAAACTACTTCATTATTATAAATGACAAAAATATAATACGGATAATATCTAATAATACTGCAATCGAGTGTGTTTAATGGAACAATAGAAATAAACACTAAGCATGCGCAGTAATTATAGCGCCAATTCAACTGTGGAGACGTGTTCTGTTTTTACGTCTGAAAGATGTCTCACACGAATACAGGTTCCGCGAGTGTTGTGCTGAACCACCAACAAGAGAAACCTTCCCTCACTAAGCAACAATTACAGTATTTACCAGCTAAATTTATTAAAAAAAAAAAAGTCTTTCAAGTATTTTTCTTTCTTTTCTGCTGCTGCCCTAAGTATCTGGACAGCACGAGACAGTATTGTCAAAATGCACGTGTATAATTTGCTCCTCCCCCTGGGGAGTAAGAGTGATACATCACTAGCCAGTCGTATTTGTGACGAGCGGAAGGATACAAATATTTTGTTTATCGAAGTTTAGAGCTTACGGTGAACAAGGAATAGATACTTTCCAAAACTCCAAACCTAACCGAAATACTTCCTTCAGGTGAAACAAAGGAGACATTTAAACTGCTGTCCCCTGTAGGGGACACCGGGCTTTCCCGGGCTAAATTATTCCTCTGCGAAAAATTCACAAGAGGATAGTTTGCTCTTGGGAGTAAGTTTTTTCTAACAATTTTCTCAGAAACGACTGAGGCGATCTTGTTCGTATTTCATAGATAAATTTTGTATTAATAACTTAAAATGTTACGTAAATCACTTCGATAAAAATATCCAGAAGAGTGGTTTATTTATTTATTTATTTATTTATTTTATTTTATTATTATTATTATTATTATTATTATTTTTTTTTTTTGTCAAAATTTCCTCAAATACGTCTCATGTAATTTATTAATATTTCATAAACAAATATTTATTAATAAACGTAATTTCAGATTTCTAAAAAGGTATTGAGCTTTTAGAGATCAAAATTGAGAATATATTTATGATGATATAAAAATAACATTACGAAAGTGCACACATACCATTTTGTTCCATAATTTAACAACACGCCTGTTATTGTCTCTGTAGCTAAGTGGACAGCATGTGATTCCCATCCTGGATTTAGAGTTACTTTTTTTTTTTTTTTTTTCAATGTATTAAACAAATGTAAATGATGTTCGCAGTTGCTATTAAAAGAGATTTATTCTATAAAACGAGAAAAACAACCAAGACAGAGAGAGTGAGCAGGGGTAAAAACGGAGACTGTTTATCCTAAGCTTTAAAATTTCATTTATTCCCATGTCTTTCTCTCTTTCCGTCTTTTCTCCTTTTGTTTCGCTTTCCATGATTTCTCTGTCTGTATGATGCATATTATTATTTTCCTTTTCTTTGCATTAACTCTTATCTCTTGGAACTTAATATGAATGGAATATCCACTTATGTGCCTTGTGTTTCTCTAAATGATGCTAAATTGCTAATTCTTTCGTGCTCCAAATGGAGAAATATCCTGCCATGTTATATCTTTGGGCATGTCTGTACTGTCATGTTGGTTATCCAACTATCAGGCATACAATGAAACAATTCTGGAGGAAAGAGCTATTATTTCTTATAACTCCACTTAAGTTGCTTCTTCGCTGTACGTACTGTAAAAATGTAATGATAATGTATATCAAAAATTTGAAAAGGTGTGCCTCAACCTCTTCCTAACGTGGTTCGTAAATTTTGGGAGTTGGACCTTGGACTAGTTGACATTTGTCTCACATATACATTCAGGAATTTAACATTAAAGCAATGATACACCTACCAAATTATTATTTATGGTTCAGTAAATTCCCAGGATTATATCTTCCTAGTTTGGTTCTGAAAATTTTAGGATTGATACCTAGAACTCGGGGAAATACTTATTTTTCAGATATATTCACCACGGACGTATTTTTTCATCACAGTATTCAATGTACAGTCCGGAGACAAATGCAACATGAGCATGTAAGTTTATTGTGAAACTACGCCTAACACCGCAGGGAATCAACATAACGTCTAGGTGGCACGAATCACGCCAGGAGAAACTTCGGACTCCTTTTCTGCACACTTATTTTGGAGCAAAAGACTTCGTCGTGTCACAATAAACTTACATGCTCATGTTGCAGGTTGTTTGCTGCGGACTGTACCATAAGCTATAATACAACTCAGACAAGCCATAACGTAACCCTTCCAAGTTTATTTGACACTTTTGTACCCAGCCAAAAGAACAAGATGGTACCATTGACCTGTGATGGTGTGATTTTCCAAACACAACAGAGGATCTTTCATACATTATGATGTAGTTTCCAAATTAACGAATTAATTGCAATATACCCCTTCCAAAATATAATTTTAGTAATTTGTCACTTGTCCAGTGGAATGAGATGGACCATCCAAGTTTACAAAAGTATGTACTCAGTGCTATCTTTCAGAAACCTAACATACAGTCTACCGTAAGATATAATAGAAGCGAGCGTTAGCGAAGTTTTTGCCATTCGACTCGATTGACAATTGTGTGTCTGTCCATCTGTCCGTTTGTTCCACTATAATTCTCGGAAAACTCAACTAATATTGTCGAAACTTTGTACGTGCCTTCCTTCAACATACAGAAATAATCCTTTTGTTTTGCATTGCAATCTAAGTATAAAGAGGTAAACCCCATCCTATGTTGCAACTTTGCACATGTTCATGCAGTACAATTTTCCAATATAAGCCACGTAACAATTATTTTATTATAACAAACCTTACTTTACAGTTTCTTCATGACATTGTGAATATTCGCACAGCTTCGGTTAAAAGCTGTCAAGAATGAATGAGAGACCCCCCCTCCTCCTCCTCCAATTTCAAAAGTATGTTCCACAATAATTTTCATTTAAAGTGTTCGATTTTGGCGTAATATGACATTTTTTTTGAAGCTTCCCAATTATCTTTTCCGTAGGGAGTTAAAATCAGTAAATACTAAACTAATAGGTAGATTCTAGCGCTGATTTATCTTTTCTAAAATTAATCCGTTTTTATGTTTTACTTTAATACAATATAATATAATGTACATTTTGTTTGACTCTCTTTCGTCATCCTCGCTGCTTAGGATTAAAATCAGTCAAGAATTAATTGTGAATTCTGTGCTCATGTATGATGAGTTACTAACCCACTCCCAATTTAAAACATATTTTCCAAGATAATTTCCGTTACAGCAGTGCGAGTTTTGTGTAATATGTTGTACATTTTCTTTAAGGCTTCCCAGTCATTCGTTCTGCATGGGACTGAAATCAGTAAGGAGTAAAGTAGTAGTATTACCGCCCCTGCCCCCTTTAAAAAAATTCAGAGTTTCGTGATAACTTGAGTAAAACTCATTATGTTTTTCGGTTTTGATACCACATTGTGTAATATTTTCTTTATTAATACATTTTCATAATCTCCAGTGCTTGGGATTAAAAACGGTCAAGAATGATTGTTAGCCTGTTAATGTGGTTTGGTTTGGATTTGTCCCCCTTTCTGTCCCCCTCCACCAGTTAAAAATAATGTGATCTTGAATTTAAAATCAATTAAGAACGAGAGGGTGAAGCTTTCCTCCCTCCCCCTTCCTCCAAACCGAGAGGGTTTTGTAAAATATATTCTATGACAGCTGTCATAATAAATATTATAAGATTTTGTCGCAATATAATGTACCTAGCTATGTGTTATTGAGGTTTTCACATAATTTTCACTCTTCCACTTGAAGTTACTCAAATATGAAAAGTTACTAAACTCCTTTTTCCCGAAAATTTAAATAAAAATTATATGGTCATTTTCATAAAAGGTATAATTTCGTCGAATATGGCCTCTTTTTTTGAGAATTTCCAATCTTCTCAATTATTTGCAGTTGAACTGAGCCAACAATGAAGAAAATCTTTCTGCCTTGTTTTATATAACATTTTTCTGATTATTTATTTCAAACATTCTCAGATTCTTTATAACATAGTGTGCGCTTTGTTGGAAATTAGAGACTTACGTCTCTAATTGGGGGTTGAAATTGGTGAAAGGATCGCTCGCGTGAAGAAGGAGCCCTACATCCACTTTTAATACGACGTGGAGTAGTGTCCGGCCAATAATTGGATTCACTGACTAGAGAAGTGTGGAGTCGGCTATGCGAAGAAGTTCTCGGCTGCTCTTTGCACCGTCCGGATATCTGGGAATTTCTTCTCTGCTATAAAGTGATCGAGATGCCAGAAGAGTGGTAGTCAGTAGGAGGTATGTCAGGAGAATACGATTGGTGAGGAGAGATTTCCTAGTGAACAACTCATGGAGAGTGAACCGTATTTTGAGCGGTATATGAACGTACATTTTCCTGCAAATAAGAACATGATGAATTCTTACCGACAAGTTTCCTGGGTGCAGCACTGTAACGATCCATAATGTTGTTTTTTCCTGAATGGAGAAAGACATAATGGCTCATCCCCCACCATAGAACACCGTACCAGCAACATTGCGACTGGAGGGATGGTTTCGGAATCCATCCTGGACTTTAATCGCGAACCAACCTACCGTGACAGTTTTTATGATTTTTTCTTTTTCTTTTCTTCAGAAATGACAGTCCACTGCAGGAAAACCTTTACTATAAAGCCTCCCAAAGATTGTAACATCCGTAATTGCATCTATTGGTTTGATAGTCAGAAAAAGACTGCTCCATCACGAAATCATACGAAACAATTAAAACGAATTCTGTGTAACTTCTTTATTTAGTACAACCCTTGTATTTTACTAGCTCTAGTGCAAGTTGCAGAAGCTTTTAACTCTTGATTATATTATCTTAAGTATTCTGCATTTCAGCAGGTCCTAGTACTAAATAGGTTTTACTTTTATTATTATTATTATTATTATTATTATTATTATTATTATTATTATTATTATTATTATTATTATTATTATTATTATTATTTGGTCTAGGAATTAATTCGTGCGGTTGGTACGCACACATTGAAGCTGTAGTACAAACACAAAATACATAAATATCTTAAGAAAAATATTGTCCATCGCTAGCCACCACTTTCGCCCATCTGTCAGGCAATGTACGGATTCCGTGGCGAAAGAAGTCCTCATCCTTGGAAGCGATCCAGTCAGAGACCCATGTTTCGATATCTTCTGAAGAAGTAAACCGCTGTCCAATCAAATCGTTGTTCATGCAATCGAACAAGTAGTAGTCCGAAGGAGCAACGTCTGGTGAATACGGCGGGTGGGGTAAAACTTCCCATCCGACATTTTCTAAATAGGTTTTGACCGGTTTTGCGACATGTGGGCGAGCGTTATCATGTTGAACAATAAGTTTATCATGTCTGTTCTCCCATTCTGGTCGTGTTCTGGCCAGAGCTTGCTTCAAACGCATTAATTGTCGTCGATAACGTTCTCCATTCATAGTTTCACCCGGTTGCAGCAGCTCATAGTACACCACACCTTTCATATCCCACCATATGCACAGCATAACCTTTGCACAGTGAATATCTCGTTTTGGTTGTGATGGACCTGGTTTCACCCAGGCCTTTTTTTCGTTTAGGGTTCTCGTAATGGATCCACTTCTCATCACCCGTAATAATTCGATGCAGAAACCCCTTTCTGCTCTGTCGTTGAAGCAGCAATTCGCAAATGGTTTTTCGTCTTTCAACGTCTCTGTCTTTCAATTCATGTGGAACCCAATGTGACATCTTTTGAATCATTCCCATGGCTTTCAAGCGTTTGGAGACTGTTGTTTGATCAACGCCTAATGCTGCTGCAAGTTGTTCCTGCGTTTGACACGAATCCTGCTCGAGCAATGCTGTCAATTCTTCGTCTTGAAATTTTTTTGGCTGTCCAGCTCGCTCTTGGTCTGCCAAGCCGAAATCACCACTTCTAAACCGTGCAAACCACTTCTGACACGTTCGCTCAGCTAGAGCATGGTCACCATACACTTCCACCAAAATACGATGACTTTCAGTCGCACTTTTCTGCATGTTAAAGTAATGCAGCAGGACACCCCGCAAAAACACTTTATCAGGCACAAATTGCGCCATGTTCACTTAACTACAAACTGGTGTTGTTGACGCTTTAATCCACTGCCCTATACTACGAACGATACGCGATGACAGGGGTTTGCAACACATGTGTGGATACACGGAACTGTGGGACGCTCCGTTCGTTGCGCTATCTCTTGTCCACCCGCACGAATTAATTCCTAGACCAAATATTATTATGTTTAGGCCTGGAAATTTAACTCCCAATATTTTCTTCTGTTCCTCAAATCATCAATCAGTCGTGTTCTTCTTCGTAATCCTCGCTTTTCTTCTATGGCGCTATGAAGAAGACAATTTCTTCGCAAGATGTTTCCAATCCAATTGGCCTTTCTACGAAGGATGGTGGCTAGAAGTGTCCTTTCTTCTATCCGTTTTAAAACATCTTCGTTTGTTGCTCTCTCTGTCCATTTTATCTTCTCCATCTTCCTCCAACACCACATTTCGAAGCTCTCCAAATATTTCCTCTCTAACTTCCGTAATGTCCAAGTTTCTGAACCATACAGTCCAATACACAATATATAGCACTTGATCAACTTCTTCCTAAGTCCAATATTGAGCCTGCTAGTTAAGAGTGATCTTTTCTTGCTGAATGCTTCTTTCTATTCTTGATCTGATCTCTTTGGTGCAATAAGCGTCTCACGTCAAAATACTTCCCAGATACTTGAAATTCTCGACCTCTTCAAGTTCTTTTTGTTCTACTCTGACCCGTAAGGGTCTGCACTAATACAAAACACTATTGTTCTTCTGACATTTCTCCTTGTGCTGCTGCACATTTACAATGAGATATGAAAGTCAAGTAGAATTTTAAAATTTTGTATTAGGTTCCCGCATATGAGTTCAGCGGTCTTATTGCTTGGAGAAAAGTTTATTTCATTCATTGTTAGAAAAAATATCGTTATATTCCACTACAAACAAACATATGTATTTTGCGGATAAACATTCTCATCTAAAAGGTAAATATCTAATACTCGCACTACATTTAGATGTATTTATTTTCTTAAGAATTTAGATAATTAGGTGTGAAATGCGAAATGAAGTACTAGATTTTCTGAACTTATCGTTGAATTACTTTTTACTTTTCTTTGTTGTAGGAAATAATGAAGTACAACGAACAAGTGAGGTTTGTGTTCAACAATTACTTCCGTTGTGTTGCTGAATACTGCGAGGAAACCATGGGAGAAGATAACGTTCTTCCTTTGTCTCAAGTGGCGTTTCCTTCCATCAGAAACTACACAACCACTGGTGAGTATGCATACTTTCACTTCTATTTGGCGAGGGAAAAAAAATGTTAATATCAAAGCGTCGTGATATCACGAACGCCTTTAAGTACTGTGTATTATGTTTGTGTACATCAAAAGGGCATTAAGATATCAAAAACGAGGGGAGGGGGGTGAAAATCATTAATCATTGCGGAATACAACTTTACTTTGTAAGTAGCTCCCAGAGCAATGTGTAATGAAATATGAGATTTATCCAGAAGAAAATCTAACGATCAACGAACATCTTGTGTTGTGTCATTTTGAGAGTGCGAACGTTGGAGTAAAGATGTGCTACGTATTTGTTGCGATTTTATGGTACTACGAAAATTAAGTTTGGAATATCAGCGTGTATGCATCAAATTTTGTTTCAGATTGGACAAAGCATGTACAGAAACTTCGGAAATGTTGCAGGAGATGTGCAGGAAATAATGTATGAGCCGAAATCAGTATTATGAGTGGTTTCAGTGTCTCAAAGCAGGAAGACGATCCTTCGAAGACGAGGCGAAACCCATAAACATCATGTGATGATAACGTTCACATTCACAAAGTGCACAATGTTGTATGAGAGAAATCGTCGTTTGACCGTCCGCGAATTAGCTGAGGAGGTGATTGTTCTGTTGTGTTGAAAAACTGAACAGGCGTTAAGTTGCTGCAAATTTCCTTCCACAGTTGCTAACAAATGAACGAAAAGAAAGACGTGTGAAAATCTATGAAAATCTTTTGAGTCATGCAAACAAAGACGATTAGCTTCTTCAAAACATCATAATAGGTGACGAGACTTCGGTCTATAGTCATGACGTTGGAACAATGGGTGGAAGAATCTTTATCGAGACCCAGAAGTTGCTCACGTTAAAGTGCTATTTACTATTTGATTTGATTTTTGTGATGTTGTTCATTATGAATACGTCATGTGATAGAGATGGAGCTTCATTTGATAGTCGCTAACGCTCTCGCCTATGGTGCGAACGATCCCGGGCTCGATTCTCGGTGGGAAGGCCCTGCGGAAAAAGTACGCTCTGTTACAGCTGAGTGAGGTTTGTCTGGGCTTTCCTCATTCAAACCAGGCAAATGCCGGGATGGAACCTGATATAATGGTCGAGAACCGCTTCTTTCTTTCTTCCTCATTTTTTTGTACAGTATAATGACCTAGGAACATCATTCCTCATGCGTGACAGGGTAACATGACAGGGTAGATGCCGAAAGCCCATAAATCTATTTCCTAAATCCTAATCCTAACCATGAAGATAGAGTTATTATTTGGAAGTGCTGAAGCGTTTGAGTAAGACTGAAGAAAAAGCAACCGGAAGCTTGAAAAAAATAGAACGCTGATACTGCACTATGACATTGCTGCTAGCCATTAGGGAGTTTTTGGTGAAAAACCATGCGACTGTTTACTCCAACCAGTCTGATTACTAGCCTGATTTTGCATCTTCAGATTTCTTTCTGTTCCCCAAGTTGAAATCCATTCTGAAAGGTTACTGTCTCCAGTCCATAGAACAGATTTTTTAAAAAAAAAAAAAGATATTTCAGGAGATAATCTGAACAACTTCCTTAAAGGTCAGTATCATTATATTTGTTAAGTTCGGTTTCTTTCTGAACAAACCTTGCACTTCAAAATCTCTCAACTTCAAAACGTTTAATTTTCAGTATATTTCTCTCTGCAAATATCTTCTGTATTTGAACTGAAATAGTAGAGAAATTGAAATAAAATTGTAATAAGCTAATAATAAAGACATGGCAAAATATGAACGAATAAGATATGTATTTGGTCTAGGAATTAATTCGTGTGGGTGGACAAGAGATGGCGCAACGAACGGAGCGTCCCACAGTTCCGTGTATCCACACATGTGTTGCAAACCCCTGTCATCGCGTATCGTTCGTAGTATAGGGCAGTGGATTAAAGCGTCAACAACACCAGTTTGTAGTTAAGTGAACATGGCGCAATTTGTGCCTGATAAAGTGTTTTTGCGGGGTGTCCTGCTGCATTACTTTAACATGCAGAAAAGTGCGACTGAAAGTCATCGTATTTTGGTGGAAGTGTATGGTGACCATGCTCTAGCTGAGCGAACGTGTCAGAAGTGGTTTGCACGGTTTAGAAGTGGTGATTTCGGCTTGGCAGACCAAGAGCGAGCTGGACAGCCAAAAAAATTTCAAGACGAAGAATTGACAGCATTGCTCGAGCAGGATTCGTGTCAAACGCAGGAACAACTTGCAGCAGCATTAGGCGTTGATCAAACAACAGTCTCCAAACGCTTGAAAGCCATGGGAATGATTCAAAAGATGTCACATTGGGTTCCACATGAATTGAAAGACAGAGACGTTGAAAGACGAAAAACCATTTGTGAATTGCTGCTTCAACGACAGAGCAGAAAGGGGTTTCTGCATCGAATTATTACGGGTGATGAGAAGTGGATCCATTACGAGAAACCTAAACGAAAAAAGGCCTGGGTGAAACCAGGTGAACCAGGTCCATCACAACCAAAACGAGATATTCACTGTGCAAAGGTTATGCTGTGCATATGGTGGGATATGAAAGGTGTGGTGTACTATGAGCTGCTGCAACCGGGTGAAACTATGAATGGAGAACGTTATCGACGACAATTAATGCGTTTGAAGCAAGCTCTGGCCAGAACACGACCAGAATGGGAGAACAGACATGATAAACTTATTGTTCAACATGATAACGCTCGCCCACATGTCGCAAAACCGGTCAAAACCTATTTAGAAAATGTCAGATGGGAAGTTTTACCCCACCCGCCGTATTCACCAGACGTTGCTCCTTCGGACTACTACTTGTTCGATTGCATGAACAACGATTTGATTGGACAGCGGTTTACTTCTTCAGAAGGTATCGAAACATGGGTCTCTGACTGGATCGCTTCCAAGGATGAGGACTTCTTTCGCCACGGAATCCGTACATTGCCTGACAGATGGGCGAAAGTGGTGGCTAGCGATGGACAATATTTTTCTTAAGGTATTTATGTATTTTGTGTTTGTACTACAGCTTCAATGTGTGCGTACCAACCGCACGAATTAATTCCTAGACCAAATATATAGTTTTGTTTAAAAACAAAGTCAGTGATGATTTCTTCAAAAATCATATTGTAACGTTTATGCGTTATCTTTTTCTCTTGCTATTCAAAGAGATTCACAGGAGTTATTTCGAGACCTACACTAGTATGACTCATAAAAGAATATGTACGTCAGCGTTAAACAACATGGAATCGTTTTAAATACTCCTCTCTCCCGCTCCTACTCGGGACAAATAAACGCACTGTTTCACATTACGTAAATATCTCAGAAGCTTCCCTCTTAATGCGCTGAGTGCAACAACAGTTTACCAGACTACTCTCAATTGTTAACAGTTGTACATTAGTGTGACTAAAAGAAACATACGTCGGAATACGGAGACTGCCAAATGAAGTTTGAAAGTCCATAGCTCCAAAACTATGGGACATACCGTAGTCGGGTCAAAACTTCACGTAGGAAATAATATGTGCGCTATCCAAAAATATATGTTTCAGAATTCTAAGGTACTTACACAACAATTTTTATAGTCAGTTTGGCTACGAACATATAATTTGAAGTACTCACCAACTACCTCTATAAAAATTGTTGTGGAAGTACAGCAGGTTTCTGAAACATGGATAATTTCGGTAGGGCACATAGTAATTCCTAAATAAACTCTTGACCTTTAAAGTTAATTTTTTCATGTTTTCGGCAGCCTGTAACTCCGAAAGTAAGCATTTGTGCACACAGGTTGATATTAGGGTCTATACTTTTTGTCTTATCTTGGTGACAGGAATCACCTCTCGGACGTTGTCGGTGTTGTTTTGAAACACCCTATATATATATATATATATATATATATATATATATATATATATATATATATATATCGACCTAATTTCAGGATAATCTGAATATTTGAGCTAAACATCTGCCAAGGTAATGAAAAAAGTTTCTTATATTCATTAATCCGTTTCAATGTTATTCAAGTTCGTTGGAATTTAATCTTAAATATCTCCTTACGACTGCAGCATAGGAAACGATAATATTGTAGTGAAAATTAAGAAATTCCAAGTCGACAATTACTAATATATTTCATTCGAGTTCATTATATTCACTCTTTGTGTGCTTCAGATCTGCAATACTACTTAAAAAGAAGAACTTTCTCGTGAGTGTATGGTTAGCGTTAGACTCAGTGAACCAGTGGGGGCGCGGTGGCTCAGTGATAGAGCGTTCACCTCCCAGCTCGCGCCGTGTGAACTTTGTGGTGGACAAACACCGTGCTTGTGAGTTGTCTCGGGGTTCTCCCGTTTCCTCCCACTTTCTTCATTCCACCATTTCATTCATTTCTCATCATCACCATCTTCTTTAGCCTAACCGGCATAACCGTGGGACGGACTCAAAGATTTCATTTCATTTCAGTGAACCAGTGTTAAAAGAGACATTAAATTGCAGTCCAACGAACCAGCTTAAGGAAAAGATAAGATTATCTTGTCATTTCGTGAGAAAATAGGACACACTAATATTTATACACTTTATATAATAAGTATGTAGACGCATGAGAGGATGATTCAAATTAACAAAAAAATTGGTTACTTACCAATAAAGTCTCTCGTGAAAAAACTAAACACTCTCTAGACTCATCGGAACAGCAAGCTAGTTCCGTCCTGAGTGGTTCGTGTGGAGAGTGTTGTTCCAATTCGTGTGGAGAGTATTTAGTTTTTCCGCGGAAGGACTAATTGTTAAGTAATTAATTATTTGTTAACACATATATATACTCTTTTAATATTTAGTATTTTTATTTTGAACAGGGCCTCCGTTTTGTTCTAAGTGTCTGAAAGGTGTGTAATAAGGAGAATTGAAATTCGTAA
The DNA here is from genome assembly GCF_964235325.1 of Thermobia domestica. Lineage (NCBI taxonomy): Eukaryota > Metazoa > Arthropoda > Insecta > Zygentoma > Lepismatidae > Thermobia > Thermobia domestica. The sequence goes on along the minus strand of NC_137469.1, from coordinate 183,386,747 downwards.
AAGTACCTCAAGTGTAGGAGTGTAAAATGAACGATAATTCGATATTTAGAAGAACCTATCACTCACCTTCTAGCTCCAAAGAAAAACAATTTTCGAATAGATAAGTGAGTTCTCTCACATCACTCGGTCGGTTTCAATGTGGAGAGCGGGTTTCTCTTTTAGTAGATTCTTCTTTTTTTAAAAAGAAAAAGAGAGAGAGAGAGAGAGAGAAAGAAGGTTGTCATTACTGAAAACTTGATATCTGGAAGGGAAAGAAGAGAAAATTTCCAGAAAGGACAGGGGAAGAGAGATCAATTCTGGAAACAGCAATTGAAAATATAAATTAAGAAAATGTTACTTTAAATGTTCAGAAAGAAGTGAAGTTTTGCAATAATGGGCTTAAATTATGAAAGAAGTAAAGAAAGAAGACAATGAAAAGAGAAAGGGGTGATTTTGTAGTTCAAAAGAGGATTTTTATGTCTGTATTTCAACTATACCAGATAATAAATGAAACCAGACAAATTATGCTTGAAAATGTGTTAAAAAACAGGGGAAAAATACATGTGCATACGAACATAGATAAAGTAACTAATTTGATAACACAGAGATATTAGTACTGGTAGTATTGATTAATAATTGAATTGCAAGGAAAGGTCAAGAATATTGCACGTTGATTTCTAGGACTCTCATGTATGTATATCAGGTCACAATCATTAGATTATTCTTGTTGTTTAAATGGAACGGATAATAATGTAGTTTTTGACGAACTCTTGAGTTTTGTTGGTCATTAGAAAGTCTTGTGTTCAGTTAATAGTGATGACCACGCGGTAAATAGCGTACATAATAATTACTCTTAGAAGAATTGAAATATCCACATAAAACATTGTGGTGTGGGAGATAATAAACTCCGTACTGCACTTGCTTCTGATGTTCATTGAGGAAAGTATGACTGGTGTTCAGGGAAAGGTACAGTTCTGACCTTTAACCTTCTCTCGACACCTTACGGAATGTCATCTTCTAGCAAGATAATGCACTTCCTCATAGCTGTAGGATAACCCAGCTTGCTTTGCTCAGTATAAGCTTTCTACTCTGTCCTGGGAACTCTCAAGACTTAATCCCTGGCCTGGTGGGACACAGTGGCGCGGCTCCTGATAGCTATCCAGACTTCGATAGCGAGCATTAACCAAATATGACAGGATCTACAGCACACTTCTTTCTCAACTTATTTCATGTCACAACTCCCTCTCCCCCCTGCTATTGGCAGCGAACCCCATACTTAATTTCCGGTTTGTAATAAGCATTTTGATTATTGTTGGGCGTATCGCGTACGGTTGTATATGAGTACACCTTCATTTTCAACTGTGGGGGCGCGGTGGCTCAGTGGTAGAGCGTTCACCTCCGGTGCTTGGGGTCCCTGGTTCGATCTCAGCTCGCGCCGTGTGAACTTTGTGGTGGACAAACACCGTGCTCGTGGGTTTTCTCGGGGTTCTCCCGTTTCCTCCCACTTTCTTCATTCCACCATTTCATTCATTTCTCATCATCACCGTCTCCTTTAGCCTAATCGGCATAACCGTGGGGCGTAAAACTCAAAGATTTCATTTCATTTCATTTTCATTTTCAACTGTATTTAAATGTGCAGTTTTTGTTGTATTTGTATTTATCTTGTTTTTCAATCGGCAGTTTTTCACCAGATTCATTCAGAGATGCCAAAAAGCAGACTTTTTGGGGCGGGGGAACGGAAGTGTTTTCCAATAATACGTAAGCTTTTGTGAAAAAATAGAATTTTTTTGCTTTTTTTATGGCCTCTTTTCTTTAAGTACCATTTTCGTTTCCTTCTTGTAGATTCTACAATTAAGAAAGTGTATTTACATTTCCAGTACTTGTGAGAATGTTCAGTTCGGGGTTGGCTGTCTTTTTCTTTTCTTTTTTTTTTTAACTGGCATTTTGATTTTTTCTCAGTAAGTGTATGTTATGCAATCCTAAATCCTAAATATAATTTTTATTACCTAACAATCTTTTCAAGTTGAAGCTTCTTCAAAATCTTTCAGTTCAACGGCCCACAATTGTATCCATTAGGCTAAGGGAGAAGGATAATTAAGACAAGTGAATGAAAATGGAAAAAATTGGTGGAATGAAAATGCGACGTTATATTAGAGATCTAATTTCATTTTCATTTGATGAAACCTGTCCGTTTCCCATAATCACCGACAAGGATTAACGAAGCTGTCACAAGAAAAAGCGACAACATTATGTTGGAAAAGTATATGCGGCGAATATAGGTTATGTTAATATTGCATATAGATTTTTTTTTTCTCTTGCAGTTACTTCACATGGATATGGCTTTATTATTTGTTGAAATGTAATTTCTTTTTTAAGGCAAAACAGTAGAAGCCCATTTAATGAAAACAGAGCCACCGAACAAAATCTGTTCTGCGTTTGCAGCTTTTTCTGGTCATGGGGACGACAGGCTTTATGATCATGATGCCCTAATTTCTAATATAAGACATCAGGTAAGCGAAATGAGTACTTGCGCACTGATGATCAATCATAGAGTGTTGATGTGTGTATATACAGGGAGTCTCAAAAGTCTCTTGACATAGAGTAACTCTGTTATTATCAGAGTTAACAAAATGTAAGAGGAAAAAACATCTCCAAATATGATGTTTTCAAACTAGAGTGAAGGAATTTTTTAAATCGGACAAGCCGTTTGGGCTGTACACTCTTTATGCGCTCAATGTTATATGAAAAATGCAACGTTGCCGTTTACCTGGACCCACAACATGAGTGAATGAAGTTACTGTTTGAAATGGGGGTTGGTCATCGACATGTTAACGTAAACGACAGTAACTTTATTCACTTATGTTATGAGTCCAGGTAAATGGCAACGTTGCATTTTCATTTAACATTGGGCGCTTAAAGAGTGTACAGCTCAAACAGCTCGACCAAATTAAAAAAATTCTTCACTTTAGGTTGAAAACATCATATTTGGAGACGGTTTCTCCTACATTTTGTTGCAATTCTGATAATAACAGAATTACCCTATGTCCGGGGACTTTTGAGACACCCTATATATATGACATTGGTATATTTTACAATATTTTCTAATTCTAAATTCTTCAAATGCATACTACAAAACAATGACTTGGTCAGTAACGTTAAATAAAATGTCTAAAGTTAATTGATACACTCAACATAATTAATACGCATCCGTCCATTCCGTATCCTTTGATTATAGATGGTTCACACACTACTTCTAATTTTGTCAGTAGTTTGAAATGAGTTCAGCAGTTTAATTGAGCTTTCTCAGCTGATGTAGAGAAACTTGTCTATACCAGGGTTTCTCAACCTGGGAGTCGCGAAGAAAGCGGAAGAGATAAATGTAATTAGAATCTAATACCAGAAAATATTTTTATATATTACTTTGAATTTTGTTCTAATAGACATATTTTTATTTTTATACATTGTTAAGAACAACAAAAAATAGGTCTACTAAACATTTTCAACAGGTGCAGAGTTGTTTCAAAAACAATTTAAATGAAAGAAGTACGGTATGAAACTAATGACAACTACATATTGAAATATCAGTAAAATACAAATGTAACAAAACCTGCGTATTGAAATACAACTAATATGGGAAACACTAATCCGCAATAGCTGTGTTGCTCTTGTTGATGAATCAACAATGCAAAATTATTCTGTCGGCAATAAAAGGGATTGCTTTTGTTTAGGATCCTTTGTTGTTCTTTCCAGAATTGTACACGTATGTGTGTGAGCGAATAGTCTGTTTTTTCCACTAAGAAGCTGGTGACAATGAAGGTATATTTTTGGTGTGAAATTTTATTTGTTTCCTAAATTTTAAATGTAAACAAGTTGCTTTTAACAGTTTTTGGTGATACTAAACACATACACAACAATGTACCGAATTCACAACAATATAAGGTAACTCAAAATGGCGGCCTCTCAAAAAATAAAATACTCAATAGCTTTTCTAACAACTGTCCAAGTTATTTTAACCAAAATTAGAAATCACTCCATCTTTTTTATCATATGACCCAAAATTATGAGAGTTATGAAGTTTTAAAATTTTCAAACGTCCTCTATTTTGAAACAGTATGACGGATCGGATTCGATATTTGTAATATGAATGAACTGACTAAATTTGGTTTTAATCCATTCGCTTTTGGGAAAGTTACTGTATCCACTACATACAAGAAATGCATTCTATTATAGAAGTAGATGGCTATCGTGAGATCTCCGCAGTAGGTGTATTAAAAATTCCACACAAACTTATTACAAACCAGAAATTATAAGGGGGTCACTGGCAAAGAGGATGTGATAAAATGGGGGTCGTGGTAGGAATTAGGTTGAGAATAACTGGTCTATACAGTACCACAGATTATATCACAAGTGATTAATTTGTTCCTAATTATTGATGAAAGAATGTGTGTTTGCTGGTGACTATACACAACGTAACATTTCTAAGCTTGAAATTGAAGAAATAGCGAAGCTCGTGCAATGTTGTATATGAACAAAATATTTTACTGACTGAAGGTTTTAGCTATGATTGTTAGTATATACTATCGCCTGTCACAAATTGACAACACAGCATAACTGGGATTGAAGAAAGTATCTCATTATTTGAAAACTGCTATATTTCCTAATTCATTGCCTAATTGTCTTGTCCAAGTATTACTTCGGTTCGATTCTACTTCATAGTCGTTACTAGAATGCATAATTTCATAATCATAAACTCTCTTCTTTTGACCATTAATTTCAACAACAGAGAAATAAAGGATATCTTCCTGGCTCATATTCGCAAGTCCTTGCGTAATATCGAAGACATAAGCATTTATAGTAAATTAGCAGAATAAGAAAGTCAATTTTAAATTACACTAACTATACTACGCCTATCTCTACGTTCTAAGATCATATATACTACCACAATTATGCAGTTCATTCACTCACATAATTAAATAATACATCAGCATTACAAATTAGGGTTCAACTTTCTTTTTTTTAATAAAAAATGCAGGGAGACAATAAAGTCTCTCGGCTCTTTTATATTTCCTTTAAGAATTTGATTATTGTAAAATTGTACTGTGTACAATTCTCAAAGTTACAATTTGTGTATGATTTTTTTTTTTTGGGGGGGGGAGGGGCTTGCGTAAATCCAAAAGAAATCTTTCGAACTCCAAAGCGAATACTAAGTACAACCAAGTTTTTACTATATCAAATGTGTAACCACTTAGCAACTCTGTAAATTATTCTCTGGTATTTAAACACGGTTATGAAATGACAAGTAACTTGAGAAATTAAAAGCAATGACAACATTGTGAAATTTTTCCTATTCACTTTACAAATGTTGGGTTCCAAAATGGTTTACGAGAAGCTCATTAAATATGCTATTTTGTAAACGTTTTTCCAAAGTAAATTCCTCATTTTAATTCAAAACAAAGAAATTACAAATTGCTTTTAATATTATTTCCACCACTACTAATTTTACTGAACAAAATCCCATAGAGAACGTGAGAATCTAACGCAGATTGTTCGAATTTTATTGTCTGGAATCTATTTCTGTAAAGATACTCAATGTTGGTCACTACCCAGGGTCTCCCGCACCAAAGACACATACGCTAACTATATACTATGGTGGACGTACAATGTGTGCTTGAGTTTTCTCATGTTCTTCCACTTCATCCCATCAGTTCATTAATTCTCATCATTACCGTCTCCTTTAGCCAACACGACCTCCCCTTGGAATGTAAAACTGAAAGATAGTATCATTTTTTAAGCAGGAGAGAGTTAAAATAACAAATTGGTTCATAGTTTTTTATTCATAAATTTTGTTCACACCAAGTAGTTGTTGATTATGTAAATTTAATAGAGGATGATAAGAGAACAATACAAAGAAATGCAGAGGTCTTATTAAACGTGTGTAGGGACAAGGGTTTAGAAGTAAACACAGAGAAAACTGAATACATGCAAGTTCGTTGGGATCGTAATATGGCAAATTATGGATGCGTTAAAATATCAAATAATACTTTCGATAAAGTGGATACTTTCAAATATCTAGGATCAATCCTAACAGACGAAAACCACATTTACAAAGAAATTAAATGTCGACTGAAAGCAGGAAATCCGTGTTACTATTCAGTTCAAAACGTTTTATTGTCGCCAATTTTGTCGAGGAATTTGAAGTTTAAAATATACAGTATGCCACATTCTTATTCGTACACACATTAATTTGAAAGAAAACCACTATGTATTAAACATACTGGTGGTAAAATTGATAGCAGATTGCTGGAGGAGTGATGTAGGACAATGATAGACAAACCCAGTGCAGAAAGGAGCCAAAACAAGGACAGCATAGAAAGGCAGAAAAGAAAACATATGAGAACTCCCGAATTTACGCCACATTGTTATTCGTACACTTGTACACAGGTTTACATTTCATATACTAAAAAGGAAAGAAAACAGCATTAGAATACAAGCATAGCTAGTGTGGCGTACAGGAAAAGGACATATTAACTGGTGGTGTTAATCGCGGTGTACACAGGTAAATAAACCTTCAAGAATGGGGAAGAGTAAAGAGCTAGGAGAGAAAGTCAAAGAGACAATCATAACGCTAGCATTACTGGGGTGGTAGTTAAGAAAATAGGACAATTAATAGTAAAAAGGCACACAACAGTTCAATGTGTAGTAAATAAGTTTAAGTAAGTTATAGTGATTCAATGAGAAATAAACCAAGAAATTTGATGAATAAGAAGTTAAGTGAGAAGGACGAGGGAGTGATTGTGAGACAGATGAAAACAAATCCCTTACTAAGTGCTCCAATAGTCCAAAAGATAATAGAATGTGCTACAGGGAACAAAGTAAGCACTGAGACGATTCATCAAGTGCTACACAAATACGGTTACCATGATCGAATATCTCGGAAGAGGCTATTCATAAGTCGTAAGAATCCTAAGTTACGACTTCAGTTTGCAAAAGAACATGTTAACAACAGTCAGAAATATTGGAACAATGTCTTTTGGTTAGATGAGACTAAAATTAATCTCTTTGGGTCTGATGGGGTACACAGGGTGATGCGAAAACCCGATTTGGACAACAATATTGTCAATACCATACCCACGTAAAACGTGGAGATGGTTCTGTTATGTTTTGGGGGTGCATATCGGCAAAACGGGTTGCTAAAATTTAGTTTATTAATGGTACAATGGACAAGGTTATGTACCTTGATATTTTGAGGAAGAATGTTAAACAAAGTGCAGAAAAATTGGGCATGCTACCAACTTTTATGTTCCAACATGATCACGATCCCAAATATATGGCAGGTATAAATAGGGACTGGTTAATTTGGAATGTAAGCGAACAATTGCACACCCCTCACCAATTCGCTTACCTTAACCCTATTGAACACTTATGGGTTTATCTGAAACCTAGGGTTCTCAATAAAAACGTTAAGTCAAAAGAAGACTTAAAACGGGTGGTGACGGAAGAATGGGGCCAATATCAGCCCTGCCACGTGTACTACTTTTCTCTATTCTATACAGCAGCGATGTATGGCAGTTATTAAAGCCAAAGGCTACGCTACAAAGTATTAGTTATTTTGTTCTTTCATAAAATTGTTTCTTACGTTAATGTTTATATGTAACTGTACGAATAACAATGTGGCGAAATATTGCATATCTTAATTTAGTTACGCACGCATTTTATATTATATCGATTTGTAGATTGTTTCTTTGTATCTGTAACAACAAAGAAGTGTTTTAGAACTATTTATGTTCAAGCAGAAATAAATGTCCTTCATTTGTTTACGCGCATCCCTCTATTTTCTTTATGATCACCATGTGTACGAATATAATTGTGACATACTGTATAAAACGGTAATCATGCCTGTTGTTCTGTATGGTTACGAAACATGGTCGCTTACTCTGAGGGAAGAACATAGACTGAAAGTATTTGCGAATAACATCCTGAGACGAATATTCGGACCCAAAAGGAACGGGAATGGGGAATGGCAGAAACTTCATAACGACGAACTACATAATTTATACGGTTTACCAAATATTGTTAGGGTTATCAAATCTAGGAGGCTCAAGTGGGCAGGTCATGTAGCCAGGATGGAAGAAAGTAGAAACGCTTTCAAAGTCTTAACTGGAAGACAATCGGAAAACGATCATTAGGAAGGCCTAGGTGCAGATGGGAGGACAATATTAAGATGAATTTCTCAGAAATAGGAATACATCAGCATTACAAATTATTATTATTATTATTATTATTATTATTATTATTATTATTTTTAATCAAAAATGCATGGAGGCAATCAGTCTCTTGGCTCTTTTATGGATCCAGTTGGCTAAGAATAGAAGTCAGTGGAGAGCTTTTGTGAATGCGGCATTGAATCTTCGGGTTCCATAGGTCATAGTAGTTAGTTAGTTAGCAAGTACATGTTGAGTGTTGTAAATATTTCAAGTTAATACATTTGTGTCGACGTACATTACAACATTATGAGTTTGCGGACTGATTTGGAGTTCAAGACCCTTAAATGAATGTTAGTTCTAGATCGTCAGTTGAATGTTTATGATTTTACGTAGAAGTATGCGCCAAAGACTTTTCATTATCCATAAATTAGGAAGAGAAGGAAATATTACAATCAAACTACAGATTTATCCTATCACTTTTCTTTATAGAATGAACAAGAAGTTTTATACCGTATGTTTTTTTTTTTTTTTTTTTTTTTTTTTTTTTTTTTTTTTTTATGTGGCAACAAATTTTCTTTAGATGTACTGAGCAAGAGATCGTCGAAATCTTTCACAGATTTTGTGTGTAGATGTTTTAACGTGTAAGAATTTTCGTTAAGTCTTTTTCTTATTATAACTATATAATATGTGTGCAATACTGTCTTCAAACCAATACTAATAATAATTTTTACCTTGTTTTTCTTGAAGGTTTTTACTGATGTGAAAGTAGTGCCTATGTTAGATTTGAGTGTCACCTTGAACGCGTATGCGTGGGATTTTCTTCGCCACGGTTCGAGGGAATGTATAAGGAAAGAAAATGGCTTGAGATCAGGAGAAGACTATGAATTCCTATACGATTTTCTTCTTGTGATCAAATGCTTAAAGACTTCCCTTGAGGAGCTTGCACCTCCTACAGATCCTGTACTAGAAGCCTTCACTGTGTTAGACATGGTATACGCAAGTAAATTTAGAGAAGCATTCAGTGTAAAAGAGTATAAACTAGTGTAGATATGGAGCATGAGCATGAATCACAATTCAGTTTTCTTTCTTTTTTTCTGTGCGTAAGGAATTATCTTGAGTGATATGGGGAGAATTTTAATTCTACAGCTAGACCACATTTTTCTTTTCTTCCATAGATACAGCATGTAAATTGCGACAGTTAATCGAATTATATTTAAGTTTTTTTTATTATTATCATTAAAAGTGTCGTAAATTTAATAAAGAATCACAAATATTGCATCACTGAATTTTATGTATTCATTGTTTTTTTTTTTTTTTTTTTTAATAGTATATAATGGTTTTATATCAATGTAAATGTATTTCTGTGTAGCATGAACGTAACAAAAGTGAAGGCTTGACCATAAATCAAAAATCATTGAAAATTTTAATTTTTTACAAGTTTTTTTGAACGTAGTGGTTGCTTGTTTAATGAAATGTAAGAACTGGTGTTAAGTGTATTTACCATGGGATGTGTCAAAGTAAATAATATTATTATCAAAACAGAAGTTGAAATGAGCTACGAGCTATTTCTAATACTCAGTTAATGTTCTACCATCACATTGATCCTTTTTGGAAAGAAGCGCAGAACATTTACTTGTAGATATTCATATATATATAGTAAATTTATTTAAGAATAAATGCGTCGCGAACGTATTGTATTTTTTTAATGCATGTAAGAAATCAAACAATCTAAGGCCGTAATACAGAGCAATATGCAAGCAATAATTCCGCAACTACGTTCCGTCAACTTTTCTACATTTTCTTGCCTTGATTTTAACTCAGGTATGTTAATATGTGTATTGTGTTGTGGAATGCGTGTATATACAGTACTATAAAATAAAGGCAGCATTTACAAAGAGAACGAAACAGATAGTGAGTTGCCTCGATCTCGTATAGAAACGAAATTAAAGGGAAAAGTAATAAGTGACTCTTGACACGAAGGAAGTAGTTTATCACTGAGAAAGATTAGCTTCTAGTAAATTGTAATTCTTAATAAAATAAGTAAGGAAATACATTAGTAGGAAAATTACCTTCAAATGGGATAGGATAATAAATCAGTTAGTAGAAATGAAGGAGATGGAGTAGAAGGAACGAGGTATTTGAGATTTCGATTAGTATGTTAATGGGAAGCGAAAATATCAGAGTGAAGATTTTAAGGAATACGTGGAACATTTGACCTAAAGTTTGGCACCTCGCTCTCAGAGAAGGCTGAAACACGTTTCTATGAAATCGCTCAATCATAAATCCAGATTATACCACTTGTAAGTAAGCTTCTAGTCCACAATCAGGGTCATTTCTCGCTTGAGGTGTATGTGTGTGTATGTCAGGGGGATCCTTTCTATCGTCATCATAAAACTTCATCTATGTTCGTGAAAGTTTTATTTCTCTGATCGTGCTTTATCTCTAGGATTTTTATTGCCCTATGTGCCGATACATTTGACAATACCTTCTTAAAATAGTGCCTTTCTCTGAGTATTCTCAGTTGAAACAATTTTCTTAACTTTAATTGAAATTAATCTCAGAGTTGGATCTTCTGTTATTATTCAGTTCAAAATCTTTTGTCGTCGCGAATTCTGTCGAGGAATTTGAAGCTTAAAATATATAAAACTATATTTATGCCTATTGTCCTGTATGGTTGCGAAACATAGTCGCTTATCCTGAGGGAAGAACGTAGACTCAAAGTATTTGAGAACAAGATCCTGAGACGAATATTCGGACCCAAGAAGAACGGGAATGGGGAATGGCGGAAACTTCATAACGAGGAACTACATAATTTATATCATTTACCAAACATTGTTAGAGTTATCAATTTTAGGAGGCTTAAGTGATGTAGCCAGAATGGAAGAAACTGGCATCTAAACCATTGTTGATTTTCTTCATGTTTCAACAGATTAAAGCTGTGATAACCATAATCCTCTAAAATGTGCCTTAAGTACTGCGGCGACTATGATTTATTTTCTTGCGTGTAATATAGCATAGGGAACGTTTGTTTATTGAGATGATGGTTAGAATTCGTCTAAACACACCTATGATAAATTTAAAAATGTATCCATTTAAACCTAAGTAGATGTTAAAGCACAATTAAATCAGATGAAAAACCGTCCGATATTTTTCAGAAGCATCTTTAATGATCTCCCCTGTGATATTTTCGGAAATTCCGGATTTCATTCATTGTGCTGATATAGGTATTCGAAGAATCGGTCGATTAGTATTTTGCTATTTGGCAAGATGTAAGTTATCTTCAGATAAGATGACAGTTGTTCGTAAAAGATTGTCTTTCGTAAATTTTGGGCAGACCATAAATTCTTCATGGTTTTTCTTAACTTAGATATACTTTGTTTTGAAAACTTACTATCTACGATCCTAATTCCTTCTGTATTGGTTTCATTCCTATTGTGATATGTTAGGCAAGCAATCTGTGAATTTATATTTAAAAAAAAGTCTGTGGGTAATAGAGGTCTGTGTCCAGAGTTTGACTACAAAAGTTAAGGTGTTGCAAATAGTAAGAACAATTCAATAAAGGCAACAACTTAAACAAGAAAGCTGTTATTGCATGTACTGTGTACATTTGAAAACATCCAGTTAAGACGTTCAGGATGATAAGGGCGCCGTCCCTTTCTCTCTCTTTTTTTTTTTTTTTTTTCTGTTTTTATATATTGGCCAGCATTTGTGTTTTACTGTATGTTTTCAGATTTCCTCTGTCTTTCCCATAGAAGATAATGTTTTAAAATAAGTGGATAATATTTCTAGAATTTTAGATTGACTCATGTTGCAAGGACACGTGCATACTCTCTTGATGTTTCGGTTGCTGTGTTTATATTGTCCATCATTATTATTATTTTATCCTTTGTATCTATCATCGATATCTAGTAGTTTACATGGAACGTTACTGTTATTTTCTCTTATAATTAATTCTTTCACTATTAAATAGCTTGTTATATTGTCACTGGTTGGGTACTGATTGTTAATACGAACAATTCGAGTAATCGTAAAAATATGTTTAAATTCAATGAATATTTGTCATATTCCATAAACAAAGTGTTAAAATGACTTATCTTGTATATTCCTTTGTAAAGATTTTTAAAATAATATTTTAAACAAATTTTTTAAACATTTAAATTTATATTATTATGTACATTCTTTTATATACGGAAATAGGTCTTTTCAGTAATGTGTAGTTATTTATTAATACTAATATTTAAACATATTAAGTACAAGGTAAAAATTTTGAAGAGAATATTAGAAATAAATGTAACGAAACAGACCTGGTACATATAGTATGTAAATGTTGGTAGTTCAGATATCAGGTTCATATACATAATGTATAATGGATACATGTACATACACCTGCAAATATGATAGATCCAAAAGTATATCTTTGTAGGTATATAGTATATTTGCTATTTTAATTACTCATTGTGTGCACAGGAAGAAATAAAATATTAACTGTAAGAACTTATAATAGGTAAATGTAAATAGATAATACAGGTAAAGCTCTAAATAAACCCTTGCATCTAAGTATGAGCTATAGTTAGTTATCGTATTTTTGGAAAGATACAAATAACCACTTAATTTTTTATTACTCATATTGAAAGAGTTCTAATCAGTTTTTCTGTTTTGTTATTTCACATTTATAACGCTTAGCAATATCTTCTTGTGGTTACAAAACGTTTTTTTTTCTTAATTTAAGGAACGTGTATCATTACCGTTTTTCAAGAGTGATAGAAGTCCAAAGACTTTTTGACACAAGCCAGTGATTGACACTTTCAAAGCACCAGTTTTAAACTACTAATTTCCTGATCAGACGATATATTGTCGTTTTGAGGAAGGTATCAACTTTGAGAATCATGTATAGAATAGTGCAAAGGGCCTATCTGGTGTGCCATAAGGACCAGACTGTGTTACGTGATCAGGTCAAAAGTCAAGTTGCCTGATAAATCAAGTCTGGAGATTCCAAATTCAGATGTGAGATATTTCAAGCACGTAACCTCCGAGTTGGGAGCCCTGGGTAATTCGAAGATGCATCTATTTTATCATTATTATTGATTTTACTTAAATGACAATGTTCCCTCCATATTTGCCTATAATTTTTAAGCTCTTCATTATGTCTTTGCAATAAGCTTTCAATTAGCCATCTCCTTATTATAGTTTTTGAGATATCTGGACGACTTAATTTTTATCATTGATTTTCCTTTGACTTTAATGTTCATGTTTCGTAGTCTTTTACTATGTTCCATCCATTTTAGAACAATTTCGGTTTTGAATGTAGAATCTTTAAGCTGAATTTCAGCCATCTCTTTTGGTTTTTGAGATAAGTGGAGGATTTTTTTTCCATTAATTTTCCATTGACATTAATGTTAATGTTTCGTACTTTTTCACTATGTTCCAGCCATTTTAGGACAATTTTCTGTTGCAATTTCAGCCATCTCCCTCTTTTGGTTTTTGAGATAAGTGGAGGATATTTTTTCCATTAATTTTCCATTGACATTAATGTTAATGTTTCGTACTTTTTCACTATGTTCCAGCCATTTTAGGACAGTTTTCTGTTGCAATTTCAGCCATCTCCCTCTTCTGGTTTTTGAGATAAGTGGAGGATTCTTTTTTCCCATTGACATTAATGTTAATGTTTCGTACTTTTTCACTATGTTCCAGCCATTTTAGGACAATTTTCTGTTGCAATTTCAGCCATCTCCCTCTTTTGGTTTTTGAGATAAGTGGAGGATTTTTTTTCCATTAATTTTCCATTGACATTAATGTTAATGTTTCGTACTTTTTCACTATGTTCCAGCCATTTTAGGACAATTTTCTGTTGCAATTTCAGCCATCTCCTTCTTTTGGTTTTTGAGATAAGTGGAGGATGTTTTTTTCCCATTGACATTAATGTTAATGTTTCGTACTTTTTCACTATGTTCAAGCCATTTTAGGACAATTTTCTGTTGCAATTTCAGCCATCTCCCTCTTTTAGTTTTTGAGATAAGTGGAGGATTTTTTTTTCCATTGACATTAATGTTAATGTTTCGTACTTTTTCACTATGTTCCAGCCATTTTAGGACAATTTTCTGTTGCAATTTCAGCCATCTCCCTCTTTTGGTTTTTGAGATAAGTGGAGGATTTTTTTTCCATTAATTTTCCATTGACATTAATGTTAATGTTTCGTACTTTTTCACTATGTTCCAGCCATTTTAGGACAATTTTCTGTTGCAATTTCAGCCATCTCCCTCTTTTGGTTTTTGAGATAAGTGGAGGATTTTTTTTCCATTAATTTTCCATTGACATTAATGTTAATGTTTCGTACTTTTTCACTATGTTCCAGCCATTTTAGGACAATTTTCTGTTGCAATTTCAGCCATCTCCCTCTTTTGGTTTTTGAGATAAGTGGAGGATTTTTTTTTCCATTGACATTAATGTTAATGTTTCGTACTTTTTCACTATGTTCCAGCCATTTTAGGACAATTTTCTGTTGCAATTTCAGCCATCTCCCTCTTTTGGTTTTTGAGATAAGTGGAGGATTTTTTTTCCATTAATTTTCCATTGACATTAATGTTAATGTTTCGTACTTTTTCACTATGTTCCAGCCATTTTAGGACAATTTTCTGTTGCAATTTCAGCCATCTCCCTCTTTTGGTTTTTGAGATAAGTGGAGGATTTTTTTTTCATTAATTTTCCATTGACATTAATGTTAATGTTTCGTACTTTTTCACTATGTTCCAGCCATTTTAGGACAATTTTCTGTTGCAATTTCAGCCATCTCCCTCTTTTGGTTTTTGAGATAAGTGGAGGATTTTTTTTCCATTAATTTTCCATTGACATTAATGTTAATGTTTCGTACTTTTTCACTATGTTCCAGCCATTTTAGGACAATTTTCTGTTGCAATTTCAGCCATCTCCCTCTTTTGGTTTTTGAGATAAGTGGAGGATTTTTTTTCCATTAATTTTCCATTGACATTAATGTTAAAGTTTCGTACTTTTTCACTATGTTCCAGCCATTTTAGGACAATTTTCTGTTGCAATTTCAGCCATCTCCCTCTTTTGGTTTTTGAGATAAGTGGAGGATTTTTTTTCCATTAATTTTCCATTGACATTAATGTTAATGTTTCGTACTTTTTCACTATGTTCCAGCCATTTTAGGACAATTTTCTGTTGCAATTTCAGCCATCTCCCTCTTTTGGTTTTTGAGATAAGTGGAGGATTTTTTTTCCCCATTGACATTAATGGTTCGTACTTTTTCACTATGTTCCAGCCATTTTAGGACAATTTTCTGTTGCAATTTCAGCCATCTCCCTCTTTTGGTTTTTGAGATAAGTGGAGGATTTTTTTCCATTAATTTTCCGTTGACATTAATGTTAATGTTTCGTACTTTTTCACTATGTTCCAGCCATTTTAGGACAATTTTCTGTTGCAATTTCAGCCATCTCCCTCTTTTGGTTTTTGAGATAAGTGGAGGATTTTTTTCCATTAATTTTCCATTGACATTAATGTTAATGTTTCGTACTTTTTCACTATGTTCCAGCCATTTTAGGACAATTTTCTGTTGCAATTTCAGCCATCTCCCTCTTTTGGTTTTTGAGATAAGTGGAGGATTTTTTTCCATTAATTTTCCATTGACATTAATGTTAATGTTTCGTACTTTTTCACTATGTTCCAGCCATTTTAGGACAATTTTCTGTTGCAATTTCAGCCATCTCCCTCTTTTGGTTTTTGAGATAAGTGGAGGATTTTTTTCCATTAATTTTCCATTGACATTAATGTTAATGTTTCGTACTTTTTCACTATGTTCCAGCCATTTTAGGACAATTTTCTGTTGCAATTTCAGCCATCTCCTTCTTTTGGTTTTTGAGATAAGTGGAGGATTTTTTTTCCCCATTGACATTAATGGTTCGTACTTTTTCACTATGTTCCAGCCATTTTAGGACAATTTTCTGTTGCAATTTCAGCCATCTTCCTCCTTTGGTTTTTGAGATAAGTGGAGGATTTTTTTCCATTAATTTTCCATTGACATTAATGTTAATGTTTCGTACTTTTTCACTATGTTCCAGCCATTTTAGGACAATTTTCTGTTGCAATTTCAGCCATCTCCCTCTTTTGGTTTTTGAGATAAGTGGAGGATTTTTTTCCATTAATTTTCCATTGACATTAATGTTAATGTTTCGTACTTTTTCACTATGTTCCAGCCATTTTAGGACAATTTTCTGTTGCAATTTCAGCCATCTCCCTCTTTTGGTTTTTGAGATAAGTGGAGGATTTTTTTCCATTAATTTTCCATTGACATTAATGTTAATGTTTCGTACTTTTTCACTATGTTCCAGCCATTTTAGGACAATTTTCTGTTGCAATTTCAGCCATCTCCCTCTTTTGGTTTTTGAGATAAGTGGAGGATTTTTTTCCATTAATTTTCCATTGACATTAATGTTAATGTTTCGTACTTTTTCACTATGTTCCAGCCATTTTAGGACAATTTTCTGTTGCAATTTCAGCCATCTCCTTCTTTTGGTTTTTGAGATAAGTGGAGGATTTTTTTTCCCCATTGACATTAATGGTTCGTACTTTTTCACTATGTTCCAGCCATTTTAGGACAATTTTCTGTTGCAATTTCAGCCATCTCCCTCTTTTGGTTTTTGAGATAAGTGGAGGATTTTTTTCCATTAATTTTCCATTGACATTAATGTTAATGTTTCGTACTTTTTCACTATGTTCCAGCCATTTTAGGACAATTTTCTGTTGCAATTTCAGCCATCTCCCTCTTTTGGTTTTTGAGATAAGTGGAGGATTTTTTTCCATTAATTTTCCATTGACATTAATGTTAATGTTTCGTACTTTTTCACTATGTTCCAGCCATTTTAGGACAATTTTCTGTTGCAATTTCAGCCATCTCCTTCTTTTGGTTTTTGAGATAAGTGGAGGATTTTTTTTCCCCATTGACATTAATGGTTCGTACTTTTTCACTATGTTCCAGCCATTTTAGGACAATTTTCTGTTGCAATTTCAGCCATCTCCCTCTTTTGGTTTTTGAGATAAGTGGAGGATTTTTTTCCATTAATTTTCCATTGACATTAATGTTAATGTTTCGTACTTTTTCACTATGTTCCAGCCATTTTAGGACAATTTTCTGTTGCAATTTCAGCCATCTCCCTCTTTTGGTTTTTGAGATAAGTGGAGGATTTTTTTCCATTAATTTTCCATTGACATTAATGTTAATGTTTCGTACTTTTTCACTATGTTCCAGCCATTTTAGGACAATTTTCTGTTGCAATTTCAGCCATCTCCCTCTTTTGGTTTTTGAGATAAGTGGAGGATTTTTTTCCATTAATTTTCCATTGACATTAATGTTAATGTTTCGTACTTTTTCACTATGTTCCAGCCATTTTAGGACAATTTTCTGTTGCAATTTCAGCCATCTCCCTCTTTTGGTTTTTGAGATAAGTGGAGGATTTTTTTCCATTAATTTTCCATTGACATTAATGTTAATGTTTCGTACTTTTTCACTATGTTCCAGCCATTTTAGGACAATTTTCTGTTGCAATTTCAGCCATCTCCTTCTTTTGGTTTTTGAGATAAGTGGAGGATTTTTTTTCCCCATTGACATTAATGGTTCGTACTTTTTCACTATGTTCCAGCCATTTTAGGACAATTTTCTGTTGCAATTTCAGCCATCTCCCTCTTTTGGTTTTTGAGATAAGTGGAGGATTTTTTTCCATTAATTTTCCATTGACATTAATGTTAATGTTTCGTACTTTTTCACTATGTTCCAGCCATTTTAGGACAATTTTCTGTTGCAATTTCAGCCATCTCCCTCTTTTGGTTTTTGAGATAAGTGGAGGATTTTTTTCCATTAATTTTCCATTGACATTAATGTTAATGTTTCGTACTTTTTCACTATGTTCCAGCCATTTTAGGACAATTTTCTGTTGCAATTTCAGCCATCTCCTTCTTTTGGTTTTTGAGATAAGTGGAGGATTTTTTTTCCCCATTGACATTAATGGTTCGTACTTTTTCACTATGTTCCAGCCATTTTAGGACAATTTTCTGTTGCAATTTCAGCCATCTCCCTCTTTTGGTTTTTGAGATAAGTGGAGGATTTTTTTCCATTAATTTTCCATTGACATTAATGTTAATGTTTCGTACTTTTTCACTATGTTCCAGCCATTTTAGGACAATTTTCTGTTGCAATTTCAGCCATCTCCCTCTTTTGGTTTTTGAGATAAGTGGAGGATTTTTTTCCATTAATTTTCCATTGACATTAATGTTAATGTTTCGTACTTTTTCACTATGTTCCAGCCATTTTAGGACAATTTTCTGTTGCAATTTCAGCCATCTCCTTCTTTTGGTTTTTGAGATAAGTGGAGGATTTTTTTTCCCCATTGACATTAATGGTTCGTACTTTTTCACTATGTTCCAGCCATTTTAGGACAATTTTCTGTTGCAATTTCAGCCATCTCCCTCTTTTGGTTTTTGAGATAAGTGGAGGATTTTTTTCCATTAATTTTCCATTGACATTAATGTTAATGTTTCGTACTTTTTCACTATGTTCCAGCCATTTTAGGACAATTTTCTGTTGCAATTTCAGCCATCTCCCTCTTTTGGTTTTTGAGATAAGTGGAGGATTTTTTTCCATTAATTTTCCATTGACATTAATGTTAATGTTTCGTACTTTTTCACTATGTTCCAGCCATTTTAGGACAATTTTCTGTTGCAATTTCAGCCATCTCCTTCTTTTGGTTTTTGAGATAAGTGGAGGATTTTTTTTCCCCATTGACATTAATGGTTCGTACTTTTTCACTATGTTCCAGCCATTTTAGGACAATTTTCTGTTGCAATTTCAGCCATCTCCCTCTTTTGGTTTTTGAGATAAGTGGAGGATTTTTTTCCATTAATTTTCCATTGACATTAATGTTAATGTTTCGTACTTTTTCACTATGTTCCAACCATTTTAGGACAATTTTCTGTTGCAATTTCAGCCATCTCCCTCTTTTGGTTTTTGAGATAAGTGGAGGATTTTTTTCCATTAATTTTCCATTGACATTAATGTTAATGTTTCGTACTTTTTCACTATGTTCCAGCCATTTTAGGACAATTTTCTGTTGCAATTTCAGCCATCTCCCTCTTTTGGTTTTTGAGATAAGTGGAGGATTTTTTTCCATTAATTTTCCATTGACATTAATGTTAATGTTTCGTACTTTTTCACTATGTTCCAGCCATTTTAGGACAATTTTCTGTTGCAATTTCAGCCATCTCCCTCTTTTGGTTTTTGAGATAAGTGGAGGATTTTTTTCCATTAATTTTCCATTGACATTAATGTTAATGTTTCGTACTTTTTCACTATGTTCCAGCCATTTTAGGACAATTTTCTGTTGCAATTTCAGCCATCTCCTTCTTTTGGTTTTTGAGATAAGTGGAGGATTTTTTTTCCCCATTGACATTAATGGTTCGTACTTTTTCACTATGTTCCAGCCATTTTAGGACAATTTTCTGTTGCAATTTCAGCCATCTCCCTCTTTTGGTTTTTGAGATAAGTGGAGGATTTTTTTCCATTAATTTTCCATTGACATTAATGTTAATGTTTCGTACTTTTTCACTATGTTCCAGCCATTTTAGGACAATTTTCTGTTGCAATTTCAGCCATCTCCCTCTTTTGGTTTTTGAGATAAGTGGAGGATTTTTTTCCATTAATTTTCCATTGACATTAATGTTAATGTTTCGTACTTTTTCACTATGTTCCAGCCATTTTAGGACAATTTTCTGTTGCAATTTCAGCCATCTCCCTCTTTTGGTTTTTGAGATAAGTGGAGGATTTTTTTCCATTAATTTTCCATTGACATTAATGTTAATGTTTCGTACTTTTTCACTATGTTCCAGCCATTTTAGGACAATTTTCTGTTGCAATTTCAGCCATCTCCCTCTTTTGGTTTTTGAGATAAGTGGAGGATTTTTTTCCATTAATTTTCCATTGACATTAATGTTAATGTTTCGTACTTTTTCACTATGTTCCAGCCATTTTAGGACAATTTTCTGTTGCAATTTCAGCCATCTCCTTCTTTTGGTTTTTGAGATAAGTGGAGGATTTTTTTTCCCCATTGACATTAATGGTTCGTACTTTTTCACTATGTTCCAGCCATTTTAGGACAATTTTCTGTTGCAATTTCAGCCATCTCCCTCTTTTGGTTTTTGAGATAAGTGGAGGATTTTTTTCCATTAATTTTCCATTGACATTAATGTTAATGTTTCGTACTTTTTCACTATGTTCCAGCCATTTTAGGACAATTTGCTTTTCGAATATAGAATCTACATAATCTCTTCTACATTTAAGCTGAATTTCAGGCATCTCCCCCAAAGTCTGTTCACAGCATTGCAACCGGATAAGCCCTTAACGAAATTATCTCAGTTGGTTACAAGTTAACTATTGCATTCTTGTTTCGTTGTCATGCTTGTAAATTTGTTTTTTTTTTTAATGGCCGAGTTAAATAATTTTGTTGATTTCAGAGAAACTCTTTTCGATTAGAGAATCAGGGTATCAGTGATGTCAACGTTTTCAGTTGTTGATAATGAGATGGGTAATAGTTGTTGCTAATCCAATTTTTGTTTTTGGTGCTTGCGGTGAGTGCTTGAGTGTTTGTTGCGTCTCATGTATTAATAGTGTTAGCAACGGTAATTGGATGTCAAGATGGGATTGTGGGTAACATGTTTTGTATTATTCTCTTGGAATATATTAATCATCTTTATTAGATTTATCCAATTGTCTACTCGTCATCCACACCAATTGATCCCTATGCTGTTCCGGTTAGGGTTTCCACTTTGTTCTACAGGTCTTTCTGCATTGTATCTCTACGTACTTTGCTACGGATAACAAACCAACATGACTTTGGTAGGATATTTCACTGTCTGCACAGTACTAAGTACATGATGCTTCTCGTCAGGTCACTTTCCCAAGGTTTCAAAGAAAAAGAAAATTATTTTTAATAGTGTAATTTTTGTTCCTGTGAGTCTTCCACCGTTGGTGGGTCGTATTGTTCCTTTTGATGTATGTTTGCTTCTTGTTTTGTACTTACAGACGCGTTGACGTGGCAGATCTTCAAACAGCGTTTGGGTCTGAGTGTAAAATTTAGTTTTCACCCCAGCTATTTCCTTTGAAAGACTAATCTTAGCTATAAATTTTCGTCTTGATTCGCTTCATAGACTGTTGAGGGTCATCTAGCATTTGACAAATCTTGTGATTCGAATAAATTTTGTTTGAATTGGTAATTTTATTTATTCGAAATGTGAAATCGCATCTTTTACCCATAATTTACGTCATGACTTACTGTTTTCTAACAAAGGCCAGCCATTACTTAAACGAAGAGCACATTCAAGTGAAAAATATACCGATGAAACTGCTGTGTGTTGTGTCTTACAAGGAAGGGTCACGCAGTGGCTCCGCTGAGATCGGAACGAGACCACTGTGTTTGCATTTGATATGTTATAACTAGATGGATCCCAAAGTTATACGTGCCACCGGGCGGAATATCGTGAGTTACAACATATTTTGTAATGTAAGAACTACAAAAAATTACCATGCAGAATAGTTTGAACCGTCATTTGTTCGGAAATGGTTTAGTAAGTGAAAAACTCTGCCAACACTTATCCCACCATTTTCAACGAGAAACTTTTTGTGGTAAGAAAAAAATGCCCCAGGGTCCCCCGCGGGGTCCCAGATGGCGTCCAACTCAAAATTTTCAAATGACAAGGGGGGTTAAGTGGCACATCATTTGAAATCTGTTGTAAAATGAAAGAAAATGCAGCAAGTCTCGACTCTCTACAACAACCGTGTGCAAAAGGGCGACGGGTCAAAGTGTAAACAAAAACTTAATTGGAAAGTCCATGACTACCCCTATAAATCGGAAACGGTAAGACAAATGTGGAAACAGGAAAGAAAGCGTGGCATTATTTTCAAAGCACAACGTGAAAATGTCTTGTTCCAGAGTCCCCACATGGTACCAGGTGGAGTCCAACTAAAAAATTTCAAATGGCAAGAGAGGTAGGACATCGTTTGAAAGCTCTTGTTAAGTGAAAGAAGATGGAGCACGTCTCGACTTTCTACGACAACCCTGTCCAAAATTGCGGCGGGTCAAAATATAAGCAAAAGCTTAATTGAAAATCTATGGCCACCCTGAATCCAAGAAACAGCTTAAAACCTATATCGAAAGGATAGGCATACCGAACTGCTGAAGCTAGTAAAACCGAATTTGGCATGAATGTTGATCAGTGGATGACGAAAAGATGCGAAATGTTCAAAAACGAAACGTCTTGAGTTCAAAATGCCGTAGTATGTATCGAACGCATGTCCAGCTCAAACCACTTGTGTTGGAGGTAATCCAATATGGCTGCCAGCGTGAAAAATGAGTTTGTATATAAATATGTTATTTCTTGGAATACTGTAATTAAACCAACAAAGTTTGGCGCAACTCGAAGTACTGAAATGACTTACACATGGTTTGGTACTACTCGCCAATCTTGCAAATGATTTTTTTTTTTTTTTTTTTTTTTTTTTTTTTTTTTTTTTTTGTATATTTGGTATTGCTTGGAGTATTGCGATCAAACCAACGAATGACATACAAATGTAACCGCCACGAATACGCAGTTACGAATTACAATAGAGCCACCCACCTACTGGTGCAGCAAGTCCTTTATGCATGAACTACGTATGACAAAATTAGAGGAAGTCAGAGTTGTGTGTTCATCGCATATTCGTTATATTAAAGTAAATGATGGCGAGTGAACCAAACAAAACATATATGTGTTGTTACCGAATGAAATTATAGTTGAGGTGAATCGAAATTCAATTGTTCTTTAATCTTCTTATTGTTTCTAAATATACAATAGAGAAAAATAGAGATTTAAATTTGTACTGTTATGAACGACATAAGTTTTAACCGGCCACCTTGGATTCGAGGTGGCCATAGTTATCAAATAAGCTTTTGATTACTTTTTGACCCGCCGCAATGTTGGACAGAGTTGTCGTAGAGAGTAGAGACTTGATCCATCTACTTTCATTTAACAAGATCTTGCAAACGATGAGCTACATAACCCCTCTTGCCATTTGAAACTTTTTAGTTGGACCCCACCTGGGACCATGTTGGGACCCTGGGACAAGACGTTTTACCTTAAATTGTTGTACTTTGAAAATAATGCCACACTTCCTTTCCTATTTTCACATTTCTCACCGTTTCCGATTTATAGGGGTGACCATTGACTTTTCAATTAAGTTTTTGTTTACATTTTGACCCTCCGCCATTTTGCACAGGGTTGTCGTAGAGAGTCGAGACTTACTGCATCTTCTTTCATTTTGCAACAGCTTTCAAACGATGTGCTACTTAATCCCTCTTGTCATTTGAAAATTTCGAGTTGGACCCCATGTGGGACCCTGCGAGTATCCTGGGCAAACTTTAGTATCCGAAAAAGTGTGTTCTTGAAAATGACGGGATACATATTATCCGCGTTTTCCATTTACCCAACCGTTTCCGAACAAACGATTCGGTCAAAATATTCTGCCAGCTTTGTAGTTCTTACATTACAAAATATGTTGTAACTCACGATATTCCGCTCGGTGGCACGTATAACTTTGGGATCCATCTAGTTATAACATATCAAATGAAAACACATTTGTCTCGTTCGGATCTCAGCGGAGCCACTGCGTGACCCTTCCTTGTTAGAATTAGATTTTCAGTGGAAACTTATGTGATTAGGATCGTATGTCTTGTATAATCTTAGAGCTGAAAGAGACTTTTGAAGTTGAAGCCAACCCATGTCAGTACTGGAAGTAGTGCGTATTCAACAATTAGTACTCACCATCAATGGTACGTCATAACTAATATATTTATCTATGCCAGATTGGCTCCTTACATTATTCATTATTGTCGTGGAGAAATGATAGAGGAACACTTTTCCTGGAATGTTCGTAGAGTCCTTAGCAAGCTATGATATTTTGTTGTCTATATTGCCATCCTTTTCGAATCAATAGAGAAATAAGGTGCTTTGTTAATAATAATAAATTTCGATGTCTATGCTGCCATTGACATCGAAATATGATTGCATGCTCAAAACTAATTTATATAGTAACATTTTGTATATGGAAGTTGTAAATTATATACTGTGATCATGGTAACGGTTCTGTGATACTATTTGCCATTATAAGTGCTCATATGTACAAAATGTTGTATATCTGTAGTGTGTTTCCATCTAGAGGCGAATTCCGCTGAATGTGTTAAATTGGAATATGTACAGTAAATAAAGTTGTGATTTGTTTTTAATATTATTCAAATTGTAAATTATATTTGTTTCATTTCTAAAGTGGAGAGTTTATGTGCGCTGAACAATCATATTTAATTTACTAGTGTTTTTATACATTGGCTGCCGTACATTGTAAAGAGGTTCCGCCTCATTTTGGTATAGTTTTCAAAATATTGAATAAAATTATAATAAGAGTAAAATTTCTGTGCATAATTATTTCGTACTTAGTTTGTGTTTTCGATATGTTTACTGTTGTGAAAGTGTAGGTCTTCAAACCCATTATGACCTCGTCGGGTGATAAAATGAACTCAATAAGAGCATTTCAAAGACAAAAACTACGTCACTTTGTATTGTAAATTGTAAAATTTTCATATTGTTTTGATTTATGCCTTGAAAGATTGAAAAGAGAGACTTGTGTGATGAACAGGTTCAAAAATGCAACTTTTCCTCTCCGGAATCTGTATTCTCTGTAGGTCTAAAGACTCCCACCAACCACAAGCAAAAGTAGAAAGAAATTCCCGAGTCTTTCAGATTATACCAGGGTGGAAAAAAATCCTGATGTTTTTAAAAATCATTTTGTTTATTTTATTTTTTTTATTTTAATCGATTTTTTAAAATTTAAATCACATCTTTCTCCTAGTATAATACAAGTCGTGAACTGAAGAAAAACATTAGGAATTAGTATTAAGTGTTAATTATGCCATTGAAGTGAAAGTATTGGGGTTTAACTTCGAATTAATCCACAATCGTTAAGCTGTTTCAATCTCAAATGTTTCTTAAGCATTAAGGAAAAAGTACAGCAGCGTTTATCAACATGGTACTTTTTTTTTTCACAAAAGTTATTGATATTTGACAGGGACATATATATATATTTTTACAGTATAAAATATGCATATTTCGCCTAAAGTTATGTAAAATATACAAGATTTTCGGAGACGGGATCGGACCCCCTAAATACGTCCTTATTATCTGGAAACAAACAAACAGACGTGCACACTAAAGACTTCTCGTCTTCTCGGTCTCGAATGTCCGTAGTGATTTTCCCGGTGGAACAGTTAACGATTTACAAACCCTGTGTTACGAAGAGAAGAAAATAAGATTCCTCCGTTACCCGTTCAAAACGGTATTTTCCCTAATCATCCTTTGCATGAAACACTCGTTTTCATACTGTGCTGTACAGAACTTTTGCGTCTCGTTGTATTATGATTATTATCTTCCATAATCGAAATAACAACAGACGGAATTACCCTTATTTTCATTTCAAATTAATTTATTTCAGAATTCGATTTAAATCAATGATTTTTATTTAAAATATCAGGTGATTTAAATCAAACTGATTTAATTCAATCCACCCTACATTACACGTTTTTCTCTTTATCTTCTTTCAGGGAGGGAGCAAAGACAAAATTTCTCTGTCCCTGGCGCACGATCGAGCCACTTCTTTTGTCTCTACTTACAATCAACCCAATGATAAATCAATGTGTGTTACTTAGTTACAATAGGTGTTTAGGGTGCTTCTGCCAGTGTTCGCACATGCATGTCTTCTGATTAGAAAACACCGTCACGTCTTCTGGCGAGTACTGAACCCTTCGAGCGCATAAGAAGACAAGAGACACCAAAGAGTTTCATAGAAATATGTTAGTTTGTTGCTCAAGCGTTCACATAAACGAAATTATATTTTGATATTAAAAGTAGAAAACTCGAAGGGAATCAATTTCACCATCACGAACCGATATTAACGCTTTGCCTTTAAAGAAATCTGTCAGGAATCCTGAGTGATATCAGCTTTTTACGATTTTTTCTCTATATTTCCTAACTGAACCATAAGAAAGTCTTATGAAAACAAAGGTATGTTTTACAATTTTCAAGGCGAAACTATGCATTAGTTATTTTCATTGATCGCATTTTCCAGAAGGCTTATGAATTTAAAATTTCTTTTAACTGAATCGTATGAACATTATTGTAGGGAATGGCGGCTTAGTCGTGAAGAGATTACCTGTATACCGTATGTTTCCTTTCTCTTTTCTGTCATTTCTTATGATCCGCAGTGACGACACAAATACGAATGATAACGAAGTTCAGAGTCTGGTTCTGCCAGGATGGAATAGTGTTTCGGGAAATAAAATTAGAGGAAAATCGAAAAAGTAGGAGCCGAGCATCTTACTGTACACAGTGACAGAGTATTGATGCGGTGAAAGTGAATGAATTGGTTGTGCTTCAATACATAATAGATTTTACATACAAGGTACTGTCTGTATCTACGTTGATACATGTTTTAAGTGTTTTCCGCATTCATGTCGTTCCTTAATAATCCCACACTTTTACACAGTTACTAGCTTTGGCCCGACCTATAATGTAAATATAATTTATAGTAACCATTTAGCACATGTTGATAAATATTTGCACAACTAATCGTATGACGTATGTTTCTAGACATTTAATTCTGTACAGAATTAGCGACATGCACCAAGAAAAAAATAAGTACCGGGAAATAGATCCAGAGATACGAAAAATGGATAAAATTTACGGGAAAGAAATAGTGAATCGGAGGTTTTTCATAGGTTAAACCAACCAAATGTACCTCAGCAATAGAGGAAAATAATTTAAACTAACTACCTAACCTAACCAAATTCAGTAATAGAAGAAATAACATAATTTTAACTAACTGATTCATACTAACTTTGCTATATTCAATAACTTACACTAAAATACAAATGCTGAGCAAAGCAACGTTTTATTATAAAATAATAAAAGTGACAGTTTCGGATATCTAACATATCTCCTTCTTCAGACAGTATCGAAAATAAATGAAAATGCATATATATACATATACTTGGTGTTTGAAAAAGAACTCCCTAGTTTTAAGTATAAATTTAATTGGGAAATGAATGAAAACTTACATCAATGAGTACATATCGTGAAAGAGAATTTCTTCAAGTTTTGTTTAATGTTGGTAGACTTCAACGTGGGATACATTTGTGGCCCTGCACACGTCGAGACGATAGTCCACTTCTCGCCATGTATTTACCAACATTCAGGTGTAACTGTCCCAACCGCCACGACGATTCTTTTCCGTAAATGATTGATGTCTCTGATCTTCACTGTACACAACATTTTTATGTGGTCCCAAAAGAAGAAGTCATGCCTTTCGATTTTATCAGGAGGTTTAATTTCATTTAACAGTTGCAATTTAAGTCTTTTACCACAACATCATACATAGTACCTTTAGGCACTCCTGATAGTAGACTACGTCTGGCCAATGACTTCTTCGGACTCCGAACACAAGAAACACGGATCTGTTCAACATCTTCAGAAGTTTTCGATCTACCTGGTGATTTTGCTTTTAAAACACTACCGGTTTCCTTGAAAGACTTTAGCCAGTGACGGGCAGTTTTTGCTGTAGGTGGTTCACAACCCTACTAACGTCTAAAATTACGTTGCACTGTTATAACTGACTCAGTTTTCACAAGCCAAATAATACACTGCGCTTTCTGTTGCGGAGTACACATTGTTGCTGAGTTGCTCTGCACTGCACGCCTGCCTGGACTGAACTGAGGAAACAGAGGGAAAAAACAGCACTGGTGTCGTCTCAAGGTCAAGTAGACCTGCCAACTGCAGGGGAGCCAAACTTGGAGAGTTGATGAATCAAACACCACAAACTAGAATATTGTATGTCACTTTGTACAGATTCTAGGACGCATTAAAACTAGGGATATCTTTTTCAAACACACTGTATATATATACAGTCATGACAATTTTAAAAATTCTTTAACATACATATATTCATTGTTAAGAAAAAAATATTTTCTTTTAACATATATATATAGTCATTGTTAATAATTTTTAAATTCTTTTAACAGACATATATAACAGAAAACAGAAAATTCTGAACTCTGATTAGCTGATCAATAAAGAATCATCCAATCATAATAGAAGTTGATCAAATTGAAACTAGACACCAAGATCCTCCCTGGTCCAGTGTAAACTAAGCTATGAATTAAGACTTTCCAATAACTTGCCCCACTGCTCGTCGATTTTAAGTCCTGTTTTTCAATTCATAATACAGCTTTCCTCTTTTTCAATGAACCTGGCCTCCTTCCACTTTCTTAACGTCCTTTGTTCCCTTGCTAACACTTCACTTTCGCACCAATTAATATTGTGTTCCGTCAGAACCGGATCCAGGATTTTCTGAGGGGGGGTACACCAATAATTACCAAAATAATCAATCACACTGAAACTCTTCAAAGTGACATGCGACGATATTGTTCATCCCTAACAACGCTGATACATAGAAGGGGGGGGTAGTATTTTAAAGAGGGTCGCAAGTAATATGCAGGAAAAAATGTTCTTCTCTTCTCCTGGCTTCTGTTTTCTTACCCTATTTGTCTTGCTTGGTGGATCCTTTTCCTTCAATGTTAAGAAAATTGACTTAAACTATTGCTTTTGCAAAGCTCTGCTTTCTCTTAAGCCCCAAACGGAAACTTAATGGCAGAAAGTTTCGGAAAGTGTTCCTATTTTCTCTCCTAGCTTCTCCTTTTAGATAATGTATATTTACAACGAAGGGGGATGCACCCCCTAAAACCGGCCCTAATATATATATATATATATATATATATATATATATATATATATATATATATATATATAATATGCATTTTCATTTATTTTCGATAGTGTCTGAAGAAGGATATGTTAGACATCCGAAACTGTCACAATTATTATTTTATAATAAAACGTTGCTTTGCTCAGCATTTGTAGTTTAGTGTAAGATAATTTTAACCTTTTAGACATACGCTGCGACAGAAAGGTTCAAGAAAATAAAACTTCAGAAAGTACTCGGGTATTAATTACAGCAAGAAAGTTATGTAAAAGTATTTTCTCCATGTGCAAGTATTATAGTTACAGATTTGCCGCCTGACTAGTTATCTTCCCCTTTCCCATTGTCTCTTTTTCTTTCTTTCTTTCTTTCTTCAAAGAACCAATAGATTATATTCGTAAAATTCTTATTTTAATGCTGGGTGTTTTGAATTTGATCCATATATTTTCACCTAATGTGTCACATTTGGGAATGTAATGATTGGAAAGTGATATAGAAAGCACGTCAGATGAATGATACACGGGGACAAAACTAACAGAACGGGTGCAATTAATAATGGGTTGGTGTATTTTGGGGTTGTTTTGAATACCATATTGACATTTCTTTCATTCAAATATATATTCTTCTCAAAGTCCATTCTTCTACCCAACATCGATTTCTTTTTTCCTTTGTTATTGCTATTCTAACTTTATCTTGTAATTATTCTGCTATGACATAACACATTGTTAAGCTGATTATACACTATTAGATAAATCCTAGGAAATATTTAAGGAAAAATGTTACGACATATCTCGTAGGAAATCCTACCCTTTTGTGCCATACACGTGTAGTTGTCCTGTCTGACCGAATGACGTTCCGAGATGTTGATCCATAGTGCATTGCGATAAAAATAAAATGGCGCATACAGTAGAGCAAGCACTTTGTAGTGTGGGTTTAGTGTTAACAACATCTGTATCACATTCTCCGATGAGGTGCCAGGTCTCACAGCGTATACTCGGCCAGCAATGTGTTCCAGTGCCTTCTGCCTTTGTTTTCATTTTCTCTCACCTGTTGTCGCTTAAATCGAAATCTTATAAATTTTCTTTCCGAAATAGAGCGTGCTCTAAAGAAGAGAAATCTCATAGGATCGTTCAGAATATAGTAGATGACATGCGATCTGATGCCATATACGTTGAGATTTTAAATCTAAGAAAAATCGTAAGATTTCCTAGAATCTATCCTATAGCATATGGAAGCCCTTACACTAGCTTCTGCTTTGGCAACTTTAAATTGAAATTACTAGTCGATTTCAAACTGACCAAAGAAGAAGTCGACAATTAGCCTCCAATTTTGATTGAAATAAGCAAACAGAATCCAAAGAACAGGTTCGACGTAGTCGCTTCGATTTAGTAGCAACTGCATAGAGTCGATTCGTACGACTAAGTCGAGCAAGTGAATACAGGGCTTAACTATGTTCCTGGCTCTTTCACCTTGTTTCCTTTATTTTTACGGCACCGTTTTCTTTTCTTAATCTTTTTCTCTTATCTTTCTACTATTCGAAAGTTCTATAGTCCATAGTTTTCTTCTCTAGTAAGATAATTTTCTCTCAACTTTCGTAATGTTTTTCTTATTCTAGATTTGATCTCCATTCAAGTTTTATTATTTAATTTGTAAATTGCCGATAGGTCTTGTTCAAGACAGTAGTACCGTTTCCATGTCGTTCGTGGTACATACAAGAAGCAGAATGTAATGGGAACCAGACATAGAACCCATTAATACGTGAACAATATAGTTTTAATTTCAAAGATTATTTTTTGTGAGGTATACATAAGACAATTTTACGTTTGTTGCCTATAGGAATGTGAGAGGCGCCTATTTATATCAACTTCACCAGTTTCGGAAAAGAAGTTCGAGCCCACATGGCGTCAGGGTTGGTGGCCTGCTTCGAATTCCCGTTTCGCAATCGTTTAACACAAGCTGTTTTTTGCTTTATTTTATTTTTGATTCAATCTTGTGTGGATAAACCGGCATCACTTTCTATTATCTACGTACAATGGATTTACTTTATATCCATATCGTTTAACACGGGCGATTCGGGCTTGTTGCAAACAATTTCGTTGTTTGCTTCAATTAATCTTATAACAATTTCTATTGTAAAGTCGACTTGAAATCAGTTTTATGTCTTTTTGCGCGCACGGTAATGTGCATACGAGTGATCACGTCTATCGCGAGTGAAGTGTTCTCTATTCACATTTTACATCTGTTTAATTTATTCGAATACCAGTGATAGTGTTTCATCCAATTACACTTTCGTTTTATATAACAATGTAGTGTAGTGCTCATGGCCGAACAATAGGGAGGAGACCCTCCCCCAGAAAATACAATTTTAGATTCCGCAATCACGATAGCGTCAGATATTACTATTGAATCTATACCACCTGTCAATCTGTACTAAGATCATCATTTTCCTGATTCTGTGGTACACTTGACTGCTGATCCTTCTTCTAATACTAATTCCAATATTGGGCACAAGCACCCCTTAAGCCTCAGTAGACTCTTAATCCATAATAAGGTTTCAGGTTAAACACATTCAACCCATCGGAAAGTATCTTATCAAAGTCCTCTTTTATATCGGACAGCAGGCCAATGATTTCTTTACCAATCCGATATTAAGTGAGGAGATATCGAAAACGTATATTCCAACTTACGCTATCCATTCCGTTGGAGTGGTCGCAGAGGTGGACATCAATATCACGGATGTCGAATTTAAAACAGATTTAGAATGTAGAGCAGTAATAACGCCCATGCACCACATTCATCGCCGGCAGAACAACGAGTTTCTCCCCTCCACCACTGTAGGATTAGGATTAGGATTGAGATTTTTGGGCTTTCGGCATCTGGGGCCATGTTAACCCGTCACATATGAGAGGTGACGTCCCTCGGCGATCACACTATCCGATGAAAGTTAAGGAAGGAAACGGCCTGGGACCTGTATGTTATTTACTTTGAGCAAGGTCCCTCTGCTATTGGAGATCTCAACTGTAAAAGTACAAGATGGATCAATCATTACAGCAATGTAGGTGCCAGAAATCTCACTGCGATGGACACTACAACTCACCTCATCGCCAATGATGAGACTACTACTCACCTTCCGAACCTCAATTGACATTCCAGTGCATCTGACAACGGCTTCATCAGTTCTGCTCTGTACGCAAATTTCAGTTGGAGTGTATATGGATATACCGGCGTCAGTGATCACTTTCTCATCTTAACTACACTTGAAGGAGTTGCTTTTCTGAGAACGCCAATTACCTCATTCCCCACCATCTTCCCAATTCGTCCTCGTATCTCTCAAACACACAATCTTACAACATACCAGAGTGTGACAGGCGAACTTTTCCAGTATTTTTCTTCACAAGACCCTCCCATCAATAATTCTCATTTCTTAAGTATTGTAGAAGAAGGATCCTCAGAAGCCTCCACCTGTCCTTCTCAAATCCCCGCTCAGCCTCGATTTTAAACTTTCCGTTTACATTTGTCTTCGTGGAACAGACGTTGCCAGCAACTTCTTAATGATTGTAACAGAAAAAAGGCCTTTTACAGAGAGAAAAAGTAACTTTTGTGGCATATCGCCAGTCCTAGACGATGTATAAACGTTACATTCAGCAATGTCGTAAACGTCACTGGTGACACTTTTGTGTCACACTCCACTCACAGATTACTTCTTCTATCTGGGCTTTTGTGCGGAATCAAATTACGTGGTCTTCTTCACGAGCTTTACCCACTGATGGTCACCCACCTTGCATTACCGAATTTCATCCGTCTTCTCACGTTTCTTATGCCATTGAATGACATACAAAGCATACAACTTCTTCTAGTTCCGGAGTGCATTTCAACAACCTAAAAGAATATTAATAACCAAGGACTTAACCTGGTGATAAACTCTCGACGATCCATAGCACCTAGCAGAGAACAGATCAGGTATCAACACCTGCGTGACCTATATCCATATGGTCGATTCGTACATTTACAAATCTACTCTCAAATTTGAAGTACAGGACACACTTCAACTTCATGAAAAGAACTAACTGAAACCACATAAACTTGTCGGTTGGCTCAGAGTTACCGTCCGATCACTCTTATTTCATGCCTAGTGAAAGTTTTTGAGATATCCTCTCTAAATTGTTATGGCACTGAATATTACTCATTATTTCCACCTACATTAACTGGTTACCGTAAAGGCATGCCATCTCTTGACTTCTGCTGCTCTTCTCCTCGATATCTGGAACACCTTTCAAAATCGACAGTATTTGATTGCTGTTAAACTGGATCTGGAACATGCATATGACTCCATCAGTCTCAATCAACCCATCACTCACATGGCTCACCTCCAAATTCCTACACCTTACCTCCGCTATATTTATTGGTTGGTACAGCGCCGCATATAATACATAAAATACAAAATCATACAACAATGATTATTCTTCTTATAATTCAACGTCTCTGGGCATTCCTCAAGGTTCTAGTCTCTTTCCAACAATATTTAATATATATACGCACTGTCTCTTCACCAACGAGTTAAGAAAATGGTTCGTATTCAACAATACTGTGATGATGTGTTAGTATATGTCAAAACCAATAACCTAGTAGAAGAACAACGCATCCTGCAGGACGCTCTCCTAGAACTTCATTCCCGAACCTCTGAAAATGGTATGTCAGTCAATTGGGCGAAATCTTCTTGCATACTCTTCACCCGAAAACATATTCAATCTCCGATCTATCCCACGGTAAGTACCACCCAGTTACACATTAATATTCGTCAACCGCTAGCAATAATCAAGTTGTTGCGCTAATTCATAGTCACTTCCCAATGAGACAGGAAGGCAGTGATATTCTTAGCAGATTTGCAACCCAACGTGGCACGCATATTGATTTCCGTCTTCCAGCATCCACCTTCTCCGAGCTGTTCTTCAGAAACGACAAACCGAATGGCGCACCTACCATAGATGGCCATTTTCCACCGGGCTCGCTCGGACTCGCGCTCACCTGTCTCGCGCTCACCTCTCTCAACTCGACTCATGCTCACTCGTGCTCGCGCTTACTTCTCTCAACTGAGCTCGCACTCACTCGGGCTCGCGCTCACTTGTCTCAACTTGGCTCGCGCTCACTCGCGCTTGCGATCAGTTCTCTCAACTGGGTTCGCGTTCACTTGGACTCACGCTCCCTTCTCTCAACTACGCTCGGGCTCATTTCTCTCAATTGGGCTTGCGCTCATTCATGCTCGGGCTCAGTTTCATCAATTGCGCTCGAGCTCACGTATTTCATTGGGGCTCGCGCTCACTTTCACCCGGGCTCATTTCTCTCAGTTGAGAGCAAATGCCATGCTCGCGAGCGTTGGGCTCGCTAGTTTGTACACCTTAATGGGCTGATTAATGGCGTATACCACCTCCAATTTCAACCCGTGATGGAGTTGTTACAATTAATCGGAATTTTCTAACTTTTCCTATTTTTGCGACAGCCCAAACTATTATCTAAATCGATTTTTGTTAAAATAATGTGAGTCACTTTTTATCGATTTTCATTGTTTTTGCTTGCAGAATCAATGTGGATAGAGCTATCATTTAGTTACAAAATAATGTTTCTTCTTATCTCATAGAAATACCTGACTCGTTAATACTAAACTTCGTTAAAACAACTGCTTTAACAAAATAAACTAACCAGTCCCACAAGTTATAGGTTGTTTATGCAGCTGAAATTTGCAATATTGTTGATTGATTAATTGATTATCTTTCAGCGTCCCCTTTGATCAGCGAGGCTATATGAGACGTGGACTTAATAGTTTTAACGTGGAATTGGAACCACTGTCGTTCAATACTTTCCACCGGGAATTGATCACCAAAGACACGCGTGCTAGCCACTAGACCAGTAGGGAGGGCTTGAAATACTGTTGTCCAATGATTTTTATTAGGAATAAATTATAAGTGATTTTATTATCGTTCAGTCAGCGTAACGAAAATGTCCAAATTACAGTATGATATACTGATTGTGAATGTAATAGTGCAAGTATAGAACCATTGTGTGGTCCACAAGTCAGTTTACACCCTCTGACTCCTGTCATCAAGTCAGCCTAAGGCATTCAAAGTAAAAGTGTTAGTGTTCTGAAGAATGTTAACCCTCCCCCCGTCCCAACCCCATTGTTAAGAAACCAACTACCCAACCCCGAGTCAGTGAAGCGGAAATCGACCTGGGCCGATGAGAATTTTGTGCTCAGGAACTGCATCAATTAGTAAGTACAACAAAATTAGTAAATTCCAGGTGTGTTAAAAGCAGACTTTCACCTTCAAGTTTTATTGTATTGCCAAGTCCCGAGGCTCATTCATTCTTGTGCTCTGTAGATACAAGGGATGGATAAAAAGTAATGGCACAATTGTTATAATTTACAAATGACTGTATTAGAAGGGAAAATACGTTCTACATTCCCTTAATGTAATCACCCCCCATGTCCACAACCTTCTGCCACACGTATGGAAGGCGCCGTACTCCGTCAGCACGTTGTTCTCTGGCTATGTCTCGCAGCGACCGCCCTACGGCATTGAGGATCGCCTGTCTGGTGTTGTATCGTTGTCCGCGAAGTGGTTGCTTCATCTTGGAAAACAGGTCATAATCGCACGGACTCATATCCGGCGAATATGGTGGATGTTCCAGAATCTCCCAGTTCCAGGCACGTAAAAGGTCCGTCACGGCGGTAGCTGTGTGACAGCGTGCATTGTTGTGCAAAATGATTGGGGTCCGTGCCAAAAGATCAGGTCGCTTTCTCCGAAGTGCGGGACGCAGATGGTGTTGCAAGAACGTGCAGTAATATGGCGCATTCACAGTCTGCCCTGCTGGTACAGCATGGTGCAGGATAACCCCTTGTACAGCGGTGGACACTTCTAAATGGTACAGCCATATGGAGATTTACGGCTACGGTGTACCATTTAGAAGTGTCCATCGCTGTACATCATACGCCACTATCAACATCACCTTCACTCCTCCCTGACTAGGGCGCATAGCCTTTGGCCGAGGGGAACCGGAATGCTTCCATTCGTTGGATTGGCGCTTCAAACATGTTTCGTAGGATCGAACCCAGGTTTCATCAATGGTAACGATCCTGTCCAAGAAATTGTCATTCTGCCTCTGGTGGCGGTCCAGCAATTCTTGTGCCAGTGCATATCGGTACCATTTGTGCACCTCGGTAATGACATGTGAAACCCAACGTGCTGCAATTTTGCGAAAACCCAGGATGTCGTTCAAAATGTGAAGCACAGTTTTATGGCACACCCCAACCTCTGCCGATAACTCACGCGCAGTCCACCGTCTATTCACGTCCAGCAAGGATGCAAGGAGCTGAA
Organism: Thermobia domestica; assembly: GCF_964235325.1. NCBI lineage: Eukaryota > Metazoa > Arthropoda > Insecta > Zygentoma > Lepismatidae > Thermobia > Thermobia domestica. The sequence goes on along the minus strand of NC_137469.1, from coordinate 183,350,298 downwards.
TTGTCGTGTTGTCCACTGGAGATCGTCCAGAACGTTGGCGGTCTTCCACGTTCTGTCTGCCTTTACGAAACACTTTAACCCATCGAGCTACAGTGCAGTATGGCAACGCTGCATCACCACAGGCTTCCCGCAGTCCCTGAAAACATTCTCGTGCACTACGACCACGTGCCACTTCAATTTTGATCCACGAACGCTGTTCATGTTTAGTGAACATTGTGTTTAGAGCGCTTCCACTCGCGACACCAATTTGACGCCACTGCTCTCGTTGACTGATTGACTCAACAGCGTTCCCACTCACCTAAGTTCCTCAACTGAGATTGTCTTATCCGGTGCTGCCACCTTGCGGTTCTCCTCACTAGACTGGCGCGTGCCGGCAGGGTTGCCAGTACTTTTTATCCAACCTATGTAATAGGTATGTATCCGAAACCATGCTTCAAAACCATACTTGTGACGGTCCAAATAGCCCTATAAAATAATTATGATGTAATCACAATCATCGAAAGTTTTGCTTTTAACAGACTGTCATATTGATTTTTAATTCTTTGATAAAAGATACCAAGTTTTTAGCTAAGACAGAAATCTTCAACTATCAAATAATTGTAAGGGAAGGGTGGTAATAATAGCAGTATATCAAAATTACAATGTATCCTATAAAAATTCTTGTGATCTAAATTTTGAATGTATAGTTGTCAAGCTTTCCAGTCATTCACTAAATATGTTTATTTGTGCAGTATACATTCCTCTGAATACACTGTAACGACATGTTCCAATAGGAAGCACCGTTCTTTACAATAGTGGACTTTAATATAAATCAAATAACATGTTCTAATTTTGACCTACTTTCAATAAATAAATGTAAAGACTTAAATAACTTCATGTCCCTGTATCCCATAATGACATTCAAAATAGTAATGGTCGAACCTCATACTTAGTACTCTCAAACCTTAACGATGTTTCTGTAATAAAAGTGTTCTCTATCTTCTCTAAAGATAGGCATCACCCAGCTATAGTTATCTCTTTCCCAATTAAACACGTGCAGAACATAAGGTAGAAGTTAAGGTATCCGATTTTAATTTTAGAAAAGCAGATTTCCATTATGTACATAGAACTAAAGCATAGTGTGGTTCTAGTTTTCAATTCATCTGTACATATCCTTAAGTATCTTAAAAGCCGTTTCTTTAATGGCGTAACATATCGGAAAAAATAGTACGTTATACAAAATGAAGTAATATGAAGGACTGCCTTAAAAGAGGAAATGTATTTATGTCAATTTACGAAGCTATCGTGAAATTTAGGATGTTGTTCGTTTGTTTGGAGCTTAATATTATTTTTCAGCAGTGAGGTTATATGAGACCTCGCTCGTGTGGAAGATGATAATACTTACCACTTATTCACAGTGAATCAATATGAATAAATGCCTGGAAATCCTTAGCTGTTTCCTCAGGTATATGCTAATTTTCACGATATTAAGATTTGATAAATCCTCAATGAAAATATTCTCAAACAACACGAAAATCGAGTTGTAACCAGGGGTAAACATGGATCTGAAAAGGTTTGGGTATGCATGACGTCATGCCGTCCCCTGTACCTATCTTTGACCATTATATCTTTCAGGAACTGGAGGGACGCATAGACATTTTTGGAAGTGAAGGACGATGTCCCCCGTGTTTTCCCTCACTTTTACCTCTGGTTGTAACAAACGATACGTCATCGTTTCAAGGTAGCTTTCGAAAAAACACTAATGAAAGGAGGTGTGTGTGTGTTTTTTTTTTTTGGATGTTGAATTGCTATCTTTCTTGTTTTTAATAGCCCATTGATTTATATGAGTAAGTATTTTTCTTTTAAATAGGCGAAGCTTTAATAATTTAATTTTACTAATTTCTCCTTTTGGCCTATTTAAGAGTTCCTTGCTTTAAAAACATTCCTATATATAAATTTAATATTGTTTTAGTTTTTATTTATAAAAATTAACATTACATAATACAGTTGTTATATTTCACATAGAATACATTTAAAGATCTCAAGAAGTCAGTAAAATTAACTGGCTAAAATTATTTTCTTTCAAAAAATAAAAAAAAAATGTTTCCTCATATAAATGAATGGGCACAAACTAAATACAACTTTCTTACAAGGCTGTCTATAATCTTTATTATAAATTAACTAGAAATGTTACAGTTTCGGAAGTGTATCACTTCCTTCTTCAGACTACTATTCCAACTGAAATCATAAATAATATTACATCATTTGTTATCTCTACCAATCAGGAATCTTTTTTCATTAAAATTCAATATATATGTCCATTGTTGTGACATTTTAAATTCTTAACAGAGATAATACATTGTTAACAAATCTTTATATTTCTTTTAACATAAAACACTAATTAACTACCTAAATATTGAAATTTTCTACCTGAATATTGAATACTAATTAACTACCTGAATATTAAAAAACACATAAATAAATTTAACCCTATATTGTCCTTATATTCTACCTTTATTCTTTCTTCTCTTTTCTAAATGTCCTTCCACTCTTCATTAATATTCAAATCACTATTCCAGTTCATAGCTTTATCGTAAACTTCTTTTATCCTCTTCGCTTCTTCCTACTTTCTAACCAGTTGTCTCCCTTCATATTCCAATATATTCGCTCCTTCCCAGTTTACTTCGTGGCCTGTTTCATCGACGTGCTTGTAAATGGCATTAGTGTCTCTCTCCAATCTTACATCATCTTTATGTTGTTTTAAACGTTCTTGCATTCTCTTCTTGGTTTCCCCTACATACACCTTATCACACATCCCACACGGTACTTCCTATATCGCTCCTTTTTTTTTTTTACATAATTCCGCTGACGTCCTCATCTTATTTTTCTTTATGATATCTATTATCTTCATTCCTCCTTTCCTGTACGTCTTAATATCTTCTCTCTTAAGAATTCTTCTTATCTTCTCTGATATCAACCCTGCACTTTCAATACCATGCCAACTTTTCTTCTTGTTCTCTTCTTTCTCACTTTTCTTTCTTCTCTTCCTCCTCTTTTTCTTGTCCTCTTCTTTCTCACTTTTCTTTCTTCTCTTCCTCCTCTTTTTCTTGTCCTTTTCACTGTAACCATTGTCTTTCAGCTGTTCCCATAGTCTTTCTATATCTTTCTCCTTTTGATCTTCCTTCATATTTATCATTCTGATCCTCTTTTCCATATTCCTAATTAAATTCAGTTTTGTTCCTTCATCAACATCACTTCTTTTATTACAGTGTGGTTTGTGTGGGACAATAGTTTCTGTAAGATAAGTGATAGGGTAGTGAAAATGAAAGATGGGTTGAGCATTGGATCATGTTTAAGCCCAGTAATAGCAGATCTGGTAATGAATGAATGGGAGGAAACAGTGATGGAAAAAGGTGGTGATAAATTACTATTGTTTTGTAGGTATGTGGATGCTTGTTTTAGAATATGGAAAGGAACTAGAAGGCAATTAGAAAAATTTATTGGAGAATTGAATGATGAAAAAAAAAGGTATGATGTTAGAGGAGGAAATAGAAAAAGAAGGTGTAATAAATTTCTTAGATATCAAAGTAATGAGAACAAAGGAAGGAAATTTTATAACATTGTGGTTCAAAAAGAATGTGCAGCAGGAGTTTACTGTAATAAAGAAAAGTGATGTTTATGAAGGAACAAAACTGAATTTAATTAGGAATATGGAAGAGAGGATCATAATGATAAATATGAAGGAAGATCAAAAGGAGAAAGATATAGAAAGACTATGGGAACAGCTGAAAGACAATGGTTACAGTGAAAAGGACAAGAAAAAGAGCAGGAAGAGAAGAAAGAAAAGTGAGAAAGAAGAAGAGAAAGAAGAGGACAAGAAGAAAAGTTGGCATGGTATTGAAAGTGCATGATTGATATCAGAGAAGATAAGACGAATTCTTAAGAGACATGATATTAAGACGTACAGGAATGGAGAAATGAAGATAATAAATATCATAAAGAAAAAGAAGATGAGAACGTCAGCGGAATTATGTAGAAAAGGAGTGATATATGAAGTATCGTGTGGGATGTGTTATAAGGTGTATGTAGGGGAAACCAAGAAGAGAATGCAAGAACGTTTAAAACAACATAAAGATGATGTAAGATTGGAGAGAGACACTAATGCCATTTACAAGCACGTCGATGAAACAGGCCGCGAAGTAAACTGGGAAGGAGCGAATATATTGGAATATGAAGGGAGACAACTGGTTAGAAAGTAGAAAGAAGCGAAGAGGATAAAAGAAGTTTACGATAAAGCTATGAACTGGAATAGTGATTTGAATATTAATGAAGAGTGGGAGGACATTTTGAAAAGAGATGAAAGAATAAAGGTATAATATAAGGACAATATAGGGTTAAATTTATTTATGTGTTTTTTAATATTCAGGTAGTTAATTAGTATTCAATATTCAGATAGAAAATTTCAATATTTAGGTAGTTAATTAGTGTTTATTTTAGTTAATATATGTTAAAAGAAATATAAAGATTTGTTAACAATGTATTATGTCTGTTGTGAATTTAAAATGTCACGGCAATGGACATATATATTGAATTCTAATGAAAAGTGATTCCTGATTGGTAGAGATAACAAATGATGTAATATTATTTATGATTTCAGTTGGAGTAGTAGTCTGAAGAAGGAAGTGATATACATTTCTAGTTAATTTATAATAAAGATTATAGACAGCCTTATAAGACAGTTGTATTTAGTTTGTGTTTAAGATGGACACAAGGCCTTTTTTTTATCATAAAATTAATGTGTTGAATAACCATGATGGTGCAGGTATTCAATATTCTTAAGAGCTACTCTTGTTTATTGGGATTTAAAGAAGCTACAATTAAATAATACATAATTATTTCGCTCGAATTTTCTATGAATGCACAACTTCATTAGTTGCTAGTATATAAATCCGGTGGAGACAAGTCGGGTGAACACGGAGACCAGCCAGCGAGAGATGATGCGGTCACCGAAGATGTCCTGTAAAAAGCTAATCGCCTTGTGGGTGGTAGTTGCAGTCACCTCATCCTGTTGGAACCAGGCACTTTCAATTTCGTCCTCTTTCAGTTCACCTAGGAAGGGCTCCAGAATGCAGGTGCAGTACCGTTCTGCACTTATGGTGTCCTGAAAGAAGATGGTCCCAATGATGCGTTTATGAGTCACGGCGCACCAAAAACCAATCTTTTGTTCATACAGTAGGGACACATGAAATTGATGTTGATTCTCCATACTCCACACGCGACTATTTTGGCAATTCACGAAACCGGAGAGGTGAAACCATGCCTCTTTTGTCAAGAATCCCCTCACCATTGTCCTGCAGAAAGGACAGGAACCAGTTGCAAAAGTTCACACGCACCGGGAGATCGGTGTCTCTCAGTTCATGCACGACCGAAATTTTGTACGGATACATGGACAGTGACTTCCGGAGAATACTGTGAGCGGAACGCACGGACACGTGGGGCTGCTGAGTTAGTCGTCTCACCAATTTCTTTGGACTGTGCAGCATTACGTCTTGCACCTCCGCCACCTTCTCTGCGGATGTGGCTGTGGATGGCCTACCTGATTTTGAAGCATTATGAACGCTTCCGGTCTTTCGAAACTTGGTGATGAGGTTCCGTACAGCATTGCGGTTAGGCATCTTCACTTCTGGGAACATTGGTGTAAATGCAGTTTCTACTTGTGAGGTAAATGCAGTTTCTACTTGTCTCCATTGCGGAACACATGCTCCACAAGAAATACTCTTTGTTCAATCGTCAGCATGATGACCTGAATCACAATGATGTCACACAAGACGTTGGTCATCAATCAAACGGACTTGTGAATAAATACAAATACCTGGTCAAATATGGTTCATATATGTTAAACAGTGGAAAATGTATTACTAATTGGCAATCATATGAGTCATCCCTTAGCACAAAATACATGGCACTGCATAGTTACTTTCTGAACACCCAGTAGCTATCAAAAACCGTCTCGTTCTTTATCATGTGTTACAATATTATATAGTGAACAACTACGATATATAAAGTGGTTAAAGTAGTGTACAACAGTGTAGTTCTCACTGTATTCGTAACAGCAAATGGTATATCCAGTGCTCTAAAAATTGCGCCCGCGAATAACAGAGCGCTATTTTTCAGGTCAAAATGAAGCGAAAATCCTCTATGATGGCAGACCAAGGATGTGGCAAACCCTCCAGGGTCTCCTTTTGGCGCTATAAAGAATCACGATTTCACTATATGGCAACGTAGCAGATCAACTTTGAACCATTAGCATTGCTCTACGAATCCTTGATGCAGTTATATCATCCATTGTTATGCTAATAATTGGTGATTGTGTCAAGGTATATCAACTTTAATTTCCTAAGTGGTGCTAGTGCCAAGATATATCGACTTAACCTTCCATCTGGAAATTATTAATGTAAATATTTGATAGATTGCTATATGTTTTCTGTGGTTCTTTATCCCCGACGTTGCCATAGTGCAATTGGCATCTCCAGACGAGGTCCCAAAGTGTATATATATTCGCTTTGCTTTGGCTTGTAGAATAGTGCTCTGTAGTCCATGGCCACTATTTTTAGAACACCCGATATAGTGTCTCCGTCACCTGAAGTGATTGATTTTATTATTCCTTCTTATTTCGTTTCCGGATTCAACCTGGACAATTCATCTTTAAATGTGTAGATATCCATTTAAACGTTTGCAATGTTCCTTTCAGAAAATATGATCTGGGAGCACACTTAGTATTCGGAGGAGCACATATTTTCACGCGGTATTATTTAATTTATTATTATATTTAAAAAAAACACGTATTGTTTTGATGTCCTCCGGGAAGCCATTCTCAGAGCTCCTGGAGGGCAGTGCCGCCAAAAAACATGTCTGGAAGAAACACTGGTCGATTTGATTGCTAAATGGACATCTTCCTGGAGCATCAAAGCAATGAGAGAGAAATTGAGAGAGAGAGAGAATCGACTTGGCGTGCAAGGTTGTAATTTTCGACCAAGGAAGTTATGAAATAGAGGATCTGCCCATACAACAAAATCGTGAAGCCATACGTCATAGCTTCGCCACACCTACTCTGCCGACTCCGCGCCACCTTAGTGCCTTGCAAGGAATATGAAGAACCCTATGGACATCTGCAAATACATGGATACACATAAATATTCGTCAACAACTTCGCATTTTAAACAACAATCATCAAGTGGTTACGTTAATTCATACGCCATCCCATTGTGACATTCCGGGAATGAAGTCAGTGATATCCTGAGCAGATATGCAACCCAACATTGCACGCCTATTGATCTCCGGCTGCCAGCATCTTGTATCTCTGAGATGTTGTTACAGAAACGGCAAACCGAATGGCGAACCTACCAACAACAACAACGATCAGGACCGGAAATCTATTACTGGCAAATTGAACCTACTCGCACCACGAGGAAATGGGCGCCTCATAACTGGACAAGAAAACATCATTGATAATATTCTCACCTTCGTCTTCATACTGCTCAGACTTCCATCCAGCAATATAAACAGCAACAGCGCCCCGTCACGTTTGTGTTATTGTGGAGAAATTGAAGGTTCTATTGACCACCTGAACTTTCAGTGCACTTTAACGCCTGCTTACCGTCCGATATTCATTCTGTTTATTTCACTAGTCCCATAACAGTGTCTTTCTTACTAGCTAACAAAAACCACCTCGTTCCTTATCATCTGCTACAATATTACATAGTGAACAACTACGACTTATAATGGGATCAAAGTGAACAACAGTGCAGTGCTCTTGTTATTCATAGTACCTTGTAGTATATAGTGTCATCGACATAGTTAGTGTTTCATATGAAGTGATTGCTTCGATTGTGTTTACTCATTTCGTTCCCGGATTCATCTTGGACCATTCGTCTCTACAAGTATAGATCCTCATTTTACCGACTCGGTTGCTCAGTGGACGAGTTTCTGGAGCATCAAAATTTTGAGTGAGAGAGAGAGAGAATATTGTTGATTAGGAGAGAGAAGAAGGACTTTTGATTTCGCTTCGAATTGATATACACTTGTGACAGGACTACTGCAGATTCCGAGTGATTTCAAGTGATACTTCTGTGGATTTATAGTGTACTAGGCTTGTGTAGTGTTCTTCACCTTTTATTTTCTCCGTGTGTTGTGTATTAGTGGAAGGTTCTTTTTCGTCGCTGCCTAACATGGCAGCCTCATCAAACAGACACGTGCTTCGATCCACTAATATGGATACTTCTCCTCCAACTAATTCTTCAAATTCTCATGTATCAAATGTGCCCTATGCACATACTAACAATAACAGTTGTAAAGATCACCATCTAGGAACTTATGTCGTCCATGTTTCCTCCACTTCTGCTTTGAAGAAACAGCATCCTATGAAACTAGGTAGACTCTTATACAATAATAATCTAACACATGTAACTGATATTCTTACTCTTTGCCCTCAGGGCTTAAAGGTCTTTTTTCGTACTGGCAAAGCCACCAACGAAAATCCTTCCTTCAAAATCCTTTATTTATGGCACATAATTGGCGTGCTTACATTCCGAACTATGCCGTTTCTTGTCAGGGCATATTACAAGGAATCGATCTGTCCTTAATGGACGATGAACTCATCACTGCGTTGCGGTGTAGCGCTCCAATTTTACATGTTCGCCGCATGTTTCGTAAACGTTCTTCCTCTGATGATTTCTCAGTTTTCCCTACATCTGACTCTTCTTTACGTCCAACCTCCCATTCTCACCCTTCTGTTACGGATTCTACATCCTCTTCCATCCCCACCGGAACAATCGTAGTTACTTTCGATGCCAACACTCTCCCCTCCCATTCCACTCTTTTCTATTTTCACCTTCCCGTTGAAACATATATCCCCCAACTAAAGCAATGTACTAACTGCCTATTTTACGGCCATTTTAAGAAGGCCTGACTTGGTAAACAATCTTGTGTCACGTGCGGCCTACCCAGCCCTCTTCTTCCTCCTACTCTGCACCTCCCAAGTGCAAGTACTGTGCTGGTGACTACGTGGCTACCTTCCCTTAGTGTCCTGAACGCCTCATACAAATTCAAATTAATACCCTGATGGCTACAGAATATTTATCCTATACCGATGCTAAACGACGATATTTGGCCACGACCCCTGCACAACGCTCCTTAAAGAGAGATCCACCTCCCCATTCTACTTAGTCCTCTCTTGCCACTTGTATCTTTATTAAGTCCTCTATCCCTACCTCTGCATCCTTGTCGTATTCAGCTGCTATCTCTTGGCCTTCCACTTCTCATTCTCCTTTCTCTCCTTCCGATGTTAAAAGAAAGCGCTCTCTTAGTCCTCACTCTTCGCCTTCTATTTCTGCCTGGCCTCCATCTCTTCCAACTGAACAATTCCCTTTAGCATTTTCTCCCCTTCACAGCACCGTCACAGATTTTCAGAAACCGTTACATGCGGCTGATCCTACACCTTCTTTTTCCTCCGCTGTTTCTTCTATCCTTTCTATTTTAGAAAAATCTCAACATAATTTTTTCTCCTCCCGATTATAAATCTTGCATCACCATATTCAAGCTATTACAATCACATTCACTATAACATCATCTGGTTTACTCTTTTCTAATCTCTTACAATGGAACATGAGGAGTTCTCGCAGTAAAATGTATGCCTTACATCACCTCATATCTTCATTCCATCCGTCTTTTCTCTTACTTCAAGAAACCTGACTTACAGATTCCTACCGCTTTAACATCCCTTTCTACCATTGGCTTCATGATGTTCGCCCAGACGGTCGAGGGGGAATCTCTCTCGGCATTCATAATACTTTACCTTATTTCTACACCTTTCTCCCATCCAATGCCCAGAAGTTTAATGCCAAATGGTCACCGTTCACTCTCTCAACCTGGTTAAGCTTTATATTTCCCCTCACGTTCCCTTCCTGATCATCTCTGGCTCTATCTTTTTAATTTCCTTTCCCCTCCCTGGATTGTAGGCGGTGACGTAAATTGTAACCACCCATTCTGGGAGGCTCCCTTTTCCAACCCTGCTGGCTCTGCCCTGTATCGCCTACTTCCCACATTACCCTTTACTCTTCTGAATACCGGCACTCCTACACGTCTTCACCGTCCCAGCGAACTTCCTACACTCCTGATGTTACCTTTTGTTCTCCTGCTTACTCTAGCCACCTCATGTGGCCTTTTTCTTCCTACCCCTACGACAGTGATCACTTTCCCATCATGTTACATAACTCTACTTCTTCCTTTCCTTCCTTATCCCCTATAGGTCGCCCATATTCTACTAACCTCGATTGGTCCCTTCATTCTTCCTGCTTTGATCATGTCTCTCCGCCTACCTCGTCCCGCAATCCTTTACATCTTCACATTGCTTTCTGTTCTCGCCTTTCCCAGGCAGTATCACACTCCCACCCTGATCCCTCTCCTCAATTCGTTCCTCCATTGCCCATTCTCTTTATCCTAAATGGTGGACTAGGGAATGCCAACAATGGATTTTCCGACGACGTCAAGTACTTAAAACATACCTCGCCACTCGCTCCTATTTTAATTTCCTGGTATATCAACAAACCCAAGCCACCACAACCCCTATTCTTCAACAAACCTGTCGTAATGCCTGGCGACAATTTTGTTCAACCCTAAGTTATGGTTCCTCTTTATCCTCCATTTGGAAATTTTACCGGTCCCTTCGTACAAGACGTGTCGTCCTCCCTCTGGTGAATCTATTTCCTCTCCCTGGCTCCATCAATTCCATTCACAATTGGCCTCATCCACGTGCCTCTTCCCTCCTCTCTGGCTCTCTCCTCTTTATTCTCCAGAACCATCCACCCCTATCCATCTTCCTTTCACCAAGTTTGAACTCTCTTTCATCTTATCCCGTCTACCCAGCTCTTCATCTGGCAAAGAGGCATACATTACCGACACCTACAACATCTTCCTTCACTGTACCAGCAATTCCTACTCACCTTATATAACACTGTATGGTCTTCTGAACGAATTCCTCCTCCGTGGAAAGACTACCTTATTATTCCCATCCCCAAACCCACAAAACAACCTGGTATCCTTGAAAATTACCGCCCTATTGCCCTCTCCTCATGTCTCTTAAAGGTCTTCGAACATCTCCTGAAACAACGCCTCCAATGGTTCTTTGAACACCACCTTTTATTTTACAAAACGGTTGTCGACTTGGTTCCAGCGTTTCTGACTGTGTTCTTATCTCCGGTATTTGGCTTGCTTTTTCCCGTACCCAGTTTGTTTTTGCCTTATTCATGGACCTTTCTCAGGATTATGACTCTAATCCCCTTTATGATCTCATAGATATACTTTGGCAACATAGCATCCCTTCGAAATATCTCCGTATTATTTACAACCTTCTGGTCCAACGCATCTTGTATCTTCGCCTCGGTTCCGAACTCTCTGAAATTCGCACCACTTCCCAAGGTCTTCCTCAAGGTTCTGTATTATCTCCTATTTTGTTCAATCTCTTTCTGGCCCCTATTCTTCGCCAAACCAGTAACACTGTATGAGTTCTTTCCTATTGTGATGATTTAGCCTTCTATATTACTCTACCTCACCTCAACTTCTATACCCCAACTCATTTCAGCTGTCACCACATTCTCCACCTGGTGCTCCAAACATAACTTAAGAATAAACTGGAACAGAACTTTCCTTCTCGTTTTTACCCGCAAACGCACTTCCGCCTACCCTCCCTTACTTTTACCGGTATTACCCTTCCTCGCCGTCCCTCTGTTAAATACTTCGGAATCGACTTAGACTCTTCTTTACGTTGGACCCCCATTAACAACTTCTACATCAAAAACATCACCCTTCTTACGTTTAATTCGCTTTATTTCCACTTCTACTTGGTCTACAGATTTCCTTGTCCTCCTTCTGTTATATAAACAGGTTTACTTACCTACTTATACTAACGTATGGTGCTTTTCTTCTATCTCCTCCTTCTAGGGTCTTTCAAGAATTCCAATTCCTTCTATATACTACTTTCTGCCGTACTCTTAGCCTTCCTTCCACCACTGCTGCTACTGCGCTTAATTCTGAGACCCGCGATCCACTCTTAGCAATTCAGTTGAAACACCTCTCAGACAAATTCTGTCTTCAACGTTTCCAATTTACCCGATCCCCTTTCCTCCGTAAACTGACTCTGCTCCGACACCTTCATAAAGGCCGCAAACGTTCTCCATATCTCGCATCTCTCCCTTTCATATGCACTAGTTATCTAGATCTTGCACCCCATCTGTTACACATCCAGGGCACGTATACACTCCCTTGCTACTTGCATGACTATCCAGTTTTTTCCCAATCTTTTACTATCATTTTTCCCCAATACCCTCCCGCACACCTTTTCACTCCCGTCTCTTACCACCATTGTTCTTCCTCTCCCTCAGCACACTGTACTTTTGTACTGCGACGGTTCTGGTCAAGGCTTGTATTTGGGATCAGCCTTTTACGATTCCTCTCTTCAGCAATATTTCAGCTTTAAACTGCCCCATTATTAAACTACCTTTCTCACTGAAGCTTATGCCTTGTTTGAGACTCTTCTTCATTCTCTTCAGTATATTTATCCATCTATCTGTATCGCCACTGATTCTAAATCTCTCCTACAATCCCTACAATCTTGCCCCTGGACTTCGAAATCCTCCTGAATTGTTTATGAATTCGTCTTCTTCTATATTGTCGGACTTCCCTCAACTATACTACTTGCTTCATTTGGTCCAAAGGTCATGTAGGCATCCTCGGGAATTCTCTAGCTGATGCCGCAGTACGTTTCGGAGCCCTGCACGGCACTCCCATAGATCTTTCAGTCTCGCCTATTGACCTTTTTCCAAGACTTATTACACTTCATTATCAACGCTGGACTGCGTATAATGCCTGATGTACAAAGCCACGCTGGTGCTGGCACCATCCTTGTTTTCTGCGCTCTCCATCTTGGTTCATTCAACATACTTTCTCTCCCTCCTACCTCCATTTTCTGCTCCGTAACAGACTTCACATTCTGTATACTCCCCAACGCTTATATCTTCTCCGAAAACGTAATACTCCACTTTGTAACTGTGGTCTCGATACAGACCCCATCAATCATCTCATTTTCTCTTGTCCTCTCTATCAACAATAACGCCAGCCATTTCTCTCTATTCTTTATAAATTTCACGGTTCTGGTCCATTTAATTAGATTAATTAGATTGGTAGATTCGTTAATTTTCACCTTATCCCCACCTGTTCTTACTGCCTATTATCTTTATTTACAAAGATCTACGTTATTGCGCATCTAATAACCATCTCTAAAGATTCATGGGAATTCATTGGGTGATATCAATAAAAGTAAGTAACTACTCCTGAGAAGTCCTGCTCGAGAATCGGAGTAACTACGCCTGGAGTAATCGCCTCCCTCAATTTCGTATCAATAAAACAAGCCACTACTCAGGTCTAGTCTGCTCCAGATTTATGAACGTTTACTCGCGCTTCCTCTACACGTAGCACTGAGTCGTATCAATAAAAGAAGTGATTACTCATTTCTCCCATTCATCGTGCAGTCATTTCGTTGTTTTTAACCTATGGCGTGTATCTTAAAAGCCATGAAACGGGCAAGTAGCAACGATAGCTTCAATCAAAGTGCATTTGCGGATATTCTAAAAGAGTTTCCAGTGGTACTTTCAAAGTCACAGCTACCAGAAAGTAAACGAAGGAAAGCCGAAACTTTGAAGGTAATTACAGTGAAATGAACGAAATATCAAATACATCTACGACTGAGACACAAATTCAGAAGAGAATGTTTAATATTCAAACGAGAATAAAACAAAAATAAAAAAGGAGAAAAATAAAAAAAAAACGGGAAAGAAGAAAGTAATATTGAAACCATGGGAATGAACCTATTTGAGCTGACGGATGTTGATTGGAATCCAGCAATATCAAGATTAACACGACAAGCGCATATCACGTGTTGTCCAAGGTCTTTGTAGATTGTTTGGCTTTAAGAACGAAATCACACACTTGGCTCCTTTGTTTTCTTTTTAATAAAGTCCAGCCACCCACGTCATAAATCACGTCCATCTGATTGCGTTTTCCGCACCATACGTATCCCCTTTCGCCTTGACATAAACAAAATACATTCTCATGTATACACCCTTTCTATCAACGTTGAGTTGAGTTGATTATTAGTTTAACGTCTTTTTCAGTAGCGTGCCTATATGAGACAGAACCCACTGATTAACGTGGAATCCAAACCACATGAGCTCCTGCCGGGAATCGAACGCGGGTCTCCTATGCCAAAGGCATGTACGCTAACCGCTTAGCCACGAAATAGCTCTTCCTATTAACGTATTACTCTCCAAAATACTAGGTTTCTTTAATGCCACTTGTGTATAGTCAAGTGCTCCGATAGCACCCGGAAATGTATATTGTTCTTGCCACTCTGCCTTTGCTGTTTGTATATTACGCACACTTCCGGAAACAATCCATTTTCAGGTAGTCATAGCCACACCAGAATCCCCTGACATTCCGACCAGAATCCCGGATCACTCACGTAACGCAAGAAAACCAAGGGCACCGATTTCTCTGTAAATTGGAGAGGGGAGGGCATTCAGATGCAGAAGGTATATATATGTCAGGATTTTAAGACAAATTGCACTCTAATTATGCCAAATATTGTATATTCATAAATACAATAGGGCTTGTATTTATGAGCTTTGGGGGGCCCGGGGCCCCTGGCCCCCACAGGATCGGCGCCCTTGAAGAAAACCCGCATCTTTTCATCATTACGTAGTCCACCACCCCGAATTTCCGTTGATTCTCCTTAAAAAATGTTGTTCTAATTACTACATTTTCTTTCATAAACTTATAATGCTTTTTGTAATCTCCATTTCCAACATTTCTATGCAGTTTATAAGATTTTCTACGTAGTAAAACAATCATATACTCTGCCATATTTCGCACGGAGTCACCTATTTAGCTTGCTCCACAAATTTGGAGAAGTTACTAGCATCACAGAGGAGTCTTTGATTTTTATTGATATCAAACGCGTAGTAGTTACTCGGCTCGAGAACAGAGGTGTGGTTACTTCAAAAGGGCGGGGCTTCTCCGAGGTCAGCCGAGACGACTAGTGCTCAGTTCTCTTTTTATTGATACCAATGCGAGTAACTACTTCAAAATTGGGCGTAATGAGTAACTTCTCCGTTTTATTGATATCACCCAATCATATACTCTGCCATATTTCGCACGGTGTCACGTATTTAGCTTGCTCCACAAATTTGGAGAAGTTACTAGCATCACAGAGGAGTCTTTGATTTTTATTGATATCAAACGCGTAGTAGTTACTCGGCTCGAGAATAGAGGTGTGGTTACTTCAAAAGGGCGGGGCTTCTCCGAGGTCAGCCGAGACGACTAGTGCTCAGTTCTCTTTTTATTGATACCAATGCGAGTAACTACTTCAAAATTGGGCGTAATGAGTAACTTCTCCGTTTTATTATTATCTGTTTGTTTTGTTAACACCGTCTATAAATGCCGGGAGAGCGATCATCGTTAAGTCAATTGGCAACCGCAAAAGAAGAAGAAGAAGAGAAAGAAGGAGAGACAAGAAGAAAAAAGTATGGTTTCGCCACTTTATTCAAAAAAGTCTGTGATACAAGGAATATGGAAATAAATACGTGCTTTACGATGATCTCATATAACAATTGGTAACAATGAAAGAACTCACATTCTATGTATTCTAAAATCGTGTTGAATTAAAGGTAAGAGTAGTAAGTGAATTTCGCGGACAGAAAGTGTAATATTTGAGTTCAATAATCCTAATGATTATATTCAACTGGGATTTCCCCGTTTTTGGGAACAAAGTTTTGCCCATTTTTTTAAAATTACAGTTACAACTATTTAACGTGTTTTATTCGCCTGTTTCAATTTTTAAGAAGTATAGTTGTAGTTGTGGGCAGTGTGTAGTTGTAAGTGGCCATTTATTTATTTATTTATTTATTTTTTTAAATGTTACCATTTCGCTAATTCCTTTTAACATTAGGTTCGGGTTAACATTCTATTCATATTCCATTATGTGCGATTCCGGTAAGTTGCGCCACATCATTTCTACAAACTATACCGGTACATTACATTCATAAACGAGATACAAATCAATTATGCTTCTTTTACTTGAACTTTTTAATCTTGATTTTTTTTTAAATGCTTTTGGCCACCTTCATCTAAACATAGCCCGTAGTGACTTTCGTAGAAGGTAAACCAGGTGCAAACTTATTGTAGAAATCGATACATAAATTCATTGCATATATACTACTTCTTCAGTAAATCAAATTTTTATATCTTAGTATGCGATCTTTTTTTAAGCGTGGACTTGCATTCCTCTGCACAGATTGACTTTAGGGTGTTTCAGTGTAGTCGTACGTATACGATAAGAACTACTGGCAAAAAGACACTAACCGTTTTGTGCTGGGTGGACACACTAATTACGAATGCTGTCCACTTGAGTCAAGCAGGAGCGTAGCAGGGTGCCCGAACGGCAGCGAGAGGGTGCGTCCGTAAGGAAGCGCGTCAGCAAATGTGAGTATACACATCAAAGGTCGTTCGCCTGGTTTTTGACAAAAAGCGTGATAATAGTTACGAAGATTTAAAAATGATCAATGTTTAGGAGTTAATTGCTGTATCGCCGGACCAATTCTAGAAAATTTACCAGATGAGTTAGAGAATTTATTTTGGTTTGTGAGGAAGAGTGAGTGAAAGTGAGGTGAGTGGAATACTTGCTGTTGAACTTAAGAAAATACTTGTTGTTGTTAGATGTTTTTGATGTTGCAAGCGGCAGTATATATGGTGGTGGAAGGGACTATTCGTCGCAGAGGTTCACTTATGGTTTCCCTGAAAGGTAGTGTTGAAATGGTGCGTAAAACCCAAGATTGTCACATATCGTGTTTGAGTTGAATCGAGTTGTACAAAATTAAGGAATGTCAGTTGCTAAAATTGTGTGAAGGCATGGTCTACTAGAGAGGCAAACAGTTTGTTACAAGTGTAGGAACGAACTGAAACTACAGGAAAGAAGAGGAACATCTTACTTAACCTAATTTAGTACATTTTGGTTCTTTTTTGAATGGCATATAAAGTATGTATCCACTATCCTCCTTTATGCGTATACCCACCGCCGCTAATGCGCTTATCCTACGGATGAACCCCCTTACTACCTCTTCCGTTCTCCTGCTGCGCTCCTGCCTGACTCTCTTAGATAGGATTTGTGGTTTTTAGTAACCACCGAAAATAAGTTGGTTGGTGTTTTCTACCATGCGTCCACACTGTATTTCCAACAATAATTATTATCGAGTGAGCAAGGGTCACAATCTAGTATTTTTGGGGAGAAACCAAATATTCACTTTTTTTTTTTCGGTTTTTGTGTGGTCCGGCGATACAGCAATAATGCCATTTTTTATGATCGCTTTAAAAGGATATAATAGAGTAGGATAAGGTAAAGTAGAGTAAGTTAGGGATAAGTAGGGTAGGGTGGGGTCGGGTTAGTTTAGGATAGTTTTGACCCTTTTGTCAAAAATTAATAGAATATAATTTCTCGTCTCTGCATAAGGATACCGGATGTAGCGTCTCTGTCCTTCTGCAGCCGTTTCCAGGATATGAACGGTCGTTACTTTACCACAATCGAACAATGCCATAACCTTGCGCAAAGTAGTTCCTTCCACTTGCCAAATAGTGTTCCATCTTTATAACCGCTTATAGAAAAGAAATAAACAATTTTTCCCCTCCTTACGTATTATCAAGCACACAAACGAGCAAATTATCCATTTCTTACTGGTAAATTTTCAAAATTTAGCCAGAAACGGACGACGAACTTTGGAAATTAACCCCATATAAACGACAATAGGTCAAAACACTGTATATGTCATAAATTTACTTTACTTGTTGAATTATGATCATTGCTTGCATATTTGTGTTCCAAAGTAACATAACACATTACTAACGTACACTTCACAATTATATGTATCCCTTAACTCTCGGACACTTCTATAGTTAGGTGTCATGAATAACACATTTCCCCTTTGGCATTAAATTTCTACTTTTGGATTCTCTTTTAGAGCAGTTTTTCTTTGTTATACTTCTGTATGTTTGCTTTTAAATAACGTGTATAGCGAGTCGTGTTGTTCGTGACGGGGACCAATAGCCTCGCTGCTGACGTCCTCATTAAGCTGAATCAGTCAATCAATTCTTGAAAACCTGTACCTTTATTTATAATAGTATGCTCTAGAGGGTGCACCGGGACAGGTCCCGATGGAGAAGCCCATACCTGATTGGTGTACTTCTTTTCCAGTAAATCTATCATCTGTACGTTCAGCAATCAATTTTTGTGTGTGCACTTGAGTTCCTCGGCACAGATTCATTTTCAGGAGACTACAATGTACGTGCGACTTAAAAACTGTTGTGTGATAACCACTGACCTACCGGTACTTGTCCTAGGTTGCCACAGAAAACGTGAATACTATCTAACCGAGTCGAGACAGGTGCCAGCAGGATAGCCCATGCGGGGCAGCGTCCGTAGGGAGCAAGCGTGTCGTGGACGGTGAATATACATATGAAAGAAGATGGCGAAAAACAGTGTATATGACAGTGTTGGATTATGTATTTGTATGTTGTTATGGACGTTACATGTAATATCTCGATATGATTTTGTTGCTTACACTTCGGTGGTCCAAAAAAGCATAACACAATACTTACGTAAATTCCACTAACATCCCGAGCTCCTCCGTGGCTAAGCGGTTAGCGTACGCGCCTTTGGCGTGGGAGGCCCGGGTTCGATTCCCGGTGGGAGCTCATGTGGTTCGGATTCCACGTTAATCAGTAGGTCCACGTCTCATATAGCCTCGCTGCTGAACGGGACGTTAAACTCAAAATCAACTCAACTCCACTAACATCCCGTGGAATCCCTTGCCTCTGGAACATTTCTGTTTTTGCACATCATAAGTTAGCACACTGCCTTCACATAAACTTCACCTCACATCACTTTTTATACTATACGTAAAGGCTACCTTATTGAAAAATCCGTGCACGAAAAATTAAAGTTTGATTTGATTAATGTATTTCTATGTAGACCTAGATACACATTTCACAAGTAAGAACATAACTTATTTTGATTATTTACATAGTGGACTATTAACATATTGTTAGAAATAAGTGGATCCGTAAAATAAATCAGCACTTATATTTGTTCCGATTAGAAAGTTAATTCCGTGCATGTGAATTTTAGGTATATCGCTCAAAATAATTATTGGAAAATTAGAATTCTTTCATGATTTTCATTTAAATACACCGCCATGGGCGGCTTTAGGATTTTAATTTTGGGTAGGTCCGCTCCCTCACTTACTGATACATATATATATTTGATTGATTAATGAAAAGGAGGAAATAAATTTCACGGGAGTGGTTGATGCTATTTTTTAAATCATTATTTACCATTAATATAATTAGTGGAAAATATATTTACTCTTTATTGTATCTTTCAGCGTTTATATATTTTTCAAAATTTTTGGGTAGGCCCGTGTCTACCGGGCCTACTCGCTAAAGCCGCCACTGTACACCGGCCGAAATTGAACTGAAATCTTTGTTTTACGTCCCACGATTATGCCGTGTAGGCTAAAGGAGACGGTGATGGTGAGAAATGAATGAAATGGCGGAATAAAAAAATTGGAAAGAAACGAGAGAACTCACGCACACGGTGTTTGTTCGTCATAAAGTTCACTTGATATGAGCGGGAATCGAACTACGGACCCCACGTACCAGAGGTGGACGCTCCACCACTGAGCCACCGCGGCCCCTACACCGTCCGAACATATGCGCTACAGGACCTTTGTGCCGCACAGTAGATCTAGTATTTTCATGCTTAAAAACGTTAAACTTTGTCATCAGAAAATCCAGTCTCTCTACTTTAATATGTGTTTCTCAAGTATTCCTCTAGACATTAACTTTTAAGAGAAATTCGCCGTCTTATGAGTAAATACTGTGTCCGGAATCATGGTATTTTATACAGGGTGCGGCAGCGTTCATAGTAGGATATTAAAAACACACCATCAGGCAATAACTGTAATTTATTTATTACCTCTTATGCCAATTAATAGTTAAAGGTACGCCATTGCGTGGATTGCTTTTTCAATATAACTCCTGTCAAATGATGCCCCCTCTGCATAAGACATTCATTTAGGCGGCGTTGGAAGCTTTCCATAACTCGGCGTAACGTATTCCCTGAAACATTGCTGACGGCAGTTCTGATGCGATCCTTCAACTCAGGAATGGTGGCACAACGTGTTCGGAATGCTTCTTGCTTCAGGTAGCCTAAAATTAAAAAGTCTGCACATGAAAGATCAGGTGAGCGAGGCGGCCAGGAAATGTCACCAAAATGGGAAATCACTCTACCTGGAAATGTCTGTCGCAAGAAATCCATGCAAATTCTGGCTGTATGCGAGGTCGCTCCGTCTTGTTGAAACCATAATTGTTCCACATCGATCGTACCTAATTGGGGAAGAACGAAGTCTTGCAGCATCTTTAGGTACCGTTCACTGGTGACAGTTACAGCCACACCGCTGTCCTCCTCAAAGAAGTAAGGACCAATAATCCCAAAGGAAGCAACTTCACACCACACTGTGACACGAGAACTGTGCAAGGGCTTGATGTGCAGTTCATGCGGGTTTACATCATTCCAAAAACGCATATTCTGTTTATTCACTGAACGACATAACTGGAAATGAGCTTCATCTGACATCAAGATGGTGTGCAACATTTGTGGATTTGGACGAAGGAGATCACGCATGGTTAAGCAGAATGTTTCTCGTGAAACCCAATCTCGAGGCCTAATTTCCTGAACAATGTGCAGCGTGTATGGGTGAAAATGGAGATCTTCGTGTAATATTCTCCTGAATGAGCGATCGGACGTATGCACATTTTGCGAATGACTGCGAGCAGATCTTTTTGGGCTACGCAATATTGCAGCACGAATATTTTCCACGGCTTCTGGTGTCCGCACAGTTCTTCCACTTCTTCCCGGTTTGCCATTTCAAACAGAACCTGTTGTTCGAAATGCACGTACCCACCTCACAATGGTCCGTCCATCTGGAACTTTCCCATGACATCCCAAGTTAAAATGTTGCCGAAATAGACGCTGGGTAGCAATAACAGAGTCGTTATTCTTAAAATAACTTTCAACAGCAAAGGCACGATGCTGTGCACTCGACCGCTCCATATCACTGTCACACTCGAAATGGCAGCTCATTAGTACACGAATGCGGCACGAGCTGGCGCGCATTCATGCAGTACGTCATTATACTACGCAAGTCAAATTACGCTATGAACGCTGCCGCACCCTGTATATACGCCTTAAAAAGTAGTGCAAAAACTAAAACCAACCTGTGCTAGGTGACCACTAAAACGCATGAATAATATCTAAACGAATTGGGACAGGAGTGCAGAAGGAGGGATCGAGCGGCGGCGGGAGGGTGCGTTTGTAAAGAGCAGGCTCGTCAGTGACTGAGTATGTGTGTAAACGAGGATGACCCTTAAAACATTACCTTACGTTAGTGTAGTTCTTTTCTTTACACATTCATTGCAAATAACTAGGCTACCTCTACAGATTGGAAATTCCGACACTGCCTTCAGGAAACTATTAACAACTGTCTCGTTTGTAGAGGGCTTGAACAAGTACTCTGATGAATATCCTTTCGTGGTCTCACTTTTCTTTTTAAACACCATCAGCATGATATTCACATTTGAATATAATTTTTTCACTACTTCCTTATTTCCAATGCCTTTGTATATTTGCCACACTGAAAGCTCAATTTCAGTAATTCGTAATTACCATCTTCCTTACCAACAAACATCCTTATAAATCTTAAAATCGAAATGGCACATCCGTCACGGGGAACTAATTTCCTCATTACACCCTAATATGTGACGTCAGCATGCCTAAGCTAAAAATAGTATCAACAACACACAGCTTTTCACATTTCAAAATATCACATTACACTTGTTTTGAGTTTGTTTCACGAAAAATAACCAATTCACTACTTGTTTCTGTATATTTTTCATATTTCTAAACCTAATCTCTGGTACTTGACCCAATTACAGTGCAAACAACAGAAACCAGACTGTGTTAGGTGGTCGCTGAATAGCACGAATGCTATCTGACAATCAGGATATGGTGAAGGCGGAGCACCCGCGCTTGGGGGCAGCCTTAGGAAGTGATAGTGTGTATGCGAGTATAAGCGGAGATAGTGGAAAGACACTACTTTAAATGTTACTTTATGCCTTACCTGTCAGACCGTATATATGAATTTTAAACCTAATTATCTTTTTCCGTTATTATTTTTATGCAGAATCAAATGCAATGCAAAATTTTCGAATATTACGATTTTTGACCTGTTATATCTCAGAAGGAGAAGATAATACAAGTTCGGAAATTTCACAGTTTGAAGAGCTATAGAGGTAGAAGCAGGAAAAATTACAACGCTATAAACAAGATATTTCAATTACAAAATGCCCGAAAGTCATAAAAGCGGAAAATATTATTTATGCTCCTAAAGAGAAAAGATCACATGTAATCTGATATGTATACAGGGTGTCTCAAAAGTCTCCTGATCAGCGTTGCCAACCTGATCAGAAGGTATTATCGTATGTAGGACTTAGAATTATCGTTTTTGTCTTAAAAATTATCGTATCTTTTGTTTCCAACCTCAATATCAAGGTTAATAATAATAATAATAATAATAATAATAATAATAATAATAATAATAATAATAATAATAATAATTATTATTATTATTATTATTATTATTATTATTAAGAACGTCTGCAGCTAGAACTACATATAACAATCAGCATAGGAAATAACATTGACATTCAATTCTTTTCCAGTTTATCGAAAAAAAAATCTGTTTTCTAAAAATGAAATTTTTCAATTGAATTGAATTGATTTTGAGTTTAACGTCCCGTTCAGCAGCAAGGCTATATGAGATGTGGACCTACTGATTAACGTGGAATCCGAACCACATGAGCTCCCGCCGGGAATCGAACCCGGGTCTCCCGCGCCAAAGGCGCGTACGCTAACCGCTTAGCCACGAAGGAGCTCATCAAATTTTTGAGTTTTACATCCCACAGTTATGCCTTTTGGACTAAAGGAGACGGTGATGATCAGAAATGAATGAGATGGTGAAATGAAAAAAGTGGGAGGGAACGGGAGAACCCCGAGAAAACCCACGCACACGGCGTTTGTCCACCACAGTCCACTTGGCGCGAGGTGGGATCGAACCAGGGACCTCACGCACCAGAGGTGAAAGCTCTACCACAGAGCTACAGCGGCCCCTCTGTGTTTTCCCTCAACACTTTATACATCGTCGCCTGAGATTCAACAACGCGTAAGTAACATTTCGCCAACTTTACAGGAGAGAGAAAAACCTGTTTCAAAACTAGCTTTAATGTTATACGCGGTGTTACTTTTAAGGGAATAACAGAGCCATTTGTTGTGATATAGGTGTACTACTTAACCAGATTGTGCACCATCATATACTGATTCTAATGGTATCGAAAACTTAAATTCGCCAAAATTGGAAATACGCAGTGTTGAATCTCAGGCGACGATATTTATTTGTTAAAACGTATCTACATCAAGTAGCTAGTAAATACCCCCCTTCTTGATCGTGTAAATAACGCGATTTCTTGTGTACGTGGGCCTCGGCTTGATTACAAGTGGCACCACTTGTCTGGAGTACAAATACTGGTAGTGGTTTGAATCAATTTTACAGTAGGTTCCGTCTCGTACATTATCGGTGTTCAAAATGCATGTTAAACTGCAATAATCAGATTAACCAATTACCTAGTAATAATATACATATGTAAGCAGATGAATTGGTTTTATAATTTTGAAGTAAGACGTGAAATGTAACTTAAAAAA
Organism: Thermobia domestica; assembly: GCF_964235325.1. Taxonomy (NCBI): domain Eukaryota; kingdom Metazoa; phylum Arthropoda; class Insecta; order Zygentoma; family Lepismatidae; genus Thermobia; species Thermobia domestica. The sequence goes on along the minus strand of NC_137469.1, from coordinate 183,326,345 downwards.
TATTTAAATTACTGTTTCTCGAGACATTGGTCATCTTTATAATCTTTTGAGTAATTTTCTCACGTAGGCTATGTTGGAAAATGCATACTGGTATTCTTTTTTTACGCAAAGAATGAAATTTCTTGCTATTTTTAAACAACTCTAGAATTATATTTGCATCTTACTAGGAGTTCTTAAATTATCGTACACTTTTCTATTATCGTACATCGTACTGGGACCAAATTTATTGTACGATTCGATGGTTATCGTACATGTTGGCAACGTTGCTCCTGACAAAGGGTAACTCTTGTTATTGTCAGAGTTAGAACAAAATGTAAGAGGAAAAACCGTCTCCAAATATGATGTTTTCAATCTAAAGTGAAGGATTTTTTTTTTTTTTTTAATTGGACAAGCCGTTTGATCTGTATACTCTTCATGCGTCCAACCCAACCACCATTTACCGTAAATAGAAGACAGACAGACATTCGCAATAAGAGTTAATTTTGCACAGATATTTCAGTTGTTCTTGTTACCAACTCTTCATAATCTACAGACTTCCATGTTCTGTAATATCTAATGGTAGTTTTTTCTTTTTTTTTAAAATAAGAATCTCCCTGTGTCTAGCTCTTGTCTTGTGAATTTCTTTTGCATTTTTAAACCTTTCGTTTAGTTTGATTTCAAAATTTTTCCTGATCTCATTCGTACTTAAAGAATAATTCTCGTGATATTTTCGACGCAAAGACTGCTAATGGATCTTCCTGATATTTTTGGCACAACATTCATACATTTCTTGAAATGATACTGTTCGCCCATTCGGCAGAGACTTCCAATATGCCGGTTAGGATAAAGGAGACTAATGATGAGAAATGAATGAAATGGTGGAATGAAGAAAGTGGGAGGAAACGGGAGAACCCCGAGAAAACCCACGAGCACGATGTTTGTTCACCACAAGGTCCACACGTCACGAGCTGGGATCGAACCAGGGACCCCAAACAACGGAGGTAAACGCTCTACCAACGCGCCCCCATTTATGAATAATAATATGAGAATGAAATCGAAGTGGGCCTGCATCACTGAAAGCACGATAATCGGTTATTATTACCCGTAGTAGTGCAGTGTGTGGTAGAATGATTTTTGTTTGGGTGCATCAATGGAGGGGGGGGGGGGATATAATGGTTTCTAACAACTAATTCCCGCATTAAATTGCTAAAAGAGAGCCCAAGAGCCATAAGAAGAAGAACTGATGCTAGTTTGTTGCTCATGTCTATGTGCTGGCGATATCCTCTCAAGATGAAATTTCACAGTTTAACGTGGGATCCGAGCCACCTGAGTCTCCACCGAGAATCGAACCTGAGACCCCTTAATTGCAAGGTAACGAGCGTAACAATTCATCCACCGGTGATAGTACTTTAATAATAGGATATAGCAGATTCCTTTAGCTATCATTGTCCCACATTCCAGTGCGCAGTAGTAACAACTGATGGCAATAAAATAAATAAACTAAATAAATAAATAAGTAATAAAATGTTAAACATCAAAATAAAGAAATAACATTTTAAACAAAATAAGTAAATAAAACTAAACAACTTACCTTAGGTTAGATCCGTTCATTCATCACTGTCATCAGAATAATCAGTGTCATCATCATCATCACTCGCACTTACACTAATCGCTATAGGATCACATACTTCTTCAATGATTCCATCTCTCTCCCAATACGTATTTTCCAATGACACCAAATGAGAGTAATGCTTCTTCCACTCTTCCAAGGTAACACTGTTAATCGCCTGTTCAGTGTACTTAAACAGAGTCATCATATCTAGATCTCCAGTTACATTTCGGTCACGGATAAACCTTTTCAGATCTGCCCAAACGTACTTAATGGCATTAATGTCGCAATGGCATGGGGGTAATCTCAAGGCCATGAATCCATGCTCTTGGAGCATCATGTCGAATTTGAATATCTTCGTTGTGGGTGCGTTCTTTTTCACCAGGTCTAGTAGTTCAATTTTACGCATGTCTGGGGAATGAGGAACGTTGTTTACAGAAAGCCAATCCATGATCTCTTGCTTTTTGTTAGATGATGTTGGGGGTTTGTTTAATTGTATTGAGTGATATGGCGCATTGTCAATAACGACCACAGCATGTTCAGGAAGGTTTGGAATAAGCTTTTCCCTTGTCCACTTTTCGAAGATTGTGGAATTCATCTGACCATGATAATCGCCAGATGTCGAATTGGCTTTGTACATTAAATTGGCATTCTGTATAAAACCAATTTCTCCCCCCGCGCATAAAATAATTATGCGTCGCGAGGCATTTCCGGTTTCCACAACTCCATGTTCTTCATCACTTTGCCAACATTTGCTGAAGGTTAAGTTGCTGTCTATCCACGATTCATCCAAAAATACGATCGGTCTTTTTTCATTCCTGTAACGTCGTACTGTTCTCAAATATTGAGTTCTAGCTAACACTATATCACTCCGCTCCATTATAAACTTTCGCTTGTTCTGACACTTTTTGAAACTAAAACCGATTTCATGTAAAACTCTCTTTAAAGTTTCGCGTTGCCAACGAAAATTAATACGTGTTTGCAACACAGGAAGCAATTTGGGAATAGTTGGAACTTTTTTCTCGTTCGCGTAAAATTCATGTATAACTCTCCTTATAACGTCTCTATCAAAATCGTCCAAAGCTATGTTCTCGATAGTAACCTTTTTCTGGCGCTTTTTTGGCGATTGAAATTTCGGCACATTTTCACCTTTCGCTTCTCTACGAATTCTTTTCACAGTTGACTCTGAAACTTTCGCAATTACACTTGCACGTTTGGTAGCCTGAGAAAGGGGAATTAGAAGACGGTCTTCTAGCGCTTCTTTGTCACAAAATGTCACCAAATTATGGATTAGTCTTTTCTCGGCACTACGTAAGTGTTTCTTCACGCCAGCACTGGTTGACGGTATTGGCTCCATCATATTAAAATATACACAAAACAACGCACGTACACACGCACAACACACACGCGCAAGCATAAACACAAAACAGGTGAGAGAAAGAACTAGAAAAAAGAGTAAACTGTGCAACCACAAACGTGTGTCTACTGTAGAGAAAGACAATAGCTTATGTCCTCGCGCGAGTCTTTGGCGCAATCAACCGAATTCGAAGCCCCTAGAAACACAAAGCTAGGCTGCATTTAAAATGCGCGCGCTCTATTCACTGCGTGACATCATCGCCTGACTATAATGTACTGCTGATCTGGATCCAATTTATGTAGCTTGGCAACTATGTTTAAACTTCCAGCCTTCTTTCTCTCGCTCCCAGAGGAGAAAACTAACACTTGTTGCCTGTACCTACACATACCTATTTTTTGTAGTGGACTGTTCTACTTCTGTCATGCGCAGAAGTGTCGAGAGACCTAATGTCCGCGGGTAAACTGTAGTTTGATCAGTGTAGCCACTGTAGATTGGCTTTAGTGACTTCCTTTTCTTATCAAAAGATCCATTATATTTCAGTCAAAAATTTTCTTGTAGGCCTTTTATCTGGAGAACTACGTATAGTGTAGCTAAACCAAAACTATCACTTAACTCACTATAATCTGCTTATTCTGAAGAAAAAAAAAATCGATTTAGGGGCCGTTCAAAAATTTTGTAGCCCCTGATCCAAAAAACTAATTACTGGCCAAAATCGCAATATTTTGATCCATTGGATCATTCCTAATTTTTAAAATTTTATTTTATTTTTTTATTATTTATTTATTTTTTGTCCCTCCAATGCCGTCACAAATTTTTTTGCCATGAGATGACGCAAAGACCATCCCATAGTTTTTCATATTCAAAGTCACTCGTATGATTACAGACATTTACAGAGCTTCTTCTTTTATACTAATCCGATGATCCAGCAACAAAATAAACAAATTTTTCCGCTCTGAAGAGCACTTAATCATAGTTGGTTAGAAATAGTGGAATATAAGTTTGAACCGACTGAGAAAAATACTGTTTGACTTATCAACATGTACAACCAGTTCCTTTCTTTCAGCTACCTCTGGTGCTTGGGGTCCCGGGTTCGATCCCAGCTCCCGCCAAGTGAACTTTGTGGTGGACAAACACCGTGCTCGTGGGTTTTCTCGGGGTTCTCCCGTTTCCTCCCACTTTCTTCATTCCACCATTTCACTCATCTCTCATCATCACCGTCTCCTTTAGCCTAACCGGCATAACCGTGAGACGTAAAACTCAAAGATTTCATTTCTTTCAGCTAATAAAGAGGTACGGGCTGCCACACTAAACTTTCTCGCTCCGGTTTCTTAAATTAAATCACGTTGTGCTACGGTTATAACTAAAACATTTATTCGTGGAATACGAACAAAATTATAGGCGTTTTCGAACGAAACTTCAACCAAGAAAACTCATCCCCAAAAGTAAACTACCCGTTGTTGATTGCTTTATGAGAAATTCCATATCGTGTATTGTGAGGTTATTAATGAACCGTTTATTTACGAATTGACTGAGACGTTTTTGACAAAATCGTTCAACTCACCCTCAAGAGTAAATTTTATTTTATTTTTTTAAGGAGAAATTATTAATTCCACAACATCATATTATTAATAAAGTATTCATTTTATGAAGTATAAATAAAATTGCCTTAGTTACTTTTGAGAAAATCGTCCGAAAAAAAAAAAAACACCCCCTAAGAGTAAACTACCCCTTCCTTGTCTAGTTTTCAAGGAGAAATGAGTTGTGCCACATTATGAGGCTATTAATGAAATATTTATGTATGAAATATGAACAAAATCACCCCCAAGAATACACTACCCCTTGTGAATATTTTAAGGAGAAATGAGCTATGCCATATTGTCAGGTTAATTTATGAAATATGAAAAAAATCGCTTGAGTTGTTTTCGAGAAATCATTCTAAAAGAGCTTACCTGTAAGAGTAAACTACCCTTTTTGGATTTTTCCCAGAGAAAAGACTTATACTACAGTATACAGTTGTTACTGAAATATAATTGATATATAAAGTTTAAACAAAATCGTTAGAGCCATTTTCGAGAAAATAGCAATTTTCTATTTTAACCCTTCAGTAAACTACCCTTGATTTGGGGGTTAGGAAGAAAATTCGAAAAACACGTAGGGAATCATAAAAATCTTCAGTGTAAATTTGGTGCGGATACGTTGAACGGTACGGCCTCTAGGCGAGTGAACACATTTACATCGTGATGGACAAACGAACAGACGTACTGTGATAAACAGTTTTTGCATTTTACATATATTGCATTTTTAGGAAGTTTAATCAATATTGGTTTAAAGGTTGCTATTTTCTTATGAAGATTTAAAAACTTCTGTTTAGCATTCTATAGCATTGCTGCTCGCCTCGATGCATAGCCGCTCGTGCTTAGCTACCAAGGTCATTGCTTAGCAACCAGCAGCTACATGTGAGCGCCAACCGCCAAGTGCCTGGCTAGACAAAGGATAACGGTGGTGCGATTCATTCTGCGCGCCGGAATCTTAGAACTTGCAAAAAGTTGTGAAGAAGGCTGATAACTTCAACATTTATTGAACATATTGCTGCCTCAAGATGAATATTAATTACTAATTTTACCTTGTTATGTATAAAAGTATGTAAGTATGTCAAGTGATGATGATATACATTTTTTCATTGCATATCTGTTGTGATGGTGTGACCTCGTGTAATTACCTCGCTGTAGTCCTTTTTGTTGTGCACGTGGTTTACGAAACCTTAATGTACATCATGTTATATCGTGTACTGTATTTCACCCTTAATTTTGAAATTCAGAAGCGATGCTGAAATTACTTGTAGTTATTTATCATTAAGTTACGGTACTATTTGAATGTGTCTTCTGTGTTGTTGCCTTTGAAGGAAGCTAGTACGAAAGTAATAACTTGTTTTATCGTCAACGCTCGGGCGAACATACAAATAATGGCTACAAAAATATAATGTTCACTCTAGGATTTACGTTCAATGGAGAAAACATTATAGTTCAAACATAGAACATAACGTTTTCGGTATGTACGGTCCGATACGTGTAAATTTGTAGAAATCTGGAATTATTTATTTATTTTTTTTTTTTCGTGACCACCATACTTCTTTCCTATTGTGACTCGAAAGTGGAAATGTAATAACAATTTTATTTATTTATTTATTTATTTGTAGGTGCTTTGCTATTTTAAAATTGCTGCTCTTTGATTCTATAATTTCAAGAGTCACACTTAGGACTACTATAAATTTGATAATAAAGGCAAACATTAAATCTTATTAACTTAAATTATTTTCACAATTTAAATTAACAGTTCATAAAAGTTTTTACGTTACAATAATCAGTTGTGCCGTAGATTGAGTTATTTTAAGGCACTAATCGATTGCGCGTATTTGTGCTTTCACAATATTGTTGGTAGAATATCTTGCTTACCAATCGAATATCAGTGTTGTAATTTTTGTTGCTTGTTCCATCACTATGGTTCTTCAAACATTAAAACTTGAATTTTCATTACCTTCCGCATCTGAGATGTAAGAAGTCAAAATTCGTAATATGGGGGGAAAAAATTGCATTATGATTTTGCATTTAAAAAAAAAAATAATAACGGAAAAGGACACCAGGCTTCAAAATTCATACATAAGCTGTGTAAAACCATGCAAACAAGTGTGTTAATATTAGAACTGGTATTTCTTCTCTTTACAGTGAAATATTCGTGCGAAAATTGAAATTTTGCAAGGTTCGGTGATCGAATTTGAAGATAATTTTAAGATGTTAATGTACAAGATAGAAAGATATATAACATAAAGGTGCTTTTCGTGTAGCGTACTCTGGTTATTCTTTCAAATCTGTAAGTCAAGTAGTTTCTGAAATATTACAACAACCACAAACGTTAACAAATGCTAAAGAACAGAATGCGCGGGATACTCAAGTCTAACCTAGCAGATACGAAATATTTGTTACAATAACGGAAAAAATTTTCCAACTACCGTATTTGCGCAAATATAGACCACACTTTTCTTTCCTAAATTTTGGCTTGAAAAATCATGCTGTGGCCTATGATCGAGATTTTCTCTCGAAAATCATAAATCGTCAATTTCAAAAGATATGTACACGATCTTGTGGGTTGAAATTAATGCCATTACAAGATACAGCAGTTACTTTTGTAAACCATCAAAGATTTAAGAACAAAACAGCAGAAAAACTTACCTTGTTCGCAAAAGTTGCCACCGTCATTGGGTACCGGTAACACCCTGCACTGGCAAAAAAGACACTTGTATAGTTTTTATTAACCGGAATCTCTATTTTTATTTTACAGTAACGGAATATTTATATACAGTAAGTGCTCTTTGGAAAAAAAAAAAAAAAAAAAAAGCAATTTTGTTCCGCAAAACTGTGTCAGCTTGTTTGTACCCACCCAAATCAAGCACAATCACTTTCCAGCATCTCAGCATCACTAGCGTCTGTTTCTTTCACTCTCTCTAGACGATCCAGGATACTACTCGGAGTCGCTATTATAAAGTGACCCTTCATGAGTGACCCTTAGTAATGCGGGAGGTGAAGAAGCGGAGGGAGAGAGATGCATCTCAAAGTACTATCTAATTAAACTTCCTCGTAAATTTAGTATCGCGGCCTATATTTGAGATTTATTTTTTCTGTAATCTCGTGTCAAAAGTTTAGACGCGGCTTATATTCGCGCAAATACGGTATTTAAGATATGTCAGTTTCAGTATTGAAAAAATAATTAGGAAAATAAAAGCTGGCCATACAACAATCGTGATTTGATAAGAATTGCCCCTTGTTTTCTGTAATATTTTGAAGAAAGAAAGAAAAATTTTAAATGAACTGCCATAAGAGAACCATATATGTTTCTCATCTCCTGTGCATACTTACACTAGGGTGAACTTGTTAAGATTTTTGTAATATGTAACATTGTGCCTCCTGCTGGTAGGATGTTTCGGTGAATGTTAATGTACTGCAGGTGATTGCAGAAGATTTTTATAAACTCATACCGCAAAAATACATTAGTAGGCAGTGTATGCAACCTACTACTTGAATGTAATTTATTTATTTATTTCCTCCAACAGAGAGATCTCTCCAATTATAGGAGGTGTGTGTATAATAATAATAATAATAAGAAGAAGAAGAAGAAGAAACAGAAATTTATAAATGAAAATAATAAAAATGAAAATAGTAAGAATATTAAACTAGCAATAAGCAAATACAATATATAACTTCGTATGAGGACATTCGATAGATCAATGCATACATTTTATGAAGCACAAACTCACGCTCATTTTAGAAATAGTCATAATACATATATACACTTACATATACATATACATATATATATATATATAGATAGATATATATATATACCAATATTTATACATGCAAATATATATATGCACGAACACACACATATATCTCGCACATTTCACATGCACACATTCGTGTGCTCACCATGGATATTGTACATTACAATAACATGAAAATAATCAAATGTGATTACCGTAGTTAATATAGTAATATCTAATATTAATTACGTTTTCTATATAACTTAATTTCGCAGAAATATCTATTCAATAATTTTTTAAATATTTTTTTCTTTCAAACTTAAGTCAATGTCATCGATACTCTCAGCTATATTATTATATAATGAACATAATCTTATTAAAGGTGAGTTGTTGTACATGTTGGTTTTCGCAGTTGCATACCATAATAATTTCCTCATTTTTAAAGTTCTTGATTCTATATTGAATTTAATATACTGCAAAAATTCACTGCTATCGAATTTACTATTTTAAATAAACACATTTCTTGTAGAATAACACATCTATCCGAAAAAGTTGCGTAATTAAATTCGCGTAGTAGTCTGGAATACGAAATTTTATTAGTAATTGCAAATTGTCCAGTTTTCTTGTAGTATAGATACCTTAAAAACCTTTTCTGAATTGCTTCTAATTGATTGTTTTGAGTTACGTATTTCGTAGTCCAGGTCACCAAGGCGTACTCCATCTTTGATCTTACAATACTTTTAAAAATAGTTTCTATAACATCAATGTTCGTAAACATTTTCGTGTTTCTTATAATAAATCCTAATTGCTTAAAACCGTTGTGTGTTACCAACAATGTATGTTTATTAAAAGACATATCACAGCTGAAAGTAATACCCAAATCTTTATATGTATATACACGTTCCAATGCTTTGTTGTCTATCGTGTAGGGATTAATTTTAGTTGACCTTCTTTGTTTTGAAAATATCATGAATTTACACTTGTTAGTATTAAAATATAATTTATTTTCTATACTCCACTGATATATGTTAGTTAGATCCTCATTCAGTTTCAATACATCCTGATTTTCTTGTATATCTTTGTATAATTTTAAATCGTCAGCATATAATAAACATTTGGAATATTTCACATTTTTTGGGAGGTTATTTATAAAAAGTAGGAACAATAAGGGTCCTAAGTTTGAGCCCTGCGGGACACCGGGATTAATATTATAACTGAATCATCTTGTGTGATTGAAGTATACATACTGTTTTCTCTGATACAGGTAACATTTAAACAACTTTAGTAAATTTGATGAGAATCCAAAGCTTCAGAGTTTTCTAAGTAGTATGTCATGATTAATTGTGTCAAATGCATTTGCAAAATCAATATATATCGTCTACTCGTTTGCGATCATGTATAGCTTCATGAACGAATTGAGTGAAATTAAGTAAATTTGTTATCGTCGATCGTCCAGGGTAAAATCCATGCTGGTTTTCACAAATGTAGTTCTTTACATGGTAAAAAACACGATCATATAATATTTGTTCGAAAACTTTTACTGGTGCACAAATTATGGCTATAGGCCTATAATGTTCTATTTTACTCTTATCCCCATTTTTAAAAATTGGTGATACTTTAGTAATTATCCAGATTTCAGGAAAGTTTGGGTTCTAAGTATTAAATTGAAAAGTATAGACCGTGGTTCTAGTAGTATTTCCGAGCATGCTTTTATCACATATGGAGGAATACCATCTGGTCCACATGCTTTTTTATGTTTTAACTTCTTAATAGCTTTCCTATACTCTTCATTCGACACTTTATCAATTTCTAAACAGTTGCTTACCTCCATACGTAATGAGCAAGAAGAAAGAAAATTGAAAAAGAAAACATTGGCATAGTATGTTCAGCGAGTTGCATTGGAGTTTAGGATGCAAAGTAAGTTATGTATTTCGAGAGGTGTGGAATTGGAATTGGAGTGCGGCATCTAGATTTGATTAATCTTCGATAGGTACTTGACGAAGATGACGCCAGTCCTTTGTGTACCCATAGATTGTGTAAACATGTTAACCACGAAAATAGACTAAGGAGTTGTTAATAATATTGTGGGCTACTATTAAAGTTAATCACTGTACAATGGCCGGTATTGGGGTTACAAATAAGAGATTGTAGTTACAATTCATGGCTCATTGGATGCACAAGTTGTAAATGTGTGAACTATAAATTAGTTGCCTATATTTAAGAATCAAAGGTGTTTATCTGGTTTTTCAGCGCTGATCTAACACTAGCATATCACAACTTTCTAGGCAAAACACCTCACTAAACCTATGAAGTGCAGGCATTTTTTGGTAGACTTATGGCTTTTTCCCTCGTGACATGGGCTTCACTTTTTCACCAGGTCGGCCCTTCACCCAACGAATTATTAACACTAGAACTTCGAGTTAATCTTGTATTGTGTCCAAACTGCAACAAAGGGTGCCCATTGAGAAAGAAAGAGTTCTCGACAACGATTCTGTGGTAGTCAGTCAGAATAACTCTTCTCTTTCTATGCTCACAGATATAGATTTTAATTTTTGATCAGACCTACTTTTCTTTTGGCTTCAGTTGCAGTTTTCTTGGAAATACGCCATCGAAAGAATTAGTTTGTGGAGCATGAGAACGATTTCCCTATTGGAAATATTTGTCATTTTTCTCTATTGGATTTTCTGTTAAGCAACGCTACCCATTGTTTTATTTTCTGAAGGATATGAGAATACTCAAGATTGCCCGTGAGATTAGCCATTTTTTATTACTACAAATTCGGATTCTGTAATCAATAGTCGGGGCTTTTATTATGAACCGTACAAGCTCAGGGTCAGGGTGTCTCAAAATGAAAGTTTTAGGGAGTGATTGCCTGAGCAAAGTGGCGCATCTCTGTTAAATTATCACTTTACAGCATCTATAATTTTGCTGTATGTCTGTAACAGCCAGTTACAGTGTACATGTTTATTAAATGTACTGTTTCCCAATAGAAATCGGTCTTGAAGCAGACCTTATAACATTGTTTGCGTTGTGCTGTATCATTCGGTGGATTAACTGAGGCCCCAGGTTGAATTCGTGAGATTCAATTTATTGCCATACACAAATAGTGCTTGTAGCAACATTTAAACTGTCCCTGAACAGCTGTTAATGGAAATAATGCGCTAGACGTCAAATTAATCCTTTTTGCGAAGATGCTTGAATAGCATGTTATTCTGTATAATATGCTTCTTACAACTAATGTACAATTTCCTGGCATCCTCCATTGAGGCGTGCAGGAGCATTGTTTGACATGGGCGACGACCATCAATCATTCGAAACTTAGCAAAACTTCTATCTAATCCATCAAGAAGTGTCCGTAAGTTCAAGGTAATGATAATAGAGGAATGGACTACAGCAAAAGATTAAGGAGCCTCCTTTTAGGTGTGCACACACGCATCAATCGTAGGAAAGAGTAAATGCTCTACCACCCCCGTTTGTTCTATACAAGTGATCGTGATTCCATTACTATTAGAGCGCGATCCGAGGGCCCAAGGGGCTGGGCTCAGAAGAGGCGTACTGGAAGGATGTTTTTGTAAACAAAACAAGCGAGCTAAGAAATTAGTTATTGAATGAGATCGATGATAACCACTTTCTTTAACGTTACCATCAAATTTTATGTATTGATGGGCTAGCGGAGTTGTATCTACTCACAGAAGAAGAGCAGCAAAATGAACACTTACTAATAATCAAATAATGAATAGTTTGAAAGGTAGCTACAATGAGCTACAATTAACATAATACAAAACTAATACCTTTCTATAAGAACTCGATTGAAGAGAACGTGGGTCCCATTCTTAAAGAGACGCGTAACTATAACAGAAGTGACGCTATACAGTAGAACAACATGGTTACTACTTTGTAACTTGATGACACAAAATAAAATAAATACATTTATTTTAATCCAAGACGAGGGCTGAGTCCTAGAGCGTTCACTTGTGGTGCGTGGGTTTTCTCGGGGTTGTCCCGTTTTCTTTCACTGTCTTCATTCCAACATTGCTTTCATTTTTCATCAGCACCGTCTCCTTTAGCCTACCCGGCATAATCGTGGGACGTAAAACTTAAAGATTTAATTTCTTAATCCAAGAGGGCGAATCCCACCGGTGTACGCTTGGTGTCCAGTTGATATTAGAACAAGATTAAGGGCGTCACGATTTTTGGGTCTTGTTCACATGAAACAACACAATATAATACTAAAGATGGTTTTAAGCGTGTGCACTTCCAAGGTAAATCCAGGTAATCAGGCGAAGGTTGATATATTCCACACGCCGAGCGGATCGTGTCGATTTCCCTAATGATGGGAACGTGATCATGCAAGGCCGCGGTGGCTCAGTGGTAAAGTTCGATTCCCGGCGGGAGCTCATGTGGTTCGGATTCCACGTTAATCAGTAGGTCCACGTCTCATATAGCCTCGCTGCTGAAAGGGACGCTAAACTAAAATCAACTCAAGCTCAGTGGTAAAGCTTTCACCTGTGGTGCATGGGGTCTTTGATTCAATTCCTGCTAGCACAAAGCGAGGTTTGGGGTGGACAAACACCGTGTGCGTGGGTTTTCTCAGGGTTCACCCGTTTCCTCCCACTTTGTACATTCCATCATTTCATTTATTTCTTATCATCACCCTCTTCTTTAGCCTAGCCGCCATAATCGTGGAACGTAAAACTTAAAGATTTCATGATCATGCGATATATCAAATCCTCTTTTAACGAGAAATCAAATGGTGCAATTCATTTTACGGTAACTATAACGGTGATATTTCTTGAGCGATTTTGGAGTGTTTCTTGTGTTACAATGTACTATGCCACGCGATCATTTCGAAAAGCTCCGCAGAGTCCAAAACCTACCCTAAAATCGCTCGAGAAGTGCACCATTCTTAATAGTCATCGTAAAATGAACTGCACCATTTGATTTCTCGTCGTAAGAAGGTATTATTTGATAGCGCATGATCATGTTGCCATCATTTGAAATGACAATATTGAATATAATATGCATGTTTGGCTGGTTTAAACCAAGGTTGTTTAAATCAGCTGGTTTTTTCGAAAAAAAAAAAAAAACGAAAAATGCTTTAAATCGTGTGAACTTAATGGTGACGTTTCCACATATCAAACCATTCGCATTACGTTTATCTATTTTTAACTCTTAATCAAGGGGTCCCGTGTTCAATTCTCGGTTGAACCACAACCCATCTTTCAAGTGTAAACCAAGTACGATTCGAGGTGTCCCTCTAAGCGAAAGTCTTCTCCGTGATAACCTTGGTATTTCATAAGTACAGGGTGCGGCACGTAAAACCGGCCCGTCGTAATATTCTGGTATATTGTGTTTTTGGCAACACTACCTTCCTACCAAGAGATGGCGTGTCGAGGTTGGGTCGACTTACGTGACCTGCAGCAGTCACGTGCAGCCGCAGCCAGTGAAACTTGTCGAAATCAGTTGAGAAAAAGGCCTCGTTGTGTTAAGCCGGGTGAGTGTCAGTGTGTGATAATGCCGTATTCGATACCTGAGCGTGTTGCCATTGTTGAAGGGTTCATTCTCACTGGATCTTTTGTGAAAACAAAGAATTTGTTTCGGGAGAAATTTCCAGGACGTTCTGTGCCAGCAAAAAGCACCATTCAGGAATTGATTGAAAAATGGCGGCGTACAGGATCGGTTCAAAATGCTCCCAGGAACAGACGACCATCTGTCTGCACACCTGAATTAAAGATGCAGGTGGGGGAGATAATGACAAGAAGTCCTCGAAAGTCAACCAGGAGATTGAGTCAACAGGTTCATGCGAGTGAGAGAAGTTGCAGACATGTTTTAAGGGGACTGAAGTTAAAACCGTACCGGATAAGTGTTGTGCAAGAACTGAAGGAGCCTGACCTGCAGAAGAGGGTGCATTTCTGTTCATGGCTGTTGAGCAATGTTGCCAGTGGTTTCTTGGATCCACTAATGCTCATCATGAGTGACGAGGCGTGGTTCCACCTGTCTGGGTACGTAAATTCCCAAAACAACCGGTATTGGTCGACAGAAAATCCACACGCAATCCACCAGGTACCCTTGCATGATGAGAAGATTGGTGTTTGGTGTGCCATTTCCGCCACACGCGTTATTGGGCCCATATTCTTTGAGACGACAGTGAACAGTGACGTGTATATGGGAATCCTGGAGGAGTTTTATACACACTTGACCGAAGAGGAGCGTCAGTTATGTTACTTTCAGCAGGACGGTGCAACATGCCACACATCAGCTGCATCATTGTCCCTTGTGCATGAGATGTTTACACCAGAGAGGACAATCAGCAAAGGCTTGTGGCCTCCTCGGTCACCAGACTTGTCCACGTGTGACTTACTTATGGGGACTGTTAAAGGAAAGAGTATACGAAACAAATCCACACACAATTGAAGAACTCAAGACCAGGATCCAGGATGTCACCAATAGTATTACAACACAAGAACTGACAAGGGTATATATGAATCTCCTCAATCGTGCTCACATGTGTGTTGAAGTGGGCGGAGGGCACTTTCAGCACCTGCTGTGAAGGTGAGTAGTCATATTCAATACATTACATTTCATTTATGTGTTGTAGTTAATCATATTCAATACATTGCATTTCATTTTATGTGTTCACTTTACGGGCCGGTTTTACGTGCCGCACCCTGTATGTTAAGCCTAAACATACGAAATGAAACCAAATTATATATTTCTACTTGAATGAATGCCTGTTCTTTTTATAAAGAAGCCAAGGTTGCTTAGTTATATTGATAGAAATTGGCAAAATTTATCAACTGCCTACGTACCTTCCAACATCAGCTTGGATTTGACTTGGTTTTAATTTTATTGAATGATATCTACATACCAAATTTGTAATTTGATACCTCAGTTTTAGCGTAGTGATTATGATACGTTGACCTTAAAATTTTACATACAGAAACATTTAAAGTAATAACAGGATTTTCCCAACGGCTAAGGCGGAAGTTTCCCGATTTATATATAATTCTGTATGATGTTTTTACTTGTGTAACTGTTTATCTTTTTGTCCTGAAATGACTCTTGACAATTATATTAACAAGTAGGCCTATGTAAAGATCAGTACAACGTATTTTTTATCAGGAGTCCTTCGTGAGTGAGTCGGCAATCGCATTTGTGACCAATTAGTCCCGGTTTCGTGTCCAAATGGTTCTCTTGGATGTAAGTCGAAAAGCGGTTTGGATTCCGCTTTAAGCTTATGAGACTCCTTCCAGCATAACCTTGTTGTTGCATAATAACACTAAGGCGAAACAAACTAATTTCTGTCCATATTTAATATAAATATATAGAGTAAATTATTTAAACCAAAAAAAAAAAAAAAGGTTTAAACAAAAAAAACTTTTTTTGTTTTTTTCAGTAAAAACCATGTTTTTTTTTTTGCCAAACCCTGATAATATGTATAATATAGCTGCACTGTAGTTGTGCAGAAAAGAGAATAGCCTTAAATAAATACTGGAATTATCAATTTTTCTCATTTAGTGTTAAACATTATTTAAAATTTTCTAATACATCAGGCTGTCTAAAAAGTATTGAGCCTTTGGAGATCAAAATAGAGAATACATTTATTGTTATTGGAAAATAACATTATCGAGCCACATACCGTATTACTATTTTATTTGATGACCTGCCTTTCTTCCATCACTGGCAGACTCTGAGGCTTCTGGTCAAAAAATTGAGACACTTGGTTTTCACAGGCCTTTTTCGAAACTGACTTAACATCATTCAAGGAGTTCTGCAGAGACCGAAACAAATGATGGTCAGGTCCGGGCTATACGGTGGATGCATTAAAACTATCCAGCCAAGTTGTCTTAAATTAATACAGGTCGTTTAAATGTGTATGCGGTCTGGCATTGTCAGCGTGGTATACGCTGCCCTTTCTGTTGACCAACTCTGGCCGTTTGTTTTAAATTACTAGGTATATTCACGCCAACTTTCGACAATATAGATTCGAGTGTATCGTTCTGTCCATCGGCAACTCCTCGTAGTGCACGATGACCCTCGAATCCCACCAAACGCACAACATAACCTTTGTGGACGTCAATGTGGGCTTCACCACAGACTGTGGACCACAGTCTTTCTCTCATATTGTTGTAGGTTATCTACTTTTCATCACTTGTGATCAACCTTCAGAAGTAGCTCGATTTCGTTATGTTTCATTAGATATTCGCGAATAGAAATTTGATCAAGTAAATGTTTTTGAGTTTGATCATGTAGTACCCAAACGCTGATTTTTCTTTTATAGCCAGCTTTCTCTAAATGGTTTAACACTGTTTGTTGATGGATGCTCAATTCATTGGTCACTGGTTATATGCCGGCATTGCTCGACTTTTGCCAAAATATCATTTACTTCTGGTGTGATCGATCATCCACTGCGAGGAGCATCTAGGACATCGAAATTTCCAGAAAACCATCTTTTGGCTATTCTTTTGATAATGTATCTTGCTCATAAATAGCACAAATTTCTTCACTGGTTTGCGCAGCGCCTGTACTGGTTTCCGCCGTTAACTCTATAGTCTGTGGAACCCTGAGTCTCAATGCTGCGTTCCCAAAGGTTCTCCATTGATGTCTATCCATAGCCAACTGAATCCAGTTTCTATTTTGTATTCCTAGCATTTGGACCTTTGTCGGAGTGAAATTGTAAAATGTAGCGAATTTTTGCAGAAAGTTCAGTCATCTTTACAGCGCGTTATCTGACTTTTACTTCAAAGAATTCCAACACTTTTTGCACATTACTAACTTCATTTCACAGCTTGTCAAACGACATCTGACCTGACTCGCTGCGACTGAGATTTGGGCCACTATTTCCGTCTCCTGTACACGTCCTGATATTTAAATCCAAAATATGTTCAAATTGCTGGATTCATTATTATTTGTGTAAGTACTCAGATATATGTATGAGTTGTTCACAGACAATTTATGTTAACTTACTGCCTATTTTTTACCCGTCGTGCTGTTTAGTGAGTTAATCGTAACATTATAGGTAAAAAATGTCTCACATCAATCACTGTAAATTTGATAGAGGTTGACAACATAATCATCTAGTTCCTAGTACCTAGGAAGATAAGATTTGTAATATATATGTTCTATTTTAGGAACTATGTTGTCAAAATGAACTCTTTTGAAGGAGATAAATCGAATCTAAACAGTTGCACTGGCAAGCTGATTGAAGGCGATTTCGATGGCTTTAAGCAGCAGTTCACACATAAGAAAGATGATGTCAAAATCGATGAAGACAGTTCTGGTAAGATTTTCGTTTTTCTTTTACTGAGAATTATGATAAAGAGGGTTTTGATACGTGGACGTACTATTAGTAAAATGTAATTGTAAAGCTCGTCTCGTTAATAGAATAGCCGTAAAATACACGAAATCTAGACCACATAAATCACATTGAAATACCTTCCTAGATCAAAACCCTTTGTTTAGAATCAGTATCATGAATGACAACGAACAAGTTTTACGCATTTGCTGCATTCTTGTGAACAGTATTTTCTACGATAAATGACTAAATGCAAAAAGTGTTTTAGTTTTTTGGTATATATTCAACTGGTTTTCCACATTCTTGTGTGTGAATGAGACCAAATGGAGACTGTTTTCAGTGAATAAAGTAAGTGGAGATATTAATCATACGTTTTGCTTTATACTTTGCACATTGGTTTTTATGATGTCACATCTTATCTCATTATCTCTTTCAGGATATGTGACAAGGTAAGGACTACTGAGGAAATGTTGATATGTTATAATAGTAAGAGAGAGAAGGGATTCTTTTCATTATTTAACATGTAGCGTAAGCGTCTTTAATTAAATATTTGTGAACGATACTGACACATCATTATGTTACCTAATAACTAACAGTACAGTGGAGTCTCGATTAACCGAGGTTCCATGTTATCCGAACTTAATTCAAACACACACATATTTAAAAACTAATCCAGTTGCAACTATAATCAGTCTGCAGGGTTTTGTTTCAACAAAAAAGCAAAATGAAGCAAAGTAAAAATAACGACGCCGCCGGACGTTGCCACAATTAAGTGAGCGAGCTTTAATCGTTTCACGTCTTGAATTGCAGTTTCATAAGGCACTGTTCTACGTCGAACAGCAAGATAACATGGCATCGGCTGATATTATGATGTTGCTACGTCTGTGCAATATAGCGGCCAAGAACGAGACAGCTTAATAAAGCAGAAGACTGGGAAAGACTTTTTGTTTCTTATGTGTATGCTAAACAGTACCTTATTTGTGTTGTGTTTTGTATTCTTTTACTTGTTTACGTATCAATATCAAACTGCATTTTATATACTATATTATGGCTAATTCCTTCTGTACTATACTATATATCAATAAAAATAATAAATATAGTAATAATAAATAATCAATGAACAACAATAATAAACACTGTACAATATTTTCTATGTTTCCATCTGTATTAACCGACTTTTTGCCTATCTGAGTTATCTCCGTTCGACATTAGCTCGGATAATCGAGACTGTAGTGTACAGTACTAATATTGGAAAGCTGCAATGCTCGTTTTGAATAGAGTCTATTGTTATTTGTGAACTTCACCCCACGCTCAGATCACTGTTTAGGCAATACACGTGAGAAGAAAGGTGGGAAGCTGATTGCAATGATATGGAAGAGAAAGAGCAAATGGAGAAACCTGTCAAAACTTAATGAAAAGCAGGAGCGTATCATTTACAAATGTTAAGATATTTCCTTACTATTTTTATTACGTTCTATATTGTTCTTTATTTCAGGTTTTCTTCCCCTTTTTCTAGGAACTTTCTGTAAATGTTTGTAAGATCTGTTATGATACTTTTCGCATACGAAAGCTGTAGCATCTGCTGAAACATGATTCGAGGGAGAGACCTTGATCTTTTTCTCGGCATTGCCGTACGGAGCACGGAATTCTGTATTTTATAATAAGTGAATATTTTGTACGATAGTCACTACTAGTAAAAGTCATCCTAGATAGAGTCGAATGAGTTTCATGTATCTGAAGATCTATCTTAATTTACGAAAAGTCGTTTCATCACTTTGGAGAATACGGGTCAATCGTTCGCATATCTTTTCAGTCTGCCATGCAGCTTTCCAAGCGTTTGCCGCACAATTGACATTGTGGTGTTCATGAAGTTTTCTCTGAGAGAAATTTGATGGAAAATGGCTGTTAAACTTTTATAGATTGTGCCAATCCAGAAGTGGAACCAGTTCCTAGTACCCGCTCTTTCTTTATGACATTTAGCTTCAACAGTGCCATATACGGAAGTAAACCTTAAATTTTTGCGTGCTTAGTCGAAGGTAATATTCCGTAAACCTTGAACTTGTGTCATTTCGTGGTTTGCGAAGACAAAATCTTGAATTGTGGGAGGCACAACTATCATCAATAAATGCTTTTTTTTTTTTTTTTTGTCCTAAGTGTACATATTATTTATTCTGCTTAATTATTATTTAACTTCGTTGTGGAATACGCTATAAGGAAAATCAAAGATAGCAATCAGGGCCTACAGTTGAACGGTATTCACCAGGTTATGGCATATGCTGATGATGTAAATTTAATAGGGGATGATAGGAGAACAATAGAAAGAAATGTAGAGATCTTATTAAACGCTTGCAGGTACATGGGTTTAGAAGTAAATGCAGAGAAAACTAAACACATGGAAGTGCGTCGGGACCGGTATACAGCAAATTACGGATGCGTTAAAATATTAAATAATACTTTTGATAAAGTGGATAGTTTCAAATATCTAGGATCAGTATTAACAGAGAAAAATCATATTCACGGAGAAATTAAATGTCGACTAAAAGCAGGGAATTCGTGTTACTATTCGGTTCAAAATCTCTTGTCGTCGCGAATTCTGTCGAGGAATTTGAAGCTTAAAATATACAAAACGATTATCATGCCTGTTGTTTTGTATGGCTGCGAAACATGGTCACTTACTCTGAGGGAAGAACATAGACTGAAAGTATTTGAGAACAAGGTCGTGAGACGAATATTCGGACCCAATAGGAACGGGAATGGGGAATGGCGGAAACTTCATAACGAGGAACTACATAATTTATATGGTTTACCCAACATTGTTAGAGCCGTCAAGTCTAGGAGGCTTAGGTGGGCGGGTCATGTAGCTAGAATGGAAGAAAGTAGAAACGCTTTCAAAGTCTTGACTGGAAGACCAATCGGAAAACGCTTTTGCGAACGCGGTATTGAACCTCCGGGTTCCATAGGCCATAGAGTTAGTTAGTTAGTTAAGTGTACATATACTGAAAGTTATGTAGGCGCATGAGAGGATGATTCAAGTTAACAAGAAATCGGTTGTGTACCAATACATCCTTCCGTGAGAAAACTAAGTATTCTTTAGAGATATCGGAACAATAAGCTAGTTCCATCTTCAATGGTAAAGTAATAAGGATAAAAATGGGTGAGAGAAATATGATATGGGAAAGGAATACATACCACCAAATAAATATAACGTAAGAGACGGGTAGTTATAAACAATGAGCAGAGCCCAGTGGACGAAAGAAAAAACGAATTCAGTTTGGAAGGAGCACGGTATCTATGCTACGTCACTGTTGCAAGATCCAAAATACACATCAAATGAAGGTAGCCAGATTTTATCAATGTTGCCAGAATCCAGATTTAAATCCGATTTATATTTATGAATAAACAATGATTCTTTAGTCTGTCGTTGTTCTTTGTTTCTCCTAAACCTATCAAATCAACCTGTTTTATGTATGTTGTTTTAAGTGAAGTACTGATAATCCCGACATCCTCTCTTCTTCTGACTTTTTTGATAGTCTAATGTGTTCTTTAATTCGAGTGTTGATATTGCGTTTCGTTAGATCTATATCTGAAGAGTCAGATTCGTACTGAGCAACTTTCAAATCTTGTGAGATGCTTTCTTAAACTTTTCGGGGGATACTTTAATTCAGATCCTCCCGTAGAATTGTTTGTTAATCTTACAGATATTGACATACCTAAGAAACTTTTATCAAATTTTTAGAATAGGCTTAAAATTCAGTTACCTTCCGTTTTCCATTCCACTAGAGGAGATTATCTGTTCTGTTGTAAAAATTGTTGACTTTGCACCCGATATTAATTCCGCGCAGTATATTAGAAATAAATGTTTAACGAATAACAACACATTCTTATATTTACAGAAAACAGGTCTGTATTCAAAATCAGATTATATACAAAGGCTTAGTACACAATTTAGAAAATTTTCTTAACAAACATGAAATTTGGTGTTGTAAAGGTTGACAAATGAAATCAATATGTAATTATGTCGAAACAGAGGTACGCTTCCGGCATAAAATAATAATAATAATAATAATAATAATAATAATAATAATAATAATAATAATAATAATAATAATAATAAAAAAACTGAGAAATGCAATTTTGTTTTACTTCCGCGCAATCTATTCCCACAGGTCATGGAAACTTTACTGTTGATAATTGATTCTTCTCCACTGTTGACAGACTGAAAAAGATAAAAATATATTTACCTTGCTTCCCCATTATTTATATCCTTCCACAAGTGCACAAGCTCGATATTTCTTTTCGTCGGCTCAACTATGTCAGGTTTCAACTATCCAGCGTACTTACTATCTAAATGGCTATGCAAAAGGCTTAATGATTACCACAGTTGTCATCACTTGTAAATTCTAATGCCATTTTACTTGCATCCATACACGTTATATGTATCCGTCCATACCGTTGAACTTAATAGCACACGATCTTGGTTACTACAAAGTGGTGCATCTGGCTATGAAACTCATTTTGTATTACAACTGCTTGAAGTCTGTTTAACAACCAGTATATTGCAATTTGAAAATCATAACTTTTCCCAGAATGATGGTCTAGCCCTGGGGAATACACTATCTCCGATACTATCGAACATTGTTTTAAACAGGGTTGGCAAAAACCATGGGTTTTATTAAAAAAAAACAAAAAAAACGGTTTTTTGGGTTTAAACCAGGTTTTTATGGTTTAAATAATTTGCTCTATATATTCATATCATATATGGACAGAAATAAGTTTGTTTCGCCTTCATGTTATTATGCAACAACCGGGTTATGCTGGAAGGGGTCACATAAGCTTAAAGCGGAATAAAAACCGCTTCTCGAGTTACATCCGAGAGAAATTGTCCTCCATTTGAATTCGGAACCAGGACTAATTGGCCACAAATGCGATACGTCTGCATTCACTCACGAAGGAATCCTGATAATAATAATAATAATAATAATAATAATAATAATAAAATACGTTGTACTGATCTTTGCATGCTTCTTAATATAACTGTCAAGAGTCATTTCAGAAGGACAAAAAGATAAACAGTTGCACAAGTGAAACCATTAAACAGAATTACATATGAACAATTTCAAAGTACTACGGAGTACAGAAGAACTAATTTAGTTCAAGTTAGTTACCAACGACTTTTATTGGTCCAAATTAAAGAAATACACCGACTTAATCTGCATATCAATAAGAAAAGTGAATAAAGATACGAATTATTTGAGTCCACTTTGGCTCAAACTCATTTATACATAAATAGATACCAAAGATACTTATTTCACTAAATGCCTCTCGTGCGGTCTGTATGACTCCCCCCCCCCCACACACACACAAAAAAAGTACGGCATTTTCGATGTATTTTATCAATAGTAAACATTGAAACGAAACAATATTTAGAATTTTTCTTCGATTGCAATTACATGACAATAATAACAAGTACAAAAAATCACAAAATAAACATTTATAAACTTATAAAAAAAGTTGCTTTTGTAGTATAATCTTTTTGAGTAATGAATGGGAAATTTAGGTCTGAATATAATACGAATAATATACGGGAGTGAAACGTGATAACCCACAAATGTGTTCATCAAGATTTTACAAACACTTACACTTTTACGAACATTTTTTTGTTTTTTGGTTTAAACCACCTTGGTTTAAACCAGCCAACCCTGGTTTTAAATCAGCTAGAAACATCTATTTTACAATAGGATACATCTAAGTATATTAGATACTGTCGTTATGCCGATGACTACCTCTTGTTTGTAATGAAAATATTCTTTTACTAATATTTGAACAGTTCAATAATCAGCATCCATAGCTGAAGCTCACTCTCGAACGTGAATCTGATAACTGTCTTCCATTTTTACATTTACTGATTACCCTATCGCATAATAAATTTATAATAGAAGTATATTGAAAACCCACTGCAGGCACTTCTGACATCAACAGTCAGCCCATCCACCACTGTAAAAGGCCAATATTTGGAAAATAAATTTTCGTAGGGCATTACTAATTTGTGATTCTCCTAGTGATCTCAATGGTGAAATACAGTTTTTATATTAAATAGAACAAAAGAACGGTTATAAGTGGCATACCTTACAATAGTGCTTTTGTCGAACACGTAGATCGGTCCAAGTCCCCAGAAAAAGTTATTCCTTACTTCGCACAATTATCGACAAAAATTTAACGTATTCTTGTAAAGCGTAACATAACTGCTTCCAGTACTCCCCCCCCCCCCCCGGGAACGTTTAGAAAACCATCTCAACGTATTTTGTTGATTCACTAAATAAGTCACGTATTTATCATGTTCAATGTGAATATGACTCCTCATATGTAGATCAAACCAAATGCAATTTCAACAGCAGATTTCAAGATCACATTAGACAATCAAAAAAGTTACGCCAGGGTGTCTACTATTCTGGAAAACCTGGAAAAGTCAGGAAATTTTATAATTTCTGGAGAAGTCAGGGAATTTTCTGTATATTTTGGAATTTTTGGTAAAGTTAGATTTATTTCATTGCTTTTACATTTTATCTGCACAATGTTTGCAAAACAACTTTTCGCTACAGCAGAAGTCATTATACAATTAATGATTTTGAAAGGAGTTGGCAACCCTTGCGTCTGGAGCCCATGGTTTCTGATCTCCACGTTAAAAAATGATCCTCATGTTCAGGGGTATAGCTAGCCTATTGCAACCGGTGACCTCCAATAAAGTCCTAAATAACATCTGTTGTGAGCTTGTTAGTTTTACTGTAGCGATAAGTTAGAGTATATCTACGTATTGTTAACTCTAATTTATAATATAATGTGTACCTACATTAAATAGATTTAAAACTTCTATTCCATTTCCTCCGTATTCCATTTTCAGTGCAGTTTGTCATTCCGCGTGTCTTTCGTGATGTTTATTATTATTTTCAGATAATTTCTGTGAATATTTTTGGTATGCTTGTAACTTTTTAATAACATTTTTTTCTAGCAAGTGCTCATATTTCTATAGAAAACGTTAATGTAGTAATTAGAAAGAGCTCAGCGATTATTACCACACTTGAAGTATGTTGATTCAGTTTCAGGAAGTAATCGAGAACCATCTTTAAAATTGTTAAATCATGTCTGAAAGATTCTTTGCTTGGGGCTAAATGATCTTTCTTTCAAATCGTTGCTGCAGACATTCAACCTTTTCTTACGAA
The DNA here is from genome assembly GCF_964235325.1 of Thermobia domestica. NCBI lineage: Eukaryota > Metazoa > Arthropoda > Insecta > Zygentoma > Lepismatidae > Thermobia > Thermobia domestica. The sequence continues at coordinate 183,301,574 of NC_137469.1, read as the reverse complement.
ATTTTAATCAGACTCACCAGTACTTACTTTTCTTTATAGTGAAATACTTAAACTTCTGAAGTCCCTCATGATTAGATTTGTTAAAAGAATCCATTGTGATTGAAGCAAGTTCTGAAGATCTGATGAAAGTTTGCCTAGAAGATGGTAGTAAGGATCTGTGTTCGAACTAAGCAAGTTGATGTCGGATGTGCAACACGTACAACATTAAAATCAGAGAAGTTATCTGAACTGGATATCCTTCGTTTTCGGAGAGATTATTTGCATATATTAGCAGGTTTTTGTAAGAAGATTCTGTGTAAATTGCCATTGAAATACAGACTTACTTATGGTGCTTCATACCTCTCTCCCGATTTAGTTTTAAAGAAGAGACTTGGGGAGGAACAAATAACCGTAGCATTGGAAGTGCTTGTAGAGAATCATCATTTGTCTGGCCCTGCTACTACAGTGAAATTTGTACTCAAGCTTCAGTTATCACAAGAATGAAGAATTGTTACGTGACTAAGGATCGTTTAGATCACTTGCGGTTCTTCATTCTTGACAACACTAACACCAGCAACAACTTTTCAGTGTTCGTTAGAAAAATTGTAGTGTTAGCACACGGAAACGCTTCCGTTGAATTCAGTTTCTCGTTGAATTAGGAGTTTCTGGTGAATAGTCTACACGAAAGAGTCTTCAGTTTTGCAGAGAATAGTACATGACGGTGTGACGTTCCACGGAGGTGTTCAGGCAATGTTAGTCTCTAAACAGTTAATTCAGGCAGCAAGAAATGGAAATGCCGAATGGAAAGAGGCTCTCAGAAGGAAGCAGACAACAACTGCGGAGTTGCAAGAACTGAAGAAAAAAAGGGGGAAAAAATCCTTGAGAAGGCAGCAAAGGAAATCAACGAAGTTGATGAGCACATGAAAAATCTTAAGAGGAAATCCAATAACGTGATCATAATTGGAAATCTCATGTAGATTTTAGTGTTCTAGATTATAAAAATATTCTGGATTTAGTATTCTACATAGAAATACTAAATATAAAATGCTTTTGTAATCTACAATATTAAAATTCACAATGCTCGTCAGTATTTGTATCTTGTAGTATTCATATAACTGTGTACACTGTCGTGTATGTATTAGCCGTACTTCATGTCCTGGAACAATAAAAAAATCTAATAGAAATATATCACTTGAATAGTCCAGTTTATGTAACTGAGTGTACCTCACAAGTACGTGGTATGAAATTACGAGGGTAGGTTGATAAGTTCTCAGCCTACCCAGGCTCAGACAAAGCTAGATATAAAAGTTATAAACGTTTATGAAGTTTATCATTTGTGAAGCTACTGTGCAAAATTTGGTTTAACTAAACCAATTTTAATTTTTTTTTTTTCAGGTCCAAAGTGAGGACGTCAGCCTACGTCCCAGAAATTAGTAAATTTGAACAATGTGCATTCATCAAATAAATCTTCCTAAAGAGACTCTCGCTGAAGGAGATCCACAATGACCTTGTCACGACATTGGGGGACAAGGCACCATCGTATCCACTGTGAAAAATGGGTAGCGTGGGCAGTTTGGTCTGAACGATGATCCAAGGTGTGGCAGACCAATTTCAGTGTCCTCCCCCGAGATGATTGACGCCATTCAGAGGATAATTCTCGACAATCGCCGAATTCCGCTCAAACAGATAGAGGACACATTGGGCGTTAGTCACGAACTGGTGTGAAAAGTTATCCATGAAGACTTGGGTATGAGGAAGGTCGCGGTAAAATGGATTCCGAAACTTTTGAACGCAGATCAGAAGCGTGAACGGGTGGAGGCAAGTAAGACAGTTATGTCCCAATTTCAAGCGGATAAGGCTAATTTTTTTTTGCAACGGCTGGTAACAGTGGACGAAACCTGGTTATATTTCTACGATCCCACGACGAAATAGCAATCGGCGGAATGGCACCACAGCGGTTCTCCACGTCTGAAGAAGACTAAGACACAGCGCTTCTCTGCTACGGTCTTCTGGGATTGTGAAGGAATTCTATTGCTGGAATATCTGATATCGGGTGAAACCAGCAATGCAACTTATTATACATCTTTTCCGGACAAACTGAAAGCAGGACTAAGGAGAAGAGACGTGGAAAGCTGTCAAAAGGGGTAATCTTCCTCCAGGAGAATGCACCCTCACACAAGGCACGTCTGACATTGCATAAATTGGAGAACCTACGGATTCAAATACAGGAACATCCACCTTATTCGCCTGATTTGGCTCCATCAGACTTTTATCTCTTTCCTAAATTGAAAATATTTTTAAAGGGAACGCATTTCAATAGCACCGATGATGTCATTTCTCAAACAGAGGCCTGGTTTGCATAGCATTCATCCGACTTCTATTTGTCTGGCCTGCAAGCACTGCAGCAGCGATGTGAAAAGTGCATTGCACTACAAAGGGAATGTGTTGAATAAAAACACCAAACTTCGCTTCCTATCTACTTGTTTTCTTGGTGAGGCTGAGACCATATCAACCCACCCTCGTAAAATCTTTATACGCATTTTTGTGTATTATGTATGTATGTTTCGTCATTCACATTTTTTTTTTTGTATGAAAAACATATATCGCCTGTTTATTTCAAGAACGGCATAACTCAAAAGTCGCCCTATTGACTTATGGGCAGAAAATGAAAGCTAATGTTGACGTCTATTTCTGTTTTTTTTTTTTTTTTTTTTTAATGTGTTTCCAAAACTGGGCACTAGAGAGCACTTTGTGTCGTTCTTGCTCCCATTTGTTTCTATTGCGTTTCGAAACTTTAAACGCTTCTCCTGAAAAGTTAGGAATTTTGAGTTATGTCGTTCTTGAAATAAACAGGGTGCGGTTCTGAAGTACCGTGAAAGAGCACGCGTTATTTGACATCGGCGTTTGTAGAAAGCTGTACAGTTTCTGAATGTAGAACTTAAAAGAAAAGATAATTGAAATTTCAATGAACGTTCTCAATCTAAACTTTACATTTCTCCATACCTTGAAATCAGATATCAAGACGTCTGCAGATGATCCTATAATATTGAGAGGAAGTTGTGGGTTACTTTGCATGGAGATTTAAGGCTGTAACTGAGGCAAGGAACTGGAGAATCGTTTAATTTCTAATACCGCTGGATAACTTATTTAAAGGTGTTCCAGAACTTCGTGCCCAGTACATGTACAGAGGCTGAGAAAATTTTCTAGAAAAGTTTTACTCTGTGTTGACTTGTGGATTGATAATAGTAGTGTTGTTCAGCGAACCATTGATATTTATTCGTGTATTCTATTGTGTATTCAAGATGTTATGGAGGGTAAGAAAGTTTCCAGATTTTCGAGGTGTCAATTCGTGTCAGGTATGTTAGAAGAAGATAAAATTCTTATTTCTAAACGTGCAATTTTTAAAGCATTTTCTTCAGAAAGAGAACCTTTTCTTACTAAATTTGAAATCTGACGCTTCTCGCAGTCCATTTCTTTACAATAGTTTATTGGATGTGATAAAAAATGTAATGCAAACGTTTGTAAAACTAGAAGCTTTTAGTTGTTTGAGTTCATGTTTGCAAATTGATGTGGAAAACGAAGAAAATCTTATTCCTGTGAAAGATACTGACATTGGTTTTATACAGTTACTGCGTTTAAAAAACGTTAGCCAATAATGGATTTTCACCGAAATTGCAGAAAGTGTGTACAGATGTTTGTTTTTAAACTTCTGGACAAGTCACCTTTAAATTATAAATTAACTACAGCTCTTTCATGTTTAGATCTTAATGGTTCTGTAAAGTTTAATGCTGGAGTGAATTGCATGAAGTCTCTTTTAGCTGAACGAGTTGAAAATAATTGATTAGATGGCAGTAAAACAGATGGGATTGTGAAGCAAGCAGTTCAAAGGGAGTTGTTCGAATCCAAATTGTAAAACCATAATTAGTCAGTATTCTAGAACTGCTAAGGGTTTGGATGACTTTTGGCTAAATTATGTGTATACTTCAGAGTGCAGTGATCTGATTTGTCTCATGAAATTCCAAATCTAGAACGAAGATTTTCAGTCAGTGGGCAATGTGTAGCGAATTATCTAAAAGAACAAATTTGAGTAGTACGCAGGGGCCGCGGTGGCTCAGTGGTAGAGCGTTCACCTCTGGTGCTTGGGGTCCCGGGTTCGATCCCAGCCCCCGCCAAGTGAACTTTGTGGTGGATAAACAGCGTGTGCGTGGGTTTTCTCGGGTTCTCCCACTTTCTTCATTCCACCATTTCATTCATTTCTCATAATCACCGTCTCCTTTAGCCTAACCGGCATAACCGTGAGACGTAAAACTCACAAAGATTTCATTTCATTTGAATAGTACGCAGACTTGTGTACGATACAGCAGGTTCGTCTGGTGACCTCGAGAAACTATCCATAATGAAATCCATGATTCCTTATGCACGAAATGTTTGTATTCGTTTTGTAGAAGCAACAAATGAGGGGTGAGCGGAAGAGGAAGGGAGACACACACACACACACACACAAAAGCTGAAGACAGGATAATAAAGATCATTCTGAACGAGCTTGAAGCTAAGAGGCGTAAATAATGAAAGATATGGCCAATATGATGCGGAAAATAAAGCGTTTGGAGAAGTGAAATGAGTTAGTAATACTATTGATTTTTTCTAGAGATTTGTCAATATAGAACAACTAGTTTTATGTACAGTCAGAACCAATATTAAGTGTAGGTTGGAGCTGTCGTACGTAGAGATCACATATCGTTGTGGTATATGTAGTATCATTACCTTGTTACGAAAAAGTGGTATCATTACATGTTGGCAACCTACAGTGTACCACGTAAACCCTCTCCTCACACTAAATAAGGAACCAAGAATACACATAATACAAGAATATGAAATCTCCATACATGTAGAAATTAACATGGAGAACTTACGTGTATGTACACGATAAGAACTATTGTACCAAAGACATTAATCAACTTGTACTAGGTGAACACTAAAAAACACGAATGCTATCTAACCGAGTCAGGGCAGAAGCGCAGCAAGAGGACCCGAATAGTAGTGACGTGGTGTGTCCGTAGAAAGAACCGAAAACGACGGTGGATAGCGTGGGAGCAAAGATTTATTTCCAATATTAATTTCCACATGTATGGAGATCCAATAGTATCCTTGTATTATGCGTATTCTTGGATCCTTATTTAGTGGGAGAGATAAGTTGGTACATTTTTGGTTGCCAACATGTAATGTTAGCACTTTTTCATAATATGGTACTGATAATACATATACCACAACGATATGGGATCTCCAAGTATGCTAGAATAGCTATACCAGCGTTGTAAACTATTACCGTCCGACCTATACTTAATATTGTTTCTAACTGTATATACATTCAACCTTTTCCAATGAGCGTCTTACGCGACTTTTTGCCTTTGTATGTGACGAAACTTTCATGTGACAAACGTTACAGATTAAAGTTTAAGGGAAAATGTTTTAAGTTTTTGCTTTGTTCAGGAATTTCTATTAGCTAAGTCTTCTGTAATTTCATAATAAAATAAGTTATATTTATTTTTATATTAATCATTGTTCTAGTTGATTTAGGAGAAAATACAGTGTCCCCCACATGAAACCGGTCCCACCTCATGCACGAGATTCAAATATCATTTTAACAGCAACAATAAAATAATTAACAATGAGGTTTCCTGTAATGTCCATGCGAATTCTATCTTTCAGGGGTCCTCACTGTCGGGCGCTTATTCCTCTACGCATTCTGAACAGATCCCACAGTCCTCCATTTGTTGTCTTGGATAGTACTGGTCGTGGGAAGTTCCCTACCAGGGTACTTCACGTGAAACATTTCCTTACATTCCTTGATGGAGGCTGTCTTTATGTAAAATTCCACAATATCAATTCGCTGTTCTAATGCAAAGTGCCCCATTTCTATCACCAATGTTCCTTTTTACCACAAGCACTAATTCAACACATAACACATTCTAACAACTCAAAAATACGAGCTTCTTACAACATCTGACACATGAACACACTGCTGCACTCAACTTTCCAATAAAATGCAGTGTATCCAACTTTCGAGCCAGTGTTGTGAGTCCACAAGCAATTAAACTAGAGATGATTAACTGGTACGTGGGGCATACCGGTTTTATATGGGACATACTGTATATTACTTATGTAGATATGCTTTCTTGGTCTTGTTTTTCTATGACCACGGTTAATTTAGTATCAGGAAAATTTTCAAAAAAACATCTTTAGGAAAACCAGGGAATTCTTTCTCATTAATTTTGTCGCTACCCTGGTAATGATGTTTTCAGTGCAAATTTAATTTTGTGAATTTCGTATTAATTTTGAATACGATTTTATCTTTATTCAATAGATGAGCATAGCGGAGAGGTTGAAAACCGTAGAACACAATATGATAAATCCAACTGTGAAGTTGTACACAGCGAGGAAGAAGTGGCTCCCCAAATGGACGTAAATGATGCTAGTGAATTTGTTAAGAAGGGAAAATCAAAGAAAGAGAAGAAGAAAGCTAAGCAGGAGGAGAAGAAAAGTAAAAAGGTGAGAAGCAGAAAAATCAACTTTGCTTTTTGAACAGTAGTAGATTTAGTGTTTCATAACATACTGTATATGACTAAAAATGTGGATGTTAACCCATTTTCTGAAGAAAGAAAAAGAAATAATTATTAACTGTTGACCGAAAATACGTTCCAATGCTTTAGAAATACCTTTAGAAAATAAATTGTTATATCGTAAGTAGAAATAAAATTAATTATAATACATAATATAATAAGTTCAGTCATGGTAATTTTTTTGTATGTTCCCCCTTTGCTCTATTTTATCTTTTGTAGATTCAGAAGTAGACCTCATTCCTTACGTCTTGATCCAAGTACAAATGACTTAGGTATCAACATCATCATCATCATAGGTATTTGCCATTATTGGCTGGTCATTTGCCGTAACTGAGAAGCTTTTATGTTCCACGGTCTTCCGCTAACCTCTTCCTCTTCATGTATGATTTTTCTGTTTTGATATCGTCTATTAATTGTAGTCTCCTTCGCCCCCTCCCTCTCTTTCCTGCTACCATACCCTCTAGCACGTCCCTCATGATACAGTTTCTTCTTAGCCAATGTCCCAACCAGTTTCTCTTCCTCTTCTTAATAATATCTATAATTGTTCTTTTCTCCCCCACCATTTCTAACAGTCCTCATTCGTTTTCCGCTCGATCCAGCTAATTCTTTTCATTCTTCTCCACACCCACATTTCGAAAGCTTCAGTCGTTTCTCATCATTTTTGCGTAATGTCCATGTTTCTGATCCATACAGTACAATACTCCACAGGAAGCATTTTATGAGTCTTTTTCTCAACTCTTTATTCAAGGTCCCACAAAATAGTATTTTCTTCCTTCAGAAGGCTTTTTTCACCATTCCTATCCTTGCTTTTGTTCCAAGTTCACACTTAATATCATCACCAAAAATACTACCCAGGTATCGAAAACTAATTACCTGTTCTATTTTCTTCCCTCCTCTTTTATATTTGACACCGAACGCTTCGTTCCAATCACCATGGCTTTTGTCATTCTAACATTCATTTTCATCCCATATTCCTCACAGTCCTTCCTCAAATTTTCTAACATCTTGTTGATTTTCTCTTCAGATTCCTCAACAGGCGCCATATCATCTCCAAATCGTATACATCTAATCATTCTACCTCCTACTAAAGTGCCCTCTTCATTTTGTAGGCTATTTTTCACTACCTTTTCCAGATAGATATTAAATAATGTTAGCGAGAGACAGCATCTCTGTCGAACCTTCCTTCCAACTGCACTCTCCTTTGTCATTTCTTCCCTATTCTAACACTTACTGTTGGTTCATATATGTTTCTTTTTAGTATTCGATCTTCTTTTTTCACATTATTTATTTATTGGACTGTTTATTAGAATGATTTAGGTATTGATCCGTAAAAATCAAGTGCCTTTTTAGTGATACTGTCATGTGTCAACTAATTGTAATCCAAACCCGGACTTTGTCACCATGCATATACCCATATGTAGCTCAGAAATTAATGATCATTATAGCTAGTTATAGGGCAATTGAGTATATGCTCGTAATAAACTTGACCATTTGACTAAGATAATCGCAGATATTGCGATAAGTTGGTATTGTCTTAATTTATTAAATAAATTGGAGACATCAGATTTAGTTAAATATTCAAAATTGTTGCTGTGGCCTTTATCTATCTTTTGGGCTATGTTTAATCGTACTCAAATCCAAGAGTGGAATTTTAACAGAAGAAAAGATTAGCAGTTATGGTCGTATATAAGCAATGTGCTTATCAAGTCATGGACCAGCTGTGTACTCACCAAATTCGTTCTGCGAGGATCGCGGAGTAGATCTTGCCTCTTCTTTGGTTACTAGTAAACTCTCTCGAGTTCTCTATTAATTCAGTCCACCTACCTTCTCTTCCTAGATTTTTGGGGGCGTCATTATTCTTCCGCTTACCGTAACATTGCAAAAATTTCCTGATTTCTAGAAATAGCTAGGGTTTATGTTATTAAGGCAACACATTGCTACATAACATATTTCTTATTAGAAAGAATGTTCTATCGGTACATAGTTTTTAAGTTACTACATCATTTCCTTAATTGTTCTGAAGATACGTGAACAACCTTCAGCATCAGTCTGAGAGTTGAATTTTATTTAATTTAAAAATATGAATAATGTACAAAGTATTGAGACCATAGTTAATTAAATATCTTTTCCCTTTCACCAATTAATTTCTGTCATGTTACAATACTATGGGCTGTCCAATAAATCCATATGGTACATCCCTTGAAATTTCGTGTAGTTGTGATAGGTGAAGAATAATGCACTTAAATACAAATTCTTTTAAATCATCTTAAACTATAGTAGAGGAATTATGTTTGAATGATTCTTGAAAAAAAGTTAGTAAGAAAAGCATAACAAATCGAACTCGCACTGAAGAAAGAAATTCAAGTTTTCGTTGATCTTTGCCACGTTGGTGAAAATCCTTACTAATTATATATAAAACTACATGAACTGACATAAAATAAACGGGTTAGGGGGTCTGAAGAAGGGATGAAGAAATTCCCCATCTTATTCAAATAAGCCTTGTTTTGGACCTATAATCTCATATTTTAGGTATTTGCAATTGGAATAAAAACTTGAAATTCGGTATGCTTGTACGTTTTCGTTAGCGTTACCTAAGTAAATCATGCAAAAACAAAACTTTCCAACTGTTAAAGTGGTTTTATAGGGAACTGAAAAATCTGTCCCATGTTATTTATATGGGACGTCTTCTACACCTCAAAATGTTTAGGCACTTCCGGCAGCATCAGAACGATGAAGTTTGGCATGATTGTAGCCTGGTCCAAAGTCTGGTTGCATAAAATATATAAGTACTTCAGACTCCAGAAATCGATAAAATATTTATTTATGGTAGAAACTTGTGTGCAGGAGCAGTAAATAAAAACGTTATTTCAGAGTTGGTGTTCTGAGGGACTGGTTATTATTGTGAGGCACCTTTTATGCAGGTTATATTTGACCATATTCATGGTCCTCAGCATACCGGACTACGTGGGTATTAAAGAAGTGATGAGGTGAAGATACAAGTTCCATAAGAGTTGGTCAATAAAGGAAGTAAAGGAGTCCTCATTCTTCACTTCCTAAAATCTTTCATCAAGCTGTAAACTGTTTGTTTTGAGTCAGACTTGGGCGAGATTAACTGAAATGAAGAACATATTCATTACATGGATTGAGGCGATCTTGGTTTTGTTCATATACAAGGGCTCGTGCAAAAGTTTCTGCAAACTATAAATAACAGTGGCGGCTTTCCGATATTATAAAATACGAAGGAATAGATCTTTTTATGTTAAAATTATCTTTGATTATTTAAGTCTATTCGTATATTTTCACAGCAGTTTGCAGAAGTTCTTAAGAAACCGCTGTTCGGAATGGGTCAACAGCTGTTTTAGATGCCACAAATCGCTCACCATGCATCTTATTGGATCAGAAGATCCAATATATTTCAAATAAAAATTTTCTTGTACGCCTTATATCTGGAGAACTACATATAGTGTATCCATACCCAAATTATCACTTAACTCAGTATGATGTGCTTATTCCGTAGAAAATACGAAAACTCGATTTAGGGACCGTTCGAAAATGTTGTGACTCCTGATCCAAAACTGATTATTGACCAAGATCGCAATCTTTTGATGCTTTTTTTTTAATCATTCCTAAAAATCTTGTTTTTTATATGTGTAATGGTGTTAAGTCAGGTGAGAAGTGACAGTGAGTCATTAAATCGACATTTTTATTGAAAAAAAAAAATTAAGAGTTTAGTGTGCTGAGTAAAAACTGGCGTTCTGGTAGTGAAGAATGTTGCGATGATTTGAAGTTTTTTACGCAATTTATTGAGGACCTCTGGCAAATGAATTGTGGTATAATACTCGGCATTTATAATCCTTCGACCTTCTAAAGCTATGCTTGCCACATGTTCGGTGTGATTGAAGAAACAAGCCACTATTTGGATGATAGCACTTCTCGAACGAACAACTTTTGTTGCTTTCGGCTCACTTTGAAATAGCAGACAATGGATTGGTGTGTAGTTTCGGATTCGTATAAATAGATCGAAGTTTCATCCGCTGTAACGATGTAGTACTCCAAGTTTGACTTACCTAAATTGCCACGAGCCTGTTTTTGAACTTCGGTGAAGTAGTGTGAAATCCAACAGCTTCAAAGCTTGTGTACGTTCAGGTGACCATGCAGAATCGTGTGTATGGTTTTCAAGTCAATGTTCAAGAATAATCTGACAATGTATCACATACGATCCCTCTTAATCATTTTACACATAGCATCATCATCATTATTGGCAACAATAGACATGGATGGACGACTTAGTGAAACTCATCACTGAGGGCGACCATGCTGAAATTCGGAAAAAGCAACTATAGACAGTCCTAATAGAAGTTGGTTCATCCTCAAAGACCATGTAAAGTCACACAAAGCACTGTGTCGTTGTTAAACTGATTTGAAATTATAAAAGTCATTGCTTGAAAGTGTTCACTAGAAATTTCCATTTCTCACAGGAAACTACTTGAAATTTCTGTGAAAAATAAATTAATAAACTTAAGCAAACTCTCAAAGATAATTTAAGTACAGAAAGGTGTATTCTTGTAAATTTTATAATAGCAAGAACACTAGCATCATTGTAAGTAATAATTTGTAGAAACTTTTCTAGAAGCCTTCGTGCACCAGAGAACAAACTTCTAATGTGAGCCTGTGGCTGCAATGTATATTTTTATTTTTTAAATTTGATATCATATGTTACCGTAATCGTTTTGCAAGTTTACAAGCAAGTTATTGTCTCTCTCAACTAATAGGGCTAATCGGTGTATTGTATCTATGTGCTTTTGCTAATCCAAAGAAAACTGGCAGAGAAGAAGAAGAGGTGCTAAATGGTTCATCAGTTTTCTGGAAGATGTGAAAAAGTATCTTACAAAATACAAAATAATTTACGCACATAAGATCATGTCTGTCGCGAAAAAACCGGGAACAAGTCCATCCCACGTTATACTATAACGTTAGATATACGTCTCACATAGTATCTTTGCCAAAAGGCACACTAAACCCCAACTTAGTCAACCAAAGGGTGTACTGATGTGCAGACCAAAAGAAATATTCGCACCAGGAAATTAGAGAGAGACTGTAAAAAATTCGAAGACAATTAATTCTCGGTCCTTTTCGCTGGTCTTTATGGCGGGAGCGCGTACTTTTGATACATGAGGTCCCGGTAGGAGAGAACAAAAAGTTTAATTTCACAATTTCATGAATCATCCGTTTTTTTTAGCCTAAAGGCAATATTTCTAAAAACCCACTTTTTCCGGATTTAAATATATATATATATATCGGATGTTCTAAAAATGGCGCCCACGGTCCACAGAGCACTATTCTAAAGGCCCAAAAAAAAAAAAAAAAAGATAGTTTGCCTTCCGGGGCCTCCTTCAGCCACTATGGAGAATCAAAATTTCACAGTGTGGCAACTGCAGATTAATTTGGAGCCATTAGCATTAGTCTACGAATACAACAAAGCAGTTGAATCGATTGCTACATTAATAAAGTGATGCTAGTGTCAATCAATATCGACTTTAGCTGCCATTTGGAAAGCATCGATAAAACTTTGCAACAACGCAACTATAGGATGGAGGACATCTATCCATATGTTGGCTAACATCACCAGATGAACAGTGTTGCCAACCCAATATAAAGTTATGTTTTTTTACTGGAATGACCTAAATTTAATTTCATAATTTGAATCAGCAATGAAAACAAAGACGAAAGAGATGACACTCGCAGATCAGTGTTGCATACTTTTTGAGAAATAACGTTAAACATGTGTCAAATTTAAACGCCTTTAACGCACACAGCGAATGAAGTAGTAACTATTTGTGCACATTAAATTAAATACTGGGAAGAAATCTTTAAGATGACTTCAAGTTTAGAAAGATCAGTTAAACAGTGTTGCCACAACAGAAGAGAAAAAAGTAGATTTTAGAAATAGTGCAATAACTTGGAAAAGGTCCCTAGTACAGTATGGTTTAAAATTCATAGAGCAAATCAGTATGTCATAAGGAGCATTGTCACGTATATTTGAGATTGTTAAGTCAAGTACTTACCGAGATGTTCGGTACTTTGTAAAACCTGAGAATTTTGTGCTGTACAAGATGGTAACGCTGTTTCAAAATTCCCTGTTTTCCCTCTGCGTTGGAGAAATATTAAAGTAGTAATCTGTGACAGAAGTTATATTCTGTGAAATGCTGAACTAAAGCAAACAATTTAAAATAAGGAAACACAATTTTTTTTTTTTTTTTGTGTGTTTCATGAATTTTTTAGTGTATGCTACGAATAATTGTTTCTTGCTGATCATCATAAACATATATTTCTTTAATGTACATCTCCTGAATATAAGTTAGAAAAGACAATAAAACGTAGATATTAATAGTTGTCAAATTTTAATTGAAAATACATAGGCTAAGTTCTGTTAAATGGCAGCAAAATATTTCTGATCATCCAACATTTATACGTACTGTCCAATTTTAGGGGAACATACACAACTCATTTTGTATTTCATTCACCACGAAATTAAGTACAAATAATTTATAAATTGTTTTTAAAGCACAGCACGTAGAAATATGCCATAAAAGCTATAGTGGAACAAACACCAAACAGTCTGTGTTAGGTGGCCATTAAAGCAAGAAATGTATCTGATCGGTCAAGGAACGGAGAACGTGGTAGGTCCATGAATGGGCGTATCCGTAGTGAGCTGGCGCGTAAACGAGTATAGTGTAAAAAAAAAAACACGAGCAAACGTGTGTTGGATGGCCACAAAAAGCAAAGAAGTATTTAACCAAGTTAGCGCAGGGCGAGACTAGTGGAGCCTCAGGTGTCTATAGGGATCAGGCGCGTTAGCAAAGGTGGGTATGCTTGTAAAGAAAATAGTGCAAACATACTTGTGTAAAGAATATTCCATAGTTCTTCTGCAAATTATGTGCAACATCGTATTCCTTAGCGCAGCTTAGCTTTCTGTATAACGTCCCACGTTTATGCCATTAAGGCTAAGGGGGTCAATGATTAAGGCAAGTGACTGATAATGGAAGAATTGGTGGGATAAGAATACCTGACAACTCGATGGACACGATGTTATCCACCACAAACTATTGGACCATAAATCTCTTTGCATTAATCAAAATCTTTTGCTTTTTGTATAATGCTTCACAATAATTGAATACAGATTTATGATATACTGCATAATGATATGTCTGAAAAGCGATTATTCTCGGAAAAATATGTACAAACCTCTGCATGGTGGTCACTAGAAACTAACACTTCATCTATTTCAACAGAACGAAGCTGGAAACTCACATGAGCTTGTGTCCGTATGGTGGAGGCATGTCAGCGACATTGTGTGTGCGCGTAAAGGAAGACGACGGGCGAGAAACGAGCACCAACCTCTGCTACGTGGTCATTATGATGTAACACATTTTTGGAGTTGAGCATAAGCATACGTGGGAATGTGTCCGTAAAAAACAAACACGTCAGCACGTGAAAATGAAATCGAAATGCTTACTTTCGGTTTGCGTTGACTCAAACCGTTACAAAATGAGAGGATCCAGGTATAAGTACCAGGATCATTTCAAAACTCTTGCACACAGCCCATGCACGACCGTTTGAGTCACTTTTAGGTGACCATAGTGGAAGACCATCAACTGAAACAGACTACATCTCTGAGATTATTGTGAATGACATTTTGAGAGAGGATCGACAAAAAACATCTAAGAAAATTGTATATGAGGCCAAAATGTCTGTCACTTCAGTTTACAGAATCATTACTGAGGAGCTGAGGCTGAAGATGAGGTGGGTTCCGCATGATCTGAATGAAGAGCAGAAAGTATGTCGCAAAAGAATTGCTTCAACGTTACCAAACAGAAGGAGATCAGTCTGTGCGAAGGACTGTTGCAATTGATGAAACCTGGATACGAGATTTTGAATCAGAACTAACGTTTCAGTCGTCACAATGAAACAGTTTAAACTCTCCACGTCCGAAGAAATTCCGCCGCCAACAATCAAAGGTTAAATTCACGATGATCTTCGTGTATGACATGAATAGAGAGATGGCTACAATAGAGTGCCACATGAGACGTCTGTACCAGGCGCATACTACAAGCTGTTTCTGCAAAATGTTTTGCACCTGAAAATTCGTGAAAGAAATCCCGACATGCTTGCAGCTGGTGTCCTCATTTTAAACGATAATGCAAGACCGCATACTGCTCTACGAGTAAGGGTGACACTCGACAAGTATGGATGGGAAATACTTTCCTACCAAATATAGTCTGGTTTGAGCTCACCAGGCTTCGATTTGTTTCCCAAATTGAAAGAACAGCTCCGTAGAAAACGTTTTGATTCAATTGACGAAGCTTTCAGTGAGGTAACTCGAATGATCAGACACCTCAACAATGAAGGTGCCCTATCCAGAATACAGAATTTACCAAAACGTTGGGAAGCTGTCATAAACAAGTTTGGAGGTTATATTGAAGGCATGTAAAGGTATTTTGTACGATATATTATTTACTTTCATAATATCTTACAGTGTGCAGAACTTTTCAAATGACTGTCGTACAATATATTGCAAAAAATATTCTGAACATGTGCTAGGACATAACATTGTACGTACGGGTACATGTAAACATTAGAATCTATTGTTACCATAACAAATAATAGTCTATGTGCCATGCTAAATAACAGTATGAGTCTAATTTCATAATAATGTTCGCAAAATTAGCGGGTCGCAAACGAATACAAATAATGAAATAAATAACACTGCCCAAAACATAAAAACTTCTTATATACCTCCGCGATCAACATAGGTGATTCTTAAGGAAACGGTCACGCTGATTTCGAAAATCGCCTAAAAAATTTCCTGTCACCCAGGTTCAAAAGATATGAACAGATTTATAATTCGGATTATAGACAATATGACCACGATTATCCGATACAGTTTTCGCTATATTTCTCAGCCCTTATTCAACCAATTTATAGCAAATTTGAAAGGTATGTTTCTAAGTATATTTATTTATATTCCCCAAAGTGTGATCGATTGAATAGGGGCTGAGATATAGCCCGAAAACTCTGTCGGATAATCGAGGTCGTAGTGTATTATATGCACACTAAAACGTTTCGATAGAGATTGTTACATGGTCACGCCTGTAAAGTTTTAACATACTTATAAAATCGTGCAACTCTCTTTTTAAATCAGCTTACTGAATCATTCGTAACAATGGCGTAGAGAAGAATTGAAAAACTTTGGGGTTCACGGAGGTAAGATGTTTATAAAAGGTCTTGGAAATATCTATTCAAACTCATTATTAAGTGCCCCCCTTTGTCAGGCTATATCTACACCATCGATACCTTATATTGTGCTGCCTCTTATAATCCTGTTTACTCTCGCGCAGAAGGAACCAACAATAGTCTCCCATCATTCCAGGATTCTTACGATCTTGGTATTTCTCCTCAATCACGGAACCTTTCCCATTGTTTATCACTAACATCTGCTAGATTGTCAGGGGAAAGGTCTAGATATGAATGAAGCAAGTGAATTTTCAAGGACATACTGCAACCCATGTTTTTGTAGCATTCTAAAATATTTCTGACCAATGTTTCGTAATTTTCTTCTTTTCTGTTTCCAAGAAACCCGCGTACGACGCTTTTAAAAGACTCCCAACTCAGCTCCTTGTAGAAGATTTTAAAACGTTTCGTCCAAAATGACTTTTCTGATTTGGAACCCAGTAAAAATGCCTTCCTTCAATTTAGCGTACATCATCTCAGGAAACATATTTTTCACGTATGTAAAACCGTCACCATCATTGTTAAGTTCCTTCACAAAGTTCATCATCAACCCAAGTTTTATATGCAAGGGTGGGAGAAGAATTTTATGGTGAGGAACCATACAGGCGCGAAGAGATCTTGTCAACAACTCTGAATCCTGACACCTCACACAGGGGTGCTTCTTGCAAGGTAAGCTGAACGCGATAAGACATTTGAATCATTGTTGGGCTATAGAAACGAAAAAAAACATAATGATATTTGGCGCGAGGAACCGAATAAATGAATTGTTTATAACCTAAAGGCCTTACAATTAGTGTTGCTAACTAGGGCGTTTTGTCACCAAATGTAGCGATTTGATAACATATTTTAGAGACGATATTTGTTTCGTTTACAATTGTTAAACTAGGGATTTTGTGACTTTTAAAATATACAGCGAATAAACTAGCATTATTTCCATTAGAATAAGGTTTCCAATGACTTTTCGCAGTATGTTTAGTGATATTATTGTTAATGTTGTTGGCAACACTGCTTATAATTATTATCTATTTGGTCTAGGAATTAATTCGTGCGGGTGGACAAGAGATGGCGCAACGAACGGAGCGTCCCACAGTTCCGTGTATCCACACATGTGTTGCAAACCCCTGTCATCGCGTATCGTTCGTAGTATAGGGCAGTGGATTAAAGCGTCAACAACACCAGTTTGTAGTTAAGTGAACATGGCGCAATTTGTGCCTGATAAAGTGTTTTTGCGGGGTGTCCTGCTGCATTACTTTAACATGCAGAAAAGTGCGACTGAAAGTCATCGTATTTTGGTGGAAGTGTATGGTGACCATGCTCTAGCTGAGCGAACGTGTCAGAAGTGGTTTGCACGGTTTAGAAGTGGTGATTTCGGCTTGGCAGACCAAGAGCGAGCTGGACAGCCAAAAAAATTTCAAGACGAAGAATTGACAGCATTGCTCGAGCAGGATTCGTGTCAAACGCAGGAACAACTTGCAGCAGCATTAGGCGTTGATCAAACAACAGTCTCCAAACGCTTGAAAGCCATGGGAATGATTCAAAAGATGTCACATTGGGTTCCACATGAATTGAAAGACAGAGACGTTGAAAGACGAAAAACCATTTGCGAATTGCTGCTTCAACGACAGAGCAGAAAGGGGTTTCTGCATCGAATTATTACGGGTGATGAGAAGTGGATCCATTACGAGAACCCTAAACGAAAAAAGGCCTGGGTGAAACCAGGTGAACCAGGTCCATCACAACCAAAACGAGATATTCACTGTGCAAAGGTTATGCTGTGCATATGGTGGGATATGAAAGGTGTGGTGTACTATGAGCTGCTGCAACCGGGTGAAACTATGAATGGAGAACGTTATCGACGACAATTAATGCGTTTGAAGCAAGCTCTGGCCAGAACACGACCAGAATGGGAGAACAGACATGATAAACTTATTGTTCAACATGATAACGCTCGCCCACATGTCGCAAAACCGGTCAAAACCTATTTAGAAAATGTCGGATGGGAAGTTTTACCCCACCCGCCGTATTCACCAGACGTTGCTCCTTCGGACTATTACTTGTTCGATTGCATGAACAACGATTTGATTGGACAGCGGTTTACTTCTTCAGAAGATATCGAAACATGGGTCTCTGACTGGATCGCTTCCAAGGATGAGGACTTCTTTCGCCACGGAATCCGTACATTGCCTGACAGATGGGCGAAAGTGGTGGCTAGCGATGGACAATATTTTTCTTAAGGTATTTATGTATTTTGTGTTTGTACTACAGCTTCAATGTGTGCGTACCAACCGCACGAATTAATTCCTAGACCAAATACTTTAAAGAAGAGAGAAAAGGACTTTGAAAATTACAATATCCTTATGGCAAAGTGTTTTAAACTTCCACTCTTCGATTATTGACGGTTAACTGGGCTTACTTTACGTTCTTCATTTCAATAAATTACGTGTATGAGCGAAATACATATCATGCAGTATCTCAGAACTGTGACGTGATGTGTAAAAATTGTGATCATTTTTGTTTTCTACACACGAAAATCATTCAGAATCACTTATTATTTTCCCGGAGGTAAAAATCATGTTGGGCAGTGTAATTATATTTGCATACCAAGTATCGCAAAAAATGCCAATTTTTACATTTCGTTAAAACAATCCACTGCAGAATGAAGCCGTATAAAACATTTTAAGACATACATTAATTACGACCTAGCTGCTGCGTATGTAAAAGAAAACTTGAACGTATGTTCTTTGTGATATTAATGCACAATTCACATATTTTTACGTTTGGTGAAGTATCATAGAAGGAGTTTACCAACCGTATACTTTGCTAAGCTAACCAAAGCCAACCTACCTATCCTAACTCATATTGGGTCTAGGATGTTTCGGTGTAGGACGTTACGGTGTAAGGACGTTTTGGTGTAAGGACGCTTGGCTGTAAAGGACGTTTCGGTGTATAGCCTAATATTTGATTGCATTAATCATATGCTTGTAATGAACAGTCATGAAGTGTCATAGTGTAGCCACTCTGGAATAGTGTAAACTGATTAATATTGTTATTGAGTTTCATTGTTATTGCTCAATTTCTTCGTAACATTGACGTATTTTTTCATTTTTCTGACTTCATGTCCGCCAATTAACTTATTTGTTCCATTTGAACAACACTAACAAGGAGACTTACGGAAGTGTAATTTACTGATTTGAATGAAACTTTGCATACTTGTAGAATATCAAAAAATAATCGTCACGTACTTTTTTTTTTTTTTTTTTTTTTTTTACTTTTACTTTTACTTTGGTAATGGTGCGGGTTTAAGGGTAGAAACCACCCTTTGAACGTTAGAGGTGGCCTCCAAGCTTAAACAGAAAATAATTATTAAAATAGAAGATTAAATCATACGGCCAGCTTACTGCCAAGGGGTTTTAGGACAGGTGATTCAGAACCTGACGTTAAAATTACAAAATTTAAATTGGCGGATCCAATATGATGATTACAATTACAAATAGTCTTCTGGTTTGAAATGTTCTGCAGTTAGCCAACAACACTTATAATTGGCAGGGACTACTGAGAGAAGGTGCAGACTGATTTGAAACCCCTTTTTGTACTTATTTTAACAGGACGTTTGATTAAATCTATAGCCAAAAAGTTAGAAGCCAGTGCCAATGCATTTGTCGCGAATGTGAAGCAACACGTGTTATTGGAAAAGAAAATATTTATAACTCTGATCAATACGGTTTAATTTGGAAATGCAGACGGGACGTACTCTAGTGTTTACAGGGATACAAACAGTAGAAAGTGCGACACAGTCAGTAAATTCTATGACTCGTAGCTACATCATACATCCTTTAATTTCTGCAAATAGTGTTTTGTTATCACCACTGTTAATTGTTTTGTAGGAAAACAATGGAACATTTGGTCTTATAGTCCAACACAACCTCTTTAAATTTGAAAATATCCTTGTGAAGGCGTCAAATCCGGGACAATTAACATCAAGTATTGTGAGATCATGGTTCCAAGAGATTTTTCTTCAAGCGTCTAATGCAAAGTCCATTTTGTTATTAGCTTCGTGGAGTGGTCACAGTTCATCAATTTTGAACCTATTTTAAGAACAAAAGAGTAACTCATAATAGAAACCATTTCTGCAGGAACAACTGGTAGGATTCAGCCTCTTCTTGTGTTCTTCAGGCCGTTAAAAATTTTCTTGAGGCTTTTTTTCTGACACTGTCCTCTACAACTATAACACTAATTTATATCTCCGTAATAATATAATTAAGATCCCAACTCTGATTCATAATCAGTTTTCTTCTCCTAGATTTGCTAATCTTATTGGGTATGCATGATATAAAAGCGGTTATTTGGAAGAAAAACCGCCTGTGTTTGAAAATTTCCTTTCAAAGATTGTGCAGTATTTTGCGATTTGTGCACAGTTATTGCCGTAATAAGGTGTGTGTGGTGTACACAATGTTTATGCATCACACACTTTTTACTATATATCATTACCATAAAACGTTTTCCCAATCAATTTATAATTATAACATTTGAGGATATAAGAAGTTCTGACATAAAGTGAAGCGAGGGGACTCACTATAAATAAGTAACCCCTGTCAATTACAGCAGCATTTAATTTTTATTTTATTTATTAATTTATATTTTCTACTTCATGAATTTATTTCTCCCTAACGAATAATTTTCATTTTGAAGAGTTGGCGTTTCGGTGTAAACATTGGAGCTTTTACACCGAACCAGCCTCACACCTAAATGTCCTTACACCGAGACATCCGTACACCGAAGCGTCCTACACCGAAACGCCCTGCACCAAAACGTCCTACACCGAAACATCCTACACCGAAACGGCCGTATCCCCTCATATTTTATGTTCAAGAACAAAAACAAAGAAAACACACCTAAGTAAAATTTTAGTGAACCCCATCAGCACTATATTACGTAAGTTAAATGTATCAGGCATTGTTGTGCGTGAGCCTGTGTATAGTACATTACGTCAGTCTTACTTTTTCCTACTACTTGCATTTTAGTCAATTTATTTACCTTTGAATTTATAAGAAATATGGTGCTGCTTTACTTTTGGCTCACCAGAATTTGAAAGATTTACAGGTAAAATTACATACTTCGCATGAAAACACATATTTATAAAGAAAAAATTTCTGCAAGCGATAGAATTAAATACAAAGTAATACACCTGCATGTCTACAAGTGTAGAGTTACTAGTGTAAAATTCTTACAAGTACTTTACTACGGATAAAATAAGTGAGTGCATATGAAAGATGGTTATATTAACAATTTTCCGACGGTGCTGTATTTGTGCACAGTGTACAGAAGTTGTATTTTATGGTTACAAGTGGAACGCTACTAGTATGAAACCGTGACAAGTGCTATTGAAACTCATATCATTGCCAAAATAAACTTGTTTTCAATATCCTCATTTTTGCATATACCAACCTTTGCTGTCACACCTGCTCCCTTCGGACGCAATCCCTCGCTAGAGCTCGGGCCCTCGAGCTGCGCCCTACCGTGACTCGGTTAGATAGCATTCGTGCTTTCTAGTGGCCTCCTGGCACAGGTTATTTCGTGTTTTTTGCATTGCAGTTTTTATGCATACATCCGAACGCCGTATTTACACGCAAATCCTAGAAGAATTTTAATTTTTCAACAATAGATTATGATGGTCCCCTTGAAATTTTACTATGCCATTTGAGATATTTTCATGTTGCCCAGCGCAAATCATTTAGTAAACAATAAGAAGAAATTTGTGAAAGAATTGTAATTTTAACAATTATTTCGAGTGGTGCGGCAATAGTAAACCTGCACTAGAAATATTCCTAAATATATGCTTAAAACATTATGTCAGGCTTCACATAAAAGGCAGTATCGCGTTTCGAACTTATTCGATTAATTGTAACTACAAATTCATTAAATGAGCTGACAAATAAAGAAAATAACATGCAGTTTGGCATGCTGGTGGCAAAGTAGAAATGTAAAAAATACACGAATTTTATGGTAAATATAATTATGTATTTCCAGAATAATCCCTATTTCATTGGTGCATACAGGCTACAACTCAAATACCTAACCTTTGCAGAGATTTACAATATGGTAGCAAAATAATAATAAATAAAAAATTACTCATTTAGAGCCAATGATTTAAAAAATTTTTTGTTACTAAGTATACCACACAAAGAAATTTGTTTCATGACCTAATGAGTAATATGAGAGACTTGGGGGACCATTCCGATATGGATTGTGCCAACGCAAAGCAATATTTACCATTTTGTTAGCGATCATCGGCATAGCAGTTATAATGACTTCTTGCATTTTTTGTCTGTAGAATTTTTTGAACATTGCTTTCGTATGATCCCCTTAGACGTGTGTTACCAAGCGAAGGAAGTGAGTAATTTTCTTGGTTACACCCACCAGCTACCACGCAGCCAAAGAAATTGTGCTTGGAAACCATCCTTTTTATTGCTTCAGTTGCAAAAAACTTACTTATTTCATTCATTCGTGTTTAAAAAAGAAATGGTAACAAGTCGGTAATATTTACATACAATATTGAATTGTTTCGATATTACTCCCCTAAAGTTGCACGATAATAAGTATATTCACCGCACGAAAGTAACTATTGGGTAACTCTCGTAAACGTATTTGTATTATGTTGTTGAAATATGAATTCGTATTACTATCTCAAGAACCATTTATATCCACAACATTACGTTTAATTAGTCCCTTCAAGAACTCAAGTGGATTTCATGTCAATGTATGTCCATTCATTTATGTTTTATTTCATTTTAATCGTCTCTTCACGATTTCTGAGGGAAAACAGGGAATTTTGAAACAGCGTTATCATCTTGTACAGCACAAAATTCTCAGCTTTTACAAAGTACCGAATATCTCGGTCGTGACAATGCTCCTTATGACACTGATTTGCTCTATAAATTTTAAACCATTATTTCCAAACTCAACTTTTTTTTCTCTTCTGTTGTGGCAAAACTGTTTAACTAATCTTTCTAAACTTGAAGTCATCTTAAAGAGTTCTTCCCAGTATTTAATGTGCACAAATAGTTACTACTTCATTCGTTGTGTATGTTAAAGGCGTTTAAATTTGACACATGTTTAACATTATTTCTCAAAAAGTATGCAACACTGATCTGCGAGTGTCATCTCTTTCGTTTTTGTTTTCATTGCTGATTCGAATTATGAAATTAAATTTAGGTCATTCTATTTTTAAAAAAACATAACTTTATATTGAGTTTTCAACACTGTTCATCTTGTGATGTTACCTAATATATGGATAGATGTCCCCCTTCGTATAGTTGCTTTGTGCAAAGCTTCGCTTCTCTCCCTCTCTTGGTTCCTCTGTTATAAAGATGGGACATTATATATATATATATATATATATATATATATATATAGGCGGATCCAGGGGGGGGGCTAAGGGGCTATAGCCCCCCCTGACGCTCAGGTTTACACTGGATAAAATGGGCTTGAATTCTGCTTTACACTGGATAAAACGGCAAATTATGGTTTAGCCCCTCCCTTCATCATATCCTGGATCCGCCACTATATATATATATATATATATATATATATATATAGTTCTATTTTGACTTTTAGAATAATGGTCTGTGGGTGTCATTTTTAGAACACCCAATATATATTTATATATTGAAAGTTCCTTTGGGGCAAAAATGTTGAAATTAAAGAAGATACTATTATCGTACTGTATAGTTTTCTGTTCACTGGTTGAGAAAGACTTTTCCATGAATTTCCATTTTAAGGAGTTTGGTTTACCAAAACCCCTTCATATATTTACACCGTCTGTCCGTTCGTTCGTAAATCTGAAGAACTACTTGGTTGGTGACCATCAATTTCGACCAAAGTATAGAGGATTAAAATTCAGGAATTGAGTTGCTTGATGGATGTAATACTCAAACTAATTGTGGTAGAAATCAACCATTTCCGATTTTAATGTTGTTAACTATAAAGCAAAAATGATCATAGATAGTTACAACAGGTTGTTGCAGTTGGTTGTCAAAAGAAGGCACATTTTATGATAAAATTTTTATCTCGATCCTGAACTGTATTAAAACCGGAAATGATACAAATTCACTACAACTTTCGGTTTCAGTACTTATTTACATAGAGCAAAAACGATAACAAATAACCGGAGTTGAATTTTTTGTAATCGATTTAGCGTTCTAAGAATAGGTATCATCTTATTCCTTTATTGAAACCGGAAGTGACACAAATGAACCACTTTAGAGTTAAAACGGTAATAGATAACATGGGCCACCTGGACTGAGTGGTAGAGCATTCATCTCTGGCTTGTGGGATCCCTTGTTCGATCCTTTCTCCCACCAAGTGGGCTTTGTAGTGGATAAACACCGTGTCTGTGGGTTTTCTCTGGATTGCCCGTTTCCTCCGAATTTCGTCATTCTACTATTATCATCCATGCTTACACCGTCTTCCTTAGCCTCGCTGCATAATCGTGGAACGTTAAAAATACAATAATAGATAGCTAGAAGCAGTTTTTTGTAATCAGTTAAGTGTCCCCAGAGTATTTTCTATCTCACTCTAATCTTTGTACTAAAAGCGGAACTGGTAGAAGTCTACCAGATCTTCAGGCTTCAATATTGAGCAAGTATCATGCCATTGAAACTGAACTGTATACGTGACACAGCTACTTGTTCTGTTGTAGTGATTGAATTCCATGCTTCCCTGGTCTTCTTCTTCTTCTTCCTCATCTCAGTCATACGTGGGTGGGCAACATGAAAACTCTGAAACTTTTTTTCTCTCTTGGAAGAGCTGTTTTATACTTTGATAAGGTCTCTTCTTCGTAACTGCATCTACATATTCTACCTTGGTCTTCCTCTTCCTGGTTTTCCTTCTGTCCTTTCCTCTGTTAACACGGTGATCTAATCAGAGTGCCGAATAAGATGTCCAAGCTCGGGTTCGATCCCAGCCCCCACCAAGTGAACTTTGTGGTGGACAAACACCGTGCTCGTGGGTTTTCTCGGGGTTCTCCCGTTTCCTCCCACTTTCTTCATTCCACCATTTCACTCATCTCTCATCATCACCGTCTCCTTTAGCCTAACCGGCATAATCGTGGGACGTAAAACTTACAGATTTCATTTCAAGATGTCCAAGCATCTCTGGTGTTCAGTGTTTATTTATGGAAGTTCAACATTTCTTTTTAACACCTGAAGGAAGAGGAGAGAGGGCGATTGCTGAGTAGTAGAACCCTTACATGTGGTGCGTAGCGTTAGGTAAGTAAGTTTCTCGTGTGGAACATCGTACCCGTGTATTTTCTCAAGGTAGTCCCTTTACTTTTTCTTAAGATACTTCCCTTTCCTCCCACACTCCCATTCTACTGATTCTTCCATAATCATTCACTCCGTCTCCGTTAGCCTCAAGACACATAAACCTTGAAGACTTCATTTCTAGGCTGTATATGAAACGTGGACCAACAGTTTAGGATAAAATCCGAACCATCATTATGTCTTCAAATTTGATTATGCTCCAACCGAGAATCGAACTCGGAATAAGGTGCAACAAGGGCGTGTAAACTACCAGACCAGCTTGTACTGTAGCGTTTTATAGGTAATTAGCAAGTTGAAATTACAACATTTAAATCATATAGTTCGAATGGCAAGTTTATATATATATATATATATACAGTGAAACCTGTCTTTAGCGGAATCGAGCGGGACTTGCAAAAATTTCCGTTAAAGTCAGGTTTCCGCTTAGTGGAGGTAGACCTCTCCTTTCTTTTTTTCAAATACATGCTTATAAATGGGCATACTAAGAAAATATATTGCTGTACGTACATTGTTCGATTACAGTACTTCTTTCTTCTATGAATAAATACACACAAAAAAATTTAAATGAATACAAAATATATTATGCACACGTTTTCTTTATTTTTCTAATAACCAAGCAGGGTTTTCTGTGTACATTGCTGCTTGGCTGCTTGACTTTCCGCATACACTTTAGCCTGAGAAATTATACTAAGTGAAACAGAATCATTTTTCCGTAAGGCAAATTTTTGCAGTTCCTTTCAACTTCTGAGAGCATCTTGATATGTATTTATTCTACACTCTTCTTCGAACTCGGCATCGTATTACTCTTCTTCCTCTATCTCGTTTTCTTCTTTCCGACATTCCGTATGATTCTTGATTAAGTTGCGGGGATTAAGGACAATTTGTGGGGGTGAATATGAGTAGTGGTTGGGGAAGGTCAACACTGTCCAGAAATATTTAACAAAAGAACGAACATTTTATCGCAGACAGTGTAATGTATATGTCTCACAGAATGTCGAAACATCTAAATGCTGTAGTCCGGAACTCAGAATTTTCCTTAAATGTTTATTTTTCTTTCCGTTGTCCGCGTAACACACTTTCCGCTTAATGAAGGGACTTTTACACGTTTTGATCTCCAAAATTCATGGGACCGTGAAATATTTCCGTTTAAGACAGTTTTCCGTTTAATAAAGGGTCCGTTGAAGACAGGTTTTACTGTATATATATAATGTCTTTATATTGCAGAAATATTTATGTATTTACGCGAATATAGGCCGCGGTACTAAATTTACGAGAAAGTTCAATTAGACAGTACTTTGAAATATATCTCTCTCCTTCTTTAACTCTCGCATAACTAAGGGTCACTTAAGGAGATGACTTCTTTGTGATAGTGGCTCTGACCAGCATTCTGGATCGTCTAACGAGGGTGAAGTGTCAGACGCTGGTGATGCTGAAATGATGGGAAGTGATTGTGCATGTTTTGGGTGGGTACAAACAAGCTGAAACAGTTCCTTTTCTTTTTATTCAAGAACAGCTACTGTATATAGATATTCTATATATATTATATATACTGTATAACAAAGATACGTATTCCTGTTACTTGAAGTATTAAGTGTATAAGTGCTTTTTGTGCCAGTGTAATGTTACCGGTAGCCAATGAAGGTAACAATTTTTGCGAACAAGGTGTTTTTTCTGCTGTTTTCTTCTTAAGTCTTTGATGGTTCACAAGCGTAGCTGCATTAACTTGTAATGGTATTAATTTCAGCCCACAAGATACGTGTACACAGTGGCGTATTTAGGGGGGGGGGCTTCCGGGCTTAAGCCCCCCCCCGAAATCTTACTATAGTAAAGTATATGAAATATCTTGCAGAATTCTCACATTTTCAGGCAAAGCCCTCCTCGAAAGTTAGCAAAGCCCCCGCCCGAAAGAAAATCGTAAATACGCCACTGCGTGTACATGTCATTTTGAAATTGATGATTTATGATCTGAGGGAGAAAATTTCGATTATAGGCCACACCTGATTTTTCAAACCAAAATTTAGGAAAAAAGTATGGCCTATATTCGCACAAATACAGTATGTGTTATTTTGGTTGGTTGGTTCCAAATTTAATATCTCTTTCAGCACCTAGGCTATTTGATACATGTTTAATGTAGAATCAGAATCACATGAGCCTTCACCTGGAATCGAACTTTGATCTTTGCAGATTATCCGTGGCTGAAGATCAAGCTGTATTCAGGAACGATAGAAATAATAAAGTTGTTTTCGTTTGCTAATATAGTGAAACCTGTATATATCGACCACCATCGGTTCTGTTAAAAAGTTGCCAACTTATAGAAAATGAGAACATTTTGAAGTAGCAAAGATTCATGTAATAAATATCGGAGCTTGCTCATTGGCACTCTATGATATAAATGCTGTAATTTCAATATGAGTGAATTGGAATGGAATCTTTTTGTTTTACGTCCCACAGTATGCTGGCTAGGCTAAAGGAGACGGTGATGATAAGAAATAAATGAAATAGTGGAATGAAGAAAGTGTGAGAAAACGGGAGAACCCCGAGAAAACTTCACGCACTCTGTGATTGTCCACCACAAAGATCACTTGATGCGAGCTGGGATCGAACCAAGAACCCCATGCACCAGAGGTGAACGCTCTACAACTGAGCCACGGCGGCCCCACTTGTAAGTATTGAATGTTAAATAGATTCAAGCTTTCTCCTCATGTCTTCTGTACAAAATGAAATTAAGCATATTGTCAAAATTCATGTGCCATTAACGTTAATGTTAAAAAGTTAGATATTTTTGTTTAAGAGCCTAACTTACTAAAAATAATACAAAGTTTAGTATTTTTCTTTTGCTTGTTTTTCATACCTGATAATGAAATGCTACTTACAACGATCATAAATAATGTTATTCTACAACAGAAAATATGAACCTCAAGAATTTTCAGTGTTGCCAGAGTAATATTTCCCCAAAAATCTAAGTTAAGGCAGCGACTAAAGGAACAAACTCAACTGCATTTGATTACGTATCATGTTGTTTTGGAATCTTGTAAACTACTTTTGAAATAATAGTTGTATTTAGTTTGTAATAAACAAAATAGTTTTAACATACAGTTATCAAAATTAAATAATAATGTTTTTTTTTTTTTTTTTTTAAATAGTTAACAGAATTCAGTTCAAAATCTTTTGTCCCGAATTCTGTCGAGGAATTTGAAGCTTAAAATATATAAAAGGATAATCGCCTGGTGTTCTGTATGGTGCAAAACATGGTCGTTTACTCTGAGGGAAGAACATAGACTGAACGCATTTGAGAACAAGATCCTGAGACAAATATTCGGACCCAAGGGGAACGGGAATGGGGAATGGCGGAAACTTTATAACGAGAACTACATAATTTATACGATTTACCAAACATTGTTAGGATCATCGAGTCTAGGAGGCTTAGATGGGCAGGTCATGTAGCCAGAATGGAAGAAAGTAGGAACGCTTTCAAAGTCTTGTGACTGGAAAACCAATCGGAAAACGACCATTAGGAAGACCTAGGCGCAGATGGAGGAATACAAAGTAGAAACTGGATCCAGTTGGCTAAGGATAGAAGTCAGTGGAGAGCTTTTGTGAACGCGGCATTGAACCTCCGGGTTCCATAGGCCATAGAGTTAGTTAGTTTAGTTCACAGAATACCAAAACAACGTGATACGTAATCAAATGCAGTTGAGTTTGTTCCTCTAGTTGCTGCCTTAACTTATTTTGGGGAAATGTTATTCTGGCGACACTGTAATTTCTATGGATGGCAACACTAAAAATTCTGAAGGTTCATATTTTCTGTTGTAGAATAACATTACCTATGATTGTGGTAAATTGCATTTTATTATCTCCTTTCACTTATGAAAAACAAGCCAAAGAAAAATGGTAAATTTTGTATTATCTTTAGTATGTCAGGCTCTTAAACTTGCATTATTGAGATTGTAGCATCACATAGTACGGATTAGAATCTTAGTTTTAGACTTGACATTCGATTAGTTTTCAAGAGTGGGCAGAAATGCTGCCTTTTATTGTCAAATAAATTTGATTTAAATCATTGTTTTTTTAAAAAAAAAAAATCCAATTTAAATCACTTTGATTTAAAACAATCAACCCCCCAAAGGGCCACGAAACTTCAACCAACTAAAAAAATTCCAGTATTTATTCATTTTGTTTCTCACCTTTTTCTCCGCAACATAAGACGACAGTGTATATCTAAATAATAATAATAATAAAAATAGTAACAGAGTAAGTTCGTAGTAAGCTAGACACTTCTGATACACATGACGTTAAATCTTTATATGGTCTAGTCCAGGGCGCAAAATTTCAGAGTCAGACTCACTCGCCAATCCCAAAAGGATGGTCGCCAGTATCTCTCAACGTACAAGAGAGCCCCTCGCCCCCCCCCTTCCCCAAGGCCTTTGGTTTGACAAAGAAAGAGATCATTTCAATACCAGACAATTAGATTCAGGATAATCAATTTTGAATTGGACAATTCATATACATGTTTAAAATATCTTATATCTTTCGATTAAGGGTGGGAAAGCAGGAGCGAATTACGTTTGAAGACTTCATACTCCATGTCCGTTGTGAAGACTTCACATTTCGTGTTTTCTTCCACTCAGTGACAATTACTTTCGTGCAAAACAGAAACTGCGCAGCCCTGTGAGTTCAGGCAGAAACCATTCCTAATAAACACTGGTCGCTAGCTCTAAATTTCTAGTCGCCAATGGCGACCGAAAATTTTGCGGCCTGGTCTAGTCATATACACTTACACTTACTAAATACTGAGTGCTATCAAATGCATATTTGAAATTTGATTTATAAAACTTTTCCTCAATTCATTGGTAGTTAATGGAGTTTGTGTTTAATTAGGAGATATTTATTTCCGGGTCATGACAACAGAAATAAAATATTCTTTCATTTTAGGCTAAACAACTGAACCAGCAAATAGGATCATCAGGAGCCGCAACTGTTTTGACGTACAAGGAATTAAAGTATCTTTACAAAAAGTCTGTTCAACCTCAGTTTGTAGATATAACAAACGAGTTCTCTGACAGCGAGATATTTCTGGTGGATGGGGATTCTCTTCTTGTAGATGCATTTACAGACTGCAATTTTTCTTTTGCTTGTGGAGGACAAACCCTTCATCTTGTGTACCTCTGTGAAAGACGGTTGCAGTTGTTTGTCAGAAGAGGCGGAATCTTTCACTTGGTTTTCTTCAGATCGTGGGAGAAAGTATGGGAAAATGAGCCAATGGTAAATTTGGCAAGAATTGTCGTAATGCTCCATTTTAAATATAATACGCCATTTCACGTGTATGTATTTAATGGAATCTGGGATAGTGATTTTGTGACTCATATTTTCCGTTTTAAGCCTACGTTTATGTTAATGAAATTTGCAGCTACCTGTAAGGATGTGAACTTGAAATCTGTACTTTACGAGAATCTGCTATATGCAGTTGTGATGTGTGGGTTGAATTGTATTGATTTAGCTGATCTAACCCCTGGTGTCTCGGATTTGAAGGGTCATCATATTTCTGTAGAGCGCATGTCTTTCGTGAGGAAACACAGGGAGAAGATTCGACAAATTTTTCATTCCGTAGGAAAGAAACATGTGAGTTGTTGGACCAATAGTGGGAGTGAATATCCTGATAAGGACAATGGTTTTCTTTCTGTGTATGAAAAGCTGCGTGTGAAAGGAAATATGGAAACTGTAGTTATTTTAAGTTCATTTCTTTACATTCGACATACACCTGATGCAAGTGTTGATTTAGTGCGTACATTCATAGCTTGTAACTGTGTATTAGCAACAATGCCCTTGAGATTCCGTGGAGTTAAGATGCCAACGGTCGAAGTTCCCAGAAGTGTAGATGTTTTTATTACTCGAATACAATATTACATGACTAAGACTTTGCAATGTTTGGAAAAATTTGGTTTAAGTTGTAAAGATGAAATGAAGAGAATTAGTGACATATGGCATGGCATATTTTTTATCTATTTTTTAGCGGTGTTAGAAAGTAGTTTTCTAAATACACAAGAAAATATCATGAACAAGGGGAACCAACTTAAGTATGAATTCTGTGTGGAAGAATTGAGCGTAGTGCTTGGAAAAGGAATTTCAAAATATCCTATCATATCAAACAAGGTTCTGTGTACTTCTGACAAAAGTACAAACAAAATTGCTTCGGATCTAAACAGTGTTGGCACAGAACAAGTATCGCAAAGAAATCTGGCAGACAAAAAAGAGGAAACAGATGAAACTGTTGCTGAAGATCTATCCATGAAAAGTGTCAACACATTGATGAGTTCGAATACAACGAGAGATATAAAAGGGAACGACGCTCTTTTGCCTAGTAGCAGCCCCCTTTACCTTGAGTTCGGTGAAGATTTTTTGCAGTCAGATTACTTAGTTAGTTTACAACACACAGATCCCACTGTATTGGAGCTGGTTGCACGTGATGCAGATTTTTGTGAGAAATATCATTGGCATTCTGGAAAGCCTATAACCAATGCATTTGAAAGGATAAAGGAAAATTCTCATTCTGTTGCACATTGCCGTACAGAACAAGAAAGACGATGGATAGAAAGCCGACAAGAAGTATACAATAGATTCATGTTCAAATACGGAATGAATTTGGGTATAAACCCACTCCCACCAGAAATGTTTAGCAAGTCAACGGGGGTAGGAAGTCCTGATAAACGAGGGAAGGGGTTATCCGCAAGAGAGAAAAGGACTGAGATAAATCGTGAGAAAAGAGAACGAAAAATGCTTGATGATGTTGAAATGGCCATCAATAGTTTTCTGAAGCACAACCAAGGCGACCAAGACCGAGTCCTTTCCGAGGTAAATGAATTATTAGAGAAATTAGAATCATCCAGTTGTATCAAAAGGGCTCTTTTATACAAAGCTCGCATGTGTTATTCATTGTGGAGTGAAGAATGCAATAAGGACAAGCAGAGTAGAAACACAATGGCTGCTGAGCAACTATTTCTTGCCATTAGGGCTTTACTGAAAGGTCATAGAAACTCTCTAGAAATAGAGGAAGAGAAAGAGATTGCCAAATATTTGCAAGCGCTTGGATTCAATGAGATGTTGGATCTATGGTCTTTGCAACGAACAGAGAACATCAATGAAAGTCTCTCGTTGGAGATGTCTCTAGTTCGCTTTCAGTTGAAGTGTTTGGGTCATTTATTAGATCGAAGTGTGGAAAGCGATCCTGATCCACGAGTTCAGGAATTCATACCAGATGCTTGGCAAAGAAAACTATTGGATGTTGTTGATAATCATCAGTCAGCTCTGATAGTTGCTCCTACATCTTCGGGGAAGACCTACGCCTCTTATTATTGTATGGAGAAAGTGCTAAGAGAAAGTGACGATGGAGTGGTAGTGTATGTATCACCAACGAAAGCTCTAGTAAATCAAGTGGCTGCAACAGTTTGCACACGTTTCGGCGCGAAACGAATGCGTCCTAACATGGCTGTATATGGAGTATTTACAAGAGATTATAGGCAAAATGCTCTCAACTGTCAAATTCTCATCACAGTACCGCAATGCTTAGAAATACTTTTGCTCTCACCTCATCAGTATGATTGGGTTAAAAGACTACAGTACATAATATTCGATGAAGTTCATTGCTTAGGTGGTCAGACAGATGGCTCAGTGTGGGAACGTATAATGATGCTGATCAGGTGCCCTTTCTTAGCTTTATCGGCAACAATTCGTAACCCAGAAGATTTACATTGCTGGTTACAAGAAGGACAGCTGTTTAAGAAGGAACGAGATGTTCTTGATAAATGTAGAAAACCCGATTCTGCGTATAAGGTAGAGCTAGTGATCCACAAAGAAAGACATGCTGACTTATGCAAATTTCTGTATTCCTCTGACGGTTATAGAGATAGCAGCGGGAATATTATGAAAGAACGCAAATATAAACCCTTGCATCCTTATTCTTTATTGAATAGTACTGTCGTTCAACAGCATAAAGGAATTCCTGATCACATATCTTTGTCATGCAGTGAAGCTCTCGAGTTATATGATGTGATGAAGAGTGTATGGCCAAGAAACAGCGAAATCCAGAAACTAAATCCAGATACTTATTTGTTATCATCGTCTAAAACTGGTTTTCTGTTACGATCCCAGGTAAAGCAATATGAAGGTTTTCTAAGGAAGATAATGCTACAATGGGCGAGAGATCATGAAGATAAGTTTACAGAAGTTGTGTCGATCCTTGGAAGTAACGCAGGGATTGACATAGAACCATATAAGGAAGAATGCGGTGAAGATTTCATACAAGATGAAATTGTACATTTCGTAGAAAAATTGCGTGCAGAGGATATGCTTCCGGCGTTAATTTTCTCGTATAATAGAGTCCTTTGTCAGCATATGAGTACATTTCTGACTGAGTTCTACACTAGGAAGGAAAAAGATATAAATACAGATATAAGCAGATTACATATACAAGAAGAAAGAAGTAATGATACGCGACGATTTGAAACAAGCAAGCTGTTGGACAAAACCATTCTACCCACTTGCACGTTGAGAACAGGAGAATTTTCTAACACCGAAGATTTACGCTACATTGAAGAGAGATTGACATTCACCCGGAGAGCCCGGGATAATCAGGATGACCTTTCAGAGTTTGAACTAAAAGAAGAATTGGATGCTAGTACTTTCATTAACGCTCTGAAAAGAGGTTACGCATATCACCATGGTGGTTTGACTGCTAAGAAGAGAGGATGTGTTGAAATGCTTTTCAGAATGAAGTTTTTGCGAGTTGTGTTCGCTACAGGTACACTAGCCTTAGGCATCCACATGCCTTGTAAAACAGTTGTTGTTGCAGGAGACAGTCCATTTCTTAACTCTTTGGAGTACCACCAGATGTCAGGAAGAGCTGGAAGACGAGGCTTTGACTTAGTTGGCAATGTTATCTTCTTTGGAGTTCCAAACAGAAAAATGCAGAGACTTGTGACAGCTCAGCTGCCGAAATTAATTGGTAATTTCCCTCTGACGGTGTCACTTGTGTTGCAGGTGATGCTTCTAGTAAGCAAAGCAACGTTTTGTGGTAAACAATCTGAGGAGGCACAGAGGGATGCTGTTTCAAGGTGAGTACAAGTATTAAGACTAATTGTAGGAGTTAAGAGTGTTTATAATTTGTTTAGCACTTAAAATATATGTTACGTGAAATATTTGCGACGTGGTGGATAAGAACTGGACCGTATATGTGGTGAAGGAACAATTGAGGTCGAGATATTAATTTGTCACAGTGGAAATTCTTACAGTGTAACAGTTTCATGAAACATTATTTTGCAAGAACTAGAAAAGTTTTCCACTTTCTCACCTCAGCCATACGTTGGTGGGCAACATGGAAATGTTAAAACTTTTCTCTCCCTTCGGAAAGCTGTTTTATAGTTTGATAAGGTCTCTTCTTCTAACTGCATCTACATATTCTATCCTTGGTCTTCCTCTTCCAGGTTTTTCTTCTGTCTTACTTTTTATCAACACGGTGATTCAATCGGAATGCCGAATATGATGACCAAGCATGCTGTTTCTTCTTTATCCTATTATCTTGATGATCTGTCATCCTTCATTAGCTTCCTTTAGTACGTCTTCATTCCTTTTCCTTTCGGTCCATGCTGTACGCAGCTTTCTGCGCCAACAACACGTTTCAAATGCTTCCAGCTTGGATATTTCAGCTTTTCTCAATATTCACGTTTCTGATCCGTAAAACGCTACGCTACATACCAGGGTCTTAATAAATCGTTTTTGAAGGCCCAAAAAACACCTTTTTTTGATGTCAGTATCCCTCTTTTCCTATTGAATGCTTGTTTAGCCTGCGGTATTCTGGAACTTACTTCTTTCGTCCGAGGATATTAAACTTCCTAAATTGGGGAACGTCTTAACGTCTTCCATTTTCTCTCCCTCTAGCCATACGTTTGCCCCTTCGTGTCCTGCTCTTGTGCACTTTAGGGGGGCGCGGTGGCTCAGTGGTAGAGCGTTCACCTCCGGTGTTTGGGCTCCCTGGTTCGATCCCACCTCGCACCGTGTGGACTTTGTGGTGGGCAAATACCGTGTACATGGGTTTTCTCGGGGTTCTCACGTTTCCTCCCACTTTCTTTATTCCACCATTTCATTCATTTCTCATCATCACCGTCTCCTGTAGCCTAACCAGCATAACCGTGGGACGTAAAACTTAAAAATTTCATTTCATTTTGATCTCTTCTACGGTGGCAAAACAGGTACCTTTAAGGGTCATTTTTAGCTTTGGTAAAAGCCAAACATTTGATGGTGTTAAACTGTTTTTAAGGCTATCAAAGACTCTAAAGCAGATTTTCCCCAATTTGCTCATGAACTTGATGTTTATGCATTGCCAACTGATCATCACACACACTCCTCCGTTCACCTGTACTTCTCGTACACTGCCTGTTAGAACTTGTTTACACTTCTCAAATTCATAAATAGGCAAATTCAATAAGGACTGTACTATAAAAGATTCATTATAATTGCATCACTCCGAAAAATTTTGACTGCTTCTCGTATTATCATTGTACAAAATTGCAACTTAAATTTTTAATGCGAAACGTATGTGTTGAGAACCTTTTTTTAAAAGTGTATTTGTAACCTCACAGTGCTTGTGTTAACCAGTTGATTTACGTGCATCTGACCAGTCATAGTCCTTTGTGAACACTTAACAGCAGAGTGGTAGGTTTTTAGCTGACTAGAAAGTTAAAGAGCTCTGTTGTGAAAACTTTTGACGTACAGTACCGCTCAAAAGTTTTCGAACACCCGGGATTTGTGTGAGCATTTACTGCGATCCTATTATATTGGCATGAGAACTTTACTGCCTTGCATTAGATGTATTCTTGCTCAAAGCATATAATTTGACGACAGTTGAATTGAGGTCAGAGATGTACTGTAGATGATATGTCAATTTATAATTCTTAAAATTTAAACCAAAAAAGACAATTTGATATAGATATTGCATAATAAAAACAAAAGTGAGGGAAGATATTAGTTTTGTTTGGAAAGTGTAAACATAGAGGGTCAGTGCAGTGACAAAAATTTGAAAGAGAAAGTAGTTTTCCAAATTTTGCAGTTTTTCTATACCTGATAGATATGCTGGCGTTTAAAAAAAGCTAAAAACTCCATTCTTTGAAAAAAAAAAGTTTACGAGAGTCAATATGCATCCTTCTCTGATTAATTGTCGCTCAGTGGAAGCGTATATGTAATGCTCGTCTTTACTATTTCAACGAGCAACAATGAAGCATACGAAACCATCGTAAACACTTTTCAAACTGTGGTAATTTTGGCGTTTTAAACGTTAGCATATCAACAAGCTATAAAGAACTGCAAAATGTGGGAAGTTACTTTCTCTTTCAAATTTTTGTCACTACATTGACCCTCAATGTCTACAGTTTCCAAACTAAACTAATACCTTGCCTCTCCTTCCACACTTTTGTTTGTATTATGCAATATCTATATCAAATTATCTTTTTTGGGTTTCAATTTTAAGGATTTTGATTTGACATATCATCTGCAGTACCTCTCAGACCTCGATTCAACTGTCATCAAATTTGATGCTATAGGCAGGAGTACCTCTCATACAGGGTGGTAAAGTTCTCGTGCGAAAATAATAGGATCACAGTAGATGCGTACAAAAATCCAGGGTCTTCGGAAACTTTTGAGCGGTACTGTATATGCAACTTACAAAGGTCTAATTTACTCTTCGGATGTTATCAATATACTTCCCATATTCATTAGCATATTTCAAGTAATACTTGATTTATAAATTTCTATGAAGTATGTCTGAATTTTAAAACATGCCGTGTCATTGTTGAAGTACATTATTTTAATTTAAGTTTTATTTTCGTTATTGCACTTCAATTTTATTGCAGGACTTTAACGATGTTGAATAATTGTCTGCTGTATAAGACACAGCCTGAATTGAAGCCACAGATACAACACTTTTTCTGCTTTTCAACCCAGCTGCTGATGATTCAGGTGTGTATAAGAATCAACTACTACACCACATCACTAACGACATTCAAAGTACGTGGGAGGTTCATTAAAGACTTCCTTTGACCTGATCGTAAAGACTTCCCTTGACCTGATCGTAGTTGTGTAGAATACTGAAATTTTACATATGTAATAATGCATATGTATAGATTATGAGGAAAATTTCATCTTTTAATTCCTAACATTTTTTGTTACGTGCACTACAGTGGAAGAAAGTGTAAATAGGAATCCAAGTGAAGTCCGAGCGCTGTTCACGTTTGTACTTCAGAGACTGCATACATACGTAAATATATGATGTGATGAAAGAGACTATGGAGAGGAAGCCCCATCATATGGCATTGTGAAGCATTGATATCGTCGGTTGGACTTGTTTAGAAACGTCCCCCGTTCCCGGGCGACCTCAGTCCGTCATTGAAAACGCCATGTGGGCAAGTAAAAGCCTCCGTCTTGCAATATCGTTGCATAACCGTTCGCCGACTAGCTGAAGATGTCAAGATAAGCTTGGGGTCTGTGGGGAAAAATAATCCATGAGCATTTAGTTACGCATAAGGGGTCTGTCTGATGGCTTCCCTGGCTACTTACACCTTTCCAAAACCAGGAACGTGTCACTTGCTCCCAGTAACTTTTGGCCCTATACCATGAAAACCAGGAGGACTTTTTGTATAGAATAATAACTCAGGAGGAAAATAGGTCCATTACTATCGCCCAGAGATAAGGTCCAAGCTCTTAACGGGCAAGATCGTGCTGACATTCGTTTGATACCAGAATGGAGTAGTGATGGTTGGTTTCGTCGCGAAGGGTACCACAATTACAGGGACACACTATGCATCTAACTAACTAACTAACTAACTCTATGGCCTATGGAACCCGGAGGTTCAATGACGCGTTCACAAAAGCTCTCCACTGACTTCTATCCTTAGCAAACTGCATCGAGTTTCTACTTTGTATTCCAATCTCTGCGAGATCCATCTTAATATTGTCCTCTCATCTGCGCCTAGGTCTTCCTAATGGTCGTTTTCCGATTGGTCTTCCAGTCAAGACTTTGAAAGCGTCTCTATTTTCTTCCATTGTAGCTACATGACCCACCCACCTAAGCCTCCTAGACTTGACGACCCTAACAATGTTGAGTAAACCATATAAATTATGTAGTTCCCCGTTATGAAGTTTCCGCCATTCCTCTAGGGTCCGAAAATTCGTCTCAGGATCTTATTCTCAAATACTTTCAGTCTATGTTCTTCCCTCAGAGTAAGTGATCATGTTTTGCAGCCATACAGAACAACAGGCATGATTATCGTTTTGTATATTTTAAGCTTCAAATTCCTCGACAGAATTCGCATCACTGCTGCAAAAATTACGGGATTCCATCTAAACCAAGAGGCATGGAACGCTAACCAAAGTTATTCGTCCTTCAATACAACACTCCAGGTCACAACTAGCTTGTTGCTCAGACAGAAGTACGATCCTGCGGATATGAAATCTCTCTCCACCCCCATGCTCTCCTGACCTTGCACTATTCATTTTACCTCTTCCCAACCATGAAGTCATGTTTTGAAGGGAAAACATTCCTAAGACGATGAAAGTTGATTTATGGAATTAAATCATGACTTCCGGAACATTCTGCGAAATTCTTCAAATCATGTCTCCACAAGTACATAAGCGATAGGAAAAGTGTGTTGCCATTGGAGGTTCCTATATAGAGGACTAATGCCTGTACCAAATTTCGTTTATCTCATTCAACTGTAAGTAGGTCAGAGGAAATCTTTAATGAACACCCTACGTAAACTTTCAGAATTCTCTCTAGGGTGCCGGCTTCATTTAACATGTACGGACCTTATACTAACTGTGATGGAGTATGGATTTTGCACCAACATAACCAGAAGTTTGTTTCACGCACGAACATATTTAAAATCAATATCATAATCATACATGTGATTGGAAGTAGAATTTAATCATATATCATGCCAGTTTGCAAAGTTGTAAATGAAATTTGAGGAATTTATTATTAGTTTTGTATGAAAAAATCTTAAATTGCTTCCCATCGGTAAACTACGATTTCTACAAGTTCGAATTTAAGTGGTAAAGAAAAAAATGTTTTCATTTTTTCGAGTGAAACGAATAGTATCGTGCTGTTAATGAAATATGACTTATTTATAAATGAAATCTTGTCATTATTTTGAAAATTTCTTCATTTGTCGTCGTAAAAGGTGAAATGTGCGTAGGTCAGAGAGTTTATTCAGTGATAGAACATGAACAGGAACTGACATTTTCATCTTGAATTAGATACTACGTATTAATTTAAGGAGTAAATCCCCCCCCCCCCACGTCTTCATAGAAAGTTTAAAATTTGATTTGATTTTGATGTAGCTTCTTAGGCTTTTGTAAATACAGACGGACAGATGAACATCCAAAATCCTCGTAAAATGTCTGTTGAAATTTCGAATCAGATTTTCTGTGTCTGTCGTCGCAAACAAAAGGTACAGATTCACTAAGTGAACTCTGAAGGTTCTAGGAAAATCGTGATATATGTTACAGTCTCCTTTTCAGGTCCGCAACCTTTCGATTAGTTCGACACAGCTTTTTGCTCTTCCCTGTCCTGAGGCTAGACTTTGTTTTATCTCCATGTATAAGGTCGATGCATAAGTTCGTGCTGTTTTCTTTTGGATTGGCAACAATGCGGCGTGAAGCGATTGTTTATCGTTATTCCGTTGTTTTACCGTAGTTTGGAGTTTGTGTGTTGTGAAACACAGGTTTTCTTCATTTATTATGAACGTATTGTATATATTTCAGACAAACTAATATGGAATGTTAAGTTGACAAAAGCGATCATTTCCGTCACATTTTACTCTTCGAGTTAACAGAGGATCCAGTGCAGCAGAAGCTGCGAGAACAATTTGTGCAGTGTACGGGAATGAAGCAGTTGCTGAAAGAACAGCACAGAAATAGTTTTCCCGTTTTCGAGCAGGATGGTTTGACTTGTCTGATAATCCACGTTCTGGAAGACCTTCAGATTTTGACGAAAATCGCTTGAATAAGTTGCTTCATGAGAATCCTCGTCAAAGAACGCGAGAAATAGCGCAAGTTTTTGAATGTAACATTCGATGGGTAAGGTACAGAAATTGGTTATATGGGTACCACATGTGTTAAGTGACAGTAACATAAATCAACGAGTAAACATCTGTTCGTCATTGCTTGCCCAGCATCGGTTGGCTTGTGATAGGCACAAAGTATTCCTTTCGAACACTGTCACAGGTAACGAGAAATGATGCCTGTATGTCAACATGAAGAAGAGAAAAGAGTGGCTCAGTCCATGTAAAAAAAAAAAAAAAAAAAAAAAAAAAAGTGTCCGTGCCAAGGTTGGTGACCATCCACATAAAATCATGTTGTGTGTTTGGTGGAACAAAGATGGCAATTTTCACCATGAACTTTTTCCGAAAATCGTAACGATTACCTCTGTTGTGTATAGTGACCACCTAAGACAGCTTGCTGTTGCTGTTGAAAACAAAAGACCGGGACAACCAGTCTTATTACTCCATGATAATGTTCGTCCGCATACGGCGAAATTGACCAAAGATGTAATTGTTTAACTTGGCTGGAAACCACTTCCTCATCCTCCGTATTCCCCTGACCTTACCTCCTCAGATGTCCATTTTCCGCCCTATCTCGAACAGGGTTTTAAAAATCCCAGCCCACTGGGTTTTATTGGGTAATATTGGGTTTTATTAAATTTTATACGTATATTTAACGCCATATTCCTACTTAATATACCATTTAAACATATATGTTCTACCATACACATGAAACTACAGAATTCTCTTGTAAGACTACGATAGTTCACGTCTGGCGCGGGTTGCTTGTTCGATCCCAGCTTCCACCAAGAGCGTTTTATGATGGACAAACATCGTGTGCATCTGTTTTCTCGGGGTTCTCCCGTTTCCTCCCACTTGCATCATGCCATCATTATTATCCATATCATCATCGTCTCTCTTAGTCCTGCGGCATATTCATGCGATATTGAACTCAACTTAGAAATAACAAAAAAAGAAAGAAAAATTAAAAAGAAAAATGCCCAAGGAATTCGTGAAATCTCATGAGGTA
This sequence comes from Thermobia domestica, assembly GCF_964235325.1. NCBI lineage: Eukaryota > Metazoa > Arthropoda > Insecta > Zygentoma > Lepismatidae > Thermobia > Thermobia domestica. The sequence continues at coordinate 183,260,251 of NC_137469.1, read as the reverse complement.
CACTTTGCACAATTGACACTCGCTTGTATTTCGATTTCTAGAAAGAAGGAAGTACACAATTTTCTAGAGTACCAAAGAGATGAATAATTTTATGTAATACAGAGTAGGAATAAAAACTCCTCTTACACTTATGATTCAAATCTCAGAGACTCGCAATGAGTTTCACTCAAAACACGCCAGGCAAATACCTGGGATAGTACCTCAAGTTCAGAATCCAAAGATAAAAAATGGCTTTATTTAATGGATGTTGTTTTTCCAGAAGTAAAAGTCGTTTAAAAAAAAAAAAAAAAAAAAAAAAAAAAAAAAAAAAAAAAAACTGAAATGTTGGAAATTGACTTTTTTTTTTCTCATTTTCAGTTGCCAATTTGGTTTCTTACAATAGATTTTATGATTAAGGGGTTTTGTGACATACAATAATTGTACTGTGCTTCACAAACTCCATCAGATACGCAAGAAGAATTAACCACGATCCCCATGTCACATGGTTAATTCCACGATCTGATTGTCGTTGGTGTTGAGAAGATACAGATGAATATTTAGTAATTTCCATTTTCAAGTGAAGCGTTCTCGATTTGTAATTAACTGACACATGGAGAAAGACATTTTATCTCTTTTTATTAATACTCAAGTATGCAACGAAAGCAAAGAAAATGTAGCCGCATACTAGCTTGAAGTGCCCGTTTTTTGCACGGGAAGAATTAGATTGAAGGAAAAAGTTTGAGCCGCCTCTTCCCTTAGGGTACGCATGTCAGTGAAAGTGTAGTAAGAAATTCTAATTCTGGCATGAATTTTTAACCCCCTTCTCCCTTACGAAAGTTACCTCCCACTTCCCCTAAGCCCTTTGAGAAAAGTTACATGATAATATCTCAGCTTTGAAGTAGGTACTATGTTCTGAAACTCATTTCAAACTGTTCAAACATTTCCCGTGACGCGATCACAAACAATAGACATCGTCGATTTAAATGTGAAGAAAGAAATTATAGAAAACATCCTCTTTCTTCCCTTAAAATTGGAATTTTCAAAAACAGGAAGTAGTGTGTCCTCTTATATTTAGTGAGGTATTTATATATTGAATCTGTTCTTCCTAACTTGACGTGCCAGTGACATACTGTATTTTTTTTCTACATAAATTTTAAACTTCCTCTGTTCCTTCTAGGATGCACCCTTTAATCAAAGTAATATAAAATCCCAGCTCATGGTATGTACTAAGTATTGTATGTTCAAAAATTCAAACTGCTTAACTTTCCCCGTGTGATGCAATCAGAGACAACAAGTAAAATCGCTTTCAAATTACAGAAAATGCTCCCCTTCCCCACATAAAATGAAAAATTTCAAAAACACTGGGACACGAGTACTTTTAACGGGAAGTTTACATAAAAATGTTCCTTCTTAGCTTGACATAATCGTGAGATACTTGGATTTTCGCATAGATTTTGACCATCCGCCCCCCTCCCCCCATAGAACACGAATATTAATCAGAGTAACGTGATTAAAAACCTAGTTGGAGGTACGTGATAACTGCATCCAAGAATTTATTCCAAACGATTTAACCGTTTTCCCGTACAAATAATATTCTTTTCATTTGTATATAATAGATTACAGTTGAACATTGTTACAGCGAATTTGACCGAGCGCAAACAAAATTCACTACGAATGATTCCCAACCTTTTTTTGTTTTCAATAGTATTCTGATTGGTGGTAAATACATATTTTAAGCCAATTTTGAAACTAGGCATACACTAAGAAGTACGATTAAAGAAAGTAATTATAATCCTATTAAGATTATAATTTCAATCCAGTTTTGAAGTATATTTTTTGAGGTGGGCTTTTTTGGGTTTTATTGTGAATTTTTTTATGTGGGTTTTACCCAAAAGAAAAAAAAAAAAACACCGGGGAATTTTGGGCTGGGGAAAATTCCAACAACTCTGATCTCTATAACCACATTAAGGAGGCAAGTGTTTCCTGATAAAGCTTCTCTTGACCAATGGTTAACAGATTTCTTCTCGTCAAAATCAAAACAGTTCTATAGGCTACGCATTGAACTGCTACCTGAACGTTGACAGAAGGTCATAGATAGTGGAGGTGAATACATCAGTGAGTGATTGAGTTAATGCGAGTGACAGTAAAATGTATGCAATGTATTGTTACACTCACAGAATATGTTAACGAGTCCATGTTGTATTTGTATTTGAACTAACAAAACAGCAAAATAAAATATAAAATATAAAAACCGCACGAACTTATGCATCGACCCAATAGTTTTTCTTACCTATACCTTGCATTATTTATTTGATCTGTATATTTCAAACTGAACCTTTTAACATGGGATGTCTGGACCCGATTACTGGCGGAAGCTCATGTGGTTTGAATCCCTCATTAAGGTGAAGGTCCATGTCTCGTATAGCCTCGCTGCTGAAAGGGACGGTAAAGAACAAATCAAATTCTTTTAGGTATTTTCCCCTCAGCCATTGCCTTCGTGGCTAATAGAATGAGTCCTTCATGTTTCATAATGTGTCCAGTCATCCTGTCGGTTCTTTTTAAATATTCTTAAGTATACTCAGTTTTTTCTTCTACGATTTCCAATACCCTTAAATTTGACACCTTATCCACCCGTATAATTCTAAACGTCCTTCTATAACACCACATTTCTATAGGAGGCTCCATTCTTTGTTATCCTCCTCCCCTAATGCCCATGCCTCACATTCATACAACACCACACTCCATTCATATGCTTTTTCCATCACTCTTTTCAGTTCTATCTTGAAGCTTTCGATTAGACGAATATTCGGACCCAAGAGGAACGGGAATCGGTAATGGCGGAAACTTCTTAACGTGGAACTGCATACTTTATATGTCGTTTATCAAACATTGTTAGAGTCATCAAATCTAGAAGGCTCAGGTGGGCAGGTCATATAGCCAGAATGGAAGAAAGTAGGAACGCTTTCAAGGTTTTAACTGCAAGTCCAATCGGAGAACGATCATTAGGAAGACCTAGGTGCAGATGGGAGGACAATGTTAAGATGGATCTCGCAGAAATAGAAATACAAAATAGAAACTGCATCCAGTTGGCTAAGAATAGAAGCCAACGGAGAGCTTTTATGAACGCGACATTAAACCTCCGGGTTCCCGCAGGCCACAGAGTTAGTTTGTTAGCTTCGAATTAGAAGCTTTTGTTTTTCTCTTCGAATGCCTTTTTCGCCTGAGCTACTCTTGATTTTACATCTTGTTTGCACCTATTCTCGCTTCTTATTTTACTCCCTAAGTAACGCAAGTCGTGCACCTCTTCCACCAGGTGATTTATTTTGATCTTAATTTTTTTCTTGTTTCTTTTGTTGCGTATTTTATAACTTGTGTTTTGCTTTCTTGAATTTAACGTCCCATGATTATGCACCGAGGCTGAATGAGACTGTCATGATGAGATAGATGATATGATGGAATAACGAAAATGGCAGGAAACGGGAGAAGCCCGAGAGAACCTACTCACACAATATTTCTTCACCACAGAGTTTTTGCTTCTGGTGACCAGTTGAATATGCTGCTTGGCACCTGCCTCTGATTTTTTTTTTACTGTCTGCCAGCATCACAATATCGTCCGCAAATCTCAGTGTGAGTATTTTTCTGTTCATGAACAGTTATTCTTGGGCTGTGAGTGTCTTTGATTTCTTTCATTGCTTCTTCAGTGCAGAAATTAAACAAAATTGATGACAATGATTATACTTGCATGATCCCCTTTCTGATTTGCTGCTGCTTTCCCTCCCCTCTCTCTCTGTCTCTCTCTCTCTCCCTCTACTTCAATGGTTGCCTTCTGTTCTTGTACAGATTATATATTATTCTTCACTTCTTATAGTTTACATTTGATTTCTTCAGAATCCTGGACATTTTGCTCCATTCTACACTATAAACTCTTTCTCCAAGTCCACAAATGCTACGTAAGTTGCTTTTCCAATTCGAATTCTTTCTTCTATTAATCCTCTTAATGTAAGTATCGTTTCCAGCGTTTCGTTGAGTTGAGTTAAGTTTAACGCTCGTTCAGCAGCGAGGCTATATAAGACGGGACCTACTGGTTAACATGGAATCCGAACCGAATGAGTTCCCCCGGAAATCGAACCCGGATATCCCACGCCAAAGGCGCGTACGCTAACCGCTTAGCCATGAAGGAGCTCACTCCCGCGTTCCGATTTTCTTTTTGAAACCAAACTGGTCATCTGCTACTACTACTTCTATCTTGGATTCCAGTCTTCTGTAGATTATTTTTGTCAAGATTTTCGAAACATGTGTGAGTAAGCGTATATTTCTATGATTCTTGCTTTTTTTAACCATCTACTGTTTTTGATATATACTGCCACTATTCTGCTTTTCTGGAAGTTTCGATTTTTGCTGGTATCCCATCTACACCTGGAACTTTTCCATGTGTTAGGTCTTGTAATGCTGTGTCGTACTTGGATTTGAGTATGAAATCACCTTTTGTCTTCACTGCTTCTCACATGTTTTTTACTTTGTCGAAACGCTTGTCACTTCCATAAAGATTTTATAAATATCCCATCCATGTTTTCATGTTATCTCTAGCTTCAGTTATGAATCTTTCTCCTTTATCTTTTAGTACATTAGTCTTTGGTCTCCATGGTTCGTCCTAATTTTCTTATAAACTACATCTTCTCTTCCTATATTTACATTGTTTTCTATTTGTTCATACTGTTGTCTTATCCATTCTTTCTTAACAAGTCTGTATTTCGAATATTATTATTTCTTACTCTTTTATTCCGCTCCTTAATCTAATTGTTGTTAATATTTTTGTTTCCTTCTTTCATGCATTAATTTCTGAATTTTCGTAATGACCTTTCTTTCCTCGCTATCTTCTCTTCCTGACCTAAGTAGTTCAGTCAATTGTAGCCCCGTGTGACGTAGTCGCCAACGCTCTCGTCTTTGGTGCGAGCGGTCCCGGAGTTCGATTCCCGGTGGGTACATTTGGTCAAAAAAAGTGTAACAGGTTTTTCAGGCCAACTATCTTGACTGAGGTTTCTCCTGGGTTTCCCTCATTCACACCAGACAAATGCCGGGACGATACCTAATATAATAGTCCCAGGATGGGCTAACATGGCCATAGATGCTGAAAGCCCAGAAATATAATTTATTATCCTAATTCCTAGATTAGTCAGTTTTTAGAAATTACCATTACCATCTTCCTTCGTTTTTCTGTGCTACCTTATTCACTGACTTCGCGAAACTTTTTTGAATTTCTGTTTTTGTTCAGTTTGTCTATATCAAGTCTTTCATTTTCTTCTTTTTTTTCTCAGCTTGTTAAATTTCAGCTCATTCTTCCTCATGGCTAAGTTGTGGGCACTCTCCAGATTCGCTCCTAGATAACTTCCAGTTTTTAATTTTGTTTTTAAACGTCACTTAACAAGTATATGACTTACTGGTACCTCCTTTGATCTCCTAGCATTTCCCACATATAAATTCTGCTCTTATATTTCTTGAATTAAGTAATTGCTATTACAGGGTGTCTACTGACCTGGAAAACCTTGAAAACCTGGAATTAGCCTGGAATTTACTTTTGGACCTGGAAAACCTGGAAATAGCCTGGAATTGGACGAGGAACCTGGAAGTTTTAATTTTTTAAAAAAATATTGTTTTGGGGATTGGTATGGAATAAGTATATTTTTGTAAAATGCAAGAAAGTTATATACTACAGCATAAGTCAAAAGCCAATAATAACTTATTCAGTGGAGACGTAGTTGAGAAAGACAGACAGACGTGAGCAGAGTGCAGGCGGTGAATGTTTTTGGAAAGTATGTTGAGGGTACAAGAAGAGACAACAAGATTGTATTTGTTTGGCATGGTCGTTGTGAATAACAGTGACTACAAAAAGAGCTAAATTAGTCCCCGATGAGATTAAGGTATTTGAAAAGGTTAAATTTCATGATCTATTAAGGTTGTGTTTTACACTGAGGGGATACTGGCATACAAGCCAAAAGCTTTCTCTGTAGTTGCTGCTTATTTGCATAGTATGAATCAAGCTTATTTGCTGCTTTGTGAAGACATTGGTTTACATGTTTCTATAGCAAGATTAGTAGACAGGTCTGGAACAACATTCCGCTTATACCCCTGTGTCGAAGATATTTAACAGGAGTCCAATCCCACGGATGTCGCAGTGAACACCATTCCCGGTTTTCCGAAAGATGTATCACCGGAAAAAAATAAAATTGCCCACATCTTAACGGAATTACTTTTTGTATTTAGGTTAACATTTTACTAGTCTTGCAATAAATCCTGTTACACAGTAACAATTAACATTTTATTTTTCAGCCATTAAAATGGGGAAAAGTAAAACTAAATTCCAGGACTCGTGGAAAGGCCAGTGGAAATGGGTTATTAGGTCCAACGATCCATTTAAAGCAGGTTGTAAACTCTGCAGAACTGATTTTGACATTTCAAATATGGGAGCTGGATCATTGAAATCTCATGAAAAAGGAAAGAAACATCAAATAGCTGTTAAAGCTCTTAATGCATAATGTACGATCGTAAAGTTCTCAAGCAATGTTAACAAGGAGCCTTCCTGTACAAAAAAATTCTACAGCGTCTTCCAGTTCAGTGACTAGCACATCATCTACTCCAGTTGTTCAGGAGAAAAATGAAAGCCCAGCAAAAACTAGTGGTGTAATAAAGAGTTATCTTATCAAAGATCAAGCCAAGCGAGTGCAACGGATTTTGTTTCCTTTAATGTTTCCTGAGTGGGAAGTCATGCAGTTACACAAAGACAAAATAGGTTATGTCATCACCTTTGGATTGGGCCCATATTTCCAACAGACGTTATTCGTGAACTACAAAATTGTGAATTTTTTGCAGTATCGTTCGACGAAAGCCTAAACACTATCTCACAGAAAAATCAAATGGACTTAGTAGTCCGTTTCTGGCACACTGACGAAAATAAAGTTTTAACACGTTATTTAACATCAGTATTCCTCGGACATGCTACTGCCCAGGATTTGTTAAGTGCATTTATAAATACTTTCAGGACAAGGGTCTCGATTTTCGTAAGTTACTTCAGGTTTCTCTTGATGGCCCCAACGTTCATTTGAAATTTCTGAGTGATTTGAAGGCCTATCTGAGTGAAGAAAATTGTGAAGGTCCACAGCTTTTGGAGACAGGAACGTGCTCTTTACATATTGTTAATGGAGCTTTTAAGACTGTGCATGTGACAGAGTTTTTGCGAGCGTTGTTCTATTTATTCAAGGACTTCAAGGAGCAGATTTCATGGCAGCATCTGGAACAGCAGTTTTCCCTCTTAAATTTTGTTCTATTAGGTGGGTGGAGAATTCTAAAGTTATCAACCGTGCCATAACTATGATTCCTGCCTTAAAAGTTTATGGTGATTCAGTGAAAACACACTCCCTGGAGACATTTGTCGAGAAGGAGCAAATAACACCTGTAAATGCTGATATGGTGAAACGGGAATATTTAAAATTCTGTTCAGACCAAGACACAGCACGAAAACTATGAAATTTCAGTTACAAAAATGACAGATTAGACGTTTTCCTCCATGATCTGTTAAGTAAAGGAGGTGTCTCCAATGCGTTTAAAACATTGATAAGATATGTGTACTTTTCCATAGCAACGCAGCAGTGGAAAGGAGTTAACAAAGAGTGCATTGTTGAAAAGCTCCAAGAGGAGTGCTTGATTGCCCAGAGAAGTGTGTTGGATGCTGTGCGTGTTGCTGGTGACATACGTAATATGAATATCACAAAGAGTATGATCCAGTATGTGAGGAATGCATCAAGCAGAAGAAATGAATATCTGAAAGACCGCGGTGAAAAAGAAGACAGAGCAGCTCGAGAAAAGAAAGATATTAAGAAAAAAATAAAAGAGTTGGAATTAAAGAAGAAAGTAATACTAACTGATGTCGAAGCAGTAGATGCGTTGGAAGAACAGGTGAAAAAGTTAAAAGGGATGTTGAACTCTAGAAGTTAAATGTCAAAAACTGTTCACTGTGAAAGTTGTTTTCTATATTTGTTCATATAATGTGCGTGGTTCCTTAACATTTTCAGTTTTTTAAACTTTCATGTTACAATATATTTTTAAATAAAATATAATTGATGGCCAGTCCCCATCCAAGAAGAATCTGCAGTAACGTTTAACAATATGGACTACTTTGCGTAAAGAATTTGTATTATATATGATCATTTTCTTTTTACTTCTAAACTAATACTAGTTTGACAAAAGTGGCGGGAAAATAGCTTACTCACCGCTAAGTCCTACCAGTACGTAGCATAAAATACCACAAGAGTACTTTAAAGGGGAGTGCTTGTAGTAAAATACTCTTGTGGTATTTTATCCCATAACTTAGCGGTGAGTAAGCTATTTTCTCGCCATTTTTGTCATTGTTCATCAACACTTACGTGCTACTACTATAATATTAGTTTATTTGAAGTAATGTTTTTGACGGAAATTTACTATTATATAGGGTGAACGTTAACTAAACCGATAAACTTCGGGAGGTGATTCCCGAGCCCGAAACAAGAAAAACAGTCCTGTAACTTTTCTCCACGGCACATAGTTTTGGAGCTACAAGGTGCCGAAACTGTGGAAAAATGAACTTCCGAGGCCTATATTTCCAGACCTATCCAACGTAGAGAGTGCAGCTTAATATCTCTTTAAGGAAGTCCTATCTGTTCTGAACATACGATTTCCTTTGTGAGATTTTAAGCAGCACTCCCTACTTTGGATAATTTTGGAGATATAGGCATCGGAAGTTCATTTTTCCACACTTTCGGCACCTTTTAGCTCGGAAACTATGCGCCCTGGAGAAGAGTTAAAGAGATTTTTTTTTTTTTCTTGTTTGGGTGCCGAGAATCATTTCCCGAAGTTTGTCGGTTTAATTAAGGTTCACCCCTGTATAGTATTCCTACATTAGGATATTTAAAGCTACTGCACATTTCTCTCAACCGGCCTTCTGGTAGGGGATATTTTAATTAAACATTTTCTTGTGTAAAATGTTTTGAGAACCTACATTTCAGTCAGTTTTTTCTTTTCATCTTGTCACTTAAAGAAACCCACTTGTCATATGCATTCTCTAATTATAACCAGTTTTTGTTAAGAACTATATAAAATTGCATTAACTTATATGTGTTACAATAAATGACACTCTACTGAATAGACCTGGAAAAAAAGGAAAAATAAACCTTGAAAACCTTGATAAAACCTGGAATTTGAAAATGAACATTTAGTAGACACCCTGTATTAGCTGTTAGGTTGCTCATCGTGCAAGATTCAAGCAGTCTTTCTCCTGTTTTATTATGCTTTCCTTGTCTTTATTTTCGTACTGTTTTCCTTTGTCCGCTTTCTCTTATCATCGCATTCCAATGTCCTACCAGAATAAGACTTTCATCTTCTTTTACGTATTTCAGTAGCTTCATAAACATGCTCTACTTCATCGTGCGTTAGCGTTTTACCTGCTGATAGTTGTATCCGTTAGTTTTTTTAGCCGTGAATCTGTCATTTGCAATATTGTAACTTGTTACTCGTCGTTCTGTTTTCTGATTCATTATAAATTCAACTTTTCTGACTGTGTTTTCTGTTCTCTAGTTGACAATTCTGTATTCACCTAACTAGAAATAATCGTATTCTTTCGATTGTACTTCATTGATTCCCCTATATATCCATTTTTAGTTATTTCCTCTGTCTCTGTCTTCAGATTTTCGAATTTGACTGCTATGTGTGGACTCCATCCTCCAATTTATATTGCCTGTCCATACCTAAGCGACTTCTTGCTCCCTCCAAAATCGATGAAGCTGATTGTTTTGCAGTGTGGGGTTCTAAGTTTATTGCTCTACCATTTGGGCTAATTCAATTTTAAAAATCGACATTCTTACTCTGTGTTCTTGCGAAAGATACAACAGTTTCCCTATTGCCTTTTACCGATTAGGAATGCACTTTTTTTTCGGTATTGTACTGCCGTTTTCTCTGTTGTTCAGTGCTGTCGCAGGCACGCCTAGACATTTCCTGAAGACTAGGCTCCTCAGTGTAAGGACCACCCTACAAGCTTGAGCATCGTTGTCGAGAACTCGCCCCTAACAAGCATGTGCCGTGTCACCCACCCGAACTACTTACCATTTGCATAAACCAGTGTTTACATTGTGGTATACAAGTTAAATCCTAAAACAAGAGAAAACGGATAGCTGTCGTTATAGGGGTAAGAAATGCTAATTTTCAAAGAGTTAGGCAAAACTTGCAGCTGGAAGACAAAAGGATCAGCAACTTGAGTTCAGCATTTCGGCCGTAAATATAAAATAGCAGTAGATGAAATTTTAGAAGCACTAGAGCGACATGGTTTTTGTTAAGTACAAAGGAGGTTTGTGCTAAAACTAATAATTTTTGCTCTTTTAACACTGGAAGACAAGTAAACAGCTACAGCGACAAACTGGTATATTTATAGTAACGAATATCTGTATAGCTGTGTATTTTTGGTACTAAATACAATTTAGATAGAAGATAGAAAAATTGATTAAATAATTACACTTTTGATAATATATCCATTTATTTTCATTTTTAGCTTTTGAAATTTTTGTGCAAAGGAAAGTACGGGTAAGTTAGCCAATTTCTGGTTATTTATTGTTGTTGCTTGTACATTTCTTTTTCTGGACACAGGTTTAAACTTATCATTTCAGCCATTACTAAGAATAATTATATTTAAGTTAATTTTCTCATAAAAATTTCCTGACATTGCTTAAAGAAGACAATTTACAGGATTTTTTTTTCATTGATCAAGATGCTTTATTTTAGACATTTATTGGCAATACTTGTTTTCAAGTGTTCACATATACATTCTTTTGTCATCTGAAAATTACTTCTTACCGCTATTTACGTTTAAAAAGCACTGTGACATATTTTCTTCATACATCTATGTCCTTGTCACTACCATCTTCGTTCTACATTTGCCATTTGCCGTTCTGATAATTTATTACAACCCAACTTGTTACTTTGGGATTGAACTGAATAATTTGGTTTTGTGTTAAAATTACAGTTAGAAATAAAAACTGTGAATATGCTTATTTCTGTTTTCATTCACTTATTATTATTCCTATATCAGACAAATTCTTAACTATTTCATGATTTCTTAACTTCTCATCATGTGATCATTTTAATATTTGGTGTCCCAATAACTCCTCTAAATTTATTTTAATTTTGAATTAACTTGCGTCCATACTTATTACGTAAAGCAGGGTTCCCGTCCCCTATTTTAAATGTGTATGTTCAGTTTAAAGGATTGAACAGTTTAAGTTGAAAAATCGTCCCTAGTATATTCTGTAATTCTGGTAAAATATCGCTTCCAATTCTGATGTGGTAAGAGAAACTTGCATAATTACCACTTGCTCCACAGTTGCTTGTTCGTCCTTCAGCTGGCAAACTTGGAGAATTCAAACTCCCTTCTATAAGCGTTTCATTTTAAGCTTTAATTGAACCTTGTATAATTTAGAGGTGTCTGGGATTACAAATAATGCTATTTGCATCGATCCCTTTTTTTCTTCCGAGAGACAAGACGTTATTCTGATTTTATCCTATTCTGTCCATGGAAAAGACATTTTATGCAGTATCCTTTGTTTCACCGGCTTCAAAAGATTGTGTAATTTTATTATTTTGTGTTTTCACTAGACATAAATCAAAGAGAAAAATAAATCTTGCGAGGTATTGGTAATCAAATGGTAGTTCCAGACTATTGTTTCTGAAATAAATTAGCGTAAGGCATGATTTTGGATCAAGTGCGAAAGAGTTGAGTTTATTTTAACGTTCCTTTTCAGCAGCGAGGCTATATAAGGCAGGACCTACTGATTAACGTGGAATCCGAACCACACTAATTTCATTTTCATTTCCGAACCACACGAGCTTCCGCCGGGAATCGAACCCGGGTCTCCCACGCCAAAGACGCGTACGCTATCCACTTAGTCACAAAGGAGCTCATCAAAAGTGCGAAAGAAGAAAACGAATTGCTCACATGTAATGTACCATTACAGTTGAAAGTAATGGCAATTTTTTTTTTACGCACCCTGTACCTAGTAATTTTTTTTTTATTCAATTTCGGTTTAGCTACACAATTTATTTACTCCCTTTACTTCGAATTAAATATAATGAATCGAAAGGTTTCATTAATAACCATATTTCCCACTGTATAATATATTTATTTACATTTTGATTAAGTGTAAATCCCATTTTCTGATATATAAGTTGAAAAGTTTCAAGGTTTACCATTCTGACGTCATACCGAAACATAGTTCTGTCATTGGATATAAATTTTCTTAATTTCAGACCAATGTAGAATTTAGTCAGGTACCTAACCTTTTCCCTCACCCCCTCTCAGTAGTCCATAGTCACTTTCAGATCCGGTTATATCTGGATTTACCAAATTTCCATTCGCTTTGTAATTTCCGCGGCTAAAGTTTTCTTTCTGATTGGAGGAATTCTCCTACCTCTGGCTTTTTCGGCGCAATGTTATGGGAATAATCAAGAACGACTCTACGAGCACAGCCGTGGAAATCAACTACGCTATACTGGCTGGTAAAGACGTGGATTTCGAGTGTAAAACAGGTAAAATTTAGACTAAATGTCATCGTAAACGTCGTGTGATTAATCGGGAGCCAGGAAACCCATATTTTTGTTGAAAGAACTGCAAAACCAGGGGAAAATATCTGATTCAGGATTTCGGTTTGCAGGAAGCCATGTTTGCTGCCCAGCTATAACAGCAAAAGTGAAAGAGTGACTTTACTTTTTTTTCTTGTTATTCCAAATTCAATTAGGGATTAGGGAAATTACGACCTGATTAGTGCATGTTGGTCGTGTATTAAGTAAATGTGATTTATTATTATTTATTTCGTAATTGCATGTATGTAGTAGGTTTGATAGTACTGTAAATAATCATAATGGCAGCTTAAGTTAGTTCAAAAGGGCTCCTATCCCCTTTTCTGAATTGAACCGGTTCTAGCGGGGGAATGGGTTAGTTATTGTTCGTTTTAGGGCCTTTTCCCCTTTTAGGGGAAGGGACCCTCCATAAACTTCGTTAAGGTGCCCCCCGGGCATCAACTTTTGGTAGTCATTATGTAAACAATTGGTCAGGTCAATTGGACCTAGTGTTTACCTTTCTCATTTTGCCCCCTCTAAATTTAATAGAGCCGACGGTATATATCAGAAGGGAGTATTTATTTTGTCAACATGCATGTAACTAAATGGTGCATGTTTGGTTTAGTTAGTTGTTTTATGTATAGTATTAGCAGTGGTGTATGTAGTTAGTAGTTTTGTGTGAGTGTGTGAATTTTCGATTTGGACAGTGTATAAATATGTGTTAATTTAGTACCATTTTCCTAACAGAAATAAACCAGAGTAAATATTAAATTTCTGATTAATGAGTACAAGTATACATTTCAGTACACGGTAAATTATGCCTCCACTACAGCGCCACAGCGTCCGGTTTCGGTACTCAATTGTTTGTTGACAATACGACATCGCATAACTTAGTGATCTAGGTTGTTGGATTTTAGTCATTTATTCAAAAATTACTTTCATTGGACATGGATTTCGGGTCAGATGAGTATACCTTCGTATAAAATAGCATGAGATCTTACTGTACTGAAAATTTCAGCTTGCTAGGGTCAGTAGAAATTGAAATATCCGCCGAAATAAAGAATACCTATTTTCTTAATAGAAGTAAAGCCCATATGCTGTTACTGTTTGGTTCAAAATGTAGTATTAAATTCTTTCTTCCCGTGGCTGTCGAAAATTCCATTGTTGCTTCAGTTTTATCAACAAATCAGAAATAGATTAATCATTGACAATTTAACTTTCCGTAAATACATGTATGATTTTTTTTTTTAAACCTGCAAGGTAAATACAATTTGGGTGCTTCGAAATAAAGAGTACGTGGTTCGATGAATGTGATCGTGTGGTGGTTTGAGCGTGATAGATTGTGATAGTTATATATATATATATATATTTATTACTGCGTAATGTAGATATGTGTATGGCCTGCGTGTAAAATGTACGAAATAGGGTGTTGATAAAATATTACTTCGTGCGAAAATTAGTAGATAATGAATGAACGTAATGATATGTTAATAATATGATATATAATATGAACGAGATGACGACCCCTATATTTAAATGGATAGGCCTAGTGAATTTTATATAGTGAAAATATGAATATGTTTACGAAAAAAAAAAAAAAATCTCTCGCGTTTTGACTTCCACACCAGTGCATTCATCCAACCGAGTTTGCTACTTGAATGTAAATTATAGTTGGGAATTGTGTGTTACTTTGCATTTATGTACCTCATAATAACAGCCCCAGATCTTAAGCCTTTCAATAGATAGAGTAGTATCATGTGGGAATTACTTCTAAAGGATGACAGACATGATAATTAAGAAAACCAACTGCTATATCCTGTGATCATCGAAAAGTACAGGTTTCGGTCATTTGTATCTTTAGCATTCATAGCCTCTCCGAGATTTTTTTTTTTTTTTGTTTTTGTTGCTTACCTTATTTATTTATTGTGCAGTGTTCATATAACTCAGTTCGGACTATCCGATTAAATTAACTGCTACTAAATGTAGCGTACCCGGACGTCGACCCCTAGTCCCCTTAAGTATTTTCATGTCTTTTCTTAGTTTAATTAGATGAGGGAAATTAACGACGTCCCAGACGGTGGCATGTCTGCGCTGGGTAGCCATCGGTGATGTTTCGGTAATTGAAATCACCGATCCAAAATTCAGTTTATTTATTTATTTTTTTTTAATTTTGGCGAATTACTAATTAGGGATACCTTAGCTATTACTCTAATTTCATCCCTATTCTGGAATCTTCTAGTTTCCAAGAGGTCGGATGATTTTTTTTTTTTTCTTGAAATTCTAAATTAGCGCCTTCTCTAACCTTCCGGACGATTTCCGGGAACCTGCTGGTTTGGGCCGGATACGGGGATCGGATTTCAATCTTACAACCAAACTCTTGTGGGATTGGGATCTGATGGACACAGAACTTGCATCCTTGGCAGCAGGGCGTTCCTTGAGTCTACGTATTTGAGTAGACCACCCTTTTGGCATGTTAAGAATATTTTGGCTATGGATTTGTCGAGATAGAAATTCGACTTCTGTCTTTGTAGCGTTAGTTATTTCCCACTTAAGTCTTTGGCGCCACTATTCTTCGTCTTCCTTCTTCTCTATCTCTCTCTGTCTTCATTACTTCGAGATTTTTTTTTTTACTTTTTCAACCTTCCCCCCCCCCCCCCCGATTTCTGAAACTCATGAAAATGTACAATATTCCATATCACTTATTTCGATCGTATGTACTAACTGAGACATCGAGGGATGCAATTCGTGGAGGTATTGCAGCACATCTCGGGACCATTTTCGCGATATTCAATCCACCACTGGAGAAATTGATGGGAAGGTACACTATGCTTTCGGATTCCTAGAAACATTTGTTATTCATGGATCATACAAATTATATCCATTGACAACTGATTTCTGGTTTTTATTTCTATTGATTGGTCATATAGTGTGTATGTATTAGTAGTCTGGGCCCACTAGTTTCCAATAACATTGATTTTTTTTTTTATATACATCTATATATGTGCTTACATAGTTTTAAAAGTTACGTGCCTGCTCAATTTGTTACATTTCCACCTCTTATGTCACTAAATAACACCAACTATTTTATATATATATATATATATATGCGGATCTTTAGTAAATTGAAAATGATTATTGATTATCGGGTTTATACATAGAAAGTACAATGTTGCAACCTTATGAGAGAAAAAAGTGAATTTTGATAGTCAGGGTTTTTGTTTTGTCTTTGAGCCAATAAAATATAAACATTTATAAAATATGAATACTTGTCGAATATGAACGGTTATGTAGAATTTAAACGTCGACAAAATACTACGATGGATATTAAAGTGAAATTTATTGTATTGAATAATATGAATATATATATATACGAGTATGTATGTAATGGGCTCGGTATTTACCCTGGTTTTGTTTAGGTTGCCATAGGTTTTTGACACCCGACCGTTACCAACTATTTGTGACATATAGTGTTACCGCGTATATTGTAATAAATTACATTTTGTTGAGTGGTTACTGATGTCTGTAACTATTAAAGTTGAATATAATGTTAAATACCGCATGTAAGTAAAACGAGTAGCAGGTCGTAAGATAAGTAAAATAACCCTAATCCTCATCCAAATTTATTCGCAAGATCAAAGTGAAATTAATAACCTACGAAACAGTGTGCCCCACCAACGAATCTTCTATCAGTAGACTCTGAAACAAATCCTTCCCCTACGATCAGAAATTTAACTATTCAGTGACTAGAATCTTTTGACTACAAGATCTATACTATAAAGAAAATTACTGGTCTTAAATTTAATGAAGTGAAATTTAGTTGATAACTTAATGTGAATACCGGAATATGGAAATATGTTTTCAATGTCTGTGACTGGATTCAAATTTTTTTTTTAACCTTGATAAACTTTGAAATTTTATATTGAGTGCGTCGAGTGACGAAATGAGAAATATAAATATATAAATGTGATATGAAGCGACTATTTGTCTATAGCTAAAACAAAAACAATTAAACACTCTCATGGACACAAACCACAGTGCGAAAAGAGAGTTGGAAAAAGGAGCTATTATCGATGTGAGAACAAAAACTCATAAAATCGTCGAAATGTCTCCTCTTGGGACAGAGACCTAATAAAATGTTACTAAAGTGTTTTTTTTTTAAGAATGATTAACCAATTATATATATATATATTTTTTTTTTTATTTTTTCTTTCTTTTTCCGCAACGATATATATAGATTCATTACACTGAATCCTAAATGTATTGATCTTTGAATTTTTTTTATTTTTTGTCTTTCATTTTTTTCCTTTTCCTTTTGTCAAATTCTCTTTTATGTAATGCAACTTTTATATATATATATAGGAAGATAAATGTGTTATTTGGTCTTGATAAAATTAGCGAATTTCTATGCATGTTAATGAAACATTCTTTCCATGTATTAAATTTTTTCCCTGTTATGTCCAACTAATTTTTCTTTTATTGAAATGTAATAAATGTATATAGTAATGTAGTTAGGTTAGTTTAATTTAACTAAATACAACCCGAAGTATACATTGTCCTGTATGAATGTGTGTGTGAGTGAAATGTAGGTTTAGTATTAAGTGCATCCATTATTTTGACATATATATGTGATTTATTATAATTAATGGTAGTTATCAATTAAACTCATTGAATGTTAATACTAACTTAAGTTGGCTCTATGAAGGAAGTAAAAAGGACTGAAGTAGCCTGAACGAATGATCAGCATGGGAGAACTGTGAGAGTCAAAATTTTCTACGAATATGTAATACTCTGATTTTTTTTTTTCCTTTGTGGTCGATTCTAACATGCCATCAACTTCGTCTTTTATTTTTCAAATATTGGATATTAGTCTAGAACTTCTGGAAATATTGAATAAACTGTAAACTTAAACTTTCTCGTCTATCTCAGATCTAGATCGGGATAATTTGGTAGTTAGGGTTAAATGGATCTAGATCGGGGATGTATGGGTTAACATGTGTCTACCCTTGATCACCTTAATACCAAATATTAACCCAATAGCTATTGGAATTCGATAATTATTCACTTTCCTTTACCATATTTTTCAAAATATTCAGTAACAGCTTCCTCTTTATCACCTTCTTACTTTACCTCTTTCCTTTTCTATTTTCCTTTTCCTTTCTTCATCTTCTTCTTCTATTTTTTAATAAAACTGAAAAGGGGGTCGTGACTGGGAATCCTAGATGTAATAAACACGGTCATGTATTTAGTTATTTTATTTCATTCTCTTTAGAAGTCCGATAAAAAGTTTTCTCGTTTCAATCGAATCTAGTATGTTCAAAATTAAGAAACGGTGGTTTCTATGGCAACGACGACTTTCCCTTTTACACACAACTTGAATTCTCAAGAACTGAAGATCAACTCCTGTCTTCTGTTCCCCACAGAAGGCAGTGCCGCTAAGATTGCTTTTAGTTGGGATGGGTGTCTACCTAAGAAATCCAGATAGTATTGGTTACGTGGCGTTCACTCAGCTTTGTGAGGATAATTGGGAAACTTCTGGAGTGGAAAGTACAACAGAATCTGGGGAAGAGTTATTGATTTTGAGTTTAGCGTCCCTTTGAGCAGCGAGGCTGTATGAGACATGAACCTACTGATTAACGTGGAATCCTAACATATGAGCTTCCGCCGGGAATCGAACCCGGGTCTGTCACACCAAGGGCGCTTACCTAACCACTTAGCCACGAAGGAGCTCCGGAGTCTTGGGAAGAAATGCAGCAGCAATGGACGAGAAATTCAGCGAGGTTCTGATCAGACATTTCCAAACTTGAAACCGCTGACTTTCGGATTACCATCGGAACTTCATATCATGAAGTGTGGTTTTTAGATGTATGGTTGGAACATCGGTGTTACTTCAGGTTTTGTAGATCGAAATTCACTACCTTTTAACCTCTTCAGTATTTATCATCGAATCCAATTGATGTGATATACCTCTTGGTTATCAATTAATCACAAATCATTCGCATTCTTCTGCACATTTGTGGTTACACTATGTATATTATTTCTTTTTAGGCAACAAAAGTGGTTTCTGGTTTAAAAAATATGCTTTTCTCACTCTCTCTTTTTTGACAGGGGCTGTTCTTGTGCTGCTAAAGTTACTTCATCCCCTGTAAAGACAAATTGAGATCGTTCTTCTTCTATCATAGCCTATCCACGTCTAATATAGGTGTCAGATTTGAGAATGGAGTCTTACGACTGTCCGGGTATGTATCAAATTTACCAACACTATGCAGTAGCTCCATTCAAAATCGCCCACCATTTTCACCTTAAAAGCTCTCCATTCAGTGACTTGTCATTTCGGTAACTGTATCAGTTTCATCGCTTCGTCCTACAACAAAACCACTCATTAGCACTTCAATCAAAAATACTCAGTCATATTAGGAAATTACTCAAACATGAAGAAGAAAAGTGACTGTCAAATTCCTCATTTCCGAACTTCTTCAATCAATAACTCTGTTTCCATGCTATTATGCTTCACTAAATCTTCCTCATTTCATACCCATCATCTCATCTGAAACCGATAAGGGCTTTCCCATCCACCTGAAAGTAATGTATGGAAGGTCTCCCAACCTTCACATCCTCATTAAAACAAGTGTTCCGTAGAAGTGTCCCGTAATTCCATGAAAGAGATTCAAGAAATCCCATCTTTTCTACCTTTATAATTACATTCACCATTTGCAGATTATTGTTTACGAAGACCAGTTATAGACTGTCTACTTTATGTATTTTTCTCGAATAATTATCTTCTCAAGTCAGTCTTTGAGCATATGAAATAAATAATCAATACGCGCTCTTTCATTATTCTTCGTGAAGTTGTTGTAAGTTTATATTATCTTCAGTCGTAATATTCAGTAAATCTCTTCATTATCTTAATCTGACTTTGTTTTCTGATGATAGGGAAGGAAATTATAGTACACTATTCTCACGATTCAATTTGATGTAATTTTTAGAAACTACAGCCATCATATAGAGAAAATCTGAGCAGCTCGGTTTATTTCACTTCAATTTACGATAGGCGCTAGTATACAAATTCATTTTGTTACTCTGATTTGAGAATTTCATTCGAATTTCACATAGCAGCTCATCTTGCTGCAATATACACTCATGAACAATTGAAGTACAGATAGCTGCTGTTCTGAGGAAATAGCGCTATGCTCGGCCCAGTGAATGTAATAGCAGGCGTGACATTAACAGCGAGGACATTAGAGCTCGCGTATACTTCCCTGAGTAACAGTTAAGCAAAGAATAGTAATACACGAGACCTCAGCACATTTTATCGTAGCCAGACGTATGCAACTCCTGCAGTCACTGAGCTTCCCAAAGACCATGGCATCAAGAGTGTACCGTCAGTACGTGAATTCTGGCAAAATCACCACCGCCAGGGCCAAGTGTTGTGATGTACGATGCATTGGTGACAGCGGTCGCCTTCGCTTAGCCAGATGGTAAGAGCGGATAGATACACCACAGTGCAGCAGATCACTGGTCAATTCAGTGCTGGACAATAGGAAAATGTAAGCTACCATACCATCTAGAACCATCTTCTCCACATGAGTATCCAAGCAAACGCGCAAATGAACACGCCATTGGATGTTCGAAATATGGAGAAAGGTCGCCTGGACAGATGAGTCGAGGTACCGGTTGGTGCACGCCAATGGCCAGATAGAGTGTCGTAAGCCACATGAGGCAGTGGATCCTTCTTGCCAGCAGGGTCAATTTAGGCTGGTGGTACTAGTAATTTCGTATAGGAACTGTTTACGAGGTATACAATGAGACCTCTGTAACACCTGACAACGTCCCTCACCGAGAAATATTACAAGAACATTTTTGGCAGACCATGTGCACCCTTTTGTTCGCCTCCAGTATCCTGCAGGCGACCTGTATCTACAGCAAGACACTGACCTTGCTCATCGATCACGAATTGTGGCTGACTACTTCGGTAAGAACTCCACAGATGTGAAGATGCTTCCCTGGCCTCCAAGAAATCCCGATCTCAATCCTATTGAGCACATGTGGGATTCTGTTGAGAAGAATTTGCGTGCCCTGGACCTTGCTCCGATCAATCTTCGTGGATTATGGAAGGTTGTGCAGCGATCATTGATCAGTATGACTGCTCAACGATGCCAAGTGCCCTGTGGAGTCCGTGGCATGCGGCATCGCCACCATCATCAAGGCAAAGGGAGATGCTAGACGCCATTAGCCAGGTGTCTCTAATTGATTTGCTTATAAATGTACTTCAGATATAGGAAACTTCGTTCCGTGAAGAATGGCTACAAAAGTGATTACAAACAAAAAAGGGATAATGATTATGTGTGAATGCAAAATGTGCAGTAGGCCATCTCATTTACTCTTAAAATGGCTGCGAATAAAGCAGCTGTTTAAGGTGGATCACCACCCGGAAGTCAGTACATATTTTAGCTCATTCCCTTAACTACTGCGTAATGAAACGTTACATATTATAAATATTGTACTATAAGATAGAGTATTGTTTGAGCTACAGCACAAGACACTGATTCATTTGGTTGTGCTTCCTGATATCGAAAAATGTAACAAATAAAAGAAAATATTTCATTCGTTTCACAATGAGCACACAAGATGGCACTTGCTGTTAGATCTTACTAGAAGTCCTCCGTTTCATGAAATGTTTATTTGTGTGCGTAAAGTATTTTAAAGTAACTATCTTATTACGAAATAAATATATTGTTTGACCGTTTTTCGTATTATGTTTCATATTTTATT
Organism: Thermobia domestica; assembly: GCF_964235325.1. Taxonomy (NCBI): domain Eukaryota; kingdom Metazoa; phylum Arthropoda; class Insecta; order Zygentoma; family Lepismatidae; genus Thermobia; species Thermobia domestica. The sequence continues at coordinate 183,238,873 of NC_137469.1, read as the reverse complement.
TAAATATGAATTTACATTTAAGAAAATAGATTTTGAGAAGAAATTTGCGTAGAACGCCATAATGCGTTGTTGCCAAATTTGCACGTTTACTATATAAGTCACAATAAGAAAATTCCTGGATTCTAGCGTTGCAGTTCGAGAAGAGGAATCGCGGTAAGAGACGAAAAATAATTTCTCCAGTAAGCATCTAAGCAGAATTCCATGATTACTCCCTTTATTATCTGGCATCAGTAAACACTCGACACTATCTGGCAATGTCGCACTATTCAGGCAGCGTTTAGCATAGCACCAAGAACACCTAGTGATCCACCTTAAAAGAAAATTAATCTCTTAAGATCCTTCCAAAGCAGTCTTCTACAGAAGAAAAAAAAAAAAAATAACGTTACTATAATGGAATTAACTTAGACTTATCATACCGTCAAACACTACAATTCTTATAGTTTTAAGACTGTAGTAAAAAATGGGTCGTGTCTTAGTGTTTTGAAACATTTTTCCACGTCTTGAAAAATAAGCTTCGGTCGAACCAAACATGAAGCGTTAGTAAAGCTTGTCCTTTCACCTTACGCTAATAGTGGGGGTATTGTGTAATCCCGTATGCATTTCTTGTTAAAATTGAACTAACACTTGATTTTTATTCTTTCGGTGATGCTTTAAAATTCTGACACGGTTGCCATTTTTTTCGTTCATCCGAATCCAATATGGCGGCTATCAAAGATGGCCGCCTTCGCGTATGCACAGCGTTGTCTTTAAAAGCCTGTATCTCCCAAACTAATTGACCAATGTTCATGCAACAAACACCAAACGACGTAGAAAATAATAAATTTTTAAAAATTGACAAGAATTATTACTTATCAATGCAAATAATAATGTGAGAAATAATTTTATTTCAAATTTTGCACATTTTATGATGTGTTTTCTTTTTATTTGTTAAATAACAAGTAAACGGCAAATAATTGAGAAGAACGATGTGTACCTTCTAAAAGAGTAATAAATTGTCTTTGAATTGTGATGTATATCATTCAGTTTGGTTAAGAAACAACGAAATTATAAAATTAATTTTTTTTTTTTTTGCTTGATTTTCCCACATGAATAAATAACCAAAGAGTCACTTTGCTGAAATCTTTCCAGTTGGATGTGTTGATATTATGATACGATGCAAGAGGAATTGAAGTGTTCCCAGTCTGACAGGTTGGCCGAATCCAGTATGGTTGCCATCAAAATGGCTGCCATAGCGAAAACATTGTTCTCGCTTACACCCGGTAAGCACCTATTATATTGATCCGTGGGTGATATTTCTGATGAGCGAAAATTGGTAATTTAGTTATTGCTTTTACCTCTGACAACCGAATTCAGAGCGTGCAAGCACATGTAAATAAATTATCCTCTATTCCTACATTCTGCTCATGTTTTCTTTTGGTTTTAAGTCAATCATGTTAAATATTGTAAAACACAATTTTATTTGCTTTAACAGACTTCATAATAATAATTCAACATCTTTAATAAAACTTAAGAAGAACACTTAATGGGCGGTGAAAACAGTTTGTTCAGACAACACAAACATTTGAAAATTATTAAACTTTGTGAACGCAAAAATACATACTTAAATTATATATTATAATTATATTTTGTTAAGATAACGCTGAAATAAAAAGTATTTTCGACCGCGTTATACAGCAGCCGTTATCCGGAATATGGGAACATGGAGCATCAGGAATAAGCACCATTTGTTGTTTCCAAAAAAAAAAAAAAAAAAAAAAAAAAAAAAATTTGGGCGCGTAGGATCTCTCTCTGTTGGTAAATGTATCAATATGTTTGCTTTTAAAAAAAATGCTATTTAACTGATTCACGACGCCGTCTAATTTTTTTTTTTTTTAAAAAAAAAGAAAATTAAAACGCAAAATACATAAATGTGGAGACTTAAATGTAGAGCAGCGAATGTTTGTGACCGTAGTGTTTATCAAAGACACACTGAATTTTATTTTATTTTTTTTATTTATTTTATTTTTATTTTTATTATTATTATTATTATTATTATTATTATTTTGTTTCCCTTCAAACAGTGTGAAACTGTTTCATAGTTACACTGAATCTTCTTCAGAATTACTTCCTTCATAGTCTAATACATGATCTGCTGAATTTTCACACTTATCTCCACACTGACACAATTCCGTGCAAGTTACTTTGCGTTTTTTGCAACGGCACGCATTGCATCCAGTTTTACAGATACAATGAACATTCAACAAAATTGCGTCCGGCGCCGGTGGCTGCAAACACAAAATAGGCTGGAAACGATGTTGTTCTTCTGTCCATCCGTAATTTGTTGGGGATGGAACTTCGGGATGGGAAAGGTCACCGTTTCTCCACCCAAGGCACACATAATGGGCTCTCCAAACGTGAGGTTTTAAACTTGGCGCATGTTGGTGGAAGTCCCTTCGGCAATTTTGCGCGAGAAGAGTTGCCCTCGCAACTCTAAGAGGTCGCTACTGGAGTCAGTGCCTGTTGAGTACATACCACAAACAAATTGCTCTAAATTACTGCATGTTTCCTCGGTTGGTAAGTCCACAGTCTGTCCTAAAGAGGCAAAGGACTCTTAATATTTTTTTATCGGTTTTCATAGATTTTAAATCCTTTTTTTTTTTTTTTTTTCGATTTTCCAGCAATTTTTTCAGAAATATCTGTGCCAGTGAATGCATGGAAGCCTAATAGTCCTCTACACAAATCAGTTCCGAGAGCTGAATAGAGATCCCAAAAGTGAATTACGCGTCTTCCCTGGAAATCACCGAGAAAAGTGACTTCCGGGCCAATGTCTTCAAAGTAATGTAACAGAAGTACTGCTACGTCTGAATCTGATGAATATATTGTCAAGTGAGCGTCAGGGTATTTTCTTCGAGCATGGATTGAATGAAGAATAATGAGTGTATCCGCTTCTTCATGACTGTGGTTTTTCAACTCCTCTTCCAGCAAACCTGATACTGATTCTGCGCAATCCTCCCACACAATAATGATCTGCTTCTGTGAAGACATATTTCGGAAGTAATCGATGGTCTCTTTCGCCAAGAATGCTGTTAAATGTCATTTTGTGCTGCATTGTGAAAGAAAATAGCTCATAGATACATTACTGATGTTTGTGGAAGCATCTACACGGAACTCGAGTGATGTACCTCCACTTCGCTTAGCTCGCATTTTTTCTTTCAAGGAATTTTCGATGTACTTATCGAATATAATGCGAATTTCGTCTGATGATCGTGAGGTTTTTTTTTTTTTTTTTTTTTTTACAAATTCGGTTGCAAAATCACCGCAGGTTTTCACCGTTGGGATCTTCATGCTTTGTACAATTGACATTCCATCAATTATGATGTTTTTACTTTGAACACTCCTGTTCGAGTTTTCATCAATTTCTGGCTCGGTACTGTTGCGTGGATATAGCATTTCTTCCAAAGTGCGATTAATAGTGGCTTTATCTGTGCCCAATAGGAGCGAACCATCTGCAGCAAAGAGTGCTCGAGGGACCGTAGATAGTTCAAACTCTCCAATCTCTTTTTTATCTCTGTCATTGCGTGTACGACAGATGATTACAAACCGCGCTAACAAACTTCTCTCTTCCTTCAATTTGATGATTTTACCGGCTACAGTTTTTGTTAGCTTCTTCGGCAGATGTTTGAAGGACCCCAAATTAAGCTTCCTCATTTTATCAAACACTGTCTGCGCGAAACCGTGACGTCGAGATTTCACGAACTGGTCTGTTTACTCTGGTCCCTTGTCATCACGGAGAAGAATATCTGTTTTTATTTTCTTGGGAACAACTGCTTTGGTTGTGATGTTTACAAGCTCTCCTCTTCCAGCAAAAGGATTACCATAGTGAATTAAAATCTTTCTCAACTCGTCTGCATTTTGGAGCACTCGAGTTTTTGAAGTTCCAACGAGACTAGGATGGTTATGTGACTACACGTATTCCTTTGAACCATATAACATTTCAGATTCTTGGAGGACTTGAGTTACAACGGGTGCCGACCAAAGATAGCGATCTAGAGCTGACTCATTTTGTGTCAATCCAGTGATGCCTCCTGTTACTTTTAGTGATCGAATCTGATGTTCTATCTCGTGATCTGAGCCAGTCGATGTAAAAGGATGACCAGACTTGTTGAAGCAAAAGTTTCCTTCTTTTAGGTTTCCCAATGCTTCAGGCTTGCTTTTCTGTAGATCTCGCATTTCTGCACTATACAGAGTGGTCATTCTGACGTAGCTTAGTTGATCATTTGCAAAGAAATATTTTATGAGGTCTTCTTGAGCAGAAAGATGAAGGGACCAGTTGACCTCCCTTGTGGCCCGAATGTAGCGCAGCATAGCTTCAAATTGCTTCATATAGTTCCTTACAAACTTAGCCATATCACTCAATTGTCCATCTTCCTCTTCCAGAATGCTTCCAAATTTTTCCTCCTGAATAGTGCACATAACATTGTTATGTTCTCTAATTTCCTGTGCACATGTTGGATCAGAAGATACCGCAGTAAGAAGCTTGTTCAAGGTTGGATATATTTCTGTCTTCTTTGGATATTTCTGCCATGTGCAATCCAGATATAGGGAATAGAGAACGAGCACCATAGACGTGTGTGCTTCTATTCCTCTGTATAAATGTTTTCCCTGAATATTTTGACGGACGATAGTGGGGCTGTAAATTCCAGCAGCAACCCAACAGTCATCAAGCCCACTACCTTCAATATAGGATCCTAGAGAACGCAAGCATGCCAAGACAGTGTGGAGTTCACCCAAACGCAGTACGAATTTTCTTCTCATATCCTCGCGGGCCATGAGTTTCTATGCTTTCTCGTACAAAGACATATCAAGGGTTACAACACATGGCGAATTGAAGCCCATAACTAAATCACAGATGCGTCGTGCATTCATCAGGGCGCTAAATAGTCCTGAATATTCTGTGGGTAGAATTCTTAAAATGGGTGCAATAACGGAAACGTTGGTCTTTTTAACTGGTATGGACAGAAAAGCGTTGTACGATGTCCAAGGAATCATGAACTTCGCAACAGGTTTTGGCCCACAACGTTCATTTTCTTCTTCTGGATCACATGTGCGTGAATTTGCTATGCATGCACATGATGATATAATCCACCCAATGCCCTTGTCATTGCACATCTGTAGTTCCTCTGGTTTAGAAATACAATAACCTTTGCGAGTCTGTGGCTGAAGAACTGGAGCTGAAAACTGACGAATGTACACACTTTGAGCAAGTGTTTCGTGACTGATCTTACCTTCAAGATTGAAGCGCAACTTCTAAACCATCGTTACTTCATTGGAATACTGCTTTTGATACATTACGGTGCAAGTTCCGTGTAAAGTGTCTTTTCCTGTGGCTGTATCTTCATTAAAGTGGATGTTATCAATGGCAAACCGCATTGGCTTCTCTTTAACTGTGAATGAAGGTATATGAACATTATCATACTGTATCACTTCTGTCTGCATTGCATGGGCAAATCTAACTTCAATGTTCTCTATTTTCTTATAATTAACTCCAATTCAATAGTTCTCCAATGCATTTACGAGTTGTTTGCTTCTTGTTTTATGATGAATGAGTAGCGGAAACCCAATGGTTAATGGTATATCAGCTTGTTGTCGGAAATTACTATCGTCATGTTTTGGATGATAGTTAATTTGTCGATCAGATCTCCAGCTAGCGACAGCAATTGGCATAAGTTGTTCACGGCTTTATTAACTTCTTCAGCTCGTCGTGTTGTCTGAATCTCTGACTTACAGCTTTGTATCAGCCAACACATGAACTGTTGGAGGATTGGCAAAGAGCTATACCTGTCAAAAGATCCATCAAATTTCCAGTGTTCATTGGCAAGGATTTCGTCACGAATTATTTGTGATGCTTTGAGTACTGCAGTTGCGTCAGCATGAGAAATGTTTTCGAAGCTATGAACGGCCTTTTCAATCGTCTTGGAAGCACAGAGATTCTCAGGAGCGTTCATTTGTGGTGGACGGACAAAGTTCACATTTGGTAAATTCTTCTGTATTTGTGATTTCAGATAACGCTTATAATTGCCATCAACTATCTTTCCACTTTTCTCAGAGAGAAGATTAAAATAAGTTGTATTGACATCCCGCATACTTATTATAGCATCTGTATCCCGATAAAATATGCATTGCAAGATATTTAGTAATTCGACGTCAGCCAAAACGTCTGCCGAAGATGTTAACAATCCAGTTTCATGTAGTTCTGATAAAGATTTTCTTCTTTCAGCATACACCACTCATTTTAAGTGGTATTCCATGTCATATGCAATTGCGTCCCCGGGTTCGTTCAAAAGGCGGCACTTCAATTCATCAGAACTATTTTCAGTAACGTTCTTAATTTTTTGCCCCATGGACAACGTCTGCACTAAATGAAGTTCACCCTCAGCCTCTTGACAAAATATGCATTTGTTTTTGTCAAATGGAAAGGTAGAGGACCTTGTTGAACTTGGAGCATCCACTGTTGTCTCCGAACTTGCACTATTCACTGTTAATTTCGATGGACGTCCTCTTTTCGCAACCGTAGGCACTATGGATCCATGTTTTAAAGCCTCCTCATATCTCCGCTTCGATTTATCATAGTGTCCTTTGTGAACTAAACTAGAGTAACAGACTTTGTGGAAGAATGCTGCCTTTTCCTGCAGATGCTCAGGAGATAACGGTTTAAGAAGAGATGCGACAGCTGAATACTGAAGATCACCAAATTTGCTTCTGTCCACTGCAATTGTTATTAGCTTTTCTAGTGATTCAAGAGATGGGTTTCGAGTGACGTCTCCTCTTTTCTGATCCTGTCACACGATACAGAGATTATAATCAAGTTCTTTCGGATTTGGTGACTCTTTTCTGATCCTGTCACACGATACAGAGATTATAATCAAGTTCTTTCGGATTTGGTGACTCCATCTTGTAAGTTAATTACACAGTTTCATTTCTAAAAATACAAGAAAGAATTGGGGTAACACTTTAGAAACGAAGAGTAAGTCACAAGAGGACTAAAGGTAACGTAAAGCAAGTGATAAGATACAATACTTACGTTGCAATTGAAATTCGGCAAGTAACCGCATAGTTTCCCCTGCTAACTGTGAGTAGTTCCACTTTCCGCCGCACTTATATACTTTACTTTGTCCGACTACTAGGAAGTTCCAGAAACTTCAATTGAATTCTAATGGAACGTTCTAAAAACCCCACTGAATTCTGGAAAGTTCTAGAATGTTCGAGAAAGTTTTAGAACACACTATAATTTTTAAGAAAGTTCTAAAATGTTCTTGAATTTTCGGGTGAGTTCTAGACATAGGTGTCCAAACTCGCGAGCCCGACGCTCGTGAGCTCGGCACTTACGCTCAACCGGGCTCGGGCTCAATAATTGAGCGCGAGCGAGCCCGAGCCCCAATGAAATAAGTGAGCGCGAGCCCGAGCCCACTTGAGATTAGTGAGCGCGAACCCAATCGAAAGAAGTGAGTGCGAGCCCGAGTGAGCGCGAGCTCACTTAACAGAAGTGATCGCGAGCCCAGTTGGGAGAAGTGATCGCGAGCGCGAGTGAGTGCGAGCCCAGTTGGGAGAAGTGATCGCGAGCCCGAGTGAGTGCGAGCTCAGTCGAGAGAGATGAGCGCGAGCCCGAGTGAGTGCGAGCCCAGTTGGGAGAAGTGATCGCGAGCGCTAGTGATCGCGAGTCCAGTTGAGACTGGTGAGCGCGAGCGCGAGTGAGTGCGAGCCCAGTCCAGAGAGATAAGCGCGAGCCCGAGTGAGTGCGAGCCCGCGCTCACTTCACACTCGCGTGGACTAATTTGCTTTAGAGTCAAAAAATAGGAAATTCATTCCATGTGCAGAATTGTAAAGGAAGAATTAAACAACTTTACAAAATGAAAAATCATTCTTGAGGTCTGAGCTGTTATTTTATTGTCCAGAGGACTTCAAACACCTTTCGATAGAGAACCGACTTTTTCATGCCTATTATGAGAGGATGGTATTTGAGGCAGGTATTTGTTTTTGTTGTTTTAGTAACAACTTACATGACCCAAGCTTTTGTGTGTGTGTGTGTGTGTGTGTGTGTGTGTGTGTGCGAGATCATAGAATAAGGAAACTATTTGACCTTGCGAAGTAGGAAATTTTTTTACTAACAACTAATGAAGTGTGCGTTCATAGAAAAGTCGAGCGAAATAATTATATATTATTTAATTATAACTTCTTTAAATCTCAATAAACAAGAGTAGCTCTTAAGAATGTTGATAACTTGCATCATAATGGTTATTCAGCCCATTAATTTATATGAGGAAACAAAGAATTTAAGCCAGTTAATTTTACTGACTACTTCTTCTTGAGATCTTTAAATGTATTCTATGCGAAATTTAACCACTGTATTATGTAATTTTAATATATATAAATAAAAACTAAAACAATATAACATTGAATATTTTTAAAGCAAGGAACCCTTAAATAGGCCAGAAGAAGAAATTATTAAAATTGAATGAGTAAAATCTCGTCTATTTAAAAGAAAAATACTTCCTCATATAAGTCAATGGGCTATTAAAAAAAGAAAGATAACAATTCAACATAAAAAAAAATAAATAACACACACACACACCTCCTTTCATTAAAGTCTTTTTTCGAAAGCTACCGTACCCTGAAACGATAGCGTGTCGTTTGTTACAACCAGAGTTAAAAGTGAAGGAAAACACGGGGGACGTCATCTCCCACTTCCAAAAATATCCATGGCGTCCCTCCACTTCCTAAAAAATATAGTGGACAAAGATAGGCACAAGGGATGACATGACGTCATGCGTTCCTCAACCTTTTCAGATCAATTTTTACCCCTGGTTACAACTCGATTTTGATGTTGTTTGACTTTTATTAAAAACAGACTCCAAATTGAACTGAATCCGCTTGATATAGACCGAGCTCACAGAATGGGTAAGGGCAAAAATAGACCGATCATTGTTAAATTTGCATACTACAAAAGGAAAGAGGCCATACTGAAAAATGCATATCGTGCCAAGGGGACACCTGTGCGTATAAGTCAGGATTTTTCCTATAGTATTAGAGCCATTAGAAGAGAACTCAATGAATACCGGGTTCAAGCCAAGGCACGCGGACAAAGGGTGCGAATGCAATTCGATAAGTTGTATATTGATGGGAAATCTTATACTATCGAGGACCTACGAAACACAGATGACAAAAATCTAAGTGATACAGTTGGTGTGTGTTCAGTGAGTGTGAACAATGGAGACGCTTCAAAAAATTCAGCAGTTGCAGGTGCTTCTTGTAGTGTGTGATCACCTGCAGAGCCTGTGGGGGTGAGTGATGAAGAGTTTCCAGCTTTGAGACAAACAAGGAATGGAGCTCGAAGGGGCAGAGGTCAACCACGCCCTGGAGGAAGAAGCATCCCTTGACAAACAAGGGAGAATGACCTTCAACAAGGTAAGACTTCTCAAAGTGAGTGCAGTGATGTGTTATGTAATAATGACAGCAAGTGTGTTGTAGATAACGCAAAAAATGATAATGATAGGGACTATAATACAAGTGGTAAAGCAAGGGGGTGGGGTGTTGCTGGCAGTACAGAACCTGGAAGTGAGTTAAGTGACTGTTACTGACCAGAACCCAGAAGGCATTCTAGTGAAAACTATGGTTAATTACAAACCGCTTTATATATGTGTTGTGTATTTTGAAGCAAACTCACATCTATCATTATACGAATATTTTTTTCATTTTATCGAAAGTAATTGTACGATAGGTAGCACTATTCTCCTTGTAGGTGATATGAATTTGCCTGAAATAACTGGAACAAACTTTGATTTTCTGCAGTCAACGAGTAAATCCCAAAGTCTCTATCATTTTATGTTATATCATGACATGGAATCACTCAATAATGTTACAAATAGCTTAGGGAGAACATTAGATTTAGTAATAAGTAATCTTTCCAATGTAACAGTAATAAGAGAACCACGCCCATTAATTAAAGAAGATAATTACCACCCATCTATTTGTATAAGCTTTCAGCATGTTAAATCATCTAGAATAAAAAACAAAAGAAACATATTTGGTTTCAATTTTAAGAAAGGAAATTATGATAATCTCTATAATGAGTTAGCGAGAATAGATTGGCAATATCTAAACGAATATACGGATCCAAATAAAGCAGTAGAAGAATTCTATAAATTAATTTATGACATATTTGAGAAGTGCATTCCCATGAAAAGGCCAACGCAAAAAATGTACCCTTGCTGGACTCAAACTGATGTTATGACGTAAATTTCATTCATAAACATCTTTATTGAGCTTCCATTAACTTCTAATTTTCTTTGGTGTTGTTTTAACAAAATACAGGCTATAATCAACGCATACTTTCAAATTTTCAGTTTTAATTTTCAGTTTTAGGCCTTAACTTGGCCTAAATTAAGAAATATTCATATTTAATGTATTTTAGCAGGACAATATCCTTTCAAATACATAATTAAAAGTAGTGGTTGCTCCTGAGGGAAGTCACAAAGTTAAAAAATTAAAGTTTTCTTGCTTCAAGGTAAGGGGAAAAAGTAATCTAATGGACTTAGAAGATGCAGGCCCGAATGGGAACACTATTGTGGGACTCCCGGTTCCAGAAAAACAAGTAAAGAAATCTAATTAAGACTATATCATCCTGGTATTCATTGAGGTGTCATATCTCTTAATAGACCTATTTTTTTCATCGGAAGTTGGAAACGTAAAGAAATAAAGAAACTACTCCAGAATTAACTTTAGAAAATATTGCTTGTTTGTTAATACAAACTATTCACTCCCTGAAATTCTAGATAGAGGCCAACAGGCTATACGCTCCCTTGTTTATGTTCATGGATGTACATGTATTACAATATGTTATTGTATTTCACAAGCCAAGAGTAACAGAGCCATCTAACAGTCTGATGATCACTTGGCAGAGGGACCCGCGAGCAGAATGTATTAATTGCATGTATTACTTGCAGAATTTAGTCATAGGAGCCACACTGGTTTCCACAGGGGAACATTATGCTGCTAAGACGGCACTGAATAGTAGATTACACTCTAGCGCGGGACCCAACTGGGAACAATCGGTCCAATCCGCTGAAGTCCGGCCCTGATTGTTGTATACAACAATTAATATAGTAGGGAAGTTTTCTTCTTTTAGTTTGAAGCAACAAAATGTCTTTTAATTTTTATCGGTGTTACTTCTCTTACAAGCCCCCTCCGATTAAAAGTACATTTTAAAAAATTTAGAAAATATTTTTCTACTTTTCCTTTTCTCTATATATAAAAGTTATTGCTCTGCAGGTATACACTACCAACATTTCTCAAAAATCTCTAATTTTTAGTGCTTTGATTAGCACATCCCTGTAGGATAGGCCGGAACTCCTGCAAGTATTACTGGAGCCTATGAGACCATTGACATTTCAATACCCTCTGAAGTACTATCATTTCGTTGTGTTACATTCAAACCGATATAAAGGGATCAGATAAAGTTCCCTTTTACCTTTTGGTTTGCTTCTAGTTTCCGCAGAGGTAGCTGTTTTATTATAAAATGGTTTTAACAAACACTTAGAGTCACTGATATCAGATCCTGTTACTTCCTTTACCAAACGTTTAGCAGATTTTCGGGAAACGTTTAGCTCTTGTTATTATAAGTTCTGTAATTTCACGAATATTGAATACCTGTAATGTCTCCCTAAATTTCTACTTCTAATTTTACTTCTAAAGCTGTCTTCTCACAAAAATATAAATAAATAAAAAATTAAAACCTAAGAATCTTTGTGTTAGTTAAAAACAAGAGATATCTATGCGTAATGTGGGTGTTGGACATAAGCTCACCGGCAAAAAGCTCACCGACAGTCTCATATTACAGTGATGGACAAAAGCTCACCGATAGCAAACATAAGCTTCCTTGAAGGACTTGTAATAAAATTCACCGAATATTGAAATTCAGGTGTTAGTTACTTCCTAAGCAGAAAATGGAGCTACTATCTTATATGACTTATCTATCAGGTATATATATATATATATATATATATATAAAGGACGTTGCGGAGTTGCGTTGTATTAAACGTGGGCAGACCTTGAGGAACTTGTAATAAAATGCCCTGGATATTAAAATCTAGCTTTTGACTACAATTACAAATAGGCCAAATAACTCGGTACAAAGTAGAGCTACTAATGTCGTATAGCAGTTATCAGATATCAGAATAAAATAGGGATGTTGCAAGTTTAATGGGTGAAGCATGGGCGACAGTAAGCCTAATTTTGGCCCTGGAAATTTTCGAACCAAATTTTTCTTATAAGCCTGACAATTCATCAACTGCATTAAAATAATTTCATGATAAGGCATGAGTACTTACATAATAGAATTTTCTTGCTAACAGGACTGGTGATTTTTTTTTTTTAATTTTACGAAATCATCATACTCAGATAGGCTTTGCTTCTTAATGCTGCCGTCGTGCTTGCAGATAAACACTCGAACAAGTTTATTTCGTATTTACTAACACTAAGCTTTTTTTTTTTTTTTTTTTTTTTTTTTTTTTTTTTTTTTTTGTTCATAAGTTGTTTTGATCATAGTAAATAAGAAAGAGATTCATTTAATGAGCATTGGTCTGCAAGTGTGATGACAGCCTTAAGACTTGAAGTCTGCAACACACTTAATATTTTATTCTGATGTCTGATAACTCCTATATGACGTTAGTCATATAGCCTATTTTCTATTGAGGAACTAGGCCTACTAGTAGTCAAAGCCCAGATTTAAATATCTGGATCATTTTATTTCAAGTTCCTCAAAGTCCGCCCAAGTTTAATACATTAAACCTTGCAACATCTTTATTATTTTATTTTTATATCTGACAACTGATATATAGCATTAATAGCTCTATTTTCTACTGAATTAGGCCTACTGCTAGTCAAAATCTAGATTTTAATACCTCTTTATACCCATCATATACCCGCGAGCCCAATTGAGGCAAGTGAGCGTGAGCCCAGGTGAGCGCAAGCCTAGTTGGGAGAAGTGATCGCGAGCGCGAGTGAGTGCGAGCCCAGTTGGGAGAAGTGATCGCGAGTTCTAGTGATCGCAAGTCCAGTTGAGACAAGTGAGCGCGAGCACGGGTGAGTGCAAGCCCAGTGGACAGAAGTGAGCGCGAGCTCAGTTGGAGGAAGTGATCGCGAGCGCGAGTGAGTGCGAGCCCAGTCGAGAGACATGAGCGCGAGCCCGAGTGAGTGCGAGCTCAGTCGAGAGAGATGAGCGCGAGCCCGAGTGAGTGCGAGCCCAGTCCAGAGAGATGAGCGCGAGCCCGAGTGAGTGCGAGCTCAGTTGAGAGAAGTGAGCGCGAGCCCAGGTGAGCGCGAGCGAGTGCGAGCCCAGTCCAGAGAGATGAGCGCGAGCCCGAGTGAGTGCGAGCCCAATGGAAAATGGCCACCTTTGGTTCTAGAATGTTGGGGAAAGTTCTAGAAAGTTCTATAATGTTAGAAAAAGTACAGAAAGTTCTAGAATGATCATAATCATAATTTATTGCATCCGTTCATCGTCATACAACGAAATTGGACATGTCATTTATATATATACCAGTATACATAAACATACATACTATTACTACATATAGATTCTTATGGTTTCAATAATTTACTTACTATACATTTAATTTTACGTATACGAATTATTTTCTACATATTCTTCAACCGAGTAAAAGCAATGCTCATTCAAGTACCTTTTAAGTTTGGATCTAAAGCTATTGACCGAGACCTGATTTTTTATACATGATGGAAGTAGATTGTATAATAGAGTACCTTTGTGCGTAACTGATTTATTGTATATATTTGTCCTATGTGCATGCAAGTGAATGTCGTCTTTACTTCTTGTGTTGTAACTGTGAATGTCTTTGTTAACAATTAATTCACTACTATGTTTTTTCAAATACATTAATATTTCGAACAAATACATTGAGGGAAGAGTCATTATTCCAAGTTCCTTAAAAATATTTCTGCAAGAAGAGTTCCATTTTACTCCTGCAAGTATTCTTACTACTTTCTTCTGTAGCCTAAAGATAGCAATACTTTTAGGTGCATTTCCCCAGAACATCAAGCCATATTTTATGGTAGAATGAAAATTTGAGTAATATATACACTTAGCTGTTTTTACATTAATCTTATCTCTTACACATCTAATTGCATAGCATAGTTTGCTTAGCTTACTTCTTACCTGTTCTATATGTGGTTCCCAGTTGAAATTATTAGATATTTTAACTCCGAGAAAGGTAGCAGTTTCTACATATTTAACTGTTGTATTATTTATTTTTATTATTGCATTGGCTTGATTACTTTTACCATTGTTAAAATTTAAGGCACATGCAGTGGCGGCCGCTGAAGGGGAGCCAATGTGCCGTGGCACTACCACAAATAATACAGAAAATAATATAAATAATATTTGCATATTACTAAATAACAAACTTTTTAATTTTATGCACAGTACTTTACTTGCACGTCATCATTGCTCACGAGAAGCTGGCTTGAGTCGCGCTCAGTGATTGAATGCGCACAGAATTACTCGCACGCTAGCATTACATAGGCCTATCTCGACTCTGTTTGTGCCAAGTTCTCCCGTGCTCTCCTGACTGTTCTAAAAATGGTTTGTGCGCATGCTCGTTAGTCGGAGAGCAGGAGGAAAGTACGGAGAAATAACTAGCGTTTTGTGCCACGATCGAAGGTGGCTCGAAGCGGAAGATTTGTTTCGTCTTATGTTTTGATGCTCTAGGAAAGGGGGCTTTGATTTGGAGTTAAGTCGCCTGGAATTCTAACATGTGACTCCTGATTCACTTGTTCCTATTGCAGTGTTTCCAAACTAGTTGCATATTACATATCAACATGTACCATCTAGATTTGACCCTCCCAAGATTTGGAGTTTATTTCGTTATTGTGTTGTCAACCCAGGTATGATCCCCCCTGATTGAAACATAAACACATTGTGCGCCTGAGTGTTTGTGGTGTTGAATGTGGAGTGTGTATGAACTTGTCAATTATATATTTTTGTGAAGTTTTGATGCTGAGTATTTAAGTGTAGCAGGGGCGGATCCAGAACCGACTTCTGGGGGGATGGTGGGTTGTCATACTGCTACTTAGAGCTACTTTTAACACCTTCAAACTCTGGGATGGGTTTATTTATATGTATAAAATAAAAAAAAGATTATTCTTCTGGGAGAGCGATCGCCCCCCTGGATCCGCCACTGAAGTGTAGTGTTGTTTTCTTCTTTCTCTGTATTTGTAATTACTTTCCGTGAAACCAGAATAATACATTACGATGAATGCGGCAAGCAATTTAGTGAAATATCCGTTTTCATCCCTATCATATGACGACAAACTAACTGGAAGCAGGAAATTTAGGAAAGCAAATGCCTAATTTAAAATTGTGTGTTAAGCAAGTGATCCGTAATAAGGAAAGATTGCATCAATTTAATATGAACATATATTTGAAAAACACGTTGAATTTGTGGTTGTGATGTAGCCAATCCTTTGTTTTCCGTGTGTTGTTTGGGGAAGGGGGACGCAAGCTGGACAAAATCTGCTTTATGTTTATAATAAGTTAACTGTAAGCACAAACAACTTCATTCTAAATAACTCTCTTTCTGTCTGTCTGTCTGTCTGTCTCTCTCTCTCTCTCTCTCTCTCTCTCTCTCTCTATATATATATATATATATATATATATATATATAATGTAATTTGTGCCTTTACATGTACTTTTTTTTTTTTTACGGATATGCGCTTATTTATTGTGTAGACCCTACGTTTTGGCACTACCATTTCATATACTCTCGAGCCGCCACTGGGCACATGTTTTATTTACATTAATGATTAGGTCATTTTTATTCATCCAACTTGAAAGTTGGTTCATTGCCGTTTGGCAGTTTGAAGCTAATTCGCATTCATCTTTCCCACTAACTATTATGTTTGTATCATCTGCATATAAAGTCACACATGAACTATTAATACTTTCAGAAAGATCATTTATATAAAGAAGAAAGAGAAGTGGTCCTAGAATTGATTCTTGTGGTACTCCACGATTAATAGTTTCTTCACTTGACACACATTTTTGAATTTTATTTTTAACTATTCCTGTGATTTCAGTTACTTGTTTCCGATCTTTAAGGTATGATTCAAACCATTTATTTGCTAAGCCTCTAATATCATAGCGACTAAGTTTTTCTAGCAATATATGATGATTTACTAAATCGAAGGCTTTTGTTAGATCTAAAAATATTTCTATAGATAATTTTTTCTCATGCAGTAACTTTCTGCAGTTTTCTAGAAAATGAAAAATTGCTGTCTCAGTAGATTTACCTTTCAAGAAACCATGTTGTGTGTTGGATATAATAGAATATTTATTAATGAAATCCATAACCCGATTGAACATTATTTTTTCCAGAATTTTACCTATGATGGGTAGCAATGATATCGGTCTATAGTTTTCTATTTCATTGAGTTTACCTTTTTTGTGCAAAGGTTTAACTTTAGCAATCTTTAGTTTATCAGGAAAGGTTCCTGTGGCGATTGAAATATTTGAGAGATAACATAATGGTTTAACTAAATATTTGTAACAACTTTTTACTAAATTGTTAGATAATTCGTCCGACCCAGCCGAATTCGATTTTTTCATTTGTTTTATTATGATGATTATTTCACTCTCTGTTACTGGTTTCAAGAATATAGATTTATCACATTTTTTAATTTTAAGTTCCGATAAGTTAGTTTTACTAGTTCCTTTGTTTTTAATAAGAGTTTGCCCTACATTTGTGAAATATTTATTAAAAGACGTTGCTATGTCCTTTGGATTTGGCATGTTCACGCCCTCATAAATTATGCTATTTATATGGGTACTACTTATTTGCATGTTGAGCTCTTTAATTATTTTCCACATTGCCTTTGTTTTATTGTGTGGCTGAAGAATTTTCCTACTGTTATAATTTTGTTTCGCTATCTTCAATAATTTTTTATAACTAGTTTTGTGTTGTCTGTAAATTAATTCATTTATCCCGGTAGGGTAACGCTTCCTAGTTTTATTTA
Source organism: Thermobia domestica (assembly GCF_964235325.1). Classification (NCBI taxonomy): domain Eukaryota; kingdom Metazoa; phylum Arthropoda; class Insecta; order Zygentoma; family Lepismatidae; genus Thermobia; species Thermobia domestica. Next base: position 183,221,812 of record NC_137469.1, on the reverse strand, counting down.
TTTTTAATAAAATATTTTAATAAAATGCAACGGAAGCCTGTAGAACCTCCTAGATCTTTCCATTAGAATTTTATGGCTATTTCTGGAACTTCTTAGAAATTTTGCACAAATGGTGATATACTTGAGGTGCGCTAATAGGGGTGTCTGTCAGGGTATAGCATGCGACATATCAAACTACTTGTCTTGGAGAGTAGATCACAGATTCATGATTGTTTTCCTGTAGATCTTGGTCTCCCTTTACTCATGTGGGAAAATCAAACAAAAAAAAAAAAAAAAAAAGGAAATATTAATTTGTTATAATTTCGTTGTTTCTTAAGCAAATTGAATGATATACATGACAATTTAAAGACAATTTATTACTCTTTTAAAAGGTACACAACGTTGTTCTCAATTATTTGCCGTTTACTTGTTACATATTTAAAAAAAATATAAAGAAAACACATCATAAACTATACAAAATTTGAAATAAAATTATTTCTCACGTTATTATTTGCATTGATAAGTAATAATTCTTGTCAATTTTTAAAAATGTATTTTCTACGTCGTTTGGTGTTTGTTGCATGAAGATTGGTCAATTAGTTTGGGAGATATAGTCTTTTAAAGACAGCGCTGTGCATTCGCGAAGGCGGCCATCTTTGATAGCCGCTATATTGGATTTGGATGAATGAAAAAAAATGGCATCCGTGTCAGAATTTTAAAGCATCACCGAAAAGACAAAAATCAAGTGTTAGTTCAATTTTAACAGAAATGCATACGGATGTGTAATTTCAGACATAGCGCACCCCATTATAAAGAGAGATTACTTAACGATTTGGAGGAGGGCACAGTGGCTCAGTGGTAGAGCGCTTACCTCTGGTGCGTGGAGTTCCTGGTTCGATCCCCGGCCATGTAACTTTGTGGTGGACAACATCGTGTCCGTGGGTTTTCTCGGGTACTTCCGTTTCCTCCCACTTTATCATTCCATTATCAATCACTTGCCTTAACCATCGTCTCCTTTACCTAAAGGGCATAAACGTAAGACGTTAAACTGAAAGATTTCATTTTCTTAACGATTTGAAAGACAATATGCCGTTTCCAATTGGGTTATATACTTCAATTGTTTATTAGTTGTAACTAGTTCCATATTCAGCCAACAATGCTTCTGTTAATTTCCTTTTATGCAATTCTGAATTTACTAGTCTAAAAGCAGAAAGCTCCAGGTTAACAAAAGCTTACTGTTCTTATGATATATTGCCAAATTTGGATTCAGACTTGTAAAATATGATGTTGAAGCTTTTGTTTTTACTGCCAGTGTGTTTTTGCATTTTGTTTCTAAATGCTGCTGTAACTTCGGTTATAAAGCAGTTTGATTTTTAGGAACAGATTATATACCTTGTTCATGTGTTCACAAAAGCGTGTTAGAAGTGAGGAGTCGAATAGGAAATTACAAAGCGGACAGTTTTCATGGGTGAATATGCAATTACAACACCCTACAGGAACATACAAGCAAGCAAACAAACAAAAGTGCACACTGATTTATGACAGATTATTACAATGTTAAGGCTCTTCACTACCCTCACCCTCAACTTTTTGAATTTTAGTGAATAACGTAAAGAAAATGGATATCGAAAATGTAAGAAGTAAGACAGATAATACGAGAATTATTTTATAAATTGGAGAGGATCTCTTTTTACAGGTCTTCAATACAATCTCCCTGCTTAGCAATGACGGATCCCAACGCCCGTGTAGTTTCTGTATTCCATCTAGGATGCCATATTTGTGAGGCTGTCGAATGTTTCGGGTAACGGCTGCAGAAAGCTCTTCTAGACATGGAAAAAATGAAATGAAATCTTTGAGTTTTACGTCCCACGGTTATGCCGGTTAGGCTAAAGGAGACGGTGATAATGAGAGATGAGTGAAATGGTGGAATGAAGAAAGTGGGAGGAAACGGGAGTACCCCGAGAAAACCCACGAGCACGGTGTTTGTCTACCACAAAGTTCACTTGGCGGGGGCTGGGATCGAACCCGGGACCCCAAGCACCAGAGGTGAACGCTCTAGCACTGAGCCACCGTGCCCTCTTCTAGACATGGGAACCGACGTCCACGCATACGTTGTTTTAACTTTGGGAACAGGTCGTAGTGTGGTGGACTGTAGGAAGCAGGAAGTAACATTTACCAACCGTATTTGCGAAGCTTTTAACACACAGCTGTAGCGGTGTGCCGGCGAGCGTTGTCGTGGAGAATCAATGGAGCGCCGTGAGCAACTGTGGTCGGGTTTTGTGCATTTTTGTGCGGAATTTCAGCAGGAACTCACAATAATACACTGCTGTGACACTTCTTCCTCATGGAACTCTGTCCGTTATGATAATATGTTGATGACCGTAAGCGAAAATCATTGCTTAATGTTTGATTGAGATCGGCGACAATTTTCTGGGTCTTGGAGACGATGGAGCTCGCCAATCGTTGACTCCTGCTCAGTCTGATCCACGTTTCATCAATAGCGCAGAAAGTCCTCACTTTCAACGTTGAGTCTTTGTTTTAGCACTGTTGCATTGTCAAGACGTGTCTGCTTCCGTTCAGCAGTCAAGAAGTGGGGATCCAATCGGACAGAAATTTTTCTCTTCTGTGAATCATTTGTCATAATTCGATATACTGACTCAGATGGAATCCCCGTGATGTCAGAAAGTTCTTCACATATGAGACGGCGATCTGCCACAAGTTGCACACTTCTTTCATCAGTTGTTGATTTCAGCCTTTCTGGTCTTGCATTATCCTTTATCCTCATGCGACCACTACAGAAACGAGTAGCCCAACGAGAAACTGTACTGCGGTCCACTTGTCTCACCACAAATTTCAAGTAAGGCACTGAATTTCTGTGGGTTTTATGCCGCGTAAAGTTTCAGTCTTTATGTACGACCTTTGATCTTTAATAGACACTTTACCCGAGATACCTGCCGCCTCCATTTCCAACACTTGTCACAGCGACACTATGTTTATCGGAGAGCGCAGAAGCACACGTTCTGCTGGCTGAAGACCTCAGCTTCAACTAACGGAAGTATTTACCTCGATTTCATCATTCGCAGTGTTGCCATAGTATGCATTATTTATGAAATGACCGTCTTATCTACAAAAGGCTGCTATTTGAACTAAATGTTTTCAAGATCTTCCGTATAGTGTATAATTTTTTATGACCAACGATTGTGACGTCATAAACTGCGCACCCAAATTTCTGGACTAAAAGAAAATATTTGGAAACAGTTCTTTGTTTATTAAATACTACGTGGCTCATTTTCCATATTTTTTTTTCTTTTGTATTTTTCTTTGTTTTTTAAGTTATTTACTAAAATATTAAAAAGTCGGGAGTGACTTAGCGAAGAACGTCAAGAGCCTTGCATACTAAAAATAATACAAAATTGACCATTTTTCTTTTGCTTGTTTTTACATAATTATTAACATCATTATTTAATTTTAAAACTGTATGTTAAAACTATTTTGTTTATTACAAACTAAATACAACTATTATTTGAAAGGTAGTTCACACAATACCAAAACAACATGATACGTAATCAAATGTATTTGAGTTTGTTCATGTAATCGCTGCCTTAACTTAGATTTTGGGGAAATTATTATTGTGGCGACACAGAAAATTCTTCAGGTTCATATTTTCTGTTTGAGAATAACATTATCTATGATTGTGGTAAGTTACATTTCATTGTCTTCTTTCACTTATGAAAAACAAGCAAAAGAAAAATTCTAAATTTTGTATTATTTTTTAGTAGTCGTACAATTTTGGTGGCAGTGACAATGTGTATAAAACTGTGTCGGTTGCTCCACTTATACCAGCATTTTCCATGTAAGGATTTGACAGAAATTAGATTTAAAGTTAGTTTCGGTGGAAATGAACTGTATGACAAATTTTAAATCTGTACTAACAATTGATGGGAAGGATGATGATAATTGTCGTCTGTTACGGAGTGCCTTTTTACAAAAAGTAAATGCATCAAACCTGCTGAAAATACTACAATGTATTATCACAATATTAGTCAGTAATGTACATGTTGAACTGGTGTTTTGTGTAATGAAAGTGTTATGGTCAGATAAGAGAATCATAATGTCAGCGGAACTTGTGATGTCCGAAATCTGTATTCAGATGAACCTAAAAACGACAGTCAAGATTTCTAGAAAACAGAACTATTCTTGACGCACAAAAAGTTCCAAAAATACGTGGTTCGTTCAATATATAAGTTACCCTAAGCTGTAAAATATTTATTTTTTAAAATACATTGTAAGCTATACCTATATGTGTAGGTGGGTTCATTCTTACCTCTCTACATAATCCCCATTGAGATTCAGGCATTTATCCCAGCGTTGTACCAATTTGTCCAAACCGTTTGCAAAAAAATCTGTTTAACACTCTGTCCAAGAAAGTATCTCTGGCTATTCAACATTCTCCTCACATTCCACTTCACTGTTTAAACTGTTTAGAAACGTTCATCTTGCAATGTAAAATTTAACAACAGAAAAAGGTGGAAGTAACTCGGCTCTAAATTGAGGCTATATGGAGAATAGAGCAGCCGTTCTCACCCTAATTCTTCAATTTTGTGTCGTGTGTACGTGCTCAATGAAGGTGGCTGTTATCGTTAAGAAGAAGAGACCAAGTCGTGTTTCCGTGAAGAAGATTCAGGTTCGACATAAGCGACTTGGTCTTCCTGTCAACTGGTGATAAAGAAGTGAAGGAGAGTGCTAAGTAGCCAGAGCCCTAATTTCTTGCAAAGGGTTTGGGCAAATTAGTGCAACGCTGAGACAAATGCCTGAATCTCAACAGGGATTATATGAAGAAGTGAGGAAGGATTCAATTACTCATATATGTATACTTTATAAATGTAGCTTAAAAAATAATTTTTTTTACAGCTTAGGAAAAGTTACACGTTGAACAAGCCACGTAATAAGGTAGGGGTCTATAATCAACATTATAGATACTTTTTAAGTACTTTGGTAGCGTATGCGTTTGGTTACTAGTAATGATTGTGTTGGTAAGGAATAGTTATAAATGTTAGAAGTAACTGTAATAACTACATTTAAAGAAAATCAGCTTCAAATTTGTCTCTCATTCACTTACATATATGCTACAAGTCTCCGGGCTTGATTTTATATTAATTTGAAATCTTAAGCACTGTTGTTCCTACATGAATTAGCTTGTCCTGGAAAACCGAGCACAGATAGCTGACGAGAAAAGTCCAATCACGTAATGTTTTGGCTCTGTACAATGTTCGTTACATTAATGAAAGCAAGAAGTGGTCGCTTGAGAGAGGATACATATGCTTCTCCACTGTCTACTGGTCGCTGAATAGTTCAAAATGCATTAATCTTACGAGATTTCACATTTGATCCCTAGCAAGTTGGTCGTTAAGAGGGAGGACCCCAATATGTGACTTAACAATATGTGATACTAGAAAATAATTACATAGCACTAAAGAAGTCGTACTATAAGTTAAATATCAGTATATTATCGCAGTACTAAATGGTAATGTACATGTCGAACAGGTGTTTTGTGTAATGAAAATGTTATGGTCACATGACAAAATCATAAAGTCAACGGAACTTGTGATCTCCGAAATTTGTGTTCAGATGAACTTGAAAATGACGGTCAAGATTTCAAGAGAGGAAGTAATTAAAAGACAAAACTGAATAGAAGAGAGAGGCCACGGTGGCTGAATGGTAGAGCTTTCACCTCTGGTGAATGGGGTCCTTCGTTCGATCCCAGCTCGAGCCAACTGACCCTTGTGGTGGACAAATGCCGTGTGCGTGGTTTTCTCGGGGTTCTCCTGTTTCTTCTCACTTTCTTCTTTCAACCACTTCATTCATTTCTCATCATCACCGTCAACTCCAGCCTTACCGGCATAATCGTGGGACGTAAAACTTTAACATTTCATTTTCATTTTTGAATAGGAGAGAAGACGCTGTGAAGTTTCAAGATTTACACCATTTAGGAGTCATATACACACTGAAATTTTGATTGGTTTTGTTGAATATAAATGTGTCAGTTAGAATAATGTGAAGTGATTTTTCGTAGAGAATTAAGAACTACATTTATTACTTGTAATTTTTTTTCTCTTCAGAGATTGCTGGATGATCTTGGAAACCCTCAGGATTTTGCCGGCTTTGTAACCCACCTCCATTATCACGAGCCAGGAAATCTTGCCTTTGTTTTCCTTCTAAAATCTGGATTGTTTCATCATCTGTGTGCGAGAGACAAGGATGGTGAATTCAGCGAAGAGACTATGAACACATTAGTCATTATTCTGTGCTATTTGTTCACGCATCGGAAGCTGCATCCGTCGTTGGCCAAAGTTGAGTACACGTTGTCAAAAGTGCATCTGCCTCTGTTGCCAAAACCTTTTGCCAAGGTTAGTAGGCTATCAAGGAATTTAACTCTACTTTAGCTATTAGGGGGTTCTTTACATTAGCCTTCATATTGTAATTTAAAGAGTGAAAAATTACTTTCAATATGTGTAGCGAATTTTTGAGTTAATATCACAAAGTAAAATTATACTTTGAAATTAAAGCTATTTGTTTACTTCTTGGCCAACCACTGAGCATTTATAAATCCATATCCTACTTTGTTATGCGCAATTAGTACATTCAATATTCACGAACGACGACGAACTGAAGGGTATGAGGATACCGTTGCAAGTAACAACTGTAGTCATAATATTATAGTTAAACTAAGCAACGGTGAAAATAGTGGGGAAATTGGAAATGACCAAAGCTGAATAGTTTAAATCGCTCATTTCGAAATACGGCTAGCAGATTAAACTTACAAGAAATGACAAAAATCAGTGAAATTTGGCGTTAAACTAAACGTTTTTTTTTTTTTTTTTTTGGGAAGGGAAGCGAGCATCACCGGTGGGGATACTTGAGTTGATTTCTTTGGGGGGGAACAAAATGTGATGGAGAGGGAAAATTCCCCTCGTCCCCCCGGTAATTCGCACCTGGCCTCCTGGATTTATTTATATAAGAACATTCTATCTCCTCCTCCTTCTCCTACTGCTAACAGCAATTCATTACTATATTATTATTATTATTAGGAAGAGGGAGATTGATTGCTTGATTTTGAGTTTAGCGTCCCGTTCAGCACCGAGGCTATATGAAACGTGGACCTACTGATTAACGTGGAATCCGAACTATATCAATTCAGGTCGGTAATCGAACCCGGCTCTTCCCCCCATAGGCGCATACGCTAACCGCTTAGCCACGAAGGAGCTCAAGGAGGAGGAGGAGGAAGGAACGACATTAAACATGGTAACTAATGTATCAGCACATGTTCTGCGAACTTCGCAAAGGTGAGAAATGAATTATCGGCGACCACAGCATCATCTTCCGTCAAATTTCAACATCCCGCGACTTGCCTCGTGAACACAATTTTTCGGACGAAACTTTTAGCCATTAAATCTAAACCAGTGCGTGGTCGAACATAAGACTTGGTGAGCCTTTAGAATACATATATAGCTCATTTATACTGGAAAAACTATATTTTTTTTAAATACGTTTTCTAAGAAAATGGCGTCCAAACATGGCGGACTTGGCGAAAATGACCAACTTTTCATTGTTGTTACAACTAAAATAACAGTCACAACCTCTTTAAAGTATTTTTGCGTTAAAGAGCCTAGCCATGCCTACTCAAAGTTGTAAACAACAAATATATATATTGTTACGAAAAAGAGGGAAAAAATGCCGAAATCATGTAATTTTCGAATTTTTTTCTAAAGTTGCCACAATTTTTGGACACCCTGTATAAAATACATGGAAGTAATCTGACATCGCAAACTACGCACAATTATCTATTAGACAAAAAAAGAATTACTTCTTTATGTTAATTTGTTGCCGAGATATGCTTCGTCAAATGTAGTACAGAATTCTACTTTTTGGTCCTCAGCAATTACCGGCAATGAACTTAAGGAGGCAATATCTCAGTAAAAAAAATTTTTTTCGAGAAAATAAAAAAATACGGGTTTCTTAATTTTTCATAAGGAATTCATAAAAAATAATTACCAAAATCCATGACTTGACCGGTACATGCCCTGCCTGAATTGAGATGGAACGCGTCAATTACAAGTTGTTTGCCTACACATACTATATACTAGATGACGAACTGTTTACATTACATATACACCTGTAAAATTTGTAGATCGTGAGTTGGAAAACCTGAAAAAGTGAAGGAATTTGTGCTCGCCAGATAAGTGGGAACAGTGAACGTTTCTCGTAAGTTACACGAACTTTGAATTTTAAAAGTTTATAGTTAAGTTGCGAATTTGATTTTAGTATTATAGATATTACCACAGTAAAGTAGAATTCATGAAATGGTTCGTCAGTCGGTTCATAGTTTCTGTTTTGATGGTTTTTAATAAAATAGGTGTCTTAAGTGCTAAATGCAGATAGTAAGGGCAGCTGAATAATAATGGAATGAGAGAGTGAAAACTAACGGGAGAATACCGAGAATATCCACGAAGACAATGTTGTTCACCATAGGCAACATAGTTTCGGATGCGAACCTGTTGTTTGCACTTGGTTCCCAAGAGCAAACAATGAAAACACACAAAAATGTAGACTATGTTTTACAAGTAGTTTAGATTTCAATATTTCATTTTGTAAATGAATATTACGATTTTTTTTTTTTTTTTTTAAAGGAACTTGAAAAGTATAACAAACAAGTGGAGTTAGTATTCGATCATTACTTTAGATGTGTCGCTGAATATTGTGAGAAGACGATGGGAGAAGATATCAGCCTGCCTTTGTCTAAAGTGGAATTCATTTCATCAAAAGACTATGTAACGTCCCGTAAGTTGCAAAAAGCAATAATTGTCTATATCCATTCTTATGTACGTGTGTTAAAGAGTGATTTATTTGTGTGTAGAGTATTGCGTACTATGATTTTCCAATATTAAGTTGTCTCTGAAAGCAGTAATTGCAACATCAAAGACGTGTGCAAGCGCTCTTCCTTGTCATAAGTGTTACTTAAACGTTTAGAAAATACTGGCAGGAAAGTACTCAATTTTCCTTTGTTTATTCTAATTGACATAACATTCATTTCTACCAAAGAAAGGTTTATATGTTTGTTCCCAGTTCTTTTGACAGTGGTATCTCGGAAACCACAAAGCTCTAGGAAGATGCCGTTTTCACTGATAAGATTGCAAGTTTTGTGTAGATTGTTCAGTTAGTGGCAATATTCACTTGTGAAAGGGAATATTGTTTATTTATTTATTTATATAAGTCTTGTGTGCGGGCAGTCTTTCCACCTTCAATTTAACTGTTAAATTCAGTATAGTTGCAGGACTGATTACTGTTAGGTTTGTACGAGGTTATATTATATACTGTATATTGCATGTGACCTCATTGATGTGGACTATTCGACTCTTTCGTTGATACAATCCGTTTGATCTACTCTTGGCGCGGACACCACACTCTGTGTTCAAATCACTCTTGTCTTCTAGCAGCTCTCAATTTCCTCTGTGTTCTTTTCCATTGCGCATGGAGTCTTGAGTCGAAGTAAGAAGTGGTTGTGTTGCTTATTGATCGATTTGCTGCTCTCAGTTGAAGTAGATCATATAATTAGTGACCCGAAAAACCACATTTGAGTTTGTGGTTTATATCATAAATGGGTTTATCTTTTTTTTTTTTTAAATATACCTTGTTCTTTTTATTCTTGAAGTAGGTGTTAGGCTTCTATTTTCGTTGTAGTTTACTTTCAAGAGTTCTTTCTGCAACATGAGTGATTTACAAATTTTGTAATAGTGCATCATTTCCGGTATGTATATCAGGTGACCGAAAGAGTTCAAGGCGTCGAAGGTGCTCGCTAGCACAGGCAAAGGTAGTGGTAGTTTGTGCCCAGAAAGATTGTACAGTACTGAGTTCGTTGTATGATCTGACAGACGCAACGTGTAACAAAGTATAATTCGGAAACTTTTTAATTTGAAATGTTCACACTTGACGGAAAGTGAAGGGAAGTTCACCACATCACAGCAGCCAGATGGTTCAAGAACTTTCGCTTGGATCGCAACCTTACTGATCAGTCAAGTTCAAGTAGAATTCTGAGATACTACGCCACACCACAGAGGCAAATATGACAACTAGGACTCGAAGTTCGTGAGATGATGCCCAGAGTTTCCGAGAATTTTAATCAAGGAAATGTGTAAAAATATTTGTAAAAATCTAAAGTCAGGTATAAGGAAGTTTTACAAGGAAGACAATTGAATCACCTGCAAAGTAATTGTAACAATAAAAATTTAAAGTATTGCGAAAAACACAAAAGGTAGTTTTCAACCTGCATGTTAAACACAAAAAAAAAGCAGTCTCAATTAAATTCTCGTTTCAAAAAAATCCCGCAATTCAGCACCTAAATTTCTATATCTCTAGTAATTGTAATTTCAACACTTTTATACCAAAACTAAAATACATCAACAACGACTAGGTTAGTAATTTCTCTTAAAATGTCTAAATTAAGCAATTATTAACAAAACCAAACAATCATTAGCTTCAACTAAAACCAATTAAACTAACTTGTGTTCAAACTATAAATTTAAAACTTTATAAAAAAATAAAAAATAAAAAATAACTAATAGCCACAGTGCCCATGCAAGGCCCTAAGTCATTATTAATTTAATTCTTATAAAAATTAAAAATAAACTATTTAATAACATACGTTAAGTGTAGTTGTTTAGTTGGTTGTCTGGTTCGCTATCATCAAACCCAAATTAACCAAATTACAATAATATTAGCAACCAATAATTAACCTTAATTATAAACCATTAACACCAAACCAAACACCACATTATGATCAAAGTAGTACGAGCTCCTACCTCTAGTTTCTTCTTGGTATATAGCTATTTCAGCTGAGAAGTTGGTGAGCGGAATTATTGGAGTGCACACGTTTCTTAGTTTTTGCCTCTTTCCTTGCAATGCGTGAATTTTGAAATAATAAACGTGTAGGAGCAGAGGATCTATATTAAGTTTTGTTTCAACCCGAAGGAAACTAGTGGCCCCGCGTAGCGTAGTCGCTAACGCTCTCGCCTTCGCTGCGAGCTGTCGCGAGTTCGATTCCCGGTGAGAACACCTGTTCGAAAAAGTGTAAAAATCTTTTTCAGGCCAGTCATCCTGAATAAGGTTTTCCTCATTCACACCAGGCAAATGCCGGGGTAGTGCCTAACTTATAGGTCCCAGGCCTCTTCTTTCCCCAATTACGTGACGGGCTAAATAGCCATAGATGCTGAAAGCCTAGAAATCTAAAATCCAAAATCCGAAGAAAACTGCAGCTAAAGGAGACTTTTAAGCAAAGCAAGAGCATTTGAGTGGCTTAAGTGTATCAAAGATTTGCCGAAAGTCTGTTTAGGATGACAGATATTTAGTCGACCTTCATCATGCACAACCATGGAAAACGATCGCGAAAGTGCGTGAAGTAATCTTTGAGGGCAGAAGGCAGGAAATCCATGTTGTTTGTAATAGGATTGGACTATCATCTCATTCTAGCGGATGACCTAAACGTTAAACGAATTGCAGTGACGTTTATTTCTCGTCTTTCGAACGACAATGAACGAAACCGTCGGGCCGAGATCAATGACCAACATATATTAAACTTTTGGTTCACCCTTGTATTATCTGTGCTTTGCTTCGTTTTCCACATGTGCTTGTGTTCTTTCTAATTTTCAAACGAGATAAATGTAACTCGTATCTTGTTAATTGTGTTGTCTATAAGAGTTTTCCTTCTCCACTTTCACAAAAGTGTTACACTTACCTCAAGATATGGTTCTTTTGTTAACCTCCTTCGCTCATGGCAGCCTCCAGAGGAAGTATGGGTCAACTGATGACTCCGTCTTCTTTGATTCCACTTTTATAGGCCATTTCTGGTTGGCTCGTCTCTCTTCGGTTCCCGTCGTGCTGTTCTTCGTGTTTTCCTGGTTTTGTGTATCGTCTGCTGCACAGATGCTTACAAACAATAGCACGTGTTGCTTGTATAACATGTGCTCACATTGTAAGGTGAGGATGCTTACAATATATATATATAAAAATATAATGTGTGTGCGTGTTAAACTCAGCAGGTGTGGAGTGGAAGAACTCACATAAGGCAGTATTCACAGCCTCCACATCAACAAAGATCTTCCTAGTGAAGAAGATCTGCAAAGCGTAAACAGGGTGTTTAAAGAGAGTGTTCGATAGATGTTCTGTTAATGTGGTGCCTTGAATTTTTAACATTACAGTTAAAAGCCTTAAGTTTGGCATATTTAGATTGATAGTAGTATTAAAGAAATTTCAAAGTAAGCTCAATTAGTTTATTATATGTTAGCACTTATAAATAGATAATTGAAATATATGGTATTTATTCTTCCAACAGAACGAACCATAGAAGAAAGAATAGTAAAAGAAAGCAGACGCAATAGAATTTGTTCATCATTTGCTGCTTTGTCAGACCATGGAGATGACAAACTGTATGACCATAATGCACTTATCTCCAACATCAGGCATCAAGTAAGTATTAATAATAACAAAGTAAATAACTTTCAACCTTAAATTTGTATAATAAAAATGTATTTATGCAAGAATGACAAAATCGTGAAAAACTACAGACATCATGTCCACTATTTCTCCGTACACTTGTATTTTCTTAAATGCAAACCTTCGTGAATATGCATATATTTGTCAAGGCATTTCGGTAATAACATGATAAAAGGCCATGAAACAGTTACAGAATCAATTGTTACGTCTTTTGAGTCACATATATTGGCTAATGTTGACAGAATCTCTTTAGTTTCCTGCGTCTAAAACGATTTTAGAAGAAAGTATTTTAGAAAGGACGATTTTAGAATCACAACATAGATGATTTATGGAGTTAACCGTACAAGGGAAGATGGAAAGGTAACGCACATTTTGTTCTTACCAAAAATTTTATACGCAGATTGAGAAAGTAGAACATGTACACAATATTTTTCAGCATAAGAACCGAGATGCGCCAGACATTTCTTTCAGCGTCGTGCTAGTTTTAGTACACTGTCCGTACAAACCCGTGTTTTAAGCGTATGGACCACCCGCAGACAACAAATTTGCTTTATTGAACCAAGTCCAATCGTTGTTCCCCGTCCCTACCATTCCCAGTGAATCATTGAGGGAACTAAAGAGGTGAAAGTGAAGAAGCCATGTTCAGTCAGAAGTTGGGTGGTGTAGCACCCCTTATCAAAATTGAGCAACTTTGACACAAAAATGTCGAGCAAGAGGTAGTGTTGCCATGTGGCAATCTGACATTTGAAGCATATCTGTTCGGGCGTATTTTCACGGAGAGTACGGCGCGACTTCGGTAACGTGTTAGCATATTTAGTTGCAGCCACAGTACTTCCAGGTGGATGAAACTAAACCAGGAGATCTTGCCTATCTCGAAATACTATCTGTCGAAAGTTTTGAGAGGGATGCATTATCGCTTCTTAGTCAGGTTCGTGAACATTCATTGCACATTGATTTTGAAAAGTCCGGTTTGTTATGCACAATATCCTGTGCTGTATCTTAAGAAATGTTGAACCTATGTATCAATAGTCTTATGTAGATTCATCAGTTACTTTTAATTCCGTTTTCAATGCTTAAGACAATGGGTGATATCAATAAAACGGAGAAGTTACTCATTACGCCCAATTTTGAAGTAGTTACTCGCATTGGTATCAATAAAAAGAGAACTGAGCACTAGTCGTCTCGGCTGACCTCGGAGAAGCCCCGCCCTTTTGAAGTAACCACACCTCTATTCTCGAGCCGAGTAACTACTACGCGTTTGATATCAATAAAAATCAAAGACTCCTCTGTGATGCTAGTAACTTCTCCAAATTTGTGGAGCAAGCTAAATAGGTGACTCCGTGCGAAATATGGCAGAGTATATGATTGTTTTGCTATGTAGCAAAACTTATAAATTGCATAGAAATGTTGCAGATGGAGATTACAAAAAACATAGGTTCATGAAAGAAAATGTATAGTAGTTAGCACAACAGTTTTTAGGAGAATCAGCGGAAATTTGGGGTGGTGCACTACGTAATGACGAAAAGATGCGGGTTTTCTTGCTTTACGTGAGTGATCTGGGATTCCAGGTCTGAATGTTAGGGGATTCTGTTGTGGCTCAAAATACTGTGTCTATGACTACTACAAGTGTAATGGATGCGATTATTGCGAAATCTGAAAATTGATTGTTTCCGGAGGTGTGTGTACTATTCAAAGAGCAAAGGCAGAGTGGCAAGAACAATATACATTTCCGGGTGCTATCGGAGCACTTGACTATACACACGTGGCAATAAAGAAACCTAGTATTTTGGAGACGAATACGCTAATAGGAAGAGCTCCTTCGTGGCTAAGCGGATAGCGTACATGCCTTTGCCATGAGAGACCCGCGTTCGATCCTGGCGGGAGCTCATATGGTTCGGATTCCAAGTTAATCAGTGGGTCCCGTCTCATATAGCCTCGCTACTGAAAAGGACATTAAACTCAAAATCAACTCAACGCTGATAGGAAGGGTGTATACATGAGAATATATATTTTTTATGCCAAGGTGAAAGGGTACACGTATGGTGTGGGAAACGCAATCAGATGGACGACGTGACTGGCTGGACTATTTAAAAAAGGAAACAAAGGGACCAAGTGTCTGATTTCGTTCTTAAAGCCAAACAATCTTGGACAAGACCTCGGACAACACGTGATATGCACTTGTGCTAATCTTGATATTGCTGGATTCCAATCAACATCCATCAGTTCCAAGAGGTTCGTTCCCGTGATTTCAGTATTACTTCCTTGGGTTTTTTTTTATTATTATTTTTATTTATTTATTTTTTTTTTAATGCTTGCTCGGATATTAAAGATTCTCTTTTGGATTTGTGTCTCATTTGTAGATGTATTTGATATTTCGTTGCATTTCACTGTACTTGCCTTCAAAGCTTCGGCTTTTCTTCGTTTACTTTCTGGTAACTGTGACTTTGAAAGTACCACTGGAAACTCTTATAATAATATCCACAAATACACTTTGATTGAAACTGTCGTTGCTATTTGTCCCTTCCATGGCGTTTAGGATATTGCGCCATAAGTTACCCACAACGAAATGACCGCCCAATAGATGGGAGAAATGAGTAACCACTTCTTTTATTGATACGACTCAGTGCTACGTGCAGGGGAAGCGCGAGTAAACGTTCATAAATCTGGAGCAGACTAGACCTGAGTAGTGGCTTGTTTTATTGATACAAAATTGAGGGAGGAGATTACTCCAGGTGTAGTTACTCCGATTCTCGAGCAGGACTTCTCAGGAGTAGTTACTTATTTTTATTGATATCACCCAATAGCCTGTACTGTAGCGCTTATAGGCTGACGAATCTTCCTCTATATTTGCTTATGATTCTCGTTAATACAATAAAATAAAGCAAATATGACACGTTTAATAGTTCTTTAAATATACACATTCATACAAAAGTGGTAAAATATGTAAAGTAAATTTTCTTTAATTTACATATATTATCATCTACACCTATAGTCAAGACGCCAATTATATTGTTCGTTGATCTTATATATGCGGTTTTTAAAACGTAATTTTTATTTTAATATTGTGAGATGTTTCTGAAAGAAAACTTAAACACATTTCGAATATTATTTAGGACAATATCCACTATTTTCAAGATATTCCTAATCGATTCCAAATTGTCTTCTAGTCAATTCTCAACTCACGCATTCAGCCGACAACTACTCTACAATAAAACAGCAGAAGAATAGATAGGAAGAAAAGAAATCAAAAAAGAACAAATTTCTTTGTATAAAGGAAGAGTTTCTGCCAATAATTTCGACAACTGTATTGGGTCGTCATTACCACGGATGAAGAGAACGAATTTAAGGTTAAAGACATTAGTAAAGATTGTATAAAGGATGAATAAGAAAGTAAGAGTTATAAAGGATACTGATAGCACTAAGGGAAACATACGAAAACAGATATGTTGACAAGGTTATATTGAAGTTGCTTTTTTTTTTTTTTTTTTTTTTTTTTTTTTTTTTTTTTTTTTTGAGAAAAGATGTTCGAATACTACGCCCTTAATGCTTTTTAAAAGTTGTCAAATAAGATTATGCCAGGATTTGTTCAGAATATCTTTATTTCTGTTTCATAGCGTTCTTTTTCTTTCTTTCTTTCTTTGAATTAAGAGAGCTTAGGAACTGATCATTATATTTTCGCCTTCCCCTCACTGGTATTAGTTTAGAGGCGTGAAGTTTTACTTTTCAATACCAGTGAGAAAAAGGAAGCACCACTCACACTTCTTTGTGAGTGATAAAACGATACACTCTAAAGTGCATTTAATTTACTGTGTGTAATGTCTTAATTGAAGAACAAATATTTTAATGTTGGAAATATGTAATTATGGTTTCTAAGTTTTAGGTGCATGTGTTTTCAATTTATGTCTTAGTGAATCCGAAGCTTGCCATTATAACATAACACTATATGAACCAAAACTGGCATGAATAAATTTTGAACTGCTTTTCAAAACTCCTTAATTTCTGCGATGATGATCCTCTCTAAGGTTGATGGATGAGTCGATTTTGTCTCCACAGTAGTTGGTAGTTGATTACACTTTTCACATCTTGGTCTGACTGAACTTCTTTATTTAAGTGGTTGTGATCCAAAGTTCTAATGCAGTTCGTAACCAAGTCCAAGTACTAAGATCACAGACAAGAGACTGCCTAGACGATGACCATGATGATGATATTGACGGTGATCGAGGCGGAAACAAAGATGATAACGACAAAAGACTTAAGGCGAAATACATAAGATCCTTTGCCATTTCCAATTCAAGTATTTGTTTGAGTTCAATGTCTGTTGTGTTATTGTGTTCTTTTCTCTTTGGTTTTTGTTTCTTTCTTCCTGGTTTCAAAAGTAGAGGTTTTTTACCTTGGAGTTCCTGCTCAATGTGTATTCGTCAGTCAAAATTTTGAAAACTTGTGGATTCACTCAGAAATCCTTGAAAAGACATGAAACTATAGAGTTTACGGTTTCAAACCGCTTCCGCATGTTACAAACATGTTACAGGTGTACATTATCTTACTTTGAATTTTCTTCTTTACAAATTAAATTCCTTTCTTTTGTTTCATTTAAGTTATTACCTCTTCCTGATTCTAAGTTCATTGTCCCTACGTTTTCGTTCTGCAAAGCAGTTACACGTTAATTTTTTAATCAATAAATTAATAGAACTCTTCAATATTTTAGATTTAAATCAGTGTAGAAATTTGAATTTTCAAGTGTTTGAAAATACCTAAAAGAGGAAAGAGAAGTTGTTAGGTTCTCGTAAAATTAGTACTTTTATCACAACCTCAAATAGAAATATTTTGGATCTTTCATAGTTCAAACACAAACACTTATGTTGTTATGGATTATTTATAGAACCCTTACTTAACCTCTTTAACCTAATTAGCCTAATTTTTTCTCGCTGAACACTGATTGGAATAAATGTTTTCTTTCTTCTAATCCTTTCGAAAGAACTATAAATAGTGTATTTCAATCCTAGTTCTTTCTGTTGTTGAGTTGTTTCTCACCTGAATTTATGGTCTCACATCTGGTTACTCGTAGAAGAGAATTAAGATGCCACTACGAGTATGGATTTCGAAACTAACGAGATAAGTTCAGGAGAAAGCACTCCCTGCAGAAAAACTAAACATGCTATTTGAAAGACTAATTCATGCTGATTACAACAAGCTGATAAAATTCCTGTACGGTTGAGAACTTTTCGAAAGATTCGACGCTAAATGCACGATTGCGTATACTAGCGATCTAATGGTTTGAACTTGCTACTGCTTGATCACTGGGGTCCATTCACAGACAAATTGTCCATTGCAAGTTGGATGATGGTTGGCAAAGACGTAATGGTTGAGAATGTATCAAAGAACTGCACACGATTTGTATAATCATTTGATGTGTTTGGATTCCGACCAGTCCTGGAAATTGTACACAGTATAAAACTTCTTCATCCGGACGTTAAGATGTACCAACGAAACAATCAAATAAAGTTCGTGTCCAAGCTTAAGAATCAGCTCCGATCACCGTGATACATTGAATTGTTTCAGTTTGCGTTCCACAACACAGGTTACCAAACAAATTATATGCCTTGTCGAATTTGCTTTTCACTTAGGTTATGCGAACTGTTCCGTTGACGGATGCAACGCAATTGCACATATAAAATTTTCATGGTGCAAGAAAGTATTTTGCCTGCGTCATTTCTTCATAGAACAGAAGAACAACAGTGATCAATTTTTATCTTTAATCTATAATTATTGTGAACAGTATAATTACTAATTTTAACTAAGAAACCCGTTAGTTATTGCAAAACAGTTTTTTCTGTTACTTGCGATAGATTTCAATTCATATGTCAATATGCGTTGCTAATAATGTTGTACTTGACGCATATACTGATTTTTTCATATAAACTTCCAAGTTGAATCTCTCGAACAGTTCTCAACCGTACAGAAATTTTATTAGCTTGTTGTAATCAGCATGAATTTGTTCTTCAAATGATATGCTTAGTTTCTCTGCAGGCGACTGCTTTCTCCCGAACTTCCCTTGTAAGCAGCGACGCAACTAGGCTACGCTTGTTGCCCGGAGCAAGAACTCCCATTAGCGCCCCTCCCCCTCCTCTCCGACCAACCAGAACAAAACGCTCCATGACTATACCTAATATTGGCATCACACGGTAATTCTCCTATTCCATTTTTTCAAGTGGTAAAGCTTGATTTCAAAATTGCAGTACATAATTTAATTTTAGTACAAGGTAAAACACAAAACCAATTAGTATTTGATTGCCAAATAATCTGAGAGTGGCATGCTTGACATTTTCTTATAGTCTTATCATAATAGCTGCAAATCAGTATTGAAAAAACGGAAATAATAGTAAATTTGAATTTCTTTTGGTTTTGGTAGAGTGTCATGTTATGTTGTTTTTAGACGCTGAATCGTTTACGAAAACAGCCGTTTCCACTCTGTCGATAACCGTTAAAATTAGAAGTAATAGTAAATTTGTACCACTTCCGGTTTTGGTAGTGTGTTGTGAATAGCCATGATATGTTGTCTTGAAACGCTGAGTAGTTTTCAAAAAAAACAACTTCTTCTCGATGTCTGTTACCGTTTCCATTCTGTGTCGATAAACGTTGAAACCGGAACTAATAGTAAATTTGAACCAGTTCCGGTTTGAGTATAGTGTTACGGATAGTCATAATATGTTGTCTTCAAACGCTGAATCTTTTATAGAGAAAAGCCGCTTGTTGCATGGCGATAAATGTTGGAACTGGAAATAGCTTATTTCAGCTGCTTCCGGTTTGAATAGAGGATTAGCGGAGCAGGTGGAATCTATTCTAGGAACGCTGAATCGATTGGAAAAGACACATCTCGATTGTACATACCGTTTTTGCTGTATGGAAATGAGTATTGAAACCGGAAGTAATAGTAAATTTGAACCACTTGATGATGATGTGTATATCAGCCAACAAATGACAAGCTGAGCAGGGTAACATTTGTAGTTCAAATGCCATGCATACTTTTTATGGTGCTAAAAATATGTCTTTGTTATGAGAAATAGACTAATAACTAACGACTTGTATCTATAATTACGTGTGCTCTTCTAACGTGATACTTGTGTTCGGATCAATGACAGATACTCCTAACGATTACGTACATACTACTAGTAAATCTATGCATTTCCAGGAAATCACAATTAAGTTACTATCCACATCTCAAAAGAAATATTATTACGGAATTACCACTTGGCGTAACAGCCCGATTTGTGGACGTGAGCCGCTCCACGCCATCTGTTAGCGACTGGTGGAACTATATCCAGCCTAGCGACGAACCAGCGTATCGGGAGCTTTCTGTTCACGTGACTCCCAATTTGCCACACGACGCTGGGTGGACGCCGAAAATTGGGGAATCTCCGGGCGGGAATCGAACTCAGGACCACGTGGACATGAATCCAACGCTCTAACCAGTAGATCACGGTGTCCTCAATACGGAATAAACTGGTTTAGGAATTATTTCTTCACGGTTTCTTTTGACCGGTCACAGGAGCAAAGAAAGTAAGTTATGTGCTACTTGCGATTCTCTCTTTTGAACCATTTTTTTTAAGCGCGTTTCTAGACGTCGCAGACTCTTTATTTGGCACTCACTATGAGTATACCACTTACTATCAATAATTAACGTTGTTGATCTCAGTTCTGTGATCTTAATTGGCAATCAACAATGAGTTTGTAATGTCAGCTCCTTTGAAAGTTGTGTCAACATTTATTCAATAAATTCTTTACTTTTTGTTGGAACAACAAATGCGGCCGCAATGCTTCTGAATTGAATTTACTGAGTTGAGTTGATTTTGAGTTTAACCTCCCGTTTAGCAGCGAGGTTATATGAGACGTGGACCTATTGATTAACGTGGAATCCGAACCACATGAGCTCCCGCCGGGAATCAAACCCGGATCTCCCATGCCAAAGGTGCGTATGCTAACTGCTTAGCCATGAAGGAGCTCAAAATTGAATATATTCCTTTGCTGTTTTATCTGGCTTTGCTTTGTGGTTGTCATTGGTTCTTTTAGTTTTCTGTGACACATTTTTATTGTTATACATTTCCAATAAGGGCCGCGGTGGCTCAGTGGTAGAGCGTTCACTTCTGGTGGTGCTTGGGCTTCGGGTTCAAACCCTGCTTTCGCCAAGTGAACTTTGTGGTGGACAAACGCCGTGTGCGTGGGTTTTCTCGGGGTTATCCCGTTTCCTCCCACTTTCTTCATTCCACCATTTCATTCATCTCTCACCATCACCGTCTCCTTTAGCCTAACCGGCATATCCGTGGGACGTAAAACTCAAAAATTTCTTTTTTTCATTTACATTTCTAATAAGATTTGGAGATGATAGCCCCGATTTTTTTCGAATTATCCAAAACAATTGAGTTTTTCCTCCGCTTTCCTCTCGCACATTCCGTTTTCCTCCCTGACTGAGGTATCAAAATATTTGTCCTGAAAAGATCTTTCGATTGCGTATCAAACACCTGTTTCCATTGCAAAAGTGAGAACATGAGAGATTAGTGCACAGAAGTAAATTCGTACAAAACGAAGGTCACGTGCACAAATTTACATTATTATTACTATTAGTATTATTATTAATAATAATAATTTCAAAACTTGACCATAATACAAAGAAGGTGATCAGCGTATACCAGCGTTCTTTTGTAAATTTAAAGCAAGGTTACCCTGGACTTAAAATTATTATGTGGATATACGCCATATATTCTTAAGTACAGCCTTCATTATTTCTGTTTATGCGTATTTATTGTTCTTTACTTGAGCACATGTTTTATTTAGGAACTTCTAACGATCGAAAATAATTTATTTATTGGCAGGTATTCACAGATGTGAAAGTGATTCCCATAATGGATACAAGTATTGTACTGAATGCGTATGCATGGGATTTCTATCGCCATGGTTCAGCGTACCATATAAGAGAAGAAAATGGCCTTCGCGTGGGAGATGATTACGAATTACTTGTTGACTTCCTTCTTGTTTTAAAATGTTTGAAGATATCCCTTACAGAACTGGCCCCGTCCAATGATCCAGTGCGGCAGGCTTTCAGTAAATTGGAAGATCAGTTCAGAACTAAGTTCAATCATGCATTCAGTGCCCATGAATATAAAGTTGTATAAAAGGTAAGGATTATTTTAAAATAGTTTTTCCACAGTTCACTTTCAGTATGCTGGTATTATGTGTTTGAAAAAATGAATGCCTAGATAAGATGTTCTGATTAGCAATCTTTAAGAAGATGTTTCTGATAAACTTAGTTATACGTACGAAAGGAAATACATACTTATCTGCTTGAAACTTCAGTGGCCCCGCATAGCGTAGTCGCTAACGCTCTCGGGTCCCGGGTTCGATTTCCGGCGTAGGAAGCTTTAGCAGCAAGCCATCCTGAATGAGGTTTTCCTGGGTTTTCCTCATTTACACCAGGCAAATGGCAAGATGGTACCTAACTTATAGGTCCCAGGCCGCTTCCTCCCTTCCCTTTCTTCGGACAGTGTGCTCGGCGACTGACGTCATCCCTCATACGTGACGAGTTAAATGGCCCATAGATGCCTGAAGGCCCGAAATCTTATTCCTAATCCATGAAACCCCAGATATCTCGTGAGTACACCTACATTATCAGTATTTCTTGTATGAGACTCGGGTTCGATTGCATACTAAAAACTTGAGTATTTTATGTATATAAATGTTAACGTTCATATGTTTATTTATAGTAGTTATATTTATGTATATTTGTAGTAACATTTCACCAGAATATCTCCCTACTCGGTAAAAGTTTCAAAAACTATGAAACATCATATACACTAATAAATCAAGGTATGACATTTTGTATAATATTCATCTGAATATTTCGCTTTCGGTGCGAGCGGTCCCGGGTTCGATTCCCGGTGGGGGCACTCGGTCGAAAAAGTGTAAAACGCTTTTTCAGGCCAGCCACCCTAAATGAGGTTTTCCTGGGTTTTCCTCATTCACCCCAGGCAAATACCGGGGTGGTACCTAACTTATAGGTCCCAGGCCGCTTCCTTCCTTTCCCCACCCTTTCTTCCTTCCCTTTCCCCGGATTGTGTGCTCGCCGAGGGACGTCATCCCTCAAACGTGACGGGCTAAATGGCCTTAGATGCCAAAAGCCCAGAAATCTAAATCCTACATCCCTTTATCTGAGTGTATGTAAGTCGTTTCTTGAAGAAGAATCACGATTTGAAAATTCAGTTCTTTTCCATGTTGCTCATCTTCCACTCCTGTACTCAGCTTAGCCATGCTTCTGAAATCTCACGTTAAAGTGCTTTACTTGGATAAATCTCAATAGCAAAATTTTTTATGCTGTACCCTAGCCAGCTGTTTTGTCACAAGGAAGCGGATGATCTACATCGAAGTTGCACCACCTGAGTGGTATTATTATGGAACAAAAGGGTCAATGTGGTATTATTATGGGAGTCAATATGGAACAAAACGAGCCCTGCGGGGCCTCTAACCCTCTTCGGTCGGTAACGCTCGCTCAGCTATGTTTTGTTACATAAGTAAATAACTTTTTATATATTACGTACAAGGGTAAATAAGTATTATTTTTATCTTATTTTAATGATAAAATATTATTAAAATTTTAAAAAAAACTTTTCTTGGGCCGGGTTTGAACCCACACCAAAAGCGCCATGCCTTCTATCCTTACGGTTATAGAATTCAGTGTTTATTATTGCTGTATCAACGAACTTTAAAAAAGTTCGTTAGTGAATTCTCTATGTCTGTCTCTGTGTGTGTGTTTTCTTTGCGAATTTTTCAATTTTGAGCTCTCCATTCGATAAAGCACCAAAGACTATCTGAGGAAAGTGATGGAATTTTTTTGCCTCACTCTTACCGTTCCCGAGATATTGGCCAAAAAGGTTCGGATTTTGGGAGATTTAAGAAGCCATATCTCGGGAACCGTAAGACATAGAAATAGATACTTGTGAATTTTTCAATTTTGAACCCTCCATTTGCAGCACTATAATGATTAATTTCATATTCTTTCAACAGCCATTTTACATGCTGATTATAAATTCACCACCTAACTCTTTGTATTGTTAAATATGGGCAACGTAAAAAAAAAAAAAAAAAAAAAATATTGCTTTTACAGTTTCAGGACCTTTCTTTGCTTCTAACGAAACAGTATGCATATCGTAAAAAAAATATCAATACAACATAATATACATTTGTAATTATTATATTTTGCATATCTGCTAAATCCATTTGTAATGTTTGTTGTCTTCGTAAAACAGCATATCGTAGAACGTTTTAAGAGAACTCTTAAACAAAATATGTGCAAAAACAGTTAGTACTCAAGGACATTATAAATGGATAGATATATTACAAGACTTGTTTAATCTATCTATTAAAATACTACAATAGCAATTAAAAGTGCCTGAGCTCCAACCTATAACTTTAGCTTTCAAATCTTTCATTTACGGTTATGTGTCATTTCACGTTTAACAGAGACAAACATTTTAAGTATTTGTACTTTAAGTAGTCTAAATTAGTTAACTATATCTTTTTCATAAAGTTTGTGATATAAAATTATTGTTCAAAGCCTTTGTATTTTAATAAGACTTCTCTAAAATCAATGTATGTGAATTGTGCTTCAATCTTCGAGTTCTTTTAAACTATATGTTGAGGACGTTTATATGTTTGTGGTCAATCCTTTCGACAATGAGATCTCGGAAACTACAGATTCTAGAAAGATGACGTTTTCACTGATCGATTGGAAATTTTGCGTAGATTGTCTAGTTCTAATTGAATATTTAAAAAGCATGGCCATTATTTCTTTATTATTTTTTTGGGGGGGGGGGGGAAACTGGAAGCGTTGAAATTTAAAAAAAAAAGTAAATAAAGCATCATATCCTATGCGTCATACATTCCAACACCACATTGTTGTATATTGGGGTTGTATATGTCTCAGGCGTTTGTTTCATGGCCAAATAATAATGAAAAAGGAAAGGATAACCATTTCTCGAGTCTAAGATAAATCTTTATTTTTTGTGTGTTTTGCCCAATGAACACCATATATAACTGACATTATAATTAATTGTATATATAATGTATTTGCTTATTACATACTGCATGCAAGAAGAAAGAAAACACTGGTCATACATGAATTAGAAACTCCAACCGGAAGTAGGCTCAAATCTTGCAAACGGTGCGAGATATTGAGAAAAGATAATCGAAAAAATCTCCCCTTTATGATACCCCTTGCCGATTTTTTATGAAGACGTCTTTCACTTGTGTCTGTAAAGGGACATGTACAGATATTGTGAGGAATGAGGAGGAGATTTATGCTCATATGCGAGGGATGCGCTGTGTAGAAAGCGCAGGTTCAGCTAGTTAGTATAATAATAAAATACATAGAACAATTGGTATAAAGCCTGTAGAGGTTAAGAAATATTAATTCTTTTTAAGTTCGTTCTGGCAATGCTCTTGGAGCATTCTCAATTGATTTTTATATTATTTTCTAGACAGTCTTCGTGTTTCCTTGCCTTCAGATTTGTGTATGTGCTTACGAGTCAGTTCTTAGAAACTACAAAATATCTCCCCATTAGCCTCCAGAACAGAAACGTTGGTTGGTATATTACGGTTTTAAGAAGGAAGCAACAGAATATAAACTGTCAAAATACAATTCGTTTACGTGTAAGAGTTTTTTCCTTTAGCTCGATACATAATCCTCGTTAACAGTTTGTAGTTGATACAGTAGTAAACTACATTATACAGTAAATTGCAATCTAATGATAAAACTTTTCTGCAGATGTGTGTTGGAAGTATCCTGTTGGTTCGTGCAGCGTCGTCCTGTCAGAAGTTATCCGTAAAAAGAAGACGTCAGAATAGTGATTGAAGTTGTGTGGATCACGACGAGAAATCTGTAATTGTTCAATGTGCCTTGCCTTTATCAGACAGTGCCCATTGTGGATGTGATAAATGAGCTTTAAAAAGTACATTTAAAGAAATTATAACTATTCATTGCCTAGTTTTGCCATTAACTAGTTATAGGCAATTAATAACTATTCATAGTTATTCAGCTGCCCTTTATCAGATAGTGCCCATTGTGGATGTGATAAATGAGCTTTAAAAGGTACAGTCATGTCCAAAATAATTGTCGCATATCTATAAATATTCTGTTGTAGAAATATAATTTGATAACGTTTTCGCTCGGTATTTATTATAATGTTAGTATGTGTATAATCGGCAAAGACATGTATGTGGTAAATTTCATACCAAAAGATCTGTAAATAAGAACAATATATTGTAAAAAAAACCTTCATGTCCATTTAGCAACATTTTGTTTTACTCATTCTAATTTTCTTATTTATAATTCTTTTTTCTATGAAATTTAACACATATCTACATTTTCCGATTATATATATAGTAACAGTATTACAAGAACCCTACAAAATCACTATCAAATTGTATTTCTACAAAAAGACAGTTATAGATATGCGACAATCATTTTGGACATGAGTGTACATTTGAAGAAGTTATAACTATTATTTATTGTCTGTATCTAGTTTCCATTCATTATTTTTCTTTTCTTGCTTTCTTTTTTCTTTTAATAATTTATTTGGTGATTAAAATCGATCTAGAAAAATTAGGGAAATTATTTCTTGAGTAATTGATAAATGTAATCAACAATATGTGTATTGTATTCTTTATAAAGCAAAGGAGAGAAAAGGTTTCAATCTTAAGTCAATCTATTGTCATATGGACAACTCCAGTCAGGAATGAAACGGAGTGCTATGCTTCCGTCAACAACAGAGCATGCGAGTTCCATTTACAATATTAATTTGGCTCGTGTTCGGCATTCTTTCACAACGATGATATATGCAAGAATAAGCTTATAGCTGTCCACTTTTAAACAATAAATAGATCAGTCTAATATTGTTGAAAAGTTTCTTTTAATTTGTTTATGGTTCATATTATATGCTCTAATTCGGCAGTCATATACTCATGGATCATATACATGCTCTAATTCGGCAGTCATGTACTCACATGTCATATTGTGAATAATAATTTGAATCCTTTTTAATCCTATGACGTCGAAACAGTATTATGTGATGGTTTTGAAGTACAAAATGTGTAGGGATATAAAATGGTGAATTTAACATTTCTTAGTTCTGTATTTTTTTTTTTAAAGAATTATTTTATTGCAAGTGGTCTATTTTATATCCAGAAATTATTTACAGGAAAACTGCCTTTATTTTATAGAAGCTAAAGCATTCTTTTTTGTAAAACATTGAGAGTTATAGGAAAGGTATGAAACATGCTTTTGATTTCAGTGATAAAAAAATAAATAAATAAATGTTACTTTTCTGCGTTTTGTTGCTATGTTATTTATAGTTAGTAAGATTGGTTCAAAGGGTAGTTCCACGTCAAGGGAACCAGGAATCCCAATTCGACCATTTCTAAAGGTGATGAAATGTCGTAGGGAGGTTCATCACGGTGTATCAAAAGTCCCTTACCACGTTTTAAAAATCAACACGGATGTAGTTTTATTGAGTGTTAAATGGATGATACACATCAGGCACAGGAGACCTTTTTGGAGTATGTCACGCGAACGGTCGCGAGCTCCTCCGTGGCTAAGCGGTTAGCGTACGCGCCTTTGGTTTGGGAGATGCGGGTTCGATTCCCGGCGGGAGCTCATGTGGTTCGGATTCCACGTTAATCAGTAGGTCCACGTCTCATATAGCCTTGCTGCTGAACGGGACGTTACACTCAAAAGAAACTAAACTAAAAAGCAAACAGTCGCCATCTTAGATTCGAATTTTTCATTATGAATGATATGTAGGTAGTGTGATATATGACCATGGGCTAGAATTTTCTCAGCATGTCGAATATGCAGTCAGATATCATGACTCAGGGGTGCGTAGGATCACCCCTAAAACAATAGGTAAATTGGTCCACCTCAGAATGGGGTTATAGAACCGTGACATGTAGCTTTAGAAGTTTGGAGTCCATCTCGTTCCCTTTCGTGGGTAAAAACTTGCCTAAAATATAAATTTGGAAGGTTTTTGACCTGAAGAATCCTTCTTTTTAATAATGTATTAGTTATGGATGCGTATAGGAGTCTACTTTCTTTCATAGGACAGGAGTACATAACTCCCTTTTCTAAAATTTCAGGACGAGGGTGTGTAATGTGCCATTACAATCAGGGTAATGAAATTTTTGTTTGAGGGACTCAATATTTTTCGAACGTACCGTGTACTGTAAATTTTCCAACACATAATCTTTGGTCTATGTATTAAATTCATTCGTTCTTTACTTGAACCAAAATTAATGTGAGAGCTTCGGAGTAATCTAGGAAGAATTATATTCTGGGTAATAATTTCTTTATTTATATATTATTTCCATTATAAACTCTGTATATGGTAGGGATGGCCAGACGGATCCGGATCCGTAATTTTGAATCTTGGATCCGGATATCCGGTTCCTGAATCCAGATCCGAAATTTCGAAGTTCAGATTCGGACTCCTGTTTTGAATATTTTAGGCCTTAGATTCACACCCAGACGTAAGTATCCATATATATAAAATTTACTATATAAAATATATATAAAATTTACTAGGTGAATTTTATCTAACTCAGTGGGAAGACAATTCAATTTAAATGACAAGAGATTACATCAAAATCTCATTTTCACATTTTTCGGGGTTAGACCACTGTTGCGTACACCCCATCATTTAGTCTTTAGGATATCTTTAAACACACTACAAGTATCCCACTTGCATCTCAAGTCAGTAGTTGTATAGATCTACCTTTTGTTATATATTAATCGAGTTAGGATTCAAATTCGATTGTTTGTGAGACCTATGATAATATTTTCAGATTGAGTTATAACGTTGAAAAACTGCATAGTAATGTTGCATATTTTCTTTGTCCCACATTGGAAATTAATGTAGTCTTTCTTATACAGTCGGCTCTTATGATTAATCTAATGATCTGAACTCCTGCAGCATTACGCTAAAATCATGAATGTCTTTGAATTTTCGTCATCATTTCTATTTGTTTTTTATTACGAGCAAAATAAATATCATAAGCGGTATTTTACATAATATAGGTATATAGACGCAGATCAGTCAGTTAATTGCTTAAAGTTTATAGCAAAGCTATTACATCTCTAAGACACTGGCGGCCTTAGAACAAAATCCATGGCTTTCCCATAAAATCTTAAATCTGTGTATATAAAAAGGGCAAAGTCCTGAGTGACTTGAGTTACAGATCACCGTACAGGCCAAACCGCTTAAGCTAGAAACTTGAAATTTGAACAGTATATAGGATCTGTGACGTAGGATACCACTAAGGAAGGACTTGGGGAAATTCGTCGAGGAAGGGGAAAATGGGGTGGAAAATATTTTAATAAAATGGCCATATCTCCGAGATTCTTGACGTTAGATACTTCAAATTTGGTAATTGGTTTTCTCATTGAAAATAATTTGACATGTTTCAGTGTTTTTTGATGTTTTAGTAAAAAGGAAAAGGAAAGAGGGTGGGAATTGTAATTATTATAACATGTCAATATCTGGGAACCTCTAAAGGTTAGGAGCATAGAATTTAGTATTTGGACTTTTCATTTGAAATATTTAGATATGTACTTAAGCGTTGTTTGATGTATGTCTTAGAAGGGAAGAAAAGGGGCGGGGAAAAAAGATTTTTATATCTCGGAATCCTGGAATGTTAGAGAAATGAAACTTGCTATTTGAACAAAAAATTCGTTATGTTTGCAGGCGTATGATGTGCGAGGCCGTAGGACGATCAAATGTGATACCAGAGGGTCTAAGCGAATCCCCAGACATTTCTTTTTAAATTGATTATGATTCGAGGCTTTTGTGGTGCAAGGTTGTAGTAACGGGGGTCTAGTGGCAAAGCCCCCAACTAGCCGCAGTCTAGTAAGTATATAAATGCATTTGCGTAATGACTGGAAATTGCATGTATCCCTGTGGACAAAATTGCATAAGTAGCCACGAGAAATGAAAATCCTTTAAAATAAAAAATTTAAAAAGCCAACGAAATGTACTCTTGAATGAGTTGTATATTATGTTTGCGCAGGGGCGAATCCAGAACGGACTGCTGGAGGGGGCGGTTGGGAATGCTAGCAGTGAAAAATTACTTAAATGATCTGAAATTGCCACAAATTACTACTAAAGTACACTGTTAATGGTGCCGCTGGGTAGGGGCGAACGACTTTTCGCCCTCCCTCTGGATCCGCTTATGTGTTTGCATGAATGATATAGCTCCTTATACAACCTAGTAGTATACCTTAATAGTAGTGGATTACTAATTATAAAGATACGTGTTTCTGCAAGAGGCTGCATATGGTATTTTGTATACACATACAGCTACATTAATACATTAATTTTGATACATTAATTGACATTTAGAACTTTATCTCTACTACAATTCTTAATACTAACTGGCGTGGTGCGGCTACAGAGAAACATATTATTAAAGAAAGGAGAAATCTCATCAAGAGCAAGAAAAGGAAGTTGTTCATTAATTTGATTTGATCTATATTTTATGGGCTGTTCTATTAGCTATGGCGTACCCATCACGACTAGGAAATGGCCTTATTCAGTGATCACAATAACTAAGAAAGAATTAGAAAAGTAAGCAAAGTGAGCCTAATGAAGAAGCTTGGGCTTGAGACTGTTTCATCCCAGCATTTGACTAGTGTTACAGAAAACAAAGGACAAATTTCCATCAGGACGACCGCTTTAAAAAAGATTTACTACATTCCCGATCGGTATTTCCACTAGAATCGAATCTGACAGTGAGATTGCTCTCACCAAAGTCGACAGTTTTAGTCAATCAAATTTGGTGTAATTGTGACATATTAAGGCACAAAAACCAAATATCAACAGAATGAAGAGAACGGAAGGCTGTCACACGATCACATACCACAAGTGGATAATGTAATGGATTGGCGTTCTAATGTTTATTTTTAACATTGGTTCGAATCTTGGTTAGGTAAGATTTATTTGTAAACTATGTATATCGGAGTGTCTTGCCCTCCGCAAGCAGAACCTGAAATAACTACTGTGGGCAAGGGAAATCATTGTATAGGAGGAAAAAACGTCACTAAATTCTATTAATACTAACAAAAGTGTTTTTTCTGTGTACAGGAAGATGTAATAAATATACACCGGAAATTTAAATGTTGCAGGAATTATTCTTCTTTTCCCCTTCATATGTGGATTTTTTAAATGCTGAATCACGTATTTTTAATGAATATATTGTGTATAGTGTGTCCGCTATCCTCTTATACAGTTTCTGTCCGATGCCGACACACAGTAGGTGGTGGAAGATGTCACCAGACTCAGTATGGGGGCTTATTTATGGCTGGTCAAAGGGAAGTCATTGAGGGTGACAGTTCACTTGTTGCCACATTTTACTTTTCGTGTTCTTTCTAGAATTCTTTTAAAAGAACAGGCGGTTGCAGAACTTCTAATATATATAGAAAAGCGTTTTATAGATTTGGCTGTTTGCGTAACAAGCTGCGAAACATTTAAATTTGCACACCAATTCATACTTTTGTATAGCACTTATAGATATAATAATAATAATAATAATTGCTTTAATTCTACGTCCCTCCAGATGGTTAATTAAGCGTAACTTATTGTTATGATGTACAGCATTGCATTAATGTTGCCCACGCTACGGGATGCATCTTTTTAAATTCGTGCCAAGATAATAAACTTGAGAATTCATGTTTCGTATTCGAGAGTAGAATCGAGACGACACGAGAAATCTTATGAGTTTCGTGAGCAACGTTAGTTAAGTCTTACTTTTTTGTGATACAAGATAGTTTAAAAACTAAATTGATAAAGCTATTGTACGAACACAATAAAGAACAATGTAGGTCATTAAAAGAAATGTAGGTCATTAAGCAATAAATATACTCTAATGTTAAATATGGTGAATGTTGTTATGCCATTATCTTCGTGGACCTTTCGTTACGCTCAAGGATTCTGATAACTTATAGGTGAAATTAAGAAAATTATCAGACAATAAATTTTAAAAAGAGACCAGAAAATTTTTGAGACGAGGAAAGCTTTTTCTATAATAGAAACGGAAGAAACTTTATATCTCGTCTCTTATGTCGCGTGGACAGCACTATAGAAACCCCGCTGCCCGCGTGGACTGGTGGTGCCCTCTCCGCTGGTCTAGTGGCTAGCACGCGCGCCTTTGGTGTATGCGGTTCCGGTTTCGATTCCCGGTGGGAGAGCCTTTGGAATTTTAACTGTCCTTGATATTTCCATGTTCATGTCCCTGTCGTTCTAGGTTAATAGAAAAAACGAGTTAAATGAGTAAGTAAAAAAGTAAAAGTAAAACGAGTTAAGTAAAAACCTAGTAATAACTAGTTAAGCAAGCAAATGAGCCATGTTCGGTGATTCAGTTAACTTATTTTAAGGAAAAAGTTGCTAGCACGCTTGACTTCGGTTCGCGTCGTCCCTGGTTCGATTCCCGGTGGAGGTGCAGTTGAACGACCAAAGTCTGATTCCACTATAATCAGTAAGTCTACGTCTTCTTTAGCCTAGCAGGCATAATCGTGGGACGTTAAACGAAATCGTGGACAGTACTATATTAGACGCATTCCTTCTGTATTGCATGCTAGAATTCAGCGTTTACCAACATTTGAGGTAATCAGTAGTTACCATTAATATAACCCTTAATATTCTATTGCTATAGTATTCAATTAGTGTTCAAAGGTGATTTTTATGCTTGTAGTGTAATATTGCTCTGCTTTCGCTGCAAAAATGTTTACTATATGTGAATTACGATCCCTGTTGAAACAGTGTGCATTTTAAATTAATTGCTTAAATTTTCTTGCATACACTATCGAAAGAAAAGAAAGGGAGAAAGCTATTTCGTAGTGTAATGATGAGTTGTGCTATTGTAGAGCACTTACTTAATAATAAACTCTTCTGTACACTCCAATAAACGGGATAAAATTGTGATGCCTAATAAAAATATAAAAAGTAGCATATTTCTTCGAGGCGATAAAGATTAAAGTACTCGGTGGAATACTAGCTTAAGTTGTTTATTTGCAAATTCGCATTCGCAACATAATATACAGTACTATTAATGTTACCCGAGTGTTTAGTCCGGAAAGGGCTCCGTACAGTTCTTATACAAATTTAAAACAAAACAAAACAAAACAAAAAAAAAAAACCTTGTGAAACACTACTGGAGCTAAATTCTCTCACGCGTTTATCCCGCGCGAATAAAGATGTTAAAATACAATCAATTAGTTTCCGAATAACTAATTTAATTGATGCTAATGGATCACAATAATAGATCTTTTAGCCGCAATAAGTAATGACTAGGGCTCGGAAGTTGAAGACCTAAAAATTGCCTAAAAAGCACCTATAAAAAGCACCTAAAAATATCTTTAAAAAGTGCCTAAAATGAGACGGCACCTTATGTTTAAAAGGGATCTGAACCATTACTCGATCTGAATTCGAGACAAGAAGTACACAAAAAAGTTAAATAAAAATTAAAAACTAGTGAATGGGTTTGCTGGGTCTGTTTTATGTACAAACAGGCACATAGCCAGGATTTCGTAATAGGGGGCGGGGTCCGAACCCCCAGGACCCACCCCTTGGCTACGAACCTATGCAGAAGTGAATCATGGAACTAGGTTCACGTTTGAGCTTCGGTGCTAAAAGGGACACTAAACTCCAATCAACCAAAAGTGATTCATTAGCACCTGTCAAGTTGTGTTAGAAACTACAGGAAAGCAAATGTTAGTAAGTCCAAGTTTGGCATTCTTTTTCGATGCTGAGGCAATATGGGACGTGGAATCCGAACTGCGGTAATGCATTCAAGTTCTAAGGCACGCACTGTCAATGAAGCCGGGACCCGCATGCTCCAAAGGTGCTAGCGCAAGCCATTATACCAGAGGGGAAAGTTGGAAAGAAAATTATATATATATATATATATATATATATATATATATATATATATATATATATATATATATATATATATATATATATATATATATATATATATATATATATATATATATATATATATAACCTCAAGAACCACAACTTTTAAATAGTGCTCTAATAAATCAATATCCTATTCGATAATATGTTACTACCCAAAAACAAAATCGAACATATGTTACTAGAAACTAAAATATCAATTTCAATAAGACTTACTTCATGTCATGTCATCCTCTTCATTGTCTGATTCTCTAACACAAATAATAAATTGTTCTGAATTCTGATCATGACTAAAATACCTTTCTTCTATTTTCTGAGTGTGACGAACACAGTTCTCCCATTAGTTGCTGTCTATCTTCTGTACACATTCTCGTAATAACTTACATACACTTGCACTAAGGGAAGGGGAAGTAATGTTTTTATTCACATCTGTCTTCAACCGTGCCCAAACCAACTCTATCGAATTGAGGCAACAATGGTAGGGTGGCAAACGAAGAACTTCGTGACCATGCTCGTGTGCTATACTATCAATAACAAACTCTTTCTCTATATTAGAGTTTTTGATTGCCTCTATTAATACAGCAGGGAGGGATTGTGGAATAGGAATATTGTGACTATTCATGAAATCTACTATGTCCGAAATTTTCGTTGACATTGTGGGTATGCGGCGTTTAAATGCATATTGCAACACTTGGTCTTAGCTATCACATTAACTGACACAAGAGAGGTTAGGCTCCTTGATTCAGTATGCATTAAAAGCGACTGAGCTCCAACCTATAACTTTGGCTTTCAAATCTTTCATTTACGGTTATATGTCATTTCACATTTAACAGACAAACATTTTGAATATGTGCACTTTAAATAAGTTAGTTAACTAGATCTTTTTCATAAAATTTGTGTTTTAAAATTATTGTTCAAAGCCTTTGTATTTTAATAAGCCTTCTCTAAAATCAATGCAAGTGAATTGTGTTTCCATCTTCCGAGTTCTTTTAAACTATATGTTGTGAACGTTTATATGTTTGTGGTCAATCCTTTCGACAATGAGATCTCGGAAACTACGGGCTCTACAAAGATGACGTTTTCACTGATCGTTTGGAAATTTTGTGCAGATTGTCCAGTTCTAATCGAATATTTCAAAGAAACGACTATTATTTCTTTATTACATTTTTAAGGGTACACTGGAAGCGTTGAAATTAAAAAAAAAAAAAAAAAACTAAAGCATCATATCCTACACATTATACATTCCAACACTACACTGTTGGATATAGGGGTTGTATATCTCTCAGGCGTTTGTTTCATGGCCAAATAATAATGAAAAAGGAAGGATAACCATTTCTCCAGAGTAAGATGAATCTTTATTTTTGGAGTGTTTTGCCCAATGAACACCATATATAACTGCCATTATAATTAATTGTGTATGTAATGTATTTGGTTATTACATACTGCATGCAAGAAGAAAGAAAACACTGGTCATGCATGAATTAGAAACTCCAACCGGAAGTAGGTCCAAATCTTGCAAACGGTGCAAGATATTGAGAAAAAATAATCGAAAAATCTCCCCTTTATGATACCCCTTGCCAATTTTTTTTAATTTTTTTTTATGAAGACGTCTTTCACTTGTGTCTGTAAAGGGAGGAATGAGAGGGATATTTATGCTCATATGTGAATGATGCGCTGTGTAGAGAGCACGGGTTCACCTAGTTAAATATTAAAGTTATCTATCTGTTAAAATGCTACAATAGCAATTAAAAACGATTTTTTTTTTAGGGTTAAGCCGGTCAAAGGGTTACGCCTTTTCCTCGGGACGAGGATTATAGGTATAGGAAATTATCTTTATTTGTAGGGGGCATTGAGGGTTGGATGCATTGTTTTATTTTATTTTATTTCATTCTTAGCTGTGGGCATAATTTATTTTTTAATATATCCTTGGAGATATCAATTTGCAGTAGGTAGGTGGCATTTATTATTCACTATTGCTGTAATTCGAGGTCGGGCTATTGGCATGTTATGAGAGATGAGGTGAAGTGCAGGTGGACGTCACAAACACAAGGGTAATGTTAGTATGGACGAGTGAATGGTTATCTTCTGCCCTGGGGCGTCATAGAACTGATGAGGACAGATGAAGCCCGCTGCTAGCAACATTGATGGAACACTAGTGCAGAGATGGATAAATGCATGGACTAAGATGAGGTGGATGGTAAATGGCAAAGTCGGCCTTTTGAGGGTCATTGTCGTCTAAAGTGTTATGGTATAGAGTGAGAAGATGTTGTAGAGGATCGGCTTGGTGACGTGCGGGCGTATCATGTATTATGTCCTGTTGAAAGGTGTCTAGGAATATCGGATTTCCTTCTGCAATGACTTTTGTAATATATTTAGTGCGAAGTGTTTCTAAGTGTGGAAGTATGGTTGGAAAGTTGATTCGGCGATAGAGGTCGGCAGTCAGTGCTGGTAGTTTGATACGATAAGCAAGTCGGAGAGCATGTCTTTTGGAGATGGCGAGTCTATTATATAGTTCATCAGGGGCAGAGATCCAGCAGATATAGCCATCTGTGAGAGCAGGTCGGAGGAATACTTTATAGGTCGTTATGACTGTGTCGGTATGTAAGCCCCAGGTTGTGCCCACTAGCCGTCAGAGGAGGTTTCAGCGGTTCGTTGCCTGTGATCGAATCTTCTGTAGGTGGGGTTTCCAACTCAGTTTAGAATCAAAGATGATTCCAAGGTAGGTAACTTGTGATGATGGGCGGATGAAAGTGCCGTTTACATGAATGTGAAGAAGTGAAGGAATGGGATGGATTCGTGAGCGGCAACGAGGTGGGAGAAAAATAAGGGCTTGTGTTTTTAGAGAATTGATGGTAAGGCGCCATTTTGAACACCAGGGGGTAAAGGCGTCTATTGCCTGCTGGAGTGTTCTATTTATGTTTTGAACAGTATTAGATGTGGCAAGAAAAACGGTATCGTCTGCATATTGGTGTACTGAGACATTTGATGGGAGAGGGGGCATGTCGGCGACATATAGAATATATGGAAGAGGTGAAAGGACAGATCCCTGAGGGACTCCACAGTGAAGAAAGATCGAATAGGAAAGGGTTTGGTTGATATTAATATAAACCATACGATTGGATAGGAAAGAATGTATACATCGGATGTATGAGATAGGAAGATTGAAAGAGTGAAGTTTTGCGATGAGGCCGGCATACCAAACTTTGTCAAAAGCTTTCTCCAGATCGAACAGTAACAGACAAGATGGTTTTGAGGTATTATAATGAATTGTTATAGCAGTTGTATGGCGCAGAAGCTGGTCAGAAATACTAATATGTGAACGAAAGCCGGCTTCATGATCAAGGCCGGGGGACGTGTTTCGTTTTGATCGGATGGTGGAAGAGAGTTATGACATCTTCAGGAGTTATGAGATCGTTAAGAGGGGAAGCGGTAAGTTGGTGGTGAAGATTGGGTTGGAGTTGGGGAGCGTGCGGGTTTGCAAGATGTTCCACATGACGGTTGAGAGTTGGATGAAGTGGTTGTACGGTTGCGGTAAAAATGTCTTGAAAGAAAGAGGCGAAAGCATTTGCTTTGTCAGTATCGGTTTGAAGAGGGTTGTTATGTGAGATGATAGGGTATGAAGTATGACGGTTTTTTCCAGTTAACTGATGAAATTTTTGCCAGAATTTGGTAGGGTGCGAGTTAGTGGATAGAGTGTTGCAGGCTGAAATCCAACGTTTTCGCTTATAGGCGTCTAGGTAATTGTAGAGCATGCGATTCCAGCGACGATGATATTCTAAGGATACAGGATTACGTGTACGTTGGAAGTCACGGAAAGAGCATCGAGAAGCAGCAACGATAGACTTACGTTGTGGAGGTATTAGAGGTTTGTGCGGATGACGTGTACGAAGAGGGATGTTGTTTTGGGTGGCTGTGTCAAGGGATTTTGTGATTTGGTCCACAAGGTTAAGGAGTTCTTCTTCACTACTGGGCTCCTGTAGATTTTGTAGTGAAGTTGTGAGGTCGGGTTAAAAATTAGCCCAGTTTGCATGAGTGTAATCAAAGAAGTGAATCGGTGGGGGTTGTGTTTTAGGGGATGTGGTGATAATAAGATCAAGGAGTATCGGAGCATGATCGCTGCCGAAAGGTGGTAGAACTCGGAGATTGTGAATAGTCAGAGAAGGAGTACTGATAACTATGTTGGGTGAAGTATTGCTATTGGGCGTGATTGCGATGGTAGATGATGGCAGTCAACGGCATAGAATATTAGAAATATAGTTTTGAAAATGTTGTTTCTCTGTCTGTGGGCGACTATGAATATTGATGTCTGCCATGATTATATAATGTCTGAACGTATTGTCGATGTATTGAAAACAGTCGTAGGGAATAGAGTGGCCTGGTCTGACATATATGGTACAAAGAATAATGATTTTTGTGCGAAGATTTGTGTGGAATATTCTGGGAGATCATGTGGTTTTGGGAAAGTATGAGGGCGCACAGGAATAGTATGATAGGTTCCAATTGCTGTGCCACCATTTGCTCGTTGATAAGGTCTAGGACAGTCATGACGTTGTAATTGAAACTGAGGAATGCGGATATAATCGGTAGGTTTGAGATAAGTTTCATTTAGGGTAAAAGTCTGTACTTTTTCCTCTCGGGGAAGTTGTTCAAAAACTGCTTTGTGAGTGAGAAGAGATCGAATGTTAAGGAAGAGGAAGGTGACTGCCATGGTGATTGAGAACATGAGAAAGGTTGTTTGAATGGGTTTTGTATTTACAGAGATGGCCATTCTGGATCTGTTTTGGTAGATGTTATGGAAAAGTGAGCATGTGGACCTGTATAAGTGGCAGAAAGTTGTAGACCAAATAATTGTATCAGAGGCGACTGAGCTCCAATCTATAACTTTAGCTTTCGAATCTTTCATTTACGGTTATGTGTGATTTCACATTTAACAGAGACAAACATTTTGAGTATGTGTACTTTAAATAAAATAGTTAACTAGATCTTTTTCATAAAGTTTGTTTTAAAATCATTGTTCAAAGCCTTTGTATTTTAATAAGCCTTCTCTAATATCAATGCATGTGAATTGTGCTTCCATCTTCCGAGTTCTTTTAAACTATATGTTATGAACGTTTATATGTTTGTGGTCAATCCTTTCGATAATGAGATCTCGGAGACTACAGGCTCTACAAAGATGACGTTTTCACTGATCGATTGGAAATTTTGCGTAGATTGCATCATATCCTAAGCAGTATACATTCCAACACCACATTGTTGTATATGGGGGTTGCATATCTCGTGTTTATAGTTTCACAGCCAAATAATAATGAAAAAGGAAAGATAACCATTTCTCCAGTGTAAGATGAATCTTTATTTTTGGAGTGTTTTGCCCAATGAACACCATATGTAACTGACATTATAATTAATTGTGTATGTAATGTATTTGCTTATTACAAGCTGCATGCAAGAAGAAAGAAAACACTGGTCATGCATGAATTAGAAACTCCAACCGGAAGTAGGCTCAAATCTTGCAAATGGTGCGAGATATTCAGAAAAAAATCGATAAAAGCTCCCTTTTATGAAACGCCTTGCAGATTTTTTTAAAAAAATCAACACGTCTTTCACTTGTGTCTGTAAAGGGGCATGTACTGATGGTGTGAGGAATGAGAAGAATATTTATGCTCATATGCGAATGATGCGCTGTGTAGAAAGCGCAGGTTCACCTAGTCTACATACAGGCCCGCAACTAGGGTTTCTGTCACCCGGGGCAAACACACAATTCGGCGCCCCCCCCCAAGGTTTAGTCGAAAAGTATCACTTATGGATTGCAACTGTAAATAACATTCTTAATGAAACCAGTTATATCGATTTTTAAGTACTTTAACCCTCCAATACGCGCGCGGGCTACCATTGTAGCCCAGCGTTTTTATTTTCCTTGCCGCAAAGTAATTCGAGATGATAACTCAAAGGGTGTCTGTGTACCTTTCTATCAACTATCATTCTGCGTGTTTAGGGTGTGGTCAAACGTAGCCCGCGCGACTATTGATGCCACGGGTGTTCCAAAGCGTCAAAGTATTTTCATTATAGTTTGAGTGTTGATCAGTTTGCAAAATGCCAATTCTGATGAGAAATGTTTTTAAAACCAATATTTACGATCCAAAATCATTGAGAACATAACAATGCAACAATGAAAAGCTTATTTTTATTTCTGTAAATTTTTCGGTGTAATCCTTTGATGTGGAGAAAAGAAGAAAACCTTCCATCAACAATGAAGCACACAAGAACTCTACACTATATTGTTATGTGTACCTCTCGAACTTGAGCACTTTCTGTACCTTTTGGGCACCTTTCTGTATACTTTCTCTTTCTGTATATATGCACCTCTAAGGTGCACACAAGTGATAGAAAAAACTGATTCGAGCAAAGCATCTCTCTTTACAGTGCATTAACTAGAAAGTTCATTAAATATGAAAGAAATTGCTTCATAAAATATTAATAAATAGATCAAGATATTTAGATTTAATGTATAGTAAATATTATACATTATACACGATTAATGTAAAAAAAATGATTGAAATTAACAATAAAGCATAATAAAGCATGAGTTGGACTGATAGATAACAATTCAAAATGCCTCGAAAAGCTCTCAAGCAAAACTAATAGATAAAGCTTCATACAGCCTTCACTCGCAAAATCTCTTGGTAGGCGTACAAGAAACAATTAAATACACCGAGGCGTGTAAATTATCTTTTCCGCCACAAAACTGCCCTCTAGTTTAAAAACATTACAGCAATTACGTAACATTACAGGGGCGCGTCTGAGCTAAACTCTTCAACCACCAGCAAGCAACAAAAATCGGGAACTTTTCGCCCCCGCCCCTATTGATAACAGCGTTTTAAACTTCAGAGCTGTTCTCAATGGAATTATACAAACAAACAGCTCCTTGTGGTAGGAAAAGGAAAGGGGGCGGATTCTCTGTGGTCGCCCAAGGGAACAAATGCATGCAATATTAGGTTTTTAATGTATGACATTACACCTATAGTAAATATAATCAGATATATATAATCAACGAAAAGAGGTCCCATGGAAAAGGCCAAGTAAACTTTTGATTTCTTTTAACCTCTAGAATAAGTTCCTCAAGGGAAAGGGTGCGATTTTTAAAACAATTGATATATCTTCTTTCCGGCGCCCCCTCCAACCACGCGCCCGGGGCACGTGCCCCCTCTGCCCCCCCCTAGTTGCGGCCCTGTCTACATATTAAAACACTAGGTTTATATGTTTGTCGTCAATCCTTTTGACAATGAGATCTCGAAAACCACAAGTGCTAGAAACATGCCGTTTTTTCACTGGTCGATTCCAAATTGTGTAGATTGTCCAGTTCTCATTCAAATTTTCAAAAAACATATCGTTATTGGTCTATTCAACATTTTAGGGGCCATTTTGAGCCCATAAGATTAACATTGTTGCTGGCCGAAACTACGGTGTTAGGCAACCAGTAGAGAAGTTACGTATGGCGGGTTGACGGATATTGCAGGCGCTTTGCTTAAATATGAATAGCAAAACCTATTATTCTATGCTGGCAACTTCAAAGTAGGGATTGCCACAAAGTTCCGGTTCCGGCGGAACCGGTTCTTCGAGATCCGGTTTTCAGAACCGGTTCCGGAACAGGTTCCAGAACCGGATCTTAAGAACCAATTCCAGACCTGGATCCAAAAACCCGTTTCCAGATCCGGATCTTAGGAACCGGTTCCAGACCTGGATCTGAAAGCACGGTTCCATAACCGGATCTTAAGAACCGTTTCCAGACCTGGATTCGAAAGCCCTTAAAGACCTGTAAAGGTGGCACAAAGTTCACCTTCAAAACACTGCAAAGAGGACCACGCGCTTGTGCCCTCCCTGTCCAGACCCGTTTTTGCTCCCCAGAAAATACGTTGGCTCACCAGTGGATGTTTAGCCAAATGAGTTTGTGAGTTTGCCTGTTTAGCCAATAAGTTTGTCAGTTACCCAGTTTGTTTAGCCAAATGAGACAAGCGGCTGCCGCATGGGTACCTACCTGTCGCTTTCACCATTTCATCTAGCATACTGTTCACAGCCTGCCAGCAGCTCGGGTTTAGCGTAGGGATGGCCACAAAGTTCTGGTTCCGCCGGAACCGGTTCTTGCAGATCCGGTTTTCAGAACCGGTTCCAGACCTGGATATGAAAACCTGGTTCCGGAACCGGATCTTGAGAACCGGTTCCAATCCTGGATCCAAAAACCCGTTTCCAGATCCGGATCTTAGGAACCGGTTCCAGACCTGGATCTGAAAGCACGGTTCCATAACCGGATCTTAAGAACCGTTTCCAGACCTGGATTCGAAAGCCCTTAAAGACCTGTAAAGGTGGCACAAAGTTCACCTTCAAAACACTGCAAAGAGGACCACGCGCTTGTGCCCTCCCTGTCCAGACCCGTTTTTGCTCCCCAGAAAATACGTTGGCTCACCAGTGGATGTTTAGCCAAATGAGTTTGTGAGTTTGCCTGTTTAGCCAATAAGTTTGTCAGTTACCCAGTTTGTTTAGCCAAATGAGACAAGCGGCTGCCGCATGGGTAC
Organism: Thermobia domestica; assembly: GCF_964235325.1. NCBI lineage: Eukaryota > Metazoa > Arthropoda > Insecta > Zygentoma > Lepismatidae > Thermobia > Thermobia domestica. The sequence continues at coordinate 183,179,712 of NC_137469.1, read as the reverse complement.
CTACCTGTCGCTTTCACCATTTCATCTAGCATACTGTTCACAGCCTGCCAGCAGCTCGGGTTTAGCGTAGGGATGGCCACAAAGTTCTGGTTCCGCCGGAACCGGTTCTTGCAGATCCGGTTTTCAGAACCGGTTCCAGACCTGGATATGAAAACCTGGTTCCGGAACCGGATCTTGAGAACCGGTTCCAATCCTGGATCCAAAAACCGGTTCCGGAACCGGATCTTCTAGAACCGAATGCATTTAGAGCCGAAAACCGGTTCCACCAGGAACGGTTCTGGCCATCCCTACTTCAAAGGTCTCAAGAGACGCAATGAAGCGTACTCGGACGGATATGAATTTATTAGAAAAAAATAGTTCCACTTGATATCGTGTTACTTCTAGAAATTTGACACAAACTCATTCCAACATCTATACATAGCAATTCAATTCCTTTGTGAGTCTCCTATCCTTTACTTGTGTGACTAAGAAGAGATGCACAGTGGAAAGGAGATTCATGGTCATAAGAGAACGATGCGCTGAGTAGACAGCGGAGGTTCAGCTAGTTGTATTATAAAACTTAATTTTCACAAGTTAAGTAGATTTCAAAGAGAAATCAACACAAATAATACTACTAAAAATTAAATTTCACTTCAAACAAAGAAACAATATTTCCCCGTAAAAATCACTGGGCTAAAAATAAAGATGGCGCAGGTTGAAACATGTTTCAAAGAAACATATTTTAAGAAACAAGCTGAAGAAATTAAAAGAGACCCATTGGATTGAAAACAAAGACATTTATTTATAAAACATAAGTGTGTGCATAATTGTTCTTAACAGCAAATCTATCCAATTTTGAGTTAAATGTTGTTTTCATTCTATTGATAATACAGTTTTCCATTCACTAGTACTTCTCTGATCTTCTTCCCTCTCCTTGGATTAGCATTTCAACTTGGCTTTAAATCACGAATCTCTTCTAGCATGACTTATCTTCTTAATGGAAGGGTATTTCCTCCCTTGGGCATTGATCCTCTTCTTTTCTTCCATTGCTTTTATTTCAGCATTCCTTTTCATTAGGCCAACTTTAGAACAGCTTTCCTCCTTCAGCTTCAATGGGGTGGCTAAAAGAAATGTTAGATAGGGGGAAGACAGACAGAGGAGCGCGAAAACTTCAGGAGAGACATCTGGGCCATAGGACATCGGGTCAGATGAAAATGTAGGCATCAGACCAAGTGTTAGGGCGCTGATAAAAATGCCATAAGCTATGAAGAAACATACATAACATATGGAGAGACAGGTAAGGTATGGTGTCGTGTATTATTTATTTATTTATTTATTTATTTGTCACCTATAACAGGACTGGTGTCTCAATTACAATAGGCTTACAAGAATTAAATTATATTCAAATACTTATATACATGTACAATAATAAGAGTAAAAATAAAAATAAAATAAAACTAAAAGAGAGAGAGGAAAAATAGAAAGAAAAACGAATAAATAAAATAAAATAAAGAAGGATATACTTTTGATTGGCATTGTGTACAGAAAAACAAAAACAATGTTACATCTATAACGTAATAGAAAAAAAAGAATTATGTATACAATGTTCGAACAATCATCTGACGCATTGCTTGTCTGATATTTGTTTCAACAATTGCTAATATAAAGGATATAATAGAGAAAAATTATACAATATATACAATATTTTAATAATCATCTAGCACACCTCTTATCTAATGTTTGTTTTAATAATTTCAAATATAAAGTGTATGGCAAAGAAAGATCAATCTCTGGACTTTCCTTAGATACATTATTATAATTTCGACAAATTCGAATTAGGGGGGAATTCATATGCATAGAAGTTCTAGATTTTATAGTATAAAATAGCGTTCTAGTCCGTAAGTTCATTTTGGCAGTATTAAAACTTAACTTACTTATGCATTCATGATTATCTATAATGCCATTCACCAATTTAAATAAGAAAATCAATTGAGATATTTCTCTTCGTGTAGGTAATAGCGAATATTTAAAAATGTCTAATAATTTGCTGTAAGAAACTCCCATGTCATAGGAATTCACCCTGTACATTTTAAAATACAAATATCGTAAAACTTTTGTATTTTTTCAATATTTCTTTCCTGTTGTTTATAGTAAGGAGTCCATACTATTGACGCATACTCTAACTTGCTACGTACTAAGCTATTAAACAAAACCGTACAAGCTCTTATTAGGGGTGTTCGGAATTCGATTTCGTATTCCGGAATTCGGAATTCATCTAATTCCGGAATGTTCCGGAATTTCGGAATTCCGGAACGTTTCGAAATTCCGGAACGTTTCGAAATTACGGAATGTTCCGAAATTCCGGAACGTTTCGAAATTCCGGAATGTTCCGAAATTCCGGAACGTTTCGAAATTCCGTAATGTTCCGCAAATTCCTTAACATTCCAAAAGTTTGGAATTGTGGAATGCTCAAAAGTATGAATTTCGGAACTGTTTTCAAGACTGAAATTTTGAAGCTCACTGTTGATTCTGGAATCGTAATATTAATATTAGTTCGAAGTTTGAATATAAAAATTCGAAACAGTCCTGAGGCAATGGTTCTCAAACATTGTTACAAGGCTTTAATCCCACAAATTTACTCGCAAATACTTTCTCGTTTTCACTTTGGTATCTATGGAATATAGTAGCAACATGTCAAACAGTTATGCATTCTGGTATTTACAATTATTGGAATAAAGTACAGCATTTTATCTTTATCTTTTACATTTTTTTCAATCATTGCCATTTTGTATTTTGAAGTACCAACAAGGAAACAATTTACATGTTTGGCATATTAATTCCAAAATATTTGTTTTACTATTAAGCAAACAATACAAGAGCACACGAAACATTTGTAGTCAAGTCATTTGGAATTATATTAATGAACTTTTAATCTAAAGTACAAGGAGTACACATGAATAATACATAATTGTCAAAATTTTGACAACTGAAACGCTGAAATGGTATAACTGATGCTATCTGAGACGTCATCAAATAATGCAACAAAAATGTAAATTACTATTGAATGAAAAAGCAAAATTTCTGTGCTACAAAATAATACTGTTAGAGAACAATGATGTGAATAAAATATTATAAGAGCATGTATTAAATGTCAATTTTCATATAAATGCCCAGATGATTTTTGTAAAAATTAGGGGAAAGTATACTTTAGACGATATTAGACAAGGCAATTAAGTATGCAAAATTAGGAGACATGCATTCAAATTATTTCCTGTAATAAAAATTAGAATTCAACTTTCCATGGTAGATTGCATATGTTCTATCTCCGAACAAGGTGAAATACGTGCAATTTACTATGGAAAGTTGAATTCTAATTTTTATTACACGAAATAATTTGAACGCATGACTCTTAGCATACAAGATTGCATAGAAAATTGCATCGCCTAAAATGGGTTTTAGGGACTTTTAGCTTAACAAACTTCTTTTATCTCATTGATCTTTTTTATCTGATTTATTTGAGAAATCAGGAGAAAGAAAGTTTTCGTCAACTTTTCTACTCAAGGAAAGTAATAATCAATTTTTGTAAAGATCAATTTACGCGAAGTGCGAATAGTTTTTGATACAAATTAATTATTTCGTAAGAACTAAATATGAACATTAGGCTAATACTTTTAATGTGAATATGAACATTTACGAAATGATTTCTTTCATTTTTAACTTTTACCATCGCTACTCACAATTTCGGGTATACTAATTGAACATTTACCTTTCTTGTTGTTAGTTAGTCATTGGTGCAGACCCTTTCATCTGAATGCGTAACTACCTTTCATATTGCAGCTTTGTATGAAAATGTACATATTCTGTTGGCTTGTATCAATGTAATTGTTTAAAGAAAGTAACATGTTTTTACATCAGAATTTCACAACATTGATAATATATTGGTGATTAATACAATTTCTCAACAAACCAATTTTAAATGTTTTTCACTCACACAATTCATTTATCACCTTGCATAAAATTTTGATTAGTAGAGTTAGAACTAATCTTCATACGTAGGTTCCAATGCTTAGTATTTAACTGATAGACACCTTTATTTAGTTAGTTATTCAAATAAGTGTCGCAGGACAAGAAAAGAGTAGCGCGTACATGTGAATAATTATAAGATATTATGTAAAGTTTGCACCTCTATTCGATTTACTCTCGTTGTACATTTTGACAAGTTATGCAAATAATGCTTGATAAAGCTCTCATTTAAAAAAACAGCAGTAGCATCATGATTATAGAAGTTACAAAAAACATTAAACAGTAATCCCTTGTTCTAAGAAATTTTTTTGCTGTTTACAGCATGCAGCATCATGCAACATCAATAATGCATATTTTTACTTAACACGGGCAGCAGCATAATAATTGTACATTTATGTATCTGAAGATAAAAGAATATTAAACACTATTTTGTAACAAATTATGTAAGATACTAAACGGTACCACAATAATATCTGCCTACCAGCTATAAGATCATAGTATTAAACTGTCATTACAAATTACTAGAATTTTGTGGTGTTATGAAAAAACTTTATTGAATTTCGACTGGTTGAGTTTGAACTTGAATGACTAAATTTGAATTTAGTTTTATTTTTAGGCAACTAAGGCTAAAAATAAAGATAAAACTGTCGCGCGAGAGGCGTAGGTGTAAAGATGTAGAAAGGCAGAGTCCTGGCCGTACAGCTTTATATGTAACTTTTGAATAGTTTGTTATAGTTAGTTCTGATGAGACGATCCATGACCTCAGTGCTTTCTTTTATCATATTATCTCTACTTTATTCATTAATAAAAGTTAAGGAGATTTTTCTCTTATTTTGATTTTTCGAAATGTTATTTTGATTTTTCTTTTTCCGTAATTAAAATATATTTTTACTATCTATATTTGCAAGTAACAAGCTCACAAGCCAAGCTTTGATTTTGGCGCGATAAATTCGGTGCTTTGGGTACGTCATGTAAATTCGCTTTTATCCCTTGTAGGGTATTATTTCAGATTGTTTAATACAAAAGCGTCTTATTTCCAAAAGGACACTGCTTCATAGCGTATGCTATGCTATGGCATACTGAAATGCCACGAAAACTATACTCTAATGTTCACGTCATGTTACATATGCACATCAAACTTTAGTCAACGAAATGATCTACTTGTTCACAAAACGGAAACACCTGACTTAGCAAAATAATATTCTGTGCACTATTGCAGATTATCACAAATTAAAATGGCAAGCCATCAACCAACTATCAAGAAAAAAAAAATCTAGCAACAAAGCACGGACGTCGGTGGGTTGGGAATCATGTTCCTCTTTAGATTATTGACAAATAATTTCTACTTCCCTCTCAGTAAGCAGGGGTGTGGGGCCACCGGAAATACTGGTCAAAATTTTTTTCAAATATTTCAGACTATTGTATCCCTTTAATTACTGAAAATCGTATTTTCTTTTAAATGATTCTCTGCCCCTCATTCAGGTACTTATACTTAACAATGGCCATACATCAAAAGATATGCAGTTCAATTTCTTGTTAGGGTTGCCTCGTATAAATGGAAAAGGTACAGTCGGTGTTCATTTAAAAAAGAATACACAAAGTGGTTTATAAAAAAGGTGTTTCTTGGACGATAAACCAAACTAAAGGGAAGAACTAGCTCGAATTTCTGTTTTCCGATTTCTGCAACAAACAAAATCACGGAATTTACACCGAATCACTTATGATTGAGACTTTATGGATAACCAGACAAAGTTCCAAATCTTATGCGCAATCGTTCACAGTGAACGGATCTAGAAAATGAAACAAACCAGTTGCCGTGGACCAAAACTCCTTCCTTCAGCACAGCGGAATCAATATCCAGTTTCAAAGCTAAGCTTTGCGCACACCTCTCAGTTCGGGGCAACAGCAAAAATTATTTTTTCAATAATAAGTTCCGGAATGTTTCGAAATTCCGGAATGTTCCGAAAATCCGGAATGTTCCGAAATTTCGGAACGTTTCGAAATTCCGGAATGTTCCGAAATTCCGGAACGTTTCGAAATTCTGGAATGTTCCGAAATTCCGGAATTCCGGAACGTCTTGAAACTGTGTTCCGATTCCGGAATTGGAATTTCCGTTCCGAAAAATTCCGGAATTCCGGTATTAGGAACAGCCCTAGCTCTTATGTTAGTAAATTCATTTGTATTTCTAATTAAAAATCCTAAAGATTTGTATGCCTCATTAATCATTTTATGTATATGCTGATTAAAGCATAGTTTAGAATCTATAAGGACGCCTAAATCATTTACATGTCTAACTCTTTGTATTATAATGTTATTCATAGAGTAATTGGAATTAGGTAGGGTTACCTTTCTCGAGAACGTTATTACCGAACATTTATTTATATTAAAAGGCAATTTATTGTCAATACTCCATCTGTAACAGCTATCTAAATCCATTTGCGCCTTGATTACATCACCGTTGTTCTTTATTTCTTTATACAATTTCATGTCGTCTGCATACAACAAACATTTGGAGTATTTTATAACTCGGCAAACCATTGATAAACAACAGAAAAAGTAATGGTCCAAGATTTGAACCTTGTGGTACACCCAATAAGACTCTATACTGTGACGAACTTAACTGATTATATAATACATACTGTACGCGGTGTCAATAATGTCCACTAATGTCAATAATTTGAATGATAATCCAAAGGAAGATAATTTTCGTAGTAACATATCATGATTGAGTCTGTCAAAAGCTTTTGCAAAATCCGTATATATGGTATCAACTATAAAATTATTATTTATGGAATCTGAGATGTTTTGGATAAATGTAATTAAGTTGGTCACAGTTGAACGTCCTGGATAAAATCCGTGTTGATACATGGATATGTATGATTTAACATGATTAAAAATTCTATTAAAAATTATGTGCTCAAATATTTTAGCCGGAGTTGATATAAGTGATATTGGCCTATAATTTTCAATTAAATTTGTATTACCTTTTTTCAGAATAGGACAAACTTTACTGACTTTCCACAATTTAGGAAATGTTGCCGATTTCAATATTAAATTAAAAATATAATACAAAGGGGAAATTAAAATATCACCACAACCTTTGAACACATAGCTAGGAATAGAGTCTGGACCACTTGCCTTACATGGCTTTGGTTTTTTGATGGATTCTTTAATTTCAAGTTCAGTTATAAAATCAATTGTTAAATTCTGAGAAACTTCCATAGTACTTATATCAGGAATAACGTAAAAAGAAGAATCTGAACTATACACACTTCGGAAATACAGCGCAAAACTGTCTGCTATATCTCTGTCAGAGTTCAACTTTTGATTATTGTAAAACATGCATTTATTTACAAAATTACTATTTTTCTTGGATTTAATAAAATTCCAAAAACATTTAGAATTCTTATTTAGAGTATTTTCAGTTTGTAATATATAACTCTTGTACGCAGTGCTCAACATACATTTTAGCTGTCTACGAAGTTCAATAAATTTATTATAATTATACTCCGATTGAGTTTTGTGTTTTCTATAATAATCCTTTTGCTTGAGAATAGTAATAATTTCATGTGTAAACCAACAAGGGTAAGTACGTTTCTTAAATAATCTTTTCTTTGGTACGTATCTATCAATAACACCATTAACTACTTCATAGAAAATATCCACGGCCTTATCAACGTTATTGGAGTTAGTTAGTTTGTTCCAATTTTGTTTCTGTAATGATTTATGTAAATTGAAAAAGTCAGCTTTACTGTAATCATATACAATAATAGGACTTGGTTTAATAGTAAACTTAGAACTCTTAATATAAAGTTGACAGGTTAAAGAGGGATGATGATAATCTTCAGGTATTAAAGGAAATATACACTTAATACATTTAAACCTCCTTCAATGTTAGAAAGAACTAAATCCAAAGTTTTTCCATTACTATTTCTCACTCTATTAAATGATTGTAAATTAACCAATGACAAGAAGTTGGCCAACGAAACACAAATCAGACTACCTTGCAACAAGTCATAATCAGAATCGGTAATTTCTGGAATATTGAAATCACCGAAAATTAATAAATTATTGTGCTGAATATCCTTAACCTGCTCGATTTTTGCAAAAAATTCTTGATATTTTATCAACTTTTGTTTTCGGTGGAAAATAAACTACAATTATATAAAAAGATTTATGTGCTAATACCAATTTTATGAACAGTATTTCAATTGTATCAATAGTTATTGGAATATTTTCAACAACAAAATCCTTGAGAACAGCAATCATAACGCCACCCCCATTCCTGTTTTGCCTGTCCTGTTGATACACATTATACCTATGATCTATAAATTCATTATTATATATTCCGTCACATAGCTAGGTTTCAGTTAATAATATAACATCAAAATCAGTCGCAGCGATACTTGAATATATGTCGCTCAATTTGGACCTTAAACCTCTTACATTTTGATAATTCAATGAAAGGTTACGCTTATCATTAACAAACTTTTAACCTCCTCTACCGTACTGAGTGTGTATACGTATGTATCACTTGACTTTTTCTTTAATTTGATGTTACCAGCATAATCAACCCAAAGGAAATCGAATTCTTTCTCCCTTTTAACCTTCCTAGCTTCCTTATATATTAGCCTTCGAAGCGGTGTTAAACTATGATTTACATAAATAATTCCACCTGTTGTATAACCAATATCTTTACAATTTAGGTTTCTTTTAACTTTCCTTCTCTTAACAAAGCTTTCCTTATGAGATCTAACAAATTTTACTACTATATGCGGATCTGGTTGGTTTGGGGATTTTTTAAGTCTGTGACAAGTATCTATCATATTATCTGTGATATTTACATCCAAGACAATACCAACTTTCTTTACGGTTTCAACGACATCCTCATTGAGGATGAGTAACATTTTAATCCATCCCAATATGAGTAACATTTTAAAAATATACATAAAAATTACACCCTTTGTAATCGAAACCAAGATTTCACGTTTAATGGGAGACTGGGAGTAAAAGAAATACCTATAATTAAACAAAGATAAAAAGAAAGCTTACTTTCTTGAGAGGGAAGAGAGACATCTTGCTCTTCTTTACGTTGAATTACAAGGTAGTTCGCAAGATTAAGGTGACTCAACCAGTTATTTTTTTCTTTGAAGACATCTAAAACCTGAAAAAAATGAAGAATATTAAAGTTTTGTTCACTTTATTCAATGATATTTAAGAAGTTATATGTTCTCTGTAAGAGTTTTCTTACCTTGTTTACTACAGTAAAACCTGGCTTCAACGGACCCTTTATTAGACGGAAAACTGTCTTAAACGGAAATATTTCACGGTCTCATGAATTTTGGACTAAAAAACGCCTAAAAGCCCCTTCATTAAGTGAAAACTGTGTTATGGGGACAACGGAAGGCAAAATAAACCTTTAACGGAAAATTCTGAGTTCCGGACTGCAGCGTTTAGAAAAATATTTTGACATCCTGTGAGGGGCAAACATATACATTATACTATCTGCAATAAATTCTTCGTTCCTTTGTTAAATCTCTCTGGACAATTTTCCTTACGGATAAACGTCTCTGATTTATTAAAGTGTAGTATATGAGGCTAAAGTGTGTGCGGAAAATGGAGCAGCCAAGCAGCAATATATGCAAAAATCCCTACTTGACTATTGGAAAAAATAAGGGTAACGTGTGCATAGTATATATTATGTTTATTTGAAGATTTTGTGTATTAATTTGTAGAAGGAAGAAGTACTGTAATTGAACAACGTACGTACAGCAATATATTTTCCCAGTATGTCCGTTATAAGCATATATTTTTAAGGAAAATTCTACCTCCATGAAGCGGAAACCTTACTTTAACGGAAATTTTTACGAGTCCCGCTTGATTCCACTAAAGACAGGTTTCACTGTGTTAGATTTAAGTTGGAATTCAACACTCTCAATATCAACAAATTATAAATCAACGGATTATCCCTTTCATATAATTTTTTTCATTGCAGTTGTTTTTACTTGCTCTTTTTATCTTGTCAGTCAAAATCATGGATCATACAATTCAATAAATGAATAACTAATAAAAGTAAACTATAAATAATAAAAAGACCATATCCAAGAAACAATGTGTGTAGTTAGTTCAAAGTATTGACTTCACTCCTCCTTCCACTCCAATACAGAAACGGTTCCTTTCTCCATCCAAACAACTTGAATACAGTGACATCTGTCAAATTGGATTTTGCAGAGCAAGAAAACTGTACACAACGTGAATCAATTTCTCACTTATGTAGCAGAGTGAAGGTCTTGTAATAAGGCAAAATGCCGATAAGAAGATATGTCATGACTCTGACCCAAGGAAACTTTAGAACAGTGTCAAAATAATGGCTTTGTCATGAGACGGGCCAATGTTAGTGATTTAATTAAACGTTATGCATAGCATTCTTCTCTACAAGTCTTATTACCAAAGGAATTGCATCCAAAGAGGACATCAGTGGAACTTACAAGATCTGTACTAAATAAGATCTGAGATATGGCTGCCTATGAGAATCCACTACCTCAGCATGTTACGGAGAAACGGTTACATGTGGCCCAATCACAGTGAGTCGTGCAATCCATCACAAATTGAGGCTGTAAACTGTCCACAAGGGCAGCTGCATGCGTTAACATTATGGAGCAAAAGAGCAAGGGCAGAAGGATGTACGAGCGCCACCTATTTAGTACCGCTGGAAGTTTGTTGTGAGAATGCAGGAAGCTTAAATTTACCTAAAGGTCAAGGGTTTGTGGAAAAGTCGGCCATCACCTACAGAGCTGTTCGTCAAAAAGGTCTATGTAACTTGGTATATCAATTCAAAGTTTCTCGAAAGGTTTTATGACTTTTGCTTTCTCCTGCTATAGAGGAAAGTTCGAAACACGAGTCAAAATTAATGCTGCTTATTCACAACATGTTCTATCCCCAATTTATGCAAATGAAATACGACATTGTATGGCTACGACATCCATCGTATGGAACTGCACCAGGACCATGGCCACCGGCAACGGAAGGGTAAACGCTAAGTAAAAGCAACACTGCCATCACCATCTGCTTTCCCATTCATCTCATCTAAGTATTGCCCAAGCTCAGCAATGATTATACAGAAATCGATACATCAGAGAGATTAATGCGTTGGGCTGTGCTACTGGACAGTTCTAAGGAAGCTTTTACTGGTGAAAGCAAGGTGTGTGTAAAATTGACTAGTAGCTTCTAACTCGTGTCTTCTGAATTATTTCTTTTGATTGCCTAACAATTACCACCAAATAAGATGAATTCACATCTTTCGGGTAAGTGAAAGCGATTTAACTAACTCTTGACTTCGGGACAGTCATTTCGAAGAAATTTGTGAAAGTCTGGAACTGCGATAAATTTGAACTTGCTCAGCGAGTTTCCTGAAGCACAATTGAAACGATTATATGTATATAATTTTTGACTCTTCAACAAGTTTGTTTCTTGTTCTGAAAATAAAGAGAAAGATGCTACAGTAACTTAATGTTTACATCTACCATTATACTTACTAACATCCATAGCATTTAAAGCAGGCGTAGACAGCAGTTCTAACGTAGAAGCTGGTTGCAAAATCCACAACTGTAACATCCATCAGTAACAGCGACACTTCATTGCAAGTACTGGATATTTCAGTTCTTTGAACATGTAACGTTAGAATCTTCTGCTAATTGCATGTAATATTGAGTATGATAATCTCAAATGAGTATGATAATAAGGAGTTAATAGCAAAGTCTTGAAGAGGTTAAAGAGTGTTGAACAGTCAATCATAAGTGCTGAAACATTACAGAATCTTCCCTAAAATAATCACGGGAGGTTGTTCGATGCCTCGACAATCATTTACTAAGCGTTGAGAAGCAACTTTGTACTCTAGATTCTTCTTTGGATGAACACTGCCAGTTAAAATTTGAATTTCTTTGCTTATTAACAATTTAAATCTCAATAAGTTTTGAGTTTTCGTGTATACTGTTCACATCAGGGGCGTCATTTAGGGAGGGCAGGAGGGGGCAGTTGCCCTCCCCCAAGAATTTGGGGAATACATATACTTTAATCGATTGTCTACTAACATACTAGTACAAAACGTGAAAGTCTTATGTCGGTAGTGCTCTTTCCCCCCCCCCCCAAGCGAAGTCTGAAATGACGCCCCTGGTTCACATGTAACTAGTCATAAAATATTTTGTACAAAATGTTGTCTTGGTGCAAGTGTATTATGAAGTTTTCGAAGTATTCCATCTCATATCGGGACTTCCTGTCCATGTAGTTTATAATTGATTGAGTATATATTTTTCCATCTTCAACAACGTTATGTCCATGGAAAAAAGAAGAAAAATATTGTGTTGATGAAGGTTGTATACAATCGTATATTCTTTCAACTTCATCTTTTCTAGATTCTTCTGGTCATTTATTTGAATTGACTTGTTCTTCACTTTACATTGGCATTTATTGGCAATTCAAAAAAGTCTTGATGTGTGATAGATATTATCGATTTACACTGTTTTAGTTTCTTTTATATTTAAAACCTGATAAGTGCCTTTGAAATTAGAAGAGCAACTGTTTTTGCAAATGCAATGGTTTTATATTGAATGTTTCTTCTCAAAATTTAGTTCTGTTACAATCTTCTGATAAATGGATCACAAGAATTATAGAACCCGTCTTAAAATTAACTTTTTTTTTTTTTTTTTTTTTTTTTTAGCATATTAGAAGTACATAAGATCAGTGCATTCAAAGCAAGGAGTTATCGTATGTTTCATAGATGTGTTACTCATGATCATGTCGAAGCAATCTGCTTTACCGAACTGTATTTTTTAGTATATTTTACTAATTTATTTCTATAATATGAAGTTAGCCTGTATATTATTCTCTTAATCATCCAACCCAAGCATTTCTTGAAGATGTAATTAAGGACTATATGTACACATTTTCCCTCTGCATCTCTGTAGGTTTCGTACTCATGGCAAAAAAAGAATATAAGTTCTTTTCTTTAATTCTATTTTGCGAAGAATATATCCAAGGTAAGTTTAGATCCATTACTCCTTCTAAACACATGTAACTCCTTCCATCGTTTTGATTCCTTAAGGAGTATTTTTGAATTCAAAGGAAGACCTTTGATTGGTAGATCTGACGAATGAGAATCTGCCTGTAAAGACAAAACGCTTTAAAGAGTCTACATTTTCTAAAATATTAGGTATTTCAATTATGTTGTCTATTAATCAATGTACCATCAGCACATTTTCGAAGAAAGTGATTACTAGCTGAGAATTGTGCTTTGCTTTATTGTACTTATGATTGCATATCTCATCAATAAGTATAAAATACCAATATGATTTTGTCGATGAGTATGCAACACAGATATGTTGCTAGTGGAGAATATCTTTTGACGAGAAAACACACTTGTTGCTAATGTTGGAGCAAGCTTTCATAAATTCAAGTGCTTAAAATTTATTAATATCTGAATAAATTATTATTTCGTATATTCATAATTTCAGACTAAGAATCTATTGAGAACAAACAACAGCAAATAATTACATTTAGTAGTTAATATTGTGCGAACTCTCTGACAGGAAGACAGAACGCACTAATCGTCCAACACATCAAAGTCTTATCTGTTCTTAAATACTGTATTTTCCGAAACACATTTCGTTTTCAACTATGATAATCAGAAATACAGTCCCCTCTTAGGGAGCTGCTATTAATATTGTAATTACTATTTTGTTTATTATTCTTGTATATCTTATATATTCTTAGTTAATATAGATTTAGAAAGAAATCCCGACCGGGTAAATTAATTATTACAGTATATATAATCTACAGTATATTAATTCTTATCTTTAATATAATTTTGTTTAGCTTAATTGTTAACTAACAGCAGTTTTCCTTCTTTACGAAACATATTTTTTTTAAGAGCTCACTTAGGGGAGAGTCAGTTACGAACGCTAATCTTGCTTTTTTTTTTAAGGAATGTTATTCCTTCAACTGGCGAAAGAATCTGTCTTGACCCGAGTGGGTCACGTGTGCTGTGTAGGCAGCTTTGGTAAGCTCCTTATCAAGTAGAATAAAATAAGTGTTTCTTCTATTGACCTTTATCTACAGGTTATCAGTGAGGGATGTCATTAGAGAAAAATATTAAAGGCATCACGTCACATTAGTATGTCGAAAACATGAATACAAAATTTCAATTAACATAATTGTCCATTGCCTCTTTTCAGCATTGAGTCTATGTGAGACATATACTGACAATTTGATGCGATTCAAATCAGTGTAGAGCTTTGTGACTACGGTTAGCGTACGCGCTTTCGGTCCGAGAAATTCCATCATAGACTGAATGTCCGTGAAACTACGGGGGCGTACAATTAATATGCAATTAGAGACATTAGTTCCAAAACTAGCTATATTGACAAGATCATTCCAAAAAAATAGTGATCATTATATCCAAAGTATTGTCTTTTGCATAGCCGGAGCTAGGAATTGCCTGCTGGGAGGGCAGTGGGGGGCAGACTTTTTGGTCGGTCTCGGAGATCTTGGTAGGTGGCCATCTTATAGGTGGCATTTTTATTTTTTCTCAAAAAGTTCGGGGACAATTCTCTCCATAACTTCGCCCATGGTCTTTTGGTACATCAAGGCTCATGTCCTTCGGTATAATCATTGACCTATTCATAAACAAAATCAAATTCTAGTAATGAAGAGCATCTGAATGTAGAAACAGTGGATGGACGTTATAAATGTACTGGAGTATTTGCTTGTCACCTTCATTTATATGTAGCAGGGTAAATAGTTTCAAATATTGAACATAAAAATTACTTTTATACACGGAAAACATAAATAACCTTCCCGCTAACTTGTTTTATTCCTGTACAAAATTATTTCACGGGATGCAAATCACTCTTGGAAAAATTACTTCACTGGAAGAAGAAAAAGTTGCCAAAGAAATTCAGGAGGACTGCAGGTGCGGTGTTCCTGGCATATGCTATCCCTAGAATAAGCAATCAACCCTACACATATTTTCGTCTGACTGTAATCTGGGAATTTTAGTAATGTTTTCATTATATTATTTTATAGTTTCCTTCTCTCGGTGTTTTACATTCCAATAACTTCATCAAACACATTTTGGAAAACAAAAGCGAAAAGATCTATTGCAATTTCACGTCACAAATGACAACATTATCTAATCGAATTCTCTGCTCAGATTCCAATTGCACTAAAGAGTCATTCTGCTATTGTAGAGTCTCAAACAGTTGTTATGAAAATTATAGCTTTTGCTATAGTTCTATAGAGATTTTGTTTACATGTCTCATACAAGCAGATCTATCTATATAGAGTACAAAGTAGCTAGGAAACGGATACGTACATTGATGGGAAGACCAATTATTTTATCTTTGCACGATTATTTTTTTCTACTTCTTCCGCAATGTGTGCTGGGTCAATTATAACTCTGGGTGGCGTAACTAGAAAAAACTTTTCCCCAACAAACAGAGGTTTTAAACATTTTTAAAAAAATTATGAAACTAAAGTTATATTTGTTTACAATTAATTACAGTAGAGCGTCGATTATCCGAACGTCGGTCAATCGAACGACCGCTTAACCGAACTGTGTACTCGCTCGCACCTGTTACTCTCCCACCCTACCGTCCATCATCCCCCTCACTCCCAAACCAAGTTTCCCACAGTAGTCGCCGCACTGAGCCACCGCTGGCAGAACATTGCTTCTAATGGGGCCTTCATAAGGCGCTGCTGACCGACCAAGCCACCAGTCGCTGTGTTTCAACAATCAGCACACTTCTGTCGGTTTGGCACTGACTGTAGAAGTACAGTACAGTACAGTTCGATTATCCGAACAAACCAGTTTTCCGAACACCCATGTCCCCCAATTACTTCGGATAATCGACGCTCTACTGTACTGTACTTGAATTATTCAGAGTTTATTTCTGCCACCTCCAACTTCGTCCCCCATTCACTAATCACCATTCCTCGTTTAAGGAAACATTCCGAGAACAGAACTTGTGTCCACAGAGTATAAGCGGCTCATTTAACATCTGTGTGCACTCAAAAGGAATAGCATAGTTGATTAACAAAAAATAAAAAAATATAAAAAACGAAAACGAGCCCCTAAAGTACCTTTCTCTAAGCAATGTACTCAGATTGGTCTAGACGCATAGGATTTAAACAAAGCTTCAAAATACTCCAAAATAAAGAAAAAAAAAGTTCTAATAACCTTTATGGGAAAATAAAAAGGAAAATGCCCAAGGACTAACCTATAGTAAATCTTTATTCATACTAAGAGGAAAAAAATGTGTTGGATCATTTTATCTGGAAGTAATGAATAGGAGATAACCACTTATCGCGCATATCCCCCCAAAATTGGCAGAAGAATACTAATGAATCGCGATTTTAACGAAAACATCAGATTAGTCTAATCCTCCCCCACCTATGATTCTCCTGCTCTTATATAGCAGTCACAGCCAACGGTCGCCAACCAGACGCTTGGTTTAAAATATTTTAAAATTAACGATTTTTTTTTAATATGTAAGGTCACACAGTGACATCAGGGAAACATAGTCTGGAAATAAAATGAAATTAATAATTGGCATGCAGTTTAAAGTAATTTATTTATTTGTTTAAAAACTCCGAATAACACAGGGTGCGCAAATTATAATTGAGAACTTTTAAATTACACATTATTACACATTTATTACAGATTTATGACAGTTATTACACATTTCAACAAATGGGTCTTTTGGTTAACTAAACTTTGTGTATTTGGTGCTGACGGTGCTAGTGTACCTTAAGAAAAAGTACAATGTGCGTATACTATGAAGTGTTACGCAAATGCAATGGAAATTTCGCCGTGTGTTTTATAAGAATCGTTTGTCATGTACCATATTATACTGCAGTACGTTGACTTAGCTGAGGAAAAGTTCTAACAGGATTTTTGGAACGTCTAACAATAATAAAAATTTTCTTGAAACACAAGAATCGTCCTCTTGATGAGTTACTCAACAATGAGTGATTATGAAAGGATTTTATGCAGATTTAACTGAACATATGAATGACTTTAATTTAAAATTACTAGAAGAAGACCAGGTTCTGCCTGATTTATGCTCTGACACTAAGTCACTTCGACAAAATGGTTTTGTTTCAATCCCAATTTAAAAGAAAAAGTTTCACGCATTTTAATACATGACAAACATTCAGTCTGCAAACTCAGACTTCATTTCCGGTAGATTTTGCAATAGAAGCTTTGGGTGCTTTAAAAATAAATTTTTGAGTCTCGTTTTTCAAATTTTGATACAACTACAAACGACATTGAGATTTTTTCAAAATCCTTTTAACGGCGATATAGAGGCTCTTGCCCCAGATTTCAATATATTGGAAATGATTGATTTGCAGTGTAGCGATAGTTTTAAAGAAAAATATTTAAATTTCTCATTAGTGAAATTTTCTAAGAGCTTCCGCTCACACAGGTTGATCAGTTGCACAAATTTGCTCCAAGCATTCTTTCAACTTTCGCAACTGCTTATCTGTGTGAAAAAATATATCCAAAATGAAATATACAAAAAGAAAAATATTTACAGATTCAAGTTAACTGATGAGCATTTGAAGTTACTGTTAGTAATTTCCACTAGTAAATGTCATCCACAAATGGACAATTGCCAACGGAAAATTACATAAATCTCATTAATCATAATTATAATGTTTAATTTAATTATATGAATTATCTATGTATGTTTGTTACTTATTGTAAGTTTTAGAATAAATTTCATATCTTTAATTTCAGTTTAAATGTTGAATTTTATTATGTATGTCAGTTAATGTGTTTCTTAATTGATCGAATAAAAAATCTGATTATTATTCTGTATGATTTACTTAGTAAATTTTACAATTCAATCAAAATAAACTGTGGCACCCCGAATTGATGGTGCTCGCAGGTCGGTGTAGACCCGTGGGCCGTAGTTTGGAGATCCCTGGTCTAGCAAGTGCTTTATATGAGATTGATTCTAAGTTGCACAAAAAACATCAACAAGAGATAATAATAATAATAATAATAATAATAATAATAATAATAATAATAATAATAATAATAATAATAATATAATACGAGAGGAAATTACTTCGTTGAATGTGTTGTATTTTATTCTTACTTTGAATTTTTTTAGTAGTTTGTTTATAACACTGAAGACTATTCAAAGGAAGAATAGATCAGTCTTATTTGTTCCTCCTGATGACAATAGAAAACAGGTAAATGGACTTGTATTGTATAGACTACTGCTGATAAAAATTGGTTAAGTTCCTAGGAGAACTATAGGTATGATTTCCTTAATATCTACAAAATGATTTTATAATATACGTGGACTTTGGTGAAAGAAACATACATTTCCATTTTAAAGACACGTTTTCAGGAACAACATAAACGCCATTGTAACAATCTTTCTATACCAACATGTTCTAACACGGAATTCCTTATTCTAGAGGTCGGGATCCCAAGGGAAGAGAGAGAGGAATTATGGGGGTTGTGAAAGAAAATGAAAGAGAAAAATGTATTTCGCTGTGTTATGTTTGTTGATAAATCAACAATGAAGAAATGGCTTCACCGGCAACTGGAAAAGGATTAGTTTCGTTTTGAATCGTTTGTTATTCTTTGCAGAGTTGTATATTATATAAGCCTTACACATTTATATAAGCCTTACACATTTATATAACTATAAAAGACAAGCGGCAACGATCAAAAAGTTTATTACAATTCGGAAATCACCTATAAAATCTTCATGTTGAATAGGTTGAAAAATCGTTCTAACATATTATACTTCTTTTATATACAGAAGGCGTTCGGACTTTAGAACAGAAAACTCTTAAATAAGGAAGTTAGGTTCATTTCACATTGTAAAACTACGATGAACTTCCAAACTATTGTGGATCCAGTATATTGAAACCGGACGAACTACCATTTCTAATTCCAGTAGAAGTTAAAAACATTGTTTGTATCAGTAGAAGGATAAAGGGAGAGAAGAAGTCTATTTATGTGATGCTAA
Organism: Thermobia domestica; assembly: GCF_964235325.1. NCBI lineage: Eukaryota > Metazoa > Arthropoda > Insecta > Zygentoma > Lepismatidae > Thermobia > Thermobia domestica. The sequence continues at coordinate 183,160,663 of NC_137469.1, read as the reverse complement.
ATTTATATTACAATCACTGTTCAATGTCTGCTATCGTTTCTGTTCTGATGTCTCTAAGAGACAGAGCACAGAGTCCTTCTATACAACTCTTCTACATATGTACAACATGGTTCGGAAATCTAATAAGACATTATTATACAAACATGAATTTACCGCGTGTTTTAACTGGTCTCAAGTTATGAGTCACTCTGCATTACTACTCAACAAAAAATTAAATGTAATTAGTTTAACATTCGAAGGATCTTGTAGGAAATGGATGACAAATGCAAGTAAAAATTGTGGAAGAAAATGGGAAAACCTTTAGAAAGCACACAAATAATGTTTTTAAATACAGATTATCTCTTTCTTCTGCTTTTGGTAATCAGACTTTATAGTTCACTTGTCCTGTAATCGATCAAGAAACATTGCACAACAAAAGTGGACAATCTACCACTGAGCCACCATACACCCTCGATAAAAAAGGATAAATTCGAGAAGATTTGAAATATTAAATACAAATAGCTACTTCGTAGCTTATTCGTATGAGATAAATTAACCGCCTTCGTCAAACTCTTAATAGCTAAAAACTTTTTCCATTTTGTGACATCATAACTACCTGGAAAAAATAATCCCAATGAAAGGAACACATTACAATACACTTCGTTCCATACTATCAATTTGCACCATAAATAGGGGTAATCTGATACGCTGACGTGGTCATGCAGAAGTAGTAGTTTATATACATCGTTCATTATGTATACTATACTGGCTGGATGTTGGCAATTAGAAATTGGTATTCTTCGTGCAGGTGAACTATAATATTATGTAACTTATTATGATAATGTTAATATGTTAGGTCAATATGTGTAAAATGCTAGGCTGTGACATAATTTTGCTAACTTTTTGGGATGATGTGATACACGATCTGGTTTCCATCGCCATACATCTTGAGTGATAAAACCACTTTGTAAGTCTAGGCAAGTTAAACTAAAAATGGAGCGATCAATCGAACAAATTTGGAACAAGCTGATTTTTAGTGCACACGTTCAGAGTAGCATTATAAACAACACTGGAGAGTTCAATTGATGTCAATGGTGGGAAACCTGGGAAATCGTCGCCACCTTGAAAAACTATTTTTGGTCATTTTTTTCCTTCACAATTTTGTTTCTTGTGCTAAAACTATGCAAAACACGTAAAAATGTTATTGGACCTTTCTTGTAAAGCATTAAATTTCCAGTACATTGAAGAAAATTGCAATTCTCTAAAGCAGGGTTTCCAACAGGTGGTCAGCGGACCCTTAAAGGTCAGTGGAATTCACTACAGGACACGCAATTTATAGTTGTGAAAAGAGTTTTCTATTATATTTGCAAGCAATGCTTGGACTTACAAGTGGACTTACTACTCAAGAGTATGAAGATTTTGTGGAAGAAGGGTACTTCACCGTTCGGAGAACTGGAAGAGCATGGGCAGGAACATGGACTGACATGACAAATGAGCAGACGCTGATGCGATCCATGAAGAGTTCTGGAGGCGTGACTCAAGGGAGGGGAGTATCCTCATCAGCGTTATCCAAATGGATTTTAGAAATGCCAGCTTGTATTGAAGTTTGTTCTCAACTTGAAATGTTTGTTAATCATATGTTGGAGGAAACCAACACACTTCCGCACCTAGCATGACATGAGTTATATTGAAATGTTTGAAAAATGACCACAAGTCACCAGCCTTTTGATTTCCGAAATAACAATATCATGACCTTAGCAACAGGAATTGTTGTTAACCAGAGCACTAACTGCTATAACAGTGAAAAAATCGGAACATATCTTGCTAAGGAAAGTTCTGGGAAGAATTTCCATGAAGTCACCTAACAAGCATAACTCAAGAGTTTTGCCATTCTGCTGTAAATAGACACACCGAGATAAATGATACTGTACCTCCAACAACATCAACTGTACTCAGGGGTGTAACCATGGGGAGCCATCGGGGCCAGGCCCCCCAAATGACTTCCTGGACCCCTCAAATGACCAGTTCGTAAAACATCATTGTAAGATTCCTCGCTTCAGTCATTTAAAAATAACAAAATTTACATATAATTAATAATTTATTTTAAATTATTTATCGAATTTAAGTTTGCTTGTGTTTGTAGAGTGACATATTGCAAAATATCTCTTGTGTAACGGTTCTGTGAAAAATAGAAGTTGTAGCTGCTTTAACCCAAATGATTTATAAAAAAAACTGAATTTATTGTATTTCAGTTTCAATTACATCCAAATTGGATGGAAAAGTTTTAGATAATGGAACTATATTATTCCAGACCATGTATAATTTGTGTGTGTGTAATTCTTTTTTTTAGATTTGTGTCAACATAAACTGCATAATAAACAAATGGACTTTGAAAAATACTTTTTTGTGACAGCAGATTACACAATTTACTGTGATTTATATTTGACAGTTTGAAGAAAAACATTTTAACAACGTACTATAAATACTGCCATAAAACAATGGTACTAAACTGATTTGTAAGTATATTTTTTATATGCTGTAACTAGTGTTTTTTTTTAAAAAAAAACGTTTTTATCAGATTGAAAATTTGGTGAAAAACAACGTTTTTATTCAGTTCTTAAGTTTGGATTTCATTATTTTCTACTTGATGTAAAACAGGAAGTGAGATATAGATATTAATAAAATAATTATCGTGTTTTATAGTCAGGAATAATAAATAAATATTTTTGTCAGGAAATCGTAAAGAAATTAAGTGAAATGTCAAAGAAAATCAGTTTTATGTAGACAGCTTCAATGAATAAGGGATTAAATTCAAATAGTTATGCACAAAAGTATAACGTTTGGTTCCGATCAGCAGTTCTTAGTTGAGCATAATAAAAACTACCTAGATCATAATATTTATGGAGAAAAAGCAAAAAAAAGAAAAAAAGAAAAAGAAAAGAAAAAAAGAAAAATAAAAGAAAAAAGAAAAAGCTAAAAAACTGTTTTTAGTTTACCGGACGGAAAGCAAAATTTTCCGTTTTTTTTCCCAGGTCTCAAAATCATGAGCTGTAACACAACGTTTTTTGGGTTTGTACATTGTAGCTGGTCTCCCTTCAAAAGCGACGGGGCCCTCCTAGATAAAGCTGCTGGCTACACCCCTGACTGTACCGTACTAACGAGTAGTAAGAACAGTAAAGGATAAAAATAAATTGTCATCCTTCTTTCAGTATGAGTTGGTACCAGTGCCATTATCATTGTTTGATGAAGGTGGAATGAGAAACATCCGCAAATCTTTCCTCCACTCTCTTTTCAAACCATCGAACCTCTACCTCTGGAACATCGAACATGAGGATCTACCTCTGGAAAACTGCCAATATGTAATTGATGGAGGTCATCTGCTACACAAAGTGGTTTGACCTACCCAAACCACATATGAAAATATATGCAAAACATGCAGCACATATGAGATCAAGGACTTTGGCTATAGCGTAGTAGTAGTGTTTACCCCTTTTAAATTATGGCTTTTTTGAGGTATTTTGTAGACTTTCACTCAATCATCTATTGCGTCAAGACTATTTATTGTAGGATCATGGTTCATACCCCGTTTTGTTTCTAGTAAAGCAGTGTTTCCAACTGCGTCAGTAAAATTTCCCTAAAGTGTACCAAATGCGAGAAATTGTATTGTATTGTATTGTATTTATTTCGTCCTTTTTTCATACATTTAGCACTGTATGTCTCTAGCATGTACCATAGTGGAGAACATTCGCGAAAATGGTAATTTTTATCAAAAATCCCTTTTCCCCCGATTTTGGGTCCCTGTGTCAATCCACAGAGCTCCAAAAAATCTCAAACATACTACATACTATGTGTAATAACTGTACGAATTTTCAGTTATATCTTGAAAAATAAAAGAGGAGAAAATATTGCCCCATGTGTTAAAATGGGTTATCCGTTGCTCACATAGGGGAAAGCTGGTACTGTTTGAACATGGGGCAATATTTTTCCCTCCCTTATTTGTCAAGATATAACATTGAAACTTCGTACAGTTATTACACATAGTATGTAGTATGTTTGAGACTTTTTGCGGCTCTGTGGGTTGACACAGGGGCCGGCCAGAGGGGCCCAAAATCGGGGAAAAGGGGATTTTTTGACAAAAATTTCCCTTTTCGCGAATTTTTCCACTATGGTACATGCTAGAGACATGTGAGTGGTTCCGTTTGAAAGAGTGGTTCATGCCAAAGAAAACGAGATACGTATGATGACTTAGGAATAAACAGTGATAATACTGTAGATACTTTACTAAAGTAATTGACTAAAAATGTGTAAAAAATGAAGAAAATAAAGAAATCGAGATTTTTTTGACGCACGTCTGTTGACTCTAGCAACATGCGTCATACCTCATTTTCTTCAGCGTAAGACAGCCTTTCAAATGGTACCATTCAAATTTCACTATCGTGTACCTGTGAAGAGAAAAATGATGAAAAGGGAATTTTTTCTTTAATAAATCCCCTTTTTTACATTTTGGACGAGATTTTCCCCTCTTCTGGTAAACGATAGGGAAATTTGAGTTGTACATTTCGAAAGCCTGTCTCATAACAAAACCAACGAGGTACAAACCATAATTCTAGGGTAAATAGTAATGTGTCAGGGAGTTTTTGAAAAAACTTCTCAAATATATCATTTTTTAAAACCCATCGTCCATGTTTGTGACGTCACATCTTCCAGACAGAGCACGCGAGGCTGCAAAATACCCATAAAATATGTTCTATGGTGCTTCATATTTGAATGAATGCAAAAAAAAAAAACGATCTAAAAAGCTTTACTAGAGACTTATAAAGCAAATTCCGAAGGTCGACGCCATGGCACAGGTGTTGTGCCTTCATAATTTAAAAGGGTTAATGGTTATGATCCAGCTCAGCACTAACAAAAAATGTCGAAAGACAGAGACGATCCTCGAAAATAATTTGCCCTGGCATAGATTTTGAAGAAAATATGAATTCAATGATTGAACAAAGTAAGTTTTTGTCAAATCTGGCGAATAAATCTCGTTTTATTGAGCAACTCACAAAAGAGATCCAAAGCAGAGGAATTACTGTTATTCAAGCAAATGATGATGCAGATAGGCTCATCCTGCAAACGGATATCAAACTGGCTACCAGCGTCAATAATAAGCCTGTAGTTCTAGTAAGAGAATATGTTGACCTACTGATTCTGTTGACATCATTTACACCCGATGAGATACCTATTTACCTTTTGAAGCCAGGACGAGGCAAAGTTTCTGATAATTCTTCTATTGATGTGCAACACTGCTTTAAAACATCAAAGATCAATTTCTGAGAACTAACCCTGAACTTCAAAATGCAGTTTCACTTTTTAATGATCCATCAGCACAAGCATCGATAATACTGGCTGAAAGAGAAAACTTTCTTCGAGTCTACGGAGCTATAGAGACAGAGACTTCTTTAAATACCTTTAGATACACTAACTTCTGTCAACTCGTTTCTAAAGCTAAAATTGAAGTTAACTTGGCTAGTCTTTCTCCAACAACAGAGGCTACCCAACTACACCTATTCAGTGTTTCATCAAGTGCAACTATGGAAGGTAATGTGTTACCAGCAGAAAAATGGGGTTGGCAGAAAGAAGATGGAATTTCTTTGGTTCCAGTCACCACGCTTAAACCATCCGCTCCCAAAAAACCTTTTGAAGCTAATAGCATGTAAATGTCAAAAGGATTGCTATTTAGGTTGCAGATGCATAAATGCAGGTCTTCGATATTTTATTGTATGTTTCCATTGTAGAGGATTGCGATGCCACAACTTGCCACCTACTATGTCAACTGAAGAAGAAAGAATGGGTGAACAAGTTGAAGAACAACTATTTGTTGAAGAAGATAAAAACAAAAGAGAATCTGAAAATGTAGAGTTGTGCACTTTTGGTAGCAGCATTTCGAAAGTCACAGACAGAATGGCTGACGAAATATTGATAACAAGAGAGGACTGCGAACAGCCAGGATATTCAGATAAAGATATAAATGGAATTCGATTAAGGAATGATACATGAAGTTAGCCTTTTCCAGTTCGACCCTGACAACTCATTAAGAATGGTAAGCAAACTATTTTTAGTTTCTTTTTAATTTATCTCACAATTTTAAAGATTGAGTAAATATATAACATAACACTCCCTTAGTAAGGATGTTTTTAAGATTATATAAAAATATAAAATTAAAAAAATCAAAATAAAAGGTAAGAAAAAAGCAAAGAAAGGGAAAATGGTCTCGAAAAAGGAAAATGGAAAAGGGTTGTTTTAGAGCAATGGTTTCCAACACCTTTTGGAGGACTTTATTTATCTCCATCATGAACGAGACTCCAAGAAACCTAAATCCTAAAAATCGTGATTGAAATCCCAATCCTAAAAAAATCAATGTGTCCTGTCAACAATTAAATATGTTAAGACAAAATACGGTTAGAAATTTTAAAAATATTATAATGTTTGATGACGGTTGGTTTAAGATAAAACCCTTTTCCCAACTATTAATTGCGTGTCCTGCAGTGAATATCCACTGACCTCTACGGGTCTGCGGACCACCATTTGGAAACCTCTGCTTTTGAGAATTGCAATTTTCTTCAATTTATTGGAAATTTAGTGCTCTACGAGAAAGGCCCAATAACATTTTTGCGTATCTTGCATAGTTTTAGCACAAAAAAATTAGTTTTTTTTCAAGATGGTGATTTCCCAGGTTTCCCACCATTAACATCAATTAAACTCTCCAGTATTGTTTTAATGCAATTCTGAACGTGTGTACCGAAAATCAGCTTGTTCCGAATTTGTTCCACTGATAAAGAGGTCCATCAACTTGGAGTGCGGAACCGGCAAATCACATATTAAACATGTTCATAATTTTGTACACATTTTGTACAATTTTGTACATCTTTGAAAAAATTTTGTACACCCCTGTGTTTCCAGTAATTTTCGATCAAAATTCCGCACTTCAAGTTGACATTCGAGTGCGAAATCACCAGATTCGAGATTTAAGTAGCTAAATTTAATCTGCAAATTTTGTACAATTTTGTACACCTTTAAAATAATTTTGTACACCTCTGTGTTCCGAGAAAGTTACCGTCAAAGTTTCGAACTCGACCATCAACTTGGAGTGCGGAATTCTCAAATCGAAAAATTAACTATCCAAAAAGTATCTACGAATTTTGTACACTTTTGTACACCTTTAAAAAAAATTTGTACACCCCTGAATTTCGAAAAAAATTGCCTTCAAGTTACGGATGCCACCATAAGCAAACCATTAAGTTGGAGTGCCGATTGGCAATATATGACATATGATTACCGCATTTGATGGAACATATGCCGTAAAAGTTTGTACACCTTCCGTAGAATTTTGTACACCCCTCCGATTCCAGAAAATTAGCTCCAAAATTTCGAACTCAACCATCAACTTGGAGTGCGGAATCTTCATATCGAAAAATTAGCTAGCCAAAAATCTTATACAAATTATGTACACTTTTGTACACCTTTCAGAAAATTTTGGACACCCCTGAATTTCGAAAAAAATGGCCAACTTATGAATGCTACCATAAGCAAACCATTAAGTTGGAGTGCCGATTAGCAATATATAACATAAAATTAATGCATATGATTCAACATATGCCGAGAAATTTTATACACTTTCCGTAGATTTTTGTACTGCATTCAAATAATTTTGTACACCCCTGGGTTTCCAGAAAATTAGCTCCAAAATTTCGAACTCAACCATCAACTTGGAGTGCGGAATCTTCATATCGAAAAATTTAGAAGCCAAAAATAATCTGCGAAATTTGTACACTTTTTTAACACCTTTAAAAAAGTTGTACATCCCTGAATTTCGAAAAAAAAATGTCCTTCAACTTACGGATCCTACCATAAGCAAACCATTAAGTTGGAGTGCCGGTTAGCAATATATGACATATAATTAGCGCGTATGATTGAATATATCCCGTAAAATTTTGTACACCTTACGTAGAATTTTGTACATCATTCAAATACCTAGGTAATTATGTTCACTCCTGTGTTTACAGAAAATTAGCTATAAAATGTCGAACTCAACCATCAACTTGGAGTGCGGAATCTTCGTATCGAAGATTTAAGTAGACACAAATAATCTTCGAATTTTGTACACCTTTCAAAAATTTTGTATATCCCTGTATTTTGAAAGAGTTGGCATCAAATATGGATTCTACCATATGCAAATCCAACTTGGAATGCCACTTAGTATATCAGACATACAATTAGCGGATGTAATTGTACATGTCAAGTAGAATTTTGTACACTTCCCGTAGAATTTTGTATACCACTCAAATATTTTTGTGAACCATTGTGTTTCGAGAAAATTAGCTCCAAACTTTGGGTCTAGGTCAAAACCCCCACAGCCAAAACCCCCACACTCAAGAAATGTCAAAACGCCCACACGATCGGTCATAACTCCCACACAAATGGACAAATCCCCCAAACGCACAAACGGTCAAAACCTCCACAGCCAAAACCCCCACACTCAAGAAATGTCAAAACGCCCACACGATCGGTCATAACTCCCACACAAATGGACAAATCTCCCAAACGCACGAACGGTCAAAACCCCCACAGCCAAAACCCCCACACTCAAGAAATGTCAAAACGCCCACAAAATCGGTCAAAACTCCCACACAAATGGACAAAACTCCCACACATAGCAACGGTCACAATCCCCACATAAATGGACAAAAACCCCACACAAATGGACGAAACTCCCACATGCAGAAATTGTCACAACTGCCACACAAATGGACAAAATCCCCACACAATCGGACAAATCCCCCACACTCTGAAATTATCGTGATTGCACGTTCTTTACGTTACGTTCTTTATGTTCTGCACGTTGCGTCTCTTTACGACGCCCACTTTAGTGTTTCTGTCATTACAAAACAGTGCAAGAAGAATAGTTGCAACATCAGTTTAAGTGGAATAAAAAATGTTATTAAAAAGTACAAGGGCAAGACATACAACCAGGATCATTTCAGAGTGTGGGAGATTTGACCGATTGTGTGGGGGTTTTGCCCATTTGTGTGGCAGTTGTGACAATTTCTGCATGTGGGAGTTTTGTCCATTTGTGTGGGGGTTTTGTCCATTTATGTGGGGATTGTGACCGTTGCTATGTGTGGCTGTTTTGTCCATTTGTGTGGGAGTTATGACCGTTGGAGGTTATGACCGATTACCAGTGTGGGGGTTTTGGCTGTGGGGGTTATGACCGTTCGTGTATTTGGGAGATTTGTCCATTTGTGTGGGGGTTATGACCGATCGTGTGGGCGTTTTGACATTTCTTGAGTGTGGGGGATTTGGCTGTGGGGGTTATGACCGTTCGTGTGTTTGGGAGATTTGTCCATTTGTGTGGGGGTTATGACCGTTTGTGTGGGCGTTTTGACATTTCTTGAGTGTGGGTGTTTTGGCTGTGGGGGTTTTGACCGGTTCCCCAAACTTTCGAACTTAACCATCAACTTGCAGTGCGGAATCATCATGTAGAATATTTAATTAGGCAAAAATAATGTACGAATTTTGTACACTATTAAAAATTTTGTATGCCCCTGTATTTCGAGAAAATGGGAGTTGAAGTTACGGTTTCCCCTTTAAGCAAACCATCAACTAGGAGTGTCGATTAGCAATATAAGACATACAATTAGCGAATGTGATAGTACATGTACCGTAGAATTTTTTTTACACCTCTCGTATTAGAATTTTACACACCACTCTAATAATTTTGTACACACATTTGTTTGAAAAAAAGAATAGCTCCAAAATTTCGAACTCAACCATCAGCTTGGTGTGCGGAATCATCATATCGAAGATTTAAGTAGACTAAAGTAAAATACGAATTTTGTACACTTTGTACACCTTTCAAAAAATTTGGTTAACCCATGTATTTGTAAAAATTTGGCTTTAATCTTACCGATTTTATCATAAGCAAACGATCATGTTGTAGTGACAATTCGCAATATCAGACATTTAATTAGCGGATATTATTGTAGTAGATGTTCCGTGGAAATTTGTACACCTTCCGTAGAATTTTGTACACCTCTGTGTTTCGAGAAAATTAGCTCCAAAATTTCAAACTCAACGATCAGCTTGGGGTGTGGAATCTTCATACTGAATACTTAAGTAGAAAAAATAATCAACGAATTTTGTAGTCATGTATATCCTTTAAACATTTTGTTGGACCTTATATTTCGAGACAATTGCTCTTAAACTTAGCTATCAAGCATATCAAACATCAACTTGGAGTGCCTAATCGCTATATCGGACGTATACGTATTAGATATTATTGCACATATTCCGTAGAAATTTTACATTTCCGAATTTAAAAATTTGGAAACGTGTAGGGCAAATAAAGTAAGAATAGAAACAAAATTAAAGAAATGTAGAACTATATTATCATTAAATGTAAAATAAGAACACTTTAACGAGCATTTGTCTCATCTGCTTCAAGATTTTTTTTTCTAAACTAATACAAACTTAGGTTTGTAGTATAAACTTGTAGGTAGGTAATATATCTTGAAATTTATGGGAGGCAAAATATTGAGAAGATATATGTTACAATATAAGGAACAACACTAAAACAAGTATCAGTAATACTATACGCTGTTAGTTCTCCTATTGCTAATAATAATATAAATAGAAACTAGTAAATCTACACATAAGTTGCCTCACACTAAGTCAAACGTAGACACGCTGTCATTGTCTCTGGATGTAAACTATTATCGTTCTCATTCTATGGCGAGCAACGTTAAAAACAGAAGTGGCTGTTTTCTGCAATTTCCTGTTTAAATAGAGGATTACCAAAGGAGTGGAATCGTTGAGTCGTGTAAACGATTGGAGTAAAACAGCTTCTTTCTATCTATTACAGTTTTTGATTTTTGAAGATCAATATTGAAACCAGAAGTAGTAAATTTCTACCACTTCATTTTAAAGTAGAGAGATATGGGAAACGATTATATGCCTCCTTAAGATGTCAAATCGATTCCAGGAAACAACTTCTCGCTATTTTTTACCGTTTCTGTTCTATGAACATAACATTGAAACCAGATTTTAATTTTTACTACTTCCGGTTTCAATAGAGGATTGCCGAAGATGATGGGAGCTATCCCTGATACAATTAAACGATTGCAAAAACCATTTGTTTCTATGTTTTACCGTTTTTGGTCAATGTAGATCAATATTGAAACTGGAAGTAATAAATTTTTACCACTTCCAGTTATAGCAGAGAGATACGGAAAAAAATTATACATTTTCTGAACACGTGCAATCATAAAAAAAAGAACAAAAGAAACCTCACTGACTTTCATTGTTTGTTCTATGAAGATCGAAGGAGACGGAAGCTATTTCTTACTGGTAGATACTTAATCGGTTCTACCGCTTCTTTCTATCTTTTCTAGTCAGTCTATCTTTTCTAGTCTATCTAGTCATTTAATTGTTTTCAGAATATGTATTCATGATAAAAGTCTTATTGTCTAAATTTTTCAAATAAAAACTAATTTTGTAGAGACAGTGTAAACGTATAAAATTGTCTTTTGTCTGTTCTGTGCCTCTTTATGTTTCCAAGAATCCTATTGCTTTGATATGTTATAACTATTGAATTAACTCATACTTTCCGATGAAGTTATATTGGCTACTATTGTATTATTTCGTGTATACTGAATTAAGAAACACATAGGTAACAGTGGCTCATTCATTCGGATTATCTGGTCAGGGGCGTCATTTCAGACTTCGCTTGGGGGGGGGGGCAAGAGCACTTCTGACATAAGATTTTCACGTTTGTACTAGCAGGGAGTAATCTACACCCCCCCAACACCCCCCTAACACCCCTCCAAATTTCTTTACACACACACCCCTGGATGGAAAAGGAATACTTCCCCAAATCCAATTGTATCATATAGGTTATTTATTACATCAAGTTAACAAAGCTTTAGCGTTCAGGAAAGAAGGCAATATTCTTATTTATTTATTTCACTTCAAAATACGAAGCGACCTCGTTCTCAGGTACGGCTTCGAGAACCACATGACCTCATTGTTTCGGGCGGTGTTTCGATCGAAACAATTGACAAAACAGACCGCTGATACCTACCCTCCTGGGCTCCACGGTCGTTTCTGAGAAAAGAGATTGATGGACAGATGCTGAAATTGGCAACGTCTTGAGAGATCATTCACCTACCTCCTCCTCAATAAGGAAAAATGTAACAATATAGTAATAAGCCTATACCAGATTCAGTTGGTATGTGCTACTCTGCAACAGGCTCGCAACCAGAGGGGGGCTAAGGAGGGCTTGGCCCTCCCTAAATTTTTCATGTCCCCTCCAGACCTCAATACAAAATGCATAATTTAGATATTTGTAAGATAATTTTTAATGACTTGGCCCCTCCTAACATATTCATGGACCCCAAAGCTCTGTGGCTGGTTTCGAGCCTGCTCTGCAAGTGGTGTATCAACGGACGGACATTAGAAGGGTGTAGTCAAGACGTTTTTAGAAATGAAGAGATCGATCAAAGTAAGAATTATATATATTTTTAGACTGAGTCTAGTGTTATGCAGGAACGCATTTGGCGCTAGCTTAATTTTTGTAAAATATATTTTTTATTCACGTAAATTTATTGAGCGGAACAGGGCTCATAGCGAGTCACTTTTTTAAAACTAAAAGTTACTTTTTTTCAAGTTGGTCACTAAAAGTTACTGTTTTTCAAATTTGTCACTAAAAGTTACTTTTTTGAGAGGTAAAGTAACTTTTTCGTGTGATTTATGTTTTGCATTGACAGTTTTCTAAGAAAAATATAAAAACAAATGGAAAAAGGCAGAAACTTATCACTCATTACTCTTCTGAAAGCTTCAGTATATACTTGCTGCCACATGTGAAACAGTCAGCTTTATTCTCACTTCAACTTTTATTTTTTTCTAAAGCACAGTGGACGGTTGGTGGATGCTTAAGCTCTCAAGGTGGGGTTGAGAACCTTCTGTGTCTATTCTTTCTTCTATCATTATAATGTTTTAGTTTTCTCTCGTAATAGTTAACGCTCCGTTCAACGTTATGTGTGTATGTTTGTGGTTCATCATGTTCGTCTTGTGTTATGCTTCTTGTGTGTTCTTCTGAAGAGTAGGTGATTAATTTGAATATTTTACGTTTTTGAGAACTCTTAATGCTAAGTTAAATATAATGTCTGGGATAAAGAAATTCGGAAATAGGCCAGAACTAGTTCCACTTACTCAGAAGCTTTTTACATCTGCTAATTCTGCTTACCGTAACTACAAAGTATACTTTGAAAACTTAAGAAAGGAGGAAGCTCAAAGAGAAGAAGTAAAGAAGAAACAAAAGAACTAACAAATTGAGAGATGATGGAGAAATTGACAAAGGAAAAAAAAATGAAATGATGGGATTTTGGTCCCTTTTCGTGTGCTTTTTGCCATTTTTTTGGTCACTTTTCAACTATTTACAAGAGATCAGACCACTATGAGCCCTGGGATTATTAAAGTTAGGGTATATTAAAGAAGACAAAACAGAAAGATACAACATATTTGTAAATTGAAAAACTGGATTTCTGGAAAACAACTAAATCAATGAATAATTTTCTTATGAAAGATATTCAGAGCCAATAACGTAGCCAGGAAGGGGCAGGAACGGAGATTAAGAGATCAAATAATAATACAACAATTAACGTTAACAAGAGGGTTAGAATATTAAAATAATGAAATTGGAACTATGTGCAGTATTAATTACTAAACGAATGTGATTTCAGCGTGGGACGAGGGAATTTTTTCCCAATTAATATTTAAAAAAAAATACTAAGACTTGCTGGGTTGAATAAATTGAAATAATGGCAGAATTTTGCAAAATAATTACAATAATTCGTATGTAATCAATTCATATGTAATTACTGGCTAAAATAGTGATGGTTAATTCCTAATACAGTGAAACATCTCTTAACGGGCATCCCTCAATAGTGGACACCTTCATAAGAGGACAAACTTTCCTATTCTTCCATGCCATAAATATGTGTGGTGTGATGTTATGAGAAAGAACCCTTCCTTTTAGGGACACCTGTCATTTACGGACAAATAATCGTGTTCCACCGATGTCCGATTTGAGAGGTTTCACTGTATTACTTAGTTTAATAATAATAATAAATGCTCAAATGTGTGAACTTACTTTATTGAACCTAACACTGTGAAGAGCTGATATTATTATTATTATTATTATTATTATTATTATTATTATTATTATTATTAGTAGTAGTAGTAGTAGTAGTAGTAGTATTGGAATAGTTGCGTAACAAAATATACTGTCTTCTTGTTTGAGTTTGTTTAAAAATTATATCACTATTCTGAGTGCACACCCCCCCTTTTATTTTGAACACCCTCCTAAGTAAAAATTTCTGGCGTACTTACTGTGTACTAGTATATTAGCAGACAATCGATTAAAGTATATGTATTCCTCAAACTCTTGGGGGAGGGCAATTGCCCCCTCCTGCCCCCCCTAAATGACACCCCTGTATCTGGTGTAGGCGAATTTCCAATCCCGTACTTGAAGCGCGTTCTCTGTGAATGAGAACTTATTTTCAGGCCTACAAATGTGGCAGCTCACTAATCAGATTACGTTGTACATTAGTGCCGAACGAAGAGAGCTCATAAGATAACTCGATCTGCATTTGCGCTTTTGTCAGTACTACGCTACAAGCCCCAATTTTGGTTCTTTTGACTTCAAATTTTTAGGGTGGACTCGTGAGATAGCTTTTGCTGTATAGTTTTGGCGGCGATCTGATGAACGGAAGTGGTTTGAATCCACTATAATTTCCTATTTCAATATTAATCCATAGACCACAAACGGTAAAAGATAGAAAGAAGCGGTAGAACCGATTAAGTATCTACCAGTAAGAAATAGCTTCCGTCTCCTTCGATCTTCATAGAACAAACAATGAAAGTCAGTGAGGTTTCTTTTGTTCTTTTTTTTATGATTGCACGTGTTCAGAAAATGTATAATTTTTTTCCGTATCTCTCTGCTATAACTGGAAGTGGTAAAAATTTATTACTTCCAGTTTCAATATTGATCTACATTGACCAAAAACGGTAAAACATAGAAACAAATGGTTTTTGCAATCGTTTAATTGTATCAGGGATAGCTCCCATCATCTTCGGCAATCCTCTATTGAAACCGGAAGTAGTAAAAATTAAAATCTGGTTTCAATGTTATGTTCATAGAACAGAAACGGTAAAAAATAGCGAGAAGTTGTTTCCTGGAATCGATTTGACATCTTAAGGAGGCATATAATCGTTTCCCATATCTCTCTACTTTAAAATGAAGTGGTAGAAATTTACTACTTCTGGTTTCAATATTGATCTTCAAAAATCAAAAACTGTAATAGATAGAAAGAAGCTGTTTTACTCCAATCGTTTACACGACTCAACGATTCCACTCCTTTGGTAATCCTCTATTTAAACAGGAAATTGCAGAAAACAGCCACTTCTGTTTTTAACGTTGCTCGCCATAGAATGAGAACGATAATAGTTTACATCCAGAGACAATGACAGCGTGTCTACGTTTGACTTAGTGTGAGGCAACTTATGTGTAGATTTACTAGTTTCTATTTATATTATTATTAGCAATAGGAGAACTAACAGCGTATAGTATTACTGATACTTGTTTTAGTGTTGTTCCTTATATTGTAACATATATCTTCTCAATATTTTGCCTCCCATAAATTTCAAGATATATTACCTACCTACAAGTTTATACTACAAACCTAAGTTTGTATTAGTTTAGAAAAAAAAATCTTGAAGCAGATGAGACAAATGCTCGTTAAAGTGTTCTTATTTTACATTTAATGATAATATAGTTCTACATTTCTTTAATTTTGTTTCTATTCTTACTTTATTTGCCCTACACGTTTCCAAATTTTTATGTAATGTTTACATGTAATGTTTCTATATTTTGTTTATTCAGAATAATTTACAGTATTGTTAAAATACAATTCTGTTACCATTATTTGATTTAAAAACAAGGAACTCAAGTTCAATTCAATTCCGATTACAGTTACCTAAATCTTTGAAATGATGAGTACGAAGTCCAAGTTGATGGTTCAGTGCGTAATATTGAATTATTCTTCTCAAAATCCAGGGGTGTTCAAAATTATTTTAAAGATGTAAAAATTCTACGGAATATGTGCAATAATATCTAATACGTATACGTCCGATATAGCGATTAGGCACTCCAAGTTGATGGTTTGATATGCTTGGTAGCGTAAGTTTAAGAGCAATTGTCTCGAAATATAAAGTCCAACAAAATGTTTAAAGGATGTACATGACTGTACAAAATTCGTTGATTATTTTTTCTACTTAAGTATTCAGTATGAAGATTCCACACCCCAAGCTGATCGTTGAGTTTGAAATTTTGGAGCTAATTTTCTCGAAACACAGAGGTGTACAAAATTCTACGGAAGGTGTACAAAATTCCACGGAACATCTACAATAATATCAGCTAATTAAATGTCTGATCGTCACTACAACATGATCGTTTGCTTATGATAAAATCGGGAAGCTTAAAGCCAAATTTTTCAAAATACAGGGGTTAACCAAATTTTTTGAAAGGTGTACAAAGTGTACAAAATTCGTAGATTACTTTTGTCTACTTAAATCTTCGATATGATGATTCCGCATACCAAGCTGATGGTTGAGTTCGAAATTTTGGAGATATTTCTTTCCAAACAAATGTGTGTACAAAATTATTAGAGTGGTGTACAAAATTCTAATTGACATGTACTGTCATATCCACTAATTGTATGTCTGATATTACTAAATGGCACTTCAAATTGAATTTGCTTATGGTAGAATTCATGTTTGATTTCAACTTTTTCAAACTACACGGATATACAAAATTTTTGAAAGGTGTACAAAATCCGAAGATTATTTGTGTCTACTTAAATCTTCGGTATGAAGATTCCGCATTCCAAATTGATGGTTGAGTTCGAAATTTTAGAGCTAATTTTCTGGAAACACAGGGGTGTACAAAATTATTTGTATGGTGCACTAAGTTCTACTGAAAGTGCACAAAATTTTACGGCATATATTGAATCATATTCGCTAATTATATGTCATATATTGCTAATCGGCACTGCAACTTATTGGTTTGCTTATGGTAGAATCCTGTAGAATTCGAAATACAAGGGTGTCCAAAATTATTTAAAAGGTGTACAAAAATGTACAAAATTCGTGAATTATTTTTGGCTACTTAGGTCTCCGATATGAAGATTCCGCACTCCAAGTTGATGGTTGAATTTGAAATTTTATAGCTAATTTTCTGGAAACACAGGGGTGAACAAAATTATTTGAATGGTGTACAAAATTCTACGGAAGGTGTACAAAATTTTACGGCATATGTTCAATCATATTCGCTAATTATATGTCATATATTGCTAATCGGTACTGCAACTTATTGGTTTGCTTATGGTGGCATCCGTAAGTAGAAGGCCATTTCTTTCGAAATTCAGAGGTGTACAAAATTTTTTAAAAGGTGTACAAAAGTGTACAAAATTCGTAGATACTTTTTGGATAGTTAATTTTTCGATTTGAGAATTCCGTACTCCAAGTTGATGGTTGAGTTCGAAATTTTGGAGCTTATTTTATGGAATTACAGGGGTGTACAAAATTACTTGGGTGGTGTACAAAATTCTACGGAAGGTGTATAAAATTTTACGGCATATATTGAATCAAATGCGATAATTATGTCATATATTGAAAATCGGCATTCCAACTTAATGGTTTGCTTATGGTTGCATCCGTAAGTAGAAGGCCATTTTTTTCGACATATATGGGTGTACAAATTTTTTTTAAAAGGTGTACAAAAATGTACAAAATTTGTAGATACTTTTTGGATAGTTGATTATTCGATTTGAGAATTCCGTACTCCGAGTTGATGGTTGAGTTCGAAATTTTGTAGCTAATTTTATGGACTTATAGAGGTGTACAAAATTATTTGGATGTGTAGAAAATTCTACGGAAAGTGTATAAAATTTTTCGGCATATATTGAATCAAATGCGATAATTATGTCATATATTGCCAATCGGCATTCCAACTTAATGGTTTGCTTATGGTGGCATCCGTAAGTAGAAGGCCATTTTTTTTAATACATGGGTGTACAAAAATTTTTAAAAGGTGTACAAAAATGTACAAAATTCGTAGATACTTTTTGGATAGTTAATTTTTCGATTTGAGAATTCCGCACTCCAAGTTGATGGTCGAGTTCGAAACTTTGACGGTAATTTTCTCGGAACACGGGGGTGTACAAGATTATTTTAAAGGTGTAAAAAATTGTACAAAATTTGTAGATTATTTTTAGCTACTTAAATCTCGGATCTGGTGATTCCGCACTCAAACGTCAACTTGGAGTGCGGAATTTTGATCGAAAATTACTGGAAGCACAGGGGTGTACAAAATTTTTTCAAAGATGTACAAAATTGTTCAAAATGTGTACAAAATTATGAGCATATTTAATATGTGATTTTGCGGATTCCGCACTCCAAGTTGATGGACCTTTAGAAATGGAAGGAGAAAAATATTATTAAGAAGAGGAAGAGAAAATGGTTGGGATATTGGTTAAGAAGGAACTGTATCATGAGGGATGTGCTAGAGGGTATGGTGGCAGAAAAGATAGGGAGGGGTCGAATTAGACTATATATACACATAATTAGACTACTGGCGATATCAAAACAGAAAAATCGAATGTGAAGATGCAAAGGTTAACAGAAGATCGTGGGTGGAGCATGGCAGCTTCTCAGCCGCGGTAAGTGACCTGCTGGTAATGGTGGAATACTTCTGATATAATGATGCTGATGATGCACAGTAGAAACAGAAAGATCCACTTTACTGTCATTGCTAATACGAATCGCAATGCAAATTTCTAAAGGCTGTAGATAATTATCTGTTACTATGCGAGGGGAAATCATAGGTTGAGTAACTATGGGACCAACTGCCATTCAGATAGCTAGGGGTATGGGCTGTGACAAGAAAACAGTGAAGAAATTGATTTAGTGGCATGAAGAAGGTGGTGAATATTTCACATCTCGGCCAAGAAGTAGGAGACCTATAATAATAATAATAATAATAATAATAATAATAATAATAATAATAATAATAATAATAATAATAATAATAATAATAATAATAATAATAATAATAATAATAATAATAATAATTATTATTATTATTATTATTATTATTATTATTATTATTATTATTATTATTATTATTATTATTATTATTATGGATATTAATAACGGTATTAAAAGTTTTAAACTAATAATAAACTAACTTGTAGAATATGCAGATGTAATTATAAAAACTTTGCTACAACAACATATACACAGACCGTAATTCGGTGAGCTCTGAAATACAAAGTAACAAAATAACGTATAAGATTAAGTCTACAGAGCAATTGTTACTGAAAGAGTGGCATACTCTATTTCGAGAGTCGAGATAAGACGAGAAATATTTACGATACTTTTCGCCTCGTCTCGATTCTCATCTCCCAAGCGAGACGATAATTTGAGTTAGCCTTGTCTCGTCTCGAATGTAAAATGTTAAGTCTTATCCAGATTTTGTTTGGTTTGTTTTAGAATCTAGATGAGAAATTCCTCTTCTTGTGGGCAACATTAAACTAAACCGAAATATTTTGCCTAATAACACGTTTCTGTTTGTAATGGTATGAACTGAGCGATAATAAGTTTCTAATTTTTAATCTTCTACCAGATAATTATTATCTTTATTACTATTATTATTCCTGAAGATTTGATGGTTTAAGTACTAAAACATCCGAGTATTCAAATATCTGAATATAATAAAACGTGTGTCATCGCTGATCAATCACCATCAAAATTGCTTACGTAAATTAAAAAAATGCCCGACGTGGATTCAATCCAAGAACTGTTCCAGATTACTGGTCAAGCGCCTTGCCCACTGAACCACGATCATTACAGTGGAAATGATTTGTCTTTAGTCTGGTTACTTTAGGTTTCTTTGCCGGGAAGGTTCTAGATTACTGGTCCCCCATTTAGATTAGTAGCTGGGTTGGTTTCTTTCTGTACTAAAGTTTATACATTTAATTTACACAGTATTGCCGAGCGAGCGTTAGCGAGTGAAGACAGGTTAGAGCCCCGCAGGGCACGTTGTTTTCTGCCTTTATTACTGCTCAATGGGAAGGGGGACCAGTAATCTAGAACCTTGCCTTCTTTGTCTCCGCTTGCAAAGTTGTTTGTTATTTTTCTTCCTTTCAAAAAGTCTTTCGTATTTCTTTTATGATGATATAAGTTAATAATCTTCGGCAAAGTTTATATTAATAACATGAGTTGATCTTAAACCTCTGCTTCACAAGTTTGTTTCTTCTCCACACGAAACTACAGATATGACATATTTAATTCTTATACTCTGCATTTCTTGCAAAAGCAGTCACCATTACGTGGTCAAAGATTTATGTCGTGCACGATACATTTGCCTTTTTTCACTATGAGGTACACTTGCAAACAAAATGAAAACAATATATGTTGTTAGGGACTCTCTCAAGACAAAACTGGCATAAAATTGTGGGTGTCCCAGTTAGTCTTCCACTATTTTTTTTTTGAAAATTTGAAAATTTGAATGTTTATTTTTTGACTTCAATTTTCAACCCCAAAAAATTTCAAAAAAATATTTTCCGACTTTTCTCTTGTTGAGAACACCTAACACGTTTTTTTTTTCATAAAAATCGGTTGAGCCGTTCAGGAGAAAAAATATTTCAATTTTCCTTCCCCCCTCCTAACAGCCCTCCAAGAGCGCTTGAGAGGCAGAAAATTTTCGAAACTGAGTTTCTCGTAAATGTTAATCGATACTGTAAATTTGGTTTAGATATGCTGGGGGGGGGGGGGCCGCAGATTTCACATGCTTATTCCGCTAGGCCCTTTACTACAATGACGGATTGATCAAATTATTTCAAACTGTGTGGATAATATTGTTTACAGCCAACTATCCAATAACTTTTCTACAAAGAAAACATGGACAAATAAATGACGTGAAAGTACTGTTTGCCTCCGCTCATTTTATGTCATTTTCACTTTATTGGTGAGGTAACTGGACAAGAGGCCAGTAATATAGGGTGACCAACCGTCCCGTAAAAACGGGATTGTCCCGTTTTTTCACTACCATTCCCGGTGTCCCGAAAAATTTTCCCGGGACGCCAAATTGTCCCGTATTTACGTACATTAGATACAAGAAAGCTTTCCAATCTAAAATTTCTTAATTTATATTATTATTTTCTAATCACATAGCTTAGAAAATACTAATGTTATTATTTTCTAAGCTATGTGATTATTTTGGAATATGTCTAATCACTGAACAAAGTAATTACGACGTTTGCGATATTAGATGTGATGGCTGCACTGTTTTCCCTCCTAGATCTCCCCCTCCAAGACTCCCACTCCACAGACGACAGTGCAAGAGGCTGAAAGTCTTATGAAAAACACTGTTTTTACTCTCTGTTTCGGGCGGTGGAAGACTGAGGCGCTGTCACCAGTACAGTACAGTGTTTCCGTGATTTGACTAAGGTGTAACATACTGTAATTTACGAAAGGGGAACAAAAGTATAGAACTATAAAAGTGAAAGTACAAAGAAAACTAGCTGTAAGTGAAATCATGTTTAAAAGTAAGGAAAAGCAAATAAAGGGAGTTGGAATCCGATGCTCAGAGTAGTTTGTTATAAATTCTGCCACTGACAAATTTTGTTGATTGACAGATATTGATGAATGTTTTATATATATATTTTAGTAATGTTTTCAAAATTTCATTTTTTGTTATTGCTGATAGTTACTTGTTATTTAATTAATTCCACAACCTTTTCAATCGGTTTTAAAATGAAAAAGTGTAAATTTGCCCTTTTTTGTGAGAGATGCACACACACACACACACACACACACACACACACACACACACACACACACACACACACACACACACACACAGAGAGAGAGAGAGAGAGAGAGAGAGAGAGAGAGAGAGAGAGAGAGAGAGAGAGAGAGAGAACGGAAAGGCAAAAATATATATTTAGGGGAGTAACCTATCGAAACGTAAAAAATTGTCCCGTTTTTTCTAGTTGAAGATTTGGTCACCCTACAGTAATAGCTCACTCAAAAGGAGAAGGCACATTTTGGTAAATGAGCTTCAGAACTATTTTTTGCGAGGTGGTAGTGCACATTTAAAGAGTTAATATTACAAACTGGGAGAGCGGAAAGAGCAAAAATGACGTAGAAAAACCGTCTTAAAGTTTTCTACTCGACGCATATATCGTACGACAGGACTAGCTCAGGAGAGTAATGCTCCCGGAAGTAGGAACGAAAAACGCAGTTCTGATTCGTTGGCGTTATCCATTTCTTGCCACGTTGCATTCAAATAGCAGAAATCAAACGATTATTGTTGTCGGTCTTCGTGACCGAGTGGACTAGCGCTATATGCTAGTAACAAAAATCACTTTTGGCGTGAGTTCAAACCCGGCCCGAGGAAAGTTTTCTTTTACATTTTTATAACACTTTTTAAATTAAAATAATATGAAAATAATAGTCAAAAAAGTGATTTACTTACTTTTGTGCAGATAAGTAATAGTAGTAATAGGAACGGGTTAGAAGCCCCGCAGGGCTCGTTTAGTTCCCCTTGTACTCCATGATATAGGGCTCGTTTTGTTTCCCTTGTACCCCATGATATAAATTTTGTGACCAATTTAAAACAACTGGCTAGTATAGCGCGTAAAACAGCTGGCTAGAGTAGCGCGCGAAAAAACGTACTTCCGGGAGTATTACTCTCCCGAGCGAGTCGTCGTACGACGCGCAAAATTATCAAACGACGGCGTGGCAGAGTGAGAAGAATCAGTGACCCAGATGCAAAGGGTTATGGGTTCGATTCTCGTTCGGGTCAAACTTTTTTTTTCTTCAACCAACAACGTAGGCATTTGTAACTAAAAGTAAAATATTAATTCACCATATGTTTGTAATGAATAAAACAATAGAAATTTTCAATCACTTGTAAATTCTTTTGATGTTCCATTTTAACTAGGAACAAAATTTAATCTATTCCGTGAATATTATTGTTACTGCAGCCGTTGTGTAAAAAATGTTCTTGAAGCTTCGTGTCTACATCTGTTGACAGTGTGAGAATTACAAGGGGAATGAGGGGGAAATCTGCGTTGGTTATAGCAACATCCAGTATTAGCAAAGAGGATTTCCCCCCTCAACTTCTTTGTAAATCGCACACTGTCAACAGATGTAGACACGAAGCGTCAAGAACATTTATTACACAACGACTGTCGTCACGGGCGCCGATCATGGGGGGCGTCCCCCCAAGCTCATGTGGGCCCCATGTATTTTTATGAATATGTATTTTCATATGTATTTTTTATTGTTAGATGTATTGTTGTATGTTTTTTTTATAAATGCCCCCCTCCCCCAAAAATTACAGAGAAATCGGCGCCGTTGACTGTCGTAACCATAATACAATCGTGATATCGGTATATTTACGGAATAGACTAAATTTTCTTGCTAGTTTACATGGAACATCGAAAGATTTTACAAGTGATTTTAAAATTTCTATTGTTTTATTCATTATAAACATATGGTGACTTAATATTTTATTTATAGTTACAAACGGTTATTTTATTAGTTAAAGTAATAAACAAAGAAGGATTGACTCCAATGGGAATCGAACCCGGGTGGCTTTGCATACAAGTTGCACACTTTATTCACTCTGCCACGCCGTCCGTTGGTATACTTGCGCGTCGAACAGTATATATGGCGAGTAGAAAACTTTTGAAGACGGTTTTTCTCCCTTATTTTTGCCCAGATTGGTGACAATTCTGTTTCTTTACTACTGTTTTTTATTTTTCTCTCGCAGCAGAATTCAGTGTGTTCTAACAGAACGTGTGTATAGTATGATAAAATCGCTAACAAGGTGATTGTAAAGTGATCCCTCGCTGTTTGTTACGTGTAATAGATAATTTTGTGCTTGGAAATAGTTGCTAGAAATAATTGAATAAGGGCGCTATGAAGTAGTTGTTTCGTAGTCGTGTGGTTAGAGTGGCTGTTTTAAATTACGAAGGTGCTAGGTTCTATTTTGGGTGTGGGTCTTTCCGGTTTTTTTCCTAATCGTTTCTGACATTGTTCATGTTTGTGGGGAAAAAATATTATACGTTTCCACGTGAATTTCAATTTGGAGGCAACAAGTCATGTGATTATGTTTGTGGGAAAGCAGTACGCTATTTTTAACAAATTATAACAAATACAGTAAAACCTGCCTTCAACGGGCCCTTTATTAAACGGAAAACTGACTTAAACGGAAATATTTCACGGTCCCATGAATTTTTTAGTACAAAACACGTAAAAGTCCCTTCATTAAGCGGAAACTGTGTTATGCGGACAACGGAAAGGAAAATAAACCTTTAACGGAAAATTCTGAGTTCCGGACTACAGAGTTAAGAAAATGTTTAGACATTCTGTGAGAAGGTAAACATATACACACAATCTGTTCTTAAACCCCGCAACTTAATCAAGAATCGTATGGAAAGTCGGAAAGGAGAAGACAAGGTGGAGGAAGAAAATGAATACAGTTCGAAGAAGAGTGTAGAATAAAGACGTATCAAGATGCTCTCAGAAGTTTAATGGAACTGCAACAATTTGCCTTCCTTTGATTCTGATTTCTTACCGTAGTTTCTCAGGCAAAAGGGTATGCGGAAAATCGGCAGCCAAGCACCAATGTATACAGAAAACAATGCTTGACTACTGGAAAAAATAAAGAAAAGTTGCGCATAACATATTTAGTATTTATTTTATTTTTTGTGTATTAACTCCTAGAAGAAAAAAGTACTGAAATTGAACACGATACGTTTAGTATCAGTATGCCCCTTATAAGCATGTACTTTTTTAAGGCAAGGTCTACGTCCATTAAGCGGAAACCTGACTTTAACGGAAATTTCTGCGAGTCCCTCTCAATTCCGCTAAAGACAGGTTTCACTGTATAAATTAAATGTGTCGCGGAGTGTCGTAATGGCATATTAGAAAACTCCTTGCTTTCCACGCAGCAGTCCCATGTTCGAGTTTCTATTATTTTATCCTTTTTGCAATTGAGTGGTGAAATTTCACTTGGTTTTACTGTGATGCACATATCTCTCTCATGAAATTCAATGGAGGCATGAGTTAGGAAATACGGTCACTGAAAGTGCATTTTTGAGAAACGTGACGTAACCTAAGTAGCGAATACACAGACCTTGAATCACATAATACTTAATGTAAAATGAAATCTTGCAGGTTTACTTCTCACGATTATGCCGTGTAGGCTAAGGGAGACAGTGTTGATGAAAATAATGAAATGATGGAATCAAAGGAGGGAGAGGAAACGGAAGAACCCAAGAAAACCCACCACACCGTGTTTGCCTACTACAGAGACCACTTGGCGCGAGATGGGATCGAACTAAAAACCCCACTTACAAGAGATGAGCGCTCTATCATTGTGCCATAGCGGTCCGCAATACTTAATGTGAAAAAGCTATTATTTAAGCACATTGCATAACTACAGTGAATACGTTAAATACTATAGTATTTAAGTAAATCTAATGTGTTATGACACGTATCTAGAAAGAACCGAAATTGGTTTGTAAATCCAGAGTGGGGGCAACTTCGACCCCCGCTGTGGGAAGCCATGGTCCCACTTTTTCCCCTTTGTTTATGCTAATTCCGTAGGCAGGCCTAAGCTATTCAAGTGTTGTTGCTTCACAGATTCTTATTATTGATTATAATATTAATTCAATATCATTTTGGCACTTTAAGGTATTTGTTATAAACGTGCTCCCTCGGAATTTGTGGATTTTTAAACCATTTGTCTCGGAACTATTCTCAAGACAGAAAGTGCAACAAAACCTTATCTCAATTCTTATAAATATTTTTACAAAGTTTGAGGTCCACACACCCCGAACCCTTCCCCTGGTTATCCCCTGCTCCCAGAGATGCTTCTAGTATTTTACCACTTCAGTAAATATTTCCTTGGTAATATATACTTATGCTAAATTTGTATGAAATTCCTCCAGGGGCCTATGGTGTATCGTACGAGCTAACAAACTTTTTTTCTTAGTTACGTTTCCGCACTATATTTAAACGTATCACAGTAAGAATCAAATATTATAGTACCACCCGACTGCCGTCGCTGTGCAAAATTTCATCATAATCTGACGGAGGACAATGAGTGAAATTAACGTTGTAAGTTTTGAAATCAAATTTGCAATATTGCAAGTAAAAGAAAAACATAACAAGAAGTCTCATATTTGAAAATAATTTCGGCTCAAACTGCCTGAGACTACATATAAGTCTTAACAGAACTTGTAGAATGATCAGAATAAATGTTACTAAAAACAATGTCCTTTGCGTGGACCAGAATTCGTGACCCTATATGTAAAAGTCCAGTACGCTAGTTACTCATCTAAGAAACCTAACGGAAAGTGTTCCTTTGTTTAAAATTATAACCGAGGGACACTATTATTGCAGGTCTAATTCTCTCCCTTTCTCTCTCTCTCTCTCTCTCTCTCTCTCATGTTTCACAAATATCACATGTTTCGAACATTTCTGAATATTAGCTAAGCTTTAAGTTTGATTATTTAGTAATAGTTGTTAGCAGACGGTTCTTCCAAATAAAACTTAACTAACACAGTAGTAACCAATGTTTTGTTTACTGATTTTCTGGAGAGGAAAAACTTATACTCTTGGCTAGCTATTGACACCTTAAAAATTGCGGCTTCCCTCCTGGGCCAGGGGTGGCTATCCCTCCAGGTGCTTAAAAAAAAAATATGTCTTCAGGTTTCGGTTTGGAGGCGGTATTAAATGTAGCAATTGAAGTTTCGTCACTGCAATTCCATTATCCGACATTTTCTCCCTATGGATATGTGCATGTCTTTACAGTTATTTCTTTATCTTATATCAGTAATGAATTTAGAAGAAACCTTTTTTATTAATCTCGGAATTGGGGGAGAGGAGTGGAGTTTTTAAACATAGATATAATTAGCAGTAGCTTCTTTTTTTCTTTAGAAATTCCACAATTTACGGACTTCAGCCCAAAAGCTACCTTCCTGTAACCGCCACTGCTTTATATAATAATAACCTACAGTATAATTCTCAAATAAATATGAATAACTTACCTGACAGTCACATTTCAGTTGCTATTTTTTTTCCATTCAGTATTTATAACGTGTCTGTTATGTTTTTGTGTTTCTTATCCCATATTGCTGGAATATTCATCACTAGTTCTATTAATATGACTTTCATAATCACATTTTACAGTGCAGCAAAACCTCTCGAGTATAGACATAAAGAATCCTCTGCAGACAATATTTGAAATAAATTAAGACTTTATTCCTTGCAGCGCTTCAGGGAGAACCAAAGAGAACATGAGCCACAGCGATGCTTCCGCTGAACATCGATGTAAAAACCTACTCGGTTGTTTATAATCGTGACCACTGATTCATCCTCGCAGTCGACCTCTAGGTCGTGATGTAGCGTACATATTCCGCATGAGCACACCCATTTGAATCCATCTTTGGCGTGGGAGACCCGGGTTCGATTCCCGGCTGGAGCTCATGTGGTTCGGATTCCACGTTAATCAGTAGGTCCACGTCTCATATAGCCTCGCTGCTGAAAGGGACGCTAAACTAAAATCAACTCAACTCAACCCATTTGAATCCATGTTTTGTGCCAGTATCGATGGTGATACCTCGACTTAAACCTCGACCTCGATCGCGAGATCTCTTCGGTATGTTTCTACCCTTGGGCCTTATTTTAAAAACTTGTGCAAATGTCGGAGGTTCTAGACCTCCTGGCTACGCCACTGCTTGGTAGCATGCATTTTTCGTAAACATCATCAGTCTGTGTTCACTTCTGCCTTCAGCCGTAATTTTATTCTTTCAAGCCAAAGAGAATACATTCGTTCTCCTTCGCATTTGGCGTTCTTAAAAATAAAATTATGTTATAATTAAACATGCGATTTTGCCATTTTCAATGTAAATTTCTGTCTCCTCCTCCGCAAAACAAATCTCATGGGCGCAACTTGCGTGTATGGTTCCCCTGTTCCAAATAGAAAAATTGAATTTGGATATTTTCTGCAAGGCTATTGGTGAGATATAGAATTTCATATCCAGTATTTCTGTTTATTGGTACTGGAATTAATAGAATTGGAAGTAATTGTTTTGTGTAAGTATAATTGTGCAGAACAGACATGGATAAATGTTTTGTGCTGCTATATATAAATGTATGAAAATTGTTAGGAAAGTTTAGGAAAGGGTGGAAAATATTCTTCCCAGGCTGGAACAACAGTAATTAAGTTAGTGTCAGGAAAAGAAAAACTAGATACGGGGAATTTGCTTAGCTTTCCCCCTTAGAAATAAACGTTTCGTAAGTAACAAACGTTTTGTGTCTGACTTGTGACTGCCTACCTTTCTGGTGGCTCCGTGGATGAGTGAGTAGAGTCGTTGCTTCGTAATAGTGAGGTTGATGGTTCAAGTCCTGCTCAGGCCAGTTCAATTTTTTTCATTGTTTGTTTCCCATATCTGATTATGTTTCTCCCCCTCTGTAATCATCTGATACTCTCCACTTGAATTCAACAATTGGTAGCGGGATGCTCTCAGGTTCGGGTGAGCTTTTACATGTCTACTTACAAAATCAAAATTTTCGACAAAATATGGATGCTATCTGATCATTTTGTCTCAAATTCTAAATTTGCGCATGTGACTATCTCTCTCTTTCATCATATTTGCATCTCTCGTTCTCCATTGTCATCAGCTATGACATAAGATGACTTTGGAACAAAACTTGAAATCATAAAAGTGCTATACCAATGGGCTCACTCTCACTAAGCATTTGATTAAATGTATGTGTTTTCACACTCATGGAGGGGAGGGGGTATCCGCTCTTCCTACCCTCTTGAAGTGACAGAATATTAATTCAGACTCTGCAAAGTTATTTCAGACAATCGAATGAAGGAAAACAGCAACAGGATTGGACTTTATTTTATTTTTTATTATTTTTTTTTTATTTCAAATTAACTTCACAAATAGGACAAATATCAAGTAATATGTTTGCCATAAGAACTACACGTCTAAGATTTATTTCATTTTGGAGAAATGATGCTGTAGACGGTAGTGGGAATTTCGCCCAAGTGTACGGGAATTTTCAGTGCCTGGCGATTATGCCACCCGCCTTTCTTTATAGCTAATTTGGTTGCATATTTCCCGGCAAATGCTTCGGACTCAGCTGATGGAGCACTTTAGCTGTAAATCTCCGTATGGCTGTACCATCGAGAAGTGTCCCTCGCTGTACAATTATATCCGCTAATTGTATGTCTGATATTACTAAGTGGCATTCCAAGTTGGATTTGCTTATGGTAGAATCCATATTTGATGTCAACTGTTTCAAAATACAGGAATATACAAATTTTTTGAAAGGTGTACACAATTCGAAGATTATTTGTGTCTACTTAAATTTTCAATACGAAGATTCCGCACTCTAAGTTGATGGTTGAGTTCGAAATTTTATAGTTAATTTTCTGGAAACACAGGGGCGAACATAATTATTTGAATGATGTACAAAATTCTACGTAAGGTGTACAAAATTTTACGGGATATATTCAATCATACGCGCTAATTATATGTCATATATTGCTAACCGGCACTCCAACTTAATGGTTTGCTTATGGTAGCATTCATAAGTTGGCCATTTTTTTGAAATTCAGGGGTGTCCAAAATTTTCTAAAAGGTGTACAAAAGTGTACATAATTTGTATAAGATTTTTTGCTAGTTAATTCTTCGATATGAAGATTCCGCACTCCAAGTTGATGGTTGAGTTCGAAATTTTGGAGCTAATTTTCTGAAATCGGAGGGGTGTACAAAATTATTTGAATGCTGTACAAAATTCTACGGAAAGTGTATAAAATTTCTCGGCATATGTTGAATCATATGCATTAATTCTATGTTATATATTGCTAATCGGCACTCCAACTTAATGGTTTGCTTATGGTAGCATTCATAAGTTGGCCATTTTTTGAAATTCAGGGGTGTCCAAAATTATTTTAAAGGTGTACAAAAGTGTACATAATTTGTATAAGATTTTTTGCTAGTTAATTCTTCGATATGAAGATTCCGCACTCCAAGTTGATGGTTGAGTTCGAAATTTTGGAGCTAATTTTCTGAAATCGGAGGGGTGTACAAAATTATTTGGATGGTGTACAAAATTCTACGGAAGGTGTACAAAATTTTACGGCATATATTGAATCAAATGCGGTAATTATATGTCATATATTGCAAATCGGCATTCCAACTTAATGGTTTGCTTATGGTGGCATCCGTAAGTAGAATGCCATTTTTTTCGAAATACAGGGGTGTACAGAATTTTTTAAAAGGTGTACAAAAATGTACAAAATTAGTAGATACTTTTTGGATAGTTAATTTTTCGATTTGAGAATTCCGCACTCCAAGTTGATGGTCGAGTTCGAAACTTTGACGGTAACTTTCTCGGAACACATAGGTGTACAAAATTATTTTAAAGGTGTACAAAATTGTACAAAATTTGCAGATTATTTTTAGCTACTTAAATCTCGGGTCTTGTGATTCCGCACAACGTCAACTTGGAGTGCGGAATTTTGATCGAAAATTACTGGAAACACAGGGGTGTACAAAATTTTTTCAAAGATGTACAAATTTGTACAAAATTATGAACATGTTTAATATGTGATTTGCCGATTCCGCACTCCAAGTAGATGGACCCCTGATAAAGCTAATTTTCCTAGGCTGTTAGAAGGTACCAGTTCGCCGGGGTGTTCAAGGTGATAATCACTGTCCGCCGCGAGCCGCATTACATGCACATACGGAGACGGTTGTACGTGCGAAATCAGTGATAAGGGGAAAACAAAACATTCAGGACGACGCCAACGATGCAGCGAACATGCAACATGAACCATAGACACGCAACGTAGATCCCAGATTAAAATGTGAAATATGATCATGTGAATCGTCGTTCGTCTTATTTAAAACCATGGGTCGCGTTTATGTCTGGTCAGTGGCGTATTTAGGGGGGGCTTCCGCGCTTAAGCCCCCCGAAATCTTATTTACTATAGTCAAGTATATGAAATATCTTGCAGAATTTTCACATTTTCAGGCAACCCCCCCCCGAAAGTTAGCAAAGCCCCTCACGAAACAAAATCGTAAATACGCCAGTATGTCTGGTGCAAGGTTACATTCCGCAGCATTTTTGCCCAGTCTTGAAATGGCGGAAGCTCTGTGATGCTGTAGGCCACAATGTCCTGGTTTGCATTGAGCCCTGTGCTAATGCTTACCAGTCCGCCTCATTGCCTGTGATTATGTCGCTATTTTAGGAGACCATGTGTATCCTATGCTTCAGAAGTTGTTTCCAAGTAATGATAGGATGATAATGCGCTCATTCATACAGTTGAAGAACATTGGGATAAAGTTGAAACATCTTCCCTGGCCCTCCCAATTCCCAGATCTGTACATAATTGAACATCTGTGATCTATTTCGGAAACACAAATCTTGTGTAGATTTCCGCCTCCATCCTTTGTCAGGGAACTGAGTGATGCACTGAACGCGAAATGGTGTAAAATTCCACTTGTTACCTGTCACGGTCTTTATGATCCATTCCTCTTTCCATTCCATTTCTTCCATCCATACTGTTGTTCCAGCGCCATATTAATTTTTGTAAGTTGTACTTTTTCAAAAGACATTTACTCACATTGATAATTATATATATGTATATTATGTAATACTTCCGGTATAAAATAATTCACTCTGTATCATTTACGCATTTTCCAACCTAGTTTGTCTCTGAAGACTCTATTTGCTACATTGATGAGACATACCGTATAAATAAATCCTTGTACGAGAGCGATACACAAACTTTTCTCCATATTATTTGCAAAATATATGTAAAAGCATATATTTGACCAGTGATTATGATATATTACTCTAAGATCAATTGAAGGTGTTCAAAGACTTTTAGAATATAATTAAATGAGGCATTAATATGACTATTTTAAAATTTAAAAGTGTATCACTCAACTCTCGGTTACGGTATTGTCTTGCACACCGTTGACCAATTATAAAGGGCAAATCCTGAATGCATTACTTCTCATAAGTTTTAAAGAAATAGAAAACATTTATATACAAGAATATGTTCAATATGTTTAGTGCTTATCCATCGCTCCCTATTTCAGTGTTGATTATTCTAAATGGATCAAAAGAAATACATGAAAGTTATCGTGCCTATTTCTGCTGTTTCCCTTATGTAGCTATAGACAACTGTGGCGTCGTTTCAGATTTTGTTTCTGGGGGGTATAAGATCCTCTACCGAAATAAGAATGTCACGTTTTATTTATTAGGTTATTAGTATTTCTTGATTAAAAAATATGTATTTGTCAAAACTCGAAAATGACGTTCCTAATAGACTGTGTACAGCAAATGCATCACTAAGTTATATGGAAAAATTGCACGCCAAGAAAGACTTGTGGGAGTGGAGTGAAATTTATGTAACAAATTCATTACATGACTATGCAGAAATAAGTACAACTACAGAGTAGTGGTAGGACCAACAAGTAGTTAAACCCTTTAGGTCCAAATTGAGACTTCTGGCGTTAAGATAATGGTGTTTTGGTATTGGTTAGAAGCTTGTCAGCCATTTATGAGTGTTTGTATGTTATTTATTGACTAGAAAATATGTGTTACATGACAATTTATGGCTGTAAAAGTTAAAATTCAGACAGGTGAGTAATTCTGGTTTTAGCAGACAGACACGTGTGATGATATATTTCCTTAACACGCTCAATCCATTCAAAAAAAAAAAATAAATAAACTTGTTATATATTGAAGCTTTTATTCTATGGTAATTAATCTTGAAACCGGATACGGTTGTCTTCTACCACTTCCAGTTTGAATAGAGACTTATCAGAGCCGATTGAATCTATTCTTCAGCAGCATAATAGATTCCAGAAATCGCATTTTCTATATCTTGCTTTCGCTCTCTCTCTCCCTCCCTCTGTGTAGATCAATATTGAAACCGGATACGGTTGTCTTCTACCACTTCCAGTTTGAATAGAGACTTATCAGAGCCGATTGAATCTATTCTTCAGTAGCATAATAGATTCCAGAAATCTTATTTTCTATATCTTGCTTTCGCTCTCTCTGTCCCTTCCTCTGTGTAGATCAATATTGAAACCGGATACGGTTGTCTTCTACCACTTCCAGTTTGAATAGAGACTTATCAGAGCCGATTGAATCTATTCTTCAGCAGCATAATAGATTCCAGAAATCGCATTTTCTATATCTTGCTTTCGCTCTCTCTCTCCCTTCCTCTGTGTAGATCAATATTGAAACCGGATACGGTTGTCTTCTACCACTTCCAGTTTGAATAGAGACTTATCAGAGCCGATTGAATCTATTCTTCAGCAGCATAATAGATTCCAGATATCGCATTTTCTATATCTTGCTTTCGCTCTCTCTCTCCCTTCCTCTGTGTAGATCAATACTGAAACCGGATACGGTTGTCTTCTACCACTTCCAGTTTGAATAGAGACTTATCAGAGCCGATTGAATCTATTCTTCAGCAGCATAATAGATTCCAGATATCGCATTTTCTATATCTTGCTTTCGCTCTCTCTGTCCATTCCTCTGTGTAGATCAATACTGAAACCGGATACGGTTGTCTTCTACCACTTCCAGTTTGAATAGAGACTTATCAGAGCCGATTGAATCTATTCTTCAGCAGCATAATAGATTCCAGAAATCGCATTTTCTATATCTTGCTTTCGCTCTCTCTGTCCCTTCCTCTGTGTAGATCAATATTGAAACCGGATACGGTTGTCTTCTACCACTTCCAGTTTGAATAGAGACTTATCAGAGCCGATTGAATCTATTCTTCAGCAGCATAATAGATTCCAGATATCGCATTTTCTATATCTTGCTTTCGCTCTCTCTCTCCCTTCCTCTGTGTAGATCAATACTGAAACCGGATACGGTTGTCTTCTACCACTTCCAGTTTGAATAGAGACTTATCAGAGCCGATTGAATCTATTCTTCAGCAGCATAATAGATTCCAGAAATCGCATTTTCTATATCTTGCTTTCGCTCTCTCTGTCCCTTCCTCTGTGTAGATCAATATTGAAACCGGATACGGTTGTCTTCTACCACTTCCAGTTTGAATAGAGACTTATCAGAGCCGATTGAATCTATTCTTCAGCAGCATAATAGATTCCAGATATCGCATTTTCTATATCTTGCTTTCGCTCTCTCTCTCCCTTCCTCTGTGTAGATCAATACTGAAACCGGATACGGTTGTCTTCTACCACTTCCAGTTTGAATAGAGACTTATCAGAGCCGATTGAATCTATTCTTCAGCAGCATAATAGATTCCAGATATCGCATTTTCTATATCTTGCTTTCGCTCTCTCTGTCCCTTCCTCTGTGTAGATCAATACTGAAACCGGATACGGTTGTCTTCTACCACTTCCAGTTTGAATAGAGACTTATCAGAGCCGATTGAATCTATTCTTCAGCAGCATAATAGATTCCAGAAATCGCATTTTCTATATCTTGCTTTCGCTCTCTCTGTCCCTTCCTCTGTGTAGATCAATATTGAAACCGGATACGGTTGTCTTCTACCACTTCCAGTTTGAATAGAGACTTATCAGAGCCGATTGAATCTATTCTTCAGCAGCATAATAGATTCCAGATATCGCATTTTCTATATCTTGCTTTCGCTCTCTCTCTCCCTTCCTCTGTGTAGATCAATACTGAAACCGGATACGGTTGTCTTCTACCACTTCCAGTTTGAATAGAGACTTATCAGAGCCGATTGAATCTATTCTTCAGCAGCATAATAGATTCCAGATATCGCATTTTCTATATCTTGCTTTCGCTCTCTCTCTCCCTTCCTCTGTGTAGATCAATACTGAAACCGGATACGGTTGTCTTCTACCACTTCCAGTTTGAATAGAGACTTATCAGAGCCGATTGAATCTATTCTTCAGCAGCATAATAGATTCCAGAAATCGCATTTTCTATATCTTGCTTTCGCTCTCTCTCTCCCTTCCTCTGTGTAGATCAATACTGAAACCGGATACGGTTGTCTTCTACCACTTCCAGTTTGAATAGAGACTTATCAGAGCCGATTGAATCTATTCTTCAGCAGCATAATAGATTCCAGATATCGCATTTTCTATATCTTGCTTTCGCTCTCTCTCTCCCTTCCTCTGTGTAGATCAATATTGAAACCGGATACGGTTGTCTTCTACCACTTCCAGTTTGAATAGAGACTTATCAGAGCCGATTGAATCTATTCTTCAGCAGCATAATAGATTCCAGATATCGCATTTTCTATATCTTGCTTTCGCTCTCTCTCTCCCTTCCTCTGTGTAGATCAATACTGAAACCGGATACGGTTGTCTTCTACCACTTCCAGTTTGAATAGAGACTTATCAGAGCCGATTGAATCTATTCTTCAGCAGCATAATAGATTCCAGATATCGCATTTTCTATATCTTGCTTTCGCTCTCTCTCTCCCTTCCTCTGTGTAGATCAATATTGAAACCGGATACGGTTGTCTTCTACCACTTCCAGTTTGAATAGAGACTTATCAGAGCCGATTGAATCTATTCTTCAGCAGCATAATAGATTCCAGAAATCGCATTTTCTATATCTTGCTTTCGCTCTCTCTGTCCCTTCCTCTGTGTAGATCAATATTGAAACCGGATACGGTTGTCTTCTACCACTTCCAGTTTGAATAGAGACTTATCAGAGCCGATTGAATCTATTCTTCAGCAGCATAATAGATTCCAGATATCGCATTTTCTATATCTTGCTTTCGCTCTCTCTCTCCCTTCCTCTGTGTAGATCAATACTGAAACCGGATACGGTTGTCTTCTACCACTTCCAGTTTGAATAGAGACTTATCAGAGCCGATTGAATCTATTCTTCAGCAGCATAATAGATTCCAGATATCGCATTTTCTATATCTTGCTTTCGCTCTCTCTCTCCCTTCCTCTGTGTAGATCAATACTGAAACCGGATACGGTTGTCTTCTACCACTTCCAGTTTGAATAGAGACTTATCAGAGCCGATTGAATCTATTCTTCAGCAGCATAATAGATTCCAGATATCGCATTTTCTATATCTTGCTTTCGCTCTCTCTCTCCCTTCCTCTGTGTAGATCAATATTGAAACCGGATACGGTTGTCTTCTACCACTTCCAGTTTGAATAGAGACTTATCAGAGCCGATTGAATCTATTCTTCAGCAGCATAATAGATTCCAGATATCGCATTTTCTATATCTTGCTTTCGCTCTGTCTCTCCCTTCCTCTGTGTAGATCAATACTGAAACCGGATACGGTTGTCTTCTACCACTTCCAGTTTGAATAGAGACTTATCAGAGCCGATTGAATCTATTCTTCAGCAGCATAATAGATTCCAGAAATCGCATTTTCTATATCTTGCTTTCGCTCTCTCTGTCCCTTCCTCTGTGTAGATCAATATTGAAACCGGATACGGTTGTCTTCTACCACTTCCAGTTTGAATAGAGACTTATCAGAGCCGATTGAATCTATTCTTCAGCAGCATAATAGATTCCAGATATCGCATTTTCTATATCTTGCTTTCGCTCTCTCTCTCCCTTCCTCTGTGTAGATCAATACTGAAACCGGATACGGTTGTCTTCTACTACTTCCAGTTTGAATAGAGACTTATCAGAGCCGATTGAATCTATTCTTCAGCAGCATAATAGATTCCAGATATCGCATTTTCTATATC